>NC_134415.1:81751299-83001299 GCF_030867145.1 Opisthocomus hoazin | reverse complement strand
ACTCGAAGAAGAATGTTATGCTGATTAATAAAATAATTCCTTTTATGTACTGCTTGATTTATTTTCTGCGTACCTTTCCTTCTATACTTAACTTGCTCATTTTTTCTCTTTCAAATTCCCTCAAACTGTTTCTGTTTTTAATGTCTGCCATTCTTTTCTTTAGTTTTTGTTAGCTTTTGCCACTTCTTTCTTTCCCAGATATCTTTCTCATGTTTTTCTTGATACCACTCTGGTTATCTTCTGCCCCATCACCACAGCATTTGAAAGCCTTCTATGTAAAATCAATAGCAATAAAAAAGTTCCTAAACTGGCATAGATATACTTATCAGCAACTTTAACCTTCACCAGTTTTCACTTTTTTTCCCCCACTCATCTTTCTAGTCTTCATTTTGTTTTGTTCCCTTTTACCATAACTTAATGCAAGTTTTTAACCTTTCTTTTTTTTTTTTTTCTGATACAATACATTCCAAGGGAATGTAGACAATACCTTGCAAATTAGAAAAGTTTAAAATAGCACCACAAAGTTTGACTTCCGAAAATTTTATCTCAAAATCTTTCTAGAATGCGTATTCTTCTTACACATATCCAGATTGCAAATGATAAGTAACAATAAATAAATAAATATCTCAAGGAAATAAAAAATAAATAGATAAGATAAAAATGCTGCACATGCTGAAACACTGAGGAGTGGAAGAGAAATCATCTGCTTTTATCGAGGCTTCCCTCAGGACTAATTTCCAGAGTTGAAAGCAGTTGTCCAAAATGAAAAGAGATTTTAAGTGGATTTGCAATCTATTATATTTGAGTCTGTCCTTTCCTAGGTGATTTGATAGTCATGACTATATTAGTCTGCTTGCATAAGGGAGGAGAAGCTTAGTTTTCCAGGATAATACCATTTGATATCTTAGACAAATATATGAAGCTCTAGGTAACATCTGCTTTTTGCTGAGAATTTAGTATAGTATATAGATAACCACTTTAATGTCCAGGGAATTTTCTGAAATCATCTTAATTTGGTCGTTAATAGCAATGCATCACAAAAAATAAGATGATCACTAAAATGGCATGAACACTAAAAAGTTATGATTGTCTCTTACTGTGTTTCTTCTTTCACTTTTGGTGTTTCAGTTTCCAAGTGTTTCCTGCCAACTTCTTTTTCATGTATCTCAATAAAACTCTTTAAAATGCCAGACTCATGTCTTCCCGTCTCTTTATCCCATCAGCCATATAATCACAAAATTGTACTAGGGGGTGGGAACATGGGAGTTCACCTCGTCAACCTGCTATTTCACCTTTCTAACACTAGGTCAGCAGCCACATGTCCGTCTAGTTTACATCCATCAATGATCCTGCAAATCTTGTAAGTGTGTTAGTTCTTTGGAAATTTATTTTTCACTCCCTTTTTTTACTGATAATTCAGGGTAAACCAGAGCAGCTTTCCAATAAAAATTGGAATAATAAAAATGGAAAAATAAAAATTTCCAAATATTTTTACATTTCTTACAATTTAACGACTTTTCCTGGATAACTATAGCTTTTCCTACTGCAATGTCCTATATTCTAAATTCTTTATGTAATGGACCATATACACTCATTATAAATTTTATGAAAATGACAACAAGTCCAGCAAACTTTAGTAGATCTTCTGAAAATCCTAGCATGGATCTCAGTCATACAAGGAAATTCAGATCTTTTAAAAAAGCTTTATTTCTTTCACTTCTTTTTTTCCTTTTTGTTCTTTTTTCCTATTCTCTAGCTTTTTTCTTCCCTGTTGCAGTTTATTATGGGTTACATGGAGTCAAAACATTGATGCCTTTGCAGTCAAAAAAAAATATAATGTGCTCTAATGAGTCATCAGTCATTTCAAAATCCATTGTAAATGAACAGCAAAAATGTTATTTATTAATGCTCCTCAGACAAAAAAGTATTTTGTTTAAAGCTCTTAAACAGCTTTGGAGTCGGCGTGTGCAAATTCACCCCATCATTGTTCTAGTGTGGGGAAAAAAAGTGATTGGACTGTCTGCAGAGAAAGCAAGAAAAGACAATTATTTTATGTTGCAGTCAGTTACTTTCAAGTGACAGTCCTAATGGAATTGGGGAATGTATTTGATGCAAGTTTGACTAACAGCTGACTCCAAAGTCACTGTTCTACTTACGTGAAGTTAGAACTAAGTCAGCAGTTTGTTGGGCTCAAGGTAAGAAGGATTCACATAGGTCAATCATTTGGAGTGTAATAAACAGCAGATACAACAATTCTGCTTGGTAGTTACACTGCAAGCATCAAGAGCTGCAACCACAAATCACCAGTGCTTACTCAAATGTTCCATGACTCTTCTTATCACTTTTTCAAAAAGATGTCATCATTCAATGAAATGAACATGCTGTCACTATTCAAAAAATAGAACAAAGCCACTTGAACCTATATCATTCTCCACTCCACTAAGCGAAGCCACTTTTATATTTTTAACGTTTACTTGTGAAATCTTTCTAGCTTTACTTACTGGGCATCTTATTTGTAGAGGACTACACCTGCAAAAAGACATACCTCCCCCCCAAGATAAATAACATGAATAGAAACAGAGCCAAATAACACCATTTCTTGGGAAAAAGAAGATGGAAAATTTTTTAGAGTTTGCAAAACTTAAAACATGCCAAATTTCATTCTTATTTAAATACCTGCATTTTGTTCAGCTCTTTAGCTTGAGCTTTAAAAAGGTTTAAACGTCATATATCTTGTCAGTAAAATGCATAGGAAGCCTTGTAAGTACGATTGAGCACTATAAAGCTTTTAATCAGTCTTTTAATTAAGGAAAGAAAACTCAAATTCCATGAAATAAAGGCTGCTTTGTGTGTGAAAGTTTGCTGTGCTGCTTTGGAGAGACTGTAGGTGTATACAAAAACTTCAGCTTCTCAGATGCATCTTCAATTTCACTTGGAAGTTCAAATCTAACAGAGCAGTAATACAGCCGTAATTGGTGAGGGTTATTCAAAAGAGAGCATCCTGTATTCAACATCTCAGTCTACAAACTTTCTCCCATAAGAAAGGAGGGGGACAAAAAAGAAAGCATCAGGGTTATATGAGGCATGAGAAGGAGATGACTTTGGCAATAAAATCACCAGGCAGAGGTCTGTGATCAAGCAGAAGCAATGGATGCTAAAAAGATTCGTAGCTCAAGCTGATGGGGAGAAAGTGGAGAAAGAAGAGCCCAGGACTTTGATGAGATAGAATAAAACCCTCTTATTCTGAATACAACCACTTTTCCTTCTACAAAGATACTGTTAACAGGAAAGGGGAACAGAAGAAAGGCATACTGAATTGAGAAATATGTTTTTAATGGTCTGTAAATTCTTGAGGTTTGTGCTGTATGCAAATACAAGCCTAATCTCATGCACAGTGATGTTATCATGTCATAAGTCGATGTCGTACAGTAGAGCAAAATCATAATCCTGATCCTTTTCCCCGCGATGATAAACAGCACGGCAAGGAACACATACAGGAAGTACAGATTCAAATACCAGAGCCATCTGACCTAAGTCAGAAACATTTTTACCAGCAACTATTTAACTAACATAGTAAATGCGTATGATAAATTTTCACAAAATCTAAGAAAGCTGTTTTAATACCCGCTGCTCAGCCCTGCCGTTATCGCCGCCCCACGCTTGGGCACCAGATTTAATGTTATGGTTTGGCTGCAGCCGGCAACAAAAGCGCCCTGCTGCTGCCCCTCCCCCTGTCAGGGTGTGGAGGAGAATGGAAAGAAACAGGCAGAAACTGGTGGGTCGGGATAAGGGCAGTTTAACAGAACAGCAAACAAAGGGAACAGTAACAACAACGATACAGGTAAAAACACAACACAAACCGCACAACCCAGAGAGACACTCTCCAGGACCGACGCTGCGTGCTCCCGAGACGCGAGTGAGTTCCTGCCGCCCCACTCCCCCCCACTGGAACCCAGCATGATGGCACATGGTATGGAATACCCTGCTCTGTTTGGCCAGGTGGGGTCAGCCCAACCGGCTGTGTCCCTTCCTGGATTCCAGTGAAAATTAACCCTGTCCTGGCCAAACCCAGGACAGTTCCTTAACTGGAAAAAAATTAGTGTATTCAAATACGCTGTGCCAAGCTTGCTCCTTACATCTATTGTGTTCTTTTAAGAAGAGTGTTTAAAGCACAGGACGTCTGAGGAATAAAGGCTAGACTTAGAAAAAGGCTTTTAGAACAATTTAGTAGACCTAAGTCCTACAGCAGGGTGAGTAGGGCCTGTAGGACTTAGGTCGGTCAACTTGTCGTAAAAGTCATCTGGTGATATAACAGCTTGTATTGGGTCTGGTTGGAATGGAGTTAATTTTCCTTACAGAACCGTAGAATCATAGAATGGTTTGGATTGGATGTGACCATCTAGTTCATCTAGTTCCAACTCCCCTGCCATGGGCAGGGACACCTTCTACTAGATCAGGTTGCTCAAAGCCCTGTCCAGCCTGTCCTGGAACACTTCCAGAGAGGGGGCATCCATAAATTCTCTGCAACCTGTTCCAGTGCCTCACCACCCTCATAATAAAGAATTACTTCCTAATATCTAATCTAAATCTACCTTCTTTCAGATTAAAAGTGTTACTCCTTGTCCTGTCACTATCCTCCCTGATAAAGAATCTCTCCCCACCTTTCCTGTAGGCCCCCTTCAGGTACTGGAAGGCTGCTATAAGACCTTCCCAGAGCCATCTCTTCTCCACTCTCTCATCCTGCCCTCATATGAGACGTGCTCCAACTCCTTGATAATCTTCAACATCCTCCTCTCGACCTGCCCAATCAGGTTCACATCTTTCTTATGCTGGGGACCCCAGAGCTGAACACAGTACTCCAGGTGGGGTCTCACAAGAGCAGAGTAGAAGGGAAGAATCACCTCCCTCGTCCTGCCGGCCATGCTTCTCATATCAGTGTGTGTGGTAGTGTGTTTTACAGTTGTGCCTAAAACAGTGTTGATAACACAAACACTTTGTCTATTGCTGAACTCTGCTTGCACAGGATAAAGACCTTCTCTGTTTCTTACTCTGCTCTCTCAGCGAGTAGGCTGGGGGTGGGCAAAAAGGAAGAGTCACATTCCATGCCATCTAACACCACGGTCAGCAATAAAAATGGAGGGAGGAGTCTTTCCAAAGTATCCATTACTTGGAGACTGACTGGGCATCAGGTGGGAGGTAGTAAGTGATTGCTTCTGCATCACTAGGTTTTCTTTCCAGTTTTTTTCTTCACTTATTACATTGCCTTTATCTTGACACACAAGTGTTTCACAGTTTTGCTCTTCTGATTCTCACCCTCGTCCCGCTGCGGGGACAGTGTAAGTGAGTGGCTGGTGAATGCTAGGTTGCTGGCCAGTTAAGCCACTACACAGCTGCATCACACAACAAAAATCCAGTGATAAATATAGTAACTTTTTTATGCTAGTGTAAAGAAATATCTGAATATGTTAAAGCAGAAAAGTGTAGGAAAGATAAATAAATCAAGAGCTTGGTCAGAAAGGGCTTTTTGTCTCTTCCACAAGTAGAAGTTGTATTGCCCCAGATCAAAGCGAACAATTGTCTCAGACATCCGTCTTGAGGAACAGAGACAGAGATGTGTGAATTCTGCAAACTCCTAAGTCGGGAACTGTGCTTTGGGAGCTTCTTCATCTTGATAAAGGACCGTGGCAGATGAGCAGAAACCTGCAGAGGCAGGGTGCTGGCCTGTGAAACCCACATCTGTAAGTTAAGTGCTTGTGCAAAGTAGTGACCAGCCTTGCAGAGGAGGGTTGTGAGACCACCAAGACCCTCCCCCACACCCACCGACTTATTTTGAGTGGGAAGCACAACAGTCTGATTAATTGTTGTTGAATAGCAGCCAATGTTCCAGATAAGAAACATCTTAGGGCTACAGACCTGCTCAGATGAGGACATTGAATCACTCCATGTCAGAAGAAGAAACCCTTGCTACCTTTAACAAATAATATGCTGGAGCAGCTGGACCTTGAGAAGGACAGTTATTCGGAATGTTTTCTGTCTGCTGTAAACTTGGCATCGGAACTGAGAATTCATGTACCCTTAGCTGAACTACCCTTGTTAAAATACTAAAAATCATACCACCTGAGCTGAAGACACTGGCCCAAGCAAAGACCACTACTCACGGAGCATGCCCAGTGAATATGAGGAACACTACATCTTTAAACAGAGACAACACATGTAAGGACCAATGGGAAAAGAGAGTGATTAAGCATAACTGTGAAAGTATTGATAACTCTTGCTCAAAATGTATAAATGTTGACTGCATGTTAGCCAAACTGTGCTTGTGCTTGTGCCTGTGCTTGATTTGTGCAAAACTATTGAGCACCCAGGCTTCCAGCCCTGAAATCAAGCTCCTTGGCACACACCACCACAAGAGGACCCCGACTACCAGCAGAAGTTGATTGTGGATTCAGGCATGGTGATACCTTTTCTTTTATTTGTCCTTCTGTTTTCCTCTCTTTCTCTGTCTCTGACTTTCTAGTCACATGACTGTAATGTTGTAAGTCTGTCAGTCTGCTGTATTTTGTAGATTATTGTAAGCTTTGCCAAATCAATATCCATTCTAACCTCAATGTGTTAAAAGTAATGTCATTAGAAAGTTGCAAAGTTACCATCCTTGTAGTCTCACTGAATTCCAGGTAAGGCTTTGCTTTTAGTCAAGCCTTTTGGGTCATTGTTGTGACTCCTGGGTACCATGTAGAGAATGAAAAATATCACCTCCCCTTATCCACCAAGTGGGATGGGACAGAAGTGATAACAAGCTTATAGCTCAGGAACTAAATTCAAACAGAAAAATATGAAATGAAGGGATCTTTTACAATTTATATAGTACCTTATCAAACTATTACAAGCAAAAAAGAACAAACAATAAGATATTCCTGATCCTACAGAGGAAACACTGTAAAAGAGGACCAAGAAGACATGCATCTTGGTAGCAAGCAGTATTTTACTGGATTCCAGATATTTATTTCCAGATATTAATCCAGTGTTGTATACACACAGTTTTGCCTTTGGCTTTTTGTGGAGCATTTTTGTGTGAATGAGTTTTTACATTAAACATTTTGCATTATAAGAAATTCATAAGCATATTGAAAAAATTCTGTGCTAAGATGTAAGCCTTGTAAATTTTCATATTTAATTACATAGCTGGTTATGTCTATGTTCCCTCTGACAGACAGGTTTTCCTTCATTAACAAACCCTTTGATTATAACTAGGCATAAAGAACCTTTTAAGTACAGATTTTGTAAGCCTTTTCACAATTTTTCTTATAAATGGTAGACATGATTGTTAGGTGAGCTGGCTTCCCTTTCCTGGCTGTGCCCCCATAAGCCTGAGGACTCAGCAGAGTTTTCCTTCATCCTCCACTGCAAATGGTTTTGGTGATCTCTAAAACCCATATAAACGCAAACAATGATCACATGTAAATGAACAGCATAGACTTCCCTGTTCCTCTTATTTGGTTAAACAGGACAGAAGTTCATGCACATGGACCACTTCAGTAGCTACCCCTGATGTCAGATCCACCTTTTTGTTTAAAAGCCGTCATAACTACAAAAAAAAAAAAAAATCAAACCCACAACTACTTACCGAATTAAAAAAAAACCAAAACAAAACAGCAAAAATGAAACTATGAGGCCACCTCCTTCATTACTTACTAACAAGACCACAGTTACTATATACTGTTAGACAAGTAGCAATCTAGGGAACATTTCCAGCTGTACAATATTACTCAAATTGATCTAAAAACTCAGTATGTCTGTAAATAATAATAGATTAAAGGAAAATATTTTAAAACTGCTAAAATGCCTGCATTTCAATAAAATTACTATTAAAAAAAAAACTTTCCTATTACTTGTTCATTTTTGACACTTCATACATGTCTTAACTTCTACATTTCTTATACAGCTGATTAAATATCAATAAATCAAGCAATTTTAATTTAGGGCAAGGAAACATAGAGCAGAAACATCAAAATTAAAACTGTAGGTAGAAATAAGAAAAACAAAGTGCTTAACCTTAACTTTGCAACTTTAATTTATTATCCAGACATATTCCACAGAAGTCAAGACAACTTTTCACATGTGTGGAGTATCAGAATCAACTATTTTAAGAAATAATTTAGTATGGTATGGACCTGGATCTGCATCATACGAGTATCACCAGTGTGTGCACTATACTTTCATTTCCTTTTAGACTGGGCCAAGATCTGCTTTAGGGATTGTGGACTAAAACTTCAAGAAGTCATTGGCTGTTGAAATGCAACTCATTTTACAACATCAAAAACTGTCTGCAGAGAATAGATACACACACACTACAAGTATTTTACTTTTTTCCAGTGGGCTGTGGTTGTCTTGCTGCATATCAGCCAGGTATTTAGAAAGGCACCTTAGGTGTGTTGGGGATGAGGGAGCATTAGATTCTATTCATTATCATAGTATCATATAATGATTTGCATTGGAAGGGGCCTTTAAAGGTCACCTGGTCCAACCCTCCTGTAATGAGCAGGGATTATATTGTATTATCTTACATAACTTATAAATTACTGATTAAAGCATTGCTTCTTGTGCGCATAACAGAGAGCTACAGTGCTTGCAATGTGCTTGAATAAGGTTGCAATCGATAACATGAGACTATGTGGTGTCATGCCTGAACAGGCTAGAATGGTTTGAAATAACAAAACTGCACACTACTTTCTAAATATTTCTGCTTCTCTTTCAGTATTTTACCACTATGTACTGCAACTGTTTATTCTGACTGGTAGTCTTCTATGTCGGTGTTGATATAGTGACTATAGTGCTTAGATCAGGGGACACTTGGCCTCAGCCAAAAATTAACTTGCAAAGCATTGCTCTGAAAACCAGCTGAGACAGCCTATAGCCCTTGTGCTTCTGTGCTTCTGTCAGTCCTTTTGGGATCAGCTGAATCCAGAACCTGGGAAAATGTAACTGTTGTTTAGGGAATGCTGGAGATTCCTCAGGGATCCCCTAGGAGTTTCTTAGGGTATCTGGTAAGAAACTCTTTCTCTATTAAATTATAAATCCCATAGCTCATTTACTCAAAGCTGTTGCTGTGTCCTGCAAAGGCATGCAAAGAACCTGTGTACTGCTATGAAATCCAGCTGTATAAAAAGTGGGGTTTGGGTTCATTAGGTTTTGGGTTCATCCCAATGTGATTACTGACATTTTTAAAGCTTTCCCATTTTTACCTACAAGTGCCCTTCAGATTCAACAATTTCTTTCCTAGGTTTAAGATGTTTTTTCTGTTTTGACCATAGCTAAGATGACCAATGAAACTAAGACATTTTCATGAAGCAGAAGCAGCAGTGCATGTTTTTTTAACTGGGTTATGTGGCCCTAGAAAGTGTGGAAGAACTGTATGCATGCCAGCTAGTGATCATGTTACCTGGCTCCCACCTTCAAATTCAAGAGCTGAATTCTGATTACAGCCACAAAGTGTACTCTTTTCTGCTTTTCAGGTCACTGTTTCAACTTTGGTATAGTCAACATTGTCACCATACCAGACACATGAATATCTGCCAAGAAATGTAGCTATGGTTCAGAGAACATTTATTGATTATAATTCATAGTACTCCTTTTCTTACTTTGTAAGAAAACATTATTTGTTGTGAATTTTACCAGGTCTACCTACAAAATAAAATTAAATTTTACTTTCAGGCACAGCTTACTGTCAAGTAGGGATATTGTTTGTTCCTTTCTTTCTCTCTTAAAGAAGTGTGAGCATATCTCATGCATTGAATAGGTATCTCATGCATTGAAGAGATCTGGTTATATGGTTATCCAAAATCTTCGTTCTTTTTTTCACAGAAGTATGTATTTTACAGCATTTGTAGAAAGACAACCTCTGATTGATTCTTAACCAAGAGGAAAACAAGTTGACTGTAAAGGTTCACTTTTTAATCACATTGATGTCAAGGTTTAAAACAAAGTATTTTTGTTCACACTTCACGAAGATGTATGATAGGGAAAAAACTTTGTGGCAGCAATATCCTCATTGAATCCAACATTGGTGACTTACTGTAACTAAAACCAAGTGCAGTAAAGACAAAACAGTAAGAACGGTGTTTGCCTTATTCTTCCCCAGCAAGTACTCATATCCTGAACATAGCAAGTCTGTGATAAGTTAGTTGGAAGCAATGGAGAACATAAATCATGACAGTAAGTAGATTTGGCAGGCAGCTGTTGAACTCTGATCATCCTAGCAATAAGACACTGTTAGGAATGGTGTTGTTATTGCTATCTATACATTTTTTATTTTTCTTGTGTGTGCCAGCAGGATGAAAAACTGCATGACTCTAGGGTACCATATATTCAGGTAGAGTCAATTATGTCAACATAGTTGTTCAGTTCATGACTTTCAAGAAGGTTCACTTAGCATTGAGAAAATTCATATTGCTTGATCTAAAACTCAGTTAAAAAATCTGGGAATCTAGGGTCGAGAACATTAGTTTTCCTGAGTGTTGGAATAAGCTGTCTTCCAAAGAGTTTTGTTTGTTTGTTTTTCTTTTATTTTCTCTTCTTTTTCTATTCCTGACAAATACAAGACCAAGTAAGAAATTGCTATCAAACAAAAAAATGCTTCACTTTTCTTGCAGAATAGAGATTCTGATACTCTTCATGTCAAGCAACACTTGTCTTCCTAGGAATGCATAAGACAAAAGATTTTTCAAGACTAATATGAAACTTTATGTTACTGTTACTTTGTAACACTGTTGAGTTACACATTCCAACCATTCCTTTCTACCTGAAAAAAAAAAAGAAAGAAAATAAATGTTTGGTGTTAAATTGTATTCTTTTTTTAAATGACAGCTGTACAAGCAAAGGAAATTCATGTTTTCTGAAGACCAAATATTCACTAAATAGCTAGAGAAGCTTCAGCAAATTTCTGTTACCATGAAAAATCCGGCTTTAAACACAAAACAATTAGAAAAAACAGTATTGTGATTATTGTAATAAAACCCAAATACTTGCTGATAGCTTGTATAACTACTTACTTTCTTCCAAACTAGATACCAGCACTTCATTGATTTATATCACACAAGTATGAGGATTTCAGCATTAAATTACGCAAGTCTTTAGCTCAACAGAGCTGCAATAGTGATGCTTAATATTGAATACATGCCAACCATGCAAATGATTAAAGTTTAAATGATGATTAAGCATAAATAGTGTTCAGTTTTAAACAGCATAGTTTAATGTTGTTAAAACTGTTATCATATTTAATTTTCTGACCATCTTACAGTCTAATTCATCATAGTATATATGAAGTCATAGTTCTGGACAGCCCCAAAAGACCTGGTTTTCATTACTTGCTTAAGGGGGGTTTTAGGTAATGATTACTTAGACTATTCTGCTCCAGAGCAAATTATTTCAAACTCTTCACAATCACTTTAGGAAGCTAATGATCTGTGATGCGATACAAAATATTTCATAATGTACATAGGTGTTATTTTTATCAAGAAAAAAAACCTTGCGATTTAAATTCTGTTGCAATAAAACCTATAAAATCCAACGACAGCAAAGAGACAGAACAAGAAAGAAAGGATATACTGGTGGGAAAATCAATGGCTCAATGTCCGGATGGAGACCAGTGACGAGTGGAGTCCCTCAGGGGTCCGTACTGGGACCGGTGCTGTTCAATATATTTATCAATGACATGGACAGCGACATCGAGTGTACCCTCGGCAAGTTTGCAGATGACACCAAGCTGAGTGGTATGGTCGAGACACCAGAAGGATGGGATGCCATCCAGAGGGACCTGGACAAGCTGGAGAGGTGGGCCTGTGTGAACCTCATGAGGTTCAACAAGGCCAAGTGCAAGGTCCTACACCTGGGTCGGGGTAATCCCCCCTATCAATGCAGGCTGGGGGATGAAAGGATCGAGAGCAGCCCTGGGCGTACTGATAGACGAAAGGCTGGACATGAGCCAGCAATGTGCGCTGCCAGCCCAGAGGGACAACCATGTCTTGGGCTGCATCAAGAGAAGCGTCGCCAGCAGGTCGAGAGAGGTGATTCTGCCCCTCTACTCTGCTCTGGTGAGACCTCACCTGGAGTACTGCCTTCAGCTCTGGAGCCCTCAGCACAAGAAAGACGTGGAACTGTTGGAGCGGGTCCAAAGGAGGGCTACAAAAATGATCCGAGGGCTGGAGCAGCTCTCCTATGAGGACAGGCTGAGAGAGTTGGGCTTGTTCAGCCTGGAGAAGAGAAGGCTGCGGGGAGACCTGATTGCAGCCTTTCAGTACTTAAAGGGAGCCTATAGGAAAGATGGGGACCATCTTTTTAGTAGAGACTACAGTGACAGGACAAGGGGTAATGGTTTTAAACTAAAACAGGGTAGGTTTAGGCTAGATATAAGGAAGAAATTCTTTACAATGAGGGTGGTGAAACACTGGAGTGGGTTGCCCAGAGAGGTAGTGGAGGCCCCATCCCTGGAAAAATTCAAGACCATGTTGGACAGGGCTCTGAGCAACCTGATCTAGCTAGCGGTGTCCCTGCTCGCTGCAGCGGGGTTGGACTAGATGACCTCTAAGGGTCTCTTCTGACCCAAAACTTTCTATGATTCTATGATTCTATGATTTATTTTGGAAACAAATGGAACTTCTGATTAAGTTAAAACCCAGAAACATTAACAAACTTATTTTCAGATCTGTTTCTTCTTTAAAAAAATCCATACTTACAAATTTAATTAGTTGTTACCATTTGGCTGCAGCCGGCAACAGAAGCGCCACACGGCCGCCCCTCCCCCTGCTGGGGTGTGGAGGAGAATGGAAAGAAAGAGGCAGAAACTGGTGTGTTGGGATAACGTCAGTTTAACAGAACAGCAAACAAAGGGAACAGTAACAACAACAATACAGATAAGGAGAAAACACAACACAAACCGCACAACCCACTGAGCCGCCCTCCACAACCGTCACCGCGAGCTCCCGAGACGTGAGTGAGTTCCCGCCCCCCAGCTACCCCCCACCGGAACTCAGCATGACGGCACATGGTATGGAATACCCGGCTCTGTTTGGCCAGGTTGGGGTTGGGTCAGCCCACCTGGCCGTGCCCCTTCCTGGATTCTGGTGAAAATTATCTCTGTCCTGGTCAAACCCAGGACATTGACAGGACAAGGGGCAATGGGCACAAACTGAGGCACAGGAAGTTCCGTCTGAACATGAGGAAGAACTTCTTCCCTCTGAGGGTGACGGAGCACTGGAACAGGCTGCCCAGGGAGTTTGTGGAGTCTCCTTCTCTGGAGATATTCAAGACCCGCCCGGACAAGGTCCTGTGAAGCCTGCTGTAGGTGACCCTGCTTCGGCAGGGAGGTTGGACTAGATGACCCACAGAGGTCCCTTCCAACCCCTACTTTTCTGTGATTCTGTGATTATCCACCCCTTATTCCATACCATCTACTTCTTGCCCAGATCCCCCATTGTCCAGTTGATCACCACCACCGCTTCTCCTGTCTCCAGATATCATTCCCTTAGTCTATGGATTATCACTCTAAAGTGTCTGTTGAGTTCATTTAATCCATGACTTTGGTCTCCATGTGTTGTAATGGTCTTCCGTGGCAGGAGAGGTGATGTGTGGTGATGGGCGGTCACTTGCTGCATCCGGAGCTCACGGCTGATGTATCTGGTGTGGCCCGTGCCCACAGTATGCAGGAGATGTTGATCTCGATGAGGTTGCTGGGTGCCAGTTGTTGAAAACCAGGTCCAGTCCCATCATCGCTGTGCTCTGATAGGTTTTCATCAAAAAGTCCATCCTTAACCTGGACAATTCTTACTATGCTACTACTGGTATAACATATAACAATTATAACAGTGATAACAGACAGTGACAGGGTTATTTAACAATTAACTTTATACAATTTATTTGTGGACTATTCTCGCTCAAAATCAAATCCCCATGAGGTACACATCGGACTTCCGCATCCTTCCTCATTACCCATCAGGTACACACAGGTCCTTGAGCAAAAGTAATCCCACGGACGGGCTTGCCTTTGCCCAAGGCAGGACTAACCCAAACCGTCTTCCCTAACATGTTCCGCATGTGCACTACAGGGACTTTATCCCCTTCTACGGGGCGCTGAGGTTTTGACTGGGCAGGACCAGCCCGGTTGGTGGATCCTCTGGTGTTAACCAACCAGGTGGCCTTTGCTAAATGAGTATCCCAGTTTTTGAAAGTCCCACCCCCCATTGCTCTCAAAGTGGTTTTTAGCAGCCCATTGTACTGTTTGATCTTTCCAGAGGGTGGTGCATGGTAGGGGATGTGATACACCCACTCGATATCGTGTTCTTTGGCCCAGGCGTCTATGAGGCTGTTACGAAAGTGAGTCTCGTTGTCCTACTCGATTCATTTGGGAGTGCCATTTTGCCACAGGACTTGTTTTTCCAGGCCCAGGATGGTATTCCGGGCAGTGGCACAGGGTAGGTTTCCAGCCATCCGGTGGTGGCCTCCACCATTGTGAGCACATAGCGCTTGCCTTGGTGGGTTTGTGGCAGTGTGATGTAGTCAATCTGCCAAGCCTCCCCATATTTATATTTTAGCCATCGTCCTCCATACCACGGAGGCTTTACCCGCTTGGCTTGCTTGATTGCAGCGCATGTCTCACATTCATGGATAACCTGTGCGATGGTGTCCATGGTCAAGTCCACCCCTCGGTCACGAGCCCATCTGTATGTAATGTCTCTGCCTTGGTGGCCCGAGGTGTCATGGGCCCACCGAGCTATAAAGAGTTCACGCTTATGTTGCCAGTCCAGATTCACCTGAGACACTTCAATCTTGGCAGCCTGATCTACCTGGTGGTTGTTTTGATGTTCTTCAGTGGCCTGAATCCTAGGGACGTGGACGTCCACATGACGGACTTTTACAACCAACTGCTCCAGCCGGGCAGCAATATCTTGCCACAGTGGGGTAGCCCAGATGGGTTTGCCTCTGCGCTGCCAGTTGTTCTTCTTCCATTGCTGCAGCCACCCCCACAAGGCATTGGCCACCATCCAGGAGTCACTGTAAAGATAAAGCACTGGCGACTGCTCTCGACTGGCAATGTCTAAAGCCAGCTGGATGGCTTTCACCTCTGCAAACAGGCTGGACTCACCTTCTTCTTCGACAGTTTCCGCGACTTGTCGTGTAGGGCTCCATACAGCAGCCTTCCACCTCCGCTGCTTCCCCACAATGCGACAGGACCCATCTGTGAACAGGGCATACTGTTTCTTATCTTCTGGCAGCTGGTTATACAGTGGGGCCTCTTCAGCACGTGTCACCTCCTCCTCTGGCGATGCTCCAAAACCTTTGCCTTCTGGCCAGTCCATTATTACCTCCAGAATTCCTGGGCGACTGTGGTTTCCCATTCGGGCGTGCTGGGTTACCAGCGCGACCCACTTACTCCACGTAGCATTGGTCGCATGATGCGTAGAGGGGACCCTCTCTTTGAACGTCCAGCCCAGGACCGACAATCGTGGTGCTAGGAGGAGCTGTGCTTCTGTGCCGACCACTTCTGAAGCAGCTCGAACGCCTTCATATGCTGCCAGAATCTCTTTTTAGGTGGGAGTATAGCAGGCCTCGGATCCTTCGTATCCCCGGCTCCAGAACCCCAGGGGTAGACCTCGAGTCTCCCCTGGTGCTTTCTGCCAGAGACTCCAGGTTGGGCCATTCTCCCCGGCTGCGGTGTAGAGCATGTTTTTAACATCTTGCTCTGACCGGACTGGACCAAGGGCTACGGCATGAACTATCTCCTGTTTAATCTGTTCAAATGCCTGTCGTTGCTCAGGGCCCCATTCAAAATCATTCTTCTTCCGGGTCACGTGGTACAGAGGACTTACAATCTGGCTGTAGTTTGGGATGTGCATCCTCCAAAAACCCACAACACCTAAGAAGACCTGTGCTTCCTTTTTGCTGGTTGGTGGAGACATAGCTGCTATTTTGTTGATGACATCCATTGGGATTTGACGGCGCCCATCCTGCCATTTTATTCCCAAAAACTGGATCTCTTGCGCAGGGCCCTTAACTTTATTTCACTTAATGTCAAAACCGGCTTTCAGAAGGATCTGAACTATTTTCTCCCCTTTCTCAAAGGCTTCCTCTGCTATGTCACCCCATACAATGATGTCATCGATGTACTGCAGATGTTCTGGAGCTTCATCCTTTTCCAGTGCAGTCTGGATTACTCTATGGCAAATGGTGGGACTGTGTTTCCACCCCTGGGGCAGTCGATTCCAGGTGTACTGGATCCCCCTCCAGGTGAAAGCAAACTGTGGCCTGCACTCTGCTGCCAAAGGGATGGAGAAGAATGCATCAGAGTTGTCATTTGTAGCATACCACTTGGCTGCCTTTGACTCCAGCTGATACTGAAGTTCTAGCATGTCTGGAACGGCAGCACTCAGCGGTGGTGTGACTTCATTCAGGCCACGGCAGTCTATTGTTAGTCTCCACTCTCCAGTAGATTTTCTCACTGGCCATATGGGACTATTAAAGGGTGAGCGAGTTTTGCTGATCTTTCCTTGACTCTGCAGCTGGCGGATCAGCTCATGAATGGGGATAAGGGAGTCTCGTTTGGTACGATACTGTCACCGGTGCACTGTTGTGGTCGCGATTGGCACCTGTTGTTCTTCAACCCTCAGCAACCCCACAAAGGAAGGATCCTCCGAGAGACCAGGCAAAATGGACAGCTGTTTAATTTTTTCCATCTCCAAAGCAGCTATGCCAAAGCCCACCGATACCCCCTTGGGTCCTTGAAATACCCTCTCCTAAGATAGTCTACACCAAGGATACACGGAGCCTCGGGGCCAGTTACAATGGGGTGCTTCTGCCACTCCTGCCCAGTGAGGCTCACTTCAGCCTCCAATACACTCAGGTCTTGGGACCCCCGTGTCACTCCCGAAATACAAATGGACTCTGACCCTTTGAAATCTGATGGCATCAAAGTACACTGTGCACCAGTGTCCACTAGAGCTTTATATTCTTGTGGATCTGACGTGCCAGGCCACCGAATCCACACCGTCCAATAAACCTGGTTGTCCCTTTCCTCCACCTGGCTGGAGGCAGGGCCCCTCTAATCCTGGTCAGAGAATTTGCTACTCACTTACTGTAAGAATGACTTGGAGGTCCCCTCCAGAGTATCGGAATCAAGATCAAACTGTCTACCTGGTCTGGAGAGCTGGCTGCTGGAAACTGGAGCGGCATTTTTCCTAACAGAATCCCCTTTTGTGATTGCTTTACCTCGCAACTCACGCACTCATGCCGCTAGACTTGAGGTGGGTTTTCCATCCCACTTCCTCATGTCCTCTCCGTGGTCACGCAGGTAGAACCACAGGGTGCCACGGGGTGTATAGCCTCTGTATTCCCTCTCCTGAGCAGAGACACGCTTGCCCCTAATAGCTGAGACACTGGCCTGTACAGGTGGGGAGTAGGACTTACTCTTTTCTAGTCGCTTGATCAGTTTCTCCACAGCTGAGACAGGGAAGGAAGAGAGACTTTCCCCATATTGCCGGAGCCGGACAGCCACCTCATCCACTGTTGGTGCCTCTTTACCTTTGCAGTCCACTATTGCCAGTGAGTTGGCATATGAGGATGGCACGCTCCGTACAAACTTCCTCCACATGGATTGTGAGCACTGGACTTCATCTGGGTCTGTGGGTACCTGCTCATCATCTGGTTCATAGTAAACCAGCTCCCGCACAGCTAATTCCCTCAAGTACTGAATACCTCTCTCATAATTGGTCCACTTGCCAGGATAACATACAAAATCATCACTGAAGGGGTACCTCTCCCTCACACCTGACAGAAGTCTCCTCCAGAGGCTGAGGACTTGTTCCCTTTTCCCAATGGCCTTGTCAATGCCCCCATCCCTGGCCAGGGATCCCAGCTGCTTGGCTTCCTTGCCCTCTAATTCCAAGCTACTGGCCCCCTTATCCCAGCACCGCAGCAGCCAGGTGACAATGTGCTCGCCTGGGTGGCAGCTGAAATCTTTCCGCATGTCTTGCAGCTCGCTCAGGGCCAGGGACCGGGTGATGATCTCTGTCTCTGTCTCCTATGATGACCCTGGCTCATTGTCATCCCTCCTGGAGCGACCTGCGCTCTTTGCGTCTTTCTATAGTTTTACAGGGGCGACTGCTACTGGCACAGGTTGGTCATTGGGCTCAGGCGCGATGCCTGCTGCCGGAGCTGAGGCTGGAGCCACTGCCGTGCCAGCTGGGGAAACCAGGGCCGCCCCGGAGATCCTGGCAGCGGCAGCAGTGGTGCCAGTGCAGGGCTGGCTGGGGGGGCAGCGCCAGTCACAGTGCCTGCCGCTTTGCTTCCACCCCCTTCCCCTTTAGGACACTGAACAGTGTTGAACAGGGCAGCTCGGTAGACGTGGGCCAGACCCCAGCACTTTGCGGTGATTTGTGTCTCTCTGGAGTTCCCAGAGTGTCAGCACAGTTTTTGCAGATATTTTACCAGTTTGTCCGGATTCTGCACTTGTTCAGGGGTGAGTTTAAAAAACATTGGGGGTGTCCACTGCCCTAGGTACAGTGATGTTATCATGTCATAAGTCAATATCGTACAGTACAGCAAAATCATCATCCTGATCTTTTTCCCAGCGATTATGAACAGCACGCCATTGAATACATACTGCAAATAAGGATTCAAAAACCACAGCCATCTGATCAAAGTCAGCAACATTTTTACCGGCGACTATTTAACTAACACAGAAAAATGGGTATAACAGAATTTAACAAAATCTAAGAAAGCAGTTTTAACACCTGCTGATCAGCCCTGCCGTTATCCCTGCCCCACACTTGGGTGCCAAATTTAATGCTATAGTTTGGCTGCAGCCGGCAACAAAAGCGCCATGTGGCCGCCCCTCCCCCTGCCGGGGTGAGGAGGAGAATGGAAAGAAACAGGTTGTTTTGGTTTCGGCTGCCGCCGGCAACAAAAGCGCCACGCGGCCGCCCCTCCCCCCGCCGGCGTGCGGAGGAGAATGGAAGGAAAGAGGCAGAAACTGGTGGGTCGGGATAAGGGCAGTTTAACAGAACAGCAAACAGAGGGAAAACAGGAACAAGAACGATACAAATAAGGAGAAAACACAACCACGAACCGTACAACAGCCGCTATCCCGAAACCGGACCGGCGCTGCGCCCGCCCAAGCCGCGAGTGCCTTCCCGCCGCACCGCCCCCCCCCCACCGGAACCCAGCGTGACGTCACATGGTATGGAATACCAGGCTCTGTTTGGCCAGGTGGGGTCAGCCCCCCACCCCCCGGCTGTGCCCCTTCCTGGATTCCGGTGAAAATTAACCCTGTTCTGGCCAAACCCAGGACATTATCCACCCCTTATTCCATACCATCTACATCATGCCCAGGTCCCCCGTTGTCCAGTTGATCACCACCACTTCTCCTGTCTCCAGATATCATTCCTTTAGTCTATGGATCATCACTCTAAAGTGTCCATTGAGTTCATTTAATCCATGACTTCAGGCTCCATCTGTCGTAATGGTCTTCCGTGGCAGGAGAGGTGATGTGTGGTGGTGGGCGGTCACTTGCTGCATCCGGAGCTCACGGCTGATGTATCTGGTGCGGCCCGTGCCCACAGTCTGCAGGAGATGTTGATCTTGATGAAGTTGCTGGATGCCAGTTGTTGAAAACCAGGTCCAGTTCCGTCATTGCTGTGCTCTGCTAGGTTTTCATCGAAAAAGTCCATCCTTCTTTAATCTGGAGAATTCTTACTATGCTACTACTGGTACAAAATATAACAATCATAAGAGTGATAACAGACAGTGACAGGGTTATTTAACAACTAACTTTATACAATTTATTTATGGACTATTCTCGCCCAAAATTGAATCCCCATGAGGTACACATCGGACTTCCCCATCCTTCCGCATTACCCACCAGGTACACCCAGGTCCTTGAGCAAAGGCAATCCCGCGGACGGGCTTGCCTTTGCCCGAGGCAGGACTAACCCAAACCGTCTTCCCTAACATGTTCCGCATGTGCACTACAGGGACTTTATCCCCTTCTACGGGGCGCTGAGGTTTTGACTGGGCAGGACCAGCCCGGTTGGTGGACCCTCTGGTGTTAACCAACCAGGTGGCCTTTGCTAAATGGGTATCCCAGTTTTTGAAAGTCCCACCCCCCATTGCTCTCAAAGTGGTTTTTAGCAGCCCATTGTACTGTTTGATCTTTCCAGAGGGTGGTGCATGGTAGGGGATGTGATACACCCACTCGATATCGTGTTCTTTGGCCCAGGCGTCTATGAGGCTGTTACGAAAGTGAGTCTCGTTGTCCTACTCGATTCATTTGGGAGTGCCATTTTGCCACAGGACTTGTTTTTCCAGGCCCAGGATGGTATTCCGGGCAGTGGCACAGGGTAGGTTTCCAGCCATCCGGTGGTGGCCTCCACCATTGTGAGCACATAGCGCTTGCCTTGGTGGGTTTGTGGCAGTGTGATGTAGTCAATCTGCCAAGCCTCCCCATATTTATATTTTAGCCATCGTCCTCCATACCACGGAGGCTTTACCCGCTTGGCTTGCTTGATTGCAGCGCATGTCTCACATTCATGGATAACCTGTGCGATGGTGTCCATGGTCAAGTCCACCCCTCGGTCACGAGCCCATCTGTATGTAATGTCTCTGCCTTGGTGGCCCGAGGTGTCATGGGCCCACCGAGCTATAAAGAGTTCACGCTTATGTTGCCAGTCCAGATTCACCTGAGACACTTCAATCTTGGCAGCCTGATCTACCTGGTGGTTGTTTTGATGTTCTTCAGTGGCCTGAATCCTAGGGACGTGGACGTCCACATGACGGACTTTTACAACCAACTGCTCCAGCCGGGCAGCAATATCTTGCCACAGTGGGGTAGCCCAGATGGGTTTGCCTCTGCGCTGCCAGTTGTTCTTCTTCCATTGCTGCAGCCACCCCCACAAGGCATTGGCCACCATCCAGGAGTCACTGTAAAGATAAAGCACTGGCGACTGCTCTCGACTGGCAATGTCTAAAGCCAGCTGGATGGCTTTCACCTCTGCAAACAGGCTGGACTCACCTTCTTCTTCGTCAGTTTCCGCGACTTGTCGTGTAGGGCTCCATACAGCAGCCTTCCACCTCCGCTGCTTCCCCACAATGCGACAGGACCCATCTGTGAACAGGGCATACTGTTTCTTATCTTCTGGCAGCTGGTTATACAGTGGGGCCTCTTCAGCACGTGTCACCTCCTCCTCTGGCGATGCTCCAAAACCTTTGCCTTCTGGCCAGTCCATTATTACCTCCAGAATTCCTGGGCGACTGTGGTTTCCCATTCGGGCGTGCTGGGTTACCAGCGCGACCCACTTACTCCACGTAGCATCGGTGGCATGATGCGTAGAGGGGACCCTCTCTTTGAACGTCCAGCCCAGGACCGACAATCGTGGTGCTAGGAGGAGCTGTGCTTCTGTGCCGACCACTTCTGAAGCAGCTCGAACGCCTTCATATGCTGCCAGAATCTCTTTTTAGGTGGGAGTATAGCAGGCCTCGGATCCTTCGTATCCCCGGCTCCAGAACCCCAGGGGTAGACCTCGAGTCTCCCCTGGTGCTTTCTGCCAGAGACTCCAGGTTGGGCCATTCTCCCCGGCTGCGGTGTAGAGCATGTTTTTAACATCTTGCTCTGACCGGACTGGACCAAGGGCTACGGCATGAACTATCTCCCGTTTAATCTGTTCAAATGCCTGTCGTTGCTCAGGGCCCCATGCAAAATCATTCTTCTTCCGGGTCACGTGGTACAGAGGACTCACAATTTGGCTGTAATTTGGGACATGCATCCTCCAAAAACCCACAACACCTAAGAAGGCCTGTGCTTCCTTTTTGCTGGTTGGTGGAGACATAGCTGCTATTTTGTTGATGACATCCATTGGGATTTGACGGCGCCCATCCTGCCATTTTATTCCCAAAAACTGGATCTCTTGCGCAGGTCCCTTTACTTTACTTCGCTTAATGGCGAAACCGGCTTTCAGAAGGATCTGAACTATTTTCTCCCCTTTCTCGAAAACCTCCTCCGCTGTGTCGCCCCATATAATGATGTTGTCGATGTACTGCAGATGTTCTGGGGCTTCACCCTTTTCCAGTGCAGTCTGGATTAGTCCACGCAAATGGTGGGACTGTGTTTCCACCCCTGGGGCAGTCGATTCCAGGTGTACTGGATCCCCCTCCAGGTGAAAGCAAACTGTGGCCTGCACTCTGCTGCCAAAGGGATGGAGAAGAATGCATCAGAGTTGTCATTTGTAGCATACCACTTGGCTGCCTTTGACTCCAGCTGATACTGAAGTTCTAGCATGTCTGGAACGGCAGCACTCAGCGGTGGTGTGACTTCATTCAGGCCACGGCAGTCTATTGTTAGTCTCCACTCTCCAGTAGATTTTCTCACTGGCCATATGGGACTATTAAAGGGTGAGCGAGTTTTGCTGATCTTTCCTTGACTCTGCAGCTGGCGGATCAGCTCATGAATGGGGATAAGGGAGTCTCGATTGGTACGATACTGTCACCGGTGCACTGTTGTGGTCGCGATTGGCACCTGTTGTTCTTCAACCCTCAGCAACCCCACAAAGGAAGGATCCTCCGAGAGACCAGGCAAAATGGACAGCTGTTTAATTTTTTCCATCTCCAAAGCAGCTATGCCAAAGCCCACCGATACCCCCTTGGGTCCTTGAAATACCCTCTCCTAAGATAGTCTACACCAAGGATACACGGAGCCTCGGGGCCAGTTACAATGGGGTGCTTCTGCCACTCCTGCCCAGTGAGGCTCACTTCAGCCTCCAATACACTCAGGTCTTGGGACCCCCGTGTCACTCCCGAAATACAAATGGACTCTGACCCTTTGAAATCTGATGGCATCAAAGTACACTGTGCACCAGTGTCCACTAGAGCTTTATATTCTTGTGGATCTGACGTGCCAGGCCACCGAATCCACACCGTCCAATAAACCTGGTTGTCCCTTTCCTCCACCTGGCTGGAGGCAGGGCCCCTCTAATCCTGGTCAGAGAATTTGCTACTCACTTACTGTAAGAATGACTTGGAGGTCCCCTCCAGAGTATCGGAATCAAGATCAAACTGTCTACCTGGTCTGGAGAGCTGGCTGCTGGAAACTGGAGCGGCATTTTTCCTAACAGAATCCCCTTTTGTGATTGCTTTACCTCGCAACTCACGCACTCATGCCGCTAGACTTGAGGTGGGTTTTCCATCCCACTTCCTCATGTCTTCTCCGTGGTCACGCAGGTAGAACCACAGGGTGCCACGGGGTGTATAGCCTCTGTATTCCCTCTCCTGAGCAGAGACACGCTTGCCCCTAATAGCTGAGACACTGGCCTGTACAGGTGGGGAGTAGGACTTACTCTTTTCTAGTCGCTTGATCAGTTTCTCCACAGCTGAGACAGGGAAGGAAGAGAGACTTTCCTCATATTGCCGGAGCCGGACAGCCACCTCATCCACTGTTGGTGCCTCTTTACCTTTGCAGTCCACTATTGCCAGTGAGTTGGCATATGAGGATGGCACGCTCCGTACAAACTTCCTCCACATGGATTGTGAGCACTGGACTTCATCTGGGTCTGTGGGTACCTGCTCATCATCTGGTTCATAGTAAACCAGCTCCCGCACAGCTAATTCCCTCAAGTACTGAATACCTCTCTCATAATTGGTCCACTTGCCAGGATAACATACAAAATCATCACTGAAGGGGTACCTCTCCCTCACACCTGACAGAAGTCTCCTCCAGAGGCTGAGGACTTGTTCCCTTTTCCCAATGGCCTTGTCAATGCCCCCATCCCTGGCCAGGGATCCCAGCTGCTTGGCTTCCTTGCCCTCTAATTCCAAGCTACTGGCCCCCTTATCCCAGCACCGCAGCAGCCAGGTGACAATGTGCTCGCCTGGGTGGCAGCTGAAATCTTTCCGCATGTCTTGCAGCTCGCTCAGGGCCAGGGACCGGGTGATGATCTCTGTCTCTGTCTCCTATGATGACCCTGGCTCATTGTCATCCCTCCTGGAGCGACCTGCGCTCTTTGCGTCTTTCTATAGTTTTACAGGGGCGACTGCTACTGGCACAGGTTGGTCATTGGGCTCAGGCGCGATGCCTGCTGCCGGAGCTGAGGCTGGAGCCACTGCCGTGCCAGCTGGGGAAACCAGGGCCGCCCCGGAGATCCTGGCAGCGGCAGCAGTGGTGCCAGTGCAGGGCTGGCTGGGGGGGCAGCGCCAGTCACAGTGCCTGCCGCTTTGCTTCCACCCCCTTCCCCTTTAGGACACTGAACAGTGTTGAACAGGGCAGCTCGGTAGACGTGGGCCAGACCCCAGCACTTTGCGGTGATTTGTGTCTCTCTGGAGTTCCCAGAGTGTCAGCACAGTTTTTGCAGATATTTTACCAGTTTGTCCGGATTCTGCACTTGTTCAGGGGTGAGTTTAAAAAACATTGGGGGTGTCCACTGCCCTAGGTACAGTGATGTTATCATGTCATAAGTCAATATCGTACAGTACAGCAAAATCATCATCCTGATCTTTTTCCCAGCGATTATGAACAGCACGCCATTGAATACATACTGCAAATAAGGATTCAAAAACCACAGCCATCTGATCAAAGTCAGCAACATTTTTACCGGCGACTATTTAACTAATACAGAAAAATGGGTATAACAAAATTTAACAAAATCTAAGAAAGCAGTTTTAACACCTGCTGATCAGCCCTGCCGTTATCCCTGCCCCACACTTGGGTGCCAAATTTAATGCTATAGTTTGGCTGCAGCCGGCAACAAAAGCGCCATGTGGCCGCCCCTCCCCCTGCCGGGGTGAGGAGGAGAATGGAAAGAAACAGGTTGTTTTGGTTTCGGCTGCCGCCGGCAACAAAAGCGCCACGCGGCCGCCCCTCCCCCCGCCGGCGTGCGGAGGAGAATGGAAGGAAAGAGGCAGAAACTGGTGGGTCGGGATAAGGGCAGTTTAACAGAACAGCAAACAGAGGGAAAACAGGAACAAGAACGATACAAATAAGGAGAAAACACAACCACGAACCGTACAACAGCCGCTCTCCCGAAACCGGACCGGCGCTGCGCCCGCCCAAGCCGCGAGTGCCTTCCCGCCGCACAGCCCCCCCCCCACCGGAACCCAGCGTGACGTCACATGGTATGGAATACCAGGCTCTGTTTGGCCAGGTGGGGTCAGCCCCCCACCCCCCGGCTGTGCCCCTTCCTGGATTCCGGTGAAAATTAACCCTGTTCTGGCCAAACCCAGGACATTATCCACCCCTTATTCCATACCATCTACATCATGCCCAGGTCCCCCGTTGTCCAGTTGATCACCACCACTTCTCCTGTCTCCAGATATCATTCCTTTAGTCTATGGATCATCACTCTAAAGTGTCCATTGAGTTCATTTAATCCATGACTTCAGGCTCCATCTGTCGTAATGGTCTTCCGTGGCAGGAGAGGTGATGTGTGGTGGTGGGCGGTCACTTGCTGCATCCGGAGCTCACGGCTGATGTATCTGGTGCGGCCCGTGCCCACAGTCTGCAGGAGATGTTGATCTTGATGAAGTTGCTGGATGCCAGTTGTTGAAAACCAGGTCCAGTTCCGTCATTGCTGTGCTCTGCTAGGTTTTCATCGAAAAAGTCCATCCTTCTTTAATCTGGAGAATTCTTACTATGCTACTACTGGTACAAAATATAACAATCATAAGAGTGATAACAGACAGTGACAGGGTTATTTAACAACTAACTTTATACAATTTATTTATGGACTATTCTCGCCCAAAATTGAATCCCCATGAGGTACACATCGGACTTCCCCATCCTTCCGCATTACCCACCAGGTACACCCAGGTCCTTGAGCAAAGGCAATCCCGCGGACGGGCTTGCCTTTGCCCGAGGCAGGACTAACCCAAACCGTCTTCCCTAACATGTTCCGCATGTGCACTACAGGGACTTTATCCCCTTCTACGGGGCGCTGAGGTTTTGACTGGGCAGGACCAGCCCGGTTGGTGGACCCTCTGGTGTTAACCAACCAGGTGGCCTTTGCTAAATGGGTATCCCAGTTTTTGAAAGTCCCACCCCCCATTGCTCTCAAAGTGGTTTTTAGCAGCCCATTGTACTGTTTGATCTTTCCAGAGGGTGGTGCATGGTAGGGGATGTGATACACCCACTCGATATCGTGTTCTTTGGCCCAGGCGTCTATGAGGCTGTTACGAAAGTGAGTCTCGTTGTCCTACTCGATTCATTTGGGAGTGCCATTTTGCCACAGGACTTGTTTTTCCAGGCCCAGGATGGTATTCCGGGCAGTGGCACAGGGTAGGTTTCCAGCCATCCGGTGGTGGCCTCCACCATTGTGAGCACATAGCGCTTGCCTTGGTGGGTTTGTGGCAGTGTGATGTAGTCAATCTGCCAAGCCTCCCCATATTTATATTTTAGCCATCGTCCTCCATACCACGGAGGCTTTACCCGCTTGGCTTGCTTGATTGCAGCGCATGTCTCACATTCATGGATAACCTGTGCGATGGTGTCCATGGTCAAGTCCACCCCTCGGTCACGAGCCCATCTGTATGTAATGTCTCTGCCTTGGTGGCCCGAGGTGTCATGGGCCCACCGAGCTATAAAGAGTTCACGCTTATGTTGCCAGTCCAGATTCACCTGAGACACTTCAATCTTGGCAGCCTGATCTACCTGGTGGTTGTTTTGATGTTCTTCAGTGGCCTGAATCCTAGGGACGTGGACGTCCACATGACGGACTTTTACAACCAACTGCTCCAGCCGGGCAGCAATATCTTGCCACAGTGGGGTAGCCCAGATGGGTTTGCCTCTGCGCTGCCAGTTGTTCTTCTTCCATTGCTGCAGCCACCCCCACAAGGCATTGGCCACCATCCAGGAGTCACTGTAAAGATAAAGCACTGGCGACTGCTCTCGACTGGCAATGTCTAAAGCCAGCTGGATGGCTTTCACCTCTGCAAACAGGCTGGACTCACCTTCTTCTTCGACAGTTTCCGCGACTTGTCGTGTAGGGCTCCATACAGCAGCCTTCCACCTCCGCTGCTTCCCCACAATGCGACAGGACCCATCCGTGAACAGGGCATACTGTTTCTTATCTTCTGGCAGCTGGTTATACAGTGGGGCCTCTTCAGCACGTGTCACGTCCTCCTCTGGCGATGCTCCAAAACCTTTGCCTTCTGGCCAGTCCATTATTACCTCCAGAATTCCTGGGCGACTGTGGTTTCCCATTCGGGCACGCTGGGTTACCAGCGCGACCCACTTACTCCACGTAGCATCGGTGGCATGATGCGTAGAGGGGACCCTCTCTTTGAACGTCCAGCCCAGGACCGACAATCGTGGTGCTAGGAGGAGCTGTGCTTCTGTGCCGACCACTTCTGAAGCAGCTCGAACGCCTTCATATGCTGCCAGAATCTCTTTTTAGGTGGGAGTATAGCAGGCCTCGGATCCTTCGTATCCCCGGCTCCAGAACCCCAGGGGTAGACCTCGAGTCTCCCCTGGTGCTTTCTGCCAGAGACTCCAGGTTGGGCCATTCTCCCCGGCTGCGGTGTAGAGCATGTTTTTAACATCTTGCTCTGACCGGACTGGACCAAGGGCTACGGCATGAACTATCTCCTGTTTAATCTGTTCAAATGCCTGTCGTTGCTCAGGGCCCCATGCAAAATCATTCTTCTTCCGGGTCACGTGGTACAGAGGACTTACAATCTGGCTGTAGTTTGGGATGTGCATCCTCCAAAAACCCACAACACCTAAGAAGGCCTGTGCTTCCTTTTTGCTGGTTGGTGGAGACATAGCTGCTATTTTGTTGATGACATCCATTGGGATTTGACGGCGCCCATCCTGCCATTTTATTCCCAAAAACTGGATCTCTTGCGCAGGTCCCTTTACTTTACTTCGCTTAATGGCGAAACCGGCTTTCAGAAGGATCTGAACTATTTTCTCCCCTTTCTCGAAAACCTCCTCCGCTGTGTCGCCCCATATAATGATGTTGTCGATGTACTGCAGATGTTCTGGGGCTTCACCCTTTTCCAGTGCAGTCTGGATTAGTCCATGGCAAATGGTGGGACTGTGTTTCCACCCCTGGGGCAGTCGATTCCAGGTGTACTGGATCCCCCTCCAGGTGAAAGCAAACTGTGGCCTGCACTCTGCTGCCAAAGGGATGGAGAAGAATGCATCAGAGTTGTCATTTGTAGCATACCACTTGGCTGCCTTTGACTCCAGCTGATACTGAAGTTCTAGCATGTCTGGAACGGCAGCACTCAGCGGTGGTGTGACTTCATTCAGGCCACGGCAGTCTATTGTTAGTCTCCACTCTCCAGTAGATCTTCTCACTGGCCATATGGGACTATTAAAGGGTGAGCGAGTTTTGCTGATCTTTCCTTGACTCTGCAGCTGGCGGATCAGCTCATGAATGGGGATAAGGGAGTCTCGATTGGTACGATACTGTCACCGGTGCACTGTTGTGGTCGCGATTGGCACCTGTTGTTCTTCAACCCTCAGCAACCCCACAAAGGAAGGATCCTCCGAGAGACCAGGCAAAATGGACAGCTGTTTAATTTTTTCCATCTCCAAAGCAGCTATGCCAAAGCCCACCGATACCCCCTTGGGTCCTTGAAATACCCTCTCCTAAGATAGTCTACACCAAGGATACACGGAGCCTCGGGGCCAGTTACAATGGGGTGCTTCTGCCACTCCTGCCCAGTGAGGCTCACTTCAGCCTCCAATACACTCAGGTCTTGGGACCCCCGTGTCACTCCCGAAATACAAATGGACTCTGACCCTTTGAAATCTGATGGCATCAAAGTACACTGTGCACCAGTGTCCACTAGAGCTTTATATTCTTGTGGATCTGACGTGCCAGGCCACCGAATCCACACCGTCCAATAAACCTGGTTGTCCCTTTCCTCCACCTGGCTGGAGGCAGGGCCCCTCTAATCCTGGTCAGAGAATTTGCTACTCACTTACTGTAAGAATGACTTGGAGGTCCCCTCCAGAGTATCGGAATCAAGATCAAACTGTCTACCTGGTCTGGAGAGCTGGCTGCTGGAAACTGGAGCGGCATTTTTCCTAACAGAATCCCCTTTTGTGATTGCTTTACCTCGCAACTCACGCACTCATGCCGCTAGACTTGAGGTGGGTTTTCCATCCCACTTCCTCATGTCCTCTCCGTGGTCACGCAGGTAGAACCACAGGGTGCCACGGGGTGTATAGCCTCTGTATTCCCTCTCCTGAGCAGAGACACGCTTGCCCCTAATAGCTGAGACACTGGCCTGTACAGGTGGGGAGTAGGACTTACTCTTTTCTAGTCGCTTGATCAGTTTCTCCACAGCTGAGACAGGGGAGTAAGAGAGACTTTCCTCATATTGCCGGAGCCGGACAGCCACCTCATCCACTGTTGGTGCCTCTTTACCTTTGCAGTCCACTATTGCCAGTGAGTTGGCATATGAGGATGGCACGCTCCGTACAAACTTCCTCCACATGGATTGTGAGCACTGGACTTCATCTGGGTCTGTGGGTACCTGCTCATCATCTGGTTCATAGTAAACCAGCTCCCGCACAGCTAATTCCCTCAAGTACTGAATACCTCTCTCATAATTGGTCCACTTGCCAGGATAACATACAAAATCATCACTGAAGGGGTACCTCTCCCTCACACCTGACAGAAGTCTCCTCCAGAGGCTGAGGACTTGTTCCCTTTTCCCAATGGCCTTGTCAATGCCCCCATCCCTGGCCAGGGATCCCAGCTGCTTGGCTTCCTTGCCCTCTAATTCCAAGCTACTGGCCCCCTTATCCCAGCACCGCAGCAGCCAGGTGACAATGTGCTCGCCTGGGTGGCAGCTGAAATCTTTCCGCATGTCTTGCAGCTCGCTCAGGGCCAGGGACCGGGTGATGATCTCTGTCTCTGTCTCCTGTGATGACCCTGGCTCATTGTCATCCCTCCTGGAGCGACCTGCGCTCTTTGCGTCTTTCTATAGTTTTACAGGGGCGACTGCTACTGGCACAGGTTGGTCATTGGGCTCAGGCGCGATGCCTGCTGCCGGAGCTGAGGCTGGAGCCACTGCCGTGCCAGCTGGGGAAACCAGGGCCGCCCCGGAGATCCTGGCAGCGGCAGCAGTGGTGCCAGTGCAGGGCTGGCTGGGGGGGCAGCGCCAGTCACAGTGCCTGCCGCTTTGCTTCCACCCCCTTCCCCTTTAGGACACTGAACAGTGTTGAACAGGGCAGCTCGGTAGACGTGGGCCAGACCCCAGCACTTTGCGGTGATTTGTGTCTCTCTGGAGTTCCCAGAGTGTCAGCACAGTTTTTGCAGATATTTTACCAGTTTGTCCGGATTCTGCACTTGTTCAGGGGTGAGTTTAAAAAACATTGGGGGTGTCCACTGCCCTAGGTACAGTGATGTTATCATGTCATAAGTCAATATCGTACAGTACAGCAAAATCATCATCCTGATCTTTTTCCCAGCGATTATGAACAGCACGCCATTGAATACATACTGCAAATAAGGATTCAAAAACCACAGCCATCTGATCAAAGTCAGCAACATTTTTACCGGCGACTATTTAACTAATACAGAAAAATGGGTATAACAAAATTTAACAAAATCTAAGAAAGCAGTTTTAACACCTGCTGATCAGCCCTGCCGTTATCCCTGCCCCACACTTGGGTGCCAAATTTAATGCTATAGTTTGGCTGCAGCCGGCAACAAAAGCGCCATGTGGCCGCCCCTCCCCCTGCCGGGGTGAGGAGGAGAATGGAAAGAAACAGGTTGTTTTGGTTTCGGCTGCCACCGGCAACAAAAGCGCCACGCGGCCGCCCCTCCCCCCGCCGGCGTGCGGAGGAGAATGGAAGGAAAGAGGCAGAAACTGGTGGGTCGGGATAAGGGCAGTTTAACAGAACAGCAAACAGAGGGAAAACAGGAACAAGAACGATACAAATAAGGAGAAAACACAACCACGAACCGTACAACAGCCGCTCTCCCGAAACCGGACCGGCGCTGCGCCCGCCCAAGCCGCGAGTGCCTTCCCGCCGCACAGCCCCCCCCCCCACCGGAACCCAGCGTGACGTCACATGGTATGGAATACCAGGCTCTGTTTGGCCAGGTGGGGTCAGCCCCCCACCCCCCGGCTGTGCCCCTTCCTGGATTCCGGTGAAAATTAACCCTGTTCTGGCCAAACCCAGGACATTATCCACCCCTTATTCCATACCATCTACGTCATGCCCAGGTCCCCCGTTGTCCAGTTGATCACCACCACTTCTCCTGTCTCCAGATATCATTCCTTTAGTCTATGGATCATCACTCTAAAGTGTCCATTGAGTTCATTTAATCCATGACTTCAGGCTCCATCTGTCGTAATGGTCTTCCGTGGCAGGAGAGGTGATGTGTGGTGGTGGGCGGTCACTTGCTGCATCCGGAGCTCACGGCTGATGTATCTGGTGCGGCCCATGCCCACAGTCTGCAGGAGATGTTGATCTTGATGAAGTTGCTGGATGCCAGTTGTTGAAAACCAGGTCCAGTTCCGTCATTGCTGTGCTCTGCTAGGTTTTCATCGAAAAAGTCCATCCTTCTTTAATCTGGAGAATTCTTACTATGCTACTACTGGTACAAAATATAACAATCATAAGAGTGATAACAGACAGTGACAGGGTTATTTAACAACTAACTTTATACAATTTATTTATGGACTATTCTCGCCCAAAATTGAATCCCCATGAGGTACACATCGGACTTCCCCATCCTTCCGCATTACCCACCAGGTACACCCAGGTCCTTGAGCAAAGGCAATCCCGCGGACGGGCTTGCCTTTGCCCGAGGCAGGACTAACCCAAACCGTCTTCCCTAACATGTTCCGCATGTGCACTACAGGGACTTTATCCCCTTCTACGGGGCACTGAGGTTTTGACTGGGCAGGACCAGCCCGGTTGGTGGACCCTCTGGTGTTAACCAACCAGGTGGCCTTTGCTAAATGGGTATTCCAATTTTTGAAAGTCCCACCCCCCATTGCCCTCAAAGTGGTTTTTAGCAGCCCATTGTACCGTTCGATCTTTCCAGAGGCTGGTGCATGGTAGGGGATGTGATACACCCACTCAATACCGTGTTCTTTGGCCCAGGTGTCTATGAGGCTGTTGCGAAAATGAGTCCCGTTGTCCGACTCAATTCTTTCGGGAGTGCCATGTCGCCACAGGACTTGTTTTTCCAGGCCCAGGATGGTATTCCGGGCAGTGGCATGGGGCACAGGGTAGGTTTCCAGCCACCCGGTGGTGGCCTCCACCATTGTGAGCACATAGCGCTTGCCTTGGCGGGTTTGTGGCAGTGTGATGTAGTCAATCTGCCAAGCCTCCCCATATTTATATTTTAGCCATCGTCCTCCATACCACTGAGGCTTTACCCGCTTGGCTTGCTTGATTGCAGCGCATGTCTCACATTCATGGATAACCTGTGCGATAGTGTCCATGGTCAAGTCCACCCCTCGGTCACGAGCCCATCTGTATGTCGCGTCTCTTCCTTGGTGGCCCGAGGTGTCATGGGCCCACCGAGCTATAAAGAGTTCACCCTTATGTTGCCAGTCCAGATCCACCTGAGCCACTTCAATCTTAGCAGCCTGATCTACCTGGTGGTTGTTTTGATGTTCTTCAGTGGCCCGACTCTTAGGGACGTGGGCGTCCACGTGACGGACTTTTACAGCCAACTGCTCTAGCCAGGCAGCAATATCTTGCCACAATGGGGCAGCCCAGATAGGTTTGCCTCTGCGCTGCCAATTGTTCTTCTTCCATTGCTGCAGCCACCCCCACAAGGCATTGGCCACCATCCAAGAGTCAGTGTAAAGATAAAGCACTGGCCACTTCTCTCGACTGGCAATGTCTAAAGCCAGCTGGACGGCTTTCACCTCTGCAAACTGGCTGGACTCACCTTCTCCCTCGGCAGTTTCCGCGACTTGTCATGTAGGGCTCCATACAGCAGCCTTCCACCTCCGCTGCTTCCCCACAATGCAACAGGACCCATCCGTGAACAGGGCATACTGTTTCTTATCTTCTGGCAGCTGGTTATACAGTGGGGCCTCTTCAGCACGTGTCACCTCCTCCTCTGGCGATGCTCCAAAATCTTTGCCTTCTGGCCAGTCCATTATTACCTCCAGAATTCCTGGGCGACTGGGGTTTCCCATTCGGGCACGCTGGGTGATCAGCGCGACCCACTTACTCCACGTAGCATCGGTGGCATGATGCGTAGAGGGGACCCTCTCTTTGAACATCCAGCCCAGGACCGGCAATCGTGGAGCTAGGAGGAGCTGTGCTTCAGTGCCGACCACTTCTGAAGCAGCTCGAACGCCTTCATATGCTGCCAGAATCTCTTTTTCAGTGGGAGTATAGCGGGCCTCGGATCCTTCGTATCCCCGGCTCCAGAACCCCAGGGGTCGACCTCGAGTCTCCCCTGGTGCTTTCTGCCAGAGACTCCAGGTTGGGCCATTCTCCCCGGCTGCGGTGTAGAGCACGTTTTTAACATCTTGCCCTGACCGGACTGGACCAAGGGCTACGGCATGAACTATCTCCCGTTTAATCTGTTCAAATGCCTGTCGTTGCTCAGGGCCCCATTCAAAATCATTCTTCTTCCGGGTCACGTGGTACAGAGGACTCACAATTTGGCTGTAATTTGGGACATGCATCCTCCAAAAACCCACAACACCTAAGAAGGCCTGTGCTTCCTTTTTGCTGGTTGGTGGAGACATAGCTGCTATTTTGTTGATGACATCCATTGGGATTTGACGGCGCCCATCCTGCCATTTTATTCCCAAAAACTGGATCTCTTGCGCAGGTCCCTTTACTTTACTTCGCTTAATGGCGAAACCGGCTTTCAGAAGGATCTGAACTATTTTCTCCCCTTTCTCGAAAACCTCCTCCGCTGTGTCGCCCCATATAATGATGTCGTCGATGTACTGCAGATGTTCTGGGGCTTCACCCTTTTCCAGTGCAGTCTGGATTAGTCCATGGCAAATGGTGGGACTGTGTTTCCACCCCTGGGGCAGTCGATTCCAGGTGTACTGGATGCCCCTCCAGGTGAAAGCAAACTGTGGCCTGCACTCTGCTGCCAAAGGGATGGAGAAGAATGCATTAGCGATGTCAATTGTAGCATACCACTTGGCTGCCTTTGACTCCAGCTGATACTGAAGTTCTAGCATGTCTGGCACGGCAGCACTCAGCGGTGGTGTGACTTCATTCAGGCCACGGCAGTCTATTGTTAGTCTCCACTCTCCAGTAGATCTTCTCACTGGCCATATGGGACTATTAAAGGGTGAGCGAGTTTTGCTGATCTTTCCTTGACTCTCCAGCTGGCGGATCAGCTCATGAATGGGGATAAGGGAGTCTCGATTGGTACGATACTGTCACCGGTGCACTGTTGTGGTCGCGATTGGCACCTGTTGTTCTTCAACCCTCAGCAACCCCACAAAGGAAGGATCCTCCGAGAGACCAGGCAAAATGGACAGCTGTTTAATTTTTTCCATCTCCAAAGCAGCTATGCCAAAGCCCACCGATACCCCCTTGGGTCCTTGAAATACCCTCTCCTAAGATAGTCTACACCAAGGATACACGGAGCCTCGGGGCCAGTTACAATGGGGTGCTTCTGCCACTCCTGCCCAGTGAGGCTCACTTCAGCCTCCAATACACTCAGGTCTTGGGACCCCTGTGTCACTCCCGAAATACAAATGGACTCTGACCCTTTGAAATCTGATGGCATCAAAATACACTGTGCACCAGTGTCCACTAGAGCTTTATATTCTTGTGGATCTGACGTGCCAGGCCACCGAATCCACACCGTCCAATAAACCTGGTTGTCCCTTTCCTCCACCTGGCTGGAGGCAGGGCCCCTCTAATCCTGGTCAGAGAATTTGCTACTCACTTACTGTAAGAATGACTTGGAGGTCCCCTCCAGAGTATCGGAATCAAGATCAAACTGTCTACCTGGTCTGGAGAGCTGGCTGCTGGAAACTGGAGCGGCATTTTTCCTAACAGAATCCCCTTTTGTGATTGCTTTACCTCGCAACTCACGCACTCATGCCGCTAGACTTGAGGTGGGTTTTCCATCCCACTTCCTCATGTCCTCTCCGTGGTCACGCAGGTAGAACCACAGGGTGCCACGGGGTGTATAGCCTCTGTATTCCCTCTCCTGAGCAGAGACACGCTTGCCCCTAATAGCTGAGACACTGGCCTGTACAGGTGGGGAGTAGGACTTACTCTTTTCTAGTCGCTTGATCAGTTTCTCCACAGCTGAGACAGGGAAGGAAGAGAGACTTTCCTCATATTGCCGGAGCCGGACAGCCACCTCATCCACTGTTGGTGCCTCTTTACCTTTGCAGTCCACTATTGCCAGTGAGTTGGCATATGAGGATGGCACGCTCCGTACAAACTTCCTCCACATGGATTGTGAGCACTGGACTTCATCTGGGTCTGTGGGTACCTGCTCATCATCTGGTTCATAGTAAACCAGCTCCCGCACAGCTAATTCCCTCAAGTACTGAATACCTCTCTCATAATTGGTCCACTTGCCAGGATAACATACAAAATCATCACTGAAGGGGTACCTCTCCCTCACACCTGACAGAAGTCTCCTCCAGAGGCTGAGGACTTGTTCCCTTTTCCCAATGGCCTTGTCAATGCCCCCATCCCTGGCCAGGGATCCCAGCTGCTTGGCTTCCTTGCCCTCTAATTCCAAGCTACTGGCCCCCTTATCCCAGCACCGCAGCAGCCAGGTGACAATGTGCTCGCCTGGGTGGCAGCTGAAATCTTTCCGCATGTCTTGCAGCTCGCTCAGGGCCAGGGACCGGGTGATGATCTCTGTCTCTGTCTCCTGTGATGACCCTGGCTCATTGTCATCCCTCCTGGAGCGACCTGCGCTCTTTGCGTCTTTCTTTAGTTTTACAGGGGCGACTGCTACTGGCACAGGTTGGTCATTGGGCTCAGGCGCGATGCCTGCTGCCGGAGCTGAGGCTGGAGCCACTGCCGTGCCAGCTGGGGAAACCAGGGCCGCCCCGGAGATCCTGGCAGCGGCAGCAGTGGTGCCAGTGCAGGGCTGGCTGGGGGGGCAGCGCCAGTCACAGTGCCTGCCGCTTTGCTTCCACCCCCTTCCCCTTTAGGACACTGAACAGTGTTGAACAGGGCAGCTCGGTAGACGTGGGCCAGACCCCAGCACTTTGCGGTGATTTGTGTCTCTCTGGAGTTCCCAGAGTGTCAGCACAGTTTTTGCAGATATTTTACCAGTTTGTCCGGATTCTGCACTTGTTCAGGGGTGAGTTTAAAAAACATTGGGGGTGTCCACTGCCCTAGGTACAGTGATGTTATCATGTCATAAGTCAATATCGTACAGTACAGCAAAATCATCATCCTGATCTTTTTCCCAGCGATTATGAACAGCACGCCATTGAATACATACTGCAAATAAGGATTCAAAAACCACAGCCATCTGATCAAAGTCAGCAACATTTTTACCGGCGACTATTTAACTAATACAGAAAAATGGGTATAACAAAATTTAACAAAATCTAAGAAAGCAGTTTTAACACCTGCTGATCAGCCCTGCCATTATCCCTGCCCCACACTTGGGCGCCAAATTTAATGCTATAGTTTGGCTGCAGCCGGCAACAAAAGCGCCATGTGGCCGCCCCTCCCCCTGCCGGGGTGAGGAGGAGAATGGAAAGAAACAGGTTGTTTTGGTTTCGGCTGCCGCCGGCAACAAAAGCGCCACGCGGCCGCCCCTCCCCCCGCCGGCGTGCGGAGGAGAATGGAAGGAAAGAGGCAGAAACTGGTGGGTCGGGATAAGGGCAGTTTAACAGAACAGCAAACAGAGGGAAAACAGGAACAAGAACGATACAAATAAGGAGAAAACACAACCACGAACCGTACAACAGCCGCTCTCCCGAAACCGGACCGGCGCTGCGCCCGCCCAAGCCGCGAGTGCCTTCCCGCCGCACAGCTCCCCCCCCACCGGAACCCAGCGTGACGTCACATGGTATGGAATACCAGGCTCTGTTTGGCCAGGTGGGGTCAGCCCCCCACCCCCCGGCTGTGCCCCTTCCTGGATTCCGGTGAAAATTAACCCTGTTCTGGCCAAACCCAGGACATTATCCACCCCTTATTCCATACCATCTACATCATGCCCAGGTCCCCCGTTGTCCAGTTGATCACCACCACTTCTCCTGTCTCCAGATATCATTCCTTTAGTCTATGGATCATCACTCTAAAGTGTCCATTGAGTTCATTTAATCCATGACTTCAGGCTCCATCTGTCGTAATGGTCTTCCGTGGCAGGAGAGGTGATGTGTGGTGGTGGGCGGTCACTTGCTGCATCCGGAGCTCACGGCTGATGTATCTGGTGCGGCCCGTGCCCACAGTCTGCAGGAGATGTTGATCTTGATGAAGTTGCTGGATGCCAGTTGTTGAAAACCAGGTCCAGTTCCGTCATTGCTGTGCTCTGCTAGGTTTTCATCGAAAAAGTCCATCCTTCTTTAATCTGGAGAATTCTTACTATGCTACTACTGGTACAAAATATAACAATCATAAGAGTGATAACAGACAGTGACAGGGTTATTTAACAACTAACTTTATACAATTTATTTATGGACTATTCTCGCCCAAAATTGAATCCCCATGAGGTACACATCGGACTTCCCCATCCTTCCGCATTACCCACCAGGTACACCCAGGTCCTTGAGCAAAGGCAATCCCGCGGACGGGCTTGCCTTTGCCCGAGGCAGGACTAACCCAAACCGTCTTCCCTAACATGTTCCGCATGTGCACTACAGGGACTTTATCCCCTTCTACGGGGCGCTGAGGTTTTGACTGGGCAGGACCAGCCCGGTTGGTGGACCCTCTGGTGTTAACCAACCAGGTGGCCTTTGCTAAATGGGTATTCCAATTTTTGAAAGTCCCACCCCCCATTGCCCTCAAAGTGGTTTTTAGCAGCCCATTGTACCGTTCGATCTTTCCAGAGGCTGGTGCATGGTAGGGGATGTGATACACCCACTCAATACCGTGTTCTTTGGCCCAGGTGTCTATGAGGCTGTTGCGAAAATGAGTCCCGTTGTCCGACTCAATTCTTTCGGGAGTGCCATGTCGCCACAGGACTTGTTTTTCCAGGCCCAGGATGGTATTCCGGGCAGTGGCATGGGGCACAGGGTAGGTTTCCAGCCACCCGGTGGTGGCCTCCACCATTGTGAGCACATAGCGCTTGCCTTGGCGGGTTTGTGGCAGTGTGATGTAGTCAATCTGCCAAGCCTCCCCATATTTATATTTTAGCCATCGTCCTCCATACCACTGAGGCTTTACCCGCTTGGCTTGCTTGATTGCAGCGCATGTCTCACATTCATGGATAACCTGTGCGATAGTGTCCATGGTCAAGTCCACCCCTCGGTCACGAGCCCATCTGTATGTCGCGTCTCTTCCTTGGTGGCCCGAGGTGTCATGGGCCCACCGAGCTATAAAGAGTTCACCCTTATGTTGCCAGTCCAGATCCACCTGAGCCACTTCAATCTTAGCAGCCTGATCTACCTGGTGGTTGTTTTGATGTTCTTCAGTGGCCCGACTCTTAGGGACGTGGGCGTCCACGTGACGGACTTTTACAGCCAACTGCTCTAGCCAGGCAGCAATATCTTGCCACAATGGGGCAGCCCAGATAGGTTTGCCTCTGCGCTGCCAATTGTTCTTCTTCCATTGCTGCAGCCACCCCCACAAGGCATTGGCCACCATCCAAGAGTCAGTGTAAAGATAAAGCACTGGCCACTTCTCTCGACTGGCAATGTCTAAAGCCAGCTGGACGGCTTTCACCTCTGCAAACTGGCTGGACTCACCTTCTCCCTCGGCAGTTTCCGCGACTTGTCGTGTAGGGCTCCATACAGCAGCCTTCCACCTCCGCTGCTTCCCCACAATGCAACAGGACCCATCCGTGAACAGGGCATACTGTTTCTTATCTTCTGGCAGCTGGTTATACAGTGGGGCCTCTTCAGCACGTGTCACCTCCTCCTCTGGCGATGCTCCAAAATCTTTGCCTTCTGGCCAGTCCATTATTACCTCCAGAATTCCTGGGCGACTGGGGTTTCCCATTCGGGCACGCTGGGTGATCAGCGCGACCCACTTACTCCACGTAGCATCGGTGGCATGATGCGTAGAGGGGACCCTCTCTTTGAACATCCAGCCCAGGACCGGCAATCGTGGAGCTAGGAGGAGCTGTGCTTCAGTGCCGACCACTTCTGAAGCAGCTCGAACGCCTTCATATGCTGCCAGAATCTCTTTTTCAGTGGGAGTATAGCGGGCCTCGGATCCTTCGTATCCCCGGCTCCAGAACCCCAGGGGTCGACCTCGAGTCTCCCCTGGTGCTTTCTGCCAGAGACTCCAGGTTGGGCCATTCTCCCCGGCTGCGGTGTAGAGCATGTTTTTAACATCTTGCCCTGACCGGACTGGACCAAGGGCTACGGCATGAACTATCTCCCGTTTAATCTGTTCAAATGCCTGTCGTTGCTCAGGGCCCCATTCAAAATCATTCTTCTTCCGGGTCACGTGGTACAGAGGACTCACAATTTGGCTGTAATTTGGGACATGCATCCTCCAAAAACCCACAACACCTAAGAAGGCCTGTGCTTCCTTTTTGCTGGTTGGTGGAGACGTAGCTGCTATTTTGTTGATGACATCCATTGGGATTTGACGGCGCCCATCCTGCCATTTTATTCCCAAAAACTGGATCTCTTGCGCAGGTCCCTTTACTTTACTTCGCTTAATGGCGAAACCGGCTTTCAGAAGGATCTGAACTATTTTCTCCCCTTTCTCGAAAACCTCCTCCGCTGTGTCGCCCCATATAATGATGTCGTCGATGTACTGCAGATGTTCTGGGGCTTCACCCTTTTCCAGTGCAGTCTGGATTAGTCCATGGCAAATGGTGGGACTGTGTTTCCACCCCTGGGGCAGTCGATTCCAGGTGTACTGGATGCCCCTCCAGGTGAAAGCAAACTGTGGCCTGCACTCTGCTGCCAAAGGGATGGAGAAGAATGCATTAGCGATGTCAATTGTAGCATACCACTTGGCTGCCTTTGACTCCAGCTGATACTGAAGTTCTAGCATGTCTGGCACGGCAGCACTCAGCGGTGGTGTGACTTCATTCAGGCCACGGCAGTCTATTGTTAGTCTCCACTCTCCAGTAGATCTTCTCACTGGCCATATGGGACTATTAAAGGGTGAGCGAGTTTTGCTGATCTTTCCTTGACTCTCCAGCTGGCGGATCAGCTCATGAATGGGGATAAGGGAGTCTCGATTGGTACGATACTGTCACCGGTGCACTGTTGTGGTCGCGATTGGCACCTGTTGTTCTTCAACCCTCAGCAACCCCACAAAGGAAGGATCCTCCGAGAGACCAGGCAAAATGGACAGCTGTTTAATTTTTTCCATCTCCAAAGCAGCTATGCCAAAGCCCACCGATACCCCCTTGGGTCCTTGAAATACCCTCTCCTAAGATAGTCTACACCAAGGATACACGGAGCCTCGGGGCCAGTTACAATGGGGTGCTTCTGCCACTCCTGCCCAGTGAGGCTCACTTCAGCCTCCAATACACTCAGGTCTTGGGACCCCTGTGTCACTCCCGAAATACAAATGGACTCTGACCCTTTGAAATCTGATGGCATCAAAATACACTGTGCACCAGTGTCCACTAGAGCTTTATATTCTTGTGGATCTGACGTGCCAGGCCACCGAATCCACACCGTCCAATAAACCTGGTTGTCCCTTTCCTCCACCTGGCTGGAGGCAGGGCCCCTCTAATCCTGGTCAGAGAATTTGCTACTCACTTACTGTAAGAATGACTTGGAGGTCCCCTCCAGAGTATCGGAATCAAGATCAAACTGTCTACCTGGTCTGGAGAGCTGGCTGCTGGAAACTGGAGCGGCATTTTTCCTAACAGAATCCCCTTTTGTGATTGCTTTACCTCGCAACTCACGCACTCATGCCGCTAGACTTGAGGTGGGTTTTCCATCCCACTTCCTCATGTCCTCTCCGTGGTCACGCAGGTAGAACCACAGGGTGCCACGGGGTGTATAGCCTCTGTATTCCCTCTCCTGAGCAGAGACACGCTTGCCCCTAATAGCTGAGACACTGGCCTGTACAGGTGGGGAGTAGGACTTACTCTTTTCTAGTCGCTTGATCAGTTTCTCCACAGCTGAGACAGGGAAGGAAGAGAGACTTTCCTCATATTGCCGGAGCCGGACAGCCACCTCATCCACTGTTGGTGCCTCTTTACCTTTGCAGTCCACTATTGCCAGTGAGTTGGCATATGAGGATGGCACGCTCCGTACAAACTTCCTCCACATGGATTGTGAGCACTGGACTTCATCTGGGTCTGTGGGTACCTGCTCATCATCTGGTTCATAGTAAACCAGCTCCCGCACAGCTAATTCCCTCAAGTACTGAATACCTCTCTCATAATTGGTCCACTTGCCAGGATAACATACAAAATCATCACTGAAGGGGTACCTCTCCCTCACACCTGACAGAAGTCTCCTCCAGAGGCTGAGGACTTGTTCCCTTTTCCCAATGGCCTTGTCAATGCCCCCATCCCTGGCCAGGGATCCCAGCTGCTTGGCTTCCTTGCCCTCTAATTCCAAGCTACTGGCCCCCTTATCCCAGCACCGCAGCAGCCAGGTGACAATGTGCTCGCCTGGGTGGCAGCTGAAATCTTTCCGCATGTCTTGCAGCTCGCTCAGGGCCAGGGACCGGGTGATGATCTCTGTCTCTGTCTCCTGTGATGACCCTGGCTCATTGTCATCCCTCCTGGAGCGACCTGCGCTCTTTGCGTCTTTCTTTAGTTTTACAGGGGCGACTGCTACTGGCACAGGTTGGTCATTGGGCTCAGGCGCGATGCCTGCTGCCGGAGCTGAGGCTGGAGCCACTGCCGTGCCAGCTGGGGAAACCAGGGCCGCCCCGGAGATCCTGGCAGCGGCAGCAGTGGTGCCAGTGCAGGGCTGGCTGGGGGGGCAGCGCCAGTCACAGTGCCTGCCGCTTTGCTTCCACCCCCTTCCCCTTTAGGACACTGAACAGTGTTGAACAGGGCAGCTCGGTAGACGTGGGCCAGACCCCAGCACTTTGCGGTGATTTGTGTCTCTCTGGAGTTCCCAGAGTGTCAGCACAGTTTTTGCAGATATTTTACCAGTTTGTCCGGATTCTGCACTTGTTCAGGGGTGAGTTTAAAAAACACTGGGGGTGTCCACTGCCCTAGGTACAGTGATGTTATCATGTCATAAGTCAATATCGTACAGTACAGCAAAATCATCATCCTGATCTTTTTCCCAGCGATTATGAACAGCACGCCATTGAATACATACTGCAAATAAGGATTCAAAAACCACAGCCATCTGATCAAAGTCAGCAACATTTTTACCGGCGACTATTTAACTAATACAGAAAAATGGGTATAACAAAATTTAACAAAATCTAAGAAAGCAGTTTTAACACCTGCTGATCAGCCCTGCCGTTATCCCTGCCCCACACTTGGGCGCCAAATTTAATGCTATAGTTTGGCTGCAGCCGGCAACAAAAGCGCCATGTGGCCGCCCCTCCCCCCGCCGGCGTGCGGAGGAGAATGGAAGGAAAGAGGCAGAAACTGGTGGGTCGGGATAAGGGCAGTTTAACAGAACAGCAAACAGAGGGAAAACAGGAACAAGAACGATACAAATAAGGAGAAAACACAACCACGAACCGTACAACAGCCGCTCTCCCGAAACCGGACCGGCGCTGCGCCCGCCCAAGCCGCGAGTGCCTTCCCGCCGCACCGCCCCCCCCCCCACCGGAACCCAGCGTGACGTCACATGGTATGGAATACCAGGCTCTGTTTGGCCAGGTGGGGTCAGCCCCCCACCCCCCGGCTGTGCCCCTTCCTGGATTCCGGTGAAAATTAACCCTGTTCTGGCCAAACCCAGGACATTATCCACCCCTTATTCCATACCATCTACATCATGCCCAGGTCCCCCGTTGTCCAGTTGATCACCACCACTTCTCCTGTCTCCAGATATCATTCCTTTAGTCTATGGATCATCACTCTAAAGTGTCCATTGAGTTCATTTAATCCATGACTTCAGGCTCCATCTGTCGTAATGGTCTTCCGTGGCAGGAGAGGTGATGTGTGGTGGTGGGCGGTCACTTGCTGCATCCGGAGCTCACGGCTGATGTATCTGGTGCGGCCCGTGCCCACAGTCTGCAGGAGATGTTGATCTTGATGAAGTTGCTGGATGCCAGTTGTTGAAAACCAGGTCCAGTTCCGTCATTGCTGTGCTCTGCTAGGTTTTCATCGAAAAAGTCCATCCTTCTTTAATCTGGAGAATTCTTACTATGCTACTACTGGTACAAAATATAACAATCATAAGAGTGATAACAGACAGTGACAGGGTTATTTAACAACTAACTTTATACAATTTATTTATGGACTATTCTCGCCCAAAATTGAATCCCCATGAGGTACACATCGGACTTCCCCATCCTTCCGCATTACCCACCAGGTACACCCAGGTCCTTGAGCAAAGGCAATCCCGCGGACGGGCTTGCCTTTGCCCGAGGCAGGACTAACCCAAACCGTCTTCCCTAACATGTTCCGCATGTGCACTACAGGGACTTTATCCCCTTCTACGGGGCGCTGAGGTTTTGACTGGGCAGGACCAGCCCGGTTGGTGGACCCTCTGGTGTTAACCAACCAGGTGGCCTTTGCTAAATGGGTATTCCAATTTTTGAAAGTCCCACCCCCCATTGCCCTCAAAGTGGTTTTTAGCAGCCCATTGTACCGTTCGATCTTTCCAGAGGCTGGTGCATGGTAGGGGATGTGATACACCCACTCAATACCGTGTTCTTTGGCCCAGGTGTCTATGAGGCTGTTGCGAAAATGAGTCCCGTTGTCCGACTCAATTCTTTCGGGAGTGCCATGTCGCCACAGGACTTGTTTTTCCAGGCCCAGGATGGTATTCCGGGCAGTGGCATGGGGCACAGGGTAGGTTTCCAGCCACCCGGTGGTGGCCTCCACCATTGTGAGCACATAGCGCTTGCCTTGGCGGGTTTGTGGCAGTGTGATGTAGTCAATCTGCCAAGCCTCCCCATATTTATATTTTAGCCATCGTCCTCCATACCACTGAGGCTTTACCCGCTTGGCTTGCTTGATTGCAGCGCATGTCTCACATTCATGGATAACCTGTGCGATAGTGTCCATGGTCAAGTCCACCCCTCGGTCACGAGCCCATCTGTATGTCGCGTCTCTTCCTTGGTGGCCCGAGGTGTCATGGGCCCACCGAGCTATAAAGAGTTCACCCTTATGTTGCCAGTCCAGATCCACCTGAGCCACTTCAATCTTAGCAGCCTGATCTACCTGGTGGTTGTTTTGATGTTCTTCAGTGGCCCGACTCTTAGGGACGTGGGCGTCCACGTGACGGACTTTTACAGCCAACTGCTCTAGCCAGGCAGCAATATCTTGCCACAATGGGGCAGCCCAGATAGGTTTGCCTCTGCGCTGCCAATTGTTCTTCTTCCATTGCTGCAGCCACCCCCACAAGGCATTGGCCACCATCCAAGAGTCAGTGTAAAGATAAAGCACTGGCCACTTCTCTCGACTGGCAATGTCTAAAGCCAGCTGGACGGCTTTCACCTCTGCAAACTGGCTGGACTCACCTTCTCCCTCGGCAGTTTCCGCGACTTGTCGTGTAGGGCTCCATACAGCAGCCTTCCACCTCCGCTGCTTCCCCACAATGCAACAGGACCCATCCGTGAACAGGGCATACTGTTTCTTATCTTCTGGCAGCTGGTTATACAGTGGGGCCTCTTCAGCACGTGTCACCTCCTCCTCTGGCGATGCTCCAAAATCTTTGCCTTCTGGCCAGTCCATTATTACCTCCAGAATTCCTGGGCGACTGGGGTTTCCCATTCGGGCACGCTGGGTGATCAGCGCGACCCACTTACTCCACGTAGCATCAGTGGCATGATGCGTAGAGGGGACCCTCTCTTTGAACATCCAGCCCAGGACCGGCAATCGTGGAGCTAGGAGGAGCTGTGCTTCAGTGCCGACCACTTCTGAAGCAGCTCGAACGCCTTCATATGCTGCCAGAATCTCTTTTTCAGTGGGAGTATAGCGGGCCTCGGATCCTTCGTATCCCCGGCTCCAGAACCCCAGGGGTCGACCTCGAGTCTCCCCTGGTGCTTTCTGCCAGAGACTCCAGGTTGGGCCATTCTCCCCGGCTGCGGTGTAGAGCACGTTTTTAACATCTTGCCCTGACCGGACTGGACCAAGGGCTACGGCATGAACTATCTCCCGTTTAATCTGTTCAAATGCCTGTCGTTGCTCAGGGCCCCATTCAAAATCATTCTTCTTCCGGGTCACGTGGTACAGAGGACTCACAATTTGGCTGTAATTTGGGACATGCATCCTCCAAAAACCCACAACACCTAAGAAGGCCTGTGCTTCCTTTTTGCTGGTTGGTGGAGACGTAGCTGCTATTTTGTTGATGACATCCATTGGGATTTGACGGCGCCCATCCTGCCATTTTATTCCCAAAAACTGGATCTCTTGCGCAGGTCCCTTTACTTTACTTCGCTTAATGGCGAAACCGGCTTTCAGAAGGATCTGAACTATTTTCTCCCCTTTCTCGAAAACCTCCTCCGCTGTGTCGCCCCATATAATGATGTCGTCGATGTACTGCAGATGTTCTGGGGCTTCACCTTTTTCCAGTGCAGTCTGGATTAGTCCATGGCAAATGGTGGGAATGTGTTTCCACCCCTGGGGCAGTCGATTCCAGGTGTACTGGATGCCCCTCCAGGTGAAAGCAAGCTGTGGCCTGCACTCTGCTGCCAAAGGGATGGAGAAGAATGCATTAGCGATGTCAATTGTAGCATACCACTTGGCTGCCTTTGACTCCAGCTGATACTGAAGTTCTAGCATGTCTGGCACGGCAGCACTCAGCGGTGGTGTGACTTCATTCAGGCCACGGCAGTCTATTGTTAGTCTCCACTCTCCAGTAGATCTTCTCACTGGCCATATGGGACTATTAAAGGGTGAGCGAGTTTTGCTGATCTTTCCTTGACTCTCCAGCTGGCGGATCAGCTCATGAATGGGGATAAGGGAGTCTCGATTGGTACGATACTGTCACCGGTGCACTGTTGTGGTCGCGATTGGCACCTGTTGTTCTTCAACCCTCAGCAACCCCACAAAGGAAGGATCCTCCGAGAGACCAGGCAAAATGGACAGCTGTTTAATTTTTTCCATCTCCAAAGCAGCTATGCCAAAGCCCACCGATACCCCCTTGGGTCCTTGAAATACCCTCTCCTAAGATAGTCTACACCAAGGATACACGGAGCCTCGGGGCCAGTTACAATGGGGTGCTTCTGCCACTCCTGCCCAGTGAGGCTCACTTCAGCCTCCAATACACTCAGGTCTTGGGACCCCCGTGTCACTCCCGAAATACAAATGGACTCTGACCCTTTGAAATCTGATGGCATCAAAGTACACTGTGCACCAGTGTCCACTAGAGCTTTATATTCTTGTGGATCTGACGTGCCAGGCCACCGAATCCACACCGTCCAATAAACCTGGTTGTCCCTTTCCTCCACCTGGCTGGAGGCAGGGCCCCTCTAATCCTGGTCAGAGAATTTGCTACTCACTTACTGTAAGAATGACTTGGAGGTCCCCTCCAGAGTATCGGAATCAAGATCAAACTGTCTACCTGGTCTGGAGAGCTGGCTGCTGGAAACTGGAGCGGCATTTTTCCTAACAGAATCCCCTTTTGTGATTGCTTTACCTCGCAACTCACGCACTCATGCCGCTAGACTTGAGGTGGGTTTTCCATCCCACTTCCTCATGTCCTCTCCGTGGTCACGCAGGTAGAACCACAGGGTGCCACGGGGTGTATAGCCTCTGTATTCCCTCTCCTGAGCAGAGACACGCTTGCCCCTAATAGCTGAGACACTGGCCTGTACAGGTGGGGAGTAGGACTTACTCTTTTCTAGTCGCTTGATCAGTTTCTCCACAGCTGAGACAGGGAAGGAAGAGAAACTTTCCTCATATTGCCAGAGCCGGACAGCCACCTCATCCACTGTTGGTGCCTCTTTACCTTTGCAGTCCACTATTGCCAGTGAGTTGGCATATGAGGATGGCACGCTCCGTACAAACTTCCTCCACATGGATTGTGAGCACTGGACTTCATCTGGGTCTGTGGGTACCTGCTCATCATCTGGTTCATAGTAAACCAGCTCCCGCACAGCTAATTCCCTCAAGTACTGAATACCTCTCTCATAATTGGTCCACTTGCCAGGATAACATACAAAATCATCACTGAAGGGGTACCTCTCCCTCACACCTGACAGAAGTCTCCTCCAGAGGCTGAGGACTTGTTCCCTTTTCCCAATGGCCTTGTCAATGCCCCCATCCCTGGCCAGGGATCCCAGCTGCTTGGCTTCCTTGCCCTCTAATTCCAAGCTACTGGCCCCCTTATCCCAGCACCGCAGCAGCCAGGTGACAATGTGCTCGCCTGGGTGGCAGCTGAAATCTTTCCGCATGTCTTGCAGCTCGCTCAGGGCCAGGGACCGGGTGATGATCTCTGTCTCTGTCTCCTGTGATGACCCTGGCTCATTGTCATCCCTCCTGGAGCGACCTGCGCTCTTTGCGTCTTTCTTTAGTTTTACAGGGGCGACTGCTACTGGCACAGGTTGGTCATTGGGCTCAGGCGCGATGCCTGCTGCCGGAGCTGAGGCTGGAGCCACTGCCGTGCCAGCTGGGGAAACCAGGGCCGCCCCGGAGATCCTGGCAGCGGCAGCAGTGGTGCCAGTGCAGGGCTGGCTGGGGGGGCAGCGCCAGTCACAGTGCCTGCCGCTTTGCTTCCACCCCCTTCCCCTTTAGGACACTGAACAGTGTTGAACAGGGCAGCTCGGTAGACGTGGGCCAGACCCCAGCACTTTGCGGTGATTTGTGTCTCTCTGGAGTTCCCAGAGTGTCAGCACAGTTTTTGCAGATATTTTACCAGTTTGTCCGGATTCTGCACTTGTTCAGGGGTGAGTTTAAAAAACATTGGGGGTGTCCACTGCCCTAGGTACAGTGATGTTATCATGTCATAAGTCAATATCGTACAGTACAGCAAAATCATCATCCTGATCTTTTTCCCAGCGATTATGAACAGCACGCCATTGAATACATACTGCAAATAAGGATTCAAAAACCACAGCCATCTGATCAAAGTCAGCAACAGTTTTACCGGCGACTATTTAACTAATACAGAAAAATGGGTATAACAAAATTTAACAAAATCTAAGAAAGCAGTTTTAACACCTGCTGATCAGCCCTGCCGTTATCCCTGCCCCACACTTGGGCGCCAAATTTAACGCTATAGTTTGGCTGCAGCCGGCAACAAAAGCGCCATGTGGCCGCCCCTCCCCCTGCCGGGGTGAGGAGGAGAATGGAAAGAAACAGGTTGTTTTGGTTTCGGCTGCCGCCGGCAACAAAAGCGCCACGCGGCCGCCCCTCCCCCCGCCGGCGTGCGGAGGAGAATGGAAGGAAAGAGGCAGAAACTGGTGGGTCGGGATAAGGGCAGTTTAACAGAACAGCAAACAGAGGGAAAACAGGAACAAGAACGATACAAATAAGGAGAAAACACAACCACGAACCGTACAACAGCCGCTCTCCCGAAACCGGACCGGCGCTGCGCCCGCCCAAGCCGCGAGTGCCTTCCCGCCGCGCCGCCCCCCCCCCACCGGAACCCAGCGTGACGTCACATGGTATGGAATACCAGGCTCTGTTTGGCCAGGTGGGGTCAGCCCCCCACCCCCCGGCTGTGCCCCTTCCTGGATTCCGGTGAAAATTAACCCTGTTCTGGCCAAACCCAGGACATTATCCACCCCTTATTCCATACCATCTACATCATGCCCAGGTCCCCCGTTGTCCAGTTGATCACCACCACTTCTCCTGTCTCCAGATATCATTCCTTTAGTCTATGGATCATCACTCTAAAGTGTCCATTGAGTTCATTTAATCCATGACTTCAGGCTCCATCTGTCGTAATGGTCTTCCGTGGCAGGAGAGGTGATGTGTGGTGGTGGGCGGTCACTTGCTGCATCCGGAGCTCACGGCTGATGTATCTGGTGCGGCCCGTGCCCACAGTCTGCAGGAGATGTTGATCTTGATGAAGTTGCTGGATGCCAGTTGTTGAAAACCAGGTCCAGTTCCGTCATTGCTGTGCTCTGCTAGGTTTTCATCGAAAAAGTCCATCCTTCTTTAATCTGGAGAATTCTTACTATGCTACTACTGGTACAAAATATAACAATCATAAGAGTGATAACAGACAGTGACAGGGTTATTTAACAACTAACTTTATACAATTTATTTATGGACTATTCTCGCCCAAAATTGAATCCCCATGAGGTACACATCGGACTTCCCCATCCTTCCGCATTACCCACCAGGTACACCCAGGTCCTTGAGCAAAGGCAATCCCGCGGACGGGCTTGCCTTTGCCCGAGGCAGGACTAACCCAAACCGTCTTCCCTAACATGTTCCGCATGTGCACTACAGGGACTTTATCCCCTTCTACGGGGCGCTGAGGTTTTGACTGGGCAGGACCAGCCCGGTTGGTGGACCCTCTGGTGTTAACCAACCAGGTGGCCTTTGCTAAATGGGTATTCCAATTTTTGAAAGTCCCACCCCCCATTGCCCTCAAAGTGGTTTTTAGCAGCCCATTGTACCGTTCGATCTTTCCAGAGGCTGGTGCATGGTAGGGGATGTGATACACCCACTCAATACCGTGTTCTTTGGCCCAGGTGTCTATGAGGCTGTTGCGAAAATGAGTCCCGTTGTCCGACTCAATTCTTTCGGGAGTGCCATGTCGCCACAGGACTTGTTTTTCCAGGCCCAGGATGGTATTCCGGGCAGTGGCATGGGGCACAGGGTAGGTTTCCAGCCACCCGGTGGTGGCCTCCACCATTGTGAGCACACAGCGCTTGCCTTGGCGGGTTTGTGGCAGTGTGATGTAGTCAATCTGCCAAGCCTCCCCATATTTATATTTTAGCCATCGTCCTCCATACCACTGAGGCTTTACCCGCTTGGCTTGCTTGATTGCAGCGCATGTCTCACTTTCATGGATAACCTGTGCGATAGTGTCCATGGTCAAGTCCACCCCTCGGTCACGAGCCCATCTGTATGTCGCGTCTCTTCCTTGGTGGCCCGAGGTGTCATGGGCCCACCGAGCTATAAAGAGTTCACCCTTATGTTGCCAGTCCAGATCCACCTGAGCCACTTCAATCTTAGCAGCCTGATCTACCTGGTGGTTGTTTTGATGTTCTTCAGTGGCCCGACTCTTAGGGACGTGGGCGTCCACGTGACGGACTTTTACAGCCAACTGCTCTAGCCAGGCAGCAATATCTTGCCACAATGGGGCAGCCCAGATAGGTTTGCTTCTGCGCTGCCAATTGTTCTTCTTCCATTGCTGCAGCCACCCCCACAAGGCATTGGCCACCATCCAAGAGTCAGTGTAAAGATAAAGCACTGGGCACTTCTCTCGACTGGCAATGTCTAAAGCCAGCTGGACGGCTTTCACCTCTGCAAACTGGCTGGACTCACCTTCTCCCTCGGCAGTTTCTGCGACTTGTCGTGTAGGGCTCCATACAGCAGCCTTCCACCTCCGCTGCTTCCACACAATGCAACAGGACCCATCCGTGAACAGGGCATACTGTTTCTTATCTTCTGGCAGCTGGTTATACAGTGGGGCCTCTTCAGCACGTGTCACCTCCTCCTCTGGCGATGCTCCAAAATCTTTGCCTTCTGGCCAGTCCATTATTACCTCCAGAATTCCTGGGCGACTGGGGTTTCCCATTCGGGCACGCTGGGTGATCAGCGCGACCCACTTACTCCACGTAGCATCGGTGGCATGATGCGTAGAGGGGACCCTCTCTTTGAACATCCAGCCCAGGACCGGCAATCGTGGAGCTAGGAGGAGCTGTGCTTCAGTGCCGACCACTTCTGAAGCAGCTCGAACGCCTTCATATGCTGCCAGAATCTCTTTTTCAGTGGGAGTATAGCGGGCCTCGGATCCTTCGTATCCCCGGCTCCAGAACCCCAGGGGTCGACCTCGAGTCTCCCCTGGTGCTTTCTGCCAGAGACTCCAGGTTGGGCCATTCTCCCCGGCTGCGGTGTAGAGCACGTTTTTAACATCTTGCCCTGACCGGACTGGACCAAGGGCTACGGCATGAACTATCTCCCGTTTAATCTGTTCAAATGCCTGTCGTTGCTCAGGGCCCCATTCAAAATCATTCTTCTTCCGGGTCACGTGGTACAGAGGACTCACAATTTGGCTGTAATTTGGGACATGCATCCTCCAAAAACCCACAACACCTAAGAAGGCCTGTGCTTCCTTTTTGCTGGTTGGTGGAGACATAGCTGCTATTTTGTTGATGACATCCATTGGGATTTGACGGCGCCCATCCTGCCATTTTATTCCCAAAAACTGGATCTCTTGCGCAGGTCCCTTTACTTTACTTCGCTTAATGGCGAAACCGGCTTTCAGAAGGATCTGAACTATTTTCTCCCCTTTCTCGAAAACCTCCTCCGCTGTGTCGCCCCATATAATGATGTCGTCGATGTACTGCAGATGTTCTGGGGCTTCACCTTTTTCCAGTGCAGTCTGGATTAGTCCATGGCAAATGGTGGGAATGTGTTTCCACCCCTGGGGCAGTCGATTCCAGGTGTACTGGATGCCCCTCCAGGTGAAAGCAAGCTGTGGCCTGCACTCTGCTGCCAAAGGGATGGAGAAGAATGCATTAGCGATGTCAATTGTAGCATACCACTTGGCTGCCTTTGACTCCAGCTGATACTGAAGTTCTAGCATGTCTGACACGGCAGCACTCAGCGGTGGTGTGACTTCATTCAGGCCACGGCAGTCTATTGTTAGTCTCCACTCTCCAGTAGATCTTCTCACTGGCCATATGGGACTATTAAAGGGTGAGCGAGTTTTGCTGATCTTTCCTTGACTCTCCAGCTGGCGGATCAGCTCATGAATGGGGATAAGGGAGTCTCGATTGGTACGATACTGTCACCGGTGCACTGTTGTGGTCGCGATTGGCACCTGTTGTTCTTCAACCCTCAGCAACCCCACAAAGGAAGGATCCTCCGAGAGACCAGGCAAAATGGACAGCTGTTTAATTTTTTCCATCTCCAAAGCAGCTATGCCAAAGCCCACCGATACCCCCTTGGGTCCTTGAAATACCCTCTCCTAAGATAGTCTACACCAAGGATACACGGAGCCTCGGGGCCAGTTACAATGGGGTGCTTCTGCCACTCCTGCCCAGTGAGGCTCACTTCAGCCTCCAATACACTCAGGTCTTGGGACCCCCGTGTCACTCCCGAAATACAAATGGACTCTGACCCTTTGAAATCTGATGGCATCAAAGTACACTGTGCACCAGTGTCCACTAGAGCTTTATATTCTTGTGGATCTGACGTGCCAGGCCACCGAATCCACACCGTCCAATAAACCTGGTTGTCCCTTTCCTCCACCTGGCTGGAGGCAGGGCCCCTCTAATCCTGGTCAGAGAATTTGCTACTCACTTACTGTAAGAATGACTTGGAGGTCCCCTCCAGAGTATCGGAATCAAGATCAAACTGTCTACCTGGTCTGGAGAGCTGGCTGCTGGAAACTGGAGCGGCATTTTTCCTAACAGAATCCCCTTTTGTGATTGCTTTACCTCGCAACTCACGCACTCATGCCGCTAGACTTGAGGTGGGTTTTCCATCCCACTTCCTCATGTCCTCTCCGTGGTCACGCAGGTAGAACCACAGGGTGCCACGGGGTGTATAGCCTCTGTATTCCCTCTCCTGAGCAGAGACACGCTTGCCCCTAATAGCTGAGACACTGGCCTGTACAGGTGGGGAGTAGGACTTACTCTTTTCTAGTCGCTTGATCAGTTTCTCCACAGCTGAGACAGGGAAGGAAGAGAAACTTTCCTCATATTGCCAGAGCCGGACAGCCACCTCATCCACTGTTGGTGCCTCTTTACCTTTGCAGTCCACTATTGCCAGTGAGTTGGCATATGAGGATGGCACGCTCCGTACAAACTTCCTCCACATGGATTGTGAGCACTGGACTTCATCTGGGTCTGTGGGTACCTGCTCATCATCTGGTTCATAGTAAACCAGCTCCCGCACAGCTAATTCCCTCAAGTACTGAATACCTCTCTCATAATTGGTCCACTTGCCAGGATAACATACAAAATCATCACTGAAGGGGTACCTCTCCCTCACACCTGACAGAAGTCTCCTCCAGAGGCTGAGGACTTGTTCCCTTTTCCCAATGGCCTTGTCAATGCCCCCATCCCTGGCCAGGGATCCCAGCTGCTTGGCTTCCTTGCCCTCTAATTCCAAGCTACTGGCCCCCTTATCCCAGCACCGCAGCAGCCAGGTGACAATGTGCTCGCCTGGGTGGCAGCTGAAATCTTTCCGCATGTCTTGCAGCTCGCTCAGGGCCAGGGACCGGGTGATGATCTCTGTCTCTGTCTCCTGTGATGACCCTGGCTCATTGTCATCCCTCCTGGAGCGACCTGCGCTCTTTGCGTCTTTCTTTAGTTTTACAGGGGCGACTGCTACTGGCACAGGTTGGTCATTGGGCTCAGGCGCGATGCCTGCTGCCGGAGCTGAGGCTGGAGCCACTGCCGTGCCAGCTGGGGAAACCAGGGCCGCCCCGGAGATCCTGGCAGCGGCAGCAGTGGTGCCAGTGCAGGGCTGGCTGGGGGGGCAGCGCCAGTCACAGTGCCTGCCGCTTTGCTTCCACCCCCTTCCCCTTTAGGACACTGAACAGTGTTGAACAGGGCAGCTCGGTAGACGTGGGCCAGACCCCAGCACTTTGCGGTGATTTGTGTCTCTCTGGAGTTCCCAGAGTGTCAGCACAGTTTTTGCAGATATTTTACCAGTTTGTCCGGATTCTGCACTTGTTCAGGGGTGAGTTTAAAAAACATTGGGGGTGTCCACTGCCCTAGGTACAGTGATGTTATCATGTCATAAGTCAATATCGTACAGTACAGCAAAATCATCATCCTGATCTTTTTCCCAGCGATTATGAACAGCACGCCATTGAATACATACTGCAAATAAGGATTCAAAAACCACAGCCATCTGATCAAAGTCAGCAACATTTTTACCGGCGACTATTTAACTAATACAGAAAAATGGGTATAACAAAATTTAACAAAATCTAAGAAAGCAGTTTTAACACCTGCTGATCAGCCCTGCCGTTATCCCTGCCCCACACTTGGGCGCCAAATTTAACGCTATAGTTTGGCTGCAGCCGGCAACAAAAGCGCCATGTGGCCGCCCCTCCCCCTGCCGGGGTGAGGAAGAGAATGGAAAGAAACAGGTTGTTTTGGTTTCGGCTGCCGCCGGCAACAAAAGCGCCACGCGGCCGCCCCTCCCCCCGCCGGCGTGCGGAGGAGAATGGAAGGAAAGAGGCAGAAACTGGTGGGTCGGGATAAGGGCAGTTTAACAGAACAGCAAACAGAGGGAAAACAGGAACAAGAACGATACAAATAAGGAGAAAACACAACCACGAACCGTACAACAGCCGCTCTCCCGAAACCGGACCGGCGCTGCGCCCGCCCAAGCCGCGAGTGCCTTCCCGCCGCACCGCCCCCCCCCCACCGGAACCCAGCGTGACGTCACATGGTATGGAATACCAGGCTCTGTTTGGCCAGGTGGGGTCAGCCCCCCACCCCCCGGCTGTGCCCCTTCCTGGATTCCGGTGAAAATTAACCCTGTTCTGGCCAAACCCAGGACATTATCCACCCCTTATTCCATACCATCTACATCATGCCCAGGTCCCCCGTTGTCCAGTTGATCACCACCACTTCTCCTGTCTCCAGATATCATTCCTTTAGTCTATGGATCATCACTCTAAAGTGTCCATTGAGTTCATTTAATCCATGACTTCAGGCTCCATCTGTCGTAATGGTCTTCCGTGGCAGGAGAGGTGATGTGTGGTGGTGGGCGGTCACTTGCTGCATCCGGAGCTCACGGCTGATGTATCTGGTGCGGCCCGTGCCCACAGTCTGCAGGAGATGTTGATCTTGATGAAGTTGCTGGATGCCAGTTGTTGAAAACCAGGTCCAGTTCCGTCATTGCTGTGCTCTGCTAGGTTTTCATCGAAAAAGTCCATCCTTCTTTAATCTGGAGAATTCTTACTATGCTACTACTGGTACAAAATATAACAATCATAAGAGTGATAACAGACAGTGACAGGGTTATTTAACAACTAACTTTATACAATTTATTTATGGACTATTCTCGCCCAAAATTGAATCCCCATGAGGTACACATCGGACTTCCCCATCCTTCCGCATTACCCACCAGGTACACCCAGGTCCTTGAGCAAAGGCAATCCCGCGGACGGGCTTGCCTTTGCCCGAGGCAGGACTAACCCAAACCGTCTTCCCTAACATGTTCCGCATGTGCACTACAGGGACTTTATCCCCTTCTACGGGGCGCTGAGGTTTTGACTGGGCAGGACCAGCCCGGTTGGTGGACCCTCTGGTGTTAACCAACCAGGTGGCCTTTGCTAAATGGGTATTCCAATTTTTGAAAGTCCCACCCCCCATTGCCCTCAAAGTGGTTTTTAGCAGCCCATTGTACCGTTCGATCTTTCCAGAGGCTGGTGCATGGTAGGGGATGTGATACACCCACTCAATACCGTGTTCTTTGGCCCAGGTGTCTATGAGGCTGTTGCGAAAATGAGTCCCGTTGTCCGACTCAATTCTTTCGGGAGTGCCATGTCGCCACAGGACTTGTTTTTCCAGGCCCAGGATGGTATTCCGGGCAGTGGCATGGGGCACAGGGTAGGTTTCCAGCCACCCGGTGGTGGCCTCCACCATTGTGAGCACACAGCGCTTGCCTTGGCGGGTTTGTGGCAGTGTGATGTAGTCAATCTGCCAAGCCTCCCCATATTTATATTTTAGCCATCGTCCTCCATACCACTGAGGCTTTACCCGCTTGGCTTGCTTGATTGCAGCGCATGTCTCACATTCATGGATAACCTGTGCGATAGTGTCCATGGTCAAGTCCACCCCTCGGTCACGAGCCCATCTGTATGTCGCGTCTCTTCCTTGGTGGCCCGAGGTGTCATGGGCCCACCGAGCTATAAAGAGTTCACCCTTATGTTGCCAGTCCAGATCCACCTGAGCCACTTCAATCTTAGCAGCCTGATCTACCTGGTGGTTGTTTTGATGTTCTTCAGTGGCCCGACTCTTAGGGACGTGGGCGTCCACGTGACGGACTTTTACAGCCAACTGCTCTAGCCAGGCAGCAATATCTTGCCACAATGGGGCAGCCCAGATAGGTTTGCCTCTGCGCTGCCAATTGTTCTTCTTCCATTGCTGCAGCCACCCCCACAAGGCATTGGCCACCATCCAAGAGTCAGTGTAAAGATAAAGCACTGGCCACTTCTCTCGACTGGCAATGTCTAAAGCCAGCTGGACGGCTTTCACCTCTGCAAACTGGCTGGACTCACCTTCTCCCTCGGCAGTTTCCGCGACTTGTCGTGTAGGGCTCCATACAGCAGCCTTCCACCTCCGCTGCTTCCCCACAATGCAACAGGACCCATCCGTGAACAGGGCATACTGTTTCTTATCTTCTGGCAGCTGGTTATACAGTGGGGCCTCTTCAGCACGTGTCACCTCCTCCTCTGGCGATGCTCCAAAATCTTTGCCTTCTGGCCAGTCCATTATTACCTCCAGAATTCCTGGGCGACTGGGGTTTCCCATTCGGGCACGCTGGGTGATCAGCGCGACCCACTTACTCCACGTAGCATCAGTGGCATGATGCGTAGAGGGGACCCTCTCTTTGAACATCCAGCCCAGGACCGGCAATCGTGGAGCTAGGAGGAGCTGTGCTTCAGTGCCGACCACTTCTGAAGCAGCTCGAACGCCTTCATATGCTGCCAGAATCTCTTTTTCAGTGGGAGTATAGCGGGCCTCGGATCCTTCGTATCCCCGGCTCCAGAACCCCAGGGGTCGACCTCGAGTCTCCCCTGGTGCTTTCTGCCAGAGACTCCAGGTTGGGCCATTCTCCCCGGCTGCGGTGTAGAGCACGTTTTTAACATCTTGCCCTGACCGGACTGGACCAAGGGCTACGGCATGAACTATCTCCCGTTTAATCTGTTCAAATGCCTGTCGTTGCTCAGGGCCCCATTCAAAATCATTCTTCTTCCGGGTCACGTGGTACAGAGGACTCACAATTTGGCTGTAATTTGGGACATGCATCCTCCAAAAACCCACAACACCTAAGAAGGCCTGTGCTTCCTTTTTGCTGGTTGGTGGAGACATAGCTGCTATTTTGTTGATGACATCCATTGGGATTTGACGGCGCCCATCCTGCCATTTTATTCCCAAAAACTGGATCTCTTGCGCAGGTCCCTTTACTTTACTTCGCTTAATGGCGAAACCGGCTTTCAGAAGGATCTGAACTATTTTCTCCCCTTTCTCGAAAACCTCCTCCGCTGTGTCGCCCCATATAATGATGTCGTCGATGTACTGCAGATGTTCTGGGGCTTCACCTTTTTCCAGTGCAGTCTGGATTAGTCCATGGCAAATGGTGGGAATGTGTTTCCACCCCTGGGGCAGTCGATTCCAGGTGTACTGGATGCCCCTCCAGGTGAAAGCAAGCTGTGGCCTGCACTCTGCTGCCAAAGGGATGGAGAAGAATGCATTAGCGATGTCAATTGTAGCATACCACTTGGCTGCCTTTGACTCCAGCTGATACTGAAGTTCTAGCATGTCTGGCACGGCAGCACTCAGCGGTGGTGTGACTTCATTCAGGCCACGGCAGTCTATTGTTAGTCTCCACTCTCCAGTAGATCTTCTCACTGGCCATATGGGACTATTAAAGGGTGAGCGAGTTTTGCTGATCTTTCCTTGACTCTCCAGCTGGCGGATCAGCTCATGAATGGGGATAAGGGAGTCTCGATTGGTACGATACTGTCACCGGTGCACTGTTGTGGTCGCGATTGGCACCTGTTGTTCTTCAACCCTCAGCAACCCCACAAAGGAAGGATCCTCCGAGAGACCAGGCAAAATGGACAGCTGTTTAATTTTTTCCATCTCCAAAGCAGCTATGCCAAAGCCCACCGATACCCCCTTGGGTCCTTGAAATACCCTCTCCTAAGATAGTCTACACCAAGGATACACGGAGCCTCGGGGCCAGTTACAATGGGGTGCTTCTGCCACTCCTGCCCAGTGAGGCTCACTTCAGCCTCCAATACACTCAGGTCTTGGGACCCCCGTGTCACTCCCGAAATACAAATGGACTCTGACCCTTTGAAATCTGATGGCATCAAAGTACACTGTGCACCAGTGTCCACTAGAGCTTTATATTCTTGTGGATCTGACGTGCCAGGCCACCGAATCCACACCGTCCAATAAACCTGGTTGTCCCTTTCCTCCACCTGGCTGGAGGCAGGGCCCCTCTAATCCTGGTCAGAGAATTTGCTACTCACTTACTGTAAGAATGACTTGGAGGTCCCCTCCAGAGTATCGGAATCAAGATCAAACTGTCTACCTGGTCTGGAGAGCTGGCTGCTGGAAACTGGAGCGGCATTTTTCCTAACAGAATCCCCTTTTGTGATTGCTTTACCTCGCAACTCACGCACTCATGCCGCTAGACTTGAGGTGGGTTTTCCATCCCACTTCCTCATGTCCTCTCCGTGGTCACGCAGGTAGAACCACAGGGTGCCACGGGGTGTATAGCCTCTGTATTCCCTCTCCTGAGCAGAGACACGCTTGCCCCTAATAGCTGAGACACTGGCCTGTACAGGTGGGGAGTAGGACTTACTCTTTTCTAGTCGCTTGATCAGTTTCTCCACAGCTGAGACAGGGAAGGAAGAGAAACTTTCCTCATATTGCCAGAGCCGGACAGCCACCTCATCCACTGTTGGTGCCTCTTTACCTTTGCAGTCCACTATTGCCAGTGAGTTGGCATATGAGGATGGCACGCTCCGTACAAACTTCCTCCACATGGATTGTGAGCACTGGACTTCATCTGGGTCTGTGGGTACCTGCTCATCATCTGGTTCATAGTAAACCAGCTCCCGCACAGCTAATTCCCTCAAGTACTGAATACCTCTCTCATAATTGGTCCACTTGCCAGGATAACATACAAAATCATCACTGAAGGGGTACCTCTCCCTCACACCTGACAGAAGTCTCCTCCAGAGGCTGAGGACTTGTTCCCTTTTCCCAATGGCCTTGTCAATGCCCCCATCCCTGGCCAGGGATCCCAGCTGCTTGGCTTCCTTGCCCTCTAATTCCAAGCTACTGGCCCCCTTATCCCAGCACCGCAGCAGCCAGGTGACAATGTGCTCGCCTGGGTGGCAGCTGAAATCTTTCCGCATGTCTTGCAGCTCGCTCAGGGCCAGGGACCGGGTGATGATCTCTGTCTCTGTCTCCTGTGATGACCCTGGCTCATTGTCATCCCTCCTGGAGCGACCTGCGCTCTTTGCGTCTTTCTTTAGTTTTACAGGGGCGACTGCTACTGGCACAGGTTGGTCATTGGGCTCAGGCGCGATGCCTGCTGCCGGAGCTGAGGCTGGAGCCACTGCCGTGCCAGCTGGGGAAACCAGGGCCGCCCCGGAGATCCTGGCAGCGGCAGCAGTGGTGCCAGTGTAGGGCTGGCTGGGGGGGCAGCGCCAGTCACAGTGCCTGCCGCTTTGCTTCCACCCCCTTCCCCTTTAGGACACTGAACAGTGTTGAACAGGGCAGCTCGGTAGACGTGGGCCAGACCCCAGCACTTTGCGGTGATTTGTGTCTCTCTGGAGTTCCCAGAGTGTCAGCACAGTTTTTGCAGATATTTTACCAGTTTGTCCGGATTCTGCACTTGTTCAGGGGTGAGTTTAAAAAACATTGGGGGTGTCCACTGCCCTAGGTACAGTGATGTTATCATGTCATAAGTCAATATCGTACAGTACAGCAAAATCATCATCCTGATCTTTTTCCCAGCGATTATGAACAGCACGCCATTGAATACATACTGCAAATAAGGATTCAAAAACCACAGCCATCTGATCAAAGTCAGCAACAGTTTTACCGGCGACTATTTAACTAATACAGAAAAATGGGTATAACAAAATTTAACAAAATCTAAGAAAGCAGTTTTAACACCTGCTGATCAGCCCTGCCGTTATCCCTGCCCCACACTTGGGCGCCAAATTTAACGCTATAGTTTGGCTGCAGCCGGCAACAAAAGCGCCATGTGGCCGCCCCTCCCCCTGCCGGGGTGAGGAGGAGAATGGAAAGAAACAGGTTGTTTTGGTTTCGGCTGCCGCCGGCAACAAAAGCGCCACGCGGCCGCCCCTCCCCCCGCCGGCGTGCGGAGGAGAATGGAAGGAAAGAGGCAGAAACTGGTGGGTCGGGATAAGGGCAGTTTAACAGAACAGCAAACAGAGGGAAAACAGGAACAAGAACGATACAAATAAGGAGAAAACACAACCACGAACCGTACAACAGCCGCTCTCCCGAAACCGGACCGGCGCTGCGCCCGCCCAAGCCGCGAGTGCCTTCCCGCCGCGCCGCCCCCCCCCCACCGGAACCCAGCGTGACGTCACATGGTATGGAATACCAGGCTCTGTTTGGCCAGGTGGGGTCAGCCCCCCACCCCCCGGCTGTGCCCCTTCCTGGATTCCGGTGAAAATTAACCCTGTTCTGGCCAAACCCAGGACATTATCCACCCCTTATTCCATACCATCTACATCATGCCCAGGTCCCCCGTTGTCCAGTTGATCACCACCACTTCTCCTGTCTCCAGATATCATTCCTTTAGTCTATGGATCATCACTCTAAAGTGTCCATTGAGTTCATTTAATCCATGACTTCAGGCTCCATCTGTCGTAATGGTCTTCCGTGGCAGGAGAGGTGATGTGTGGTGGTGGGCGGTCACTTGCTGCATCCGGAGCTCACGGCTGATGTATCTGGTGCGGCCCGTGCCCACAGTCTGCAGGAGATGTTGATCTTGATGAAGTTGCTGGATGCCAGTTGTTGAAAACCAGGTCCAGTTCCGTCATTGCTGTGCTCTGCTAGGTTTTCATCGAAAAAGTCCATCCTTCTTTAATCTGGAGAATTCTTACTATGCTACTACTGGTACAAAATATAACAATCATAAGAGTGATAACAGACAGTGACAGGGTTATTTAACAACTAACTTTATACAATTTATTTATGGACTATTCTCGCCCAAAATTGAATCCCCATGAGGTACACATCGGACTTCCCCATCCTTCCGCATTACCCACCAGGTACACCCAGGTCCTTGAGCAAAGGCAATCCCGCGGACGGGCTTGCCTTTGCCCGAGGCAGGACTAACCCAAACCGTCTTCCCTAACATGTTCCGCATGTGCACTACAGGGACTTTATCCCCTTCTACGGGGCGCTGAGGTTTTGACTGGGCAGGACCAGCCCGGTTGGTGGACCCTCTGGTGTTAACCAACCAGGTGGCCTTTGCTAAATGGGTATTCCAATTTTTGAAAGTCCCACCCCCCATTGCCCTCAAAGTGGTTTTTAGCAGCCCATTGTACCGTTCGATCTTTCCAGAGGCTGGTGCATGGTAGGGGATGTGATACACCCACTCAATACCGTGTTCTTTGGCCCAGGTGTCTATGAGGCTGTTGCGAAAATGAGTCCCGTTGTCCGACTCAATTCTTTCGGGAGTGCCATGTCGCCACAGGACTTGTTTTTCCAGGCCCAGGATGGTATTCCGGGCAGTGGCATGGGGAACAGGGTAGGTTTCCAGCCACCCGGTGGTGGCCTCCACCATTGTGAGCACACAGCGCTTGCCTTGGCGGGTTTGTGGCAGTGTGATGTAGTCAATCTGCCAAGCCTCCCCATATTTATATTTTAGCCATCGTCCTCCATACCACTGAGGCTTTACCCGCTTGGCTTGCTTGATTGCAGCGCATGTCTCACATTCATGGATAACCTGTGCGATAGTGTCCATGGTCAAGTCCACCCCTCGGTCACGAGCCCATCTGTATGTCGCGTCTCTTCCTTGGTGGCCCGAGGTGTCATGGGCCCACCGAGCTATAAAGAGTTCACCCTTATGTTGCCAGTCCAGATCCACCTGAGCCACTTCAATCTTAGCAGCCTGATCTACCTGGTGGTTGTTTTGATGTTCTTCAGTGGCCCGACTCTTAGGGACGTGGGCGTCCACGTGACGGACTTTTACAGCCAACTGCTCTAGCCAGGCAGCAATATCTTGCCACAATGGGGCAGCCCAGATAGGTTTGCCTCTGCGCTGCCAATTGTTCTTCTTCCATTGCTGCAGCCACCCCCACAAGGCATTGGCCACCATCCAAGAGTCAGTGTAAAGATAAAGCACTGGCCACTTCTCTCGACTGGCAATGTCTAAAGCCAGCTGGACGGCTTTCACCTCTGCAAACTGGCTGGACTCACCTTCTCCCTCGGCAGTTTCCGCGACTTGTCGTGTAGGGCTCCATACAGCAGCCTTCCACCTCCGCTGCTTCCCCACAATGCAACAGGACCCATCCGTGAACAGGGCATACTGTTTCTTATCTTCTGGCAGCTGGTTATACAGTGGGGCCTCTTCAGCACGTGTCACCTCCTCCTCTGGCGATGCTCCAAAATCTTTGCCTTCTGGCCAGTCCATTATTACCTCCAGAATTCCTGGGCGACTGGGGTTTCCCATTCGGGCACGCTGGGTGATCAGCGCGACCCACTTACTCCACGTAGCATCAGTGGCATGATGCGTAGAGGGGACCCTCTCTTTGAACATCCAGCCCAGGACCGGCAATCGTGGAGCTAGGAGGAGCTGTGCTTCAGTGCCGACCACTTCTGAAGCAGCTCGAACGCCTTCATATGCTGCCAGAATCTCTTTTTCAGTGGGAGTATAGCGGGCCTCGGATCCTTCGTATCCCCGGCTCCAGAACCCCAGGGGTCGACCTCGAGTCTCCCCTGGTGCTTTCTGCCAGAGACTCCAGGTTGGGCCATTCTCCCCGGCTGCGGTGTAGAGCACGTTTTTAACATCTTGCCCTGACCGGACTGGACCAAGGGCTACGGCATGAACTATCTCCCGTTTAATCTGTTCAAATGCCTGTCGTTGCTCAGGGCCCCATTCAAAATCATTCTTCTTCCGGGTCACGTGGTACAGAGGACTCACAATTTGGCTGTAATTTGGGACATGCATCCTCCAAAAACCCACAACACCTAAGAAGGCCTGTGCTTCCTTTTTGCTGGTTGGTGGAGACATAGCTGCTATTTTGTTGATGACATCCATTGGGATTTGACGGCGCCCATCCTGCCATTTTATTCCCAAAAACTGGATCTCTTGCGCAGGTCCCTTTACTTTACTTCGCTTAATGGCGAAACCGGCTTTCAGAAGGATCTGAACTATTTTCTCCCCTTTCTCGAAAACCTCCTCCGCTGTGTCGCCCCATATAATGATGTCGTCGATGTACTGCAGATGTTCTGGGGCTTCACCTTTTTCCAGTGCAGTCTGGATTAGTCCATGGCAAATGGTGGGAATGTGTTTCCACCCCTGGGGCAGTCGATTCCAGGTGTACTGGATGCCCCTCCAGGTGAAAGCAAGCTGTGGCCTGCACTCTGCTGCCAAAGGGATGGAGAAGAATGCATTAGCGATGTCAATTGTAGCATACCACTTGGCTGCCTTTGACTCCAGCTGATACTGAAGTTCTAGCATGTCTGACACGGCAGCACTCAGCGGTGGTGTGACTTCATTCAGGCCACGGCAGTCTATTGTTAGTCTCCACTCTCCAGTAGATCTTCTCACTGGCCATATGGGACTATTAAAGGGTGAGCGAGTTTTGCTGATCTTTCCTTGACTCTCCAGCTGGCGGATCAGCTCATGAATGGGGATAAGGGAGTCTCGATTGGTACGATACTGTCACCGGTGCACTGTTGTGGTCGCGATTGGCACCTGTTGTTCTTCAACCCTCAGCAACCCCACAAAGGAAGGATCCTCCGAGAGACCAGGCAAAATGGACAGCTGTTTAATTTTTTCCATCTCCAAAGCAGCTATGCCAAAGCCCACCGATACCCCCTTGGGTCCTTGAAATACCCTCTCCTAAGATAGTCTACACCAAGGATACACGGAGCCTCGGGGCCAGTTACAATGGGGTGCTTCTGCCACTCCTGTCCAGTGAGGCTCACTTCAGCCTCCAATACACTCAGGTCTTGGGACCCCCGTGTCACTCCCGAAATACAAATGGACTCTGACCCTTTGAAATCTGATGGCATCAAAGTACACTGTGCACCAGTGTCCACTAGAGCTTTATATTCTTGTGGATCTGACGTGCCAGGCCACCGAATCCACACCGTCCAATAAACCTGGTTGTCCCTTTCCTCCACCTGGCTGGAGGCAGGGCCCCTCTAATCCTGGTCAGAGAATTTGCTACTCACTTACTGTAAGAATGACTTGGAGGTCCCCTCCAGAGTATCGGAATCAAGATCAAACTGTCTACCTGGTCTGGAGAGCTGGCTGCTGGAAACTGGAGCGGCATTTTTCCTAACAGAATCCCCTTTTGTGATTGCTTTACCTCGCAACTCACGCACTCATGCCGCTAGACTTGAGGTGGGTTTTCCATCCCACTTCCTCATGTCCTCTCCGTGGTCACGCAGGTAGAACCACAGGGTGCCACGGGGTGTATAGCCTCTGTATTCCCTCTCCTGAGCAGAGACACGCTTGCCCCTAATAGCTGAGACACTGGCCTGTACAGGTGGGGAGTAGGACTTACTCTTTTCTAGTCGCTTGATCAGTTTCTCCACAGCTGAGACAGGGAAGGAAGAGAAACTTTCCTCATATTGCCAGAGCCGGACAGCCACCTCATCCACTGTTGGTGCCTCTTTACCTTTGCAGTCCACTATTGCCAGTGAGTTGGCATATGAGGATGGCACGCTCCGTACAAACTTCCTCCACATGGATTGTGAGCACTGGACTTCATCTGGGTCTGTGGGTACCTGCTCATCATCTGGTTCATAGTAAACCAGCTCCCGCACAGCTAATTCCCTCAAGTACTGAATACCTCTCTCATAATTGGTCCACTTGCCAGGATAACATACAAAATCATCACTGAAGGGGTACCTCTCCCTCACACCTGACAGAAGTCTCCTCCAGAGGCTGAGGACTTGTTCCCTTTTCCCAATGGCCTTGTCAATGCCCCCATCCCTGGCCAGGGATCCCAGCTGCTTGGCTTCCTTGCCCTCTAATTCCAAGCTACTGGCCCCCTTATCCCAGCACCGCAGCAGCCAGGTGACAATGTGCTCGCCTGGGTGGCAGCTGAAATCTTTCCGCATGTCTTGCAGCTCGCTCAGGGCCAGGGACCGGGTGATGATCTCTGTCTCTGTCTCCTGTGATGACCCTGGCTCATTGTCATCCCTCCTGGAGCGACCTGCGCTCTTTGCGTCTTTCTTTAGTTTTACAGGGGCGACTGCTACTGGCACAGGTTGGTCATTGGGCTCAGGCGCGATGCCTGCTGCCGGAGCTGAGGCTGGAGCCACTGCCGTGCCAGCTGGGGAAACCAGGGCCGCCCCGGAGATCCTGGCAGCGGCAGCAGTGGTGCCAGTGCAGGGCTGGCTGGGGGGGCAGCGCCAGTCACAGTGCCTGCCGCTTTGCTTCCACCCCCTTCCCCTTTAGGACACTGAACAGTGTTGAACAGGGCAGCTCGGTAGACGTGGGCCAGACCCCAGCACTTTGCGGTGATTTGTGTCTCTCTGGAGTTCCCAGAGTGTCAGCACAGTTTTTGCAGATATTTTACCAGTTTGTCCGGATTCTGCACTTGTTCAGGGGTGAGTTTAAAAAACATTGGGGGTGTCCACTGCCCTAGGTACAGTGATGTTATCATGTCATAAGTCAATATCGTACAGTACAGCAAAATCATCATCCTGATCTTTTTCCCAGCGATTATGAACAGCACGCCATTGAATACATACTGCAAATAAGGATTCAAAAACCACAGCCATCTGATCAAAGTCAGCAACATTTTTACCGGCGACTATTTAACTAATACAGAAAAATGGGTATAACAAAATTTAACAAAATCTAAGAAAGCAGTTTTAACACCTGCTGATCAGCCCTGCCGTTATCCCTGCCCCACACTTGGGCGCCAAATTTAACGCTATAGTTTGGCTGCAGCCGGCAACAAAAGCGCCATGTGGCCGCCCCTCCCCCTGCCGGGGTGAGGAGGAGAATGGAAAGAAACAGGTTGTTTTGGTTTCGGCTGCCGCCGGCAACAAAAGCGCCACGCGGCCGCCCCTCCCCCCGCCGGCGTGCGGAGGAGAATGGAAGGAAAGAGGCAGAAACTGGTGGGTCGGGATAAGGGCAGTTTAACAGAACAGCAAACAGAGGGAAAACAGGAACAAGAACGATACAAATAAGGAGAAAACACAACCACGAACCGTACAACAGCCGCTCTCCCGAAACCGGACCGGCGCTGCGCCCGCCCAAGCCGCGAGTGCCTTCCCGCCGCGCCGCCCCCCCCCCACCGGAACCCAGCGTGACGTCACATGGTATGGAATACCAGGCTCTGTTTGGCCAGGTGGGGTCAGCCCCCCACCCCCCGGCTGTGCCCCTTCCTGGATTCCGGTGAAAATTAACCCTGTTCTGGCCAAACCCAGGACATTATCCACCCCTTATTCCATACCATCTACATCATGCCCAGGTCCCCCGTTGTCCAGTTGATCACCACCACTTCTCCTGTCTCCAGATATCATTCCTTTAGTCTATGGATCATCACTCTAAAGTGTCCATTGAGTTCATTTAATCCATGACTTCAGGCTCCATCTGTCGTAATGGTCTTCCGTGGCAGGAGAGGTGATGTGTGGTGGTGGGCGGTCACTTGCTGCATCCGGAGCTCACGGCTGATGTATCTGGTGCGGCCCGTGCCCACAGTCTGCAGGAGATGTTGATCTTGATGAAGTTGCTGGATGCCAGTTGTTGAAAACCAGGTCCAGTTCCGTCATTGCTGTGCTCTGCTAGGTTTTCATCGAAAAAGTCCATCCTTCTTTAATCTGGAGAATTCTTACTATGCTACTACTGGTACAAAATATAACAATCATAAGAGTGATAACAGACAGTGACAGGGTTATTTAACAACTAACTTTATACAATTTATTTATGGACTATTCTCGCCCAAAATTGAATCCCCATGAGGTACACATCGGACTTCCCCATCCTTCCGCATTACCCACCAGGTACACCCAGGTCCTTGAGCAAAGGCAATCCCGCGGACGGGCTTGCCTTTGCCCGAGGCAGGACTAACCCAAACCGTCTTCCCTAACATGTTCCGCATGTGCACTACAGGGACTTTATCCCCTTCTACGGGGCGCTGAGGTTTTGACTGGGCAGGACCAGCCCGGTTGGTGGACCCTCTGGTGTTAACCAACCAGGTGGCCTTTGCTAAATGGGTATTCCAATTTTTGAAAGTCCCACCCCCCATTGCCCTCAAAGTGGTTTTTAGCAGCCCATTGTACCGTTCGATCTTTCCAGAGGCTGGTGCATGGTAGGGGATGTGATACACCCACTCAATACCGTGTTCTTTGGCCCAGGTGTCTATGAGGCTGTTGCGAAAATGAGTCCCGTTGTCCGACTCAATTCTTTCGGGAGTGCCATGTCGCCACAGGACTTGTTTTTCCAGGCCCAGGATGGTATTCCGGGCAGTGGCATGGGGCACAGGGTAGGTTTCCAGCCACCCGGTGGTGGCCTCCACCATTGTGAGCACACAGCGCTTGCCTTGGCGGGTTTGTGGCAGTGTGATGTAGTCAATCTGCCAAGCCTCCCCATATTTATATTTTAGCCATCGTCCTCCATACCACTGAGGCTTTACCCGCTTGGCTTGCTTGATTGCAGCGCATGTCTCACTTTCATGGATAACCTGTGCGATAGTGTCCATGGTCAAGTCCACCCCTCGGTCACGAGCCCATCTGTATGTCGCGTCTCTTCCTTGGTGGCCCGAGGTGTCATGGGCCCACCGAGCTATAAAGAGTTCACCCTTATGTTGCCAGTCCAGATCCACCTGAGCCACTTCAATCTTAGCAGCCTGATCTACCTGGTGGTTGTTTTGATGTTCTTCAGTGGCCCGACTCTTAGGGACGTGGGCGTCCACGTGACGGACTTTTACAGCCAACTGCTCTAGCCAGGCAGCAATATCTTGCCACAATGGGGCAGCCCAGATAGGTTTGCTTCTGCGCTGCCAATTGTTCTTCTTCCATTGCTGCAGCCACCCCCACAAGGCATTGGCCACCATCCAAGAGTCAGTGTAAAGATAAAGCACTGGGCACTTCTCTCGACTGGCAATGTCTAAAGCCAGCTGGACGGCTTTCACCTCTGCAAACTGGCTGGACTCACCTTCTCCCTCGGCAGTTTCTGCGACTTGTCGTGTAGGGCTCCATACAGCAGCCTTCCACCTCCGCTGCTTCCACACAATGCAACAGGACCCATCCGTGAACAGGGCATACTGTTTCTTATCTTCTGGCAGCTGGTTATACAGTGGGGCCTCTTCAGCACGTGTCACCTCCTCCTCTGGCGATGCTCCAAAATCTTTGCCTTCTGGCCAGTCCATTATTACCTCCAGAATTCCTGGGCGACTGGGGTTTCCCATTCGGGCACGCTGGGTGATCAGCGCGACCCACTTACTCCACGTAGCATCGGTGGCATGATGCGTAGAGGGGACCCTCTCTTTGAACATCCAGCCCAGGACCGGCAATCGTGGAGCTAGGAGGAGCTGTGCTTCAGTGCCGACCACTTCTGAAGCAGCTCGAACGCCTTCATATGCTGCCAGAATCTCTTTTTCAGTGGGAGTATAGCGGGCCTCGGATCCTTCGTATCCCCGGCTCCAGAACCCCAGGGGTCGACCTCGAGTCTCCCCTGGTGCTTTCTGCCAGAGACTCCAGGTTGGGCCATTCTCCCCGGCTGCGGTGTAGAGCACGTTTTTAACATCTTGCCCTGACCGGACTGGACCAAGGGCTACGGCATGAACTATCTCCCGTTTAATCTGTTCAAATGCCTGTCGTTGCTCAGGGCCCCATTCAAAATCATTCTTCTTCCGGGTCACGTGGTACAGAGGACTCACAATTTGGCTGTAATTTGGGACATGCATCCTCCAAAAACCCACAACACCTAAGAAGGCCTGTGCTTCCTTTTTGCTGGTTGGTGGAGACATAGCTGCTATTTTGTTGATGACATCCATTGGGATTTGACGGCGCCCATCCTGCCATTTTATTCCCAAAAACTGGATCTCTTGCGCAGGTCCCTTTACTTTACTTCGCTTAATGGCGAAACCGGCTTTCAGAAGGATCTGAACTATTTTCTCCCCTTTCTCGAAAACCTCCTCCGCTGTGTCGCCCCATATAATGATGTCGTCGATGTACTGCAGATGTTCTGGGGCTTCACCTTTTTCCAGTGCAGTCTGGATTAGTCCATGGCAAATGGTGGGAATGTGTTTCCACCCCTGGGGCAGTCGATTCCAGGTGTACTGGATGCCCCTCCAGGTGAAAGCAAGCTGTGGCCTGCACTCTGCTGCCAAAGGGATGGAGAAGAATGCATTAGCGATGTCAATTGTAGCATACCACTTGGCTGCCTTTGACTCCAGCTGATACTGAAGTTCTAGCATGTCTGACACGGCAGCACTCAGCGGTGGTGTGACTTCATTCAGGCCACGGCAGTCTATTGTTAGTCTCCACTCTCCAGTAGATCTTCTCACTGGCCATATGGGACTATTAAAGGGTGAGCGAGTTTTGCTGATCTTTCCTTGACTCTCCAGCTGGCGGATCAGCTCATGAATGGGGATAAGGGAGTCTCGATTGGTACGATACTGTCACCGGTGCACTGTTGTGGTCGCGATTGGCACCTGTTGTTCTTCAACCCTCAGCAACCCCACAAAGGAAGGATCCTCCGAGAGACCAGGCAAAATGGACAGCTGTTTAATTTTTTCCATCTCCAAAGCAGCTATGCCAAAGCCCACCGATACCCCCTTGGGTCCTTGAAATACCCTCTCCTAAGATAGTCTACACCAAGGATACACGGAGCCTCGGGGCCAGTTACAATGGGGTGCTTCTGCCACTCCTGCCCAGTGAGGCTCACTTCAGCCTCCAATACACTCAGGTCTTGGGACCCCCGTGTCACTCCCGAAATACAAATGGACTCTGACCCTTTGAAATCTGATGGCATCAAAGTACACTGTGCACCAGTGTCCACTAGAGCTTTATATTCTTGTGGATCTGACGTGCCAGGCCACCGAATCCACACCGTCCAATAAACCTGGTTGTCCCTTTCCTCCACCTGGCTGGAGGCAGGGCCCCTCTAATCCTGGTCAGAGAATTTGCTACTCACTTACTGTAAGAATGACTTGGAGGTCCCCTCCAGAGTATCGGAATCAAGATCAAACTGTCTACCTGGTCTGGAGAGCTGGCTGCTGGAAACTGGAGCGGCATTTTTCCTAACAGAATCCCCTTTTGTGATTGCTTTACCTCGCAACTCACGCACTCATGCCGCTAGACTTGAGGTGGGTTTTCCATCCCACTTCCTCATGTCCTCTCCGTGGTCACGCAGGTAGAACCACAGGGTGCCACGGGGTGTATAGCCTCTGTATTCCCTCTCCTGAGCAGAGACACGCTTGCCCCTAATAGCTGAGACACTGGCCTGTACAGGTGGGGAGTAGGACTTACTCTTTTCTAGTCGCTTGATCAGTTTCTCCACAGCTGAGACAGGGAAGGAAGAGAAACTTTCCTCATATTGCCAGAGCCGGACAGCCACCTCATCCACTGTTGGTGCCTCTTTACCTTTGCAGTCCACTATTGCCAGTGAGTTGGCATATGAGGATGGCACGCTCCGTACAAACTTCCTCCACATGGATTGTGAGCACTGGACTTCATCTGGGTCTGTGGGTACCTGCTCATCATCTGGTTCATAGTAAACCAGCTCCCGCACAGCTAATTCCCTCAAGTACTGAATACCTCTCTCATAATTGGTCCACTTGCCAGGATAACATACAAAATCATCACTGAAGGGGTACCTCTCCCTCACACCTGACAGAAGTCTCCTCCAGAGGCTGAGGACTTGTTCCCTTTTCCCAATGGCCTTGTCAATGCCCCCATCCCTGGCCAGGGATCCCAGCTGCTTGGCTTCCTTGCCCTCTAATTCCAAGCTACTGGCCCCCTTATCCCAGCACCGCAGCAGCCAGGTGACAATGTGCTCGCCTGGGTGGCAGCTGAAATCTTTCCGCATGTCTTGCAGCTCGCTCAGGGCCAGGGACCGGGTGATGATCTCTGTCTCTGTCTCCTGTGATGACCCTGGCTCATTGTCATCCCTCCTGGAGCGACCTGCGCTCTTTGCGTCTTTCTTTAGTTTTACAGGGGCGACTGCTACTGGCACAGGTTGGTCATTGGGCTCAGGCGCGATGCCTGCTGCCGGAGCTGAGGCTGGAGCCACTGCCGTGCCAGCTGGGGAAACCAGGGCCGCCCCGGAGATCCTGGCAGCGGCAGCAGTGGTGCCAGTGCAGGGCTGGCTGGGGGGGCAGCGCCAGTCACAGTGCCTGCCGCTTTGCTTCCACCCCCTTCCCCTTTAGGACACTGAACAGTGTTGAACAGGGCAGCTCGGTAGACGTGGGCCAGACCCCAGCACTTTGCGGTGATTTGTGTCTCTCTGGAGTTCCCAGAGTGTCAGCACAGTTTTTGCAGATATTTTACCAGTTTGTCCGGATTCTGCACTTGTTCAGGGGTGAGTTTAAAAAACATTGGGGGTGTCCACTGCCCTAGGTACAGTGATGTTATCATGTCATAAGTCAATATCGTACAGTACAGCAAAATCATCATCCTGATCTTTTTCCCAGCGATTATGAACAGCACGCCATTGAATACATACTGCAAATAAGGATTCAAAAACCACAGCCATCTGATCAAAGTCAGCAACATTTTTACCGGCGACTATTTAACTAATACAGAAAAATGGGTATAACAAAATTTAACAAAATCTAAGAAAGCAGTTTTAACACCTGCTGATCAGCCCTGCCGTTATCCCTGCCCCACACTTGGGCGCCAAATTTAACGCTATAGTTTGGCTGCAGCCGGCAACAAAAGCGCCATGTGGCCGCCCCTCCCCCTGCCGGGGTGAGGAAGAGAATGGAAAGAAACAGGTTGTTTTGGTTTCGGCTGCCGCCGGCAACAAAAGCGCCACGCGGCCGCCCCTCCCCCCGCCGGCGTGCGGAGGAGAATGGAAGGAAAGAGGCAGAAACTGGTGGGTCGGGATAAGGGCAGTTTAACAGAACAGCAAACAGAGGGAAAACAGGAACAAGAACGATACAAATAAGGAGAAAACACAACCACGAACCGTACAACAGCCGCTCTCCCGAAACCGGACCGGCGCTGCGCCCGCCCAAGCCGCGAGTGCCTTCCCGCCGCACCGCCCCCCCCCCACCGGAACCCAGCGTGACGTCACATGGTATGGAATACCAGGCTCTGTTTGGCCAGGTGGGGTCAGCCCCCCACCCCCCGGCTGTGCCCCTTCCTGGATTCCGGTGAAAATTAACCCTGTTCTGGCCAAACCCAGGACATTATCCACCCCTTATTCCATACCATCTACATCATGCCCAGGTCCCCCGTTGTCCAGTTGATCACCACCACTTCTCCTGTCTCCAGATATCATTCCTTTAGTCTATGGATCATCACTCTAAAGTGTCCATTGAGTTCATTTAATCCATGACTTCAGGCTCCATCTGTCGTAATGGTCTTCCGTGGCAGGAGAGGTGATGTGTGGTGGTGGGCGGTCACTTGCTGCATCCGGAGCTCACGGCTGATGTATCTGGTGCGGCCCGTGCCCACAGTCTGCAGGAGATGTTGATCTTGATGAAGTTGCTGGATGCCAGTTGTTGAAAACCAGGTCCAGTTCCGTCATTGCTGTGCTCTGCTAGGTTTTCATCGAAAAAGTCCATCCTTCTTTAATCTGGAGAATTCTTACTATGCTACTACTGGTACAAAATATAACAATCATAAGAGTGATAACAGACAGTGACAGGGTTATTTAACAACTAACTTTATACAATTTATTTATGGACTATTCTCGCCCAAAATTGAATCCCCATGAGGTACACATCGGACTTCCCCATCCTTCCGCATTACCCACCAGGTACACCCAGGTCCTTGAGCAAAGGCAATCCCGCGGACGGGCTTGCCTTTGCCCGAGGCAGGACTAACCCAAACCGTCTTCCCTAACATGTTCCGCATGTGCACTACAGGGACTTTATCCCCTTCTACGGGGCGCTGAGGTTTTGACTGGGCAGGACCAGCCCGGTTGGTGGACCCTCTGGTGTTAACCAACCAGGTGGCCTTTGCTAAATGGGTATTCCAATTTTTGAAAGTCCCACCCCCCATTGCCCTCAAAGTGGTTTTTAGCAGCCCATTGTACCGTTCGATCTTTCCAGAGGCTGGTGCATGGTAGGGGATGTGATACACCCACTCAATACCGTGTTCTTTGGCCCAGGTGTCTATGAGGCTGTTGCGAAAATGAGTCCCGTTGTCCGACTCAATTCTTTCGGGAGTGCCATGTCGCCACAGGACTTGTTTTTCCAGGCCCAGGATGGTATTCCGGGCAGTGGCATGGGGAACAGGGTAGGTTTCCAGCCACCCGGTGGTGGCCTCCACCATTGTGAGCACACAGCGCTTGCCTTGGCGGGTTTGTGGCAGTGTGATGTAGTCAATCTGCCAAGCCTCCCCATATTTATATTTTAGCCATCGTCCTCCATACCACTGAGGCTTTACCCGCTTGGCTTGCTTGATTGCAGCGCATGTCTCACTTTCATGGATAACCTGTGCGATAGTGTCCATGGTCAAGTCCACCCCTCGGTCACGAGCCCATCTGTATGTCGCGTCTCTTCCTTGGTGGCCCGAGGTGTCATGGGCCCACCGAGCTATAAAGAGTTCACCCTTATGTTGCCAGTCCAGATCCACCTGAGCCACTTCAATCTTAGCAGCCTGATCTACCTGGTGGTTGTTTTGATGTTCTTCAGTGGCCCGACTCTTAGGGACGTGGGCGTCCACGTGACGGACTTTTACAGCCAACTGCTCTAGCCAGGCAGCAATATCTTGCCACAATGGGGCAGCCCAGATAGGTTTGCTTCTGCGCTGCCAATTGTTCTTCTTCCATTGCTGCAGCCACCCCCACAAGGCATTGGCCACCATCCAAGAGTCAGTGTAAAGATAAAGCACTGGCCACTTCTCTCGACTGGCAATGTCTAAAGCCAGCTGGACGGCTTTCACCTCTGCAAACTGGCTGGACTCACCTTCTCCCTCGGCAGTTTCTGCGACTTGTCGTGTAGGGCTCCATACAGCAGGCTTCCACCTCCGCTGCTTCCACACAATGCAACAGGACCCATCCGTGAACAGGGCATACTGTTTCTTATCTTCTGGCAGCTGGTTATACAGTGGGGCCTCTTCAGCACGTGTCACCTCCTCCTCTGGCGATGCTCCAAAATCTTTGCCTTCTGGCCAGTCCATTATTACCTCCAGAATTCCTGGGCGACTGGGGTTTCCCATTCGGGCACGCTGGGTGATCAGCGCGACCCACTTACTCCACGTAGCATCAGTGGCATGATGCGTAGAGGGGACCCTCTCTTTGAACATCCAGCCCAGGACCGGCAATCGTGGAGCTAGGAGGAGCTGTGCTTCAGTGCCGACCACTTCTGAAGCAGCTCGAACGCCTTCATATGCTGCCAGAATCTCTTTTTCAGTGGGAGTATAGCGGGCCTCGGATCCTTCGTATCCCCGGCTCCAGAACCCCAGGGGTCGACCTCGAGTCTCCCCTGGTGCTTTCTGCCAGAGACTCCAGGTTGGGCCATTCTCCCCGGCTGCGGTGTAGAGCACGTTTTTAACATCTTGCCCTGACCGGACTGGACCAAGGGCTACGGCATGAACTATCTCCCGTTTAATCTGTTCAAATGCCTGTCGTTGCTCAGGGCCCCATTCAAAATCATTCTTCTTCCGGGTCACGTGGTACAGAGGACTCACAATTTGGCTGTAATTTGGGACATGCATCCTCCAAAAACCCACAACACCTAAGAAGGCCTGTGCTTCCTTTTTGCTGGTTGGTGGAGACATAGCTGCTATTTTGTTGATGACATCCATTGGGATTTGACGGCGCCCATCCTGCCATTTTATTCCCAAAAACTGGATCTCTTGCGCAGGTCCCTTTACTTTACTTCGCTTAATGGCGAAACCGGCTTTCAGAAGGATCTGAACTATTTTCTCCCCTTTCTCGAAAACCTCCTCCGCTGTGTCGCCCCATATAATGATGTCGTCGATGTACTGCAGATGTTCTGGGGCTTCACCTTTTTCCAGTGCAGTCTGGATTAGTCCATGGCAAATGGTGGGAATGTGTTTCCACCCCTGGGGCAGTCGATTCCAGGTGTACTGGATGCCCCTCCAGGTGAAAGCAAGCTGTGGCCTGCACTCTGCTGCCAAAGGGATGGAGAAGAATGCATTAGCGATGTCAATTGTAGCATACCACTTGGCTGCCTTTGACTCCAGCTGATACTGAAGTTCTAGCATGTCTGGCACGGCAGCACTCAGCGGTGGTGTGACTTCATTCAGGCCACGGCAGTCTATTGTTAGTCTCCACTCTCCAGTAGATCTTCTCACTGGCCATATGGGACTATTAAAGGGTGAGCGAGTTTTGCTGATCTTTCCTTGACTCTCCAGCTGGCGGATCAGCTCATGAATGGGGATAAGGGAGTCTCGATTGGTACGATACTGTCACCGGTGCACTGTTGTGGTCGCGATTGGCACCTGTTGTTCTTCAACCCTCAGCAACCCCACAAAGGAAGGATCCTCCGAGAGACCAGGCAAAATGGACAGCTGTTTAATTTTTTCCATCTCCAAAGCAGCTATGCCAAAGCCCACCGATACCCCCTTGGGTCCTTGAAATACCCTCTCCTAAGATAGTCTACACCAAGGATACACGGAGCCTCGGGGCCAGTTACAATGGGGTGCTTCTGCCACTCCTGCCCAGTGAGGCTCACTTCAGCCTCCAATACACTCAGGTCTTGGGACCCCCGTGTCACTCCCGAAATACAAATGGACTCTGACCCTTTGAAATCTGATGGCATCAAAGTACACTGTGCACCAGTGTCCACTAGAGCTTTATATTCTTGTGGATCTGACGTGCCAGGCCACCGAATCCACACCGTCCAATAAACCTGGTTGTCCCTTTCCTCCACCTGGCTGGAGGCAGGGCCCCTCTAATCCTGGTCAGAGAATTTGCTACTCACTTACTGTAAGAATGACTTGGAGGTCCCCTCCAGAGTATCGGAATCAAGATCAAACTGTCTACCTGGTCTGGAGAGCTGGCTGCTGGAAACTGGAGCGGCATTTTTCCTAACAGAATCCCCTTTTGTGATTGCTTTACCTCGCAACTCACGCACTCATGCCGCTAGACTTGAGGTGGGTTTTCCATCCCACTTCCTCATGTCCTCTCCGTGGTCACGCAGGTAGAACCACAGGGTGCCACGGGGTGTATAGCCTCTGTATTCCCTCTCCTGAGCAGAGACACGCTTGCCCCTAATAGCTGAGACACTGGCCTGTACAGGTGGGGAGTAGGACTTACTCTTTTCTAGTCGCTTGATCAGTTTCTCCACAGCTGAGACAGGGAAGGAAGAGAGACTTTCCTCATATTGCCGGAGCCGGACAGCCACCTCATCCACTGTTGGTGCCTCTTTACCTTTGCAGTCCACTATTGCCAGTGAGTTGGCATATGAGGATGGCACGCTCCGTACAAACTTCCTCCACATGGATTGTGAGCACTGGACTTCATCTGGGTCTGTGGGTACCTGCTCATCATCTGGTTCATAGTAAACCAGCTCCCGCACAGCTAATTCCCTCAAGTACTGAATACCTCTCTCATAATTGGTCCACTTGCCAGGATAACATACAAAATCATCACTGAAGGGGTACCTCTCCCTCACACCTGACAGAAGTCTCCTCCAGAGGCTGAGGACTTGTTCCCTTTTCCCAATGGCCTTGTCAATGCCCCCATCCCTGGCCAGGGATCCCAGCTGCTTGGCTTCCTTGCCCTCTAATTCCAAGCTACTGGCCCCCTTATCCCAGCACCGCAGCAGCCAGGTGACAATGTGCTCGCCTGGGTGGCAGCTGAAATCTTTCTGCATGTCTTGCAGCTCGCTCAGGGCCAGGGACCGGGTGATGATCTCTGTCTCTGTCTCCTGTGATGACCCTGGCTCATTGTCATCCCTCCTGGAGCGACCTGCGCTCTTTGCGTCTTTCTTTAGTTTTACAGGGGCGACTGCTACTGGCACAGGTTGGTCATTGGGCTCAGGCGCGATGCCTGCTGCCGGAGCTGAGGCTGGAGCCACTGCCGTGCCAGCTGGGGAAACCAGGGCCGCCCCGGAGATCCTGGCAGCGGCAGCAGTGGTGCCAGTGCAGGGCTGGCTGGGGGGGCAGCGCCAGTCACAGTGCCTGCCGCTTTGCTTCCACCCCCTTCCCCTTTAGGACACTGAACAGTGTTGAACAGGGCAGCTCGGTAGACGTGGGCCAGACCCCAGCACTTTGCGGTGATTTGTGTCTCTCTGGAGTTCCCAGAGTGTCAGCACAGTTTTTGCAGATATTTTACCAGTTTGTCCGGATTCTGCACTTGTTCAGGGGTGAGTTTAAAAAACATTGGGGGTGTCCACTGCCCTAGGTTCAGTGATGTTATCATGTCATAAGTCAATATCGTACAGTACAGCAAAATCATCATCCTGATCTTTTTCCCAGCGATTATGAACAGCACGCCATTGAATACATACTGCAAATAAGGATTCAAAAACCACAACCATCTGATCAAAGTCAGCAACATTTTTACCGGCGACTATTTAACTAATACAGAAAAATGGGTATAACAAAATTTAACAAAATCTAAGAAAGCAGTTTTAACACCTGCTGATCAGCCCTGCCATTATCCCTGCCCCACACTTGGGCGCCAAATTTAATGCTATAGTTTGGCTGCAGCCGGCAACAAAAGCGCCATGTGGCCGCCCCTCCCCCTGCCGGGGTGAGGAGGAGAATGGAAAGAAACAGGTTGTTTTGGTTTCGGCTGCCGCCGGCAACAAAAGAGCCACGCGGCCGCCCCTCCCCCCGCCGGCGTGCGGAGGAGAATGGAAGGAAAGAGGCAGAAACTGGTGGGTCGGGATAAGGGCAGTTTAACAGAACAGCAAACAGAGGGAAAACAGGAACAAGAACGATACAAATAAGGAGAAAACACAACCACGAACCGTACAACAGCCGCTCTCCCGAAACCGGACCGGCGCTGCGCCCGCCCAAGCCGCGAGTGCCTTCCCGCCGCGCCGCCCCCCCCCCACCGGAACCCAGCGTGACGTCACATGGTATGGAATACCAGGCTCTGTTTGGCCAGGTGGGGTCAGCCCCCCACCCCCCGGCTGTGCCCCTTCCTGGATTCCGGTGAAAATTAACCCTGTTCTGGCCAAACCCAGGACATTATCCACCCCTTATTCCATACCATCTACATCATGCCCAGGTCCCCCGTTGTCCAGTTGATCACCACCACTTCTCCTGTCTCCAGATATCATTCCTTTAGTCTATGGATCATCACTCTAAAGTGTCCATTGAGTTCATTTAATCCATGACTTCAGGCTCCATCTGTCGTAATGGTCTTCCGTGGCAGGAGAGGTGATGTGTGGTGGTGGGCAGTCACTTGCTGCATCCGGAGCTCACGGCTGATGTATCTGGTGCGGCCCGTGCCCACAGTCTGCAGGAGATGTTGATCTTGATGAAGTTGCTGGATGCCAGTTGTTGAAAACCAGGTCCAGTTCCGTCATTGCTGTGCTCTGCTAGGTTTTCATCGAAAAAGTCCATCCTTCTTTAATCTGGAGAATTCTTACTATGCTACTACTGGTACAAAATATAACAATCATAAGAGTGATAACAGACAGTGACAGGGTTATTTAACAACTAACTTTATACAATTTATTTATGGACTATTCTCGCCCAAAATTGAATCCCCATGAGGTACACATCGGACTTCCCCATCCTTCCGCATTACCCACCAGGTACACCCAGGTCCTTGAGCAAAGGCAATCCCGCGGACGGGCTTGCCTTTGCCCGAGGCAGGACTAACCCAAACCGTCTTCCCTAACATGTTCCGCATGTGCACTACAGGGACTTTATCCCCTTCTACGGGGCGCTGAGGTTTTGACTGGGCAGGACCAGCCCGGTTGGTGGACCCTCTGGTGTTAACCAACCAGCTGGCCTTTGCTAAATGGGTATTCCAATTTTTGAAAGTCCCACCCCCCATTGCCCTCAAAGTGGTTTTTAGCAGCCCATTGTACCGTTCGATCTTTCCAGAGGCTGGTGCATGGTAGGGGATGTGATACACCCACTCAATACCGTGTTCTTTGGCCCAGGTGTCTATGAGGCTGTTGCGAAAATGAGTCCCGTTGTCCGACTCAATTCTTTCGGGAGTGCCATGTCGCCACAGGACTTGTTTTTCCAGGCCCAGGATGGTATTCCGGGCAGTGGCATGGGGAACAGGGTAGGTTTCCAGCCACCCGGTGGTGGCCTCCACCATTGTGAGCACACAGCGCTTGCCTTGGCGGGTTTGTGGCAGTGTGATGTAGTCAATCTGCCAAGCCTCCCCATATTTATATTTTAGCCATCGTCCTCCATACCACTGAGGCTTTACCCGCTTGGCTTGCTTGATTGCAGCGCATGTCTCACATTCATGGATAACCTGTGCGATAGTGTCCATGGTCAAGTCCACCCCTCGGTCACGAGCCCATCTGTATGTCGCGTCTCTTCCTTGGTGGCCCGAGGTGTCATGGGCCCACCGAGCTATAAAGAGTTCACCCTTATGTTGCCAGTCCAGATCCACCTGAGCCACTTCAATCTTAGCAGCCTGATCTACCTGGTGGTTGTTTTGATGTTCTTCAGTGGCCCGACTCTTAGGGACGTGGGCGTCCACGTGACGGACTTTTACAGCCAACTGCTCTAGCCAGGCAGCAATATCTTGCCACAATGGGGCAGCCCAGATAGGTTTGCTTCTGCGCTGCCAATTGTTCTTCTTCCATTGCTGCAGCCACCCCCACAAGGCATTGGCCACCATCCAAGAGTCAGTGTAAAGATAAAGCACTGGCCACTTCTCTCGACTGGCAATGTCTAAAGCCAGCTGGACGGCTTTCACCTCTGCAAACTGGCTGGACTCACCTTCTCCCTCGGCAGTTTCTGCGACTTGTCGTGTAGGGCTCCATACAGCAGCCTTCCACCTCCGCTGCTTCCACACAATGCAACAGGACCCATCCGTGAACAGGGCATACTGTTTCTTATCTTCTGGCAGCTGGTTATACAGTGGGGCCTCTTCAGCACGTGTCACCTCCTCCTCTGGCGATGCTCCAAAATCTTTGCCTTCTGGCCAGTCCATTATTACCTCCAGAATTCCTGGGCGACTGGGGTTTCCCATTCGGGCACGCTGGGTGATCAGCGCGACCCACTTACTCCACGTAGCATCGGTGGCATGATGCGTAGAGGGGACCCTCTCTTTGAACATCCAGCCCAGGACCGGCAATCGTGGAGCTAGGAGGAGCTGTGCTTCAGTGCCGACCACTTCTGAAGCAGCTCGAACGCCTTCATATGCTGCCAGAATCTCTTTTTCAGTGGGAGTATAGCGGGCCTCGGATCCTTCGTATCCCCGGCTCCAGAACCCCAGGGGTCGACCTCGAGTCTCCCCTGGTGCTTTCTGCCAGAGACTCCAGGTTGGGCCATTCTCCCCGGCTGCGGTGTAGAGCACGTTTTTAACATCTTGCCCTGACCGGACTGGACCAAGGGCTACGGCATGAACTATCTCCCGTTTAATCTGTTCAAATGCCTGTCGTTGCTCAGGGCCCCATTCAAAATCATTCTTCTTCCGGGTCACGTGGTACAGAGGACTCACAATTTGGCTGTAATTTGGGACATGCATCCTCCAAAAACCCACAACACCTAAGAAGGCCTGTGCTTCCTTTTTGCTGGTTGGTGGAGACATAGCTGCTATTTTGTTGATGACATCCATTGGGATTTGACGGCGCCCATCCTGCCATTTTATTCCCAAAAACTGGATCTCTTGCGCAGGTCCCTTTACTTCGCTTAATGGCGAAACCGGCTTTCAGAAGGATCTGAACTATTTTCTCCCCTTTCTCGAAAACCTCCTCCGCTGTGTCGCCCCATATAATGATGTCGTCGATGTACTGCAGATGTTCTGGGGCTTCACCCTTTTCCAGTGCAGTCTGGATTAGTCCATGGCAAATGGTGGGACTGTGTTTCCACCCCTGGGGCAGTCGATTCCAGGTGTACTGGATGCCCCTCCAGGTGAAAGCAAACTGTGGCCTGCACTCTGCTGCCAAAGGGATGGAGAAGAATGCATTAGCGATGTCAATTGTAGCATACCACTTGGCTGCCTTTGACTCCAGCTGATACTGAAGTTCTAGCATGTCTGGCACGGCAGCACTCAGCGGTGGTGTGACTTCATTCAGGCCACGGCAGTCTATTGTTAGTCTCCACTCTCCAGTAGATCTTCTCACTGGCCATATGGGACTATTAAAGGGTGAGCGAGTTTTGCTGATCTTTCCTTGACTCTCCAGCTGGCGGATCAGCTCATGAATGGGGATAAGGGAGTCTCGATTGGTACGATACTGTCACCGGTGCACTGTTGTGGTCGCGATTGGCACCTGTTGTTCTTCAACCCTCAGCAACCCCACAAAGGAAGGATCCTCCGAGAGACCAGGCAAAATGGACAGCTGTTTAATTTTTTCCATCTCCAAAGCAGCTATGCCAAAGCCCACCGATACCCCCTTGGGTCCTTGAAATACCCTCTCCTAAGATAGTCTACACCAAGGATACACGGAGCCTCGGGGCCAGTTACAATGGGGTGCTTCAGCCACTCCTGCCCAGTGAGGCTCACTTCAGCCTCCAATACACTCAGGTCTTGGGACCCCCGTGTCACTCCCGAAATACAAATGGACTCTGACCCTTTGAAATCTGATGGCATCAAAGTACACTGTGCACCAGTGTCCACTAGAGCTTTATATTCTTGTGGATCTGACGTGCCAGGCCACCGAATCCACACCGTCCAATAAACCTGGTTGTCCCTTTCCTCCACCTGGCTGGAGGCAGGGCCCCTCTAATCCTGGTCAGAGAATTTGCTACTCACTTACTGTAAGAATGACTTGGAGGTCCCCTCCAGAGTATCGGAATCAAGATCAAACTGTCTACCTGGTCTGGAGAGCTGGCTGCTGGAAACTGGAGCGGCATTTTTCCTAACAGAATCCCCTTTTGTGATTGCTTTACCTCGCAACTCACGCACTCATGCCGCTAGACTTGAGGTGGGTTTTCCATCCCACTTCCTCATGTCCTCTCCGTGGTCACGCAGGTAGAACCACAGGGTGCCACGGGGTGTATAGCCTCTGTATTCCCTCTCCTGAGCAGAGACACGCTTGCCCCTAATAGCTGAGACACTGGCCTGTACAGGTGGGGAGTAGGACTTACTCTTTTCTAGTCGCTTGATCAGTTTCTCCACAGCTGAGACAGGGAAGGAAGAGAAACTTTCCTCATATTGCCGGAGCCGGACAGCCACCTCATCCACTGTTGGTGCCTCTTTACCTTTGCAGTCCACTATTGCCAGTGAGTTGGCATATGAGGATGGCACGCTCCGTACAAACTTCCTCCACATGGATTGTGAGCACTGGACTTCATCTGGGTCTGTGGGTACCTGCTCATCATCTGGTTCATAGTAAACCAGCTCCCGCACAGCTAATTCCCTCAAGTACTGAATACCTCTCTCATAATTGGTCCACTTGCCAGGATAACATACAAAATCATCACTGAAGGGGTACCTCTCCCTCACACCTGACAGAAGTCTCCTCCAGAGGCTGAGGACTTGTTCCCTTTTCCCAATGGCCTTGTCAATGCCCCCATCCCTGGCCAGGGATCCCAGCTGCTTGGCTTCCTTGCCCTCTAATTCCAAGCTACTGGCCCCCTTATCCCAGCACCGCAGCAGCCAGGTGACAATGTGCTCGCCTGGGTGGCAGCTGAAATCTTTCCGCATGTCTTGCAGCTCGCTCAGGGCCAGGGACCGGGTGATGATCTCTGTCTCTGTCTCCTGTGATGACCCTGGCTCATTGTCATCCCTCCTGGAGCGACCTGCGCTCTTTGCGTCTTTCTTTAGTTTTACAGGGGCGACTGCTACTGGCACAGGTTGGTCATTGGGCTCAGGCGCGATGCCTGCTGCCGGAGCTGAGGCTGGAGCCACTGCCGTGCCAGCTGGGGAAACCAGGGCCGCCCCGGAGATCCTGGCAGCGGCAGCAGTGGTGCCAGTGCAGGGCTGGCTGGGGGGGCAGCGCCAGTCACAGTGCCTGCCGCTTTGCTTCCACCCCCTTCCCCTTTAGGACACTGAACAGTGTTGAACAGGGCAGCTCGGTAGACGTGGGCCAGACCCCAGCACTTTGCGGTGATTTGTGTCTCTCTGGAGTTCCCAGAGTGTCAGCACAGTTTTTGCAGATATTTTACCAGTTTGTCCGGATTCTGCACTTGTTCAGGGGTGAGTTTAAAAAACATTGGGGGTGTCCACTGCCCTAGGTACAGTGATGTTATCATGTCATAAGTCAATATCGTACAGTACAGCAAAATCATCATCCTGATCTTTTTCCCAGCGATTATGAACAGCACGCCATTGAATACATACTGCAAATAAGGATTCAAAAACCACAGCCATCTGATCAAAGTCAGCAACATTTTTACCGGCGACTATTTAACTAATACAGAAAAATGGGTATAACAAAATTTAACAAAATCTAAGAAAGCAGTTTTAACACCTGCTGATCAGCCCTGCCGTTATCCCTGCCCCACACTTGGGCGCCAAATTTAACGCTATAGTTTGGCTGCAGCCGGCAACAAAAGCGCCATGTGGCCGCCCCTCCCCCTGCCAGGGTGAGGAGGAGAATGGAAAGAAACAGGTTGTTTTGGTTTCGGCTGCCGCCGGCAACAAAAGCGCCACGCGGCCGCCCCTCCCCCCGCCGGCGTGCGGAGGAGAATGGAAGGAAAGAGGCAGAAACTGGTGGGTCGGGATAAGGGCAGTTTAACAGAACAGCAAACAGAGGGAAAACAGGAACAAGAACGATACAAATAAGGAGAAAACACAACCACGAACCGTACAACAGCCGCTCTCCCGAAACCGGACCGGCGCTGCGCCCGCCCAAGCCGCGAGTGCCTTCCCGCCGCACCACCCCCCCCCCCACCGGAACCCAGCGTGACGTCACATGGTATGGAATACCAGGCTCTGTTTGGCCAGGTGGGGTCAGCCCCCCACCCCCCGGCTGTGCCCCTTCCTGGATTCCGGTGAAAATTAACCCTGTTCTGGCCAAACCCAGGACATTATCCACCCCTTATTCCATACCATCTACATCATGCCCAGGTCCCCCGTTGTCCAGTTGATCACCACCACTTCTCCTGTCTCCAGATATCATTCCTTTAGTCTATGGATCATCACTCTAAAGTGTCCATTGAGTTCATTTAATCCATGACTTCAGGCTCCATCTGTCGTAATGGTCTTCCGTGGCAGGAGAGGTGATGTGTGGTGGTGGGCGGTCACTTGCTGCATCCGGAGCTCACGGCTGATGTATCTGGTGCGGCCCGTGCCCACAGTCTGCAGGAGATGTTGATCTTGATGAAGTTGCTGGATGCCAGTTGTTGAAAACCAGGTCCAGTTCCGTCATTGCTGTGCTCTGCTAGGTTTTCATCGAAAAAGTCCATCCTTCTTTAATCTGGAGAATTCTTACTATGCTACTACTGGTACAAAATATAACAATCATAAGAGTGATAACAGACAGTGACAGGGTTATTTAACAACTAACTTTATACAATTTATTTATGGACTATTCTCGCCCAAAATTGAATCCCCATGAGGTACACATCGGACTTCCCCATCCTTCCGCATTACCCACCAGGTACACCCAGGTCCTTGAGCAAAGGCAATCCCGCGGACGGGCTTGCCTTTGCCCGAGGCAGGACTAACCCAAACCGTCTTCCCTAACATGTTCCGCATGTGCACTACAGGGACTTTATCCCCTTCTACGGGGCGCTGAGGTTTTGACTGGGCAGGACCAGCCCGGTTGGTGGACCCTCTGGTGTTAACCAACCAGGTGGCCTTTGCTAAATGGGTATTCCAATTTTTGAAAGTCCCACCCCCCATTGCCCTCAAAGTGGTTTTTAGCAGCCCATTGTACCGTTCGATCTTTCCAGAGGCTGGTGCATGGTAGGGGATGTGATACACCCACTCAATACCGTGTTCTTTGGCCCAGGTGTCTATGAGGCTGTTGCGAAAATGAGTCCCGTTGTCCGACTCAATTCTTTCGGGAGTGCCATGTCGCCACAGGACTTGTTTTTCCAGGCCCAGGATGGTATTCCGGGCAGTGGCATGGGGAACAGGGTAGGTTTCCAGCCACCCGGTGGTGGCCTCCACCATTGTGAGCACACAGCGCTTGCCTTGGCGGGTTTGTGGCAGTGTGATGTAGTCAATCTGCCAAGCCTCCCCATATTTATATTTTAGCCATCGTCCTCCATACCACTGAGGCTTTACCCGCTTGGCTTGCTTGATTGCAGCGCATGTCTCACATTCATGGATAACCTGTGCGATAGTGTCCATGGTCAAGTCCACCCCTCGGTCACGAGCCCATCTGTATGTCGCGTCTCTTCCTTGGTGGCCCGAGGTGTCATGGGCCCACCGAGCTATAAAGAGTTCACCCTTATGTTGCCAGTCCAGATCCACCTGAGCCACTTCAATCTTAGCAGCCTGATCTACCTGGTGGTTGTTTTGATGTTCTTCAGTGGCCCGACTCTTAGGGACGTGGGCGTCCACGTGACGGACTTTTACAGTCAACTGCTCTAGCCAGGCAGCAATATCTTGCCACAATGGGGCAGCCCAGATAGGTTTGCCTCTGCGCTGCCAATTGTTCTTCTTCCATTGCTGCAGCCACCCCCACAAGGCATTGGCCACCATCCAAGAGTCAGTGTAAAGATAAAGCACTGGCCACTTCTCTCGACTGGCAATGTCTAAAGCCAGCTGGACGGCTTTCACCTCTGCAAACTGGCTGGACTCACCTTCTCCCTCGGCAGTTTCTGCGACTTGTCGTGTAGGGCTCCATACAGCAGCCTTCCACCTCCGCTGCTTCCACACAATGCAACAGGACCCATCCGTGAACAGGGCATACTGTTTCTTATCTTCTGGCAGCTGGTTATACAGTGGGGCCTCTTCAGCACGTGTCACCTCCTCCTCTGGCGATGCTCCAAAATCTTTGCCTTCTGGCCAGTCCATTATTACCTCCAGAATTCCTGGGCGACTGGGGTTTCCCATTCGGGCACGCTGGGTGATCAGCGCGACCCACTTACTCCACGTAGCATCGGTGGCATGATGCGTAGAGGGGACCCTCTCTTTGAACATCCAGCCCAGGACCGGCAATCGTGGAGCTAGGAGGAGCTGTGCTTCAGTGCCGACCACTTCTGAAGCAGCTCGAACGCCTTCATATGCTGCCAGAATCTCTTTTTCAGTGGGAGTATAGCGGGCCTCGGATCCTTCGTATCCCCGGCTCCAGAACCCCAGGGGTCGACCTCGAGTCTCCCCTGGTGCTTTCTGCCAGAGACTCCAGGTTGGGCCATTCTCCCCGGCTGCGGTGTAGAGCACGTTTTTAACATCTTGCCCTGACCGGACTGGACCAAGGGCTACGGCATGAACTATCTCCCGTTTAATCTGTTCAAATGCCTGTCGTTGCTCAGGGCCCCATTCAAAATCATTCTTCTTCCGGGTCACGTGGTACAGAGGACTCACAATTTGGCTGTAATTTGGGACATGCATCCTCCAAAAACCCACAACACCTAAGAAGGCCTGTGCTTCCTTTTTGCTGGTTGGTGGAGACATAGCTGCTATTTTGTTGATGACATCCATTGGGATTTGACGGCGCCCATCCTGCCATTTTATTCCCAAAAACTGGATCTCTTGCGCAGGTCCCTTTACTTCGCTTAATGGCGAAACCGGCTTTCAGAAGGATCTGAACTATTTTCTCCCCTTTCTCGAAAACCTCCTCCGCTGTGTCGCCCCATATAATGATGTCGTCGATGTACTACAGATGTTCTGGGGCTTCACCCTTTTCCAGTGCAGTCTGGATTAGTCCATGGCAAATGGTGGGACTGTGTTTCCACCCCTGGGGCAGTCGATTCCAGGTGTACTGGATGCCCCTCCAGGTGAAAGCAAACTGTGGCCTGCACTCTGCTGCCAAAGGGATGGAGAAGAATGCATTAGCGATGTCAATTGTAGCATACCACTTGGCTGCCTTTGACTCCAGCTGATACTGAAGTTCTAGCATGTCTGGCACGGCAGCACTCAGCGGTGGTGTGACTTCATTCAGGCCACGGCAGTCTATTGTTAGTCTCCACTCTCCAGTAGATCTTCTCACTGGCCATATGGGACTATTAAAGGGTGAGCGAGTTTTGCTGATCTTTCCTTGACTCTCCAGCTGGCGGATCAGCTCATGAATGGGGATAAGGGAGTCTCGATTGGTACGATACTGTCACCGGTGCACTGTTGTGGTCGCGATTGGCACCTGTTGTTCTTCAACCCTCAGCAACCCCACAAAGGAAGGATCCTCCGAGAGACCAGGCAAAATGGACAGCTGTTTAATTTTTTCCATCTCCAAAGCAGCTATGCCAAAGCCCACCGATACCCCCTTGGGTCCTTGAAATACCCTCTCCTAAGATAGTCTACACCAAGGATACACGGAGCCTCGGGGCCAGTTACAATGGGGTGCTTCAGCCACTCCTGCCCAGTGAGGCTCACTTCAGCCTCCAATACACTCAGGTCTTGGGACCCCCGTGTCACTCCCGAAATACAAATGGACTCTGACCCTTTGAAATCTGATGGCATCAAAGTACACTGTGCACCAGTGTCCACTAGAGCTTTATATTCTTGTGGATCTGACGTGCCAGGCCACCGAATCCACACCGTCCAATAAACCTGGTTGTCCCTTTCCTCCACCTGGCTGGAGGCAGGGCCCCTCTAATCCTGGTCAGAGAATTTGCTACTCACTTACTGTAAGAATGACTTGGAGGTCCCCTCCAGAGTATCGGAATCAAGATCAAACTGTCTACCTGGTCTGGAGAGCTGGCTGCTGGAAACTGGAGCGGCATTTTTCCTAACAGAATCCCCTTTTGTGATTGCTTTACCTCGCAACTCACGCACTCATGCCGCTAGACTTGAGGTGGGTTTTCCATCCCACTTCCTCATGTCCTCTCCGTGGTCACGCAGGTAGAACCACAGGGTGCCACGGGGTGTATAGCCTCTGTATTCCCTCTCCTGAGCAGAGACACGCTTGCCCCTAATAGCTGAGACACTGGCCTGTACAGGTGGGGAGTAGGACTTACTCTTTTCTAGTCGCTTGATCAGTTTCTCCACAGCTGAGACAGGGAAGGAAGAGAAACTTTCCTCATATTGCCGGAGCCGGACAGCCACCTCATCCACTGTTGGTGCCTCTTTACCTTTGCAGTCCACTATTGCCAGTGAGTTGGCATATGAGGATGGCACGCTCCGTACAAACTTCCTCCACATGGATTGTGAGCACTGGACTTCATCTGGGTCTGTGGGTACCTGCTCATCATCTGGTTCATAGTAAACCAGCTCCCGCACAGCTAATTCCCTCAAGTACTGAATACCTCTCTCATAATTGGTCCACTTGCCAGGATAACATACAAAATCATCACTGAAGGGGTACCTCTCCCTCACACCTGACAGAAGTCTCCTCCAGAGGCTGAGGACTTGTTCCCTTTTCCCAATGGCCTTGTCAATGCCCCCATCCCTGGCCAGGGATCCCAGCTGCTTGGCTTCCTTGCCCTCTAATTCCAAGCTACTGGCCCCCTTATCCCAGCACCGCAGCAGCCAGGTGACAATGTGCTCGCCTGGGTGGCAGCTGAAATCTTTCCGCATGTCTTGCAGCTCGCTCAGGGCCAGGGACCGGGTGATGATCTCTGTCTCTGTCTCCTGTGATGACCCTGGCTCATTGTCATCCCTCCTGGAGCGACCTGCGCTCTTTGCGTCTTTCTTTAGTTTTACAGGGGCGACTGCTACTGGCACAGGTTGGTCATTGGGCTCAGGCGCGATGCCTGCTGCCGGAGCTGAGGCTGGAGCCACTGCCGTGCCAGCTGGGGAAACCAGGGCCGCCCCGGAGATCCTGGCAGTGGCAGCAGTGGTGCCAGTGCAGGGCTGGCTGGGGGGGCAGCGCCAGTCACAGTGCCTGCCGCTTTGCTTCCACCCCCTTCCCCTTTAGGACACTGAACAGTGTTGAACAGGGCAGCTCGGTAGACGTGGGCCAGACCCCAGCACTTTGCGGTGATTTGTGTCTCTCTGGAGTTCCCAGAGTGTCAGCACAGTTTTTGCAGATATTTTACCAGTTTGTCCGGATTCTGCACTTGTTCAGGGGTGAGTTTAAAAAACATTGGGGGTGTCCACTGCCCTAGGTACAGTGATGTTATCATGTCATAAGTCAATATCGTACAGTACAGCAAAATCATCATCCTGATCTTTTTCCCAGCGATTATGAACAGCACGCCATTGAATACATACTGCAAATAAGGATTCAAAAACCACAGCCATCTGATCAAAGTCAGCAACATTTTTACCGGCGACTATTTAACTAATACAGAAAAATGGGTATAACAAAATTTAACAAAATCTAAGAAAGCAGTTTTAACACCTGCTGATCAGCCCTGCCGTTATCCCTGCCCCACACTTGGGCGCCAAATTTAACGCTATAGTTTGGCTGCAGCCGGCAACAAAAGCGCCATGTGGCCGCCCCTCCCCCTGCCAGGGTGAGGAGGAGAATGGAAAGAAACAGGTTGTTTTGGTTTCGGCTGCCGCCGGCAACAAAAGCGCCACGCGGCCGCCCCTCCCCCCGCCGGCGTGCGGAGGAGAATGGAAGGAAAGAGGCAGAAACTGGTGGGTCGGGATAAGGGCAGTTTAACAGAACAGCAAACAGAGGGAAAACAGGAACAAGAACGATACAAATAAGGAGAAAACACAACCACGAACCGTACAACAGCCGCTCTCCCGAAACCGGACCGGCGCTGCGCCCGCCCAAGCCGCGAGTGCCTTCCCGCCGCACCAGCCCCCCCCCCACCGGAACCCAGCGTGACGTCACATGGTATGGAATACCAGGCTCTGTTTGGCCAGGTGGGGTCAGCCCCCCACCCCCCGGCTGTGCCCCTTCCTGGATTCCGGTGAAAATTAACCCTGTTCTGGCCAAACCCAGGACATTATCCACCCCTTATTCCATACCATCTACATCATGCCCAGGTCCCCCGTTGTCCAGTTGATCACCACCACTTCTCCTGTCTCCAGATATCATTCCTTTAGTCTATGGATCATCACTCTAAAGTGTCCATTGAGTTCATTTAATCCATGACTTCAGGCTCCATCTGTCGTAATGGTCTTCCGTGGCAGGAGAGGTGATGTGTGGTGGTGGGCGGTCACTTGCTGCATCCGGAGCTCACGGCTGATGTATCTGGTGCGGCCCGTGCCCACAGTCTGCAGGAGATGTTGATCTTGATGAAGTTGCTGGATGCCAGTTGTTGAAAACCAGGTCCAGTTCCGTCATTGCTGTGCTCTGCTAGGTTTTCATCGAAAAAGTCCATCCTTCTTTAATCTGGAGAATTCTTACTATGCTACTACTGGTACAAAATATAACAATCATAAGAGTGATAACAGACAGTGACAGGGTTATTTAACAACTAACTTTATACAATTTATTTATGGACTATTCTCGCCCAAAATTGAATCCCCATGAGGTACACATCGGACTTCCCCATCCTTCCGCATTACCCACCAGGTACACCCAGGTCCTTGAGCAAAGGCAATCCCGCGGACGGGCTTGCCTTTGCCCGAGGCAGGACTAACCCAAACCGTCTTCCCTAACATGTTCCGCATGTGCACTACAGGGACTTTATCCCCTTCTACGGGGCGCTGAGGTTTTGACTGGGCAGGACCAGCCCGGTTGGTGGACCCTCTGGTGTTAACCAACCAGGTGGCCTTTGCTAAATGGGTATTCCAATTTTTGAAAGTCCCACCCCCCATTGCCCTCAAAGTGGTTTTTAGCAGCCCATTGTACCGTTCGATCTTTCCAGAGGCTGGTGCATGGTAGGGGATGTGATACACCCACTCAATACCGTGTTCGTTGGCCCAGGTGTCTATGAGGCTGTTGCGAAAATGAGTCCCGTTGTCCGACTCAATTCTTTCGGGAGTGCCATGTCGCCACAGGACTTGTTTTTCCAGGCCCAGGATGGTATTCCGGGCAGTGGCATGGGGAACAGGGTAGGTTTCCAGCCACCCGGTGGTGGCCTCCACCATTGTGAGCACACAGCGCTTGCCTTGGCGGGTTTGTGGCAGTGTGATGTAGTCAATCTGCCAAGCCTCCCCATATTTATATTTTAGCCATCGTCCTCCATACCACTGAGGCTTTACCCGCTTGGCTTGCTTGATTGCAGCGCATGTCTCACATTCATGGATAACCTGTGCGATAGTGTCCATGGTCAAGTCCACCCCTCGGTCACGAGCCCATCTGTATGTCGCGTCTCTTCCTTGGTGGCCCGAGGTGTCATGGGCCCACCGAGCTATAAAGAGTTCACCCTTATGTTGCCAGTCCAGATCCACCTGAGCCACTTCAATCTTAGCAGCCTGATCTACCTGGTGGTTGTTTTGATGTTCTTCAGTGGCCCGACTCTTAGGGACGTGGGCGTCCACGTGACGGACTTTTACAGTCAACTGCTCTAGCCAGGCAGCAATATCTTGCCACAATGGGGCAGCCCAGATAGGTTTGCCTCTGCGCTGCCAATTGTTCTTCTTCCATTGCTGCAGCCACCCCCACAAGGCATTGGCCACCATCCAAGAGTCAGTGTAAAGATAAAGCACTGGCCACTTCTCTCGACTGGCAATGTCTAAAGCCAGCTGGACGGCTTTCACCTCTGCAAACTGGCTGGACTCACCTTCTCCCTCGGCAGTTTCCGCGACTTGTCGTGTAGGGCTCCATACAGCAGCCTTCCACCTCCGCTGCTTCCCCACAATGCAACAGGACCCATCCGTGAACAGGGCATACTGTTTCTTATCTTCTGGCAGCTGGTTATACAGTGGGGCCTCTTCAGCACGTGTCACCTCCTCCTCTGGCGATGCTCCAAAATCTTTGCCTTCTGGCCAGTCCATTATTACCTCCAGAATTCCTGGGCGACTGGGGTTTCCCATTCGGGCACGCTGGGTGATCAGCGCGACCCACTTACTCCACGTAGCATCGGTGGCATGATGCGTAGAGGGGACCCTCTCTTTGAACATCCAGCCCAGGACCGGCAATCGTGGAGCTAGGAGGAGCTGTGCTTCAGTGCCGACCACTTCTGAAGCAGCTCGAACGCCTTCATATGCTGCCAGAATCTCTTTTTCAGTGGGAGTATAGCGGGCCTCGGATCCTTCGTATCCCCGGCTCCAGAACCCCAGGGGTCGACCTCGAGTCTCCCCTGGTGCTTTCTGCCAGAGACTCCAGGTTGGGCCATTCTCCCCGGCTGCGGTGTAGAGCACGTTTTTAACATCTTGCCCTGACCGGACTGGACCAAGGGCTACGGCATGAACTATCTCCCGTTTAATCTGTTCAAATGCCTGTCGTTGCTCAGGGCCCCATTCAAAATCATTCTTCTTCCGGGTCACGTGGTACAGAGGACTCACAATTTGGCTGTAATTTGGGACATGCATCCTCCAAAAACCCACAACACCTAAGAAGGCCTGTGCTTCCTTTTTGCTGGTTGGTGGAGACATAGCTGCTATTTTGTTGATGACATCCATTGGGATTTGACGGCGCCCATCCTGCCATTTTATTCCCAAAAACTGGATCTCTTGCGCAGGTCCCTTTACTTTACTTCGCTTAATGGCGAAACCGGCTTTCAGAAGGATCTGAACTATTTTCTCCCCTTTCTCGAAAACCTCCTCCGCTGTGTCGCCCCATATAATGATGTCATCGATGTACTGCAGATGTTCTGGGGCTTCACCCTTTTCCAGTGCAGTCTGGATTAGTCCATGGCAAATGGTGGGACTGTGTTTCCACCCCTGGGGCAGTCGATTCCAGGTGTACTGGATGCCCCTCCAGGTGAAAGCAAGCTGTGGCCTGCACTCTGCTGCCAAAGGGATGGAGAAGAATGCATTAGCGATGTCAATTGTAGCATACCACTTGGCTGCCTTTGACTCCAGCTGATACTGAAGTTCTAGCATGTCTGGCACGGCAGCACTCAGCGGTGGTGTGACTTCATTCAGGCCACGGCAGTCTATTGTTAGTCTCCACTCTCCAGTAGATCTTCTCACTGGCCATATGGGACTATTAAAGGGTGAGCGAGTTTTGCTGATCTTTCCTTGACTCTCCAGCTGGCGGATCAGCTCATGAACGGGGATAAGGGAGTCTCGATTGGTACGATACTGTCACCGGTGCACTGTTGTGGTCGCGATTGGCACCTGTTGTTCTTCAACCCTCAGCAACCCCACAAAGGAAGGATCCTCCGAGAGACCAGGCAAAATGGACAGCTGTTTAATTTTTTCCATCTCCAAAGCAGCTATGCCAAAGCCCACCGATACCCCCTTGGGTCCTTGAAATACCCTCTCCTAAGATAGTCTACACCAAGGATACACGGAGCCTCGGGGCCAGTTACAATGGGGTGCTTCTGCCACTCCTGCCCAGTGAGGCTCACTTCAGCCTCCAATACACTCAGGTCTTGGGACCCCCGTGTCACTCCCGAAATACAAATGGACTCTGACCCTTTGAAATCTGATGGCATCAAAGTACACTGTGCACCAGTGTCCACTAGAGCTTTATATTCTTGTGGATCTGACGTGCCAGGCCACCGAATCCACACCGTCCAATAAACCTGGTTGTCCCTTTCCTCCACCTGGCTGGAGGCAGGGCCCCTCTAATCCTGGTCAGAGAATTTGCTACTCACTTACTGTAAGAATGACTTGGAGGTCCCCTCCAGAGTATCGGAATCAAGATCAAACTGTCTACCTGGTCTGGAGAGCTGGCTGCTGGAAACTGGAGCGGCATTTTTCCTAACAGAGTCCCCTTTTGTGATTGTTTTACCTCGCAACTCACGTACTCGGGCCTCTAGACTTGAGGTGGGTTTTCCATCCCACTTCCTCATGTCCTCTCCGTGGTCACGCAGGTAAAACCACAGGGTGCCCCGGGGTGTATAGCCTCTGTATTCCCTCTCCTGAGCAGAGAAACGCCTGCCCCTAATAGCTGAGATGCGGGCTCGCACAGGTGGGGAGTAGGACATATCCTCTTTGAATTGCTGGAACTGTCGGGACAGTTTATTCACAGCTGAGACAAGGGAGGAAGAGAGACTTTCCTCATATTGGCGGAGTCTGACAGCCACCTCATCCACTGTTGGTGCCTCTTTACCTTTCCAGTTTACAACTGCCAGTGAGTTCGCATGCGAGGAGGGTGCGCTCCGCACAAAATTCCTCCACATGGATTGTGAGCACTGGAGTTCATCTGGGTCTGTGGGTACCTGCTCATCGTCTGTGTCACAGTAAACCAGCTCCCGCACAGCTAATTCCCTCAAGTACTGAATACCCCTTTCCATATTGGTCCACTTGCCAGGATAGCATACAAAATCGTCACTGAAGGGGTATCTCTCCCTCACCCCTGAGAGAAGTCTCCTCCAGAGGCTGAGGACTTGTTCCTTTTTCCCAATGGCCTTGTCAATGCCCCCATCCCTGGCCAGGGATCCCAGCTGCTTGGCTTCCTTGCCCTCTAACTCCAAGCTGCTGGCCCCATTATCCCAGCACCGCAGCAGCCAGGTGGCAATGAGCTCGCCTGGGTGGCAGCTGAAATCTTTCCGCATGTCTTGCAGCTCGCCCAGGGACAGGGACCGGGTGATGATCTCTGTCTCTATCTCCCGTGATGACTCTGGCTCATCATCATCCCTCCCGGAGCGATCTGCTCTCTTTGCATCTTTCTTTAGTTTTACGGGGGCGACTGCTACCTGCACAGGTTGGTCATTGGGCTCAGTCACTGTGCCTGTGGCTGGAGCTGGGGCTGGAGCAGCTGCTGTGCCCGCTGGGGAACCGAGGCAGACCCTGCAGCTGTGGCTGCAGCAGCGGTGGTGGCGGTCAGGGGGGCTGGGACTGCCTGCTGGGCTGGAGGGGCTGCAGGGCCGGCTGGGGGGCAGCGCCAGTTGCAGCGCCTGCCGCTTCGCTTCCCCCCCTTTCCCCTTTAAGGCACTGAACAGTGTTGAACAGGGCTCGGTAGGCATGGGCCAGACCCCAGCACATTGTGGTGATTTGTGTCTCTCTGGAATTCCCAGGGTGGCAGCACACTTTTTTCAGATATTTTACCAGATTGTCCGGATTCTGTATTTGTTCAGGGGTGAGTTTAAAACACACCGCAGGTGCCCACTGCTCTAGACATCTGCCCATGCTGTCCCACACACCCAGCCACTCACAGCTATCCAGCCCCGGGGCAGGTCTCTGCACGATGTTCTTAACGACTTGCTTAACCCTAAACAAAACCTGCAACCCATTCAGGAGGCATAACAAAAGGAGAGTGCTGCCCTGAGCATCCCACGGGTACTCGAAATTCTCAAAAGCAGTTAGGACCAGCCTGAGGGAGAGAGGGGGGGGGGGGGCGAAAGAGTGGGGGAAGGTATCCCCTTCGGTTTTCCCCACAGACTGGGTTTGATTATTAACAAAATCTAAGACATAGGATCCGAGGTACAGAAATGACCGCAGTGCCGCATGCAAATACAAGACTAATTTCATGCACAGTGATGTTATCATATCATAAGTCGATATCGTACAGTACAGCAAAATCATCATCCTGATCTTCTTTCCCGAGGTAACAAACAGCACGGCGGCAAACACATACAGCAAGTAAGGATTTACGTAGCAGAGATATTTGATCAAAGTCAGAAACATTTTTACCGGCGACTATTTTAACACAGAATAATGCGTATAACAAAATTTAACAAAATGTAAGAAAGCAGTTTTAACACCCACTGCTCAGCCCTGCCGTTATCCCCGCCCCACGTCTGGGCGCCAATTTAATGTTTTGGTTTCGGCTGCCGCCGGCAACAAAAGCGCCACGCGGCCGCCCCTCCCCCCGCCGGCGTGCGGAGGAGAATGGAAGGAAAGAGGCAGAAACTGGTGGGTCGGGATAAGGGCAGTTTAACAGAACAGCAAACAGAGGGAAAACAGGAACAAGAACGATACAAATAAGGAGAAAACACAACCACGAACCGTACAACAGCCGCTCTCCCGAAACCGGACCGGCGCTGCGCCCGCCCAAGCCGCGAGTGCCTTCCCGCCGCGCCGCCCCCCCCCCCACCGGAACCCAGCGTGACGTCACATGGTATGGAATACCAGGCTCTGTTTGGCCAGGTGGGGTCAGCCCCCCACCCCCCGGCTGTGCCCCTTCCTGGATTCCGGTGAAAATTAACCCTGTTCTGGCCAAACCCAGGACACAGGTAGAAACTGGTGGGTCGGGATAAGGGCAGTTTAACAGAACAGCAAACAAAGGGAACAGTAACAACAATGATACAGATAAGGAGAAAACACAAACCGCACGACCCACTGAGCCACCCTCCATAACCGCCACCGCGAGCTCCCGAGCCACGAGTGAGTTCCAGCCCCCCAGCTCCTCCCTCACCGGAACTCAGCATGACGGCACATAGTATGGAATACCATGCTCTGTTTGGTCAGGTTGGGGTTGGGTCAGCCCACCCGGCTGTGCCCCTTCCTGGATTCTGGTGAAAATTAAACCTGTCCTGGCCAAACCCAGGACATTATTCCGCTGTCTTTTAGAAATGCTTTTTACATTTCTATGCTATTGAGCCAGCTTTCTCATATTTCACTGAAGTTCCTTTTTACCATGGGTAAAAAGAACCAGAATTATCTGTATTGTTTTAAATTACATTGTTCTGCCTATCCGCAAAATAAAAATGTGCTCATGGTCTTTACCAGGATCCCAGAATTTAGCATTTTAAAATGTGTAGCAAATTCAGAAAAGATGTCTCTCTATTCATACCCAGTGCAATAGCCTGTCTACTGTGTGTGGTCATTGCCCGCAAGTGCTGAGGGAAGTGGCCTATGTCATTGCAAAGCCAGTCCCAATAAAAGGCAATCAGGGGAGGCTCCTGAAGAATGCAAGAAATCAGAAATCTCTCTTCAAGAAGGGCAAGAAGGAGAATCCAGGGAACTACAGTCTGGTCAAAGTTATTTCAGTCTCTGAGAAGTTGTTAGAGCAAATAAAACCATTTAAACCTGGAAATATGTTAAGGACAAGAAGGTACTAGGGAATAACAAGCATGGATTTGTGCAGGGGAACTCAAAGTAGACCAATCTGACGGCCTTCTGTAAAGAATTGACTGACTTGGGTATAAGGGAAGACCACTGGCTGCTGTTAACTGATTAAATATGGACTACAAAAGTGGGCAGCAAAGTGGACTGAAAATTGGATAAAATGCAGTGGTCAGTGGCATGAAGTCCCGCTGGAGGCCAGTCAGTAGTGGTGCACCGAGAGGCTGATATTGGGTCCACTACTGGTTAAGACAATCAGGAATGACCTGGGCAATGTGGCAGAAGTGCTCCCTCAGTAAGTCTGCAGGCAGTATAAAACCAAGAGCAGTGGTTGATAGACCATATGGTTGAGCTGCCATTCAGATGGACCTCAGTAAGCTGCAGAAATGGACCAGCAGGAACATCACCAAGTTTTGCAGCACAAAATGCAAAGTCTTGCCCCTGGGAATGAAAAATCCCATGCGCCAGTACATGCTGGGGACCCACTGAAGCAGATTTGCTTCATTGTTCTGGTGGACAAGAATCTGAACACGAGCCAACTACATGCTCTTGTGACAAAGTAAGCCAACAGCACCTGTGGTTGCATCAGGAAAAGCATTGTCAGCATGTCAAGGGAGATGACCCTGGTGAGACACATCTGGAGGGCTGGGTCCCATTCTGGTCTCCCCAGTACAACATAGACAGACACATACTGGAGCAAGTCCAGTAAAAATTTACAAAGATGATGAAAGGACTGAAACATCTGGTATACAAGGAAAGGCTGAGAGAGCTGGAGTTTTTCAGCCTGGAGAAGAGAAGGTTCAGGGCATCTGATCAATGCATGTAAATACCTGATCATAGGGAGTAACACAGAAGGAGAAAACTGCTCTCAGTGGTGCCCACTGAGAGGACAAGAGGCAAAGGGCACAAACTGAAACTCTGGAAATTAGATTTAAACATAAGAAAAAACTTTTTAGTGTGAAGGTAGTCAAAGACTGGAAGACGTTACCCAGAGAGGCTGTGGAGTTTCCATCCTTGGAGATATTAAAAACCCAACAGGATGTGGCCCTGAGCAACCAGACGTAGGTGACCCTGCTTTCAGCAGGGGGAGCTGGGCTGGATGATCACCAGAGGTCCCTTCCAAATTCAACTATTCTGGTGTTATATTTCAACCTACTCCAGTTCCTTGAGCTATTTGGTCAGTAGTTCTGGGCACAGGCAATGTCACTGATACTCTGAAATACAGTCCAAAGAAGGAATTTTTAAAAAATTATTTTTAAAGTAAAGAATAATTCCAGAAGAGGGCCAAAAGTACTTTAAAATTTATCCCAAGGGTTGTGCTAGTGTGTAATACTACTTTTACTTTAAGAATTTTACACATTGTTGCAAAATTCTTTTTACAGCAATTTATTGCCTGAAACAAGAAATGCAAGTTAAGAGATGGAAAACTTGTGACTCTGTTTAAATTCAGGACTTGTAGAAGCCTATTTGGAATGCAAAATTTTTTTGAGTTGACCAGAACTGTAATTATTGTGCCTCATATTTCTTTGGTATGTAAAAAAAAATTTTCATAGAGAAAGTCTGATAAATCTTTAGAAACATAGTAGATGACAGCAAATATTTCATTCTAGATATTCAGAGAAATGAATAGAAATTATGAAAATCATTGGACATTAGGAAAAATCCTTATGAAAAATAGAGTCTAATGTTATTTTAGAAGAACCTTCTTAAAACTGCAGAGATTTGGATTTTAAATCCATTGACCAAATAATGACTTTGTTCTATTATGAGAAAAAAAAATAAAATTTCACTGTGATGAATCCTTTAATATTTTATTTTCTATTTTGCCTTTATAGAAATTGATATAATATATTCCTATATCCCCAGCTGATTTAAAAATTGTTTCATAGTTTCTCAGGAATATGTACCTGACATCTTGCACATACCAATGGATCAATTTTTTCAGGTGTGTAGATATAATCTGAAAAAAAGTCTTGAGGGGAAGCAAACACACTATTCTTTTATAGGCTCCATGACCACCTTTCAAACATCCCCTAAGGATAAACTAATTATCGGGATCTATTTCAATCTCCCCGAAAAAACAACAGAGAAAAGGTCTTGCTGTTCAAAGCATGAAGTTTTCTGTCTAAATGGAACCATCAAAAACCTATGTTTGCTCAAAGGTAGGTGCCTTTCGTGAATAAATATACCCCGGGAACAATGACATTAATCTCAGAGCAGAAGACTTGCACATGTCCTTTAGCATGGCTCAAGAATGAAACTAAACCCATGATTTTTCCTATGATACTGTGTTTTTCTCTCATATAAACTTGTTTTCTATTCTAATCTGCTGTCCTTCAAGATTAGATGAAATACATGTAAATTACATAGAGAGAAATATTTTTTAAATTATAGAAGAATATTCATCAGAATTGGATATAGTCTGAATATTACCACCGATACTTTCATGGCTGGCAGGACTGCTACACAAGTCTTGCTATTGAAACTGCTGTTGGGGCCCGAAGTGCACCAATAGCTCTGCAACCGCTTCTCCCTTCCCAGCATTTTAGCTCTCTATGTTCAAAGTCTGCTCTGCTGTATCACAGTTCTGTAACCATGGACCAGACTGCTGCGGCAGCAATGAAGTTGTGAGAAAGCTGCAAAGAGCCTTGTCAGGAACCTCCCTCCTTAACTGGAGAGCTGCCGTTTGAGCTCGGTCCTCTAGTCCTTGCCTGAGCAGTGCTCTAGGTGTGCCATGCCTAGCCTTCTGCCCTGCTGGCACTCACCTTCCCTGGCTGGCTTGACTTCCCAGCTTGTCACTACAGATTTGCCTTCCTACTAACATTATTCTTGTCTGAGCATCAAATGGTCTATGAAATGTGTATATATTAATCCTTTTTATTATGCTTAGATTTGTAGTGGTTGTCCAAGTTCAGCTAAGAGAAAAATGAGGCTTCAAATGTCTTTAAGCTGCATTTTTACTTTTTGGTGGAAATGCAGAAAAAAATATTAGAATGTGGAGGATTTTACAATGTCCTCTCTTAACAGTTTGTTAGGATAACCTTGATAATGTATATATATTTTAAGCTGACATTTTTCAGGCATTCTTCCACACTCTAAAATGTTTTCCCTTAAAAAGTTACTTTATCAATAACATCCTCTTCAATGCTTGAACACAACAATTCATTTTACCTTACTACCTGAAGCCTTTCCTCCTGAAAACATTTTCCTTCCTCTTCCCATCCCTTCCCTTCCCTTGATACTGTGCTCACTGGCATAGTTTGAAAATCCCTATACAAGAGTTGATTTCTGTGACTGCAGCATTCTCAAAATCTGTTTTTTTGAAGTTCCACAGCAGGTTTTGCATCCATACACTAGATATTAAACTGTTTTTCTATTGGTTTTCTTTCGCAAAAGAACAGAAGAGTAGTTTAGGCAAGGAGCCGAATACTAGAAGCTTGACATTTAGAGAGATCAATTCATCACCAGTTCCCAAGGAATGAAAAAACATCTCAATCTATGAAGCTGGTGATCTGGCATAAATGCTCTGTAAAATAACAAAGCATCAAGTGTTGTTCTGATGAATAACAGAAAGTTTAAGATGTTGCCCATTGTTGGGGTGCAGCATGTCTTCCTCTGAAACATCCAGCACTGGTACACACTAGTGTAAAAAAAAAAAAAAAAACAATAGAGAGTGAATAGCACCTGCAACAGACCTGCACTTCCTTGATCTGAATGAACTGGGTTTAGTGACTGAATCTGCAACAGGTTTAAATATTTCAGAATAGGAATAAAAAGTAGATCCAATGCCAACCAAGGTTATATACCAGCCACTATAACAGAGCTGATAACCCTGGAAACCACAGCAGTCTGACCTGAAACAGCTCTGTAATCACCCTGGGCAGTTACAGCTTAGCAGATGTTCTGTTTTGTTTAAAAAAAACAACCTTGAGAAAAGGAATAATTTTTTTTTCCCCTACTCAATGGAAAAGAAATATCATTCCACATCTCAACAGGCTTCATGCTCATATCAAAGGAAATGCTTAAACATCAAAAGGGGAAGGTATTTATGCATTTATTCATTAATTTATAGAATCATTTATTCTATAAAACCTCAGCCTATATGTCTTGTAGGGAAGCCCTGTGGCACATTGTATGTCATAGAGAACAATCCATTTTAATGGGCTAGATCTCAATTCCAGTTTACAGAACTACATGGTAAAATAGTTCTTGATTGCAGTAATGAAAAACTGTGCCCTAAATTGTTTGCAAATAAAATATTTTAATGGTAATTATGAACATGTTGCAAATATTTCATGTATAAAAGTAATTTTTATCTGTGGGATCATGGTTTTTTGTGTGTGTGAACATGATCTGAACTAACTAATGAACTGTGGTCAGTGCAGTCACCTGTCCTAAATGATTCAAAATTGTTCAGCTGTGCTGCTAACTTTAAGACTTTTGTACTTTCTATAGCTGGAAATTTGCAAGATATCTGTTTAAAGACATGATATCACAAGATCGCTATCACTTGTGAACACCGGCGATACCAAATAAGATTTCTTTTGAAGGTTAACCACAAATTGTTGTGAAAACATTGTTTTTTCCTTGAAGTCATGATAAAGGTTCCCTTGTTAAAAATCACAGACCCAATCTCATCTGAACCATGGATTTGATTTGAGACCTGTTTTTGTCCAAGTGAGTTTATCAAGTTAAGAAAGTTATTTACTCAAATTCTGCTGGAAAACCCAAAAAAAACAGCAACAAAATTGTTTACCCCTAAATAAAAAAGTTGCTCTTATAGGTAAGCCATATACTAGACAGCTTCGTGGCCATCTGTCTATGATGATCTCAGATCTAAAGAAAGACTCTAGAGGAACACCAGTAGTATCTTTTTTCTCTGGTGGAAAAGGCTGCATGATGTAAGACAGACAAATACATGTGTCATTTTCTAATTGAACCAATTTTAATGTATCCTCCAGAAAAAAAGTTATGCAATAATTTGAAATTCCAGAAAGCAAATTTGTACCACTGTTTCCAGAATAATGCTGATAGCGTTTCTATTTTATAAGGTTTTAATTTTTAAAATTAATACTTATTAAAAAAAAAGCATGGTACAACGTAGCAATATTGTGGCAAATATACCAGTTTACCTTACATATTATGTAAGTCAGTGAAGCTCACAACTGAGCTAAAGGAAGGTCTAGAAAAACTTTTAATCTTCATGATCATCTTGATATCTATTTCTTTCAAATGAGAATTCCTCCTGTAATTATTATGTTCTGTGAATTTTACTAGAAACTAAAATAACATATACATACCAGATCACAATATTTCTATCTTTTCCCCTGTGCTTCTAGCTCTAGCACATTACACAGGGAGGAATACTGAGAGGGACGTTATTAAAAGACACTCTAGCATGAGTGTTCCAGGTAATCTATGAAACATTAGTTTGTCTGTTTTTATTTAGTAATGGTACCATTTCTTTGCACATTTCAATTACCACAGCTTCCTAGTCAGTCTTTTCTAAATAGCAGATAACTGCAAAGCATTATAGTTCCATTAAAATCAGTAGTGCTACTCCTAATTTACCTTCCTTGAGATCAAATGTAATTGCCATTGATGTTCTGAGTAACAGCTTGCATTTGTATATTGCTTTTTATTGCAGATCTCAAACCACTTACAAATGAAAAAACTATCTTCATAATCCCTGTTTTACAGAGGAAGTAATTGAAACACAAGAGGTGAAATTACTTGTTCAGCATCTTTTAAGTCTTGTACATGTATTCTTTAGACTGCATTGCCTAATCATAACCTTTTCACCATCATACTGGGCCCATGATAAATCAAGCACCACATATCATCTTTCACCAGGTATTTAGAAATATTTTCATGTCCAATGCATAGATTTTTTTTTAAGGGGGGGTTCGTGTTTTATACTATGATGATGATTATCCTTACTATTATTATGTTATATATAATAATTTATCTTTCAAATTTTAGCCTACTATTTTATTTTTAATACCATATTGAGAATGCTTTCCTCTAATTAATTTAATAAGTTAAAGCCAAGATAAAGGTGAAGATTATTTCTACAGATCAATTTATTTAAAAACAGTTATGAATGCACCAATTAAAACTGAAGATGAAGCTCGACTGAATTAGTGGTGACATTTACTATTTTTCTTCAGAGATTTGGATAGTGAAATTATCATTATTGGTAACATTTGCTATTAGGGTATCTAAACATTATTTTAAAAAATTCTGTGGAGTTGGAAAGACAACTAGAGTCCTGAAAGTTCAATGAAAGATGAGGGAAAATATTCATATGAGCATGGTTTTTTTATTATAACATTGGAATCATTTCTATATTAGACAGCAGAGAAAGCAAAAAAAAAAATAGTATAGAACAGAAATATTCACTTATTTCCCTTCAATGCACAAAAAAAATGTCCTTCCATATTCCGGATTAGTAAAGAAAATATCATTTCACATTATGAATAGTCAGCTTGGGCAACTCATTCATACAGTGTATAACTGAAAAGCAGAATGTATCTGGATTCTACAAAGGAAGGAAATCTTATATATAACAATAATCAGAACCAGGAATCATTTAAACAACAATCAAGAGTGTTAAAAATAATAAATAGAAATCAAAGGAGATAACAAAGAAATTTTACCTGGGTGAAGAATTCATTATTAATTCATCATGCCTTTTTCTTCCCAGCATGGTGTGAAGAGCATCTCACAGGTGTCTGAACAAAACAATCCGTCTTCCTATTGATGAACCTTTACTAGACTGACATGTTAAAGGCAAATTCTGAATGGGGTTTCCTTGAAGGCTAAGTAAGTTGTTCGGAACCGTCTTGAATCTTCAGAGAAAATCTGTTCTGGGATTTTCCCCAGTAAATTTTGCACTCACTATATGCCAGGTGTATGTAGGTACTTAGGTAACCTGTCTCTTCAAGCATCTAGATTCACATTTTTTTTTTTACCAATTACTTTTTTCAAAGCTACTAATCCATATGTTTCAATCAACTACAGTGCTAAATCTGCATGACATCCAAATTTTTTTCAACAAAGAAAAATCTTCAGGGTTTGTAACTTTCCTCTGAAATCTTCCTCAATGTTCTGGTGTAACTCAACATTGTAGAGGCCCACAAACCATATACTCACACTAAGTATTATCTCTGGTTCTTCTCTTACCAACATTGCCAAGTCTTTGTTCATCCAAATGCCTTCATATAGAGTAACAAATTCAGAAATAAAGGCACATTAGGGTGTGTTAATCACACCAGGGATTCTTTACAGCTGAGGAAATATCCACATTATAATCTACCCAGTTCTAACATGAATGTAAACATTGATTTCACAGAAAGTATAGTATCCTTGAAGTAAACTTTGTACATGGTCACAAAGATCAAATTTCAGCATTGTTCTATCTGTCTTGTATTTGAACTAGCTCCAGAAATTTTGTGAATCTGGTCTCATTAGAAAGTGAGGAGAGGTGATTTGCAGTTACAATCCTTCCACTCACTCTAGTTTACCTTTTCAGGGAAGCTAATGGCAGGTAATTCCCTCGCCTGGACTGCTCAAAGGCCTTTAATAATTTATTTAAATTAATTGAACCACATGCTATCACAGAAGTATCAGATTTTTCCAATAAGAAGGATGCCCTTAACACACCAGAAAAACGCGGAAATTGCAGAGAGAGCATCTGTTCTCCGCCCATTCCCCTTACTACCTTGCTCTAATATTGGCTTGTCAATATCTCCAGCAGAATTCCCAGGCAATCCAGGTTTGTCAAATAACTTGCATCTGAGATCACAACACCATGAGCCAGCTTCAACCCTCCTTGCATTATCGTGCTTTCCCTCTTTATATACAATCTTGAGAAGGCACCATTGGTACCTGAAATTGTTAGAACAAGGACTAAAAGAAAAGTAACATGGAGCATCCAAATGATTCACTTGAAAGAACTCTCAGTAGGTCATCTGATAAACATTTTGCCTGGAGTAAGAATAATTAAGTTTTTCCTACAATTGCTTGCAGATATTGCTAACAAATCCCTGAAATGCAGCATGTTGCCAGCTTGAAGTAGAAGAATTTGACTGCTTTAATGAGTCTGACAGGTTCATTTTATCATTGCACTTACAGATATTTTACCCAAATTGCTCCTATAAAGAAGGTGCCATACAAACAGAAATTGTTTTTCTCCCACTCAAGAAAGCAATAACACACTTGAGCAGGCAAACTGAAACATGAATATAAAAATCTCATGGTTGATTGAAAATATCTGAGCTTTGATCTCTTGGATTTTATATATAGAATCACAGAATCACAGAATAGTAGGGGTTGGAAGGGACCTCTGTGGCTCATCTAGTCCAACCCTCCTGCCGAAGCAGGGTCACCTACAGCAAGCTGCACAGGACCTTGTCCAGGCGGGTCTTGAACACCTCCGGAGAAGGAGAATCCACAACCTCCCTGGGCAGCCTGTTCCAGTGCTCCGTCAACCTCAGAGGGAAGAAGTTCTTCCTCATGTTCAGACGGAACTTCCTATGCTTCAGTTTGTGCCCATTGCCCCTTGTCCTGTCGCTGGGCACCACTGAAAAGAGCTTGGCCCCATCCTCCTGACACCCACCCTTCAGATATTTGTAAGCATTTATAAGGTCCCCTCGCAGCCTTCTCTTCTTCAGGCTGAACAAGCCCAGCTCCCTCAACCTCTCCTCGTAGGGGAGATGTTCCATTCCCTTCATCATCCTCGTAGCCCTCGGCTGGACTCTCTCCAGTAGCTCTTCATCTTTCTTGAACTGGGGAGCCCAGAACTGGACACAGTACTCCAGATGAGACCTCACTAGGGCAGTGTAGAGGGGAAGGAGAACCTCCCTCGTTCTGCTGGCCACACTCTTCTTGATACACCCCAGGATCCCATTTGCCTTCTTGGCAGCCAGGGCACACTGCTGGCTCATGGTTAACCTGTCGTCCACCAGGACACCCAGGTCCCTCTCCACAGAGCTGCTCTCCAGCAGGTCCACCCCAAGCCTGTACTGGTGCATGAGGTTGTTCCTCCCCAGGTGCAGGACCCTGCACTTGCCCTTGTTGAACCTCATCAGGTTCCTCTCTGCCCAGCTTTCCAGCCTATCCAGGTCACACTGAACGGCAGCACAGCCTTCTGGTGTATCTACCACACCTCCCAGTTTGGTGTCATCAGCAAACTTGCTGAGGGTACATTCTAACTCTTCATCCAGGTCGTTGATGAAGAAGTTAAACAAGACTGGGCCCAGTACTGACCCCTGGGGGACACCACTTGTTACCAGCTGCCAACTAGACTCAGCGCCGCTGATGACAGCCCTCTGAGTTCTGCCACTCAGCCAGTTCTCTGTCCACTTCACCGACCACTCATCCAGCTCACACTTCCTCAGCTTCCCTAGGAGGATATCATGGGAGACTGTGTCGAAAGCCTTGGTGAAACCGAGGTAGACAACATCCACGGCTCTCCCTTCGTCTACCCAGCCAGTCATGTCATTGTAGAAAGCTATCAGATTGGTCAGGCATGATTTCCCCTTGGTGAATCCATGCTGACTACTCCTGATAACCTTCTTTTCTTCCACTTGCTTGATGATGGCCTCCAGGATAAGCTGCTTCATCACCTTTCCCAGGATGGAGGTGAGGCTGACCGGCCTGTAGTTCCCTGGGTCCTCCTTCTTGCCCTTTTTGAAGATTGGAGTGATACTGGCCTTTCTCCAGTCCTCGGGCACCTCTCCTGTCCTCCAGGACCTCTCAAAGATGATGGAGAGTGGCTCAGCAATGACATCCGCCAGCTCCCTCAGCACTCGTGGGTGCATTCCATCAGGGCCCATGGATTTGTGGACATCCAGATCACTTAAGCGATCCCTCAAACAGTCCTCCTCGACCAAGGGAAAGTCGTCCTCTTTGTAGGCTTCTTCTCTTACCTCCGGGGCCTGGGATTCCTGAGGGCCAGTCTTAGCACTGAAGACTGAAGCAAAGAAGGCATTCAGTACTTCTGCCTTCTCCGCATCCTCCGTCACCAGGACACCCGCCTCATTCAGCAGCGGCCCCACGTTGTCCCTAGCCTTTCTTTTGCTGCTGATGTAGTTGAAGAAGCCCTTCTTGTTGTTTTTGACATCCCTTGCCAGCTTCAATTCCAGGTGAGCCCTGGCCTTCCTCGTCGCATCCCTGCATGCTCTCACCACGTTTCTGTACTCTTCCCAAGTGGCCTGCCCCTCTTTCCACATTCCATGGACCTTTTTCTTCTGCCTGATCTCCGCTAGAAGCTCCTTGTTTAACCATGCAGGTCTCCTGCCTCCTTTGCTAAATTTCTTTCTCAGGGGGATGCATTGCTCCTGTGCATGGAAGAAGTGTTGTTTAAAGAGCGACCAGCACTCACGGACCCCCCTGCCTTCGAGAACCCTGGCCCACGGGATTCCTCCCAGTAGCTCCTTGAAGAGGGCAAAGTCAGCCCTCCTGAGGTCCAGGGTTATGATCCTGCTTATCGCCCTGCTTCCTCCACGCCGGATCCTGAACTCGACCATTTCATGGTCACTGCAGTCGAGTCTACCTCCAACCTTCACATCCTCCACCAGTCCCTCCTTGTTTGTTAACACAAGACCCAGCAGCGCGCCTTTCCTTGTTGGTTCCTCCACCACTTGCATCAGAAAGTTATCATTGATGCTCTGTAGGAACCTCCTGGATTGCGCCTGCCTAGCTGTGTGGTCTTCCCAGCTGATGTCAGGGTGGTTGAAGTCCCCCACGAGAACCAGGGCCTGTGACTGTGAGGCTGCTGGCAGCTGCCTGTAGAAGGCCTCATCAACCTCCTCCTCCTGGTCAGGTGGCCTGTAGTACACACCCACCGTAATGTCACCCTTATGAGCCTGTCCCTTAATTCTAAACCACAAGCTTTCAACTCATTCCTCATTTGCCCCCAGGCCAAGCTCAATGCATTCTACTTGCTCCCTCATATATAGAGCAACTCCCCTACCTCTCCTTGTTGGCCTGTCTTTCCTAAAGAGTCTGTAGCCATCTATGACAGCATGCCAGTCATGCGAGTTGTCCCACCATGTTGCTGTGATGGCGACCAAGTCGTAGCAGTCCTGCTGTATAATGGCGTCCAGCTCCTCCTGTTTATTGCCCATGCTACGTGCATTGGTGTAAACACACTTGAGCTGGGCTGTCAATCTCACCTCTGGCCTTGGCATGCCAAGCCTAGGCTCATCCCTAGTGAGCTGGGCAATATCCCCTTCCCCCTTCGAACCTAGTTTAAAGCCCTCTCAATGAGCCCCGCCAGCTCGTGGCCAAGAATCCTTTTTCCCCTTTGAGATAGCTGAGTTCCACCTGTCGCCAGCAGGCCCGGTGCTGTGTACACCTCCCCATGATCAAAGAAGCCAAAATTTGACCGATGGCACCAGTTCCTGAGCCACCTGTTAACCAGGTGAGTTTTCCTGCCCCTTTCAGTGCTGTTCCCTGCCACTGATGGGATGGAGGAAAACACCACCTGCGCCCCTGATCCCTCAACCAATCGCCCCAGTGCCCTGAAGTCCCTTTTGATGGCCTTGGGACTTCTTTCTGCTACCTCGTCCCCGCCAACCTGCATTACCAAGAGGGGGTAGTAATCAGAAGGCCGCACCAGACCAGGGAGTTTCTTCGCAACATCCCTAACCCGGGCCCCAGGGAGGCAGCAGACTTCCCTGTGGGATGGGTCCGGTCGGCAGATCGGGCCCTCTGTTCTCCTCAGAAGGGAATCACCTATGACAATGACCCTCCTTTTTTTCTTAGTTGAGGCAGTCGTAATTCTTGGGGCTGTCTGACTCGTTCTAGGCAACCCGCTGGATGGAGCCTCACCTTCACCCACATCCTCTGTGGCCGGTCCCTCACATTCCAGAGCCCCATATCTGTTGCTGGGCCGGTGAGGGAGGCCGGGGGGAGATTCGCTTGCCCCCCCTAGCAGGGACCTGTTTCCATTCCCCCCCATCTCTTAGGCCCCCTCTTTCTGCTCAGTGGCAAGAGGGTAGGGGGTTCTCTTCTTTCTGTCGAGCCGCCTCCTGCTGCCTCGGCCTCAGGGCGGGCAGGGTGCGGCTCCACCAGTCGATCTCCCTCTCACACTCCCGGATGCTCCTCAGCCTCTCCACTTCCTCCTTCAGCTCTGCCACCAGGCTGAGCAGGTCATTCACCTGCTGCTCGCACCGAACACAGCAGTTGTCTCTGCTGTCCTCCGGTACGAGTGCCAGGCTCAGGCACTCCCTGCAGCCAGAGACCTGGACACCCGCGTTCTTGCGTGGGGCCTCCGTCTGGGTCCCCACACTTTTTCGAGCAACAGCTTTACCACGGGTGGTAACCATGGCTAGAATATCTCCTGGAAGAGCGATGCCCACTACTTGAGTTGCCAGAAGGGGCGGCTGTACCCTTCCAGTCGCCTTCCCCGCTCGCGCCGCCTGCGCGAACTGCCCCGCAACCTGCTGCGCCGCTCCCGGGCTGCTGCGCCACCTCTGTTTGCCGGCTCTCTTAGTCAGGGGAAGTCCCCAGTGACTGGAAAAAGGGAAACATTGTGCCCCTTTTCAAAAAGGTAGAAAGGAAGACCCTAGGAACTACCGACCTGTCAGCCTCACCTCTGTGCCTGGGAAGATCATGGAACAGATCCTCCTAGAAGATATGCTAAGGCACATGGAGGCCAGGGAGGTGATTCGAGACAACCAGCATGGCTTCACCAAGGGCAAGTCCTGCCTCACCAACCTAGTGGCTTTCTATGATGGTGTAACAACAAGGGTGGACAAGGGAAAACCAGTGCACGTCATCTATCTGGATTTTTGTAAAGCCTTTGACACGGTCCCCCACATCCTTCTCTCCAAATTGGAGACCCATGGATTTGATGGGTGGACCGTTCGGTGGATAAGGAATTGGTTGGATGGTCGCAGCCAAAGGGTAGTGGTCAACGGCTCAATGTCCGGATGGAGACCAGTGACGAGTGGAGTCCCTCAGGGGTCCGTACTGGGACCGGTGCTGTTCAATAAATTTATCAATGACATGGACAGCGACATTGAGTGTACCCTCAGCAAGTTCGCAGGTGACACCAAGCTGAGTGGTACAGTTGAGACACCAGAAGGATGGGATGCCATCCAGAAGGACCTGGACAAGCTGGAGAGGTGGGCCTGTGTGAACCTCATGAGGTTCAACAAGGCCAAGTGCAAGGTCCTACACCTGGGTCGGGGTAATCCCTGGTATCAATACAGGCTGGGGGATGAAAGCATCAAGAGCAGCCCTGCTGAGAGGAACTTGGGCGTACTGATAGAAGAAAGGCTGGACATGAGCCGGCAATGTGTGCTGCCAGCCCAGAGGGACAACCGTGTCTTGGGCTGCATCAAGAGAAGCGTCGCCAGCAGGTCGAGAGAGGTGATTCTGCCCCTCTACTCTGCTCTGGTGAGACCTCACCTGGAGTACTGCCTTCAGCTCTGGAGCCCTCAGCACAAGAAAGACGTGGAACTGTTGGAGCGGGTCCAAAGGAGGGCTACAAAAATGATCCGAGGGCTGGAGCAGCTCTCCTATGAGGACAGGCTGAGAGAGTTGGGCTTGTTCAGCCTGGAGAAGAGAAGGCTGTGGGGAGACCTGATTGCAGCCTTTCAGTACTTAAAGGGAGCCTATAGAAAAGATGGGGACCATCTTTTTAGTGGAGACTACAGTGACAGGACGAGGGGTAATGATTTTAAACTAAAACAGGGTAGGTTTAGGCTAGATATAAGGAAGAAATTCTTTACAATGAGGGTGGTGAAACACTGGAATGGGTTGCCCAGAGAGGTAGTGGAGGCCCCATCCCTGGAAACTTTCAAGACCAGGTTGGACAGGGCTCTGAGCAACCTGATCTAGCTAGCGGTGTCCCTGCTCGCTGCAGGGGGGTTGGACTAGATGTCCTCTAAGGGTCTCTTCTGACCCAAAACTTTCTATGATTCTATGATTCTGTTATTCTATTCCCTGAGCAAGTTTTCATGAAAGACATACAATTTTGAAAGTACTGGAAAGCTGAAATATTTCTTACAGCTTCTCAAAAGGACTTCAACATTGAATTATAATTCCTTACAAAAGCCAGTGTTAATTATGTACACTGGACCTTTCAATTTTGAGCTGATTATAAACCAAGGTGTCCAAGTATCAGGGTCCTGAGTATCTCAATGGCTCTGACCAGCCTCACATCGGCCTTTCCCACTGCTTACATAGGCCCAGGGGACCCATCTAACTTCAGCTGAGGGCCTTTGGTTTGGCTTGGGTTGTGTTGTCTTTGTGCTGGTCTGCTGTTCCCATTTCTGAACAGACCTGGAATCCATCTGGTCAGAAGTCCTGTCTCCTTTTACCTCTGTTTGCACATTCCTGCTTGTACAAAATGGACTTTGTATCTCGTTTGCTCTTTTGCCTTGTCTGGTGCTGATGATGTACACGTTTCCCAGCCCCTAGTTCTGCCTACTGCTGTCAGTCACTATGGGACTGCAACTGCCCATGAGGGCACGGTGTGAACTGGGGTTCCCCTCAGCTCCTGGCTTGTTCCCCTCATAGGGCAGTTTGGCTGCTCCCTTACGCTCAGACACAAGTGATTTATTCCTGCTGTACAATCAGAATGCATATCCCTGTCTGAATTACATTGTTGATTAATTTAGCATGTCATTGTGAAATAAGAACATTTTTCACGAGTCAATCAATTTATCTGATTGCCATTCATGCTAATACTGGAAGGCCAATGGCATGGCTTACTCTTTTGTAAGCAAATTGCAGAATTTTTCCTTTCAGGAATTTATTAACCTAGTAGAATTTCTATTTCAAGAGTTCCCAGAAGCTGTGGCTAGATGGTTCAGAATAGCATTATTATCCAAAAATTAACTTCTGAGATCACACTGCAATCCAAAGTTGAATGTATCATGCGGGAATGTTTTGGGTACATATATTTTCTCTTCATCATAACAAGGAAAGCAGTAAGATAATTTTCCATCTGTTCTGTGTTAAAAAGAAGAATTTGCATGGGATGTGTAGTGAAGAAATAATAAGACCTTGTGAGATCTATGAGATCTGTGAGTATTCATACTTTTTTATTACTATCTTTGTTAGATTTGCCATCTAGTTAACTGGCGACGTGCAGAGGTTGCACACAGCACTTCTCCTGCCATTCAAGCATTACGGTGTGTATGTTTTTTCCACTTTCTCCTAGTCCATCAAAATGCACTAATGAGATGCCTTTCCATTGCCCACTTTTCAGTACAGTATTTATCTCACAATAGGGAACTTATTGAAGAAAATGAGATACTTCTTTTAATTCTTCAAAAGACAGAGAATGGTAATGGTTTCAGCAAGAGAAAACCTTGTTTTGAGTGGAGCAAACATTTCTTTAATGAAAATTCCTATATTAATTGAGCAGGATGGTAGCAGAAATGGACGGACTTTCATAAGTTTTTATTTTTTTGCCCTTGTTTTGACTGGTGGAGTCACCATTTCCTTTGAAAGTGAAAATAACAGTTTCTTGCCATTTACAGAGGAGCTATCTGCAGCTTCAAAGAAAGTCTTCAGAGTGGTTATAAAGAGACAAATGAGCTTGTGGGACACTTTGTGTCTCACAGGAGTTGTCAGACTTGAGATATGGAAGACAGCTCAGAAGGTGACTCTTCTAGAGTCTGAGAAATCATAGGTGTCGCAGTCCAGAGTTTTCTTTGACAGTAACCAGCCTTTCTGTACTAAGTTGTCTAAAGAATAAAGAATAGACATTGGAACCACTTCACAGAATGTTAACAACTACAGCTGTTACCCTCTGTTCCCCACTTCTCTTCCCAGTGATTTGTGCAAGAATGATGCCACAGGTTTCAAGCTACAGGCCGCTGATGGATTATGTTACTACTGCTCTGATCTCCTTGTTCTTCCTATCCACTTGACGAGGAGCTGCCAGCAGCCTGAAGTCCCTATTCTCTTTTCTATCCATAGTGTTTGGCTCCTTTTGTTATGTGAAAGGTGGCAATTCCTTGCACATGAAACCAATGTGCTCCATTGGATGTGATTTATCTTAGGCACATTTAATGCAAGAAGTCTCTTCCGAAAGCAAGTTGATCATCCTCTTCACTCTTCACTAAATTCCTTTTTAGATCTCCTTCTTCTGTTAGTTGGAAAGGGCATTGTGTGATGAACTACCACTCTGTAAGGTGCCTCAAAATTATTTGTGGGCTGAGTGAGGGAGAAGTCACTGACCCATGTACTCCAGTACTTTAAACCAAAATCTGTTGTTGCAAGATTACTAAATTGAAATAGAATTTTACGTAGATTTACACAGACTTAATATATAGCTCTATGAAAAAAAAGAAAAAAAAAGGTTATAAGAATGTCTTCAGTAGTAACCTCTGAAACAATATATTAGCCTGAAGTTGCTTTTTCAAATATATTTTCTTTGACGTTTTATAATGACGCTGCTGAATCAATCCCTAGCTCTGAAAATAGTAATTTTCCTATTCATTCAGTGAATATACCTGACAGATATTAGCTGGTGCAGCAAAAGATGAGGAAAAGTCACTAATATAAGGAAATGATGACATTTCTTCTGTTCCATTTTTTCCTGGCAATAATGCACCACAGATATGAACCTTAAATCAGAGTGGCAAGCAGAAGATTATGCACTGTATTTGTATTATTTTAAAAGTATTTCAGCTCCACACTGAGAAGAAAGCACTTGATGTTCCCCATTTTAGCTGAAATTTTATGCAGAGTACCTTAGGTTCAAGGCCTGAAGTTTCTCTTTTTTCTAGCCCAAATTCAGTGCAGTTTCTGTTGTCTTTTCATTATATACTTCAAATCCCCCGTCCCTGACTCTGGAATCAAGGAATTAGAAGGTGCTGGTACTTTTCCTATGCCAAATAATCAGTATGATAATAAAAAGTTATAAGCAGAAGATATCACACTTTGAAACAGGTGTATCAATTACTTTCATGGATATTCATGAAAGGGGGAAAAAAATACCAATCCAGACTCTCTAGTGTATTCCAAGTTCTTTAGGAATATGTACTGATTAGTCTCCAAAACAATACTTTGTTTGCTGTTCCATCCATAGTCCCAACAACATTATCCCTAGCCTAATTCTGCTACAATTTTGGGCTTTAGCCTAATATAAGGTGTTTAACCCATTCAGACATCTGCTTTACAATGACTCTCATATTTGCTTGGCAGTCCTGGCCTGAACAACTGAATTTCAGTTCTTGTCTCCCTTTAAGGCAACCCTATGTCCTCCTACTAGTCTCCTAATTTGTTTTTTGCTTCCAAATTCTGCAGTCCAAATTATTCTCTTTTTTTTTAATTCGTTTGCTCTGTATTTTGAAGACCAAACAGCAGTAACAACAGGACTGAGATAATTTCTCATTCTTTCTGTCATATTTTGTATCCAGAAGAACAACAAACACAAAAATTGAAGAGAAAATAATCTAAAATGGAAGGCAGATAATTTTTTTTTTTTTTGCAAACGAATTGTCAGGTACTCTAGGGACCAGGCAGGTCTCTACTTAGTATCTGCAAGTTCAGATTTTGCAAAGGCATATAACTTAGCCATATTCTTGCTGATTTTCACTGAAATGACAAATGTCAGTCACAGGGTAACTCACTGAATATGGTAAGACTCTGATCCAAAGCAGTGAAGTGAGATAAGTTTTCACAGAGAAACAAATAATTGGTTCTTTTCAATGAGAGCCAAGCAATACAATGCCCTGATTTCTCTTTCTAGGAAGCAACTAATTCTCAGTTGAATTAGGAATTCAACTGAAGCTGACATTAAGAAAAACATTTCACCGAAGGAGCAACAAACACTCTGAGTGAAGTGGAAGTCTAAACCAGACACTTATCTTGGAGCATTTCAGACTAAATTGTTGTATTTTATCAAGACAAAAGCAACAAAAGTAAAATTTTGCTATGAGAACTTTCCCTTTACCATGTATAGAATATCTTAATAGAATGCTATAAATTTGTGCTGTAAGAAATAAAGTTTACAAATGCTGTATTTTAATTACAGTCAGACTTTGGTGTAAATATGTAAACATCACTTTAATAGAGGGACAAGAAATATTTCTGTGGCAATCTGAATGGAATAAAAAGAAAAATGTGTGAGGTGATCAAAAAGTAAAACCAAAACTTAAAAATAAAGATTAAAAAAAAAAATTAATATAGAAGCCTACTGTACGATAAGAAAATTCCTTTTGAAATGTCAGGAAAGTGCATGACTATGTAATGATCTCAGATGGCTTCTGTTTTACATTCAGAGTACAGTCCTGTTCATTTTTCATATATTCAGCCATTTTGAATAGCAATTTTAGAAGTATTTAAGCAAGCCTAATACTTAGAATAAGAAGGTTAAAGAAGCTTGACTTTCAGTACTTTCTTCATGCAAATTATTTTATTTAAATAATATGGGACAGTTAGTTTTATTTGAAATATTCTGGGGCTTACTCAAGCACATAACGAAGTAAAAGGCACCTGAATGCCGACACCTAGAGACCAGAAAGATGTAAGCAGAGCAGTCTATATAGGACTTCTTCTTTTGAGAATAAGATACTTGACTCCCCTGGAGTAAGAGTATCTATTTTTCTGCTCCCGTCTGTTTTGAGTAACGTAATTTCTAGAACTTCAGGTGTGCATTTAATTTCTAGTACTTCAAGTCTGTATTTTGCTTTCTTTTTGAATCGTATAGAAACTATATTGTATTTACAGAACAAAAGCTTTGTATCTCAGTGTAAAAAATTTGGAGAGAGGAAGAAATCTTTTTTTTTTGTTAAAAAAAAAGACAGAAAATAGAACAGAGCAGCTAGATGGTGATGACAGCAAGAAAATAACCAACACTTATGTGTGAATAAAGTTAGATACATAATTAATTTAGTTAACAAACTTTTTATAGTTTAATGACAAAATCTGTGAGATTGTTTAGAAATAACTATGAAGTTGCACACTAAAGCTAGTAGCCAAGGCAAGAAAATTGATTTTTTTCTGAAATAACAGAATCATGGTAATATAGCAAGGGTGTGAGCTATTGAAAATAATAGTAAAGAAAGAAAAAGCATAGATTAGCCATGTATACTAGTGTTATTAATGCAATTTCTGATATGACAAAAGAAAGACAGTAAAATTTATTTGGGTCAAAATGAATTTTTGTTCCAGTTCAGGAAAATAAAATATTATAAACTGGTATAACACTGGAGATTTCACCATAAAGTCAAAGGGATACTTTAGATATGGTCAGATTTATATCTGTTAACACACACACAAAAAAAAGTGTTAGAGAGGTGCATACTACTGACACTGTTGTAATGAAAGTCTTAGCATTCTTGGTCATCAATTAGAAATCAAATTGTAGTAATAACTGTATTCCAGATATCACTGAATGACATAGCCACATTTGTCTTGGAATTAACCAAAAAGGTTTTATTAACTTATTTTAGGAAGCACTGACAATTTTAGATGAGGTGGTTTTAGACTTTATGGAAGAGCTAGTCACAGAGAAAAATTTTGGACTGACTAGTCATTGGCTCACAAAAAGTACATTAATAGTTAGCAAAGTTTCTACAAATGTGGTAAGAAAGAGATATCTCTCAAATGACACCAGACACTTATAATGGTGTCTTTCTCTACCCAGTTGTGAATGCACTGCAGCCATACTTCCTATTTCCACTTTCCTTTTCAATTTGGATAGCTGAGGAATCTTTTATTAATGTGTATACACCCTAGTGCTAATAAAAAGATACAAATCTGTGATAAATCTTGCTGCTAGTATTTAAAAAGCAAGTGTATCTTCTCCTGACAGAGCTGTTTGTCGAAGAGGGCTACAAGAACATTTAAGGGAATGATGAGATTGGCAGAAGCTTGAGATGCTTGGTTTGTAGAGGAGGATGACTACTGCCTTTACCACCCAATGAACAAAGAGGGAGCTGTGGAGAAAATAAGCACTAGGAAGAGACAATTTCATTACAAAATGTGAAGATAAGGAAGAGTGGAGGTGGATAGGTAGGTTAAGTTAATAATGAGCATATAACTTTTAATTAAATATATGGGTTTAAGGTTATTAAAATCATGACTAATTCTGTTCCAGTTTTCAACATATGTAGAATGAGATACTTTCTCACGAGCATGAACAGACAGAAATTTTCCTTAAGAAAACTAAACCTATTTCACTTTTGGTGTCTTTAATTCTTCTCTGGTTAGAACACAGAGACAGAAATTTTCTTATTATAGATAATTTTAGGAAATCAGTCTGTGTATTGCCTTTGTCTACACCTGCTTTAAGTACTCCTTAAAACACCGATAATTTTGTGTTCTGAAATACTGGTTCTGTTGTGCTTAATATTTCAAACCTTCCTCTGTCCTTCTGCTGTCATTAATATTCACATTTCTAAGAATGGAAGTAAGAATAAAACTATCAGAAATTTAAAACAGATAATGTCAGCAGAAGGTATCTTGTAGATACATTTAGGTTCCCATGGTGAAATGTTAACTGCAGTGAAATCACTGACCAAAACCAGAGAAATCTCTTGCAATTTCCCATACTGTCTATTGAACTTAAATGATAAATTCCTCATGGCAATGGACTTTTATTTTATATTAAATGTATACAAATTTACTTTCGTCAGTAGTGAGTGACAGTGTGTGAAAGAAGTAAATGTAATGATACAGTCAGGGGTTTAGTTAATAAAACGGATACACTCCAGAACACTTAAACTAGAATTTACAGATTTAAATACTTCCGTGATTTTATTTAATCCCCATGACACTAATGCAGAGGTCGAGACAGCTGTGTTAGTAGAAAAGCAGGCCAGAGAAGTACCCAGTAAGAAAAGTGACAATAAGAAAAAAATAAAACCAGAGCCAGAAAAAGACTACAGTAAAAAAAGGAAATAAATTTTGAGAGAAAAGAAACAGAAGAAGGAGGTAGTTCCAATACCTAGGATGTAATATTCACTGGTAATCATTCTTACAGTCTAGTCCCTACAGATAAATGTTTATGTCTACAAGAACCTAATGTTGGAGAGCAAGATGTGAGTCCTTCACAGAAGCCACCTCACCATCGTGGCTCCTGTGCCACACTGACATCCCTTGGCACAAAGCCTGTGAGAGAACCACAAAAGAAATAGGCCAGCAATATCCAGTGCAGAGTGATTGGACTTGGCAGGCCACTTTACTGTACCGTTTGGTATACACCACACATGTTTATAGATAAACAAATGCCATAAAGCAGTGCCAGAAAAGTTGCCTGCAGGTAAACTGTGATTTGTATGCTCATGTAGTAGAGGAGCTGTAGAAATAAAAGCAGTCAAAGCCATAACCCCTTTTTTACGCTGTTTGTATGCAGTGAGCATGGTATTCAGTCACATCTACCTGAATTACCTTAGACCACCTGTACTCCCAGGTAAAGGATGCCATTAAATAACCTGAAAAAAAAACAACAAACTGAAGCTTGAGGATAGTGGTGCAGAGAAAGAAAATATGCGGAATCTGTAATACAGAACTGAGAAGAAACAGTAAAATGAAGTGGAAAAAAAACAGTGGAAAATTTTATAAGATGCTTAAAATCTAAATTAGTTTATCTTTTGAAGCATTATCTTTTAGATGAATAGTTGTCCTGCAGCAAGATTAGTTTCTTGCCTCAAATCATGATACAAAATATACAGTCCACAACTTACAGTTGCGTTGTGGAGTCTTACTCAGGTAACCTGATTTACCTCAGAAATTTTCCTCACCCTGAAGACTGAAATACACCGAAGTTGGCAGAGCTATTTTTGCTTAAATCTTATTTGCAGTCTTGTAAATAATGAGAAAGTGAAGTGTGTGGCTTGGTTTATCTCTTTGTAATCAATAACAACGTGAGGAGGCAAGCAATTTCTGGAGAGCTTATCCAGTCTTCCGACCAAGGCCATTTTCAGTTCGAGGGCATGAGGCAAAGGCATGGGGTATTATGTCAGAAATCCCAAATTCATTCAAGCTTAGAGGTTGTTGTTGGTTGCTTGTGGTGGGGATTTTTTTGTTGTTTAGTTCGTTTGGGGTTTTTTTGTTCGTTAGTGGTTTTTTTTAAGTACAGTTGAATTCTGGCAAACAGAGTACTTTGGGTATGGGGGAAAATGTTATCCTACAATGGCTGAGGAACTTCCTGCAGTACAAACACTTGGAGGACAGGGAAATTGTCATATCTGTTTTCTTGGACATCCCTAGGTGTTCAAGTTACCCATAAAGCCTTGCTTCTATGCATCTCCAAAACTGTCTTTAATTGCATGGCCTATTTTCCACCTAAACTGGAGCAATAGCTATTGGAACTACCTGTAAGGAATTTACTAAACATTATATTATACTGAAGTATCTGTAGTGATCCCTACATCCCCTTAAAAACTCCAAATAAGCTGTGCTAACCTCTTTCTTTAAAAAAAAGTTGCCACAGTTGGAGAATATGTTACTGATATCACCTCTTTATGTAATATTACAGTGATTAGTCTTTCAGTCTAGAAAATTGATCAGGCAAATTTACTGATCTCTTCTTGAGAGGCAGAAAACTCACATTTACAGACCTGCAAAGGGTTAAATATTCTCCCTTTCACACTCTGAGCACTTCAAGACAGCAGCATACTTTTATAATAGCACATAAATTCTTGGTTGAGATAAGAATTCAGGAATGTCCCTGTGCTTCGCTTTCTTACTTGGCAAAACTAACAAGAATGCTGCTTTTTTTTCCTTTTATTTCATTTCTGTTTTCACCTCCATCATTTCTCCTTCACACTTGTACTCAGAGATTTTGAGTTCCACAGGAAAAGAGGGAGCAATAAACCACAAGACTGCTAATCAAAGTAGGACTTGATAGTATGAACTTTAACAATCCCAAAAGAGTCTCAAAGGAAACTGTATACACACACACAAGTAAAATCAAGAGGTGTTCTCAAAGTGTATTTCTCATAAGTGCCATACTCTGAGGAACAGGTGGCATCCATGTATATTTAATCCATTTTGTATCTTTTTCTTTCTTATCACAGAGAAGAATATTCTGTAACAATGTTGATTTTTGTGCTTAAAAAGATGTTCAGACAGTGGAAATTTAGGTTTTAAATATTTTATCAGCTTCCCTTTCTGCAGAAAGATTCAGAGTTACAGTTTATCCAAGTAGAATTAAAGCAATATCAAATAATGAAATTTAGAATTAAAGAAATAAAATAATAAAAATTTCTTACAGAATGGGAATTTTTGTTTCCCAGAACTATTCCTATGAAAAATTACCCTTTTTTTATTTTTCCAGGTGATCACAGCTCCAGGCAAGAGAAAGAAGACACACTGGGATTAATTTTAATTATGGCTTTTAATTATGACTTTATAATTTTATGGCCACCTCAAATGTTTTTTTATTTATAAATTTTTATTTGTATTTTAGATATTTTTATTTATGTTTTATAATTTTATGGCCACCTCAAATGTATTTTTATTTATAAATTTTAATTTGTATTTTAGATATTTTTATTTATGTTTAAGTTAAAGCCCAATTTAGTTTGTCATGGAGATAGGATTGTCTTAGAAAATAAGATTAGTACATATTCAGTGAATACTAGAATGGTAGCTACAGCTGGCTTTTTAAAAACATAAATACTGTTATCAATAATTTGAAAGTTGGATAATTTTAAACTACTTTTTTTACTACCACTTTTTTTACTACTACTACTGTTTCTATTTGCTGTCATACATCAGTTTGATGTATGACAGCAAATAGAAACACATTCATCTTACTGCTCATTGTCACAAATTTTGAATTAAGAAAATCTAAACAATTAATTGCAAACACATAAACTTTGATCCTTTAACTTTCATTTTAAAAATAAATAGTTTCATATAAAAATTCAGGCTGTTGTTGAAGTTACCAAGAACTGTAATATAACAAAAATCACTGTTTCGGATTTGACTTACAATTATAAACATATATTGTACATGCAGTCTAGAAAATATTCAACTGCAAGTAGGCTTCCAACCCCTATACAATTTCACACCTGAATACTAGTAGTACTACTAGAACTACTATTGAACTTCGTTTTTCATTGTAGCTAAAACATATTAAATACTAATCTAATATGTTATTGTTTTATATTTGCTCTTCAATCTGAAAGAAATTATCTAGACTGAAAAATACAAGGAACAGTTTCAAATAGGTGCTGTTGAAATAAGAAAATCAAGTTACAAGGATGAAGTGAAAGGACAACAAAAAGGCCAGGCAAAAGAAAATCGCAAGCTGAAAGGGTTTCTTTGTTTCCTTAAAAAAACCCACTCCCAACCAAAAATATTAATAAAACAAAAATAAAAAAACCCAAACGACTGACCCAGTTTGAAAATTACATATGTTTTTTAACTTAAAATAGCTAGTTGAATTCAAAAGATACTGAAGACAATTTCAGGAGATTTGTTCTCTGAACCTCTCTGGAAATTGTTACATTTACAGACAGTGAAGATTTACCATTTCCACGGGAACATAGCAAGCTGGAGCACGAGAATCTAACAGGTGGTTTAGGAGCATCAACTATGAGAAATTATTTTTTTAATACAAAAGAATTACATAATGTAAGAATTCTAATGCCTGAAGAAAATATCTCTAGGTTTCCAACTGGCCCAGAAGAGCTTTTTAAGTTGATCTTTTGATAAACTTTTACGATAATCCTTTAGAAATAGTTTTGTGTACTAATAAACCCAGAAATGGAAGAAAGATTGCTAATTTCAGTTCTAATATAGTCACTGAAGGTGCTAACATTCAATAAGACAATATTACTTCCAGAAGATATCACACATGGAAGCCACCTCTTGCGGGGGGTTTCATGTGATTTTTGTCTACCATTTTTCTAGGTATGAAAAAAGACACAGTTTCAGGGTTAGATGCTTTATCCTTGACTCTGAAAAATGATCGACTGTGGGATCGTCTTCCCCATGTGATGCATGATTTGTTGTTGTCTTTGCTCTGCCGCATATTTTGACAAACAAGGACACAGAATCTCTTTTCTCTCCCTAGGAGATTTGAGCTGGTCAGTAAAGAAAAATTGTGAATCAGCTTGATTTTTTTGGGGGGGGGCTGGAAGCAAGGGTTGGCAGTGGGTTGAAATTCAAAAAATGTGTATAAAAGAACTTAAAAGAAGAACTTAAGAGGATCATTTTCAGTACTTCTTATTTTAAAAGAGGACTAAGAGGACAGGGATTATATTTTTCAGAGATTGCTGGTGGTTGTGTTTTAGGCCCTGCTTTGTCACCTCATATTACTTGTAGCCTTTCTCATTCAAGTATCATTTATATGAAAAAGGTCTAATACCTTAGTGTGTACTACCTCACTTGTAAGGGGGAGAAGGTGCTGCTGTACATATCTAGAAGCAACCAGCATTTCCGTTCCCCCTGTAATTAATATAGCTAGAGTCCCGGAGCTTATTCTCCGGGATAAGAATGAGCTAACATATAAGCCTCTACATTTCAGAGTAGCCAATTATACCTGCTGACTGTCTGCTGGTAGCCATGGTATCTGCAGGCTTTGCTGGTTGTTCTCACAGCAGTCTCAGAGCTTAAATAAGCTCTGACACTCACTCAGCTAGTTCAAATTCATGCTGCTCTGGCTTTCACAGAGGGATCACACTGCCACTCATTAGGGACTGAAGTGCAAGACTGCGGAGCCCTGAGGGCTTTGTGCTATGCCAAGTAGCCTTCACAAGAAGAAGAAGGATATATTTTTCTTAGGTTCGTGCAGATATTCCAGCAATATTTAGCAAAATTCCGGAGCTTCTATTTATGCATCTGTTCTTCATCTAAATTGGGTTTTATAAAATCACAGAGTCATAGAACAGTTTGTGTTGGAAGGCACCTTTAAAGGCCATCTAGTCCACCCTCCCTGCAAGGAGCAGGGACATCTACCATCGGATCAAGTTACTCAGAGCCCCATCCAACCTGACCTTGAATGTTTCCAGAGACTGGGCATCTACCACCTCTCTGGGCAACCTGTTTCAGTATTTCATCTCCCTCATCATGAAAAATTTCTTCCTAATATCCAGTCTAAGTCTACCCTGTTTTAGCTTAAAATCATTACCCCTTGCCCTCAGAACAAGGGGCAATGGGCACAAACTGAAGCATAGGAAGTTCCATCTGAACATGAGGAAGAACTTCTTCCCTCTGAGGGTGACCGAGCACTGGAACAGGCTGCCCAGGGAGGTTGTGGAGCCTCCTTCTCTGGAGATATTCAAGACCTGCCTGGACAAGGTCCTGGGCAGCCTGCTGTAGGTGACCTTACTTTGGCAGGAGGGTTGGACTAGATGACCCACAGAAGTCCCTTCCAATCCCTAGCATTCTGTGATTCTGTGATTCTGTGATTCTGTGATTGCCCTATCACAACAGTGTCCGATTGCATATTGTGTCTGATTATTTTGTGAAAACTGTGAGCAAACTATCTATGCTGAATTTAAAATGTACTGCTTCTTTCTTTTTGCTGAGGGTCTCATTTCATTTGAGAAAGCAAAAGAAATAAAGTCAAAGCATTCCAATCTGTTATTAATCACGGAGTTTGCACAGGTAAACATAATTGGCCAAGCACTCCCTGTTATGACGTTGTTCTTGTGTCTTGTATTTGTAATTTGAAAAAGACACCTTTGGGAGGAAGGTGACTTCATCCTCAAGCTCAGCTAAGGTGTGAAAATGTCGTCTTTTCTAAATCTGATGGAAAAGCAGTTGAGTTTGAGTTTTTAAAAAGATTTGAGTTACTGAATATACAGATGCAAAATCTGAGCCAAAAATTCCCCTTCACTACAAGGAATTAACTTCCAAAGGAAAAAATTTGTTGTGTAAAAATAAGAAAGATTGTCAGTGGCAAGTTACCTTTTAGTTCTAAGTACTGGCACTGCCTGATACAAAGAAAGCTGAAATATTTCGAGGGTAGCAGATGCACTTTGCACTATTCTGCAATCTGTTTCTGCTGGAGAGCCTCTGAAAAATTGCAATTTAGTAACATTAGTGCTTCTTCCACAGCTTCATCTTTCTGCCTAAAGGAGTTTCATTCAAGTTATGGCTGTGATTGTTCAGTTATGTCACTTTTGAAGAGAAGGTTCTGTCTCTTCCTGAATCACAGTTTTCTCTTACCTCTGGTCACTGAAATTCCTGTTAAGATTAAAGGTCTGCTAACTGGGGCCTCTTTTACTTTCTTAGGTCTCGAAAGGTGCAGTTATTCTAATACCTGAGCTGTGTACAGGCCTCATTACATAATGTTACATATCTACCCTGAGAACCACAAGAAAGAAATGAAGACAATTTGTTTTTCGCGGAGTTTCATTCACCCCTAAACACAGTTTTTGAAAAAGTGCTTTTTGAGCACTATTGTTTGTCTAACAGGGTAAAATTTTTCAGAGGGTTATATTTCATCCCTCAAAGTCTATCCAAGCTCAGTGATTTTCATCTCTTTTTCCAAAGGCATTATATAATCAATTGACACTGTGGAATGTCCTTGGATATAGTTCTTCCTTCACCAATTCAGTTAATGCTTACTGTGCTGTATAAACTGAAACAGAATAATAACACAACTTTCTAGTGGGATAGCTAAATACTGTGAAAGAAAAATTCAAAGCATACTAGCTTTCTGCATCATAAATACAATATTGCTCCAATGCTGTATTTTTTTTATTGTACCTTCTGCTAATTTCCCCACTGTCCTGGTTTCAGCTGGGATAGAGTTAATTTTCCTCCCAGTAACTTTGTGTTTTGGATTTAGTACGAGAAGAATATTGATAATACTGATGTTTTCAGTTGTCACTATGAAATCAAAGACTTTTTCTCATATTCAGCTAATGAGCAGGTGTGCAGGAGCTGTGAAGGAACATAGGCAGACAGCTAGCCCAAGCTGGCAAATGGAAATATTCCATACCATAGGCGTCATGCTCAGTTTATGAAAGGGGGTTGGCTGGGGAGGATGGAAGCTTTCTGTCTTTCTTGTTTCCATGAGTTCAAATCATCTCATGTCTGGGAGTTTCAACTTTTTGGGGAATTTAATTCATGATTTTGGGATTCTGCGATCGCTGGTTGGAGACTGTCTGCAAATTGGTCATTGAGTGCTGAGAAAAATTGTATTGTGTATAGTTCATTTTGTATATTCATTATTATAATTATTCTATCATTATTATTTGTAGTAGTAGTAGTAGTAGTGTTTGCTTTGTTGCCTTATTAAACTGTCTTTATCTCATCCCACAAGTTTCCCTTTTTGTCCATTTCTGCTCCTCATCCCTACTGCGGGAAAAGAGGAGGGATGAGCCAGCAGCTGTCTGGTCCTAGTTGCTGGCTGCTGGGTTAAACTATGACACCCCTTTGTCCCATTCTATCAAAATTTTATCCAGTCCTGAGATGTGAAGTGCTTTTGTTAAGAACTGTTGCCTCTGTAATCAGATAAGTATGTTAGAGCTTCAGTTTCTCACTAGTGAGTGAGAGCAAGGTTGTGGATAATTATGCTCAAAAATAAGAAGACAACAAAATATTTTCCTGTTTTGTAATATTTTGTAAAATGTAGCTTTCAAACTTTGTTGATTAGCAGGACATTAGCAGATCTTTGCAATATAAACCACATTTTCTTTATTACTTCACATGATTGCTTGGACTTTCTAAATGCCTATTGGGGCTGAGGACAACCTGCACTGCACCAAATCATGCCTGTCACAGGAATGCTACACAGAAGTCCAGCAATGTTTCTTCATTCGAAGTGAAAAAATAAAACATGCATGTGACAGTATGTAAGCAACTTTTTTCTAAATCAAATTTTATGAGGCAGGTAAATCTTGATTATCACAATTTGTCACTCATTCTGTTTCCTGTAATATTACACTTTCATTTTGCACAGTCCTTAGGGACAGTGTAGTCCATCCCCCTTAGAACCTTAAAGTCCTCATAAAATATTACTCAGTCTTATTTCCCTACCGTGCTAAGAACATGATACTACCACATCCAGCAACACAAAGCACTGGAAGACGAGTTAGACCACACTTACATGTTGAGATCATCCCTGGCATTATAGCTTTCACAGATCCCATGATGGTTCAAAATAATGTGGTTTTTCTGCAGGGAAAACACACACAGTAATGGACAGGGTAGAAGAGAGCTTTATGTGTGTGGGAAAAAAATCTTTGGGGGAGAAGAAAAGAGTAAATATCTAAGGAATTAATAACTTAGAAATTATGTCCTTTGTAGTTGGTAAAAATCTCCTGAAAAGCAAATGCATGCTAGGAACAGAATTGCTAAAGGTGGATTATCTGTCATTCTCACAGTTGGAGGTGACAGCAGTGAAAATGACCCATCGTTCGATGCATAATACATTCCACATCCTTCCTTAGCTTGACTCTAAAATACATACCTAAACATAGACACACTTTTGTACCAAAGTGTAAGACTTTAAAATACACACTAGATCTTTAATCTCTAACATGGTATTGAACTTCAAGAAGCAGTACTTATAGCATCATAGAATCCTAGAATCATTAAGGTTGGAAAAGACCTCTAAGACCATAAAGTCCAACTGTTAACACAACAGCACAGTGTCTACTAAGACATGTCCTGAAGTGCTATATCCACACAACTCTGGGCAGACTGATGCAATGCCTGAACACATTTTCAGTAAAGAAATTTTTCCTAATATCCAATATAAACCTCCCCTGATGCAACTTGAGGCCCATTGCCTCTCATTCTATCACTGGTTACTTGAGAGTAGAGACCAACGCCTGCCTCACTACAACCTCCTTTCAGGTAGCTGCAAAGAGCGATAATGTCTCTCCTCAGCCTCCTCTCTTCTGCAGACTAAACAGCCCCAGTTCCGTCAGCTGCTGTTTATAAGACTTGTTCACTAGACCCTTCACCAGCCTAATTGCTCTTCTCTGGACACGCTCCACCACCTTCATGTCCTTCTTGTAATGAAGGCCCAAAACTGAACACAGTATTCAAGGTGCGGCCTCACCAGTGCCAAGTACAGGAGCACGATCACCTCCCTACTCCTGCTGGCCACACTATTCCTGATCCAAGCCCGGATGCCACTGGCCTTCTTGGCCACCTGGGCACACTGCTGGCTCATGTTCAGCCAGCTGTTGACCAGTACCCCAAGGTCCTTTTCCATTGGGCAGCTTTCCAGCCAGTCTTCCCCACGCTTGTAGCATTGCATGGGGTTTTTGTGACCAAAGTGCAGGATGCAGCTTTTGGCCTTGTTGAACCTCCTGCAACTGACCTCGGCCAATCGATTCAGTTTGTCCAGGGCACTCTGCAGAGACTTCCAACCCTGAAACAGATCGACACTCCCGTCCAGCTTGGTGTCATCTGCAAACTTACCGAGGTAGCACTCAATCCCCTCATCCAGATCATTGATAAAGATGTTGAACAAGACTGCCTCCAAAACTGAGCCTTGGGGGACACCACTCATGACCGGCTGCCAGCTGGATTTAACTCCATTCACCACCACTCTCTGCACTCAGCCATTCAGCCAGTTCTTTATCCAGCAGAGAGTACACCCATCCAAACCATGAGCAGCTAGTTTCTCCTGGAGGATACTTCGGGGAACAGCGTCAAAGGCCTTACTAAAGTCCAGGTAGATAACATCCACAGCCTTTCCCTCCTCCACTAGGCGGATCATCTGGTCATAGAAGGAGATCAGGTTGGTCAAGCAGGACCTGCCTTTCATGAACCCATGTTGGCTGGGTCTGTACCCCTGATTGTCCTTCACATTCCCGGTGAGCACACTCAGGATGAATCGCTCCATAATCTTCCCTGGCATCAAGGTCAGGCTGACAGGCCCGTATTTCCCTGTACCCTCCTTCCAGCCCTTCTGGTAAATGGATGTTACATTGGTGATTATCTAGTCATCCGGGACCTCCCCTGTTAGCCAGGACTGCTGATAGATGATGGAGAGTGGCTTGGCCAGCTCCCTTGCCAGTTCCCTCTGCACTCTTGGGTGGATCGCATCTGGCCCCATAGAATTGTAAGCGTCCAGGTGTCATAGCAGGTCACTGACTGCTTCCCCCGGGATTATGTGAGATTTTTTCTGCTCTCCTTCTCTATTTTCCAGCACTGGGGCATGACTACCCCGGGAATAACCAGTCTGACTGTTAAAGACTGAGGTAAAGAAGGCATGAATTACCTCAGCCTTTTCCTCATCCTTGGTGGCAATATTCCCCCTCGCACCCAAAAAGACATGGAGACTGTCCTTGGCCTTCTTTTTGTTGTTGATGTATTAGTAAAAGCATTTTTTGTTGTCCCTTACAACAGTGGCCAGCCTGAGTTCCAGCTGGGCTTTTGCCTTTCTAATTTCCTCTCTGCATGACCTAACGAGACCCCTGTACTCCTCTTGAATCCCCTGCCCTATCTTCCGTAGGTGGTAGACCCTCCTTTTTTTCCTGAGTCCCAGCAAGAGCTCCCTGTTCAGCCAGGCCAGTAGTCTTCCCCGCCAGTTCATCTTGTAGCACATGGGGAGAGCCTGCTCCTGTGCCTGAAGACTTCCTCCTTGAAGAATGTCCAGCCTTCCTGGACCCCTTTGCCTTTCAGAACTGTATCCCAGGGGACTCTCAACCAGCATCCTGAACAGACCAAAGTCTGCCCTCTGGAAGTCCGTGGTTGTGGTTTTGCTGGCCCCCCTCTTTACTTAATCATTTCATAGTCACTGAGTCCAAGATGGCCTCTGTCCACCACATCTCCAACCAGTTCTTCTCTCTTAGTAAACAGCAGGTCAAGGGAGGCACTCGTAGGCTCACTTAACAGCTGCATCAGGAAGTTATCTTCCACACACTCCAGGAACCTCCTGGACTGTTTCCTCTCTGCTGTGTTGTATTTCCAGCAGAGATCTGGTAAGTTGAAGTCCATGAGAAGAAGGGCTAGCATTTGTGAGACTTCTGCCAGTCTTTTGTAGAAAACTTCATCTACCTCTTCATCCTGGTTGGGTGGTCTATAGCAGACTCCCAGTAGGATGTCTGCCTTGTTGGTTTTCCCCTCCATCTTTATGCTTAAGCACTCAACCTTATCATCACAACTGTTGATTTCTGTACAATCAAAGCAGTCTCTAACATACAGAGCCAAGCCCTGAACATACAGAGCCAGTATACTTAGATCCAGTAGTGATATATCCAGTGATCCTGAAAGCATCATACCTTGCTTTCTTGGTTTGGCCGTGGCTGGCAACAAAGAGCCACGCGGTTGCTCTATCACCCCTCCCTCCACTGGGGTGGGAAAGAGAATGGAAAGAAAAAGGCAAAAAAACACTGGTGGGTCAGGTTAAGGGTAGTTTAACAGAACAGTAAACAAAGAAAACAGTAACAATACAGATAAGAATAATTTATTAAACAAACAGCGAAATGCACAGAGCAACTCTCACTGCCCGACGCCCCACGCGCCCCTGAGCTGCAATTAACTTCCCCCTGACTGGCTCCCCCACCCAAAATCCAGCATGATGGCACATGATATCGAATACCCTTTTTTGTTTGGCCAGTTTACTTCCCCTCCTGGCATCCTGTGAAAATTAACCCTGTCCTGGCCGAACCCAGGACATTATCCACCCCTTATTCTACACTATCTACGTCATGTCCAGGTCCCCCATTTTCCAGTTAATCACCATCACTTTTCCTGCCTTTAGTACACAGACACAGGTATCATCTCCTTAGTTTATGGGTCATCCCTCTGAAGTGACTGTTGAGTTCATTTAATCCATGACTTCAGGCTCCATCTGTCATAATAGTCATTTAGGGCAGGAGAGGTAACGTGTGGTGATGGGTGGTCTCATGCTGCGTCCAGAGCTCGTGGCTGGTGTATCTGGTGCAGCCCATGCCCATGGTCTGCGTGTTGAAGATGTTGATCTTGATGAAGTTGCTGGGTGCCAGCTGTTGAAGCCAGGTCCAGTCCCATCATGGCTGTGCTTTGCTAGGTTTCATCAAAGTCCATCCTGCATTAGTTTGAGGGATTCTGACTGTAATATCTTTGATATAACATATAACAACTATAGTAGTGATAAGAGGCAGTGACAGGGTCATTTAGCACCTAACTTCATACAATTTCATTTATTGATTATTCTCACCAAAAATCATATCCCCATGAGGTACGCATTGGACTTACCCATCCTTCTGCATCACCCACCAGGTGCACCCAGGTCCTTGAGCAAAAGCAATCCTGCAGACAGGTTTACCTTTGCCCAAGGCAGGACTAACTCAAACCGTCTTCCCTAACATGTTCCGCGTGTGCACTACAGGGACCTTATCCCCTTCTACAGGGCGTGGAAGTTTTGATTGGGCAGGGCCAACCCCATTGGTGGATCCTCTGGCATGAACTAACCAGGTGGCCTTTGCTAAATGAGTATCCTATTTTTTGTCAAAGTCCCACCCCCCATTGCTCTCAGAGTAGTTTTTAGCAGTCCATTGTACCATTCAAATTTTCCAGAGGCTGGTGCATGGTAGGGAATGTGATACACCCACTTAATACTGTGTTCTTTGGCCCAGGTGTCTATGAAGCTGTTGCAAAAATGAGTCCCATTGTTTGAATCAATTCTTTCGGGAGTGCCATGTTGCCATAGGACTTGCTTTTCAAGGCCCATGGTGGTATTCCGGGCAATGGCATGGGGCACAGGGTAGGTTTCCAGCCATCCGGTGATTGCTGAGCACATAGCGCTTGCCTTGGTGGATTTGTGGCAGTGTGATGTAGTCAATCTGCCAAGCCTCCCCGTATTTATATTATAGCCATCGTCCTCCATACCACTGAGGCTTTACCTGCTTGGCTTGCTTGATTGCAGCACATGTTTCACATTCATAGATAACCTGTGCAATAGTGTCCATGGTCAAATCCACCCCTCATTCACGAGCCCATTTATATGTCTCATCTCTTCCTTGCTGGCCTGAGGTGTCATGGGCCCACCGAGCCATAAACAACCCACCCTTATGTTGCCAGTCCAAATTCACCTTCAGTCACACTCCAGTCTTAGCAGCCTGATCCACCTAGTGGTTGTTTTGATGTTCCTCAGTGGCCCACCTCTTAGAGATGTGGGCATCCACGTGATGCACTTTTACAACCAGCTTCTCTAGCGGGAAAGCAATATCTTGCCACAATGGGGTAGCCCAGATGGGTTTGCCAATGTGCTGCCAGTTGTTCTTCCTCCATTGCTGCAGCCACCCCCACAAGGCAGAATCACAGAATCACAGGATGTTAGGGGTTGGAAGGGACGTCTGTGGGTCCCTGCCGAAGCAGGGTCACCTACAGCAGGCTGCACAGGACCTTGTCCAGGCAGATTTTGAATATCTCTAGAGAAGGAGACTCCACAACCTCCCTGGGCAGCCTGTTCCAGGGCTCCGTCACCCTCAGAGGGAAGAAGTTCTTCCTCATGTTCAGACGGAACTTCCTGTGCTTCAGTTTGTGCCCGTTGCCCATTGTCCTGTCACTGGGCACCACTGAAAAGAGTCTGGCCCCATTCTCCTGACACCCACCCTTCAGATATTTATAAGCGTTTATGAGGTCCCCTTGCAGCCTTCTCTTCTTCAGGCTGGACAAGCCCAGCTCCCTCGGCCTTTCCTCATAGGAGAGATGCTCCATTCCCCTCATCATCCTCGTAGCCCTCTGTTGGACTCTTTCCAGTAGCTCCTCATCTTTCTTGAACTGGGGAGCCCAGAACTGGACACAGTACTCCAGATGGGGCCTCAAATACTCCAGATGGGGCCTCAACATTGGCATTGGCCACCATCCATGAGTCAGTGTAAAGATACAGCACTGGCCTCTTGTCTCGACTGGCAATGTCTGAAGCCAGCTGGATGGCTTTACCTTCTGCAAACTAGCTCCACTCACCTTCTCCTTCGGCTGTTCCTGCAATTTGTCGTGTGGGGCTCCATACAGCATACTTCCACCTCTGCTGCTTCCCCACAGTATGACAGGAGCCATCCGTGAACAGGGCATACTGCTTCTCATTACCTGGCAGTTTATTATACAGTGGGGCCCCTTCAGCACGTGTCATCGCCTCCTCTGCTGATACTCCGAAGTCTTTGCCTTCTGGCCAGTCCATGATCACTTCCAGAATTCCTGGGCAACTGGGGTTCCCCATTCGGGCCTGCTGTGTGATCAGTGCAACTCACTTACTCCATGTAGCATCAGTAGCACGAAGCATAGAGGGGACCCTCTCTTTGAACTTCCAGCCCAGGACGGGCAGTCTTGATACTAAGAGGAGCTGTGCTTCCATGTCGTCCACTTCTGAAGCAGCTCGAACACCTTCACATGCTGCCAGAATCTCTTTTTCAATTAAAGTACAGCAGGCCTTTGTCGCATTGGGATTAAGGACTCGTCATACGATCAATATGATCAGACAAAGCCAGTTTATTGTGCTACAAACCCGTGTTTATATAGTTCCTTGCCACGTGACAGCTCTAATGTGATTGGATGCACGCACTGTCCACGCGCTGTTCACACATACTTCTCAGTCTCTGATTCCTGTGACGTTATCAGTCACGCGCATCGAACTCCTGCTCTAAGTCTTGTTTTGTCTGCAATTAATGCAGACCTTGTTGTGACCTTGACCTTTATGCCTGCTCCTTTACAGGCTTATCAAGAGTCAGACTCAGAGTATCTGCAGGGCCCACCACATGGCCGTGATTCCCCCACAGGCCCTGGATCCTCTGTATCGCCAACTCCAAAACCTGAGGCATCAACCTTGAGTCTCCCCTGGTGCTTTCTGTCAGACACTCCAGGTTGGGCCATTCTCCCCAGCTGAGGTGTAAAGCACGTTTTTAACATCTTGCCCTGACTGGACTGGACCAAGGGCTACGGCATGAACTATCTCCCGTTTAATTTGTTCAAATGCCTGTCATTGCTCAGGGCCCCATTCAAAATCATTCTTCTTCCGGGTCACGTGGTACAGAGGACTTGCAATCTGGCTGTAATTTGGGATGTGCATCCTCCAAAAACCCAAAACACCTAAGAAGGCCTGTGCTTCCTTTTTGCTTGTTGGTGGAGATACAGCTGCTATTTTGTTGATCACATCCATTGGGATTTGATGGCGCCCATCCTGCCATTTTATTCCTAAAAACTGGATGTTTTGTGCAGGTCCCTTGACTTTGCTTCGCTTAATAGTGAAACCGGCTTTCAGAAGGATCTGAACTATTTTCTCCCATTTCTCAAAAACCTCCTCCGCTGTGTCACCCCACACAACGATGTCATCGATGTACTGCAGATGTTCTGGAGCTTCACCCTTTTCCAGTGCAGTCTGGATTAGTCCACGGCAAATGGTGGGACTGTGTTTCCACCCTTGGGGCAGTCGATTCCAGGTGTATTGGGTGCCTCTCCAGGTGAAAGCAAACTGTGGCGTGCACTCTGCTGCCAAAGGGATGGAGAAGAATGCATTAGCAAAATCATTTGTAGCATACCACTTGGCTGCCTTTGACTCCAGCTGATATTGAAGTTCTAGCATTTCTGGCACAGCAGAATTCAGTGGAGGTGTGACTTCATTCAGGCCACGGTAGTCTATTGTCAGTCTCCACTCTCCAGTAGATTTTCTCACTGGCCATATGGGACTATTAAAAGTTGAGTGAATTTTGCTGATCACTCCTTGGCTCTCCAGCTGGCGGATCAGCTGATGAATGGGTATAGGGGACTGTCGGTTAGTGCGTTATCGACACCTGTGCACCGTTGTGGTAGCAATAGGCACCTGCTGTTCTTCAACCCTCAGCAACCCCACCATAAAATGACATGGGCCAAACACTAGCACACTGCAATAAGTTTGTCTCTCTGGAATTCCCGGCATGGCAGCACCCTCCTTCCAAAAATTCTGCCAATTTGTCAGGATTCTGCACTTATTGAGGGGTGAAGTTGTAAAACACTGGGGGTGCCCAACATCGTAGGCATTTGCCCATGCTGTTCCACACACCCAGCCACTCATAGCTATCCAGCCTCAGGGCAGATCTCTGCATGATGTTTTTAACTACTTGTTTAACTTTAAACAAGACCTGAAAACCATTCAGGAGACAGAACACAGGAGAGTGCTGGCCTGAGCATCCCACTGATGCTCGAAATTCTCGAAAGCCGTTAGGACTAGCCTGAAGGGGAGAGGAGGAGTGAAAGAGTGGGGGAATGTATTCCCTCCAGTTTTTCCCATAGATTGGGTTTGATTATTAATAAATTCCGAGAGGCAGCATCTGAGGTATGGAAGTTACCGCAGTGTTGCACACTCGTACAAGCCTAAAAACATGCCCAGTGATGTTATCATAGCATAAGTTGATATTACACAGTACAGCAAAATTGTAATCCTGATTCTTTTCCCAGAGGTATGAACAACACCACAGTGAACACATAGAGCAGGTGAGGGTTTACATACCACAACCATGTGACCAAAGACAGCAACATTTTGACTGGCGACTATTTAACTAATACAATAAGTGTGTATAACAAATTATAACAAGTACAAGTTGTTTTAACACACTCTGCTCAGCCCTGTCATTATCCCCACCCCTCGCTGGTCTCCAATTTATTGTTATAGTTTTGGCCCGTGGCTGGCAACAAAGGGCCACGTGGTTGCTCTACCACCTCTCCCCCCACTGGGGTGGGAAAGAGAATGGAAAGAAAATGGCGAAAACTGGTGGGTCGGGATGAGGGCAGTCTAACAGAAAACAAAGAGAACAGTAACAACAATAATACTGATAAGGAGAATACACAAAACAAAACAGAGCAGCTCTCTCTGCCCAATGCCCGGTGCGCTCCCAAGGCGTGACCAACTTCCCCCCCCCCTCCCCCCCAGCCTGGGTCAGCTCCCCCACCTGGAATCCAGCATAACGACACATGGTATCGAATACCCGTTTTGTTTGGCAGTTCGGGTATGCCCACCAGCTGTGTCCCCTCCTGTTGTCTTGTGAAAATTAACCCTGTCCTGCCTGAACCCAGGACAATAGAAACATTTTTTACATTTCTGTTGTCCTGGGTTCAGGTCGTAAACTGTCCTTTTTTTTCCTGAGTTCCAGCCAAAGGTGTCTGTTCAGCCAGGGCAGTGGTCTTCCCTGCTGCCTCATCTTTTGGCACAAGGGAACGGCCTGCTCCTGAGCCTTTAAGATTTCCTTCCTGGAGAATGTCCAGCATTCCTGGACTCCTTCATCCTATAGGACTGCCTCCTAAGGGACTCTATCCTCCGTCAACCAGACTTCTAAACTGACCAATGCCTGCCCTCCAGAAGTGCAAGGTAGCAGCTCTGCTACCCCACCTCCTTACTTGTGCATGAATTGAAAACACTCTTGTTATCACTGTGCCAAGACATCACCCCCAAGTCCTGCTCTGTTCACAAACACCAGGTCCAGCAGGGTGCCTTCCCTCGTCAACTCCCTCACCAACTGTGTCAGGAACTTGTCTTCCACACACTCCAGGAAGGAGTGCTGCTATGAAGCAAGTTAACATAATCCCAGCCAATCCCAGTGCATTTGCTAAACCAGGGCTTTAGCAAATCCACATGCTGACATGTGCAGACTAGGTTTTATATTTTTTTTAATTTTTAAGTATCACAGACATGCCTGGAAAATATGTCCTTATATGCACACACACAAATGGAAACCTTATACATAGCTCTGAGAAGAAAAGACAATTTGTTCTAGCCATTTTAAAAAGAAGATATATTTGATTTTATCGAATGCATCTTCTTGCAGTAAACTTCTACTGGTTATTCCTTGATCTTTGGAAGATAATAGGTTTCAGAAACAAATCATATCATAATGAATAATTGTCATGCATTTTTAAATTTTATGGAAATGTCTTAGAATCAGACAAATCGAGAAATCGGAAAACAAAGGATATACACAGTTTCATTTAATTTAAAGGTTATGTTTTGGTTATAGAAATAGAAATAAAGGCTTCATTAAGCAAATGACCTTGAACTTGGTCCATAATGGATACTATAGTTAACTAAACTGTATGTTGAGGTAATATATTTTATTGTACATGGAAGCATTTAGATGAGAAAGTGGGTAATGGATTTTGCTAGTGCAGTTTTTGAAAGCACAGTAATGAAACTAACTCATTCAAACAGATGAGGTTATTGTGCAGAGATTTGCATGTATATACATACCGGTGTATATTCTCAGGGTTTTTCTTTTTCAGTGACTTGAATGGTGTTACTCAGATAAGCGTGTAGGTATATTTGTACAGGAAAACACCAGAACTTCAAAGAAAGCTTTTCAACTCCTGTGCAATTATTAAGTCTATAATTAAAGAAAATCATAAACAATTAATTAATAACCCCTACATATTAAATCACATTTCTTTCCACTTCCTTCTTTCAGTCTACATTTTCTCTCTTTAAAATTACAATCTCACCTACTGTTCTGGTTTACTTTCTTACTTTTATAATTTTCTTTTCAGTCAGTCTTTCAGAATCTTTAATTTTTAAGAAAGATACGCTTCACTCATTTTAAATTACAATAGAAAAATGTAAAAATTAAAGAAGGACTCAGAAACAATGAGAAGAAAAGAATCCTAAATATTATACCTTTTCTTGCTTAGGGTGACAAATGCATTGACGCAGATAAAGAAAACAAAAGAGCTCAAATGGAAAAGTAGTAGAAAGGTAAAAGGAAAAGAAGAAATTGAAATAAACATGAACTTCACTTACCATGCCTCAAATGCATCATGAGCTTCAAAAGTACAAAATATGCATTTGATCTCACTCCAGAATTACATCTGATCATTTTCATAAGGTCTTTTCACAATTAAAATACAAAAAGTGTTTATGTTCTCTGAATATTATATCCTGTCTATCTAGATAAATTATTAGCTAAATATGCATTTGTATAAAAGTAACCTTTCTTAAGTACAATTTGCCTAACCAGAAGTTAATTATAATAGACTATTGATCTTGAACCTGGTCCAGGACATCTAACATAACTAATTAATCTGTATGGCTTTGTAACATGCTTTATCGTATACTGTAAGCAAGAATGTTAGGAACTAGATCTATTCAATAGCAGAAAAATGTACACAAACTTCAACCCAGTTACTGAGTGGAGATAATTATCAAGGAGGTCTGAATACATCAATGCTTTCAAATTATGTTAGGAACAGAAGAAATCTTAGAAATAATATAGTCTTATAATGAGACAAATGGGGTAACATTTTTCACAATGATTAGGAAAGCATGGACAGAACAGCTAAAAATTTTGAATAAATAATTTATGTATTTGGAAAGAAACAAAAATATATCACATAAAAATGATAAAGCACTTTAAATGTAAGTAGAAGTATGTAATATTCCAAGGGGGATTTATGGGGGATAAAAAATTTTAAATAATCATAGCTTGATAACTTGCATGTGGGACTTATAAAAGAGATGAATGAGAAGATATGTGACTTGCTGAAATCTATTTTTAATGAATGCTGGTATACTACAGAAATTTTCTTAAACAGACATAGAGCTAATGTTTTGCAAAATATTCAGAAAGGGCAAACAGGATGATTCAGGTAGTGATAGCTATTATGTATTTCCATTAACTGTGGGGAAATATATCTGATTAAAAAAAATAAATAGTGGTATACTATAGATTCATTTTAAAAGACTGGTGTACAATAAATTGATGTAGAATAAATTATTATCAATGTAATATATGCAAAACAGAAAACCTGATACAAGTCTTCTCTAAGAATATACAGTAAGAATCTAAAAATTTATTGGGAAAAAGAAAGTTGGCAGTGTGAAATCTTCAGTGAATTATAGGAACTTTAAAAATACTCTGTGGTCTAGAGAGACTGATACCATTCATCATTTCCTAAGTGATGAGAAAGCTAACATAACTTCACTGTTCATGATTTCTGGATAACACTAAGAAGGTAAAGGAAAGGCTCAGCAATCATACAGAAGAAATGGAGTCAACCTAAGCAAATATCAGTTTAATGAAGGTAAAAAAAATTTACTCACCTAGGAAAAAGAAATAAGGGTCATATAGATTAAATGGAGATGATGTCTTTTAGAGAAGGAAAAAGAGGAGAAATGGATAACCAGTAACATTGTCACCAGTGTGACATTGTTGAAAAAATAGCTGTCGTCATTGGCCAAGCATAAACAACAAAGTATTAAGTACACTGAAAAAATAAAATTACTGATGTTAAAAAAATATCATGGAAAGTGTTATCAGTTTCTGAAATGTCAGTAATATACCTTGTAATCCTAAGGGAAAATAACATTTTAAACGACAAAAGAACTTCATACCTTTGTGTTTTTGAGGAATTAAATTTATTAGGTATAAACGCTTTCACAAAGAGTGAAAAGAATATTATCAGTAGATCATCAGTAATTAAACAAACTTGTAGGAGTATTTTCTTGAAATATTATACGTATAACAAGCTGAAGTTTCCTAGTGTTGTTTAGCAGATACATGAATAATACTAGTGCTATGTACTCTTCTGTTTATGAAAACATGGTATATAGCTACAAATATATATATATAGCTGAAAACAGGGAGAATTCTTAAAGGATTAGTGACATGGGTATTGACTGTTCTTTAGTTGTACTGACAATATGAGTTGACTAACATCAAGATAAAAATAACACCAACATGAAAAAGAGATTAATTTCAAGGTGCTGGTCTGCATCATCTTAGTTTTGTTCAATGACATCTGAAGGCAGCTTTTAAGATTAAGTTAAATGACAATGCACGGCAAGACAAGCAGCTAAACGTTCTCACACTTCTGGTCCCTTGCTAGTCATCAGCCACTGAAGATATTGATTACAAAGGAGAAAGATGCATATTGCTAGAAAATCTGACAGCAGCATTCTCACGCATCATTCAGTACTGAATAACATACAGCTACTTGTCAAAGCAGAAAATGTCTCATCTAAGTTTCCATCCACAAGGTCTTGCCAATTATTATCTGTTTCATGAATTTTAATATATAAAGAATAGTGAATATCTTGAAGTTCTGTCAGAAATACTGTTGTGGAAAACAAATCACATTTAAGGATAGATTAATCTTGAAGAAAACTGTTTTGCATAAGTTATGTGAAAATGCCCTGGTGTTTCCTCTTTTTTCAATCTCTTCATGTGTTGTACATAAAAGGACATCCTTTCTTTCTGAAATATGTCAAATGTTTCTGACCACAGCAGCTTTCAGACAATGTTAAGTATTGATTAAAGGCAATTTTCAGTCTTCCTCATTATGGCATATTAATTCGTCTTTTGTAAATCCTCATAAAAAATTAGTTAAATATAGCCTTATTTAACTTTTAGTGGGTGTTTGGTGCTATTAGTGTTAGCCCTTGTGCCTTTCATAATGAAATGAGTTTTGCTTTCAACACAATCAATAGCTTATTTCTTTGAAAGATTTTTTAATAACAGTTTCTTAAATGCTGCTATTATCTTAGCATTATTTCAGACATCATTAAATCAGGGTAAGGTTAGCGGGTTAATAATGCATTGCCATTGCTTCAATTTTCAGTGAACAGAGAAATACTTTCCAACATCTAATGTAGCTCTTTCTTTTCTGTTTCCAAAAGGTATGAAATCCATGATCACTTTGACCATTGAACTATTACTGAAAAAATAAAAATAAAACTAAACTCTTAGCATCCTGATGCTTTCCCAAAAACTTCCTTTTTAAGTGGGGGGAGGGGAAAGAGCTTTATTTCTATTGCATGATAACCCATATCATTTTTTTAAATAAACCTCTTACTACTGTGTTAAACACATTCTCATTAAACTCTTTAAGCAGGTAAGTTTTCAATGCATACAGTTTTTCAAAACAAAAGTGAGAGGAGAGAGAAAAAAATATCTGTTATTTGTTGAATCTTCTTTTTATTTTTTTGGTGAAAATTTCTCCTCCCAGGGAAAAAAAAGTAAAAAATAGTTTATTGTATGAGAAATAGACAATATGTATGCATTATGACAACGCAGTGTCCAGAAAAGCATTAACGGTGTTAAAGGAGGAAAAAAAAAAAAAGAGTTTTAGGACTCTAGCAAGACTTTAAGTAACGGAAATATTAAATACAGTAACACAGTAATTATGCAATGTATTTACCTCAAGTCAATAGCTGGTTTCATTAGACCAGAACAGACAAAAAAACTTTACAAAGTAACAGACAGTCATCAATCCATTAATTAATCATAACAGTGCAACAGAAGTTACTCCTTTTTCTCCCATTTCACTCAACACGCAACCATAGTCCTAGGGAAAAGCAGGTGAATAACAAGAAAAATAATCTAGTATGTAGACAGTTTAGTCCTTATAATACAGACATTTAATTTGCTGGGACAACGAAGAACCCATTATCTACTTGAATATGATTTTCTTTAAAAGAGTTGCACAAGATAGGTATGTTGGAGAAATGAATTAGGAAATGCAAGTTCAAAATAAATTGTGACATTGTTACAGCAAACGTGGGTTTGCTTTCTTACATGAAGAAATTAATGGGAAAGATCTACAGTAGGGACTGTTCAGAATAAAAGATACACTGAAGAGCCAGTGTTATACCTCATGATAGTCTGTTCCATTTCCCAAATACTTTTAAGGAGTTGACTCTAACTTCTGAAAGAGAAAAGCAGCAAAATGCTAATGGAAGCCATGAAACAGATCTACCTTACATCAATTATTCCATTTGTTCTTTTAATAGTGAAATTGGTGTAATTTCTTTACTAGATTTACCCTATTTGTGTGTGTTGTGGTTTAACCCCAGCCGGCAACTAAGCACAACACAACCACTCGCTCACACCCCCCCTGTGATGGAACAGGGGAGAGAACAGGAAGGGTAAAAAAGAGAATACTCGTGGGTTCAATAAGAACAGTTTAAGAACAAAAATAAAATAAAATAAAATAAAATAAAATAAAATAAAATAAAATAAAATAAAATAAAATAAAATAAAATAAAATAAAATAAAATAAAATAAAATAAAATAATGATAATAACAAGAACAACAAGAAATTGCAGTGAAAAGGAGATTAACAAAAAAGAGAGAGAAATAAAACCCAAGAAAAACAAGTGATGCAAGTGAAAAGCAATTGCTTACCACCAAAGATCACTGTCCCTGAGCAATGGCCCCTGGCCAGCTTTTGCCCTAGTTTATATATTGAGCATGGCATCTTACGGAATGGAATATCCCTTTGGTCAGTTTAGGACAGCAGTCCTGGCTTATTCCCCTCCTAGTTTCTTGTTCACCCCCAGCCTACTTGCTGGCGGGGCGGTATGAAGAGCAGAAAAGGCCTTGACTCTGTGTGAGCTCTGCTTAGCAACAACTAAAACATCAGTGCATTACCACATTATTTTCATCCTAAATCCAGCACACAGCACTATACCAGCTACTAGGAAGAAAATTAACTCTATTCCAGCTGAAACCAGAACAAAGTGGTCTGATCACTGGGCACAAAGAGAATAAGCATTCTTGGTGTAGTTTATTAAACACTGAATAAAAGAAGTCACAGGCTAAAATTAACTTCTCTTTAATAACATTGTGTTGTGTTTCCCTAAAGCTAACAGAGCTATTAGCATTATTTAAGGTTCAAAAAGAGTCTTTAGTAGGTACAAAAGGGACAAAGTGCTCCTGAAACATTAAGAATAAATAATACATGATTCACATCACAAGAGCTGTACTTAATATTATCATAAACAGTAAGGAAGGTGATAAGAGCAGAGTAGACATGGATAGATTCCCCATATGTCTCGTTTTCATCTTTTGATGTAGCATTATCATAAGAATAATAATAGCATAAATTGTCTGCCAAGATGAATTAATATGTAGAGAGACAATTTAATAAAAGCTCCCAGTGATTCAAGAATTAAATTGTAGAAAGGAATTTGTTCTACTTAGAAGTAAATTTATGAGTAACACCTATTAACTGCAATGCAATGCATTGTTAACTTTAAACATGTGGGTGGAATAAACATACCCATTGCAAAAAAAGGAAAGTCAATTTGAAGCAGTAAGACTTATTACATACTTGAAATTCTGTTGGAACAATAGTTAGGTACTATAGACATGTTCTTGCAGCAACCATATTGATGATTCAAGGCTGTGTCTTAATTTTTTAGGGAAGGTTACTGTTTTATTAGAAGTCCGGTTGATTTTCTGGTTGTTGAAGACTACAAATGGTAGGTGAATAAAAGCAATGCCTGTATAATCTGTCTGTCTTCTAAGAAGGCTTAGAGATGATCCTAGAAATGCTCCTTTTAGCCTGAAATGATTTGCTAAGCTGTTTACAGCACTGATGTCTATTTGTTCATCATCATCATATTATTAGTGCTCTTGCTTTTATTTGTGTTATGTTTTGTAATTATTAATTCATAACAAAATAAGTATAATCAGATGATGCAGAGCAAATACAGAACAAAGCAATATTAAATAATTTAAATCAAATAAACTCAGCAACTGAAAATCTCTGAAGAACGCTACATCTGTGTGAACTGCTTTCTTTTGGGCTGTGCAGATCTATGTGACGTACCATGCAGGGCTGCAGCTAAACGTTTCAATACAACAATGTCTGGAAGATCATAGAATCATAGAATGGTTTGGGTTGGAAGGGACCTTATAGATCATTTAGTTCCAACCCCTCTGACATGGACAGGGACACCTTCCACTAGCCCAGGTTACTCAAAGCCGCATCCAACCTGGACTTGAATGCTTTGGGAGGGGAGGACATCCACAGCTTCACTGGGAAACTTGTTCCAGTGCCTCACCACCCTCATAGTAAAGAATTTCTTTCTTATGTCTAATCTAAATCTACCTCCTTTCAGCTTGAAGCCATTACCCCTTATCCTATCACTATTTGCCCTTGTAGAAAGTCTCTCTCCAGCTTTCTTATAGGACCCCATCAGGTACTGGAAGGTTGCAATAAGGTCTCGCCAAAGCCTTCTCTTTTATGAAATAAATCAATAAAATCATGCAGTACACGACTAAACTATTCTTAAATCATTATTTGCTATGTTTCTGGGAGCCATAATATCAATGGACAGAATAGCCTTTTAAGCAAATGAGTGTTTTCATCAAAAACATTTTTGAGGCTGTCTTAGGTTTTCATCGGCAAGACCTGTCAGCCCTTTGCCTGGGCAGTCCTTTAGCTAGTTATGGACACAGAGAAAAACTTCTAGAGAATAGCCACAGATCACTCTCTGTTCTCAGGGAAGCATAAGACTATTGATAGTTTGCTCCCCTGAAGACATGACCATACCTGCCTAACTGTGAATAACCACTGAAGTCCTCCAGTGATACAGCAAGGAGAACATACTGCAGTATGTAAGTAGATCTAAAACACTGTGTACAACTCTGTCTATTGACAAGTTACAGAAGATATTTTTTCCCCATTTGCATCATCCTCCAACTGCTGCAGTGAAACCAAATATTTTTTTGCAATATATCTAGGTAAACACTTCCGCTGTTTGAGCTAATTAAGTTCTCTGTGTTTTCTTTTATCTTTAGTCCTCTGAGGAATAAAAGAGACTTGTATTGTTGTTTTTCTGTAACTAAATTTTAATACACCTAGGACATTATCTGTCTTTCCATCATATTTAATTACTATTCATGTAATAGCTTTACAGGCTTGGATATTTTTATTTTTACATTTTATCAAGGGTGCACACCGAGTCCCAGATAAGGCTGTAGAATTTATCTGCCATAAAATTTAACACATTTAAAATGTGAAAATTTTCAGGTTCATTGAACAAATATGATCAGGCTATGTTTCATGGAAAATACTTTAATACTACTGAAAAAACGAAGGTCAGTATTGATTTTAAAAGTTTTTGTGCTGCCTTCTTGATCATGAAAGTATAAGATTCCACTCTGTGAAAAAAAAAAATATAAATGTAGCTATCTGGTACTATTCAGAGATAAAACTTCATTGGTTAACTAGATGATCAGATACAAGCTTCTAGATTATATAACTGTGTTTAAATCTTGTGAAACAAGTGAAGTTGAAGATGGATGCTTTTCACAGAAACCTTTGGTGGAAAGCAATGATAAAAGCTCTCCTTTTATCATGTATTAACAGTGGCAAAAAAGGGTCTTTTTATTTTGAATAGTTAAATCACAGGAAGCTATTAACATTTTCTTGGAAACGTTATTATCTTGTAATTAATCAGTGCAGGGTCCTGGGTTCGGCCAGGACAGGGTTAATTTTCACCAGAAGCCAGGAGGGGACACAGCCAGGTGGGCTGACACAACCTGACCAAACGAAACATGGTATTTGACACCATGTGCCGTCATGCTGGGTTCTGGGTGGGGGAGCTGACCGGGGGGCAAGTTGGTCACGGCTCAGGAGCACATGTGGCATCGGGTGGTGAGAGGTGCCCTGTGCATTTCGCTGCTTTGTTTTGTATATTCTCCTTATCCGTATTGTTGTTGTTACTGTTCGTTTTGTTGGCTGTTCTGTTAAACTGCCCTTATCCTGACACACGAGTTTTTGCCATTTTCTTTCCATTCTCTTTCCCAACCCAGTGGGGGGAGAGGTGATAGAGCAACCGCATGGCCCTTTGTTGCCAGCCACAGCCAAACCAAGATATTCATAACTACTGCCTAAACATGGAGCAGGAATAATGGCAGGGCTGAACAGAGTGTATTAAAAAAACTTTGTTATAGTTTGTTCTATGCATTTACTATATTACTTAAAAAGTTGCTGGTCAAAACGTTGCTGTCTTTGGTCCATGGCTGTAGTATGTAAACCCTTACCTGCTGTATGTGTTCACTGTAGTGTTGTTTATTACATCTGGGAAAAGGATCAGGATTATGATTTTGCTGTACTGTGTAATATCAATTTATGCTATGATGACATCACTGGGCATGAAGTTAGGCTTGAACTTGCGTGCAACACTGCGGTCATTTCCGTAACTCAGATGTTATCTCTCAGAATTTATTAATAATCAAACCCAATCTATGGGGAAAACTGGAGTGGATACTTTCCCCCGCTCTTTAAACCCTTGTCTCTGCTTCAGGCTAGTCATAACAGCTTTCGAGAATTTCAAGCATCAGTGGGATGCTCAGGAGGCTAGTCATAACAACTTTTCCTTCTGTGCTTTCATTCCACACATTTTTTGAACACCTCCAGGGATGGTGACTCAGTCACCTCCCTGGGCAGCCTATTCCGATGTCTGACGACTCTTTCAGTAAAGAAAATTTTTCTAATATCGGATCTAAACCTCCCCTGACACAAATTGAAGCAATTGCCTCTCGTCCTATCGCTACTTATCTGGGAGAAGAAACCAACACCTGCCTCACTACAACCTCCTTTCAGGTACTTGTAGAGAGCAATAAGGTGCCCCCTCAGCCTCTTCTTCTCCAGACTAAACCATCCCGGTTCCCTCAGCTGCTGCTCAAAAGACTTGTTCTCTAGACCCCTCACCAGCCTAATTGCTCTTCTCTGGACACGCTCAACCAACTCAATGTCCTTCTTGTAATGAGAGGACAAAACTGAACACAGTATTCAAGGTGCGGCCTCACCAGTGCCAAGTACAGGAGCACGATCACCTCCCTGCTTCTGCTGGCCACACTATTCCTGATCCAAGCCCGGATGCCACTGGCCTTCTTGGCCACCTGGGCACACTGCTGGCTCATGTTCAGCCAGCTGTTGACCAGTACCCCAAGGTCCTTTTCCATTGGGCAGCTTTCCAGCCAGTCTTCCCCATGCCTGTAGCATTGCATGGGGTTTTTGTGACCAAAGTGCAGGATGCAGCTTTTGGCCTTGTTGAACCTCCTACAACTGACCTCGGCCCATCGATCCAGTTTGTCCAGGGCACTCTGCAGAGCCTCCCAACCCTGAAACAGATCGACACTCCCGTCCAGCTTGGTGTCATCTGCAAACTTACCGAGGTAGCACTCAATCCCCTCATCCAGATCATTGATAAAGATGTTGAACAAGACTGCCTCCAAAACTGAGCCTTGGGGGACACCACTCATGACCGGCTGCCAGCTGGATTTAACTCCATTCACCACCACTCTCTGCACTCAGCCATTCAGCCAGTTCTTTATCCAGCAGAGAGTACACCCATCCAAACCATGAGCAGCTAGTTTCTCCTGGAGGATACTTCGGGGAACAGCGTCAAAGGCCTTACTAAAGTCCAGGTAGATAACATCCACAGCCTTTCCCTCCTCCACTAGGCGGATCATCTGGTCATAGAAGGAGATCAGGTTGGTCAAGCAGGACCTGCCTTTCATGAACCCATGTTGGCTGGGTCTGTACCCCTGATTGTCCTTCACATTCCCGGTGAGCACACTCAGGATGAATCGCTCCATAATCTTCCCTGGCATCAAGGTCAGGCTGACAGGCCCGTATTTCCCTGTACCCTCCTTCCAGCCCTTCTGGTAAATGGATGTTACATTGGTGATTATCTAGTCATCCGGGACCTCCCCTGTTAGCCAGGACTGCTGATAGATGATGGAGAGTGGCTTGGCCAGCTCCCTTGCCAGTTCCCTCTGCACTCTTGGGTGGATCGCATCTGGCCCCATAGAATTGTAAGCGTCCAGGTGTCATAGCAGGTCACTGACTGCTTCCCCCGGGATTATGTGAGATTTTTTCTGCTCTCCTTCTCTATTTTCCAGCACTGGGGCATGACTACCCTGGGAATAACCAGTCTGACTATTAAAGACTGAGGTAAAGAAGGCATGAATTACCTCAGCCTTTTCCTCATCCTTGGTGGCAATATTCCCCCTCGCATCCAAAAAGGCATGGAGACTGTCCTTGGCCTTCTTTTTGTTGTTGATGTATTAGTAAAAGCATTTTTTGTTGTCCCTTACAACAGTGGCCAGCCTGAGTTCCAGATGGGCTTTTGCCTTTCTAATTTCCTCTCTGCATGACCTAACGAGACCTCTGTACTCCTCTTGAATCCCCTGCCCTATCTTCCGTAGGTGGTACACCCTCCTTTTTTTCCTGAGTCCCAGCAAGAGCTCCCTGTTCAGCCAGGCCAGTAGTCTTCCCCGCCAGTTCATCTTGCGGCACATGGGGAAAGCCTGGTCCTGCGCCTTTAAGACATGGTGCTGTGCTTTGTATTAGTGAGTAAACTGGTGTTGGTAAGATACCAATGTTTTGGATTTTGCTGAACTGTTGTTGCACATCATGAAAACTTTCAGTCATTCTGCCCTCCCTGCACCAAAATTCGTAGCCTGGGGATGTGTGTTTGGGAGGGGACACAACCTGGACAGCTGGCCCTAACTGACCAAAGAGATATTCCATGCCGTATGATATTGTGCTCTGCAATGAAAATTCAGGGGAAGGAGGAGGAATGGGCAATGGTTTTGGTTATGTTATTTATTTTCCCAAGCAACTGTTATGTGTACCGAGGCCCTGCTTTACAGAAAGTTGCTGGACATCTGCCAGATGATGGAAAGCAGTGAATTAATTCCTCTTCTTCTTTGCTTGTAGCTTTTGCTTTCCCTATGAAACGATCGTTGTCTTGATCCATGAGTCTTCTTGACTGCTTGTTATTTTCTTCCCAGCCCACCAGATAGGGGAATGAGTGAGAGGCTGGGTGTATGTTTGGCTGCCATTCAGAATCAGTCCACCAGAGCAAAAAAGTCCCTGAGGTCAAATTTAATATAGTCTAGTCTCCTAATTGCTTAACCTTTGGCCCTGTTCTTAAAACAGGGCCATGCTTACAATTTGGTATTTGAAAAAAATGGTATCTACTGTTCTACTAGCTCTGCAAAATGTAGATATTCACCTATTAATAGGAATAATAACTAAGCATGAAAAAAAAGTTGTGTTTTGTTGAACTCCTGTAAAGGTTTACTCCTGTAAGGAACAGATTTATCAGGGCTATCACAAGTTGATCTCTATCTCTTACTCATTTCCATGACAATTGAATCACTCATTTTCTTAGGTCAGTGAACCTATGGCTCCTCTAAAACTCTTCAGTCGCACTCATTATAATTTTGGAGAAACACAGAGAAGCTGTGGTGAGGTGCCAGAAACGGATAAGAAGCTGGTACTGTGGCAGGGGAGGCGAGAACAAAGGGAATTGAAGATTGAAGCTGTAGGTCATAAGTCTCTCTTTACTACATGGACTCCACAGTGAGAAAGGTCCTACCCTGCCTGTCTGTTTTGTTACTACCTGTGTTTATTTGCTGTGCTAATTAGCTCAGAAGGGACCAAGACTTAGTATTTGATGTTAATAATCAAGATACTTAATGATTTATTTTATTTTACCGTGTTTTACAGGAAAGATGGGATTAAACACCAAGTGCTTCCAAACCCTGCTGAGAAGGATGTGTTTAGCCATGGGAACTATTTCCATTTACGACCTGCATGGCAAAATCTGCATGGCTCTACATTGCACTATGCAGAACCATGAGTATCAGTTTATGGAGACACACAAGGATCAAAGCCTGTGTCAGCATCAACTGGAAAGGCAGCACAGCTCACTGCAAGGATGGTTGTTGGTAGTCACTCACTATTTGGCCTGAGTATCTCAGATAAACTCAGATTACATCAATCCTGCTCCCTCTACTTCATTTATGCTGCAAAGGAAAACAAAAGCATACACTAATTGAAAGGAGAAAACATTGAAAGGAGAAAACAGTTGGAGAAACTCAGTCCAATTAGTTATCCTATTTTTAAGGTTCTGCAACATGTAGCTACATTTTCTTGTGTCACAAAAAGCTGACACACTGAGTTGTGGTGCAGTTAAAAAACAGTCTGAAACATATCCAAAATGACCTTGCACAGCTTTAAAAAAAACTTAAAGTGTTTACACATCTAATCTTTGCCTGGAAAAAAACACAGCTATGAGAGAGTCCAGCGGAGGGCTACGAGGATGGTGAGGGGACTGGAGCATCTCCCCTACGAGGAGAGGTTGAGGGAACTGGGCTTGTTCAGCCTGAAGAAGAGAAGGCTGCGAGGGGACCTTATAAATGCCTACAAATATCTGAAGGGTGGGTGTCAGGAGGATGGGGACAAGCTCTTTTCAGTGGTGCCCAGTGACAGGACAAGGGGCAATGGGCACAAACTGAGGCACAGGAAGTTCCGTCTGAACATGAGGAGGAACTTCTTCCCTCTGAGGGTGACGGAGCACTGGAACAGGCTGCCCAGGGAGGTTGTGGAGTCTCCTTCTCTAGAGATATTCAAGACCCGCCTGGACGGGGTCCTGTGCGGCCTGCTGTAGGTGACCCTGCTTCGGCAGGGGGGTTGGACTAGATGACCCACAGAGGTCCCTTCCAACCCCTACTATTCTGTGATTCTGTGATTCTGTGATTAGGAGCTGATTAACACAAGTAAGAGGCTCCAGGAGTGTGGGAGCTTTAACCATCATTTAGAACATTTTGATTAAGACCATAATGAAATTCTGCCACATATTAGTACTTTGCATTCCAGATTATAGTTAACATATTGCTGAAATCTCGGGGGGAAAAAAACAAAAATGAAAACACACATTAAAAAACATTAATTCTATATTCTCCAAAAAAAAGAGGAATCAAAGAAATAAAATTTCTTAAGTTAGTCTCCAAAAACATAAATTAAGAAAGCTGTGGACCAAACCCAGTAGACTACAAAATGAGGTCATTTTTATCACATCTATGGAAAATAGAACACAAGTGGTTTAAAGAAGAAGCAAGTAATTCACAACACTTAGTGAAATTGACAGAAGTCTTAAAAATATGTTTTATATTCTGCATAAGTTAATGGAAATATGCCTATTTGATAGTCTCCTGCTCAGCTGAGTTTCTGTTTATTCACTGTTGAATTCCCATTTGTTGCCATTTTATAAGTCTACGCATTAAAGTTTTGTTGTGAGTTTGCATGGCAAGGTTTTGGTAACGGGGGGCTATAGGGATGGCTTCTGTGAGAAGCTGCGAGAAGCTTCCCCCGTGTCTGATAGAGTCAATGGCAGCAGGCTCTAAGATGGACCTCCACTGGCCAAGGCTTGTGCCAATCAGTGATAGTGGTAGCGCCTCTGTGATAATGTATTTCAGAAGGCGAAAAAGCTGCTGTGGAACAGCAGGGTAGAGAGAGGAGTAAGACGATGTGAGAGAAACAATTCTGCAGACACCAAGGTCAGTGAATAAGGAGTGGGAGAAGGTGCTCCAGGTGCTGGATTTTCCCCTGCAGCCCGTGATGAAGACCATGGTGAGCCAGACTGTCTCTCTGCAGCCCATGGAGGTTCAATGGTGGAGAAAATATCCACCTGCAACCCATGGAAGACCCAATGCCAGAGCAGGTGGATGCCTGTGCTGGGTTCAGCCAGGACAGAGTTAATTTTCACCAGAATCCAGGAAGGGGCACAGCCGGGTGGGCTGACCCAACCCCAACCTGGCCAAACAGAGCCGGGTATTCCATACCATGTGTCGTCATGCTGGGTTCCGGTGGGGGGGGGTGGCGCGGCAGGAACTCACTCGCAGCTCGGGAGGGTACAGCGGCGGTTCGGTCTGAGAGTGTGGTTCTGTTCTGTGGGTTTGTTTTGTATATTCCCCTTTTTTCTGTATCGTACCTGTTACTGTTCCCTTTGTTTGCTGTTCTGTTAAACTGCCTTTATCCAGACCCACCAGTTTTCTGCCTGTTTCTTTCCATTCTCCTCCGCACCTCGGCGGGGGAGGGGCAGCCGCGTGGTGCTTTTGTTGCCGGCCGCAGCCAAACTATAACATTAATTTGGCACCCAAGCGTGGGGTGAGGATAACGGCAGGGCTCAGCAGCATGTGTTAAAACAGCTTTCTTAGATTTTGTTAAATTTTGTTATACGCATTTATTGTGTTAGTTAAATAGTCGCCGGTACAAAATGTTGCTGACTTTGATCAGATGGCTGTGGTTTTGGAAACCTTATTTGCTGTATCTATTCTTTGCCTTGCTGTTCATTACCTCGGGGAAAAGGACCAGGATGATGATTTTGCTGTACTGTATGATATCGACTTATGATATGATAATATCACTGTGCATGAAATTAGGCTTGTATTTGCATGCGGCACTGCGGTCATTTCCGTACCTCGGATCGTATGTCTTAGAATTTGTTAATAATCAAACCCAGCCAGTGGGGAAAACCAGAGGGGATAACTTCCTCCACTCTTTAGCCCTCCCTCTCTCCCTCAGGCTAGTCCTAAGGGCTTTTGAGGATTTCCAGAACCAGTGGGATGCTCAGGCCAGAACTCTCCTTTTGTTCTGCCTCCTGAATGGGTTTCAGCTTTTGTTTAGGGTTAAACAAGTAGTTAAGAACATTGTGCAGAGACCTGCCCCTAGGCCTGATAGCTGTGAGTGGCTGGGTGTGTGGGACAGCATGGGCAGGTGTCTAGGGCAGTGGGCACCCCCGGTGTTTTTTAAACTCACCCCTGAACAAGTACAGAATCCGGACAAACTAGTAAAATATCTGCAAAAACTGTGCTGACACTCTGGGAACTCCAGAGAGACACAAATCACCGCAACGTGCTGGGGTCTGGCCCACGTCTACCGAGCTGCCCTGTTCAACAGTGTTCAGTGCCCTAAAGGGGAAAGAGGGGGAAGCGAAGTGGCAGGCACTGTGACTGGTGCTGCCCCCCCCAGCCGGCCCTGCAGCCCCTCCAGCCCAGCAGGCAGTCACAGCCCCCCCCAACCGGTAACACGGCTGCCGCTACCACAGCTGCAGGGGGGGCCTCAGTTTCCCCGGTAAGCATGGCAGCGACTCCAGCCCCAATTCCAGCCACAGGCATCGCGGCTGAGCCCAATGACCAACCTGTGCAGGTAGCAGTCACACCTGTAAAACTAAAGAAAGACTCAAAGACAGCAGATTGCTCCGGGAGGGATGACAATGAGCCAGGGTCATCATGGGAGATAGAGACAGAGATCATCACCCGGTCCCTGGCCCTGAGCGAGCTGCGAGACATGCGGAAAGATTTCAGCTGCCACCCAGGCGAGCACATTGTCACCTGGCTGCTGCGGTGCTGGGATAACGGGGACAGCAGCTTGGAATTAGAAGGCAAGGAAGCCAAGCAGCTGGGATCCCTGGCCAGGGATGGGGGCATTGACAAGGCCATTGGGAAAAGGGAACAAGTCCTCAGCCTCTGGAGGAGACTTCTGTCAGGTGTGAGGGAGAGGTACCCCTTCAGTGATGATTTTGTATGTTATCCTGGCAAGTGGACCAATTATGAGAGCGGTATTCAGCACTTGAAGGAATTAGCTGTGCGGGAGCTGGTTTATTATGAACCAGATGATGAGCAGGTACCCACAGACCCAGATGAAGTCCAGTGCTCACAATCCATGTGGAGGAAGTTTGTACGGAGCGTGCCATCCTCATATGCCAACTCACTGGCAATAGTGGACTGCAAAGGTAAAGAGGCACCAACAGTGGATGAGGTGGCTGTCTGGCTCCGGCAATATGAGGAAAGTCTCTCTTCCTCCCCTGTCTCAGCTGTGGAGAAACTGATCAAGCGACTAGAAAAGAGTAAGTCCTACTCCCCACCTGTACAGGCCAGTGTCTCAGCTATTAGGGGCAGGCGTTTCTCTGCTCAGGAGAGGGAATACAGAGGCTATACACCCCGTGGCACCCTGTGGTTCTACCTGCGTGACCACGGAGAGGACATGAGGAAGTGGAGGAAGCAGGGCGATAAGCAGGATCAAAACCCTGGACCTCAGGAGGGCTGACTTTGGCCTCTTCAAGGAGCTACTGGGAGGAATCCCGTGGGCCAGGGCTCTCGAAGGCAGGGGGGTCCATGAGTGCTGGTCGCTTTTTAAACAACACTTCTTCCATGCACAGGAGCAATGCATCCCCCTGAGAAAGAAATTTAGCAAAGGAGGAAGGAGACCTGCATGGTTAAACAAGGAGCTTCTAGCGGAGATCAGGCAGAAGAGAAAGGTGCATGGCATGTGGAAAGAGGGACAGGCCACTTGGGAAGAGTACAGAAACGTAGTGAGAGCATGCAGGGATGCGACGAGGAAGGCCAAGGCTCACCTGGAATTGAAGCTGGCAAGGGATGTCAAAAACAACAAGAAGGGCTTCTTCAACTACATCAGCAGCAAAAGGAAGGCTAGGGACAATGTGGGGCCGCTGCTGAATGAGGCGGGTGTCCTGGTGACGGAGGATGCGGAGAAGGCAGAGCTAATGAATGCCTTCTTTGCTTCAGTCTTCAGTGCTAAGACTGGCCCTCAGGAATCCCAGGCCCCGGAGGTAAGAGAGGAAGCCTACAGAGAGGACGACTTTCCCTTGGTCGAGGAGGACTGTGTGAGGGATCGCTTAAGCGATCTGGATGTCCACAAATCCATGGGCCCCGATGGAATGCACCCACGAGTGCTGAGGGAGCTGGCGGATGTCATTGCTGAGCCACTCTCCATCATCTTTGAGAGGTCCTGGAAGACAGGAGAGGTGCCCGAGGACTGGAGAAAGGCCAATGTCACTCCAATCTTCAAAAAGGGCAAGAAGGAGGACCCAGGGAACTACAGGCCGGTCAGCCTCACCTCCATCCCGGGAAAGGTGATGGAGCACCTTATCCTGGAGGCCATCATGAAGCAAGTGGAAGAAAAGAAGGTTATCAGGAGTAGTCAGCATGGATTCACCAAGGGGAAATCATGCCTGACCAATCTGATAGCTTTCTACGATGACATGACTGGCTGGGTAGACGAAGGGAGAGCTGTGGATGTTATCTACCTTGACTTCAGCAAGGCTTTCGACACAGTCTCCCATGATATCCTCCTGGGGAAGCTGAGGAAGTGTGGGCTGGATGAGTGGTCAGTGAAGTGGATAGAGAACTGGCTGAATGGCAGAACTCAGAGGGTTGTCATCAGCGGCGTTGAGTCTAGTTGGAGGCTGGTGACAAGTGGTGTCCCTCAGGGGTCAGTACTGGGCCCAGTCTTGTTTAACTTCTTCATCAACGACCTGGATGAAGAGTTAGAATGTACCCTCAGCAAGTTTGCTGACGACACCAAACTGGGAGGTGTGGTAGATACACCAGAAGGCTGTGCTGCCATTCAGCGTGACCTGGACAGGCTGGAGAGCTGGGCAGAGAGGAACCTGATGAGGTTCAACAAGGGCAAGTGCAGGGTCCTGCACCTGGGGAGGAACAACCTCATGCACCAGTACAGGCTTGGGGTGGACCTGCTGGAGAGCAGCTCTGCGGAGAGGGACCTGGGTGTCCTGGTGGATGACAGGTTAACTATGAGCCAGCAGTGTGCCCTGGCTGCCAAGAAGGCCAATGGGATCCTGGGGTGCATCAAGAAGAGTGTGGCCAGCAGGACAAGGGAGGTTCTCCTTCCCCTCTACACTGCCCTGGTGAGGCCTCATCTGGAGTACTGTGTCCAGTTCTGGGCTCCCCAGTTCAAGAAGGATGAAGAGCTACTGGAGAGAGTCCAGCGGAGGGCTACAAGGATGGTGAGGGGACTGGAGCATCTCCCCTACGAGGAGAGGTTGAGGGAACTGGGCTTGTTCAGCCTGAAGAAGAGAAGGCTGCGAGGGGACCTTATAAATGCCTACAAATATCTGAAGGGTGGGTGTCAGGAGGATGGGGCCAAGCTCTTTTCAGTGGTGCCCAGTGACAGGACAAGGGGCAATGGGCACAAACTGAGGCACAGGAAGTTCCGTCTGAACATGAGGAGGAACTTCTTCCCTCTGAGGGTGACGGAGCACTGGAACAGGCTGCCCAGGGAGGTTGTGGAGTCTCCTTCTCTGGAGATATTCAAGACCCGCCTGGACAAGGTCCTGTGCAGCCTGCTGTAGGTGACCCTGCTTCGGCGGGGGGGTTGGACTAGATGACCCACAGAGGTCCCTTCCAACCCCTACTATTCTGTGATTCTGTGATTCTGTGAAGTGGGATGGAAAACCCACCTCAAGTCTAGAGGCACGAGTGCGTGAGTTGCGAGGTAAAACAATCACAAAAGGGGATTCTGTTAGGAAAAATGCCGCTCCAGTTTCCAGCAGCCAGCTCTCCGGACCAGGTAGACAGTTTGATCTTGATTCCGATACTCTGGAGGGGACCTCCAAGTCATTCTTACAGTAAGTGAGTAGCAAATTCTCTGACCAGGATTAGAGGGGCCCTGCCTCCAGCCAGGTGGAGGAAAGGGACAACCGCGTTTATTGGACAGTGTGGATTCGGTGGCCTGGCACGTCAGATCCACAAGACTATAAAGCTCTAGTGGACACTGGTGCACAGTGTACTTTAATGCCATCAGATTTCAAAGGGTCAGAGTCCATTTGTATTTCGGGAGTGACACAGGGGTCCCAAGACCTGAGTGTATTGGAGGCTGAAGTGAGTCTCACTGGGCAGGAGTGGCTGAAGCACCCCATTGTAACTGGCCCTGAGGCTCCGTGCATCCTTGTTATAGACTATCTTAGGAGAGGGTATTTCAAGGACCCAAAGGGGGTATCGGTGGGCTTTGGCATAGTTACTTTGGAGATGGAAAAAATTAAACAGCTGTCCATTTTGCCTGGTCTCTCGGAGGATCCTTCCTTTGTGGGGTTGCTGAGGGTTGAAGAACAACAGGTGCCAATCGCGACCACAACAGTGCACCGGTGACAGTATCGTACCAATCGAGACTCCCTTATCCCCATTCATGAGCTGATCCGCCAGCTGGAGAGTCAAGGAAAGATCAGCAAAACTCGCTCACCCTTTAATAGTCCCATATGGCCAGTGAGAAGATCTACTGGAGAGTGGAGACTAACAATAGACTGCCGTGGCCTGAATGAAGTCACACCACCGCTGAGTGCTGCCGTGCCAGACATGCTAGAACTTCAATATCAGCTGGAGTCAAAGGCAGCCAAGTGGTATGCTACAAATGATTTTGCTAATGCATTCTTCTCCATCCCTTTGGCAGCAGAGTGCAGGCCACAGCTTGCTTTCACCTGGAGGGGCATCCAGTACACCTGGAATCAACTGCCCCAGGGGTGGAAACACAGTCCCACCATTTGCCATGGACTAATCCAGACTGCACTGGAAAAGGGTGAAGCTCCAGAACATCTGCAGTACATCGATGACATCATTGTATGGGGTGACACAGCAGAGGAAGCTTTTGAGAAAGGGGAGAAAATAGTTCACATCCTTCTGAAAGCTGGTTTTGACATTAAGTGAAATAAAGTAAAGGGACCTGCGCAAGAGATCCAGTTTTTGGGAATAAAGTGGCAGGATGGGTGCCGTCAAATCCCAATGGATGTCATCAACAAAATAGCAGCTATGTCTCCACCAACCAGCAAAAAGGAAGCACAGGCCTTCTTAGGTGTTGTGGGTTTTTGGAGGATGCACATCCCAAATTACAGCCAGATTGTAAGTCCTCTGTACCACGTGACCCAGTAGAAGAATGATTTTGCATGGGGCCCTGAACAACGACAGGCATTTGAACAAATTAAACGGGAGATAGTTCATGCCGTAGCCCTTGGTCCAGTCCGGTCAGGGCAAGATGTTAAAAACGTGCTCTACACCGCAGCCGGGGAGAATGGCCCAACCTGGAGTCTCTGGCAGAAAGCACCAGGGGAGACTCGAGGTCGACCCCTGGGGTTCTGGAGCCGGGGATACAAAGGATCCGAGGCTTGCTATACTCCCACTGAAAAAGAGATTCTGGCAGCATATGAAGGTGTTCGAGCTGCTTCAGAAGTGGTCGGCACTGAAGCACAGCTCCTCCTAGCACCACGATTATCGGTCCTGGGCTGGATTTTCAAAGAGAGGGTCCCCTCTACGCATCATGCCACCGATGCTACGTGGAGTAAGTGGGTCGCTCTGATCACCCAGTGCGCCCGAATGGGAAACCCCAGTCGCCCAGGAATTCTGGAGGTAATCATGGACTGGCCACAAGGCAAAGATTTTGGAGGGGAAGCAGCGGAGGTGGAAGGCTGCTGTATGGAGCCCTACACGACAAGTCACGGAAACTGTCGAAGAAGAAGGTGAATCCAGCCAGTTTGCAGAGGTGAAAGCCGTCCAGCTGGCTTTAGACATTGCCAGTCTAGAGAAGTGGCCAGTGCTCGATCTTTACACCAACTCTTGGATGGTGGCCAATGCCTTGTGGGGGTGGCTGCAGCAATGGAAGAAGAACAACTGGCAGCGCAGAGGCAAACCCATCTGGGCTACCCCACTGTGGCAAGATACTGCTGCCCAGCTGGATCAGTTGGTTGTAAAAGTCCGTCAAGTGGACGCCCACATCCCTAAGAGTCGGGCCACTAAGGAACATCAAAACAATCAGCAGGTGGATCAGGCTGCCAAGATTGAAGTGGCCCAGGTGGATCTGGACTGGCAACATAAGAGTGAACTCTTTATAGCTCGGTGGGCCCATGACACCTCGGGCCACCAAGGAAGAGACGCGACATACAGATGGGCTCGTGACCGAGGGGTGGACTTGACCATGGACACCATCGCACAGGTTATCCATGAATGTGAAACATTCACTGCAATCAAGCAAGCCAAGTGGGTAAAGCCTCAGTGGTATGGAGGACGATGGCTAAAATATAAATACGGGGAGGCTTGGCAGATTGACTACATCACACTGCCACAAACCCACCAAGGCAAGCGCTATGTGCTCACAATGGTGGAGGCCACCACCGGATGGCTGGAAACCTACCCTGTGCCCCATGTCACTGCCCGGAATACCATCCCGGGCCTGGGAAAACAAGTCCTGTGGCAAAATGGCACTCCCAAATGAATCGAGTCGGACAACGAGACTCACTTTCGTAACAGCATCATAGACACCTGGGCCAAAGAACACGATATCGAGTGGGTGTATCACATCGCCTACCATGCACCAGCCTCTGGAAAGATCGAACGGTACAATGGGCTGCTAAAAACCACTTTGAGGGCAATGGGGGGGTGGGACTTTCAAAAACTGGGATACTCATTTAGCAAAGGCCACCTGGCTGGTTAACACCAGAGGGTCCACCAACCGGGCTGGTCCTGCCCAGTCAAAACCTCAGCGCCCTGTAGAAGGGGATAAAGTCCCTGTAGTGCACATGCGGAACATATTAGGGAAGACAGTTTGGGTTAGTCCTGCCTTGGAGAAAGGCAAGCCTGTCCACGGGATTGCTTTTGCTCAAGGACCTGGGTGTACCTGATGGGTAATGAGGAAGGATGCGGAAGTCCGATGTGTACCTCATGGGGATTTGATTTTGGGTGAGAATAGTCCACAAATAAATTGTATAAAGTTAATTGTTAAATAACCCTGTCACTGTCTGTTAACACTGTTATAATTATTATGTGTTGTACCAGTAGTATCGTAGTAAGAATCGTCCAGATTAAAGAAGGATGGACTTTTTGATGAAAACCTAGCAGAGCACAGCGATGATGGAACTGGACCTGGTTTTCAACAACTGGCACCCAGCAACTTCATCAAGATCGATGTCTCCAACTGCAGACTGTGGGCACGGACTGCACCAGATACATCAGCCGTGAGCTCCGGATGCAGCAAGTGACCGCCCATCACCACACATCACCTCTCCTGCCACGGAAGACCATTACGACACATGGAGACCAAAGTCATGGATTAAATGAACTCAATGGACACTGTCGAGTGATGATCCATAGACTAAGGAAATGCTATCTGGAGACAGGAGAAGTGGTGGTGGTGATCAACTGGACAATGGGGGACCTGGGCATGACAAAGATGGTATGGAATAAGGGGTGGATAATTTCCTGGGTTTGGCCAGGACAGGGTTAATTTTCACTGGAATCCAGGAAGGGGCACAGCCGGGTGGGCTGACCCAACCCCAATCTGGCCAAACAGAGCTGGGTATTCCATACCATGTCCCGTCATGCTGGGTTCCGGTGGGGGGGGGTGGTGCGGCAGGAACTCACTCGCGGCTCGGGAGGGCACAGCGGCGGTTCGGTCCGAGAGAGTGGTTCGGTTCTGCGGGTTTGTTTTGTATATTCCCCTTTTTTCTGTATCGTTGTTCCTGTTCCCTTTGTTTGCTGTTCTGTTAAACTGCCTTTATCTGTTCCCACCAGTTTTCTGCCTGTTTCTTTCCATTCTCCTCCGCACCCTGGTGGGGGGAGTGGCGACCACGTGGTGCTTTTGTTGCCGGCTGCAGCCAAAACCAGAACAATGCCCAAAGGAGGCTGTGACCCCGTGGGAAGCCCATGCTGGAGCAGGCTCCTGGCAGATTGTGTAGACCTGTGGAGAGAGAGAAAATACCGTGCTGGAGCAGGTTTGCTGGTAGGACTTGTGACCCCATGGGGGACCCACATTGGAACAGTCTGTTCCTGAAGGGCTGCAGCCCATGGGAAGGACTCATGTCAAAGCAGCAGGTGGAGAACTGTCCCCCATGAGAGAGACCTCACGCTGGAGCAGGGGAAGAGTGTGAGGAGTCCTGCCCCTGAGGAGGAAGGAGCGGCAGAGACAATGTGTGATGAACTGACTGCAACCCTCACTTCACGTCCCCCTGTGCCACTTGGGGGGAGGTGGTAGAAAATTAGGAGTAAAGTTAAGCGCAGGAAGAAGGGAGAGGTCGGGTGGGAGGGTGTTTTTAAGATTTGCTTTTATTTCTCATTATCCTACTCTGATTTGATTAGAGATAAATCAAACTTTTTTCTCCCCAAGTTCATTCTGTTCTGTCCATGACGGTAATTAGTGAGTGATCTCTCCCTGTCCTTATCTGGACCCACAAGGCTTTCATCATATCTTTTCTCCCTTGTCCAGTAGAAGAGAGGGAGTGGTAGAGTGGCTTTGTTGGGCACCTGGCATTCATCCAGACTAAACAATAACAACTTTCCAGAATCACTTCACAAGAAGCAGAAACAAATCCCTATCTATCTTTGTTTATTTATGGAGTGGGAAGCTTCTTTGCAATAGCTTGGAAATTAATTATGTTTTTCAATATTACAGCAGTACCTGGATAAGAAGAAATGGCCCACTTTTCAACTGCCTTTTTTCCTTATTCCAGTTAACTTTTTTTCTAATTTGCTTCCTGATGAGCACTGAAGATTTTTCAGTCACAAGAAACTAATTCCAGCAAGCAAATATGACTGAAGCTTCTTTACTTCACAGAAGTAGAGAATCTGTCAGTCGCCTTAGGAGCCCCTAACAGGTAATCCTATTCTCATATGAACATAGAGACAATCTTGCCTGTCTCAGCTTTTATACAGAAATGAGCTTAGAACCTCTGAGTGAAGCTAAATGTACCTGTGATGTGCCTGCAACAGCCTGAAATTCAGGTGGAAATTACTACATGACTCAGTACATGAAAAGAAAGAGAAAAGTCACTTTGTAGCCAAGAGTCTAGACATTCTGGATGGCTAGGATGTAAAGAATCATGGCTTTTTCTTTATTTAATTTTGTAACATTTATTTTTCTCAATAGCCTCAGAGTAATTCTGATTATTAGTGAACTTAGGGCAGCATTTCAGACATTTCCATGCAAAAAAGACTCCTTTTAAAGCCACAAATGGGCCAAGGTAGAAACTGTAAAAGGAGAACGGGAAGCCTAAGAAAGGCATAATGCTATAATGCTGCTGAAACAGAGGGCAAAAAGAAAACAAAAAATACTGTATAGGGTGAAAATCGGTTCTTACTTGAATATTTATTATCTTGTTTTCCACCTTTATAAAATATCCATAATTCTCATGAACTACAAATTAGAACTCTATCTGAAGTTTTCACAGTAGAACAAAATGGTTTTAGCTATGTAAGCTGGTGATACACAAGTTCCTTCAACTTGTGAATGCTCCTGTTTACTTCACTAGTGAATGTTTTTGCATTTGATAATCGTATTCCTGTAATGTAGTAACTACTATCAGACAAGAAAGAACTAATACAGGTGACAGGAGTTTCTTCTTTTTTGTTTTATTTGGTTTCATTTTTACTTGTTTAGGTGGTTTTCACAGTGTTAGTGAAAATGTTGTGGATTCAGCAATGTAAATTCTTTGTGTTATACACATTTGTTAAAACACCAAGAGCATTCAATCTCTAGGCCTATAACAATAGCTAAGAATTCTTACTATAGGAACTATAAACAATGATGATACTATCCAAGGTACATTTTTATATTAGATAGCTTTCTCAATAAAATTATATATCTCCAAAGTGAAGATTTTTTTTTAATTCAATGTTGATGTGTTGGATTACTTTTATTTCTTGATCCATCCCACAACAAAAGTTGCCAGAGCTGTAGCACGAGTCACAAGAAACACATACAAAGTGCTCTTTGTTTTATGTGGAAGAATTTATGTCTTATCCAGAGGTCAAATTCTATCCCTACAAGACTTATCTTTGAATGCTTTGGGTTTTGTGAACCTTCAAAATTTCTACATTTCTACTACAATGAAGATGATGGTTCAAATAAAGACACATTTTCTTTTCCATTCTTAAAAACATATAAAGGGATTCTCTTATTTTTTTCTTAGGTAGAAAGAACTCCATGTAACAGATGTGTGCTCTACAGCATACATGGCTTAGTGCACTCGTTGAAACATGGTCAGATAAATGTCTCTTTCCAAGGCCATCCATAGAATGGTGTTTGTGTGAAAGACAGGAAGAAGGTAGGGCTACTCTGCTCCAGATGCAGACACATTGAGATCTGTTTAAGATTATCACATCTAGGTGTTTAAAGTGTAGGATTTAGGGTTCAATCTGAAATAGACACCTACATTTTGATATCAATGTGCCTGAATATTTGCTAAATACCTACACTCCTTTTATAAGCAGAGGACTTTAACTATGCATTTAAAGGAATCGAGAGACTGACTCATCTAATTCAATGACTTGCCTGCACCTAGTTCCCTCTGTGAGTCCCTAAGAGACCGAAGTCTTATATAAAGGGATTACAGATATCAGACGTAAGAGATACCCGAAACTTTCTGCAGTAGGAAACTGAGGCAAATATAGAAATACAAACAGCACTAAGTGTCTGTTTTCAAGCATCTGAATCTCTCCCTAGAGGAATTCATTAGCCTGTGCACAGGGTGAGTCTGAGTTTGGAGTCTAGTTGTCAGTCCACAAAGCAATGATCTCCTGTTTATTTTTCGTTATACTAGCTGGTGGACATCTTAGGATAATTCAAATGGCACTAGATTCCTGTGTACAGGAAACTGATATTTTCTATTAATCATCTAATTTAAGGAGAGAAAAATTGTTTTGTAGGCTCCACCAATGATATCTACTAAACATTTAGTGTAGTACAAGCTTAGATACCCATCTCACTTGTAGATACTTGTGCTATAGATAACTAGTTGCTCATCTGAAGCTACAGCTGCATTTTGCCAAAAGTCTCTTAGAAGTGATCACCATACAAATGCTTGCAGAGACTCCAGTCAGCTCTGAGGATTAGAGGATATCCAGTACAGATCCCTGTAAAATTAAAAGGCTCATAGAGTTCATCAATATGCGAACTTTTCTCAAACATAAAGCATTTTAGAAACAGAATGATGCAAAAATAAACTTGTACAGCTTCTTTGACTTCTTGAACAGTCTGGTTATGTTTATGTTGGTAAATTAAATTCTCTTTTAACAGTTTAACAGTGTCGATGATCATATACCAGTGAATAAGAATTGTTTAATATGATCTTACATATATAGCCACTCTGTTGCAGGTTAGGTATTCAGTTAGCTTGCAGCTTGGATCATTAAAATAAGTTGTCTGTCCTAGATAGTGTGTTGAGAAGAGGTTAAGACAAGTAGTGTCTGAATTTTGGATAGGTAAAATAGTGCTAGTATGTTTGCTACTTGCAGTGTGCCTTAAGTATACATGGTACAGCATTCAAGCACATTACAGAAACTAAACTATATCCCTAGTAAAATATAAAATGATCTTGTACAGAAGAAAAAGGGAAAATAAGAATTTTAATTAATTAAGTTCTATAATCTAGAGGAAAAAATACTTACATTTATCATAGGTTTTATGGCATTTTTTCTATTTTGCTAATGAATTAAAAAATTATGTAGTCAGAGTTTTTACTGAAAAACATCTATGCGAGACTCTTCTGTTTAAATACTTTCAAAGTAACTAATTTACCAGTTTGTGTCAAGAACTTATCTCTTCTGTTCTGCTAGAGGTCTCTCAAGCAGCAATGGCAAAAACATTGACTGCATCATGCTGTGGCTCCTGCTCTTGCAATCTACCTCTTTCTGAGTTATTATAACACTTGAACCTAGTGTGACATCTGCCTTCTGTAATTAGAACATTTTCAAATTTGCCAGTTCCTCTTATATGTAGAACAAGCTAGCCTCAGTCCCAAGAATAGGAGAAAATTCATTCATGGCAGAAAATGTATGAGAAGACTTGCATTTGGCTGGCAGAAATTTAAGAAAAATGCATAATATGTTAAGTTGAATTTTGTGTTTTTCATCTTAATACTGAGAAATGTTTATAATACAATTTTCTATTGTGTGATAACAAATTAATTTGTTATCTCTGTAGATACTTTCAAGTAGCTTGCAGCACTTGAGGTATTGACATTATAAAGATGTAAAAGCTACTAAAAAAATATAAGTATTTTCAATTGTCAACCTTTGAATACATAAAGATATGTGCATTATTTAATAAGATTTTTAAAAAGCGCAAATTGGTTGATGTATATGATATCCTGCAAAGTTTTTTGTAGGTAGTGTCAAGAGATGTCTTACAACCAATGAAGCTTATTTGACTAAACTCCATACCTCTCAAACAGCACAACATCTGAGAATGTATTTTTCACCCATTGTCTTAAAAGCAGGAGGCCATGTTCTGTGTTCTTCAAATTCATGTACTTGAACTAATGCTTTTTGATAAAGCTTTGTATGCAGAATTTCTCATATCATTATATATTTCAAAGTTTACTATTTACCAGTAAAAAGTTATATATTTAATTTTAACCACATGGTTTTACTTAAGTTATGTTTCTAAAGGACATATTATGATTTCTAAAGGTAATGTACATTAAAAATTAATCAGTCATTACTGTACAGATGAAAATAAAAAGCATTAAGGAGACTGCTGTTTGTCTCTATTAAGCTAATCTAATTGCATTCTTCTTAGTACCTTTGACATTCAGACCCTGCAGGAGCAAAGTGGAAAGACGTAGTTATCGCTGTAAATCAATCTTTTTTTTTTTACCGGAAATACTTCATAAAAGTTTAGAGCATGTTGTTAGATTGCACAGGAACTGATCCATACAGTGGAGTGCCAGGATGTGTCACACAGACAGCCTTGGTGTGCAGCTTGGAGTGCCAGCAAAATGTCAGATCTCAAGTTGATGGCAGGAAACTGTCTGAACACAGCCCTAAAGAGAAGAATTTTTCAGCTTTAAACAAGATGAACTTAGTCTGTTGGCTAGCCGACAAATGTGAGTGAAGAAATATTCCTTGTGATAATCTGGAATGAATTGTAAATTCTGAGTTTGACAAGTAGCTTAGCAGTAGGAATGTTGATCATATAGGTAAATTAAACTTTAACTTACATGATATGTATTTATATTTATGTAGAATTAATAACATTAAAATCCCTATATGTCAATTTCATTGATGACATCAGGTCATTATTTTCTACTAAACTTTTTAAATTCCAAACCCAGGATTGTATGGATATGGAGATGGACATGGATGTGGATGTGTATAGGGATAGGGTTAGGGATAGTGTTACGGTCCAGGAAGACCCAAGCTGTAGAGATTCGTTGTTATTCCCAGAATGGGATTAAGACACAAATGAGGTCAAATGCCATCAATCAAACAGGTTTATTGATCACCTATTCAAATGAAGGCACAAGGAAACAGTGACAGGAAAGAGAGGAAAAGACAGGAAAGAAAGAAACCTAGTAAGCAATTTGGATAGAGTCGCAAGAGCTAGTCACCACCATGGATCCAGCAGCATCCCATTGGTCTGTAGTTTCTGTGTGCATTGGTAGTGGGGTCCCCTCATCATTTGGTCACACGGCCTTTTATAAGATGTTTGGGGAGGTAGTGTCCTAGGCAATGGCATATACCCCATGTTTCCCCAGTCCCGCGCATGTTTTTTTTTTCTCAGTCCTGGCTCCAGCAGATCGGGGAGGGGGTCGGTGTATAGCCACATTTTCCACAATGAGGTACCCGTCCTCCAACTCCCTTCAAAGCTGATTTCGGGCAGTTGTTCATTCCTTGTCTGGTTTGTATTTGGCTGGCCTGCCAGGGGTTCCTGCAGTGAGCTGGGCTGCAAACAAGCTTTGGCTGGCTTGCCAGGAGGTGTTGAAGCAAGCTTTGCAAACAAGCTTTGAGGCAACTGTCTTAAGATATGGTCTCAGACAGATAGGGATACACATCTGCATGTTAAAATAAGAAAAGTTATATGTAAATTTTCTAGAAGTCAAGGAAAATATTTTTTTTGGTATCTTAATTAAAAAATTCTGCATATTGTGTTCACAAAATAAAACAAGTAAGTATGATTGGCTAATGTTCTTCATTATCATGGATCACAGAAAAAAAGTTAGAGGCCCAAATGAAAGCAATAGAATCTAAATTGTTTTACATTTAGAACTTAACAGTCCACCTGTGTGTAGTTCTGCTAAATTTTTATTCTGCAAACATGTACCATAGTTAAATGCACATTCAAAGCTTTTTACACACCAGGTGAACCATTTGTGGGAAGTCAACCAGATTTCTCCCTTACCCTCCAGTAAAACTGAATCTTAAGAAGCATGAGAGAGTTATGAAACTGCAGGGTAAAATGAATAAAACTGATTCACTTTCTGATGAATTAAGTGAAAATTTAAGATTTTTGGAGAGAATGAATTTGTATGCAAGTAAGGTGTCGTAGAAGGCTTTATAGTTATTGCTAAAAGACTTGACATAACTCAAAGACAGTTTGAGTCAGAGCGAAGGAGCTAGAGATCTTCAATTGCCTGTCTATTGTCTTTTTATACTGTCTGTATCTGATCCCATGAGTTTTACACCTTTTCATTCTCCTCCCCATCCCCCTGGGAAGGTGGGGGAGAGGAGTGAGTGAGCAGCTGCATGGTCCTAGTTGTCAGCTTCTGGATTAAACAACAACCATCAGAGATGAGATTCTGAAAGGATAACTACAAAAGAAGGGCAGAGTTAAATTTTCCACAGATGTGTTGGGCCACAACTCAACACAAATCTGACAACCTTGGCACAGGGAAAATGTGGGCAGCCAGTATTAGAGCAGCAGAGGCGTTGTAAGTCAGGAGTGGAGTGCCTTTTGCAGAGATGTATAGAGATGTTAATGCACAGCACCTGACAGCATTGTGCCTTGAACCAGTCTGTACTAGAAATCTCTCATTTTCATGAACAGTAAAATCCCCCAACTTACAAAGAAATATAAATGCAATAAAAAATGTTTTCCCTAGCCCAAATACAGTTTATTCTTTATGAATATACTTTTAAACCAGAGAGCTGTCAAGAGTTGAGCAAATGGTAGCTACAATATATGCAAGGTCCTTTCAGAAAAAAAAAAGAGTTAAATACAAACATAAACTATTTTCTAAGGCTTCTGAATTACAGTGTGCCGGTTCTGAAAATCTTTGAATTCCCCTTGAGAATCTCCACTATAAAGTAATGGGTAAATTTGCTTTCCACTCTCAGGGATATGTTTTTTTAAGATTCACTGCTAATATAAATGCAAAAATAGTACATATGAATAAAGGAAAATATATGATTTGATATGAATTCAAACCCAGTAAGATTTCAGAACTGAATGGATTAAGAACCTGCATATTCACATCATAAATATTTTTGCTCCAGATTTTTCACAAAAAATGTTTCAAAGAAAAGCTATGTTTATTATTTTGTGTGTTTATCAATTTAGATTTTTTCTTATATGTTTTGGGTCAGTCTTATATTTGTAAAATATAACTATTATTCTGATTAAATTAAAGGATTTATCAGATCACATAAGCATTAATATAGTTTTAAAGCAATAGCACTGGAAAAGTTAAAACATCACTGATGTTCATTTTCTTAGCTTTAAATAATTTTAACTTTCTGCTTACTTATTTGTTTCTTATACCATTTTCAAATAATGAATTAAAAATAATTTCTTCGTATGTGGGGTCCTTCTTTGTTATAATATATTCTGTGCATGAGTTTAGGAAAATCGATGAACTATTTTGTAACTGGGATATGAAATATCAGTATGGTACTGGTTTTCTATAAGGTCCTATAAGACACGTTAGTGTTCTCGTGCCGAGTATAGCTTATAACATCTCAGAACACATATCATTATCCTGTTCATATGCACACTCTTGAAATGGGCTTGATAGATAAGGCTTAGAAGACAAAAGAGAAGATTTTTTTGTGCAAAGATTATGTTAAATTTGCTGGAAGCAGTAGTGAAATCTCCAGAGAAGAAATAAAAAGCAAGCAGGCAATCCGTGCACCTCTCATCTCCCTGCAATTCTTGGAGGTTACATATAAGAAGATTAGGAAAAAACACACAGACAAAATTGAAAAGCTTCCTAATGAAAACAAATTTTGCCATGTTTGATGGCTTATATATGTCATCATTTTTTTGACAGTAACGTAATGTGGAAAGACAATTTAATGCAATGAGAAGATATCACTTTCTAAGCAAATTGTTTAGGATAGTTCTCTTACAAAGAAAGAAGAACTGAAATGTCATTGGAATAACCCAATTCCAATACTCCTAAGAAACAGATAGGCATTGATAGAAACGATGCTATTCTTTCAATGGTTATTTAATTTTCCCAGTAAAATTTCAGGAAACAAAGTATCTTGAATGGATTGGTCAATATATGATATGTACTGACACTGCCATGACAACCTTATTTGGACAAAAATGATTAGCACACACATCAGACATTTGAGACAGAAAGCTGAAGCAGGCAGATGCAATCCGTCTCTTTGCCAAAGCAGATTCAACTAGCTTAAGTTGCAGAGAAATATTCAAGTTGGGTTCAACTTCCCTATGTTCAGCTTTATAGCAGTACTTCTCAAAAGTAGTTTACAGAACCTCTCTTTTAAAATATTAATTTATATTAGATATTTGTCTCTGCCCTCTGTAATCTTTACACTTGACTATTCACACATTCAGTATCCCTTAAAGTGAACATCTTTCCTTCAGTTTGTAATCCCTTCCTTCCATTTCACCACTGATCAGTTTATAGTGATTAAATTTGAATTTCCTGTGTTATTATGAAGCCATGAGTAAATTAGACAAGAGAAAATAATTTGCTTAATTTACAGTTCATTTGACTTGTGTGCCAAACAGCTTTCACACCCTTTTAGGCTAAAATTTGCACCCCTTCTGCTGAAGTTCCACAAAACTTCTACTGGCATATTGCAATCTACCCAGTTACATACATACTCCAGCAGAACTACTGAAAGTAGTTATACTTATGTTAGTAAGATTGTACCAGCATTGCTTGTTTCTTGTACAGAGAAAGACTGAATTCTAGTAACTAGAAGAGCATGAGATACGCTTGCATTTGACCCACTACTAATACAGTTCAACTGTGTAGTTCTGGGATTTCTTTTTTTTGTTAATACAAATTAGAAGTATTTTAAGAAAAAAAGTGTGACCACAGTGCTTACTAAAAAAAAAAAAAAAAGCAATCCTAAGTTACTTTGAATTAGTGAGAAATTTCTGCCAAAGGGGAATAGAATGTTTAATACTTGCACATAGATGATTCTAGTTGAGTGGCCATTCCTTGTCCTGCTGTCCTGTTTTGGAGGGAGTTAGGGTGCACTATTGACTAGACACAAGTGATGTCTTTCACTGGAAGTACTGTTTTGTGCATGAACCCAAAACTTTCACCTGAGTTTATGCCAATGATGAGAAACAATTCAAAGTATTCCCTTTTCTGCTTCATTGCAAAAGCAGGTAGAAGTGGCTGCTGAGCAGCCTATCTTTAATGAGCAAACTGAGTGCTTGGTCAGCTAGATGAACAGCTTAAGGACCGTGAAGACTGTGACAAACTTGTGGTGCATAATATAGTGCTCACAAGCATGCCAGAGAGTTATAAGAAATGTCTTACCCCCCTGAATAGTATGGAGTAGTACCTGCTTTCCAGCAAATGGGATTCACTACTTTCTGGTCTGAAACTAAGAAAGGTAGAACTGATCTCCTCCAAAGTCTCTGTTGTCTCCTGAAGTAGCACTGCCCTGCAAATTAAATGAATACTTAGAGCTAGTTGCAGAAATTTAGCCACTGCTGTTCCTGACAAAAGTAGTGGCTGAGGACCTTTGACTCCTGACCAAGGTCTAACTCCTCTCACAAGACAACATCTCTTAGAACCATCATCCGTCTCCTGTGACTACAAAAGGCTTTTAGATTTTTTGTGGAAGAAGAGATGGAAACAAAGACAATAGGTGATGCTGCCTACTTTGCTATCCTTCCATTTCAATGAGTGAGCAATGACACAGTAGCCGTTCCCCTTTCCTCTTATATCATGGTCACTCATCACATAAGGAGGCTAATGACTTCTCTCTTGCCTTTTAACATCAATTCTTAACTTCACATCTGACTGTAAAATTCTCTTTCTCCTTTCTTTTTAAACTTTTAAACTAATTTCCATTCTCTTTTGTCAGCTTTTGTTAGCTTGTCTTCTTTTGGGGTGGACAGGAGTAATTTACTAAACAATTGCCTGATATTACCAGAAGTTCCATCTGACTAGAAGGTCACCTGACGTCTGGCAGGTGAATGTGAACTGTGCAGATTCCTCTGCAGATCGTAAGCCCAGTGAACCAGGCTCTTGGGAAGCATCCTCTCCCCATGTCTTCTCATTTCACAATGGAAATCCTGGAAGGACAAAACTCAGATAGTTTCAGCCCTTTCCATGTCTGTAGAGGCTTTTCCCTCCTCTTCGGTACTTAAGACTTTTTGTGAGTGTGCATGCTTTCCATCCCTCAGGTTATCCTTCAGCATGACATGAGTCTCCTGGTTGCCTGGTGCCCAGAGGTTGAATGATGTCCTATGCAGTGGTCAAGTGCTGCTCCTTCTCAGCCTCCTTTTTTGGAGCTGTTGCCTTTAGAACAGCTTTTCGATAGAGCAAAGATCTGAATTAAAACCTCAGCTAACTGTCCTAATCCTGGTGCTTGTAGACAGTTGCTAATTAGGAACATTCATTAAGGTTTAATAATTGTATATTTCAAATAATTAAATGTAAACTAACGACAACAAGATGTTCTATAGGTATGTCAGTGATAAAAGAAAGGCTAGGGAAAATGTGGGCCCTCTGTGGAAGGAAATGGGAGACCTAGTTACCTGGGATATGGAGAAGGTACTCAATGAAGTTTTTGCCTCAGTCTTCACCAGCAAGTGCTCCAGCCACACCATCCAAGATGCAGATGGTAAAGGTAGGGACTGGGAGAATGAAGAGCTGCCCACTGTGGGAGAAGGTCAGGTTCCAAGGAACCTGAAGGTGCACAAGTCTGTGGAACCTGTCAAGGTGCATCTGTGGGTCGGGAGGGAACTGGCAGATGAAGTTGCTAAGCCACTACCTATCATATTTGACAAGGTATGGCAGTCTGGTGAAGTTCCCAATGACTGGAACAGGGGAAACATAACTCCCATTTTTAAAAAAGCAAAAAAGGAAGACCTGGCGAAGTACAGGCTTGTCAGTCTCATCTCTGTGCCCAGCAAGATCTTTTAGTAGATCCTCCAGGAAACTAGGCTAAGGCACATGGAAAATAAGGAGGTGATTGGTGACAGCCAACCTGGCTTCACTAATGGAAAATTGTGCCTCACAAATTTGGGAGCCTTCTATGACAGGGTTACTGCGCTGGTGGATAAGGGAAGAGCAAGTGACATCATCTAACTGGATTTATGCAAAACATTTGACACCGTTCAGCACGACATTCTTGCTTGAGAAGTGGTCTCATGTGAACTTTATAAGGTTCAACAAGGCCAAGTACAGGATCCTGGACCTGGGTCAGGGCAACCAAGAAGATGACAAAAATGAAAAGAATTTCGACTGAGTTGTCTAGAGTTTCAAGCAAGTGAAGGAATGAATGGATGACAGATGGATTTGAATTCTCTTCCAAATACAGAACATTGCTTTTATTTATACTGAAAAAAAATTTCTTTCTCCCTGATGATCTAAAAGATATCTATCTGAAAATCTTCTCTCTGAACTCCCGCTTTTGTTCTTTGAGCTGAAAAATCAGTTTTTTCAATAATCATGTGCCAGTAAAGCACTCCTAACTATAAACATGTTTTCAAAAATGTCATTCCGTTTCAGAACAAATGACTGATAGTACTGAATAAAGAGATCATTGTTTATTTGGCAAAGGCAGAATTCTAAAGAGAAGAAATTATTTCTTCCATGAATAATTTTTCTTTTTTCCATCCCTTTTTACACATGCTCCCTTTCCTACATTATCACATATTATTTTTCCATTCAATTTTCAAGAAAAAAAAAAATTATGTATTGGACAGCATAAACATAAGCATTCAATCTAGTTCTCAGTATAATACACAATGTTACTCTGTGCTTTCAGAAAGAGAGAGTTGCATATTAACTCTTCAGAGAGCTTTTCCCTGTTTGGCCCAGGCTTAGTTTCTCCTTAACTAGCATATTTAAGCTTGATTTGAAGATGAATCCCAGGTATGCTCATATGTGCTGCAGGCTTTTGGTACGTCCATGCAGGCAGGGCACAGATGTGTTTGAAGCTGGTCTCCCAGATCCCACAAAAAGAAAACAGCAAGCTAAAGTTCTCTTCGTACATCCTCTCATGAGAAAGTTCATGGGGCAGCAGGGTGTGTACATGCAGGAGGGATCTTAACGTATCTCATTCTTCTTACTCCTGCTGTAAGAGGGCACTTCCCTAGGAGGGGCAGGGCTTCACAGAGAAAGCCGTAAAAACTGTAAGAAGTGGAAGAGATGCCATTTCTCACTTGTGGGCAAGGGAGGTCCTTTCTGACCCTTTCTTGCCAAGTCCATATTCTTCTTCCTTAACTTTCTCAAGGTTTTCCACCCACACCCACACAAATCATCTATTTTGAGAACTAAGTTGAAAAAGTATTTTAATTGGAAACCTTAAGAGGTTTGGTCTTCCTCTCCTTACCTTTCTCTTCTTGCTTCACTCAGCAACCTCAGTTCAGCACTTGTTACTCTCTCTCTCTCTCTCTATATATATAGACTAAAGGTACAGAACGTATTAATCCCTATATATTAGTTAATACAAGAAAAATGTTCCTTTCCCATTTCCTTACTTCGCAATTGATAAAGACTGCAAAAGCTGATTTGACAAGAGACTTGATACTCAAGAGTTGAGAGGTGCACAGCGGGACAACTAGAGACTATGGGAATAAGTTGAAAAAAGAAGGTTTCAGACTAGAATTAAGGAATAATCTTTTCATCTTGAGGACAGACAAACGTGGGAGCAGGTTTCACAGAGAGGCTGTACAGTCTCTGTCCTTTGTGCTCAGCAAGGTTTGACTGGACACAGCCCTGGGAACCCTGGTTTGATGTCAGAGCTGACCCTAATTTGAGCAGGGAATTGGACTAGAGATATCCTGAGGTCCCTTCCACCCTGAATTATCATATGAAGCCAGGTCTTTTTTATGTCCCAGTCTGGTTGCTTTTCAACAATTCAACTATAACTGTTGAATTTTACTGATTTTCCATAGTATTTTAAAAGATTATTAACATTGGATATAATTTTGTGTAAATGCCTCTTTTAAGCTTGTGTCACTTTTTATTTCCTTACTTTTCTTCTAAATGTTAACAATAGGCTATTGGCTTAAGCGTGTACATAATTTTAATTAATATGCTGCTTCTGTTTTTTCCAGATCATTAATGAAGATGTTAAAAACTGACTTAATGCATTGCTTTGCTTATACTCAACAGAAGTCATGAAAAATTACCTCTTTTGTAAGAGTAACCCAGTGTGCTAATTCCTTACAACAATTGGCACCAATGTTGCTATAGCTCATAATTAGGTGAATATCAATTAGCTTGAAGTATGACTGATAAATTTATATTAATGTTAACCTAATGCTTCATTTACATTTACAGCTGGTTTTAATTATTTGAACAATCATGAAGAAAATTAAATCCTGCAGTCAGTGAGGTTTCACCTTCACAGATGAATTTCTGGGAATTTAGTAAACAAACCAGACGTAAATATGATTAATTTTTCCTAGAATTTTGCCATTGCAATTACCTGTCCACTGCTTTTATTACAGCAGTTGAATGTTGTATATTAAACTCTAGTTAAAAAACCCACAGAAAAAACACACCTAAAAAAAAATCCAAACCGCAACCCCCCTATTTCTCTCCTTTTTATTTGTGTCTCAGTAGAGTGTCTGGACAATGCCACCTGTTGATCTTTGTTAATGTGATACATTGTTCAAAACGTGGACATGTACAAACTTTTTTCTCTTTTCATATTTTAAAATGCAATCAACTTATTTGCAATGTTTTTGTAGGTACAGGTTTTCCTCTTCTTCCTATCAAGTTTTTCCTTCAGCCACAATAGCAGCAATTTGTGAAGAGTTTGTTTGCTACCTTTATAATAACTATCTTCTCAAAGAGGAAGCAGAAAGATAAACAGTCTTCTCACTGGTGCTTTAATGAGGCTTCTAAATTTGGTCTCAAATATGTAAGCTGGAATTTCCTAAACATATCTCGGAGAATGATATTACACAAACCCTTTGAAGAATATGATCTGAGTGTCCTACTCCCTTATTGTCTTTCAAAACCTAGTCCATAAATCTGAAATCGCACCATACAAGATACCATGAAGAAAATTAACTCTATACAAGTCAAAAAACATACAAGCCCAAAGAAAGAATTGCTGAAGAATTTTCAGTAACTCCTGGCCATGATATTTAACTGTTCACACAACCACAGAATTTTTTAGGTTGGAAGGAACTTCTTGAGATCTTCCAGATCAATGTTCCTGCTCAAGCAGGCTTAGCTAGATCTAGTTGTCCAGGATCGTGTCCAGAGAAGTTTTGAATGTCTCAAAGGCTGGGTATTTCACAACTTCTCTGGGAAACATGTTCCAGTATTTGACCACTATAAGTAAAAAAGTATTTTTGTAATCAAGTGATGGAGCTGTGGTTGGTTGTTTTTGACCAGCTGCCAGATGCCCACGCTGCCTCTCAGAATCACAGAAAGGTAGGGGTTGGAAGGGATCTCTGTGGGTCACCTAGTCCAGCTCCCCCTGCTGAAGCAGGGTCACCTACAGCAGGCTGCACAAGACCTTGTCCAGGCGGGTCTTGAATATCTCCAGAGAAAGAGACTCCACAGCCTCCCCGGGCAGCCTGTTCCAGTGCTCGGTCATCCTCAGAGTGAAGAAGTTCTTCCTCATGTTCAGACAGAACTTCCTATGCTTCAGTTTCAGCCCAACGAAGTCTAATTAGGAAAAGAAGACTTTATTATTTAACCAATTACTGAAGCAATGGTAATAAGAATCTGTTCTGTGAAAGATGTATTTTATTTTAGAGTTAAGTTGTACAATAATTTGGATGCTTTTGTTTTGTGTTCCCATTTCCAAGGACTGAAAGAAACTGAGAAGAACCAAAATCACAAGGCCCTCTAGCCATTTTGTGTCAGTGGCTCTACACTCAGGAGCCAGAGACAGAGTTCTGAAACAACAGTCAGGAAGCACTCTGTTTTGTTACAAAGACGTTTGCAGCAAAAAGTGAGCAGATGTTGACATATGGGATGAAGTTAAAAATTTTATCCTCACACGAGTGGGTTACACTAGGTATTGCTTTATTCACAACTCAGAATTGGGCCATCACCTCAGTGAGTGGCAAAGCTTAACTCGCTAGACCAGTTTATATACATTTATTAAACTGATTACATCAAGTCTAGAATCTTCATAAGTTTCTAAGCAACCGTTCCGTTCCTTTAAGTACATCATTTATTAAGTTCTTTCTATTCTTCTGTCTTCGTAGAATTCTCCCTCGCTGGTTTCAGGCCTTGCTTGGTTTCAGAGTCGTCTCGGCTTCTTTTGTGAATTCTGTTTGATACAATCCATACAATTAATTTCTATCCCAATTGCAACATAACGATTGTATGGTTTCTTAACACAGCAGTGTTTACATAGCTGAATCTACGTTCCAGTTCTATGATTTTATTCTATTCTATAATCAATGTTTATAACCAATCTCTAACAATGGAGTTTGAAAGAATCAGACATAGCTGTATTGTCTGGTACCAAAAATATGCAGATGTAGCTGGAGGTTGCAGCTGAACTTTAAAGAATCAAAGAATCATAGTTAAATTCAAGTTGGAAGTGATGTAAAGTTGTCTCTAGTCCATGCCCTTGCACAAAGCAGAGTTAGCTATTCGATCACACCAGGTTGCTCAGGCCTTTGTCTGGTTGGGTAATCACCAGTGAAGGGGACAGCACAACATCTCTGGGCAACCAGTCCCATTGTTTGACTGTCCTGATGGGGAAAATATCTCTGAATATGTTCATTTATCTCTATGTATTACATCTGATTTTTTATCACAGAAGACTTTCTATCAGCAAATGTTTGTTCTAAAGAATTGAAAATTTCCACAGTTGCAGTTGAAATGAATTATTTTGCCTGACAGGGGTTTTGGAAGACACAACAGAAGACAGGTCTTCTTGGCTCCATACTTCCCCAAAAACTCATTACCTTAGATCTACTTCAACCAAAATTTATCGAAGGATAGCCTGTTGTGGGTATCTTATCTAACAAATTTTCAGCCAAGTTAAACAGTATTCTGGGAATCTTGCAACTATTCCTGTGCTATGTAAACCTCTGGTTCCTTGTTCTCCTTTTTTAGGATTTTTATTTTCATTTTTTGGAATGTCTCATTTTCCAGCCTTGATCACCAAAGACCAGATATCGCATATGCCTTACAGTTAGAAGCCTCTTCAGTCTTCATCATAAAAACTTTTCCTCTTTATGGAATCCTAATTCTCTTTATATCTTATTCTGATTTACATATTCTTTTTTCTTAGAACATATAAAAAAGAAAGGTAAATATTAGAATATATATAGACACCTGAATAAATGACCTAACATTCAAAAGAGCAAAATATGCACAGTTTCTACCAGAGCACAGGAATATTTCTGTGATACTTCTAAGAAAGAAAATACTAGAAAATTTTACCTTGTGTATCATGCCTGTGTGCCACTGGAAGAGAAAACAAAAGTTGTCTGGAAACCTGAGGAAGTTCCTTTAGTTTTCTAGAGCAGTGGAAATCTTTTTTCTCATTTTTCTTTCTACAGTTAATGCCTCTTAACTTAAAGCGCCTTACATAATATTGACAATAAAATTACAACTACTTTGTTCCCATTAGACTAATTGATAGGGCAAGCTAGTTATTGAAATGATAGGGAACTAAACTGCACCTGAATTTCATGTTTGATCTACTGTACTTTAAGAAAGAGATTCGTCTTCTGTATCTTCACAGTTTATGAGAAGACAGACTAGTAGGACAAGAGATTCTGAAGTTTAAATATTAAATTTTTTTTTAGATGTGAAGCTTGTTAAAGGTTGTAAATAATAATCTGAAAACAACTTCAAGAATAGAACACTGAAAGAAAGGCTATTGTAAATTAGGTACTTCTGCTTTAATCTAGATAACAATGATTAGAAGAGCCTTTCATACAATTGTAACATATTTTTACAAACAGTAAATCAATATTCTAATCCATCAAGCAGCAGTTGCAAGGTTTCCTTTTTTCTTTTTTTTAAAAAAGACAATGAATTAAAAAATTCTTAGTGAGTTTTTACATCAAAGACAACATCAAAAGTAGAATGTGTTTTAATTTAAACACTCTCAAATGGCAGGTTTGAGTTTACTTTGAGGTGGAAATGCTCTCCAAGTGAGATTGTTACCTGTGTAACTACAGCAGTTGTACTGGACAATGCCTTGTTACATTTAGTGCTGAACATCAGGCTGTGGAGAATTACAATCCCTTTGTCTTGTTCTTTCAACACCTCTCTGGAATGTATCAGGTAATATTTTTATAGGTTTTCTGCAGAAAGGGATGAAAGGATTATAACATACGTGTTATGCAACTAAACTTAACCAATATTTGCAGATTTATTATTATTTCTTATAATAATCTTTTTCATCTTTTCAAGTATCTATTTCCCAGATCATACTTTCCAGTCCTTAAATTTCCAACATTGAAAAGTGATTTGACTTGAATTCAGATCCTTTTTAACATTTGAAATTTGCAGTCAGTCATTGTAACACTGCAAGATCAAATGTCAGTGTTTCTGTGCATTTCCTCAGATGTTGGATGACCATCTGAAATTATTTGAAAAGTCAGTTAAAGCTCCTTCATTAAGAACAAATATACTCAATTGGGAAAGAAAAGCTGATGCAATTGTTTCTAAATTCTTAATCTTATTTAATATATAGACTATGTTTTCCTGTGTATGATGCAAATAATGCAGGTATTTTAAAATTTGAAATTGGAAGACAAAAAACTTCTAAAAAGCTGTACAAAGTTCTGGAGCTAAAGGTTATGTATGTGACTTGGTAAGGAGATAAAAATAAGGCTGTATTATTTTGAATAAAAGACTAATTTATATTTGCCTAATTATTGTCTTAAGGAGATTTAAAGCTTGAGAGAAAATATAAACCAGATGTTTAATTCTGTGCAATCCATGAATTGGACCATGGACAAGCCCTCTTGTCTTTTGCACCAGTATCAATCTGGATAAGCCCCTCAGCTTCGTTAGTGCTATTTGTGATACATAACTGTGACACTGGAAGGAAGGTAGGGTCTATAATTTTTCAATATTTGTACTGAAAACACATTAGTAAAAGAATAAGTCATCTAGATTTAGGGCACAAAAGAACTAGAATCTGGAAGCAAAAAATGCAGTAATCTAGTACTCACACCTTGCCTAAAGGTAGTGATCTTTTTTTGGCAGAGAAAAAACTATATCTCCCAGGTTTCTGAAACATTACTTTAACGGCTGGAGACTGAGAGTTTCAAGTTAAAAAAGAACACCTCAAAGAAGTAGAATGCCTTGAAGTATAATTGCAGTTGTGCTCATTAAGAGTAAACCTGTGAAGACTTGACATTTCATCAAGTTTTCAGTTAGACTTCCTAAGAAAACAGGCTTGAAAATGTTATTCTGAGTACTGAGATTTCTTTTTCAGGGTTACCTTTTGACATCTTAGAGTCAGTCTGTCCATTTTCAAGAAGCCAATAGTGTAATTTGGAACTTTTTAGCCACATGTTGACCAAGAAGAGCATAAGATAAAGGAAGGTGCAGTGCCATACTCATTAGAAACAGACTCTAGACATTGTCATTTTTCTAAGTACTTCATTGACTTCCCTCTCTAGACAGACTCTGACTTTTCAGTACAGGTCTACAAAGGACTAAAACTTGAGCCAAACTACTCCAAAATAGACTAAGTCTCTAACTAACACAACATGTGAGAGCCAACAGTATAATGGTCATTGAGAAACATTACTTTTTCTGTGTTTCTATACACTGTATTTCTGTAAAGACAGCCAAGCCATCTGTTCACATGTTTCAGACCATAAATGATCGCAAAAATTTACTCTGAATCTTCAGCCCTAGGTGATTCCAATATAGCTCTCCCTCTTTTATTTCCTTTTTTTTTTTTTTTTCCCCCTTGGGTAATGCCCCTTTCCCCACAACATTACTTATTTACTTGATTTTATCTAAATCCTTTCTGTAAACAGCAGCCCACATTTGCAGCCTTTCTCTATTTGCTGTTTTCTCATAGATTACCATTACTTTGCATCCTCTCCTCTTTCTTCTGCATCATCACTGCCAAGTTTTATATAGTCATTCCAAGAGGGTGATTATTAGACTTTTTTGAATGTTTGACTATAGTTTTTATGCAATGACCAACATCTGTGCGATAAAGATTGCTTGTATTCACTGCTGGTTAAAGATATTTATCTTACATAATGAGTTTTATACACTCACTGTTTCCAAGAAGACTCAGGTCTTGTATATTTTTTTTTCATCCAAAATGTATCATATCTGGTGAGTATAAACAGTAGTTATGACGAATTACTACCATGTCTCATACTCCAGTCATTAAAAAGTCAGCAGATTCAAAAAAAGAAAAAAAAAGTTGCAATCTTTATTGAGCTGGAATACTCTCAGGCTGATGATTTACATAGAAAAGCTTCATCCACAGTAACAAAAATTTACTGAGTCCCACAACAGCAGTCTTAGCATTTTGAGAAGCAGGTTCACTTCCAGGAAAGATTAATTTCCCAGCAATAAGACCATCATTTGCACTGTTTCTGACCTCACTACAACCTTACTGTATAGAACAAAATAACTAGATCAAAAAGCCCTGCTTTGAAAGACATCTCATAAGCTGTGTGTTTAAAGTCTGACACTAGACATGTTGGAACTATTGCATATCTTCAGGTGGTCTTCAAAAGCCCAGCAAACCTAGAGCTAGGCATGCTGTATGTGTTTAAAACATCTGTATATTACATACACATATAGCAGAAAGTCTCTGATGGCATGTCTAACCTAGTGTATGCTCAGACCTGTGGAGGATGAAGCATTAAAGGACTGGGGACATGTGAGCAATCCAGCATTTTCTCTATGAGGCCATGAAGCCTTAGCATAAGGCCGCAGAGCCTTAGCATAAGACCGCAAGGGCATCTAGAGGACAAATGGTGGTATAAACAAAGAAATGAATGCAAAGAAAAATGAGTCCAGAATACTGAAGCGGAACCTGCCACCTACAAGAAAGCCACGAGCACAGCGCGTGAACAAGTAATGCACACCAATCATAATCGGGTTGCTATGTGATTTAATTTGATTATTGCCAATGGGAGATCGCCGCGTGTGTAATGGGGAATATAAATGTGAGCTATCTGGGGCTAATAAACGGCTTGTACCTGATCACATTGATCGTCGTGTCGAGTCCAGTTCATCCTCCGCGACACAGACTCTCCAATGCTTTCAAGAAAGCCCTAGGACAGTTTCTAAGCCGATACTTTGCTCTGACAGAGGAAGAACTGATTCAAACAGTGTGTAACTTTTAGATTTCTCTTCATCTAGGTTCAAGAGTCCCAATTAGATGTGTTCCAGATGGCTCTTTTCACGGTCTGGCAAAACAATGACTAAAATATACCCATATGTATTAAGTCAAAGCAAAGGCATCTGAGAATACTGCTTTTCTGCACTAAGTACCTCACTTCCACTTCATACACACAGGTATAATAATGAAAAATAAAGCAGAATAAGTGTCTTCACAGAGCAAGAAGGAAACAGGTTGAAAACCACCAACAATTTGGGCAGTTATATTAAGAATTCACTATTTTGATTTTAAACACGCCTAACATTACATTTGCTCTTTGACACTGTATTATTTTTTCTGTCTCATTTTGTTTCTTCTGCTTCAGCATTACTTTTCGTATTCTGCACTTCCTCCTAGACACTTTTACTGGTGCTGATCAGCTTACTGAGAGTGACTGTTAGAAATGCCTAATGCTCTTCTAAGGCTAACCCTTCCAATAATGCTAAAGCATGCCCAGAATGCTGGAAAGATTAAAAAATATATGTTCTCAACAAAGCCAGACAATATAAAACATCTTATTCACATCTTTCTGTACTGAATTATGAGATTATCTGCAAGAAGTTTCACAGAACATTAGCTAATTTATTTGCAGTATTTAAGAAAACATTCAGTGCTACTCAAGTAAATAATTTTCCCTTGAAGTAATACTTAATAGTCCACACAATATATTTTAAAGAGAGGGTAAAATATAAAATATTATAAAGCAAAACCTGCATCCCATAATATGAAAAGTAGACATTATAGACTCCTCTCACCTGTTTGTATTTGACTGATTATATTTTCTAGGATACTAATACAGGGTTAATTACTCATTATGCACCATCTCAAGACATCTTTTGTGGATTTGCCTCTTAAACAGTGCAGAATCTTAAATTTTTCAAGGTGTTCTTCTACATTCCTGTAGAATTCTGTGTATTCTGGGTGTGCCAGCTGAGTCATTTAAGCAGCAAAAACAGTCCTGTAGTGAGCACCTTACTGATAGATCTGGCTCCTTTGGAGCTTGTAATATCAGAACCTAAATCCCTCAGTTTTGCAATCAGATGTTTGTGCTTGGACCCTTACAGCTGTGCAGAGCCTAATAGGCTTCTTCTAGTCATCAGATCTAGCTATATGGAGTTTGTTGTATAAATGAATCTGAGGAGAAGTAAGACCACCTGCAGAACAAGATGGAACAAGATGACAAGATAACAAATGTTATTGTTTAATATATTTCAAAGTATCGCTTGTCTCTGTCAACCAGCTTGAGAACAACTGGCATCAAGCGTTTGAATGACATCTGCAAGGTGTTGAAAGGATATCAAATAAACAAACTGACAGCAGAGGAAAATCTTCTTTCACTAACACCCTTCACTTAGAGTTATACATTTTTTACAATAATAGTAGATATCATGTAGGTACATTTCAGTGGGTACTAAATGTCAGTTAGAAATACATTTTTAACTTTGCAGTATTCCTGAAGTAGAACGTAATTTTTTTTTACAGCTTTTGGGGGTAATATATATATTTTTCCACAAGAAATGCTGTATATATATGAATTGTTTCCATAAAACAAAATGTAGGTTTATTAGTTTTCCAGTAACTTAAATAAACACATTTAACAAATCCAGAAGTAAATGGGATTAATGATAACTTTATAAATAATCTTACTGTAAATCTGTGACCTGTGTATAAAGGGCTACCTTATATTAGCCCTTTAAGTCTCAAGTATGAAATTGTAGTCCATTTAAGGCCTTTGACACGATCGCCCAAAATATTCTTCTTTCTAAATTGGAGAGATATGGATGTGATAGGCGGACTCTTCCGTGCATGAGGATTTGATTGGATGATAGTATCCAGAGGATTGTGGTTAACAGCTCAATGTCCGGATGGAGATCGGTGATGAGTGGAGTCCCTCAGGGGTCTGTATTGGGACCAGCACTGTTTAATATCTTCATCAATGATGTAGAGAGCAGGATCAAGTGCACCCTCAGCAAGTTTGCAGATGACAGCAAGCTGAGAGGTGCAGCCTGCACACCTGAGGGATACGATGCCATACAGAGGGACCTGGACAAGCTTGAGAAGTGGGGCCATGTGAACCTCATGATGTTCAACAAGACCAGGTGCAAGGTTCTGCACCTGGGTTGGGGCAGCCTACAGTATCAATACAGGATGGGAGATTAAGACAGTGAGAGCAGCTCTGCTGAGAAGGACTTGGGGCTGCTGGGGGATGAAAAGCTGGACATGAGCTAACAATGTGCACTTGTAGCCCACAAAGCCAAACATATCGTGGGCTGCATCAAAAGAAATGTGGCCAGCAGGTCAAAGGAGGGGATTCTGCCCCTCTGCTTGGCTCTGGTGAGACCCCACCTGGAGTACTGCATCCAGCTCTGGAGCCCTCAGTACAAGAAGGACATGGACCTGTTGGAGCGGGTCCAGAGGAGGGCCACAAAAATGATCAGAGGGCTGGAACACCTTTCCTATGAGGAAAGGCTGAGACAGCTGGTGTTGCTCAGCATGGAGAAGAGCAGGCTGCAGGGAGACCTCATAGCAGAATTTCAATACATGAAGGGGGCTTACGGGAAAGACGGGGATAAACATTTTAAGCAGGGCTTGTTGAGATAGGACAAGGGGTAATGGTTTTAAACTAAAAGAGGATAGATCTAGACTGAATATAATGAAGACATTTTTAACAATGAGGGTGGTCAAACACTGAAACAGGTTTCCTAGAGGTGTGGTAGATGCCCCATCCTGGGAAACATTCAAAGTCATGTTGGGCAGGGCTCTGAGCAACCTGATCTAGTGGTAGATGTGCCTGTTCCTTGCAGGGGGGTTGGGTTAGATGACCTCTAAAGGTCCCTTCCAACACAAACTATTCTATGATTCCTTGATTCTGAGAGTCTATGATTTGCAGTTGATTTAGAAAGAGGAACAAAGAGGTTCAAAGCAAGAGAAGAGTAACTATTGATTGACATCGGAGGAGCCCGTGAAAAATGAAGTACTTCCAGGGAGCCCTAACTCATAAAAATATACTTGGCTTGATTTGTTTAGTTCATGTAGATCTACTGTGTTGCTTGAGTATGTGTATTTGTACTCACTTGGGTGAGGCCTTGATTTGAGGAGGGATCTGGTATTACCTGTTTGTGCGTACATGGGTGTGAGAGAACTAAAACTGCCTGTTAGAGAGGGAGCATCTGGCATCATCTGCAAAGAGGAGAGCTCAAGCTGTTGAAACCATCTGTGAAGAGGAGAGATACAGAGATAGAGATGCAAGCTTCAGAAATCAACATATAGTAACAAAACTGAAAAGCTACTTTCTTAAATAGCAAATTTGCTCCAAATAAATTCTTGACTATAAGCACTTTTCAGATGCTGGTAGAAAGAAAGAGTGAAGTTTCCCTGGTGACAGAGCTGTCTGTCTCTGCTGCCTGAGCAAGGCACATCAGGCATCAGGAGTCTCCAAACCCCCTATGTATGGTGCACTTCATAAGCTCACAGATGTCCATGTGCTGTAACAGGAAAAAGCGTTTAGACATTGATTTTTGAGGGGAAAAGGCAAACATGCGAATCCTCGAAAACATTCATTCCTATGTCCCACTCAGCCTCCTGACCCCCACTACTGAAGTCGGTGCTGTTGAGATGTTTATGTTTTCCTCTAAGGAAGGAAATTTTGCCTCCTCTTCCTTTATATATTTAAACTTGTCTCCTTTAAGCTAACCGAAAATATTTATAGGTGGTTTGGTACAAAACATTGTGTTGTTCATTGCCTCAAACATCGCTAATACAAACCCTCCTTACTGGAGCTCTCATTTTATGCAACTTCTCATCACCACTTTTAAAACCCTGCAAGGTTAGTGGCCACCTCATCTGCACTCATACATATACATCAAGGGTGCAGATTCCCACTGCCATGCTAACTGGAATCCTGGCTTATGATTGCCTGTTGCATTTTTTACACAATGTCATTTTCTCACATTCCCACTTCTGTGCGGAAACAACTCTAAAAAATCCTCACTTCCACTTTAAATCTTTCCTTCAAGTTTGTCTTTGTGGCAATGATAGAAACCATTTGTCAGTGATTAGCCAGCTGGTGTGACCACTGCTTATTGCACTGGATACAGCTGCCTTACTGCTATTTTTGTGTTTCCTCTCCATCTGTCTTATCCACCTGCTGTCTCTAGTTTCAAGCTTAAATTTAGGCTCCCTGGACAAAAACTCTCAATTTGTTATGCTTGTACAGTGCCTAGCACAGGGTGTCCTTAGCTATTTGTTCTCCCTCAATACAAACTAATATGCCCTAAGCTGGCTCAGAAAGAGGGAAGGTGCAAATTCTGCATCTCAGGGTGGATTTACACCACCTGTTCACTGATACGGAGGCCAGAGGGCGTTTAAACACGACTGGCTGTCTCAGGAAATGACCTGGAAAGTAGGATGAAACAGCATATTTTGAGTTCCAGGTTATCATGACTGGACTATAGCAGGGGCTAAAGAGGGGTGTCTTTACACAGCAAAATTGTGTAAGGTAAACTTGGGAATACAGCTGTTAGAGGAAGGACAAAATCTATACTTTAGGTACCATAACACACATACACAGGTTTGTGCAAGTTACATGGTATTGTGCACAAAATTGTGCATAACACAGAAGTGCGTACAAAATGCTTATACTGTAACACTGCTTACTTTTCACCTAGCCACAGAACAGGCTGACTAACAGCCACAGAATCTTGAAGACTAGAAAGTGGAAATTGTAGAGATGTGTTTTAATTTTACAGCTCTAAAATTTTAATCTGATTTTCTATGCCAGTGCCTGGTAATTTAGAGGTAATTCCATTACATATTTTAAAAAAATATTATTATTTTATTATTATTATTATTTAAATTAAAAGGATATCTGTCTTTTTAAGAAGGCTCTCCAAAATATTCCCAGGTTTAATTCAAACACCATATTACTATCACATTTCAAGTATAGTTCAGTAATTTCAATTTATTGTAAAATCACACTGCTAAATCTGTACTTCTGGTTGAGAAGGTACTTCTATGATAAATTCCTGTGCTTAAACAGGTGACATTTTGAAAAATCTAGCTTTATAAGATCAAATTCTTATACTCATTGCCTAAAGGCAACTTTATATACTCAAATTTAGAATAATTCCTTTTACTTGTTCATAAATTTGCAGCTATGTAAGAGTGAAGATATCATGCTTTAGAGCACTATTTAAGTGTTTTATACTTGTTTTGGATATCCACACCTTGCGTATAGAAAGAGCAGTCTGGAATAAAGTTGAGCTATGAATCTCAGGTACAAAAGCTAAGCTGCAGCTATCCATACAGATTGCCTGGTCTGTGGATGTCTGCCAACAGCTTAGGGGTTTTAATTGTGTGTTGAAAATTCCCCAGATTCTGTCCTTGGTAGTTCACTTCTTTGATAAACTTCAGAAGTGTGTATTACAACAACAGATCTAGCAGAGATATTATGAACAAGTGGAAACTCATTAACATCATTATTAAGATTCAGGATGATGTACATACTGTCTGTGCTTTCATTACTAATTTCTGTGTTATCTTTTCTGAACTGATAACTTTCTTTACATGGTGTTAGAAAAAACTGTAAAGTAAGAATCCAGTCCCAAAGTTTGCATAAATATCAGTAAAAAACAGCTAGTGAAGGGCATATACAAAAAGGGTGGAATAACTAAAAAAAACCAACCAGCCAACCAGCTAGCCAATAAACCAATCCCCCCCCCCCCAAAAAAAAAATACCCAGAACAAAACATTCAGAAGTTCTTAGATTTTGGCTATGAGCATTTCTTGACATCTGCTCCCAGGAGCACCTCCCAAGTAGGAATGCATCCTAGCAGCATCCAGATTCCCTTTCTTGCTTTCCTCCTCCCTCAACCCCATCCCCCCGGACCCTGCCACCCCTTGGCTTCTATGCAAAGGAATCACAGACACCACAGGCTGAAGGGAAACAGTGAAGTGGTCCCAGATCCTCTGATCTCGGTGATTAGGAAACCAGAACCCTCAGGCACTCTGCAGCTTGTCCCAGCAGGTAATCGTAAATTGGTACAATGGGGATTAAGTCTTTTAGACTTAAATGGAGAAAAGCAAAACAAGAACCACAGGCAGGAATATTATTTGCTAATCACAAGAGAACTGAGAAATATTTTAAGGCAGGTTTGTTTTTCTTTTTCGAACACTGAGGGATTTGTTATTAGAATAAACTGCTAAGCAAAGTAATAAAGTTTTAGTTGACCCTAGCTGATTTCACCATGCATATATTTTGGTCAGGTGGAAAGTATTGTGATAAATGCAAGATTATTTTGACTAAATTACTTAGTATAATATGATACAAAATTGATTATGTCTTCTGGTTTTTGCTTTGTGTTAGAAGTGTGGCCAGCAGGTGAAGAGAGGTGATTCTGCCCCTCTTCTCTGCTCTCTTGAGACACTACCTGGAGCACTGCGTTAGATCTGGGGCCCATAGCACAAAACATGGACCTGTTAGAGCAAGTCCAGAGCAAAGCCATGAAGATGATCACAGGGCTGGAGCCCCTCTCCTACGAGATCAGGCTGGGACAGTGTTGTTTAGATTAGAGAAGAGAAGGCTCCAGAAAGACCTTAGAGCAGCCTTTCAGTACCTGAAAGGAGGCCTACAGGAGAGATGGGAAGGGACTCTTTGTTAGGAAGTGCAGTGATAGGACAAGGGGTAACTGTTTTAAACTGAAAGAGGGTAGATTTAGATTAGATATTAGGAAGAAATTCTTTATTATGAGGGTGGTGAAGCACTGACATAAGTTACCCAGAGAAGTTGTGGATGCCCCCTCCCTGGAAGTGTTCCAGGCCAGGTTGGATGGGGCTTTGAGCAGTCTGATCTGGTGGAAGATGTCACTACTCATGGCAGGGGAGTTGGATCTAGATGATCTTTAAGGTCCCTTCCAACCCAAACTATTTTATGACTCTATGATAATATTGCTATTTGTTCTGAGATTCCTGTGGGGCTTGTATCGAATGTACCTTGCTGTCCTGGGTTCAGCTGGGATAGGGTTATTTTTCACAAGAAACCTGTTGGGCTGACCCAAACAAGCCAATCAAATGATATATTTGAAACCATGTGACATTATCATTGGTCTTTAAGTGGGGCAACTGGCTGGAGCAGGGTGATATTCTACTCAAGAGCAAGCTGGGCATTGGATGGTGACAAAATTGCACACTGTATGTTTTTTATGAGCATTATTGTTGTTATTTTATTCTCTGTTTGCCATTCTGTTAAAATTTTTTTATCCTAACCCACAAGTTTTGCCTTTTTCTTCTAATTTTCCTCCCCATCCCAGAGGGGGCTGGGGCAGGGGAGGAGTGAAAGAGTGACAGCTTGGCTCTTTCTTGCTGGCTGGGGCTAAACCATGGCACTTGTTAACTTTTTAAACGGTACATTTTTTTAGAAAATAGCAAGCCATTTCAGTTCTGGTACTAATGGACATTATGACATTGTATCCATTTAACTTGTCTCATTGTGAAAGTCTTTATGCGTTTTCATAAGTTATTTTAGAATAAAGCTTGAAAAGTGAGTAAAAGTCCCCTTGTTAAGGATCTTCTTCAAAGACTTTGATGCAAATGCAGACAGTGTCATCCTTTCAATGATTTGTGTCAAGAATTTGATGAAGTTCAGGAATGAGCTGTTGGTCAAAAGATGTAAACTTTAATGAAGGAGTGTGAATTGCAAGTGAGATCATAAAATATGAAGGATTAGAGGACGGTGTTTGTTGGTAAGTATATTTTCATCTGTCAAGGTAAAAGGGAAAGGTTAATGCTTTTGACTGCTGATAGGTTTTATTTATTAAATCTGTGAGCTAAGTCAGTTGTGTGGGAAAACACAGGCCAATTTGTTTGGGACTTATTAACAAGCTGGCTTTATTTGGTTTGATTTTTTCATCCTTTTATACTTTAACTGTGGCCTTCCCCTCATTTAAGAAATGTTATCAAGAGTCATCACATTCATAAGGACAATCCAGACCTCAAGTTTTGTTGTTGTATGGCCAAAGGAAAAAGACTCATTCATTCTGAGGTGGTAAAGTGCATGTCTTTTAATTTACTGTCAGTATAACACGTAGGATGCAGGAGAGGATAACTCAATGATCCTTGTATTATTCTTTGATGATCACAAATTTTTGAGCATTCTTATTTTTCATATCAGTATTATTGTTGTTACTCTTCGTTTTCTTTGCTGTTCTGTTACTGTCCTTATCCCAGCCCACGAGTTGTGCCTTTTTCTTCCGATTCTCCTCCCCATTCCAATGGGTGGAGTGGTGATAGAGTGGCCACGTGGTTCTTTGTTGCCAGCTGTGGCTAAACCACAGCAAGGGCCTGTGGCGTAGCTAAGGCATTGCATTTGTTTGCTAGGGTAGCTTTGTAGTCCTCTCCAGCTTGGAAAAGTCTCCCTCTTGTTCATTTTGCGGCACAATGAAGACATTGAGCAGAACCTTTTTCCTATTAATCTATCATTTACAGTGATTGCCTGACTTGGCCTATCACTTTTACATCTTCCATTATATCCTCTATAGAGAGAGAATCGCCAATGACTATTGCATTCAAACTTATCACCATATTGTGTTGGAAATGAAGCCCTACTTCCTCTCATTAATTCCTGAATTTTTACTCAGTCTATCTTAAACCTGAAGGAACCATCTGGGTTTCCAGGCAAGGAAAATCAAATCTAGTATAAGAATATTCCATATGTCTACAAGCTGTTAGCCATCAAAAAGTAGTTGTCTTTTCATCAATATCCACAGTCACTGACACTGAATAGTTTAAGTTGTTTCAGGGAACCATCTTACCACAAAATACATTTTGCAGTTAACAAATTCAGCTATTGGTATTATACTTCTGGGGGAGAATTTGAAGGGGCTGGTAGGTCCCTTAGCTTCTGCCTAAAAAACAATAGAAGAATGGACTTTTGAAAAGTATTGTTGTTCATGTATACAGTTCAGCCATCTTGACATGGTGTTTTACAGACAAGAAGTCACGTTCTGTTCACATAAAGAATGAAATGACTAATACAAAACAAAATGATGCTCACAGTTGAGGAAAAGAGAGAGAGGAAATAATTATGAGGAAGAAGAAGTGAAATATCTCTTGTAGGGAAGACAGAGAAAGAAAGCTTCGGTCTGAAGATTACGGAATATTTCTAGTGTACCTGTGGAGATACCATTTTCCGGGAACAGATCACACATTATTACTCACGCAGAACTGTTTTTTCCCCCAAATGTCATGAAGAAAATACAGGAATATATCTAGATAGATTTTTAAAGTGAATCTTGTCAAATTATATGAGTATTGCGCCTGTCAGTGTTAATCCTGTTAATCTCTTTTTTATTGTCATGACATAAATATTCATCCTTTTGAATAAGCTATGCCCGAAATTGTACCTTAAATATTTCTAAATCTTTAAAAGTGTATTTATAAAGTTGTTCCAGAGCCTCCCTTCAGTTATTTTTTCTCCTTCTTGTCTTTGCATGCTTGGTTTCTTGTAATTTTCATCCCATATGTTTTCCTGATATTGCCTGTTTCTAGGGGAACTGGAGACCAAGAAATAGAACTCTTTTACCAATTTATTATATTCACCTAGGAGTCAAAACCCCCAAACTTAAATTGCAATGTGTTTATAAAATTCAAATCCAATTTTTTCTGCCTCTTTAATAATGCATCAATCCAAAATGTGTACGAGATTTGTCACATGATAGCAAAGATATTTTTGCATCCTGACAACTCATTGAAAATTTTTTAATTACCTGAAAGAGCTTTTTTTTGAACTTTAAAAAGTCATTTGTTGTAATGCAAAATTAGACATTTGATACATCAAAGTTAATGTTATCTGCAGTTGTGAATTCCCAAGAGACAGAATGCTGAGCAGTTAAACAAAACCAACTTTTTGCAAATCTGATTGGCACCTGTCAGTTGTTTTTCAAGGATATTGTCAGCTTAACTTACCAATAGGATACACCATTTCAAGATGATATATAATTTCTTTCGAAAGCTGAAATTATTGAATCATCTAACATCTTGTTTCTCATGGAGAGATAATTAGTTCCCTTATTTAAAAACTCCAGCACTAACTTAAAATAAAACACCATGAAAACCAAACAGTTTGATGATTTTTGTCAATGGAAGTTGACATATATATCAGGAATTGTTTTACTAAATACACAACTGAATTCAGCAAACTGAGGGTTGCCAGAAATTAAAGAAGTAATATGAGAAATGCCTTTAATAAAAATTAATCTTTAAAAATAACGTAACATATTTTGAAGTAGAAATAAAGATCGCTGGTTCTCTTTGTTGGAGTAGATTTGTGATTCTTTTTTTACACTATGAATATTTAAGTCTGATGACATTCACAGGATTTTTATTTTATAGAAAGAGTGCTTAAGATTTCAATAGATTTGTAATGATTATATACTAAACTGTGTACAGCATGAAGTTAAGAATGGAACTTGATCCTATCCTTTTCATACTAAACACGTGCAACTGGACATTCAACTCCATCAAGCTGTTTTAAAAAGTATGAGGTATGAAGGTATGACTATAGCCATGATCTTTATAGGTCATTGTCTTTACAGGCCATGACAGGTATGGTCACTGATCTCTGTGACAGTCCATCAGCATTATAAAACCATCATTACGATAGATACTTTATGGAATGTATGCTTACATGTGGATATGCATATACTTTCAGTAAAGGAGACAATACTAAGTAAACTGCTGCCGTAATTTCAAAATTAAGGTTAAAAATTAGTCCCAAGGAAAAATAAAAGGAAGATTTCTTGCTGCTAAAACATCTAACTTCACATACAGGATTTTGATTGCAGAGTCTGGCTAAAAAATGAGAATAACAAACAAAAACATTCAGATTTTGTTTCGAAGAAAATATTGTGTAGTGCTGATGCCTCCCAATGAATCTCACTTTCCTATAAACTTTAAGGAACTGGATTCTCTGGATACCTAAATATTTTTTCTCCTATTTCTTAATGTTCTGTTATTATGCTCAGTGGAAATTACACCCATAGAGAACATCTGAAGGATCCATATTTCAAATCCAAGCATTATCAAAAAATTCTGTTGCTCTTGATGACCTTCCACCTAGTTCTGTCCTGCTGAAATTACTCTACTATGGCACAAAGAACCGTTCTTTGAGATATCATAGGACACTTCATAATGTTGTAGTTTACTGAGCTTGGATTAAGGGAACCTCAGATATATATATGGTTCATTTGAAATTAGGGTATAAAAAGGAGAAAAAAACAGTGGGAATAGGAGCCAGAAGTGAACATTTTTCCCACTCAGTATCCAACATTTTTCTGTAGAGTCACAGCTTTACCTTCTCTTTTTCTAATTCTCAGAAACTTTAATTGTTTTCTACACATCAGAATGATTTTGCATTAAAACACTTAGTGGCTGGAACAGTAGAGCATGTAACTATGGAATAGATTTGTATTCTTCAGACTGGGGATCCTTTGAACCAAAGGATTCCCTGTCTGGACTTCCCTAACTAGTAAATAATTGAAGTAACTAGATATGTATTCTTCAGACTGGGGATCCTTTCACAGAATCACAGAATCACAGAATGTTAGGGGTTGGAAGGGACCTCTGTGGGTCATCTAGTCCAAACCCCCTGCCAAAGCAGGGTCACCTACAGCAGGCTGCACAAGACCTTGTACAGGCAGATCTTGAATATCTCTAGAGAAGGAGACTCCACAACCTCCCTGGGCAGCCTGTTCCAGGGCTCCGTCACCCTCAGAGGGAAGAAGTTCTTCCTCATGTTCAGACGGAACTTCCGGTGCCTCAGTTTGTGCCCATTGCCCCTTGTCCTGTCACTGGGCACCACTGAAAAGAGTCTGGCCCCATCCTCCTGACACCCACCCTTCAGATATTTATAAGCATTTATAAGGTCCCCTCGCAGCCTTCTCTTCTTCAGGCTGAACAAGCCCAGCTCCCTCAGTCTTTCCTCGTAGAAGAGATGCTCCAGTCCCCTCATCATCCTCATAGCCCTCCGCTGGACACTCTCCAGTACCTCCTCATCTTTCTTGCACTGGAAAGCGCAGAACTGGACACAGTACTCCAGATGAGGCCTCACTAGGGCAGAGTAGAGGGGAAGGAGAACCTCCCTCGGCCTACTGGCCACACTCTTCTTAATGCACCCCAGGATGCCATTGGCTTTCTTGGCAGCCAGGGCACACTGCTGGCTCATGGTCAACCTGTCATTCACCAGCACTCCCAGGTCCCTCTCCACAGAGCTGCAGTCCAGCAGGTCCGCCCCAAGCCTATACTGGTGCACTGGGTTGTCCCTCCGCAGATGCAGGACCCTGCACTTGCCGTTGTTGATCTTCATTAGATTCCTGTGTGTCCAACTTTCCAGCATGTGCAGGTCACACTGAATGGCAGCACAGCCTTCTTGTGTATCTACCACTCCTTCCAGTTTTGTGTCATCAGCAAACTTGCTGAGGGTACATTCTAACACTTCATTCAGGTCGTTGATGAAGAAGTCAAACAAGAATGGGCCCAGTACTGACCCCTGGGGGAGTACTTTGAACCAAAGTATTCCCTGTCTGGACTTCCCTAACTGGTAAATAATCGTAGTAACTACTAGTAATAGGCTGGTAAGACTACACATTTCAGAAGATTCTTCTACAGCATTTTGGTTTTGATACCTAATCAGTGCAAGTTCCTGTTGAAACAAGATAAAACATCATTGTTCTTAAAGATGATTACGCACCTTACTCATTGCAATAATTGAGGTTAATAAAGAAAAATGTTATGCTTTGATCATATTTATTTTTCCAGCCCATTGAAAAATAATTAGTACAATTTGATGACAACATAGTACCTTATCAATATGTTATTTTGATCTTCAGAAAAAGAATGAAAAGTTATTAAAACTCTTCAGAAGAAGTGTAGTTGCTTTTCTGGTCACACCCTTAAACAGGAGAGTAGAGATGTTCAGAGGATTCCACTAATACTGAATCTAAGTATTGGATTACAATTTAGTATTAGCAAATCTTAAAAAACATGCCATAAATATATATATTTACATTTTTCATTCTGACACTTCTTATGTTAGTGAATTGAACTTTACTCTAAAATACAGTGTGTGAGACCTCTCTTTCAGCAGGGAACTGTTCAAAATTAATATGGAAGACGGAATTTAGCCAATCGAAACTCCCAGAATCTCTTCTCAAAAGACATCCCAGGAGTAGTCATTGCTTTCTGAAGTAGCAGATGGAATGAAAACAAACCAGGTTTTCTTGCTTCTGTTTGCGTTTCCAAAGCTTTCTGTAGTTTTCTGCATTGATTAAGATGTTCTTCCACAGCTTTTTGAGAAGTCCACTCAATTTAGGTTTTGCAAAGTGAATCCACAAATGAGAATACTTGTCACTACAAGAATAAAAAATTTTTCATTAGATTTCCCTTCTGCTTGCTTCAGAGGCTTTTGGAAAAGACTTGCTTTTCCTTTAAGTTCTAAATACATTAGTCATAGGAGATCACAGCATATTTTTTTTACTACAGTGTGTCAAGAGGAGTGAATGGCACAGATGAGTAAAAGAAAATAACTTCAAGGCTGACATTATGAAGAAGTAGAATAAGTAATACCCAAATATGAAAGTTTCATATTCTTTTATAGTGCCTGTGTTTCACATTCGGATACTGATTGTCGATTGTATCAAAATATTTTCATTAGCACCGTGACACATACAGGTACTTTTGTTCAATACGTGTCACTCAGAAGATATTAAAGTTTTTCTTTAATTAATAGAGTTTAATTTCTTGTATATGAAAAGCCTTCCAGTTTTATTTTCTTCTAGTTCTAATTCAGGTCCATGAATTACCTGAGAGGGCAAAGGTTAGGAGGAAAAATGTCAAAAGTTTCCTTTAAAATCACAGAGGGATAGAAGCCACTTCTATCACTAGTCAGTGGCATTACTGAGCTCATGAATACTTGACAAATATATAAATGTGTTGAATTTATACTACTTATTTGGAATTTATATAAAATACAAGGTTCTACGATGGGGACTGCAAATTGACTTACTAAACAGAAAATTACATTAATGAGTTAATAGTCATTTACAAGATTCCACATAATGTCAGGGGAAGGAATGATTTCACAAAACCTATCAGAGAGATACTGTAATTTCCACAGAGATAGTGGCAACTAATAAATCAAAGCAACAAGGTCAAGACTGACTCCTGAAAATATTAAAAAGAAATAATTTTTTAAGGGGCAGGGAGGGAGACAAATTTGTATTTTACTAGAACTCCAGTACATCCCCCAGAACATGGGCTGAAGTTGAAAAAAGAAAAACAAACAACAGTGTTTTTCTTCTTCAGGTACTGTTCTGCAAAAATGCAACATGAGGACATAAGAAGTGAGTTTTTGGCCAAAGTGGGGATTACCTATTTACAAAAACAACTAAAGAAGAAACCAGGGCCCTTCAGGAAGTTCTCATTTGGTAGAGTCATAGAAGTGCAAAACCCATGAGTTTTCAACAGCTTACTCTGCCTACAAAGAGAAAGATAATAATTGTAAAAACCTATAACTAAATACATAGGGAACTCTTTTGAATAAGCTTACTAGCTCCACAGTAATCACTGGGAATTTTGAATATGATGATTATTTTGGAATACTATTATTCCAATATTGAAATAAAATGTCATTATTGATAACAGGAAAGTTCTTCCATAAAAATTCCAAAATTCCAAACTCAAAAATTCCAAAATTCCAATTTCAAAAATTCTGAGCAGGGTGGATAATTTCCCTGGATAGGAGAAAATTCTTGCAGATGTATCCAGAAACAGAAATTGTTAAGTAAATACCTTGTGTGATGTCTGTTAGCTGGTCTTTAAGGAGCATTTCACTTCTAAATTGAGACTGTAAAATTATGGTAGCTAGAACACAGGTAATCTGAAAACTCAGTTGTTCTAAAACTTCTGTATTTGCATATCCATGTTATGGAAGTAGTCTCTGTTTCAACAGGTTTCTTCCATTGTCTACACCTGGCAGAATAACATATATGAGTAACAGCTAATGCTTTCTAATACGTTTGGGTATATAGTCGTATTGTAGTCTAACTCTTTTCATTACATGTCCTTGCAACATAGTGAATGTAGTGTGTTTTTCAGTACAACAGGAGAAGTTGTAAAAGCTGTGTAAGACAGTGATAACTCAATTATTTCAGCAACAATACATCCACTGCAAACTTTCAGAAGACCTCAAAACTAAACCAGAAGCACAAAGTACTTTCTGTTATATAGGTGTCTGACAGGCTTTTCTCCTACTTTTCCTCAGTCTTTTGGATTGATCATAGTATTTTCACTATCTCTAACATTTGGACAACAAAAAAGAAAAAAAGAAGGACTGTAGTCTATCTATACTTTTTCTGAATAAAAATTTGGAGCTATTGATACCCTTCTTTAATTATTTGATTTGGTTGATCTTCAAATAGTTTAAGAATACACTGAATGAAAAACATCTTAGAGAAGAGTTTTCCTTGTAAAATTAAAGACAGCTGCATTTTTTAACAATTATGTGTATTCCCCACTGTGAATCTGGAGGAGCTTTTTAATTTTAAATACTTCTTCTGGATCACTATCAAGGTTTTTTTATACTATAATCTACCTACCTCAGGCAAAGATGAGGAGAGGAGGAGACTCTTTCCAACACCCAATAGTTTCTTCTGTCTCTCCCTGGGAAGTAAACAGGTCCAGTTGTTGAAACATAGATCAGTAGAAATAGTAAACTATTTAAGAACAAAAGGAGAGAGGTGCAGAAATGCAAATTTATTTAAGAGGCTATAAACTCAGCAGCAAAAAAAGTAAAAGAATGATATTAAAAACTCAAAACGCTGGCACAAGATCTAGCAAGGGCATTTGAACAAGTTTGATTGACTATAGCATAGCATCTACCTTTAGTAAGATGCACAAGAATCTAGGCTGGTAGTCATTTTAAAAATAATATTCCTAGCTGTTAAATGCGAATACATATTTATCATATCTAATCATGGGTCTTCAGTTTCAGCTGAAGGAAAGGTTCATTATCCATTTGCTCCAGGTAGGAAGATAAACTTTTTTTTTTTTATATTTGAAGATTCAGCAAGAATTTTTTTAAGAAATTAAAATGGTGAGATTTCCCAATACACCTATACATATGCATCTATCCTCATTGCATATCAAAATTAGTTCCGAGAAATAATTTTCATATACTCCTCCCAGTTGCACTTGTGCAGTGCCTCCTAGTGGTGGTCGTCGAGGGTCCCAAGATGAAGGCCCATCCTCTTCATCACGGTGTCCGCTGATTGACCTTTGTTTCTGCGCAAACTCAGTTCTCTCCTGGCTCCCATCCATACAGCAGGGTCGGTCTTGACCGGTTCTAGGCGACTCCCAGCCCCTACCAGGAACTAACCCCTTTGTATGGAGATGCAAGACTCTCTGCTGCAGTTAATTTAGACAATAGATAAGCACTATCAGTTTTTTAAATGCACAACAACTATTAGGTAATGCCACTTCTATTAAAATCCCTTTTAACCCCTTCCTTCAAGGCAAGGTAAGAAGTCAGGTCCAGGTCATTCAAATCATCTCAGCATGAGCAGGCAGTACAGCTGAGCACAGGTGTAACTACCATACAGCTCAGACCAGGGCTGGAGGTATTAAACTGAGCTGAAATGGGGCTCTTGGGCCATATGGACAGAGAGTGAGGAGGTCCTAGGGGAAGGTGGTCAGGGCCATTACAGCCTTAGTCAGCATACTCATGGCCCTGACACCATCTCAATAACTGTTCTCTTTCTTCAAAAGAATGATACAATGAATGAATTCATTTGTTTAGCAATGCTTTGTGGTGTTTGACTGTCAAATGTTCCTTTCTCAGCCATTTCTAGTGCCAAAGGTAAGTTCAATGTGTAAAATCTTAATCACAAATAAGAGCTGATCTTCATCTTCCTTCCACTCTGCAAATTGCTGTCACACTTGTTCCTTGTGTGTTTTAACAGTTTGACAGTAGAGATACGTCTTCAGAAAGGAATGAGCTCAGAATCGCCTAGAAATCAAATGTTGAGTACATGCTTGTCTCTCGATATTATCTGATGTTTATCTGATACTTACTGAATATTATCGATATTATCTAAGAACAAAACTAACAAGTATATACGCGTTAAGCCATAACCAATACTTAAAGGTATTCTCCGTCTGTCAGAATGTTTCTTTCTGACAAAATGAGGACAAGGACAGGTGCGACGATCTTCATAGGTCAACCACAGAAGCTGTAAGCAAACATAATGGGTTTGGTTTATTTTTTTAAAAAAGTTTCTTGAGATTTGCCCATATGTACCTCTGACTTTAAGAGAATAATAAATAGGTGACTCCCCAGCAGGTATAATCCATTATTTAAAAGTAACAGCAAAATCTTTCTTCCATGATGAGAAAATCAAGCTACTTCCTGGCATTTAGTGCAAAGTACCTGAGATTTTTATTTCTTTCTCCATCAGCATCTGCAGAAATTTAGAGTTGATAAAACTTTGCTAGACAGTCAGATTCCTGACACACTGAGTCAGATGTTCTCATCAGCCTACACTACAATGTATTTTTGAATAAAAGTAAACTGGTCATTTTCTTCCTGTGTTCGCTCTGTTAGGGGGTTGTAAAAACACTAACACATTGTAATTGAAATCTTGAGTCTTGCCCAGGCCTCAGACATAATTTAGAACATTTCTTTTCATACAGCTACATAAAACTATGAGGCCCAATTCTTGTAGAAAGAAACAGATGATACTCAAAACCTGAAAAGTTACTGAAAGGAGTTTCCTGCATTATAGGAACATTTTTTCTGACAAGAAAATTTGTGCATCCATGGAAACTATCAAGTTGCTGATGATTTTTTATTCTCCTGCTGAGATAAAAGCAAATTTTTCCTTACATAACACCTCAGCTATTGAGAGAGAAAGAACCCAATCTCTCAAGAATCATTTACTGGAAAACATGGGACTTTCTGGTATAAGAATTTCTAAACTTAGCTAGCTCCAGTACCCTGTGAACAGCAGTGTTTTCTGGTGCAACACCTGCTCTAAGAGGAGAAGTTTCTAGTTCCTTGGCCACACCCAAAGGGTGTGCATATATCTTCATTTTAACAGCCACATTCTGTTTTTTGCCACCTAAAACATTCTTAAAGATGTTTTTCAGAGTTTTTGTTTTATTACCCAGACGTGGCATCATGGTCTGAGCTACTACATAGTAGTAACAACTTGCCATATGCTCAGAAATGCTGGCTATTTTTGAAGCAAATGTGCAACTTCTCTTGAACGCTCAGGGCAAGTAAGACTAATGCTCCCTGGAAGCTTCAGTTCTGTGGTACTATCATTTCTATTTTCATATGCACAAATTCTTAATGTGCAATGAAGCTAATGTTTGCTGAATATGTGTTTTAACTGTGTACCCCTCCACCTCTGTTTGGAAAATCCATATACAAATACAATAGCAGTTCCCACACTTGCATCACCAGACTTCAGAAACTGAAGTGTTGACCCCAGACACATGATCTATCCCTTATTCTGGTGCCACACATTCTTCTTTCCCAAATAGGGACACCACTTTCATGCCTCGAAACCTCCCACCAAACAGGTACAAACCATAACCCTCACCTCTTCTTTTTTCTTTCAGAAGTCTAAGATTCACTTCACCATGGAAAGTATTTGCTCCTATTTTGTCTTATTGATACACAGCGAGACAGGTATGCAGGTTCAGGATTAATTTGATAGGAATTACAATCCTGATGTGAGTAGGATAGAGGTTTCTTCCTAGTACAGCAATTACTTCAAGGCCAAGTAACTCGACTATGAAAAAATATTTACCAGACAGCTATTATATCAAAACTTTCTCTAAAGTCATTTGGTGCTACACTGACTGTGGTTCAGTCTAGACATAATGAAATCAACTTTAAATGAATTCTCTCAGGCACAGGTAGTAGTCTAATATCATGAGCATCACAGGTTGCACAACCCACTAGAGATAAACAAGAGTTTCAGCCTCTGCTGAAATACATGCTACCATCTCTAGACTAAACCTACTATCTGAACTAAACAGTTAAATACCAGTCATTCATCTGGAATTGGAGAAGAGCTGATATCCTTGTCAGTGTTCCAGATCAGAAAAATAAAATTAATTGCTCATGTGCTGTCATACCAAATGTGAATGTTAATTAGGTTCTCTAAACTGCATGAAAATTACTGTAGTTTAATATCCTATTGAGGAAGCTTAGAAATTACCTGATGAGACATACTGTTTGTTTTTAAAAAAATCAGAATTTGTGGCCCAGTATCATTCCTATCAGTGTAACGAAATAATGATTTTGTGGCTGAGGTTCCAAATCTTTACTGGTTGAAAATACATTTTGTCTCTTGAAAATATGACACTGCAGTCTAATGCTCTTGCTGCTAAACAGTTGTCTGTTCTTGTTCAGTGGTGAATGGGGAGAAGAATCCTGAGGCATCTGCTTTCCCAGAAAGATTCAGAAGAAAAGAACTCCTCTGTCCATCTCTTGATTAGTAAGCGAAAATACAACTGCAAAGACATTTTCATTTGCATAATTTAAATTTCAGAAGTGACAACCTAGGAATCATCGTGATGATGTATTCTCTCAGCGATAACCATGTTGTGAAAAAGAACTTAGAAAGTAGGAAAACATCCTCCATAGTGTAAGTGACCTTATTTCAGATCTTTTCTCCAATGTCTCATGTATTCCCGGTTTCCCTTCAGTACTGGGGGGTCTCTTTGCTGAAGTTCTAGAAATGTGCAATATGTGTTCTTCTTTGAAAAAAGACAGCAATAGGAATGAGGTTAACCTTTAAATAAACCTACTATTGTTATAATGTTGTTCAGTGGTGAAGCTTCTTGTGATGACTAGCATTTCCTTGTACATAAACTAGAAACTAACTTGCTGCAATCTATCTTAATAGTTTCCTCCTCAGTGCTGCTGAAAACCCAGTCAACATTTTTAGACAGCTAAGACAGAAATTACTGATCTTCTAATGAATGTTGGACCTATCTTCGCTGTAACATCAGTTATTCTCACTATATTCAGATTATATTTCCAAACTACATTATAACTGCATGAAAGATACTGGTATTAACTAACAGTACTGGTATCAATTGCTGTGTGAAGTCTGGTAGTATAGCACCTAAATTGTATAACAAACAGATTTCTAATTTTTATTTTACTAAATGATAACCTTTTTTTTTAGACAATGTGTTTTCACATGTATGAAAGGTGACCATAATTTCAGCATGAATAGAGAGTATGTTATTTTCAATTTCACAGGATAGTGTTGCTTTCATCTCCTTTATTCTTAGAGGAAAAGAAAAAAAAAAAAAGGGAGCAAAGGAGAGAGTGAGTGAGAGAGGGATGAGATTGGAGTTGAAAATGGCTGTTTAAAAAGAATCCGAACACTGGAACTGGTTTGGCTTTTCTGCATTCCCTTCAGGAAAAAGATAAAGCTAATCATATATTTTGATATGCTCACTTTTACTGCAAATTGTTTACTTATATCAAGTTTTCTGACATTATTAAAAAGTGTATTGAGGAAAAATGTCAATTTCAGATATATCTAAACCAGCATAATAAAACAGGTGATCAGAAAACTGTGCGCACTGAATTACACATGCCAAGACAATCACCTTTCCCTTGCTGAAAATGGGGAGTGAACTTTTGACCAAGAAATATTTCTGAAAGGCCCAGAATTCATCCTCTAAGTCCTATTTCACAATCCATTACTGAGATATAATGCTGTTGCCAGCAAGGTGTTACCTGCCCCACTGTCTTCTACTTCTTGTCCCAGCAGTAACAGCTTAACTCTCTGTAATTGCATGTGGGAGATGTTGTTACTGCTCCTGTGAGTAGAGGGTTTGCAGTAGATCTAATCCAAACCTATCCTGTAATCAGGATCATGCCGAGTGAACAGTTTGGCTTGCTGAACCAAATAATTTCTGTTTTCTGAGGGGGAAAAGAGACTGGAAATGAATTATCTCTGCCTAAGCTTCTCCAATTTTTGTGAGGGGTTATGCAGGCCATATCTCCAGTTTCTTCTATCGGGTAGATTTCATGCACAGTTTTCGCTATCATAATTTTATTTTTTCTGTTGAAAGACATATTATGGCAGAAAATTCCTAACCAGTTCCACCTGCAGGACACTAGTTAGTGTACCACTGATTGATTTTTACTATGTTCTGCTTGGGAAGTCTGACTAGCTTAAGACTAAAGAATCTTGAGCTGAACATTTGAGTAATAATGCCAGCACAAGATTTACTGGCTGCTGCTGCTGCTGCTGCCGCCAGTAATAGCAGAGGATATTGCTGGATGGAAACAGAGTTCTGCAAAAGAACACGTACCTGAGGAACACTATTCTGGAAAAAGGAATGAGACTGGGATGAGATTACACTACAATAGATTTAGTACTTGCTATTCAAAACATGTTACCATGTCAATAGGATTGTTTCTTATCACTATTGATTTGTATATCCATGAATAAATATGTGGCTATAATGTCAGCTGTATGCATTACTAATAGTTAAATAGAATCTTTCTTTTTGTTTGTTAAAGATAATGGTTATTTGCATCTAATTTTCGTGTGATTTGTTTCATTTTACTTACTTTTATTTGACCTGAAGAAATGTCACAAAACCAAATTTTTTTGAAAAAACTTTTTGTGTCACTCATGTCAATCCCGTTCATGACACGCTCCCTTTGACTGTCAGGAGGATTTGTTTAAAATAATTTTATTATTCTCTGTCCATCCTTTTTGGATGGAAATTTGATCATGATCTTATATGCCAAAGTACCATAGTTAGATTTGTGCAATCGACATAGTGAAAGTAGTTATCTCCTCCTAGTTATAACTTCAGACATCTCCTCTGAAATCTGAGGAGATGTTCAAGTCTTTCACTGCTCAGCCAACAATATTGATGCAAAGCACTGATTCTCCTAGTGCTGTATTCTTCCACTATTTTGAACACTGAAGCTATTTCATTTTACTTAAATTATACTACTCCCTCTCTACAACCCCAACCATTAAACAGCCTGTCCAATCAAATGGTCCAGTTTATTCTCACCTCTGACCTAAAATTCTGTTACCTTTGGTCACATTAGCTTAAGCAACACATAAGTAGCTTTTAGCACCATCTAGCTAACTCCCAATGTAACATACTTCACCAAATTTTCATAATTCCTTTTGGAAATGTCGTGAGTCCATTTCTACAAACCTTACACATTGTTCTTATTTATCCCTCTGTATGAAATTAATCTAACAAATAAAAGCAGAAAATCTTCCCTGATGTGTTTGTAGGCTCATTCTACACATGATAAAATGCACTTCAGTAGCAAGCAGAATGTGTCTGGAAGGGCAAGCGTTAGTAAGTGGTTCACACAGGTTCTCTGCTGTGGTATGGGTAGTCTGTGGTGGGTGCCGCAATGAAGCCCCTGCAGCACTGGTTATGCAGACTGCCACTACTCTTTTCCGCTGATACGAATGTGACAGTCACTTCAACATGAAATGGATTACTGGTTTCATTCTTATTGTTATGCAGTATGGTAAATTTTTCAAAGAAAACCATAAGAAGGTAGAAAGATGTGGAAACAAAGCTAAGAATATTTTATGATTAATTTTACATTTTCTTATTTAAAACTACGATATGTAAGAGAAATTATATTAAAATTGTTTACTGTGTCCCGTAACAAAAAGAGGACAAGTAAGAGGAAAGAAGCTCTTCTCTTTCTAAGCAAGGAGTAGACCAGCAAGTGTGATTTCTTCAAGGATATCTGCATTTCTCCTTTTTTTTTCTTTCCTAAACTCACTATATAAATGTTATCTTTACAGCGCCTAGAAGTTCCTACAGGAACCCTGTACATCAGACACTTGCAACAGCTTTCTGCTTCCAAGGTAATAAACCACTGTATATGCTGAAACTTTCTCTTTGAGTCTCCTAATCATGTTTTCCTGTTGTGCACCTCTGCCATCAAGCAATATGCAACTGGAGCACTTGAATAGTAGCTTCATTTCATTTGCATAGGTTCAGGGGCATAAAATAATTTTCACATGGAAAAAGCAGAAAGCCCGAGCATTAAGGGACCTAGCTTGCTTGTGGATAAAATTCTTAAAGTTTCAATAGGATGCAAATTTTCAAATCATAAACCCACTGTGCGAGAAAAATCATGATAGTGGAAAACAGATGTCATTAGCTAGCAGCAACAATTAGATTTAATATTTACAACTGACTTGATATAAGATTTGTAATTTTCCAGTAATCCAGTTGGCACTGCATTAGTAAAGGAATGCTGTGAACTTCTGTGGTTTTTTTCTGTTGCATTAAATTAATACACTACATTAAACATTAGAAGAAAATAAATTGATAATACTACACAAATACAAACAGATATTTTTATTCTATTCAACACAATTCCCAGCAAAGCACAGTTCTGAAAAAGGACAAAACTTAAAATATAAGATAATTCCAAAATTTAACAGATTTTTCCCAACAAAGTTATTTATACACTCACAAAGTAGGATCTTTTCAGTTACCTAAAGTAGGTTTCATTGTATTTAATAATGCCTAAAACATTTCAACAGACTTCTCTTAGAAAAAGTAGAAAATCAGAATTAAGTTAGCTTGTAAGTGGCACTACTTCAGATATTATGGTTGCTGATATTGGTGAGGATCTGAATCTTAGATAGCATGGATAAACAGTCAGGATTAATGCAACTAATGTGCCTACTTTTCTTCTGCTTTTCTGATATATAGTTTGACCTGGTTTTTATAGTATTTAGTAAACCTAAAAGGTAATTGGATGAGTTTTCATATATTGGGTTTTTTGTTTTTTTTTTTTAGATTTCTTTTTCTATTTCAGTTAGCTTCTGAAACCGCATTTTTAGAATTAATGACTAAGATACCTTGAAAGCTGAATTGAGGCTGACAGTCATTTCCAGAAATGAGGAATCTGGCCCAACTGGGTAATTTTAGGGCATTGACTTCCCCTAGAACTCACCAAGTGTGATTTATCTGCAAAATATTGAATGCTACTACAGAATATGTGATGTATTTGTAATATTCTAGTTGCTGTGGATTGGTCACCTTAATATGGTGAAAGAGCAATCTGCTGTTTTATTTTTTTGTTCCATACACACTTTCCCCATTACAGGGAATATTTTCTCCCTTTGGGAGCAATGTGTGCCATAATTCAATTCATTAAGATGCATTAACTAATTGTCTCCATTCTCTTGCAGTTAATTAAACTAAATTAAGTCAATTATACTTTTCTATCTCTGTCATTTCCTTTGCCTAATCTAAATTGGAGAAAGCGAACCTTATCTGGGAAATAAAAAAGAGAAATCATTCCCCACAGCAGAAGCTGAAGCCCTAATATCATAGTGTGATGATAGTTTAAAGTCAAAGTGATATAAAAGACTTTTAGCCTTATTTACCTATTATAAAGATTGATTATCTGGCTTTTATTGTGGGGTTTTTTTGTTGGTTTGATGGGGTTTTTTTTATTCAGAACACGGTTACATCATTCCAAGAAATAGACATTGATGTACATTTCATTTAGGAACTTCAGCATAGGACAGCCAATGTATAAAGCTGTCATGACATAGCACTCAGCAGCTAGAATGTAATTTTTATGTCAAATAATCACTGAATTCCTGTTGAAATGGGAAATAAACAAACAAGTTTCACATAAATTTATTTTCTTAAAGAAAAGTCTATATAAAATTTTCAGATTTGGTTAGCTACTGGGAAATAATAAAGTTAACCCTGTAGATTAACTATTCCATCCCCCCTCCTTTTCTCCTTACCTTTTTTCTGGTAGAGTTATATTTCTGCTACTGCAATGAAGTCAGAAAACTAAATTTGGGAAGATGTTCATGATAATGAAATAGAACTTTTCCAGAAGTAACACCCCACCAGCTATAAATACAAAAGTTTCTGACCTGTGGAGACCACTGAGGATCACAATAGAAGGTGAAAAACTTTTCTTCAGCTCACTTTTTTTCCTCTCTGTTAACTATGGTTATGAATGCAAACACCAAATAAGAGCAACATCACTGTTATGGTTTGGCTGCGGTCGGCAACAAAAGCGCCACGCGGCCGCCCCTCCCCCCACCAGGGTGAGGAGGAGAATGGAAAGAAACAGGCAGAAACTGGTGGGTCGGGATAAGGACAGTTTAACAGAACAGGAAACAAAGGGAACAGGAACAACAACGGTACAGATAAGGGGAACACACAAAACAAAACAGACCGCACAACAGAGCCGCTCTCCCGGACCGCCGCTGCTGCGCGCTCCCGAGCTGCGAGTGAGTTCCCACCACCCCGCTCCCCCCCCACCGGAACCCAGCATGACGGCACATGGTATGGAATACCCTGCTCTGTTTGGCCGGGTTGGGTCAGCCCGCCCGGCTGTGTTCCTTCCTGGAGTCCGGTGAAAATTAACCCTGTCCTGGCCAAACCCAGGACAATCAGTATTACTTTAGAAGTAGTGCTGAATTAGTCTAACTGGTGACCACAGATGGCCTGTGAATTCTCTCTGTGTTTATTCTCGCTTGGTACAAATATGCAGCAAAAGAAGATGAAATGTCTACGAGTATGAAGATAAGAAACACTTTCTGTGAACCATTTGACTAAAATGCATTCATTTCCAGCCCAGAGCAGTTTACAGTATCTAACATTTAATCTGGTCATGACACAGTTTGGGAATTTGAGAGATATTAAATGTTTTCTGCTTTACTGTCTCTCTATCACCTCTTCATTCCTTACAAAATGGAAACTCAGCCTTTTCTGTTTTGAAGTTGTAGCTTTTGGGTGAGGCATAATAGCATCCAAATAAAGCATTTCTCATCCCATTCACCCTCTGTACTTGGAATCAGATGTGATAGTGCACTTATAAAATAGGTTACTACCAGTGAAGAGGTGGTACGGGGAAAGGGATCCTAGATGCTGGTTTAGACAGGTCTCTCCTCTTTATCACAATTTTATGTTGTATCAGCTTTCATTTTTCTCCGAACAGAGAACTCTTTTCTTTATCTGGCTGATGATTCACTTCAGTCCTTCTATAAGTGACTTGTCACAAGAAGTACTATTCTATCTTTATATATATATATGTGTATGTATATTTCAATCTCCAAAGATCTATAGTGCCCTGGCATTCTTCACTGACTATCACAGAATCATAGAATCACAGAATGTTAGGGGTTGGAAGGGACCTCTGTGGGTCATCTAGTCCAACCCGACTGCCAAAGCAGGATCACCTGCAGCAGGCTGCATCCAGGCAGGTCTTGAATATCTCCAGGGAAGGAGACTCCACAACCTCTCTGAGCAGCCTATTCCAGTGCTCTGTCCCCTCAAAGTGAAGAAGTTCTTCCTCATGTTCAGATGGAACTTCCTATGCTTCAATTTGTGCCCATTGCCCCTCATCCTGTCACTGGGCACCACTGAAAAAAGTCTGGCCCCATCCTCCTGATACCCGCCCTTAAAATATTTATAAGCATTTATGAGATCCCCTCGCAGCCTTCTCTTCTTCAGGCTGGACAAGCCCAGCTCCCTCAGCATTTCCTCATAAGACAGATGCTTCTGTCCCCTCATCATCCTCATAGCCCTCCGCTGGACACTCTCCAGTACCTCCTCATCTTTCTTGAACTGGAAAGCACAGAACTGGACACAGTACTCCAGATGAGGCCTCACTAGGGCAGTGTAGAGGGGAAGGAGAACTTCCCTCGACCTGCTGGCCACACTCTTCTTAATGCACCCCAGGATCCCATTGGCCTTCTTAGCAACCAGGGCACACTGCTGGTTCATGGTCAACCTGTCATTCACCAGCACTCCCAGGTCCCTCTCCACAGAGCTGCAGTCCAGCAGGTCCACCCCAAGCCTGTACCGGTGCATGGGGTTGTTCCTCCCCAGGTGCAGGACCCTGCATTTGCTCTTGTTGATCTTCATCAGATTTCTGTGTGTCCAACTTTCCAGCCTGTGCAGGTCTCGCTGAATGGCAGCACAGCCTTCTGGTGTATCAGCCACTCCTCCCAGTTTGGTGTCATCAACAGACTTTCTGAGGGTACATTCTAACTCTTCATCCAGGTCATTGATGAAGAAGTTGAACAAGGCTGGGCCCAGTACTGACCCCTTGGTGACACCACTAGTTACAGGCCTCCAACTAGACTCAGCGCCACTGATGACAACCCTCTGAGCTCTGCCATTCTATGTCTTCCTGTCAGTAGATTTCTAGATTTTTGTTCCTAAAATTGCTTTTCATTAAGAACAAAAGTCTTCGGAATTTTTCAAATAATTCTTTTTTTTTTCACCGTCCTTCTTATTTACCTAAGCTGACCTCATAAAACCTGAGCTGTGAGGACCTTAATGACTAAATGAATTCAGAAATATGCATCTTTTTCCAATAAATCAACAAGAATGCTTTGTTTACACCATTTCAGTTTTGATCTTTATCCTGTTGCTTTTCATGAAAACTTCAAATTGTGTATCAATATCCAGGACACATCAGGTAGCTGAGAAAGCATAAACTTGTCTTCATAGTAGAGCAAAGAATTTTTTATCAGACATATTTTACTACACTAAACACTAATCAAAGTTTTCTAATTCTTAAATTAAGGAATTGATATTTGTTTTCTACCTTATCTATTCAGAACCGGTGTACCTACCAATGTTTTCAAGCTTCTTTTTTGCTTATGAGGACATTGTCCATGAGTTAGAATATATCGCCAAGGGGGAATAAAGAAGGTCTTTTTGGTGCATTTCTATATCTTCCCTCTTCAAACACTCCATTACTTTTCTGCATAGGAGCTACCCTGCCCTAAAACACTTCAGAATTTATCTTGCTTTTGCTAAATCTGGAAATGACACTGACCAGTCTCATTGTTGACTGTAACACAGATCTCTGTGATGGAGAGATGGTGAGACTAACTTGTGTTTATCGAAGTACAGAGTATCCTACAGTAGCAGGGTTACTAACTAGTGTGTCAAGATAAGATTATGCACTGGAAAAGGAAAGCCACTCTAATCTCAAAAGATTGGTTTGAATAGGAAATGTAGCATTTCTTATTCAGTGATATTGTGCATTGAAACCTTAAAGCTGGGAACTGTGTGTGGAAAACTAATAGCTCTGGGCTGCCTTTGCTTCTGCATCTGGGCCTCTTTCTGACTGTAATTTTATTTTTACTTTACATCAGAGGGCTGGAATAACCTTGCATTCATGCAGAAGGTCACTCTGTAGTTGTACTCTATGGTGTTACGGTACTCTGAAAGATATGTTCCATTAATAAAATACATCTTCTCTTAAACAGCACGCAAGCTTGCCAGGGATGTTTTTTTAAAAACAAGCAGCAAAGAATTTATAATACCACAAGATATCTGATTCCTTCCAGACCTTACTACTTTCTCCTTCTTAAACAAGTACAGATGCAATAGTTCATATTGTCTTCAGACATATGTTTCAAAACTCAAGTGCCTCATTTTCTCTAGGAAGGTTCTTCTCTCTTCTCACAGGAAAGAAATATGATTAAAGAGATGGAAAAAAATATCAAAATATATCTTGGTCTTAGCCATCACTAAATTACTATTTCATGGGTATGATGGTGTTTGAGGCAAATAAAAATCACAGAGTATATAGATGAATCAACAGCAGTAATTATTTGTTGACCTTGCTAGACTAATAGTGCAGACTACAAGAAACCTTGGAAATAACAGTTTTAACAATGGAGTGGATATAATATTCTCATTAACAATGAAGAATCTCAAATGTTGTTCAAAGGCAAAATAAAAATCTTAGCTTACATGCTGTGTGTTCTGAGTATTTTGCCTATTGTTATCTATATATTTCTGAATGCAACCCAAATTTTTCCTTCAGTAAGGTTTGAGGTAGAAGGCAGCATCTTGCAAATGTGTATCTTTGGAATACGACTGCTCCATAGAAGCCATTCAAGAATTTTTTATGCTATGGCCATCTTCCTCTTCCTCTTCCTCTTCCTCTTCCTTTTCCTTTCTTTTTTCTTTTTCCTTTTTTCTTTTCTCTTTTCTTTTTTCTTTTTTCTTCCTTTCTTTTTCTATGATTTAATGTTGTGTTGTTTATTTTCTTCTAATATAAACAAACACAAAGCATGAACCCACAGTATTATGAGAAACCAAAAGAAAAAAAAAACAGATATGTAATATTTGCTAATAAATGATGACAAAGTAGAAAAAATTGAAAAGCATTCTGCTCCAAGGGTTCCACCCTGAGAAGAGTTCTCTTCAGTATCTTTCATGTCTTTCTCTTGATTTAGCCAAGAGAAGTTAGCTAACAGTTTTATATAACAGACAGGAATATGTTAGACAGTAGAAAAGCACTGAAAGATTTTAGCTAGAGAAACAACAGAAAATAAGTCCAGATAACCTCGTAATCATGTAAAGATGTAGGTGATGGATGGATGTTTTAGTGGACTGCCTTCTTCAGCAAGGAATTTATTTCTCACATTAGAAGTCTTGGCCTAAGATGAGAAGACGTCATCCTACTGATTTCACATTGCATTGTGGTTTAACCCCAGTCATCTGCTAAGCCCCACACAGTCACTCGGTCATTCCCCCACAGAGGCTGGGGGAGAGAATTGAAAGGGTAAAAGTGAGAAAACTCATGGGTTGAGACAAAGACTGTTTAACAGGGAAAGCAAAAGCTGTGCACGCAAGCGAAGCAAAACAAGGAATTCATTCACTACTACCCATCAGCAGGCAGATGTTCAGCCATCTCCAGGAAAGCAGGGCTCCATCACGTCTAATGCTTACTTGGGAAGACAAATGTCATCACTCCGATGTCCCCCCCTTCCACCAGATTTATATGCTGAGAATGACATCATAGCGCATGGAATATCCCTTTGATCAGTTAGAGTTAGCAGTCCCAGCTGTGTTCCCTCCCAACAATTTGCGCATGCCCAGTTGTTGGAGTGGGAAGCCGGATCGGCAGTAACGATATTGTCTCAATATGAGTAAAATCGTTCTCCTTTATTAGTCAGCAAAACAGGGTTTATATAGTGAAACAATTACAGCCTCTGATTGGTTAGTCACTCCCAACCATATAAGGGCAAAATCGCCTTTACTCGCTACGATTGGTGCAGATCATCATCTCGATGCAGAAGCGACGATAAAGCAGGAAGCGGCTAGGAGGCAGGAAGCGGCAGTGCGGCAGTCCCCCTGTGCCAGCGTTCTGTGTTCGCCACTTTACTTTCTCAACAGTGCTCTGTGTTCACTGTTTTCCAGGCTTATCTCCGGTACAGAGCCTGGGTTGCTCAACGGCACCAAACTATGTCCCCTCTTGTCCAACCAGGACTCCACACCCAGTCTACTCACTGGTGGTGCAGTGTGAGAAGCAGAAAAGGCCTTGACTGTGTTAGCACTGCTCAGTAACAACTAAAACGTCCCTGTATTATCAACAATATTTTCAACACAAATCCAAAACATAGTCCCATATGCGTTGCTATAAAGAAAATTAACTCTACTCCAGCCAAAAACAGTACACATTGTTAGGTTTTTACCTAATCAGAAAAATGGCACAGGGTTTAGTATTTAGCTAATATAAATAAATTAAAAAAAAATAACAAGAAGGGAGAGTGTTCTAATAAGGAAAAAAAAAGTCTAGTAGACAACAAAGTACTTCATATGCAGAAAAGTAACTAAAAAAGACAATGATTATAATGACATAAAGATAGAAATGTAATGTGAAGTAGCTCAGTTTCTGAAGGAATTCCATTTCCTAGCTCTGGAGTCAATTTCCTTAGTGTTTTCACCTTTCTTTTCTGGTTAGTTTTGTTGTTATCATTTTTTTTTTCCTGGAGGAGGGGACAGTACATCAACAAGAAGCAGGTCATCAAAAATCACAGGAGGTACCCCAATGAAAAAGTAAAAAATTGTGACTGGAGTTAGAGGTGATAGAAAACTGACTTTTAGGTCATCAGTCCAAAGTAAAAAGTTACTGAAACATGCATTATTTCTTTAACGAATATGTATCTGAAAAGTAAATTATCAATGAAATAAGACAATTAAATGGACTGGTTTATCCATCATTCTTCATATCACAGGTGAAAGGTCCTTGGAGAGGAATGCACAGCCTTTTTGATCATTATATTTTCTTATTGCTCTAAGATCAGTTTATATAATGAACTCCATGCTGAAACACAGACTCAGTTGTTTATTAAACTCCATCTCAAACCTGTTCAAATAGACTTCTGGAACTGTAGTGAGAGATCCTGGGTGAAGATACTGTTAGAGCAACCATGTATAGGAAGGAAAGTTCATATAGTGCTGTGTTCTGGTTCCTGTTTTTGTTACTAAAGGAAGACTAGAAAGGTCTTTCTGAATTTTGTTAACCCATTCAAACCTCTGCTGTTTACTGAAGCAAATTACTATATCCACACAAAGAACCCGATGATGGTTCATAGGAAGCCCAGTGTCAGACAACTTCTTTCGAATATTGGATTACTGAGCACTAAAATCTCCTGGATCAGTTTAGCCTATAATTAATGTGGATGACAAGAAGACAGCAAAAAAATACCACTAAAATTAGTGCTTTCCATCTACATTAATTTAGCAAATTAATGACTTTGAAATAGTCCCTAATCAGAAACAACAAGCATGCAGAGACATTGCTAATTTAGGGTTTTTTGGTAACTCTTAAGAAAAAGAAAAAATAAATGAAGTGTGTTAATGCAGAACATACAGTAAACAAACAGTAGTGGAAAGTAATGAAGAAGTGTAGGTTAATGAGTAACACTACAGGCTTTTTAATCATCTTTCTTGTTAAGGACATTCAAAAAAGGAGACTGTGCTACTGTAAAATTAGAAATACAGGCAATTAGAGAAATTAATATAACTGTAACTCCCTGCCAGTGCCTATTACCTGAAACTATGTTTTCATGTTCTGGGTGACAGTGGTTGTTACCACAGAGTTTTGACCACTGCCTTGGTAAAGGTTGTTTTCACTCAAGTTAGTGATTGTAGTTCGCTAACTTCAAACTTGAATGTTGGAGATAAACATTGGTGTCCTCACTTGCAAACACTGTTAGGTGAAATACTGAGGACCTGACAATTTTAGATGTTAATACCTCATGCTTAGATTGATGGGTAAATAATCAGGAGCCTTCTCTTCTCCAGGCTGAACAGCACCAACACTCTCAGTCTTTCCTCATACAAGAGGTGTTCCAGCGCTCTGATCATTTTTGTGTCCTCCTCTGGACCCGCTCCAACATGTCCATGCCTTTTCTGTGCTGAGGGCTCCAGAGCTGGATGCAGGATTCCAGGTGGGGTCTCACCAGAGTGGAGTAGAGGGAACCTATATTGCATACAGGTTCCACAGAAAATTAGCATGGGGTATTAACCAATGAGATATTCACTATAGTATTATAAAACAGGAATAAATGCTTGGATTAGAGCTGTTTCTAAAGTTATTTTAAATTATCAAGTAGCTATAACTGCAACAGTGATATGGTAAAAAACCAAACACTGTCACATGATTTTTGCAAGTATGAAGTCCAGCTGTAAGCAGACTGACTTAAAGAACTGTTTACTGAAGCCTGCTGAATGTCTAAACACATGAGCGAAGCATTTTGTGGGTGGGGAGTGCAATCCGTATTTTAGTGCTATTTAGCTGTTAGCCTTTCCCTTTGTAAGCCTTGTCTTTCCTTGGTGCCAGATATACAGATATTCTATGTATCATACTGTGGCACTCGGATGTAACATAAACAGCTCAAGATTGGAATTTTCAGTAGAATTATGAATAGTAAGAATTTCTAGTTTTGAAAAAATTAACACTAAATTGGGGGGAAAAATGATATGTCCTTCTCTTAACATGACAGAAAGTGCTCTGGAGCGATGTACTTTCCTAAAAAGGCTGCTAAGTGTCTTCCCTAACGTGAGGAAATTGCTTCCAAAACCTTAATGTTTCTTCCACTGACAATAAGTTGAACAACATGCAACTTAAAAGCAAAATACCCTCCTGAAATGGATCACTCAGGTGACACTCAGAACCGTCCCTGGGATCCTATGGTGAAATCGGGCATGTTTGCCCTAGGAGAAATCAATCCATGTTCAAAATATATCATACTTACAGCATTTTCTCATCTTTGATACCAGCTAATCTATTCAAGGTGTGTTATTAATCTGCTGTGTGGGACAAGATAACTGGATTTAGTGAAGTGGCAACTTGAAAGTGAGAAGAGCAGCAGATATATTAGTGGCTCAAACTACTTAAGCCATCTGTTGAAAAATCAAGTTCATATAAAAAAGACTTTATAGCGTAGAAACATGGAAATTCACGGGACACAGTACATTGTTGTACAGTTGTCCCCTGGGAGTAGAAGTGACCCAGACATAAATATGCCTGTTGTTTCAGTCTCAGAACAGATGGCCAACCAGATTGCTCAGTTCTTCGGGATTCCACAAAGAGTGGTCATTTGCAGAATAGTACGTACCGTTCTAGCACGGAGTTTCGTTTCCTGGCAAGAAAGTGAGGAGCTCATTGAAATATTGGTCTACAGAAAGGCTAAGGTTCTTCTGGAGCTCTCCTCTAAACAGGTCTGTTCTTCTACTCATATAATATAAATAGGAACATAAACCTTTATTTTTTTCCTTCAAAACATCTCAGAGAGCAAAACCTTCTCTTGAGATAACATAGGATAGTATAAAATTATTTCAACTAGCTTTTCTGAGCTCATAAGCCAATTTCTGTCAGAAAGCAGTAATTACATTACTATTCATAATCATCTCATACTTGTCCAGTAATTCTGTATATATTTTAAGTTCTTTAATTTATTAATGGCTTTTTCTGTTTTATTTTTGAAGGGCTTTTTAAGGGCTTTTTTGTTTCACAGAGCTCAGAACTGATATGACCTCTTAAAATATGTATTTTTATTAAATGAAACAAATATTGATCTTATATGCTTTAAGTGAAAGCTAGAATTATAGTCAGCAAGAAGCAGTAATGATTTTGATATCTTCAGAAAATACCAATGAATACAATAAGCACAAAAATATAGAAAAAATTTTGTTCAAGTGTTCTTATCATAGGCATTTCACAGTATTTATTGCAAAGAAAAGAATAAAAAATACTGTGGCAGAACACTATTTCTACAGTTTTGTTAATGGTCCAGTAACTTAACAGGCAGATTTAGTGGAATAAAACTTCTCCATGCCATATACTTTATCTCTAGCTGAATGTTCTGCTCATAAAGGAAATTATGGAAAGCCATCTAAAATATCATCCATTTGGAACATCAGACTCCTTCATAACAGGGAGAAGGAAAATTATCCCATGTGATATTTTAATTCAAGAATTTTAAATGTCAAGACCAAAAAAACCCACCCTTCTTTGTAATGGATATTAATTCTTAAAGCTTCAAAGTATGAACTAACCTTTAATTTACAATATCAGGAAGCTTTCCTTGCAAGTGTATTCCTTTATAATTGCATCTTTTTGGTAAATAATTTCTTCTGAGTCATCTGAGCCTCTTACATGGTAAACTATTTCCCAGATTAGATGTGTGACTAAGCTAAAGCTATATGGTGACTCTAAGGACTTTATGAACTGCTCACCAGCCACTTTTCATCTGGTGAAATATGGGTGTCCCCATGCTACCTTGGAAGTAAAAATCCCACACATTTAGCTTGCTAATTGTTCATTTATAAGTTCAATATTCTGTTGTTTTGTCTCCAGATGAATGACTTAGACATCAAAGATACCAGCAAAGAACAAAGGTACTATTTTGGTAAGAAACTTTCCTCAGAAGTCTCAAATGAATTTTCAAGAGAAAAAACCTGTGAGAGATTTACTTACCTAGCTCACATGAAAAGTATTATATTTACTTTTGTTGTATTTCAATTTCCAGGGTTTATTTTTTCACTTAGTTTCCAACAGATAAAAGCAAATTTTATTTTTGGAACTCATGGTGCAAACTCAATGAAGCTTCAGTAACAGAAATTTCTGCATTATGTTCTAATAAAGTTCATTTCTGAAAACCAAATATGCCCAGGGAATTCACAGCATGAACGGTAAGTATCTAACAAAGGAAAGTGTCTCTGTTTTCCAGAGCAGCCCTCTTCAGGTAAGATATCTCACTTTACCAACAGTCAACTTTGGACCATGGCTTGCAGGAGAGAAGGGAAGGTACCTAAATTCCATCATTGCAGTGTAATCAGATGTGTGCCTATACTTAACCAGAGGAAAGAACTTCAAAGATGCAAGTCTGACAACAGATGCAGGAGAAGAATATTTTTAAAAAAGGAAGATACCAAAATGGTATAAGACAGAAGAAAAGTCAGAGTAGGGAATAGAATAAAAACAGAAAGGAAGCCAGGCTAGATTGTACATAACAGAGATAAAAAGGTTAATAGTTGCCAAATCTTTCTTGCTTTCTGTACATGTATAATTCTTCAGACCTCTCCAAAACACTTCTCTCTGCCTGATTCTAATCAGCATAGTGTTGACAGTTCTTGTTTTCATCCAGCTTCAGTCAGTCAACAATATACTCGATGTCAGTCTTATCTCACACAACTGTAGCTGCTATGCTAAAAGACAATTGAGTGTTGTCGCAGTTTGATTAAGTGAAGCCATTCATTCTTACTTTACAGTGGTCCAGTTTTTCTCTGTAAGCATATGAAATATGTGACGGAAACTATGTTAATTTTCTAAGTTCAATTTAAATTCAGGCCATCAGCTGCCAGGGAACAGTTATTTAGGGCTATTATAAGATATTTTCTTAAGTACTAATGGACATTGAAATCAGAGTGAGTAAACTTTGTCTAATTTCTGTTCACTTACTCTAAAATATGCATTTAGCATATTATTGCTTCTTGCTTGCTGCCAGGGTTTTTTCATACTGTCATTTATAAAAGTAAATTACAGATAAGCTTAATCAAATTTATTTACATTCATTCCCACTATCTAGCAAACCCAGAATCTGCATTTTTGACAATATTTAACGAACTAGAATTCCCTATTATTGAAACCCTTGTTGTCCTTTACACCACAAAGACAATCAGTTTCTAAAATATGTCCCTAAGGCACATTTCTCCTGACTGAAGTTTACCTTGATTGGCTCTGTGCCTTTCATTCTATTTCTCTGCAGGCAAGACAAATCAGCTGAATAATGTCCAAAGTGTTTTATTCCATACCAATCAATAAACATTTTAGAAAACATTTTAGAAAGGTGCTTGTCTTCGTTAAAATGTTTGGCTAAACAAAAGAGTTCACATTTCTTTTTTTCGAAAGCATCAGAATTAGGCTTTCATATCTTTATCCAGATACCTAAGTAAGTAATCTTATTTTCATACATGTTGAGTACTCCTTAAATAGAAGTAGACAGAATCCAATGGTAGCTCAGCATGTTTGAAAACATTAAACCACCTGTCAGGAATCTTCACAGCCGTTAAAGTCAACTTTTGCCATTCAGCTTTAACTAAGAAAAACAACCACATAGGATACTGGACTAAGTAGAGAATAAGTGATCTTGTTTATGAGTTCTATGTTCATATGTCATACATTTATGACCAGGTAAACATTTCTTGTCATTGATACAATGATTGTAAAATGGATCCAGAATCAGTGTTTGTCTTTCATTTGAAGAATTTTATCAAAATGATAGCTATGTAATATTTATACACTCTTATGCCTGAAGATTCCTAGAGGCATATTGTTTCATCATATCAAGTACCTAAATGTGTTACGGAACTCAAAAAGAACAGAGTCTGAATTTTGCTGTTGATGTAAAATCAAAGCTAATTTCTTTGAAAATTAAGAAATAGATAGCAATCCTTCCCACACCATTGGAGTGTATAAAGTCAAGTAAACATTACCATATCCTAACTGTTGAATAACATAGTATTGGCTATGGGATGAAAAAGCTCATGATTTTTCAAATGTAATATTAAGTCTCGGGAAAAAAAGGAGCCTTTTACTTAAGGCATAACAATTCAAGCTTTGTAGTCAGCCCTACATCCAGTTGTTTTGACTGTCTTTATTTACTGAGCACAAAGAAAGCCCCACAGCCTTCTTGAATAAAGAACATTTAACCAGCTCAATTACATTTCGGGAATCTGTGGCAGTATAATTCCAAGTTTCTTCATTGACATACAACATAGGATTTTGAAATTATTTTTATTTTTCAAGAAAACATGTTATTCTGCAAAGATTAAGTGATAAGAAGTACAAATTGCTATGTAGTACAGAAATTGTTCTGGCTCATTCTTGGAATTATTAAATATCCAGGGCAGTTCTCTTTTGAACACAAATACACAGACATATTCAGGACAGAATTTTTTTTTTTTAATAATAGAAATCATAACTTCTGTTCGGAATGTATCTGTCTGAATGACAGAAGAAAGACAAAGCAATTTGTTTCATTAGCCCACTTGTCCTCCCTCATTTGCTGCACAAGTTTCAGAGACTACCGTTAAAGTTGTTCTGTATTTTGCAAGGAATCATCAACTATCAAGGCTAGGAAGAGGGAAGTACCATAACTAGGACAGTCATTTGTGATACATAGTTTTTCTTGTAAGAATGGACTATAATTTGTTTAACTTATTTAGGTTAACTACTTTTGCAGTTGAAACTGCATATAAATTGCTGTACTACCACAGGACAATGTCCTGGAACACTAAAATAAGATGAAAATATGCACACACCCTTAAATATCTCCCATGCCTTCTCTGCAGTTCAACACCACTTTCAGTTTCCAGAAATGTTAAGAATTTCAACAGAAAGACTCAAAAGTTGCTACGTCATGGATAAAAAGCAAAAGTAATTACTTTCAATAATTAAGTGTTCAATTCTTAGAACAAGGCACCATTTAAGAAAAATGTCTGTTTGGTATTTGCTCTTTATCAATGAGCTCATTGCTAAGCTCAGTTGTTTGCATTTCCTATACCTCCTTATGTGTTGCTTAGGCAGCTTCTGTGAAGAATGTCACAAGAGGTGCTGAATCCCATGAACATCAGGTCCAGGCTTCTTCCTGTCCGGCCGCTGAAGCTCAGCCCCGTGCACCCTGTGACCTGGGGATCTCTGTCTATTAGAAACAATAGACCTAGGTTTGGTAAGCTTTGGTAGAGTATTGTAGGCATGGATAAGAGGATAATCTTTTTTCTGTGGAAAGTAATCGGACAGTAATTACAGATTAAGTAGAAGTAAGAAAATTAGGAAGACCAAACCTATGAAATGGGGTAGAAATGGGGAAATTAAATACATAACATATATACATTTGGACACTTACTATATTTTTTTCTTATTTTTCCTCTTGTTTGCCTGTTGAGTTTAAACTCTATATCATCAAGCATGAAGGACTTTTACAACACTTGATTTCCCATGTGTTTATACAGATGCACTTTGTGTTTGCTTAGCTAAAAACATGCATTAAAAATGTGAAATAATATAAATGCTCCATTAAAAATACAAATAACTGATTGTTAAATTTTTTTTTTCCCAGTTCCTTGGAGGGTGTCAGACAGGTTTCTCTCCGGATATGGCAAGAAGGAATTAATGGAAGAGTATGAAACATATGAAGATTTCTTACACATACACTTCTTTGCCTTTTCTGTAATGCTTATCAAATGGTAAATGCCGAATGAATGTGTAGAAGCCAGACTTTCCCTTTCAGAAAGCTTATCCTTTTCTATTTTGCTACCTAATACAGATATATGTATACAGATATGTATAAACAAGCCTATAAAAGCAGTAATTGTAAGAAAGAGATTGAATTGTAGCGATTTGTTGATGAGCTTTGTGTTTAGGTTTTACTCATGGGGATTCCACAATGTAAGTATCTCACAGTGGGAGACAAGTTAAATAAGAAGCCTTATCAAGAAATCTGCATATTATTTATTCCCATTGGATCAAACAATACTGGTGTCAAACTTGCCTTTTTTTCCCTGGCATATTCCATTATTTTAGAGTCTAGATATTGCTTTAAAACATATCAAGTAGAAAATTTAACCAGTATTATACACCATTTATTCCGAAAGCTTTATTTTTCATCATAAACAGAAGATTTTCTTGTCAACTGCTGTGGTTTGAACAGTGTCAGAATTTATGTAAAGCATGTATGACTATGTACATGATTTGCTCTGCCTCCTGTAAATTTGCCTGCCTGGAACACTGCACTGGTACAGTTTCAGTAGAGAAGCCCAAATTACACAGTTTAACTGTGTCTCTGATATCCATGAATTATTGCAGTTACCTGTCACAGAAGAGTCACTTTTGCCCTTGTTTTTACTATTGGCAAAATTTCAAATATAAAGCATACAAAGACAGCTCGGTGTGTTGTCTTTATAAAAGATTGGTTCTTGTAAGAATTTCTGCTGTGATAAACAGCTTTAGTCAATTATTCAAACTTTCAGAACAATAGAGATCTCAACCTGACTAGCTTTACTCCCAGGACTTGATAAAGCTATTTCTGTAAATAGAGTGATCAAAATACATTTCCAGATAATTTGTTTGGGATTTCTACAACACATGTTACCTTAAGTTTTTTGTATTTTACTTCAGCTTCTTTAAATATGAATAGTGTGGACTTTAATCTGGTGCTTCAGAAAAGCAAACAGGAAAAACTCAGGCTCAAGATGTTTACACACATTAAGTACAAGTATGTAAAAGTATATACAGAAGTACATTACACCACAGATATGTTAAAATGTAGAAGCTGCTGAATTACCCTGAAATATACATTCACTCTATTTGTTATGCTGTTTGTTAGAAACTTTTTGCTTGATAAGCTAATAACAGTTAATTTGAAATAAGACAGTAAGTTTGGTAAGATAATACAAAATTTAATATTTGGCAAAAAATTTTAATTATAATTTAATTCTGATTGAAAGTAACTGACATTGATGTAGTAACTGACATTAATTAGGACTAGTTTAATTTAAATTTAATCTCATGATCAGGAAGAGAATTCAAGGTACAACAAAAGGCCTGAGGAAAGAGGGAGATGTAGGAAAATGAAAATCAAATAGTTAGGAGTGAAAAGACTTTACATTCAAAGGAAGGGTTTTGCTGTCTTCTCATTTATGTGACAGTAAACCATGGAAACTATGCATAGGCAGCAGAGCGTGCTTGTAAAACCTACAAGGATCAGAACAGAATCAAAACTAGATGTTTCTACGAATATCAGTTCTTAAGTTGTCTCTCAGAACTATTTCAGCTTTCAGACTAGAATGAAATTTTGCTTCTATTTATATCCTTTTAAACTCATTTGTACTAGCATCCTTTGCCATTGTTTTCAATATCAAAGAAGTGCTACTAGTATCCTTTACAGGGGGAAGCATTACTGGTAGACATCTTCATTTCATTAGTTTTGCAAAATTACATTTATTTACAAGATCTTCTTTCACATATTACTGATTCCACACATCATCAGGATTATTGCTTTTTTTTTCTTAAATCCACCTCTTAAGCAAAAGCTTAGTATATACTTATTCTAGGTAGATAGATGTAGGAATGTTCAAACATATAGAATGCCCTCATAAGACTTTCCTTCCAGCCCTTTCACCAGCTTTGTTGTCCTCTGGCCGCATTCAAAGACCTTCTTAAATTGAGGGACCCAGAACTATACACAATATTCAAGGTGTGGCCACACCAACATGAATACAGTTGAATGCATAGCTGCTTGTGCATAAAAGACAGATTTACACTAACTTCAGCTTGCAAATATTCTTCTCACAGAAGCTTCAGTGATTTCAGGAAAAGCCAAGATGCTTTAAGAGAGACTGCCTGCTGAATGATACAACTGAAAATTCTCAATCACTGTTAAATGTTTCAGGAATGTTTCTAACTTTATCTCTTTAACTGTAGCTACAGAAATATGGGGGGGGGGGGGGTGATGTCCCTGTCTGTGATAAGGACTTTACTTGTTCCATTTTCTGTTGCAAATATATATATCTTAGTATTACAATACTTGCTGGAGAGCTACCTGCTGTCAGTGGAAGAATGCCTGAGAATAACAACCAGGAGGAACCAAATATCTGCACTACCATGTAGAGCCCAGACACAACCAGCCAGAGATGGTCTTCCAGTGATCTCCATTGAGTAGGGGAGGTAGAGATGTGTTCCTTATCATGCCATTCTCCAGATAGTGTCCATTCAGGTAAAGAGATACCAAAGTAAATAATATCCTCTGAAAACAATAGGTGAAAATGTCATACCCAGCAGAAATGAGGAGAATCCCTTCTGTTGCTCTGTACTAAAAGCCTTAAAAGGTCAGCTAATGGCCTTTCAAAGGTGCAAACCTAACTGTCCATGAAGCTGTGACCTACGGCTTAGTTTAATAAGGCTCATCTGTCTGTGACCCAAGTCCCAATTTTATGAAGAACAATTACATGATTGCAGAGGAGCAATTAAGGCTTACACTTCTTTACCTGATGATGAATAACCACTGGACAGCAGAGATTATCATGTCAGTGAGTATATTAATCCTTAGCCTGTTAGTCTGGTTGCTCCCAATCATCTACCTTACCTGCTAGGTAATAAATAATTGTGTGCTCATAAATTGTATACAGAGAAAGCATTACAAGGCTGTTCATCATCCACCAAAAGCTGACCACCTCTGCCCTCAATATTCACTGAAAAATTGGTTTGTATTACAGAATTCTTTCTCAGGGTCCTTGAAAGAGGCTTCAGTTTCCATACTCTCACATGCATTGTTCACCTGTACCTCTTATGTGCCACAAATCCCCCTAAACTCTTCCTTTGTGTGTGGACAAGAAGGATTAGTCTCACATAACTTCAGTCACAGAATCACAGAATCACAGAATAGTAGGGGTTGGAAGGGACCTCTGTGGGTCATCTAGTCCAACCCCCCCGCCGAAGCAGGGCCACCTACAGCAGGCTGCACAGGACCTTGTCCAGGCGGGTCTTGAATATATCCAGAGAAGGAGACTCCACAACCTCCCTGGGCAGTCTGTTCCAGTGCTCCGTCACCCTCAGAGGGAAGAAGTTCCTCCTCATGTTCAGACGGAACTTCCTGTGCCTCAGTTTGTGCCCATTACCCCTTGTCCTGTCACTGGGCACCACCGAAAAGAGCTTGGCCCCATCCTCCTGACACCCACCCTTCAGATATTTGTAGGCATTTATAAGGTCCCCTCGCAGCCTTCTCTTCTTCAGGCTGAACAAGCCCAGTTCCCTCAACCTCTCCTCGTAGTGGAGATGCTCCAGTCCCCTCACCATCCTTGTAGCCCTCCGCTGGACTCTCTCCAGTAGCTCTTCATCCTTCTTGAATTGGGGAGCCCAGAACTGGACACAGTACTCCAGATGAGGCCTCACCAGGGTAGTGTAGAGGGGAGGGGTCACAGTCACAAAAGTCAATGTTTTAAACTAGCCACCATAGGTTATTTTATAGTAATAGTTGGAAAAGCCATTCTCTCAAAGTGTAAATCAACCAATTATAAAGCACACATCTGAAAAAGGTTTGTATGATTTACTATCCAGAGAAGCCTTCTCCATTGACTTAAAAAAGGACACTATAAGACAATATTAGAAGTCTAAATGACAGCCATCTAATGTGAGGTGAGATGAGTAATACATTGGGAGCATTAGACATATGGATGAATCACAGAATCAACAAGTTTAGCATCAGGCATGAATTCTAACCTAAGCTACTCCAACAGCGTAAATGCTATCCTTGTTCTTTGACGGCAGTGGGAGAGCACAAGAGCATTTGGCTATTAATGAGAATACTCTTAGAGCATGAAAATCTTCAGCTACATGTTCTTCACAACTGGGATTTTAACTGTCCTCTCAAAGTTCTCAACATCTTATGTTCTAATAAATTATTCTGTAATAAATAAAATTGCAGATAAATAGATATGTATATATAATATCGCTCTTTCAAAAACTCGTGCACACATACACATAAATGTAACCAAAATGAAAGTTCCCTCTTCCTCTTAGTTTCAGCAAAACTAAACAATAGTTCAACAGTCCCTAACTATATAAAATATAATACAATCTGTCTTTAGAAAACTGTGTATCATATACTTAGCACACACTTCAAATATAATTTAATAGCTTTTCTAAATGAAGACTTTTTAAAATAAATTTTCATGAAGCTGCCTGAACTTTAATTTCCAAGCAAAGCTGAAGCCCATATAAAGGAGTTACCGTAAGAAGAAAACAATTATGAAAATTATTATAGGAACATTGAGAAGTACAACAGACTTTTCAAAAGGATGTTATTAAATTCTTTCACTTCAGCTGCTCTGTGGAAAACTCACAGACATACAAACGTTATATGTTAAATGTTCAGATAAAAAAATTGTTTAAATATTGACAATGTTTGCATGATTGGATCAGGCTTTTTTTTCCACTTTCTTTTTCTGTAAATATGAAGCTAGCTGATTAAAAGGAAAATATTTTTCTCAGAAAATTAAAAATACATTATTTTAATTTCTTCTCTATTTTTTACAAGCTTAGATTATATTTCAACTCTGCTGTGGTTTAACCCTAGCCAAGTTAAACCCCTAAGCCCCACACAGCCGCTCAGTCACTGCCCCCACAGCAGGATGGGGGAGAGAATCAGAAGGTTAAGAGTGAGAAAAATTGCAGGTTGAGACATAGACAGTTTAATAAGAAAAATCTGTATGCAAAAGCAAAGAAAAATAATTTATTCACTACTTCCCATCAGCAGGCAGGTGTTCAGCTGTCTCCAGGAAAGCAGGGCTTCATCACGCATAAAGGTTACTTGGGAAGACAAACACCACAGCTCCAAACTTCTTCCCCTTCCTTCCTCTTCCCCCAGCTTTTATTGCTGAACATAATGTCGTATGGTCTGAGATATCCCTTTGGTCAGCTGGAGTCAGCTGTCCCAGCTGTGTCCCCTTCCAACTCCTGGTTCACCCTCAGCCTACTCTTTGGTGGGGTGGCATGAGACGCAGAAATGGCTTTCACTTTGGTAGCACTGTTCAACAGTAGCAGTAAACATCCCTGTGTTATCAACACTGCTTTGATCACCAATCCAAAACATAGCACCATATGAGCTACTATGAAGAAAATTAACTCTGTCGTAGCCAAAACCAGTACCAACTCCTGTATAGGAAGAACATTCATTTGAACTTAAGATTTATATTTAAGATTTATTTACACTGAATTTTCACAAATTATTCTGTAATTAGACAGCTTTTGTCTTAAAATATTTGTACACTCTAGGATTAGTAAATATTCGAAAAATTATTTAAAAAATCCATTTATGTTTTGTCAACAGATATCCTAAGATAAATTTTAAAAAAATATGTTTCATGTAACTCTCTGAAAAAAAGGAACTATTGTAAAGCACTAGCTTTGTAGAAAAGGTTGTCTTTTGTTGCTTTTTTCATTTGGTTTGGTTTGGTTTATTTTGGCTTTCCAATGTCCTGGTCAGAACTTATTCTGAGCTCAGTGTTGTTCTCAGCAGCAATGACTCTGATATCTACTTTACAATGCAGAATTAGCTTTTTCCTCTGAGCCCACATCGTTCATATGCTATTGGGTTTCTGACTAGAGCCGCAATTTTGAGATAGGGTAATAAAACTGCATACTCCCTAATATTTCTTCCTCTGTGGAGGCATAGGCTATAATCATGAAAACATGATTCGGTCAAGCAGAAGCCAGTAGAATACAGAAGTATTATTTTCAGTAGTTTTGCATTCAGACTGAAGTATGTATTTTCTCAGAGCATACTACTCATATAAAATGATGACACCAAATATACCACTCAGCTTACCACTATTTGTCTCTGTCTGCTAATTGCTTTCCGGTTTTCTGGTTTTAATCCAAAAATGTAATCAAACCGAAATAAAAGGTTGCCTTCCCCATACTTCCAACCATCTCTTATGTCTATTTTGTTAATAAAATAATTCCGCAAGTAAACACAGAATTTTTTCTTTTCATCATGCTGTAAAGGTTCATAAGCACCCATGATGCCAAAGATCTTAAGATCCATTAGCAACTATATTCTAAAATGGTCTGAAACCTTAATATAGAGAATGAAATGACAAGAGCAAATGGAAGATCAAGGGTAGTCTTGCAGATATTCCAGGAATCATCAAAAATCTGGAAGCAGAAGGAGACTGCTGGCAGTTGAGATCTCTGTAGTGACAAGGCCAGTTCCAGCAGAGATCTTGCCCATAACTGCTTCAGGTACATAATTATTGAGAAAATACACTATATGACTTAGGGAGCAAAGTTGAGCACTGAAAATTAATAAAAAGTCATCATATTTTTCATTTCAAATTAGTACTTGTGCATGTAAATTATTGTGGGGATACTTGCAGAGTTCATCTTTGGTGAAAGGTCTTGGATAACTGCAGCTGTTAAGATGGGAATATCAGTGTAGCCAGTGTGAGGGGCTGGGACACCCAAAACTGTCTAAGGAGGCATTTGAACAAAAATGATGGTATTAAAGAGGATGATGCCCATCAACTGGATTGAAGACTAAACAGGGAATTACAAAGGGATTTTTAAAACTAAGAAAGCACAAGCTTGAAAAGTACAGAAGAAGCATGAAGATTTGTACTAGAGGGGAGATAGAGCAGGCAACGGAGCGTGGTCTCCAAGGTGGCCACAAACCCCTTCCAACGTCAGGCAGAGCATCTGTGTGTGTGCGCACTTCTGCCCACTCGGCCTTTGAGGGAGATATGCATGTAACTCAGAGCGGGGGCAGGATGGACGCTTCCAGGGATCAGTTATAGAGGGGTGTTTAGACTTCTCTTGTCATAAAATTTAGGATTTTTAGTGTCTAGTACTGTGACTTCTTTGTTGTACTGCTGATATTAATCTGCAGTCTACAGGTCACTGACTGCCAGTTGATTATGTGTCTTTGATAAATTAATAAACCACTTCAATCTATTTCAATCCATTTCAAATTAAAATCTTCTTGTTCAGTCCTGGTAAGAATACAGACTAGAACACTCAACTGATCAAGTTTAGCTGCTGTATTCATTATTGACAACAAAGACACTAAATATGTATAATCACTCTGCATTACTTGAAGGGATTAACCACCAGAATGGATAAAGTTCAGGTGGAAATTACTTAGCTGTTCTTATTTTACTGAAAGAATTGTAATTGGGAATTTTGGTTTCCTTTCTGGCATGCTGAAGAATCTGATCAATGCTACAGTGAAAAGATAATGATTCCATCAGCTGAAGCACCATTTCATAAGGTGAACGTTTTTCAAAGAAGTTCTGAATACAAATATCTGTTTTCTTATTTCCTAGCACCTTTTGGCTTTCTGATGAATTTGAATTAATAAGGAATAATACATACATTCCCAGGTATTTGATCACCTCAAGTTCTCAGGTGGAGTTAAATGCAACAGCAGTCAATTTTTTTCTAGAACAATTTTACAGATATGTGTATGTCACACCTGCCAATTATGAATAAAACCAACTTTGGAATATTCCCAGTTTTGATTTGTTGATAGGTTGATCAAAAGATAACAAGCTTCTTGGCCTCAAAATGTGTATAGCTTAGGATACCTATTTTGCTTCACAAAGAGTGCAGTTCTTATCTGGGTATCAGCTATAAATACTTTAACATTTACAATCCTTTAACATGCTTCTGCAGTGTGATTCTCTCTTCCTGTAGGAGTTATGGTCACATTTAATATTAGTTGCACAACCAGGAATGTATCACCATTTAAATTCTTAATACTGCGCTTTGGTTGTGTTTTTTTGTTTGCTTGGTTTTTTAAAGTATATTTTATGTCTCTGGTAACTTATTTCAAGTCTAAAGAAAATACATTCATGACTACTATTTGGTACCCTTATTTCTCAGCAGAGGAGCCTCTATTCAAAGCATTATTAAATCTTCTTTAAGTTCTGAGTGTCAGGAATTGTGTATATATACAGGTTAAAGCTCTGGACATGGACATGTTGCCTGATGACTCCTTCTAATGCTCATAAGTTTATGAAGTGTGTTTTTTCCCTCTTTCTGTCTTGATAGCAGCATGCAGTAGTGCATTAGTGAGAAATAGCCTCTCAGTTACTAAAATTTCTCAGCTTTGTTTTATCCAGATAGAGTTTTCAAAATGTCCACCCATTGGATCTTTAAAATAGCATCTATTACTTCTCCAGTAGCTGAAGTTAAGCTAACAAAACTGCAATTTAGCCTATCTTTAGACTTTTATTTAAATAATGGTCTTACACTGGCCACCTTCCTGTCTTTCAGGAATTCGCATGTACTAAATGATCATGCTAAAGTGCTATTAAAAATCCACTCAGTATTCTTCTAGTCAGTCAGAAGTCTCATTTGTGCTATCTATCTATTACACACAAAACATCATACAGTTACATTCACTTTAACTATTCCTGTTTTGATATCTAAATTCTGCTATTTTATTTTCTTGTTAAGCACCTCCCCAAAGAACAGCTATCCCTCCCCTTCACCAGTGTTACAGACCTGCTCCAACTGCAGAGAGGTTACAGAATGAGACTGTAGAAATCTTCAATTAGGACTCTTGATTTTCGTAGAAAATGTGACATCGATGGCAGTAACTCCTATCCAATGTTCCTCAGTGATCTGATACATTCCTGCAAGGCATAACACAAGCAGACCCGTTAGATACAAAGCAATAACTCTTCATGTGACATGTAATAAAAATTGTTTACAGTAGAATCTATCAAACTTGAAACATATGCCTTATCCTGATCCAAATAAATCAATATTTTTTTAATAGTCCAGAAAATAGATTGTATGAACTGAAGACATACAGGTAGGCTAGAATCAGTTTACTGATAGGGTAGAATCAGTTTGTTCCTTGATTATGATAGTTATCAGCAGGTATAACATCAGTAATACTTGCTACTACATGCACCACTATGGCACCACTATTTTAAGAAACTAAAATAATCAATATGATAATGACTACTTATTAAGCAATATAAGACAAATCTGTTCTACTCTCTTTCTACTATTTTATCTTTAAGTTTCCTGTCACAGGTGTCTAAGCATCATTATAAAGGTAACACAGAGCTTTTGTTATCAACAAAGAACAGAGCAAACTCAATGCAGAGGCAGCAATGGCCGTGAGGGGAGAGAGGAGCTTTCAGTAACTTGTTTTTTCACTGTCTCACTTCCTGCTCCAAAGATATTCTTGAAGGAAAGCACTGGACATATCTACTTTATTAAACTTAACACGTCCATTGCCTGTTCTCTAACCCCAAACACCGCTGGCACAGGCTGACTGTGGTTGTTCTCTTAAAGTGCTTTAGCATCCACCACAGTGTCCACATGAAAACTACTGGTATGGAAGGATGCCTGCCCCATGCCTGGCTTTCGCACTATGTTTGGGAGAACGCTAGTTGTGCTGGCCCAAAGCCGTGCTGGGGATCATTCTAATATTTAAAATACACACTAATACATACACAGAAAATATGCACTTAATTATAAGGTTATATTTTTAGAATTTGCAAGATCACAATGTTTAGTAGTGAAATTCAGGGGAGTCACAAGTTTGGATTAGGTGGGCATCCTTTTTGGTTAATGTTTGTGTTTTAAAATACCAGCAGTCTCTCCTAATGTCTCCTGCTGTTTTCCATGCATATTATCCTTTTAGTAAACAATCTAATCAATTATTGATACTGTTTTATTGATCTATAGGAGAGAGACAGATCTCTACATTTAAAAAAAATTATGCCGAATGTGATCATAATGAGAGAATAAATTTTATTCTGAGTTAAAATTTCCAAAACTCAGTTCAAATTTGTATTGATCAATACCAAAACATTACTGGTAAGTTGTAAATATCTGCCTGCACACCAGGAACATTCTCTCTGTGTCATTAAGGGAATATATGAATGGAGTTCTCCTTTGAATATGTATTTCAAATTTCTTATTAACTTGAGAATTTTAAACTCAGGATTAGAATTAAAACTGTCATTGAATTGACAGCTGAGGCAGTGTTTATGTAGTAGCTTATGATTTCAAGTGCCTTTTGCTTCTAAAAACCTGCTCATTGCCTGTTACATTATTGTACTTCCGGATCTGAAAATTGTCTGAGCTCATTTTTCTTGGACAGGAGAGAACAGAAAAAATTCTTCACTGCTTTCCTAGATTAGATGATATTAATGATGTCTGAAGATGATGGCTGTCTCATAGTTTACCAAGAAATGAAGTCCAAGGAGAATAATAAATCCAAGGGAAGGAGGTTGGGTAGGCAAGGAGAAAGGACTTACGAAACTGTTCATGTTGTTAGATTGTTGCAGTGCCTTCTGCTTTAGTTTTGGACTCTAGACGGGAATTCTTTATTAAAAAGATGTTCAGTTCATTAGGCAATGAGCATCATTGCAGAAAAATAGAGTGGAAATGCTATGCATGTTAAGACAATGTATAATTATTTTATTTCTTAAACCAGTGCAGGGACATCTTTCCGTAACTTTGTCTATGTGTTATTCCCTGTCCAGATCAAAAGTGTTACCAAAATTTTAAAAACAGAAAGAGAAGGCAGGGGTAGAGGGGAAGGAAAAAAATCCTTATAAAAAAGAAGAATTACATATAACTATCTAATGAACAATCTGATGTTAATATTTCTTTCTGTGAAGTTTTAACTGATGTACAAACTGATCTACAGTTGGAAAGACCAAATATATCTCATTCCCAGCACTAGTAGTGAATCCTAGCTTAAATTATCGTCAATAAGAACACAGATGATAAAATTACTTCAGCTGGTGACTAATGAATCTTGTGAGTCATTGATGTTAACAGTTACATATCAATGAAGCTACGAAGTCGTACTGTACAGACTTTCCATTTAAATACAGTATTTAAGAAGGTATATCTCAAAGAATTGTCATTGTCAATATTTTTGAACAGTAAGACCTATCATATGAAGAGAAAACATAAATTCCATAGTGATCAGAAACTTTTTCTGTAGCACAAGTTTTTAACCTTTCTCTAGCATTCTGGTGAAATGATATCCTTCATTTTCATATTTGAATGGAAGGTTTTGTTTGTTTTCCCAGAAGAACACGAAGATGTAAGAACATAGTTAACACCTTATTTTATGACTTCAAAAACTCAATAGCATTTTTTTTTTTTTGCTAGTAAATAGTTTTGGGTTTGTTTTTGATTTGCTTTGGTCAGCAAGTTGGAAATATCCTGAATGTGCTTGTGTAGGTACTTTGGCCTTTGACCGATTAGTTCCTTGCTTTACAACTTGTCATTTTCAAGATGCTTACAAGCTTTTGTTTACATACATGTCCTAAAACACAGAATAAAAAAGAAGAATGCAAAGGAAAACAGAACATAAATGCGCTGGTTTTATTGGTATTTTGTGATTATTTCTATGATTTTTGATCTGAAGCATGGTCTTGAGTAGCAAAAGTGGAATACTCTGGGATTACTTTAATTAGAATAATAACTCAAATAGTACCCTTATTTACTACAAATATAAGCAAGTATCTTTATTTGTGAAGTATCACAAATCTTAGAGATCAAGAGTGCCTCTTAAAATTCTTATTGCTACTGGCAAGATTGTATTAACGTAAGATTAAAATGTTACTAGTAACATTTTCTATTTGTCCCACACATCACCATGTCTGACAAAATATAGTGCTTAATCTGTGCAGATAGATGTGAATTTGTTGTGCTATGAGCAGAATGCTGAACTGAAAATCAGTTCAGGCCAAAATATGCTTAACTACAGCTAAGATCTTGGGCTATTGCTGCTGGATTATTTTCTAAGAGCCAGGCTAACAAGTCTGCATGGCACTGCATTGTGTTTATAAAAGAAACCATCTCTTTCGGAGCTAACTTGGAAATATCTAATATAAGGGTAATCGTACAGTTGATCTTCTCTGGCCATGAACATGATGAACCTCTGGGTTCACTTCTTTCTTGAAAATAATTTTTTCTTTGTGGTCAACATGCTCCACCAGGCAACTTACTGCTGCTCTGTATATGCTGGATGAAAGACTGGCACTGATATTTGTGCTTGAAGAAAATGAAACTGTTACCACTCCATGGAGTCCTCTTGATCTTCCTTCTTAAAATGTAACAGATCTTTTTTGTTTTAGAAGCCAGCCTTCTCTGAAAAAACCCCAAACTTTAATTCTCAAAGCATTAAAATCTTTTTAGATGGACAAGAATTTTAAAAATTTCAGGCTCTTGATGGTACTACAGTGCATTCAGTTAACCAAAGAAATAATAATTACAGACCTGCTGGGTTTAGGAGAACGTGCCCTCAAACTCGATTTCAAGAAGTGTATAAGCTTCTTGAGACAAAATGATATTTTATTCTTATTGTTTCCAGTGTGTACTCCATTGAAATAAAATTTTCTTAGTATATCATGGTAAGCATGCGTTGTGAAAACCCTGTAGCAAATTTATAAAACCAATTTATTATATCAATTTTCCACAAAATTACTGCAAAGACCTGTAATTTCCTAGATTTCATCTGCTTAAATTGATTTGTAGTTTGTCTGAAAACATCTGTATTACAATACAAAAAATAAGATTCATAACAATAAAGTGGCACTATTCAAGCAGATAAAGCTGAACATTGCAATAATGTTCAGTTAATGATGACATAGATTTGTCCATAGTACTAAAAATTATCTATTAAGGCCTGAATTGTGATGAAAACTGATTTTTTTTAAGTAAAAACTCTAGGAAGGACTGGAAGCATTAAAGGCATCAAATCTACTGCTGTTGCCCTTTAATATTTCAGAGATGCCTACTAAACTAGGTGTACAGTTTAAAGTATTCTGTCATCTCATCATTGTCTGAATCCTGCACAGATAACTGCCAGATATCGTCCAGCATATGGGATTATTGTGGCAATTCATATGCTTTGTAACAGTTGAGGTTCAAATGAAAATTTCCAAAGTCAAATAAGAAGGTTGCCCAGAAAACAAAGCCTGATTATTAGCAGCTGCAACAAGCTGCCAGCTTCAACTCAAAATATCTTCCTGACAGTTTGTTGTTTTTTTTTTAAATGAGTTATATTAACTTGTTTTACAGCTCAAAAAAATGTACTGATAACACGGATCTGTATTTGTATAATAAACTTAAGACCCAATAAGATCAGCTTGATACGCTATAGATTTTTTAAAGGAAGATATTTATTCTGATTTGCTTATCTGAGCCATGCTTTCTAAAGTATCTGTAGTATAGGGTTGTCAGTATACCTTCATGTGATCAAAAATATTACAGGTCTGGAGAACAATTGTTCCAATTCTAAACTCAAAGCTTGGTGATGTTCCATGCTACAATGTGCTTCAAGCACAAAAGATTTGATTCATTTCCATCTCAAGTCACTTTTTCAGTTATAGTCATTTTTCTGACACTTTTCTTCTTCTGTTTGCTGTATATTTCTAAAACAGCTGCCCTGGAATCCTTCTGACAGACTTTCTTGCTCATTTAAAGCTATCTACCTTACTCTTTAAACTTGAATCACTGCTGAATTTTGAAGTGGATCTCTTGATCATGCCTACTTCCTGCACTTGGGTTTGCATTATACAGTCTTCCCTGGATACACTTACACAAAAAATGTAGTGTACAGGAGGTTGAGGTTTTGGTGAGTTTTTTTGTTTGTTTGATTGATTTGGGGTTTTTTGTTTTGTTTTGTTTTAAGGGAAGTTTTTGTTTGCCTTTTTACTGGAAGTTTGTCTTGTATTTTAGTGCCTTACAGTGTGCCCTAGAGTACATCTTTTATGTGTTCAAAGCAGTCTTCTTCCTGGTGGAAGTAAAATTCAAGGCATACAAAGGCATCATATTGGGTAATGTAACATGGACACATTAGCTCTGTCCTCCAGTTAGCTCTCTGTGCATGTGTCTAAGACAGACAACTGCTGTGAATTTGAATTCAACAGACACAGTATGAAGTACAGTCCGAGGACTGTGATAAACCACAATAAAAGGAGCTTCAGCCTATCTATATTTGCACTGCAGTAGTCAGTAATGTAGAAGTTTGCTCTAAACATGCAAATTGGATTCCCTTCAGCACAAGGTGACCTGGAAGATGGTCTCCAGGAGAAGTACTCCAACAGCTAGCGGGTGTCTTGAGTAGGGGACGAGACAAGACTCCAAAACAAAATTGTCTCAGTGATTTCAGGCATGCTCAACTGTTTCACACTACCGATCTGATCCTATTGTACTTTTCTGTTTTCTAAGACAAATATAATTGTACTCTCCCAGACCTTCACCTAAACCATTGGCACTCTAGGCCCAAATTAATCCCTGCTATCTCAGTCAGCATTAGTTCTCTAATTCGGGAGTTACTCTCAATTTCCTTTACAACTGATAAAGAGAGGATGATTAGGTGCCTGTATCTACTGAGAGTAAAGGGAGCTTTAGTTAAATATGTTCTCAAATAATCCACTTTGGTTAGATACCTAAAGTAAGCCGGAATGAACCCAAGCTAATTAAGGCTTATTTGGGGACAGTATGGTAGACAAACAAGAAACATAGTTTAAAGGACATATTGTTCGTTAGCTGGAGAAACTCTCAAATAATTGAAGGCAGGCTTAAGAAGAGAATTGAAAACATTGCAAAGTCCCTCTTTTGAGTCTCTTTTATGTACTACCATTTTTTTAATGTGTAAAGACAATAAGGTTCTATACATGACAGTTTCTAACCTTGTGTAAAGCCCCTTTACCATGTGAGTAGTGTAAGACTCTCTGGCTCTTGAGTGGACAATGAAATAAACAAAAAAATCTCAAAGCAAACAAGCAAAGAAAGAAAAAAAGTTTCATGTGGTTGAACCCATCATCAGAAGACAATAAAGGTAGATCATCCAGCCTGCAGCAGTGAAAAATTCTAATCAGCTGTTCTTCCATGAGGTGTCAGATGCTTTCTTAGATACAGAATCTATCAGTAACACGTCATAAGACGTTGCCCTCAGACAAGACTACATATATCTATGTGCTCAGGAATTCAAAATCTAACATAGACCTATATTATTGGCACACTTCTATGCATCAATAAACCAATCCATCACTATTTCATATAAACTTTTCTCTCTTTGCTACCAAAAATGGATATTTTTGCCAGCTGTTCTACTAGAACTAGGATGAGGTTACTAGTCCCTAAAAAGGATTGGGTTCTGCAGCTAGAATTAAAAGTACTATAATAATTGGAAACTGGCGTGTATACATTGCAGAATCATGGGTTAATATTTTTATTTTTAACAAGAAATCTAGTATTTGTTAGTGGGAATCTTCCAGGAGTCTTCCAAGGGTTATCTGTGAGTCTTGTTTTCTAACACATAGGATTAGGATCCTAGCAATGTCTTAGGATGAAAGAACCAAAATAACATAGACATAAATTATATTGGCTCACCTCAGAGTCATCGCTCCAGAGGAGTGATAAGCAAAGTTTATCAAACAGCCTGTGAGCTGAGCTTACAGTATTGTACTTTAATTTGAAGAATATAGCAACCATACTTCTGGATTAAAATATGAAAACACATAACCTACCAGTATCTGGAATGTCTGTGTCTGAAATGGACGGGGAAAAAGTCCGTAGTAATTTTTTAAAACAAATACTTCAAATTTCATAAGTGACAGACCAGTGGTGGTGGAAGAACGTGGCCTAGGGATACATTAATAACTCTACATCTCACTTCCTGGTAAGCCTACAGTAATTTCCAGGGTATAAGATAGTACCAGGGAGTTCGAGTAGTGTCAGCAGTTTTCTAGCAAAAATAAAACATGGCAGCATAGATATCTCCTCTGTGATTGTTCTGCTGGAAGTCAAAGAAGTCAAATTGCAGAGGTGGAAGAAGACACAGCTTTGAACAGTACCAAAATATTTAGGTTTTTTCTCACATGTTCTCCAAAGAAGCAACAATAGGAAAAAACTAATTTGCTTATGCTTCATTGGGAGATACAAATGCTGATACTTTAGCCCAAGTGTTTGAAAAAGATCTCTATTTTTGTCTCATACCAAGGATAACACTGGATATTTGCTATTTCTTTAAAGACCAGAATCTAAGTCTTTTTGAAAAAGCTTCCCTATTAGTTTATTTTTCCATTCATTTCTTTGCAATAAACAGCATCCAAGTGAATTCCAAAGTAATGGGAGTTTTACATTTGATAATGTAAAGATTAAAAAATATATAGATTTTTAAAAACCCAACACAACAAGAGAGACAATACCTCTGTAGTGATCTGGCCTTGTGTGGAGTTTGGTAATAATTTCCAGGTGCCTGCATAAAAAGTGGTAATACTTCATTGTTCTATTATTTTTAAGGTGTTATTAGAGATCTGTTACGTCATGTAAAATAAGAAGTAGAAAAGTCTTAAACTTCTAACTACAGACAGTGAATAAAACTTCTTGTTAAACTTAAGTACTTCTCTGCATTAAGATTTTTATCCGATGAAAATGAGACTAGTGTTTCTGTTTTCTGTTGCACACACTATAGAGTCTGATCTTCATTAAGACATTTATTTATGATAAAATATTAACCTACAAATTTTTCAAATTTTTTTTAAAGACTATTTGTATTTCTTAAGAAAATACAATTTCTAGATGAATCCTCAAACTTTCCATTTCTTTTAGCTATGATTTACCATTTCAGTTTTCTCTCTTCTCCTTTCATGAGCATAACTAGACTTTGAAAACATAACTAGGGAAAATTTTTCTTACTCCTCCACCTCAAGGACATGAAAAGATCTATTCCTTTTTCCTAACCTATTCCAGTTGTCTGAGACACCTTCTCTCTTCTGTACTTTATCCTGTCAGTGGTTGCAATTGTATCAATAAGTAATAGATATTTATGGTTTAACTGTATCATCTCAAACCATTGGGTGTTACACAAATTTTGCAAGTCAGATATTTTCCATTTTTCACTGCACATCTGAAGTCCAAGCTCAAGTCCTAGGCAGACTCAAATGCACCAAAACCATCTAAGACCTTATAAATTGTATCTCTCTCCACTAGTCTCCCCCCCCCCATTGTTTCAAACAAAATCACTATTAGAATTTCACTGTTGAATTTCAAAGTTGAATAAAACTTAAATTTTTTTTAATCATATATAAGATATTCAATCACAGCACACCAGCAGTTGTCCTTTTCTGGTTTAATCTACTGTCTATGACCAAGCTACCATATGCCCTAAGAAAATTTGCACATTTGCCACTGGGTCCCTGTCATTCCTCTCCTGTGGTAATGAACTATTTAGGACTACCTTATCAGAAGATGGGATAAAAAAAAATATGTATGAATTAACCTTTATTTCTCTGAGATTTTCATCATATATGAATAAAGTGAGGTTTAATGTAAGTTTTAAAATCTCTTTATTGTGTGATGAGCAACTGATTTCAAATTTTTAAATATTAAATAGCATGAGGACAATAAATTTGCATACTTCAGGGAATAAACTCAACTAATTGTGTGTCCTGGGTTCAGCCAGGACAGGGTTAATTTTCACCAGAAGCCAGGAGGGTACACAGACGGGCCGGCTGACTCGAACCGACCAAAAAATGGGGTATTCAATACCATGCGTCGTCATGCTCAGTTCTGAGTGGGGGAGCTGGCTGGCGGATGTTAATCGCAGGTCGGGAGCGCACGGGTCTTCAGACGGTGAGAGCTGCTCTGTACATTTCGGGTTTGTTTTATATATTCTTCTTATCAGTGTTATTGTTGTTAGTGTTTGCTTTGTTTGTTGTTCTGTTAAACTGTCCTTATTCCCACCCACAAGTTTTGCCTTTTTCTTTCCATTCTCCTCCCCACCACAGTGGGGGAGGGGCGATAGAGTGACCACATGGTCCTTTTGTTGCTGGCCAGAGCGAAAGTGAAACACTGTGATTAGTAAGAAGCAAATTCTCCTAGTAGCCCCTCACTGTTGATTTACACGGCACATAATATAAATGACTTTTCTTTTCCCTCACATTAACAACTTGTTTTATTATCAGAGAGGCCTAAACTTGGTGAGAGCTCTACATATTTATAAGAGGATACAGGCTCCTGAAATAACTTAATGGGCAGAGAAAAAGGAAAAGCAGATGTCAGAATGAAATAAGAGAATCAGGCGGTCATACTGGAACTTGATAAGTGTCTTGGGACGAAAGCTGATTTTTAAACAGGGCAGCCAGACCTATCACAGGGCTGGAATTTCAACTATTTAAAAATGGGATCATTTCAGTGTGAAACTATGCTATTACCTTTGGAAAAATTTAAAATAAATCCTACCTGTATATCAGAAAAGAGAAAAAACAATTTGAGAAAATTTCAGATTATATTCTATATGCCTTTATTGCTGTAATGATTGCTGGAAACATGGCTCAAGGTCTTCTTTTTTAGGGAGTGTCAAGAGTGGTTTGGTCCTGTAGGGAAGACAAGCTGGGAGTCAATGGTGACAGCAACGCAAAAAAAGGCACTAGCCTCACTAGCAAAAGGTGCAGTCCCATGGTATCCAAGCGGGAAGAACTAAGCAGTTCCAAGGTCAAGTTGAGACAATAAGTCAGCAAGGCAAGGTCAGGATCCCCAAAGTGCAAAGCCAGGAACAGGTATACCTGAAGCCAGTAGCTCAAGCCAGGACCAAAAATCAGGGCCGAAGTCTGAATGCAGCTCCTGAGTGAAGGAAGAGCAGCCCCAGGAAGGCCGTTTTTCACAAATTATTTTTAGAGAAGACTGAGGTAAGTTTGCAGAAATGCACTTTATCAGAGCTAATCTTGAGCACAAGCAGTGAAAGAAATCCTTAAGAAATGGCCAGAAAAAGAGAGGACCAAGGAAGGCAGTTAGAAAATGAGCAGAATGATGGATAGCACAAAGGAAGATAAAGATGACTTAAAAAAAGTTCCTTACAAACCTAGATTATATAAAATGAAGGTGAAATTATTCTGCATAAAGTGGAATACAGAACTGCTGTCAAACAGGGGTGCATGTGTAGCCCCACGTCCATATGTGTTCTACACTTGTCTGTGATGTAATTGTATATTACAGCCCATAGTTGTATAAGGGTGGCACATAGACTAAGGGAATAATACCTGTTTATATGTCAAAGTATGGTAATGGTAAAGCAGTGACTAATGAGGATGTACTAGATAGTGTATCCCCTGTGCATGACACAAATTTGGGTGGAAATTGTACTGGTTCCAGAGAGGATGTAGTTAATTTTCTTCATAGCAGTCGGTATGGTACTTTGATTTGGATTTGTGACTAAAACAGTGCTGATAACGCATCAGTGTTTTAGTAATCGCTGAAGAGTGTTAGTATTACTTCAAGGCCTTCTTTTTCCACACTCTGCCCCTCCCAACAAGTAGGTTGGGGGTGTGCAAGAAGTTAGGAGGAGACACAAACAGGACAAGAAGGTATTCCATACCATACAATGTCATAAAAGTTCAGGGAGAGGACGAGCAAGGGGGAAAATTCGTGGTTAAGGTGTATGTCTTTCCAAGTAACTGATACGTGTGATGAAGCTCTGCTTCCTTGGAAATAGCTAAACATCTGCCTGCAGATGGGAAATAGTGAATAAACTCCTTATTTTGCTTTTCTTGCACATGTTGCTTTGCTTTTCTTATTGAATTATCTTTATCCTGACCCACGAGTTTTCTCGCCTTTTCTGTTCTGATTCTCTCCTCCATCATGTTGGAGGTGGGTGAACAAGCAGCTGGGTTAGGGCTTAGCTGCTGGCCGGGGTCAACCCACCACAGCATCAGAAATAACCATAGACACCAGATGGCTGATAAGCCTGTGGCAGCCCAGTTTTAATTTTCTGATACCCCTGCATTTAATGAAAGAGATTAATAGACTGTTTACAACAGTTACAAAGTACAGCATGCAATGCTTTCATGCGTAGTATTCATCATGTCAGCCATTCTACCTTAATGTTTAAAGTGTTATAGGATAAAGTAATTTTCTGCCTTTGAAGGCTAGTGAATGTGAAAAGCATTTTTTTTTCCTGTATCAATCTTGTTTCGTATAGGGATGCTGATCACATATGCTTCTTTCAAAAACTAATGTGCAAATTCATAAACACAAGTCTCAATTTTATTATTGTGCTTAAATTAAGCATTAACAGAAAACAGAAGATTCCAAAATTCCATAAACAATTGTAGTTCATCATCGCCAATTAAAATTCACATGCCATAAACAAATTAGTTTGCATGCACACGAAGAAGTCACATTTTGCAGCTGCATTCGTAGAATTAACTCTCTATCAACCGTAAGAGTCCGAACTTGTATAGTGAAGAATGGAGGTCTCCTTTCCTCATCATGAATAAATCCTCTCTCTCTCCAATCAGACCCTCTGTATGTCCTATTGTGCACTAGATTTTTTAACTCATCATTCCCTTTTCTAATTTATGTATTCATCAGCACAGTATTTTGCAAATCTTGGTTAAGCTCTTAACAATGAAATCAGCTTCATCCGACGAGTCTTAACACTTTGGGTTCTAAGATGTTCTAAAAAATAAATCATGTCTTAAATATGTATCACTACATCATAAACTGAACTTCAAAGTGTTTAACAGTAGCAGAATGCAAGGAGAAGACATTTTGTTCCACTCCAGTAAATTTCTTTTGCACAGCTTTGCAATCTTTCCAATTTATCTGTATGTTACGAGGCACTCACGAGATTGATTTCTTCTTGACCTGCTTTGCAGCTATCAAAACCATAAAAATCTTTCTGTTTAGAGATCAGTCATCTGTCTTTAGAAGTCTTCCATATTCAGACTTACTTTTGGACACAAGACATTAAACTCTAAATCCTCCCTGCTATATCATCTTAGTGAGGTTATGCCTGTTACTAGAAAATTAAGACCTGCTCAGGACAGATCTGTGACACTATTGCCAGCTGGCATGGATTGACTCATATCTCCACTACCCGCTGGGAAGTAAACGTTCCTGGCCTGTTCTAATTAGCTAACCATGGTTGGAAATTGTTTTGGAGAGTCCTGTTCAGCACAAGCAAAAACAGTGCTAGGGAGTGTATTAGCTATTTAATGATATCCAGCTGACTTTCAGTGCTCAGGGACATTCCTTTGTAATCTTTAACTTATTAATGTAAATGTGATTTAATATCTTTGAAAATATTTTTTCTTTACTGTAACTTCTCTCCTCTGCTTCTTCAGTTCCTCCTTCTCCACCTTCTCATCTGTCTCTTCCGCATCTGTCTAGATCTTAGCCCCATTAAATCCAAACATTATTGCATGGATTAAAAAGTCATACTAACAGAATTAACTCCAACTACTCAATTATTCAAATTTATTAGCATCCTTCCTTGCCCTTAATTAAGATTTAGCATCAATACCTAAATTATGTTGATTGTATTTTGAGCCATTTCAAGCTTTCTTTTACCAGATATGCCATGCTTCTATTGCCTATCTAAGGATCACTTGAAACTTCTTCAATTAGTCTTCTGGAACCATCAGCATAATGATTCAGTGCAAAGAATTTGAGTAGGTAACTTGAGCTTGGCAACCCTTTATGCTAGTATTCAGCTTGTTAAATCAGTATTTCTCCTTAAATCTGGTAGTAGTTTGTTTCTTTTGTCTTCTGTATCAATTGCATGAGGAATAAAGCATTTGTCTTTGCGTAACACTTTTTTTTAATAACCATTTGCATAAACATCTGGTGATTCACGTCTAGCATTTCTAGTTGCAAATGGTTTTCCTTTCCTTCCCCCTTGACAAAATATGAAGATTTTTACAGTATGAAAGTAAATGAAGTCAAAAAGTGTAAAAAATCACTTGAGAGTGAAAGCAATAAGATAATTCTAAATCCTTAGCTAACATATTGCTTTAGTCGAATTTAAGAAGGAAGAAGAAGCACTGCTTGATGATTTAAGATACAAGATTTCAATATCTACTCATAAAAATATTTAGAGAGAATACGATAGATCAACCACAAAAAACTACATGTGAACGTTATATGGAGTGCTTTTTAGACAAGCAGGCAGATTACAGACAAAAGAAATACTCTGTCCTTCACAGTTAAAGCTTCAGACCATAAGGAGTGTCCAAAAACTACATAAAGTATAAGGAAATTGGCAACATAGTGAACAAAGCGCAATTTCCCATTTTATAAAGTAAGGATTAGGGTCAGTAACATGAACAAAGGATTTTTGAAGAGAAACTTGAATACCTGAGAGAGTTTCATTCTGCATTTGTTTAAAAAACAGTAATCTAAATATATGACTAATTGGTGAACTTTAAAAATGTTATATTTCCAAAGTCTGCAGTTATTTTTGAGATATCCCATGGTAGAGATTAATTTCTTCTTCCACATTACTGCTCCCAGGTAGTGGGGGAGATGAGGGAGGAAAAATATAGAAGCAGACAGAACTAGTAGAAAAAATTATGCACTACCAGAGCTAAAGAAGATGATAAGAAATAAGATTTTTTAAAATATTAGATAGGGATCAAGAAGACCCAGGGAGATATGTTATGAGCTAGCAGGCTGCAATATTTCCAGGACATGCACTGAAATTTTGGCAGCTGAAGTGGGAGGAAGCTGTGAATATGTGGCAAGGTAAACAAGAGCTGAAAATGGAAACTTGAAAACCAAACAAACCATTTTGACACATTTGCCAGCTGGAGCGTCAAGCTGACAATTAAAAATCACTGACTGAACATAGTCAGACACAATAGAAGCACAAATATTGGCAGAAAACAATGTCAGAAAGAATATGCCACATATCAAGGTGCATTATAAACTGTTAATGAGCAAATAGAATTCAAGAAACAACTGGGGAAAAAATCCAAACAGGAAATGCAATACAATAAATTAATGTGAAGTGCTCCATAAGCCTGAGAGCCAACAAGCCATTCTGGGCATCCAAGAATACGCTTGACCCAAGGTCTCTAATACCTCCAGTTTATAGAAGCTTTACTTCTCAAAAATAACACTTATGTATCAAATATGTATTTAAGCAACCATTTTCTGCAGAGCTTACTCTTTTTATACTCTGCTTGCCTGCTGCCAGCAGTTTGGCAAAGCGCTCTACTACTCCTTTCACTAGTCAGTTATCTACAGGATTCACTCTACAAGCCCACCCGCCTAAAAATCTGAACTGAATGAACACAAACACTCTAGTGTATAGATCACCAGCACTGTTCAGTTATTTACTGTTACTAGGATCGTGTTTTCTTTAAGCTCTCTTTAGAACCATGATTGTCCCACTTCAGACTTGAAACAGATGATAAATCACCTGGTTCAGCTTTCCAATCAGGACAGAACTCTATGACAGACTGCAACAGACGCACCAAATGCTTCAGATATCCTGCCTGGCTTTCCATCCAAAAAAGTGATTACCCTAGATAGTAATACACAGCAGTCCTAAAAAAATATTAAAGAGAACAAATTTCCAACAGAGTGTATTTTCTTGCTCCCAAAAGCACCAGCAAATGACAATAAAATGACAGGCAGACAAAAAAACATCCAGACCATAAATCTAGTCATTTTTAAGAACTGATCTCTTTAACACAGAGTCTTTAGGACAATGATAGATTAGCACAAAGCAACAGATGGATGTGACAAAGGGCATGAATCTAAAGCTTGGTAACTAAAGTGTGCGTCTTGAAAAAGAGGGACGTTAAGCTCAGGAAACAGTCACACTAGTACCTGGTAGCCATTTATTATAATGAAATGGTGCATTACCAATTACTGACTATTTGGTTCAAGGTTACCAGAAGCAAGAATTGGAAAGGATGAGGGTATTTTACAGTTTTTAATGAAAATAAATTTTCAGCCCCCATTTCAGCAGAAGTCTGTTCTGGATAAGCCCGTAACTGACCGATTGAAAGCCTAAAACACTAAATCACTTTAAGTAGCTACCCTTCTCTATTACTGTCAGTATTCTTTCATGTGAAAATGTAAGAAGCTCAGTGTGCCCGTTCCAATCAATATCTGCACTCCAGCATGCTAAAAGTTGTGTTCAGACAGATATGCAGGCAAACAATTCCTAATAACTAAAAGTATGGTCCTTAACAGAGAAGAGCTAGCTGCTACCCAACTAACTGTTATGGGTTTGTGTGGCAAGGTTTTGGTGGCAGAAGGCTATAGGGGTGGCTTCTGTGAGAAGCTGCAAGAAACTTCCCTTATGTCTGATAAATCCGCTGGCACTAAGATGGACCCACCACTGGCCAATGCCAAGCCAATCAGCGACAGTGGTAGTGCCTCTGTGATAACAAATTTAAGAAACGGAAGAAAAAAAATGCAGGAGAAACAGCAGGGTAGAGAGAGGAGTGAGACTATGTAAGAGGAACAACTCTGCAGACACCAAGGTCAGTGAAGAAGGAGGAGGGGGAGGAGGTGCCCAAAATGTTGGAGCAGAGAGACTTCCCTTGCAACTCGTGATGAAGACCATGATGAGGCAGGTTTTTCCCCTGCAGTCCATGGCGCTCCATGGTGGAGCAGATATCCACCTGTAGCCCATGGAAGGCACCCCACACCAGAGCAGGTGGATGCTCAAAGGAAGCTGTGACCCTGTGGGGATCCCACACTGGAGCAGGCTCCTGCCAGTACCTACAGACCTGTGGAGAGAGGGGCCCACGCTGAAGCAGGTTTACTGGCAGGGCTTGTGACCCCGTGGGGGACCCACGCTGGAGCAGCCTGTTCCTGAAGGACTGCACCCTGTGGGAGGGACTCATGCTGGGGCAGTTCATGAAGAGCTGCAGCCCGTGGATAGGACTCACTTTGGAGAAGATTGTGGAGAACTGTCTCCTGTAAGAGGAATCCTTCATGCTGGAGCAGGGGAAGAGTGTGAGGAGTCCTCCCCCTGAGGGACAAGGAGCCGCGGAGACAACGTGTGATGGACTGACCGTAACTCCCATTCCCCATCTCCCTGTGCCACTTGAGGGGAGGAGGGAGAGAAGCGGGAGTGAAGTTGAGCCCAGGAAGAAGGGAGGGGTGGGAGGAAGGTGTTTCTAAGGTCTGGTTTTATTTCTCACTATCCTACTCTGATTTGATTGGTGATGAATTAAACTCCCTTTTCTCCCCATGTTCAGTCTGTTTTGCCCATGACAGTAACTGGTGAGTGATCTCTCCCTGTCCTTTTCTCGACCCTTGAGCCTTTCATCATATTTCCTCTCCACTGTCCAGTTGAGGAGGGGGAGTGATAGAGCGGTTTTGGTGGGCACTTGACATTTATCCAGGCCAAACCAAAACACTAACGCAGAACAAATATGTTCTTAAGGTTTACATTACCTCTAAAGGAGGAGTACATGCAATATTGCCTGCTTTAAATACAAAACACAAGAAATGGTAACAACTTAAGTTCAGGACAAAAAAAAAAAAAAAAGCCAGTAAAGCGAATGCAAATGCAGTACCAAATTCTGCAGCCTTGCTGCAGGGGTTTGGCTGCCTGCACTTAAGGCCAGCTCTGATATAGTTCAGCTGTGTAACCTTGCATCGTGTTTTCAGCTGGGTTAGACTTAATTTTCTTACTAGTAGCTGCTGTGTTTTGGATTTAGTATGAAAATAATGTTGATAATACATATTGGTTTTAGTTGTTGCTAGGCAATTCTTATATTAAGTCAAGGACTTCATTTTTTATATTCAGCTTTCTATACAAGCTAAAAGGGAGCATAGACACCACAAGCTGGCTGAATAAATAATCCATGCCATAGATGTCATGTTTAGCCATAAATGGGGGTTGGCCAGGGGCAGGAATCTGCGATCGCTGCTTGGGACAGCAATCAATCACTGGGTGGTGAGAAATTGTATCTGTGCATTGTTTTGTGCATTTGTCATTATTGTTATTATCATTATTCCCTCCTCCTTTTGCTGTCCTATTGAACTGTCTTTATTTCAGCCCATGAGTTTTACTTTTTGTCAGTTCTTCTCCCCTCTCACTGCACGGGGGGAAGCGTGAGTGGCTGCGTGGTCCTAGTTGCCAGCTGGGGCTATACCAGGATACCTTGGATCCAGCTGTGGTGAAAAGATCTAGTTGTGGAAAAAAAGCTGTGAGAAGCCTCATTAGGGCCTCCTCACTTTGGCTCAGGAGCTGCAGAGAATCTCAGGTGCTTTGCCTTGGTCCTTGACTGAGAAACACCACAGGTATGCCCATGCTTGGCTTTGCACTTTGCTGATCTTGGACGTGCCTTGTTGACTTGACATCCTGGATTGAGCTTCAGAATTCCTCATCACCACAGACTCGTCTGGCAAACACCAGATTCTTGGCTGACCCTGGTTACCACTACCAAACCCGCTCTGCTCAGTTTGTTCAGTCACCTTGGGACAGTACCCTTCTTTGTATGTCCCCACTTTGTCAGCCCTGCCATCATCCTGTGGGCTTCCTGTTCCTTGTAGGAAACCATCCTTCACTGCCACCTGAAAGTGATAGATCCTGTCTTTGATTAAAGACAGAAAGCCAGCACTAGCTGATTTTCACTGATGATGAGTACATAAATATTACCTGCAATACACCTCCTGTTTTCTTAGAAAGCAAGAAAATGCAAACCTCTAATTTGCAAATTGAACACGTATACTTACATAGTACCTTCTGTCTCCCTCCAGCCTGAATCTTTTGGTCTTGAGACTAAGGAACAATACAGAATAAAGCTCCCCTGGTAAAAACACATCCTTTACTGTAACACGTGTTTTCCACTCACAAATAAAGAAACCCCACATTATTTACAGTCAGTGTTGAACACGTAAATAGGAAATAGCTCAATTAAGTTCTGAGAGTCTAAGTTAGACCAAACCTCAAAAACAATTTTTAACAGTCATCTTCTACAACCAAAGCTCACAATGCTTCTATTGGTGTGAAGTGGCACGTGTAAATTATTCCGTAGTGTAATCTTATGAAGTTTAGTGGCTTAATGAGAAAACTGGAACTAAAATGCCAGTATCGTATAGATAATTCTGAGCTCTTGTTTTTTTCGAGGTTAAGTAAGCAAGAAGACAGTCCTCGTTATGCTCTACATATTGTTGAAATCAAAATCTCTATTATTAGGTGTACAAACCTGGATCCAAACCAAGCCAGCATTTGGCTGGTAAGAACTTCAGTATTTGAACTTCTAGGCCTTGTTTCCTTTATAGTGCTTCCAACTTGTGGAGACATCTGCTGTCAACAAATTCGACCCTCTCAGCTGTTCAAACACCCATAACGGTTAACATCACTCCCTACACACTGATTACAATTGTTATTAGCTTCAGGATTACATTCTTTTTCGTGAGTTACCTGCCCATTCTTGCTTGTAATTCTCTTCCAGTTTTAATTATTATTGCATTAAAAGATGTTATAAATTATTATAACATTACTATATTAAGGATTAGAGCTGTTGAGAGCTATACTACCTCTGTAGCTACTCCAGAAATTTGCAAGAAAAATTTTAAGAATTTTGCACTACTTCAGCCATCATTATACCCACATTATTTTTCCTTCTAGTTTTTGACTGATACGGACTTACTTAAACCACTGTGTGAGTGGTGTCAGAACCCATTCCAAATGTTATGACCAGAAAACATTATTAAAAGTCCAAATCCCATTTTTAAGTCTTTTTGAGTTTTTTGCTTTAACAGCTTTCAGTTATAAGGAGATCCACAGTTAGGTAGACATTGCGTAAAAGAAATGTTCAGTCAGGTAGGAATCTTCTACCTTTCACTTTTAGCGAATATTCCCTTACTATTGGCTTTACCCATTACTTTGACATGTTCAAAAAATTATTATAAGTTAATGAGATGTGATTTGTCTTTGCAGAATTCATATTATTACACTGTGTTTTCTGTTTTTAACCCAAATACCTCAGTGTTCTTTTTGCTATTAATTTCATAATTATTTAAGAATGAAGCTAGAAGCCTCAAGCAAGCTCTGACTTGAGAACAATGGCAGCAGAGGTCATTATGAAAATTTCTTGTTCTCCCTCTTTGCTCTGGAACTCCACTCATCATTTACTCCTAGAAATTTATCTTAAGATTCAGAATGACATTTTTGATCTTTCCAAGAAACAGCTTTTCCTTTCATCACATGACACATGTAAATACATCCTTCTTGCATTTTTGTGAAAGATTTATAGTAGTCTAATGATTAGTAAGGTCTATCTATATTTACAAGTATAAAATAAGAATTTTGAAAAAATTCAAAGGTCTGGGAATAAACTGTGCAATCAATTTTGTGAAAAGAATTGTATCAGAAATACTAAAATCCAATCTTTCATTTTTTTTTAATATAGGCAAACAGAAAACTGCACTATTTCTTACTTTCAAAGCCTATTACAGATTTTGTGATTCTTTTATCACTCAACTTCTCTAAAAATATTTTATTTCCCATAGCATAATATTCTGCACAAATTAATCTTATATATAACAAAATCTTAGGTTCCATCCAGTCAGGGGAGACTGTGGTGTCATTCTCACATAAACCTATTCACTTACATATACACTTTCACACATACATGTCGCTAACAAAAAGACCTACTTGTAATTCAAATACCTTCATCATGAACTGGAAGAGGAAAGATATATGCATTTGCATTAGTTCTCATGCTTAAAGAGAACTAGTTATAACAAGAATTTCTGCATCCTGGGAAATTTATTTGTTGAGTTTCTATTTCAAAAAGAGAAAAAATATTTTACATCATTTCTATTACAGAAAAATACCAGTATAATTCTTGTTGCTCATGAGTTTTAATTTGTTTTACCTTTACATTCTATGCTACTTTTTAGCAACATGTCAATTTCATTCAAATTATGGCATAATACGAAGATATATTTAGGTCCTTGGACTATAGTTTTCAAAAAGTAGACCTAATGTTGGGTTTAGTATTAATTGAGACACTTTGCTTTGTTTTCCAGAAGTGTCTCATTTCTTTCATGTATTGTACCTCTAGAGACTTTGACATTTTGAAGTAGCTGTGCTAATCTTACTACCTCATTGTGATAAGAGATGACCTGGGAATTACAACACACAAAAAATTTTGAGTTAAGTAATAGTTTACATTACTTGAAATTTTTATTTTAAAATGAAGTATAAACTATCTAAACCAGCTTATATATCTGTCCACTACTCGTATCTAGGTACTTAAACATAGAACCACTTGCAGCTGCAATGGGGAATGAGAAGATTTTCAATTTGTCTGTATTTTTGTCCAAACTAGGCAAGATCTTCTTTAACCACAGTCTAAATACTCAGCTGATGGTCCTGCTTGATCGTGTCAGTCAAGAAACTGACATAAACAATAAGTATGAATTTTAACTTCAGTGATATCACAGAAAAGCAATTGCAGACCCGGACAGTATTTGGCTTTAGACTTCTGAGTTTTCTGCCAAATATATAATCCCAGGAAATAACATAATTGACCACCAAATATACACATGCGAATTGCATTACCATACATTATTTGTTTGCTTATTTCTTGCTTAGTAAAGCTAAATTACAAACTCAAAATCTGTAGTAGCTCTGATACGGCAAATAAATTACTCTGTACTATGTAAAATCTCAGGAATTTGATTTAGGCGGATGATGTTGAAAAAAATTGTTGGAAACAGGTCATATTTAAATATAGTAGATTTTATTAAAACAACAAAATTTAAAAAAAAGCAAAACCAAAACCAACAAAATAGGAATTCCTTTTTCCTAAATGACAATGTCATTTGCCTTAGAGATAATTTAAAATCATTTTTCTAGGCTATCAGCTGACCGAGAATATTGACTTTTTATATCCTACCAGCTTAGTTCCAGAATGTGATTATAGGTTTTTCTCATTTATATATACATATACAGGTGTATATATATATCTGAAACATACATCCCTGCAGTAAAAAATCTGAAAACTTAGTACAGAACACATACAAGAACTTGGCCTTCTTGCTATAAACTGCCTAAAGACATAAGAGTGTACACTTAATGAAACAACAAAGTGAGCCCAAGCTTCTCTAGATAGTATGAAATGCCTCTTCCTTTAACAGAGATTCTTACAGTTTCGCACGAGTTTCAAAACAGCTTTTCTTATAGCACCCATTTTTAATGTGTGAACTGCAAGAATACGTTATCCTACACAGAGTGCATATTTTTTGCATTTACCTGGACAGCCAGTTGTACTTATTGAACTCACTTTTATCCCAGTGTCTTCCAAATCTTATTCTTCGGCTGCATCCTATATTGAGAAATGTAAATCCTCTCACCATAGCACTGCCTTAGAGATAAGAAAGTGGACTAGCATCCCTAAGAGGAAAATAGCCCATTTTTAGATCACAAAGGTTCCAAAGACATCTACTTTTTTAAAAGACCTATTCTTCACAGATTTTACTAACGTATCTATCATCTCACATGTTTTCATATCTCATATCTTGCTGTTCTGACTGAATCATATTAAAAAAGTCTCCCATAGTATCTGTAAGGTCAAAGGACTCAACAGAAGGGCTCGTTCTTCCCTCTGCCTGGGAGCATGGACTGTATCACTAGGTTTCTGGAAATTCTTAAGCTGAAGCACAAAACCAGGAGTACCCTGGGATCTGTGGAGTGCCACTTACTTCCATGATGTGCTAGCCTGGATTTTGTTTACCTTTTGGGATAACTTTTGCTTATCTGGTTAAATGCAACAATGTAAATAGAAAACTCCTTTTGAGAGTTTAATCCAATAACACTTATAAACCATACAATCAATCAAGAAAAAAACCCAATATTTTTCTTTTGATTAATTTAAAAGGAAACATTTTTCCACATACTTTTCCTTACTCATTTTCTTCACATTTTTCCTATTTGGTTAGAGGCATTTATCTTGATGAGGTATCACCATTTGTCAGACCTCGTTGCTAAAATACACAGCAGAACTCCTTTGTCCCAGCATGCAGTTTCACAGTCTCTTTAGTTTTGTGTACAGGCTGCAACCCAAATTGCGCCCTTACTTCTTCCCACTCTTGGCCACATTTTCTTAATGCTTCCACTGGATACAGCAATAATAAGACTGCTGGCTGAACTGGGAGAGCTGGCTCCTTCTGCTGATGCAAAATTCAACTTTTTTCGTTGTCATTCTCCCCCCCTCCCCCCCGCCCTGTGATTTACTCTGCAACCAGAAAGTTTTAATAATTGACAGGAGGGCAAATACGGAATTATTTGCTCTCAGGGAAAAAAAGCTACTTCCAGCTCATTTTTTACCAATGAAAGTAAAAATACATAAAATTATCTCTGTCGACCTGAGATAAAGCAATTATTTTATCTGAAAGTATTTTTCTACTCCTGTTAAACATGTCTAAATATTGACTATTGATTTGACATCACAATTGGAATGCTTGTTATCAATATTTATGTAATGAATAGGTCAAGCCATATGCCTCAAATTAAATAGATGGATGGACAAAAAGATACAGCAATTCTGCAAGAGAGGAAATGTGAAAAGCGAACCTCTAGAGACAGATGACTCAGTAAGTCCAAAACCCTGTCCCTTCTACCTCTCCTAAAGATAAGATATAAAATAATAAGGTATTTTCCATGCCTTCGCTTCTTGTTCGTGAGTGCTACTTCTTTACCTCTGATGAGTTTCCAACACAAAATATAATTAGCTTTCTGCTTCTAACAGAAATCTCTGCATCTCACTGTTTGCCTCTTGTCCTGCTTGGATAGGTGTCCTGCATTGCCATTTCTTACACTGTAAACTTTGCAAAAAATGAGTATTTGGTATAACCTAAGAACTGCTGCTTAAGATATTTTACATCTGTCTTTTTTTTTAACAGGTGAAATTACAATAAGTAAATCACTGTATCACTGGAAAGTTTGCACATGAAGCAAGCACAGTAGATTGTACCGAGAAATGTGATTCTAGGTCAATAACAAAAGGGTACAGGAACTACCTCTTCAGTTTTGAAATACACAGTTCGAATAGAAGTTGATTTTGCATTGGTAAGTGCCATTGGTAAGATATACTTCATTGCAGTAATATAGGTAGGTCTACTGAGTCAAAATTTTATCTGTTTCTAAAACAGTGATTAATTGTTTCTGTTGAAAAAAAGAGGTTCTTTTGTACTAGAGTATATAATGCAAACTCTGAACACTGGTGTAAAACATCACTAGACAGATTACCTCCACAGTTTGATCTCATTAGCAGTGGACTTTTGACTTGTAAATAAAAAGGGCTTCAGTAAAAATCAAGGTATTTACTTTATTTGTAAAAAATATTTTTGGTATTCATTGATCAAATTCTGATTGTCTGATGTTCAGAAAGGAGGAATTAATAATGTGAAGAAAGATAAGACAGAAAAGACAAACAGTTCATGAAGCAACTGTGTGAATGAAGAATTACACATCTTTTTTTAATTTACTTTTTGCTTAACTACTCATTTCGTACTTTCAATGTTGCATTAACTTAAATTTATTATAGATCTTAGCACTTGAGGCTAAGTATTAATAGAATGCCTTTCAGGTAAAATTACCATGTAGACCAATTACTTTTTTGTCACCAAATTATAATATTTAAACTAATATAATTCAATAATAACCACTTAAATGGACTGGTATCTATTATCTATAATCAGATGTGCTGGTGATAAACGTCTTTCCATATAACTCAGTCCTTTCTGCTGTTCATTCCTACTTGGAAAACAGCAGGAGTGAATGCAGTCATAAGTAAACTTTTGGTCTCTGCTGGCTCACCACACTATTTCAGCTGGAAAAAGACCTGTACCAGAGGAAAAAAAAAAAAAAAAAAGTCTTTCCAAGTTGATAAGAAGTCAATAGCATTTTGAATTTAAAGCAGATAGTCAGCATCCCATCAACAAACTGTTCTGTTCATTTTATTAAATGATTTAAAAGATCCATGCCTCATTTCAAGGTTTTATCATGACACATCTTAAGTGCTAGAAGAAATGCAGACACATAGCGCTTGATCTGTTTCCTTGGATACACACAGCATTAAAACAGGGCTCGCTCAGGAAGAGTTATCCATTTGAGGAATCCCTTCTTATCACAAAGTTGCTAGCTATGTTCTTCTAGCCTAAATTGCTCTGCCTCCAGTTCCTGTGTGACCAGGGAAGGGCAGGATGGGAGGGAATTATCCTTCAGCAATAAATGCCTTAGTGGTAACTTACTATGTCAAAGAAATAGCATAACTCAGATTTAACTCTCATAACTCTGACCAGAGTTGGTCTTTTGGTCCATTTCCAGACTTATGACCTCATTGGTACTAGTGAGACTTGGTGGAATGAATCCCGCACCTGGAGTGCTGGCGTGGAGAGCTATAGGTTGTTCAGAAGGGGTAGGCAGGGCAGGTGAGGTGGAGGAGTTGCACTGTATTTAAGGGAGAGGTCTAACTTTACAGACCTTACAGTTAGTGATGATGTGGTTGAGAGCCTCTGCTTGAGGATTAAGGGGACGTAAAACAAAGCAGATGTTATTGAAGATGTCTACTATTTATCACCCAGGCAGGATGATAGCACTGATGAGTTATTCTGTAGACAATAAGGAGAAATCTCCATATTGGTAGCCCTTGTCCTTATCACTGAATCACAGAATCACAGAATGTCAAGGGTTGAAAGGGACCTCTGTGGGTCATCTAGTCCAACTGCCCTGATGAAGTAGGGTCACCTAGAGCAGGCTACACAGGACCTTGTCCAGGCAGGTCCAGAGAAGGAGACTCCACAACCTCCCTGGGCAACCTGTTCCAGGGCTCTGCTACCCTCAGAGTGAAGTTCTTCCTCATGTTCAGATGGAATTTCCTATGCTTCAGTTTGTGCCCATTGCCCCTTGGGAGATTTCAACTTCCCAGACATCTAGTAGGACTGCTATGACAAGCAAGTCTGTGAAATTCCTGAAGTATGTTGAAGAAAATTTCTCTTCACAAGTACTCAGTGAGCCAACTAGGAAAGGTGCGCTCCTAGACTTGTTGTATTCGAACAGAGAAGGACTCATGGGAGATGCGATAGTAGGTGGTTGTCTTGGCCACAGTGATCATGAAATGGTTGAGTTTAAAATTTCCATGTAATGAGAAAAAAGATCAGCGGTTGCTACCTTGGATTTCAAGAGAACAAATTTTCAGCTACTGAGGAAGCTGGTTAGCAGTTACCCTGGGAATCTGCTTTTGAGGTCTTACAGGTCCATGAGTGGCAGAAAAACAAATTGCATGATTTCTGGAAGCAAGGTTGGCCTTCACAGAAAGGTTACAAGAGCTTCTGTTCACATGTGTAGGGAGAAACCATGAAAGTCCAAAGCTCACCTGGAGTTGAAACTTGCCAGTATGGTGTCAGACAACAAAAAAGGCTTTTTTAAATATGTAAATAGCAAGAGGAGGTCTAAGGAAAATAATGGACTGATACTTGATGAAGATGACTATCTGACATGTAGGGATGAAGAAAAGGTGGAGACATTTAATGCTTTTTTGCCTCAGTCTTTAATATTAGTGATAGACTGGAGGGCTGCACGATCCTCTGAGTTGGAGGACCGTGACTGTGGGAGCAGTGACTTTCCGTTGGTGGACACTGAAATTGTAAGGGCCAGTTGTATCTGTTGAGTATTCATAAGTCCATGGGGCCTGATGGGATTCATCCCAGAGTACTGAAAGAGTCAGTGGATGTTAAAGGAAAAACCCTCCCAATCATCTACCAAAGGTCTTGGGAGTATGGGGAGGTCCCTGATGACTGGAAGCTAGCCAACATTATTCCAATTTACAAGAAGGGGATGAGGGAAGACTGAGGAAACTACAGAGCTATTAGGCTAACCTCAATTCCTGGAAAAATTATGGAGAAGATCGTACTGGGTGCTGTTGGAAGGCATTTAAAGGACGATGTAATCATCAGGCATAGTCAACACAGGTTTATGAAGTGAACGTCCTGTTTAACTAATTTGATATCCTTCTATGATAAGGTCACCCACCCAGTGGATGAAGGGAAGGTGATAGATGTGTTTTTTCTGGACTTTAGTAAGGCTTTTGATACTGTCCCTCACAGCATCCTTCTGGACAAGCTGCACAGCTGCGAAATGAGCAAGTACAAAGGTGCTCTGGATGAAGAACTGGCTGAATGGCAGAGATCAAAGGGTTGCAGGGCTACATCTGACTGGCAGCCCACCACTAGAAGTGTTCCTCAGGGTTCAGTTCTAGGGTCAGTTCTGTTCAATATTTTTATTAATGATCGGGATGCAGGAGTTGAATGTACCTTTAATAAGTTTGCTGACAATACCAAACTGGGAGGTGCTGTTGACTTTCTTGAGGGACAAGAGACCTTGAAGAGGGATCGGGATAGATTGGAGCATTGGACAATCACCAATGTCATGAAATTTAAAAAAAACAAATGTCAGATTCTGCACCTGGACGGACTAATGCTAGACACAGTTATAGATTGGGAGAGGAGTGGCTGGAGACCAGCCCTGCAGAAAGGGATCTAGGGATGCTGGTTGACAGCAGGCTCAATATAAGTCAGAAGTGTGCCCTGGTGACAGCAGGCTCAATATGAGTCAGAAGTGTGCCCTGGCAGCCAAGAGGGCAAACCGCATCCTAGGGTGCGTTAAGCACAGTACATCCAGCTAATCAAAAGAGGTGATTATCTCACTGTATTTAGCATTGATAAGGCCTCACCTTGAGTACTGTGTGCAGTTCTGGGCCCCACAATCTAAAAAAGATACTTGAATGTGTCCAGAGGAGGGCACAAAGCTGGTGGAAGTGCTGGAAGGCATCTCCAGTGGCTTAGGATTTGGGGTTTGTCTAGTTTGGAGAAAAAGAGGCTGAGAGGCAACCTCATTACTCTCTACAGCTTCCTGCGGAGCGGAATTAGAGAGGGAGGTGCTCGTGTCTTCTCCCTAGCAGCCAGTGATAGAATGCATGGGAATGGTTCAAAGCTGCATTAGGGGAGGTTTACACTGGATATTAGGAAGCATTTCTTTGTGGAGAGGGTGGTCAAAAGCTGGAACAGGCTTCGTAGATAGATGTTCCATGCCCAGTGCCTGTCAGTGTTTAAGAGGCATTTGAACAACATGCCGCTAGGAGAAAAGGCGTATTAATATGCCTTAAAAATATACTTTATATTTTCTTCATCCCTGAGGTGGTCAGGCAATTGGACTAGATGGTTGTAGGTCGTTTCCAACTGGAACTATTTTAGTCTGGTCTAGTCTAGTCTAGTCTATATGGAAAACCTAGGACATCAATGTCAGTACAGCAAATAAAACATAAAGCCATCTTTCATCCTCATATCCAGAGTAGTACTGATTTGCAGCTAAAAAATATTCAGTATTTAAATAGAACTTTTTTGTATTTATAATAACAGAAGAATTAGCTCTATTGATCTATGATTCTTTTAATTGATATTTTATTATTTTGTAACAAAAAGAAAATGTGATCTGAAACTTTACAGGAAGTATGATGATAGCTACTCAGTAACTAGCCTTAAACTCAGGTCCAAAAATTAGGTGATGTACTGAGGGGAAAAACCAGCAGTTTCTATCAGACAAATATGTGCAATATCAAAAATGTAATGCAATATTCAGGATAACATTCAACGTGCAATACACACTGTTCAAGCTACGTGTAAGGAATCAGTAAAGACAATAAAGAGCTGTTAATATGAAAAAACCTCAGCTTTCGTGTTTTTTAGTCAAAATCATTTGTTCACTGAGGTCCTGAGCTCTGTTCTGCTACTGCTATGATTGCCTAGGTGGATAAATAGTTAGCCTGGGTATCTCAACACTATATGATGATCACTTCAAAACTTCAATCTAGAGATACTTTATATCTTCTAGATACTGTGCATGTTCAAGACACTGGATGCTCTGACAGTCTATCTTCTTCAAATTATTATCCAGAGTTATAGATTAGCACTATTGATTACAAGCCCCTCCAAAATTGTTTCATATGTATGCGAATAAAGTTTTCACACTGAAACAACCCACGGCTATTTTTTTCTTCTTCTTCTTCTCCTTCCTCTCATTATCTCCTAGTGGCAGGTATATATCTGTCATTAAGATGGTCAAAATTTGATTTTTTTTAGGTATTTAACTTTTGTTTTCTACTGAAGTCACTGGAATTTGTAAGCATTTAACTTCCACCTGGACTTATGTTTTAATTAGCAACAACACTGTAAGTTTACAATATCTCAGCTAGCAAAAAAGCTTGCATGAAGGTGTCCTCCTGAATTTTAATTTCAGATCTGGATAGAGCCTGCCCACTTACTGTCAAATATGAGCATTATGAACACACACACACAAAAAAAATTAATAAACTGTTGGTACACAACACATCTAAGTTCCAGATAGCAATATACTAAGTCACTTTCCCAGAATCTCTTAATTCTATAGTGGCCTGTTCTCTTTACAAGCTTCTTTACTTCACCTGGCACTTGGCTTCCAAAATACCATTTTGAAGATGACTGTTCACCTCCCAGAGAAAGTGTCACACAAATGTAGACAAACAGGCAACACAGTTCTGGTCTAGGTTTAGGCAAACTGGTATAGCTGATTTCCATCCAGGTCCTCTGTAAAAGTCTTACAATTCTGAATAACCTTGCATCTTTATAGTTGTTTGAACACTCAGAATAGTAGTGCCAGATGTAGTGTTGTGGACCCTGGTGTGAAACTTTTGTGTCTCTGTCTTATGAATGACTGTGGTTTTCCAGGATGAGCAGTGACTCTGGGAACAATGTAAGGAAAAGGGCTGATCCTATCATAAGGGAAAAGGCCCTACTCTTTTCACCTCACTCAGCTGCAAGTCCTCACATCGTGCTCCAAGATGTGCACTTCTGCTTCTACAGTTGTGCTAGCAAAATCTTCTTGAGGAATATTTGTTTGGGGAAGTATCAGCCAAGGACCTTGCGCTCCCTCTTCCTGTATCAGCATTTGATTATTGCACACAAAGCTAGTGTCACCTTTTTCTGTTTCATTAGTGTCATGGTTTAACCCCAGCTGGCAACTAAACACCACACAACTGCTTGCTCCTTTCCCCACGGTGGGATGGGAAAGAGGATTGGAAAGGTAAATGGGAAAACTTTGGACTGAGATAAAGACAGTTTAATAGGTAAAGTAAAAGCCACATGTGCAAGTAAAGCAAAATAATGAATTCATTCACTACTTCCAATCAGCAGGCAGGTGTTCAGCCATCTTTAGGAAATCAGGGCTCTGTCATGCATAGCAGTTACTTGGGAAGACAAATGCCACAATGCCAAATGTCCTCCCCTTCCTTCTTCTTTGCCCAGCTTTTGTTGCTGAGCATGACTGAACTTGACATCATAGGGCATGGAATATCCCTTTGGTCAGCTGGAGTCAGCTGTTCCAGCTGTGTCCCCTCCCAGCTTCTTGTGCATCCCCAGCCTACTCACTGAGGGGGTGCTGCGAGAAGGAGGAAAGGCTTTGACTCTGTAAGCACTGCTCAGCAATAACTAAAACATTCCTGTATTATCAGCACTGTTTCCATCACAAAGGTAAAATCTAGCCCCATACTAGCTACTACGGAGAAAACTAACTCTACCCCAGACAAAACCAGGACAATTAGGCATTGTAAAAGGGGTCCAGACTATAACATTTTACTATGCTTCCTATGAAGCGTCTATTTACAGAGACTTGTTCTTTGGAGGCACTTACACATGCAGTTTCGGACTTTATATCCACTCACTGTGTTCATATTGGTCAGTATCTTTTCAGCTTAAAGACTGCTAGACTTTTTACAGGTCTATGGGCGTTCCTTTTTTTCCCTTATTAATCATGAAATTTGTGTAAACCCCCAGCTCTGTCATCTTTCCTCCTTACAGACAGCAGATTATAATCAAGAGTTAAACTTCAAGACAAGATTAGTATCAGAAAATGTTATTTCCACATTCAAAGTATAAATAAAATTGTGTCTCCCTGAGCTGTACCAGAGTCTTCAAAAGATACTCAAAATAAGGTGTTTCCTGCTGAATATACTGATAAAAATTTCTACATTGCAGTGCATCTATTCATTGAGGTGCCTAAGTGCATGTGAAATCAAGGATGTTATTTATATATTAGGTGGCATTAGGTTCCCAGTACTGTGACAATGAGGTCATATAACATCTCAGACATCCTGAAATGTTCAGTAATATTTGGAGAACATGTCTGCTGTAGAAACACAACCATGTCTTGCATCTGCTATTCATTTTATGTCTCTATCAGTTAGTTATATTACAAAGTGCTCTGTAATGATTGCATTACAGGTACCACAAGAAATAAAGTGATTCTCTGATTGATTCAGCTGATTTTTACTAGGGAAATCAGGATGTGATAATTGTACTTCTGCCAGGCTGAAATCCTGTCAGAATGTTAAGGGGGTCTATTCACGTATCTAACCACTTTACAACTCAACCTATCATTGCATTCCTGGATTGATAATTTTTTTCCTATTTGCTGGCATTTACAGTGGCCATTTAAAAAAAAAAACAGCATGAGATAAATTTATATTACTCGATGAAAGCAAGGCAGAATTTTTGGCACAGAGAATCTCTTATCAAACTATAAAACTGTAAGTTTCCCAGGCCTGGACAGGGAAATAAGAGAGAGATTTGGAATTAAATATTTATTATAAACTACAAGAAATAGATAAATATATGTGCCACATGAGATTATAGCGAGTTTTCATTTTCTGTCCTGAGTACTTACATGTACTTGTGATGATACCAATGGGACTACATAAAAAAACCTGATTACCTGGGATATGAAGAAGGCTGAGGTGCTCAACAACTTTTATGCCTCAGTCTTCACTGGCAAGTGCTCCAGCCACATCCCCCAAGTTATAGACAGCAAATGCAGGCACTGGGAGAATGAAAAGCTGCCCATTGTAGGAGAAGATGAGGTCTGAGACCATCTAAGAAACCTGAAGTTGTGCAACGCCATGGGACCTGATCAGATGCCTCCGTGGGTCCCGAGGGAACTGTCTGATGAAGTTGCTAAGCCACTACCCATCATATTTGAGAAGTTGTGGCAGTCCACTGAAGTTCCCACCAACTGGAAAAAGGGAAACATAACCCCCATTTTTAAAAATGGAATAAAGGAAGACCTGGGCAACTACAAGCCAGTCAGTCTCACCTCTGTGCCCAGCAAGATCATGGAGCAGATCCTCCAGAAAACTATGCTAAGGCACATGGAAAATAAGGAGGTGATTAGTGACAGCCAACATGACTTCACTGAGGGAAAATCATGCCTCACAAATTTGGTAGCCTTCTACGAGAGGGTTACTGCATTGATGGATAACGGAAGAGCAAGTGACATCTTCTACCTGGACTTGAGTAAAGCATTTGACTATCACCCTCAGCATGTTTACCAATGACACCAAGCTGTGTGGTGTGGTCAACACGTTGGAGTGAAGGGATGCCATCCAGAATGACTTTATAGGATTGAGAGGTGGGCCTGTGCAAACCCCATGAAGTTCAACAAGGTCAAGTGCAAGGTCCTGCACAGGGTGGGGGCAATCCCAAGCAGAAATACAGGCTGAGCAGAGAATGGATTGAGAGCAGCCCTGAGAAGAAGGACTTGGGTGTGTTGGTTGATGAGAAGCACAACCCCTGACCCAGCAATGTGCGCTTGCAGCCCAGAAAGCCAACCATCCCCATCCTGGGCTGCTTCAAGAGAAGAGTGGCCAGCAGTTCAAGGGAGGTGATTCTTCCCCTCTACTCTACACTGGTGAGACCCCACCTGGAGTCCTGTGTCCAGCTCTGGAGCCCATCAAGTAGGAATGACATAGATCTGTTGGAGAAGGTCCAGAGGAGGGCCACAAAAGTGACCAGAGTGATGAAGTATCTCTCCTATGAGAAAAGGATGAGAGAGCTGGTATTGTTCAGCCTGGAGAAGAGAAGGCTCCGGAGAGACCTTAGAGCAGCCTTTAAGCACCTGAAAGGGGGCTTACAAGAAAGCTGGAGAGGGACTTTTTAGAAGGGCATGTAGAGATAGGAGAAGAGATAATGGCTTTAAACTGAAAGAGGGTAGATTTAGACTAGATATAAGAAAGAAATTCTTTACTATGATGGTGGTGAGGTACTGGAACAGGTTGCCCACAGGAGTTGTGGATGCTCCCTTCCCAGATGTATTCAAGGTGAGTTTGGATGGGGCTTTGAGCAACCTCGTCTAGTGGAAGGTGTCCCTGTCCATGTCAGGGGGGTTGGAACTAGATGATTTTTGTGGTTCCCTTGCAACCCAAACCATTCTATGATTGTATGATTTTATTCCGTGTAATGGTATCTCAGTTTCTCATTAGTATTGTGTTACTCACCTGCGCTTCTGAAGGAAAAAAAACAAAACAAAACAAAACAGAAAAGTAGACAACAGGATTTCTGGAAGTTAGTAAATTTATTTTCAGGAAACTTGTATGCTCAGCGTCTTTAAGAAAGGTTCCTTTGTTGCTAGTACTATCAAATATAACTTCAAATTTGCAAGCAGAACATGCAGTGAACAGGAATAAACTCAAGAAAGAACAGAGCTTGTGGCAAAAATAATAAGAACATAAATGGAACATTTAATCAGAAAAATAATTCAGGTTCCCCAAAAGTTTCTTGTCTTCTTTGAGACTTCTTCTTGAAATCAGTAAACATTATAAGCCATGGTACCATACTGGTTTTGGCTAGGACAGAGTTAATTTCTTTCATAGCAGCTTGTATGGTGTTACTTTTCGGACTTGTGATGAAAAAAGTGTTGAAAATGCACCAGTGTTTTAGTTGTTGCTGAACACTTCCTGCACAGCATCAAGGCCTTTCTCTGTTTCTCCCACTGCTCTGCTAACAACTAGGCTGAGGTGCACAAGGACTTGGGAGGGGACACAGACAAGATAGATGACCCCAACTGACCAAACGGATATCCCATAACGTTTGATGTAATGCTCAGCAATACAAGCTGGGGGAAAGAATGGGGAAGGAAGGTTGTTCAGAGTTATGGGATTTGCCTTCCGAAGTAATGTGGAGTCCTGGCTGGACGAGTTTGGTGCATTGAGCAACCCAGGTTCCGATCCGGAAGTGAGCCTTGGGAGCAGCTGATACGGAACCCTGCTGGGAAGGCAGAGCAACGAGCTCTGGACACTGGAGCAGGGGGAACGTCACCGTTTCCTGCCACACTGTCACTTCCTTCCTGCCACGCTGTTGTTTCCTGCCACAGTACTGTTTTCACATCGAGATGCAGCTCTGCACCAATCACAACGAGTTGCAGTAGTTTTGCCTATATATGGATTGGGGTTTTAACCATTCAGATGCTGTAATAGTTTTGCTGTATAAAACCTTGTTTTTGCTGACTAATAAAGGTGAACGATCATATTCATATTGGGGTCACATCGTTACAACGGATCCGTAACCATGCCAACAAAGTAACTCTTCCACTGCTTTCCTGGAGATTGCTAAACATCTGCCTGTTGATGGAAAGCAGTAAATGAATTACTTATTTCGTTTTGCTTGTATGTGCAGCTTTTTGTCTATCTAGTAAACTGTCTGTGCCTCAACCCACAAGTTTTCTCACTTCTACCCTTCTGATTCTGTACCCCATCCTACTTCAGGGGAACTGATTTTCTGTTTGTGTGGTGTTTATCTGCCTACTGGGGTGAACCCACAACAAGTACATATTTATTTCTCCATCTCTTTAGAGATACATATTTTTAATTTTGTAATGTTTATTGTTTACTTGCATTCCTTCTTTTGTTTTATGCTATGGCATGCCTCATACACATCTTCAGACTAAATTACAGTACTTCATATACTCAACAAGAAAATTGTTATATATGAACAAAAGAAGAGATAATCTGGAACTAAAAATTAATACGTGTTCAAAGTTAGTTTGATAAAAAGTGGAGACTCTGAAGAACAGACAAGTAGAAGATATTCACAATCATATATCTTCTACACATATATTTCTCCTAAGTGATGTCTTTGATGTGATTCACCCTGCTGAGCATAACAACGGGATTTGTCTCACTTAGGTTAGACATGTCAATGTAAATGTATATATCCTGTCTAGTGACCTCATGCTCTTTTAATAGCCAATAAAGCAAAAGAAAAATAGGCACTTTCAGAGACCAATTCATCTTATCCCAACACAGGTTTCTAAATAGGTCAGACAAATCGAACTGCAGAATTTCCTCCTTCTTTCTGTCAACTATGTAAAGTGTCTTCTGTGACTCAGACATGCAAACATCCTAATTTACCTAAGGTGAATCCCACACAGGGAGACAGAAGCAAGGGGAAAAAAAGGGTACATTGGGAAAAGGGAACTGTTAACAAATCCAGCTTTCATTATTTTTTCTTCATTTTCTCTCTTTTTCTCATCTCCTCCACCAATTCTGAAAAGAAAAACAATTGGAAAGACACATCAGCAGTGATTTGTGTGTAGGGTCAGTCTAAATAATTTTTATTACCACTTTGCACAGTGGATACTCAAAATGGAGACTATTGTGGCAAAACAATTGTGCTCTGCATATGAGTATTATCATAAGCTCCTGATTTATCTCAGGAAATTTCCTTGCTGCCCACCACAGTAATATACTTTCTAACATAAAAGTACCTGTGTCAAACCCTTTTAATAAAGTATTTTCTTTCATGTTGTCATATAGATGATCATTTAAAAAATATAAGAACTGAGTCAAAAATAACGCATGTTACACAAAAGGGGAATTTACCCTATAAATATCGCTTTCTTGGAAATCTACACCTCCATGATCCCCTGAAGCCTGATGTCCCTGTGCTTTCTCAGTTTATTTTACTTCGCGTATTCTGTTTTCTGTTATTAGTCTTACCTCAGAATTGTTGAATTTGTGAAAACCTCTCATGTCAGGATGGAGAAAGAGTCAGGTTTTATTAGGCATGTGAGTTATCCAAGATTTGTGAGAAGTTATACTGTTAACAGAGCAGATCTCTTAATATGGTTCAAGTTATATGCAGTAAAACATGGATGCTTGCTTTCTTTCTTCTTTCTTTCTTTTTTCTTCTTTCTTTCTTTCTTTCTTTCTTTCTTTTTTCTTCTTTCTTTTTTCTTCTTTCTTTCTTTCTTTCTTTCTTTCTTTCTTTCTTTCTTTCTTTCTTTCTTTCTTTCTTTCTTTCTTTCTTTCTTTCTTTCTTTCTTTCTTTCTTTCTTTCTTCCTTTCTTCCTTCCTTCCTTCCTTCCTTCCTTCCTTCCTTCCTTCCTTCCTTCCTTCCTTCCTTCCTTCCTTCCTTCCTTCCTTCCTTCCTTCCTTCCTTTCTCTCTTTCTCTCTTTCTCTCTTTCTCTCTTTCTCTCTTTCTCTCTTTCTCTCTTTCTCTCTTCCTTTCTTCCTTTCTTCCTTTCTTCCTTTCTTTCTTGATGCCTAGAAGAGGAACTAATCAAAAAAAAAACAAAACAAAGCTGAGTACTTGTTAGTTGCGTAGGTTTATTGTAAACACACTTAGACCAAAGGTAGTAATAATCAAATGACCTAAATATATTGGCTACGCAATCCAGTAAGTAGAATGTTAGGAGGTCTGGCAGAGTTTCAGCACCATGGTCATGTTGCCTTATTCTTCTCCCAATGTGCAGAACTCATCCAGTTTATGCATGTATAGACATCAGTTACCTGCATGATTGATTACTTCCTTTAATTGTTTGTTAAGCAAGAGTGATATATATATGTACGTTCTAAAAATTCCTCATGGTAGGTTACATAGCATGATGTGCTATATATGTTATTATCCCTTAACCTTATCCACAAAATTTCACCAGTTGGGTTTCCAGTATTAACAGTGGTTAATTAAGCCAAAACAACTTTGCTTCCTATTTTTGTAGTGCTAGAAATACACCACAAATGAAATGTCTCAGAGGACTGTTCAGTTTACACAAATTGGGAGTGAGTCTATAATTCTAATTTAATGTAATCTAATAGTATAAAAGCTATAAAAATAGTCTTATTTGTGGGTTGAGGGGGGGCTGGGTTTGCATCCTTTATAGGGTTTATATTCTAAAGATGTGTAACTCAAAGAGGCAGAATCCTAAATGACATTTTGATAGATTCTTATATACACATATACACACACACATAAAAGATATGAAGAAACATTTTATTCTGTAGTATTTAGCAGTTCATTAGGAACAGATAATTCTACGCTACAGGAAATTTTCTGTTGTGCTGTTCCTTTATTACTAGGAATCTTATGGAAGAGAATATGGCCTTTACCATCAGACTTAGAAATGTTGGCAAGTATTTGTTTTTTATTTAGAAAACATAATATTTTAAGATGTGCTTTCTCTATACATTTTTAATATTTTTTTCATGCAGTTTACTAGTTAGCAGATCTTCCCCTTCAGATATATACATAAAAGATTCATTATGAAAGAATTTAAAAAAGATATGTAATAAATGTCGTAATTCTAACAGACAAGAAAAACTTTCCAGAAAAAAACTTTGTTAGATAGTGGAAGAAAGCAATTTAACCAAAAGAAATGAATAACTAAATGTCAACATTTAGCAAAAACATAAGCACGTTACCATAACTAGAATTCTCAGCCATTTATTGTCTTTTTAAAATCTGTTAAGTATTCAGTTTTTATGCATAGTTGATGCCAATTATTTTTATTATAGAAATAACTGTAGGAAGAGAACTAAATCCATAATGCCTGCATGAATACAAGTAAATGTATGTGAAGGTGTTGCTTCTACAGCTAAAATGGAGTGTAAGCAATAATCCAAATTTTCAGCATGTGCTGAAATGATATTTCCACAATTCAAAGTAAATGTACAATTTGGAGTACTGTGTTTTGTTTTTATAAAAGGAACAAAAAAGAGATTTTAAAATAAAGATAAATATAAATAGATCTTTCTAAATATCCACAAATCTACACTGGAATTCTCAACTAGGTCTCGTTACAACACATTAGAATTTGGGAGAGTGGGGGCAGCAGTTTTGATGAAGGAGACTTTTTAGCTCTTCCATAATCTTTCCATTTTTATGTACCTCTTGGAAGACAACTTTCCTCAAAAAGACAAACATAATTGTATTCTCAAATTGGGGAAATCATACTCCCGTGACTTGAAAAAAGACAAAGCAACTACAGCCATAATATTAGTGCATCCACTGCAACTAATTGTGTGCAAAAAACAAATCATATGGGGGGTAACAACAAAAAACCCACAACAAAAAAATCCAGGGCATGTTCATACCCATAAGGCCGCAATGATGGGAGACAGCTCAGTTGCAGAACAACAAGATATTCTTTCCAGGCTTATTCTAATATATTTAGTATGTTTTATGTAGGTCACTGATGAAAGACAATGTTCTGATTCCTACATATTTTATAACCCTTTTTAACAGAGCTCTCACAATAAGACGTACGTTTAAAACAAAAACCAAATAAATTCTGTAGTTTACTAGGTGGTGAATACCATGATATCAGACTATTTTTATCAGGAATCTAACAGGCCTGTAATACTTTGTCTTCCATTAACAATAACAAGGCTATTGAGTATACTTCGCAACAAGGTTCCAGCTGCTTGTCCTTTTTACAGCTTGTCTGTGGATCAGCTCCCTGTAGCTCAAGTGGAAGTAGTGACTTACGAATATAAAAAAATTCCTCTCTACTGTAGTGATGACCACTAAACACCAGTAGTGATCTCTCACTACCGAGGGATCAAAGAAACTTCTCTTTATTCCACATCATTAAATGTTAATTTGTACTAAACATAGACATTCAGATCTTTTCATTAGGTTTCAAAAATTCCGCCTACTCTTTTCTATTACACACTGGTGAGCCTTGACTGACATTCCCTGAACAACTAAGATTATTTTCCTTTTCAAAACACTTAGCACATTTGATATATTAAAGTGAAAAGTACCCTTGAAAAGAGATTATTCTGAAACCATTATTTTCCTGCATTTTAGTTCTTAGAGGTACATCTCCTCCCAGTAGCATCTTGCTACACTCTTCTTTATCAGGTATTGTAAATACACTTAAAATTTAATCATTTCAGTTATGACATCTTGGAGGAAAATATGAGTGCGTGTATAATACTTCATTAAAATATTAATTTGCAATGTCTTCACTCGACCAGAAAGAGAGAGAAATCTGATCTGCTGTTATCTGTTTACTGCCTCAGGCAGCACGCATAGAAGAACTAGACTCCCAGACCACTTTGGTGATACCCTTAAAGGCAGAAAAGGCTTAAAGATAATATTTTGCTTTCTCCAAAGAATCTTTATTGGACCTGAAACCTTGTCTTAAAATAGATATTCTATCTAAAGGTAATTCTTTAAGGATTTATACCAACACTGCGTAACAATTTAGAGAGGAACATGTAGATTTGGATTTATGCAATATACTTAGGACTTATCCAGAATATGGGTGAAGACTGGGATCCAAATATTACTTTGATTCAATAGCATTAAACTTTTAAAGACCAAAGTCTTCTCTTCTCAGTGGATAGACATCATTTCAACAAGAAGAAGACATCTTTGCTTTCCACCAAGATGTTACTTCAGTGCAGTTCTAGTTCCAGCAAAAGATGGGATAACTTCACAAGTGACACTTTGAGGTGACTGGGTGTCTGCCACCCAAACACTTTGCTGAATATATCTCTTTTCCTCTGATCACCGTACAAGTCTATATATACACCATTGAGGCTGGAAACTAATATTGGTCTGTACGTCCACCAGCTTCCATAAACTAATAACTGACAAACCTAGAAGAGCTTTACTGTGATAATCTAAGCTGCTTTTCTCCATAAAACAAGTCATAACATTTCCATGAAATAGATTCCATGCATAAAAAAAGGAAAACCTGATGGTGATTAAAAATTTTCATTGAAGGATGTTAAGCATTAATAGTGATGTTCATTCAGAATTCATTTAATGTCACAAAAAGAGAGGCCTGTGTAACCTATAAATTAAAAAATGTACTGGTAAGGATAAAATTAGTATTCATTAGCCTTGAACCTAAATATAAATTATGTAACTAACAGCAATATAGAAACCTTTCATAACACTGTTATGACTAGCCAGGGAGAAGTTACTGTGTTCAGTTTTGGGCCCCTCACTACAAGAAGGACATTGAGACGCTGAAGCATGCCCAAAGAAGGGTAATGAAGCTGGTGAAAGGTCTAGAAAACAAGTCTTATGAGGAGCAGCTGAGGGAACTGGGGTTGATTAGTCTGGAGAAAAGGAGGCTCAGAGGAGACCTTATCACTCTCTACAACTAGCTGAAAGGAGGTTTTAGCAAGGCGGGTGTCAGTCTCTTTTCCCAAGTAACAAGGGATAGGGCAAGAGGAAACAGCCTCAAGTTGCATCAGGGGAGGTTTGGCTATTAGGAAAAATTTCTTCACTGAAAAGGTTGTCAAGCATTAGAACAGGCTGCCCAGGGAAGTGGTGGAGTCACCACCCCTAGAGGTATTTAGAAGAAGTGTAGATGTGGCACTTAGGGACATGGTTCATTGGTGGGCTCGGCAGTGTTTATAGTTGGACTCGATGATCTTAAAGGGCTTTCCCAACCTAAATGATTCTATGATTCTAAGTTCTAAGCACATTATGTGAGTTTGTAAGCCATGTGAACTCCAAAGGGGAAAAAACATGCAGTTTCGTGTAAAAGACCCTCAAGTGAAAAAAAAAAAGTCAGAGCGTAAGTACAAAGGACCACAAGTAGGCAGGACATTGTGCAGAACACATTAGATGGATGACTGGCAAAATCAAAACCAAGACATGCATTAACAGCAGCATAACCCCAGCATCTCTTATTGAGACGGAGACTGAAGCATAAAAACATCAGTAATAAGAGAGGAAAATTGGAAAAGAAAGAGGACAAACTGACCTCCACTCCAAGTTCATTTGTTAAACAGTTCTCAAGTCTGACCACCTCTGTGGCTAAGAGCCATAGACTTCACTGCTAACTACAAGTGTTAATTGCATCAGTGCAAACACATCAGCTCTGTGGTATGGTAAACTAATGGCTGACTTAGAGTCTAATTGTAAAAATTAATAAGTTTTTCATATGTAGTAATGATGTTTAATATTAGATAAGAACTAGCCATTAGTGAGGAGAGTATTGTTAAATAGTTAAGTTAGAAAAGTTTTCTTTTACAGTTTAAAACTGGCCTCATTTGCCAGTCTTCTGAACTTTCCTATCACAATGATCTCTAGTTGTCTGATACATAAATATATACATATATTTAATTGGAAAATTAAGATTATGCCTACATGCAGATGTCTACCTGTTCGTGTCCACATCTGCACTAGGTCTCTAAATGCCAATCATAACACTTAGTCAGTGGTGTCTCACCACTAGATTCCTACTTAAATTACTCTCCCTCCTTCATTGACTGTATTGATTAGGTGTCTGCTGATTACAATCTTTTCTTTTTGACTCTTGTTGAGCAGTGGTTATTTACATGTAGCCGTCTGACTGGACTGCATTACAGTGTTTGTGTTTAGTTGCGCAAGTATAGGCAACTAGTGTCATTTTAAAGATTCTAGAAGATGCAAGGTATACGGAGCAGGCAAGTAAGACCCAGAACTTGTAAGACAGTCTCACCTTTTTAGAATTGAAGCTAAGGGTCAGGTACAATACCCTAAGCCATCTCAAAAGATAGTACAGGCCTGTGTTTAGGCTATCAACTTATTGCTCCAGTCTTATTTTGTTTACTGCAAAGTCTGATTTTATCTGGCTTACGTTTCAGTCATTCATCTAACCTTTCTGGAAAGTACATATCTTTTTCAGTGTATCCTATAATATACCTAGACCTTTAAAGACAGATGTGAGCCAGATACAAAGCTTTTCCAGCTGAGAGGATAAAAGAAGATATGATTGGGAAGTGATCTCCTGTAGAAGATCAGATGAACCCAAAACTAAATATTTTCAGAATTTATCCGAAATCATCCCTATTTAAACATTTTTTCCCATTCCTGCTGGCACAGACTTGTTACTGAAGACAATGTGTTCTTATAATTTATAAAATCATGCAGTCATCTGGGGATATTCCTATTGTCATTTTCTTTTTCACATGAAACACATTCACACCAAAAATGAAGGAAAGAAAAATTGGAGTAGAAAAAAAAAGTAACAAAGTTGTTTCTTGTGCTATGAAATTAATTCATATCTTTACTTGAGAGTTGTTTCTGCAACTTGCATCTTTTCCATTATCTTATAACCTTGCATTTGAGCCAAATTATTTTTTCTTATGGAAGCATTTTTCTTAATGTGATCTTTTGACATTTATTTAATTTATAAAAAAAAGAGACTAGAGACTGAAATATCCACTACTCTTCTGGAATGGTGAACATGGCAAAAGACACTTATACCACTGAAAAAATTATAATGCTTCACTCCCTATAACTCGAATTATACATTACAGGATGCAAGTTATATCAGATCATGTCAAAGCAGATACTTTGACATACGTAGAAGTGTGTAGCAGGTTGACATTTAGATTAAAAGCAAAAAGCTTATTCTCGCCATATGAAAAGTCCAATTGACGAAGGAATCTTATTCATTGTGTTAAAGTACCTCTCTCACGTGAGTTTGTTTTTCATTTAGGTGATGTTGAAAGCACTCCACTGTTTTCTTTGGCACTTCATATCAACCCTGCTTTCCCAGAAACCTCTATTTTATTAGGTCTGTTACATAACTATTCCCCTTTTTTAAAGGAAGGCACCAGAGGAGAACACGGGAAACATGGGAAAAAAACCCACCACCACCAACAAAACACTAGAAATAGACATTTTTATGTGCTTGAAAGTGATTCTGATACAAAAAATATTAAAAAATGGACACCATAAAATACTGTTGGCTGCAGAAGTGCTTTTTTGTGCAAATAATTTGTATTTTTCTTCACTTTTTTTCTGTAATTGTAGAATATTCCTGTTTTACATAGCATTTTACAGAAGAAAAAAAGCACAACAAAATTACGCAGCTCAAAGTCTGATAGAAAACGTGATACTCTGTGCCATAGTATACTGAATGAAATGCAGAATATACTTAGTGTTGCTGCATGTGTGTTGGAAATAGTGAGTAGCTGACAAGGTCTCCTCAACTGCCCAAAGTTCTGGGCACTTCAGTCAGTCCACGCTGCTGTCTTATTATAAGAGAGTTAGAGCTTTCTGCGAAAATGTCATAGGCATATTGTCAGTATATGGACTAAACTCTCTCCATTCTCAAGGGCAAAACTGGTTCTAGTTGCGCTATATGACTACTGTCACAAATGGTGATGGTGAGGTAGAGGATGTTTAAGGTGTTTTTAGTAGCACCATTTTAAAAACAAGCAAACTGTTTTTTTAAAAACTTCTTTTGCTTGCTGTACGCAGGAAAAGATGTACTTAAAAGCAATAGACAGCATTCTTGGCAGCCTGTTGAAAAAACTTCATGTATGCAAATTGTTGCAGTTAGCTTTTTATCTGGTGACATAATGAATCCATTTTTACAAAAAAAAAGTTCACAGAGCACCTTAAATATAGCTAACTTCGAGCTTAACTTGTTTTTGTTTCTTGATAATATTAGAACTGTCATCAGCAAATAGAATCAATAAAGTGACTTTGGACAGGATTGTGTTGCTCTCCCTGTATTAAACTATTCTATCAATTGACGTGCTTGTCTGATTTTTAGCTGTTTCTCTCCTGACAGTTTTCCTCATCTATTTCTGACATCTTTCTGAATTCATTTACCCCACCTTTACTTTAGAAAACTTTTGACATGGTCCCAAACAAATTCTGTAACTTTTCTTCCCTGTAAGGGAAAGGTCCAAAAAATCCTGAATGAACCTTCTCCTCTTTCTAAAAAACGTCGAGAAATCCAGCAGCTATAGGATCTTGTCATTAGATGCTTTTTGTATTAATTTCTTTTGAATACCATTTTTATATCTTTTTTTTACAACCTCAAACATTTCTCTTGAGTCTCCCCAGTCTCTCACAACAGGCTGGCATTCAAAGCATTTAGATAATGATAAAAAACCCATTAGGTAAACCAGTTAGCATGACACTTTCCAGATTGAAGATACACTTTTATGTTAATATAATGAGCCTTGAATAACTAATGGAAAGAAAACAGCTAAGAAAATTTACCACCCATATATTCCACAGATTCTGCCATGCATACCTTTTCTTATCATTAGAGTTGTGACTTTCAGGATGTGCTATAAAGTCAAAGGAATAAAAATGTAGTTTCTGTGGCTTGTAGAACGTCCATGACTTCATCTGCAAGACGCTGTGGACACATACTGTTTTATGTGCTTATTAGAATTGCATAACACTAATACATGTATTAGAGTGTGTGTCACCCAAATTCTTTACCTTCCACTAGAAACTGGTTGCTTGCTCACCAGTATCTGCAGCTGGGGGAACGTGAAAAATCACAGCATTTCTGCCTAGTGTTGTATGCATAAGTAAATGCGAAGGCAATCGCTAATTCTGAAATAGGTTTCTTTCTGCATAGAGAAATGGAAAATAGTAAGGGGGTCTGGAGTAACACCAAAGTGTTAAGTCCTCTCTGAGAAGGTGGCGTTGTCATACTCTTTGAAAGTGCTCAGTTATACGGTTATTTCAATTCACTTACCTCTTTAAAATATTTTCTTCTACAACCTGGCTGAAAAAAATTTGTGATCTGTGGACATTGAAATGAACAGAAGAGTACCTATTTTTTCCCGATGAGTCTTTGATGGGTCTGGCCATCCCCTTAAAGCAACAGCACTTCTATATATCTACTGGCTTGCTACCCATGTATTAGATTAATGAGCCATATAATGTTGCGGAAGTAGTGCATCATTTCATAATCAGTGAACGAAAAAGTGAAAGGGAGCAGAAAACAATAACAGCATATTTGGATAATTTATGGTGCATGGCAATGAACTAAAAAACAAAAAAGAAACTACACCTAGCCAAATATGAGGTGTAATTCACCTGAGTGGACTTTACTAGTTCTAACAAAAAAAAAAAAAGGTAGCGCTTCCATAAACAACTGTTATTCTGTCTGGTTTGAAGACAACAGTTCAGATAAGCTTGACAGCTTAAACATGTCATAAGGTTAACAGAAATGAAAGATGGAAATGAAAGATGGAAAACAAAACTCATATCAAATCAAATCAGATATTGACAAATCCCAGGAACCATGTTAACACTGCATCTGACAGACAAGAGGAGTAAGAAGGAAAGCAACAGAATGTAATCGATAATTAATTCTAATTGTAATTGATAAATAATTCTAGAAAGTGATGAGACAATGAAGTATCTTTTTCACTTTAAGTTTTTTCACTTTAAGCTTTTTAACAACGAAAAAACAAAAGCACATAGGCAGAAAGGATGAAACTCACCAAAGATTATGGTAAGCACAGTGAGCTCTTCAAGGCTGGGGGATGAAGGGACTGAGAGCAGCCCTGAGGAGAAGGACTTGGAGGTACTGAGGTGTGAAAACCTGGACATGAGCTGACAATGTGTGCTTGCAGCTCAAAAGGCCAACCATATCCTGGGCTGCATCAAAAAAAGCATGGACGGCAGGTCAATAGAGGTGATTCTGCACCTCTGCTCCACTCTTGTGAGACCCCACCTAGAGTCCTGCCTCCAGCTCTAGAGCCCTCAGCACATGAAAGACATGGACCTGTTGCAAGAGGTCCAGAGGAGGGCCACGAAAATGGTCAGAGGGATGGAACACCTCCCCTGTGAAGAAAAGCTGGGAGAGTTGGGCTTGTTCAGCCTGGAGAAGAGAAGGTTCCGGGGAGAGCTTATTGCGGCCTTTCAGTACTTAGAGGGGGCTTATAAGAAAGATGGGGACAAACTTACTAGCAGCGCCTGTTGCAATAGGACAAAATGTAATGGTTTTAAACAAAAAGAGGGCAGATTTAGACTATGTATAAGGAAGAAATTGTTTACAGTGAGGGTGGTGAAACACTGGAACAGGCTTCCTAGAGAGGTGGTAGAGGTTGCATCCCTGGAAATATTCAAGATCAGGTTGGGCGGGGCTCTGAGTGGTAGATATGCCTGCTCCTTGCAGAGGGATTGGACTAGATGACCTTTAAAGGTCCCTTGCAACCCAAACTATTCTATGATTCTAGCTGAGATATTGCTTGATCTCTTTTCCAAAATTACCTGTTCTGATACATGTCCATTATGTTCTTAGCCTCCTCTGTGTTGCATTCTAAATCCGCATGTTTTTTCTTTTTGCCAATCTTGTTTTTGTCTTCTAAAACAAAATCTACCTCAGTTGATCAAGAGAGCATATTAGCCATCTGTTCCATGGCTATAACTGCAGAAGAAGTAGCTTCTTTTTTCTTCTTGGACACAAACACATAGCTTTACCAATAAGAAAATGCAGTATGGACTCACTGGGAATGCTAAAAAGTTTGCATCTTTCTGTTTTAGACTGCTATTTTTCAACAAAAAAATTTGGAAGAAGCAACTGCATTTTCTAGATTTGCTATTTTTTCCCTTTTTTTCCCCATGTATTACTCTTACTTTCAAGGAAATAAGACTTGACTTCTACAACATAAAAAAATAAAAACGAGGGTCAGCCCATTTCAACTCACTGCCTTTCCTCTGAAAAGGTATATATTTAATGAAACTTAATGGCACCTAAATGACTATGAAACAATATAGTCCTCTGTAAGAAAAAAATAAAATTAAGTAGAACCATGTCTGTCTTGAAGGACCGGGAATAAGGATGGTTGTTAAAGTAAAAGACTCACTTAATGCTATCTCAGTATTCTTTTATTCTTTTATCTGGATATTTTCCTACATCCTTTTTTTTTTTGTTATTCCTAACTAAATAAGTTTAAACAATATTGACAATGATCACTTGTCATGTTACTAAATTTGTCAATGTGTCCTTACTTAGGTCACCCAAACTATCAAAGTATTTCACCATTCAAGGTGACAAGCAAACCTTAATACCTTAACTGTCTGCGCCTTCTTATTCCTCAGTGTCAATGTAAGAGCAACTAGAAGAACCATAGTGACACTGTCCACAGAGTCATTTCAGCTGCTATTTTGGTAAGTGATACGTCTTAATGATGCTGCAACAAATGCCATTCATTTAGTGGCAAGGTTCTCCAAAGAGCTGTCTTAGAAGCTACTGTGACTGTGTCTCTCACAGGAGTCAACAGGTTCATTGCAGTCTATATATGTTTAGCATGGAAAAATCAGAGGATGGAGAGAAAGGAAACCATTCCGGGCACTATCATATTCTGCACATTTTGGTTCTTCAGTATTCACAAAGAAGTCTCGTATTATTGCATTTACAGTGATAGCCTTGTTTATTAACTTCTAAAGATTTATGTGGCCCTGTCTTGAATGCTTCTAATAGAGCTGTACACCATTATTTATTGCTGATAGCACAAAGGCTTTCTTTGCAAATAAGTTCAGTTAATTAGATTGATACAATAACTTTTACAAGGTTAATAAATGTCTTAACACAACAGTGGTTGACTGCTTTCAAAACAAAAAGATACATGTGCCTAAATTTACCCTGAAACAAAGGTTTATAAATTATAAAGTTAAATAAACTTGCAGGTCCGGGGAGAAGGGGGAGGTTTCACAGTTTTTTTGAAAGCCTAAATAAAGTTGTTTTTACGCTTCCATTTTATTCCCAAGGAAGATGATTTCAGAATCCCGCATTGGCATAGGTCATAGGCTGTTAAGTTTAACAAATCACCACTCATTACAATTTTCTTTCTTACTTGAATATCCTGCAAATACATGACTAGCTCATAACAGTAGTCAACAGGGCTTTCCTCATGAAAGGAGCTCTGTGAAAGCTCTGTGACCTGCACCTCCTGAAAATTAGTCCAGCATTGAGTATCTCTCAGAATTTTAGCCAAATGATTTACAGGACCATATTTTATATTTGTACATTTAGCAATTTATTTACTGCAAAATAACAACGCTAGGGCTGATGCTAGGGGTGGATGAACTGTTAAAAATTAATACACCTCCTTCTTTCTCTTCACAGTGTCCAAACTCTACCTCCTTCATAGCATAAAGATACTATGGGTGATGTTCTTAGTCTGCATATGGGTTGCGTTCCAAGAATTCCCCCAACTCTGTAATAACTACACTCATATAGCCAGATACTTTCTATTCCAAAATGCAGTGTTCTTTCTGATTTATGATTTATTCACTCATAATTAATTCATTTATAATATTACTAATTATTTCCAGAGCAGAACTAACAAGAATGTTTGGATTAGAAATGTGCAAACACAAATTAACGTCTGTCCAAAGCAGTAGGAGTAAAATATTATAAAGTCATAATTATATACCTGTATTTAATTGTATAGTAAGAAAGTATAGAAAGAAAATAGTGGAAGAAAAAAGCTCTGCCAAAAGACAATTATGTTTATTTTGAAAGTGAATTTTGAATTTTTCTGCAAAGTTCATTTTTGGATTGGTTTGGTTAAATAGAAATTTTTTTTCAATAAAATTCAATATTTCAACAAAAAATCCTGCAGTTTGAGTTGATATTTGAAAACAAGAGGCAAAGAAATATCTCAAATAAAGTAGTTAAAACAAGAAGCTAACAGAGATATTAATGACTAGATCTAGTTTCCTTTTAGTGATTTAGAGTGATTGTCATAACATTGATTTAATTTTTATGAAATGCCTCAAAGCAGTTAGACACACACATACTTAAAACCCACAGCCTTCAGTATGAGGAAATAATCAGAACAGATTATGCTATTGCTGTGTTACATGATCCAGAGCCAGTTGAGGTAAAGGAGAAATTGCTACTGGCTATGCACCAGATTCTTATATTTATTACTCTGAATGTTGCCTTGGTATTATTACTTGTAAAGGAGACACTGTACATAAAAAAAAGAGATGCATTTTGACCACAAAATTTCAATATAGGCTCTTTAGGAAGGACAGACGGGGAGATGAGGAGGGGATGTCACCCTTTATGTCAATGACCAGCTGGAGTGCATGGAGCTCCACCTGGGGATGGGTGAGGAGCCAAGCGAGAGCTTATGGGTCAGGATTAAAGGCAGGGCAGGGACTGATGACATTGTAGTGGGGCTCAGCTGCAGGCCACCAGACCAGGAAGACCAAGTGCATGAGGCCCTTTTTAGGCAGATAGGAGCAGCGTTACGTTCACAAGCCCTGGTCCTCACTGGTGACTTCAGCCACACCGGTATCTGTTGGAAGGACAACAAAGCAGGGCATAAGATGTCCGGGAGGTTCCTGGAATGCATTAATGATAACTTCATTCTTCAAGTGACAGAGGAGCCCACAAAGTGAGGTGCTATGCTGGGCCTTGTTCTCACCAACAAGGAGGGGCTGGTGGGAAATGTGAAGCACAAGGGCAGCCGTGGCTGCAGTGAGCATGAAATGGTAGAATTCAAAATGCTTAGAGCAGCAAGGAGGGCACAGAGCAAGTTCACTACCCTGGACTTCAGGAGAGCAGACTATGGCGTCTTCAGGGACCTGCTTGGTGGAGAAACATGGGATAAATCCCTGGAGTGGGGACACACACATGAAAGCTGGTTAATATTCAAGGATCACCTCTTCCAAGCTCAAGAGTGATGCAACCCAGAAAAGAGGAAGTCAGGCAAAAATGCCAGGAGACCTGCAAGGATGAACAAGGAGCTCCTGGACAAACTCCAGCACAAAAAGGAAGCCTACAGAAGGTGAAAGCAAGGACAGGTAGCCTGGGAGGAATGCAGAGAAATTGTGTAAGCAGCCAGGGATCAGGTTGGGAAAGCTAAAGCCCTGATAGAATTAAATCTGGCCAGGGTTGTCAAGGGCAACAAGAAAAGCTTCTGTAGGTATTTCAATGGTATAAGGAAGACTAGGAAAAAAGTGGGCCCTCTCTGGAAAGAAATGGGAGACCTGGTTACCTGGGATATGGAGAAGGCTGAGGTGCTCAACAACTTTTATGCCTCAGTCTTCACTGGCAAGTGCTCCAGCCACATCCCCCAAGTTATAGACAGCAAATGCAGGGACCGGAAGAATGAAGAGCTGCTCATTGTAGGAGAAGATGAGGTCTGAGACCATCTAAGAAACCTGAAGTTGTACAACGCCATGGGACCTGATCAGATGCCTCCGTGGGTCCCGAGGGAACTGTCTGATGAAGTTGTGAAGCCACTACCCATCATATTTGAGAAGTTGTGGCAGTCCACTGAAGTTCCCACCAACTGGAAAAAGGGAAACATAACCCCCATTTTTAAAAATGGAATAAAGGAAGACCTGGGCAACTACAAGCCAGTCAGTCTCACCTCTGTGCCCAGCAAGATCATGGAGCAGATCCTCCAGAAAACTATGCTAAGGCACATGGAAAATAAGGAGGTGATTGGTGACAGCCAACATGACTTCACTGAGGGAAAATCATGCCTCACAAATTTGGTAGCCTTCTACGACAGGGTTACTGCATTGATGGATAAGAGAAGAGCAAGTGACATCATCTACCTGGACTTGAGCAAAGCATTTGATTCTATCCTGCATGACATCCTTGTGTCTAAAATGGAGAGATGTGGATTGAATGGATGGACTACTTGGTGGATAAGCAAGTGGTTGGAAGGTCACACTCAAGAGTTGATGTCCCAGGGGAGACCAGTGAGGAGTGGAGTTCCTCAGGGGTCGGTGTAGGGACCGGTGTTGTTTAACATCTTTGTCAGTGACAGGGACAGTGGGACTGAGTGCACCCTCAGCATGTTTACCAATGACACCAAGCTGTGTGGTGTGGTCGACACATTGGAGTGAAGGGATGCCATCCAGAGTGACTTTATAGGATTGAGAGGTGGGCCTGTGCAAATCCCATGAAGTTCAATAAGGCCAAGTGCAAGGTCCTGCACAGGGTGGGGGCAATCCCAAGCAGAAATACAGGCTGAACAGAGAATGGATTGAGATCAGCCCTGAGAAGAAGGACTTGGGTGTGTTGGTTGATGAGAAGCACAACCTGACCCAGCAATGTGTGCTTGCAGCCCAGAAAGCCAACCATCCGCATCCTGGGCTGCTTCAAGAGAAGAGTGGCCAGCAGTTCAAGGGAGGTGATTCTTCCCCTCTACTCTACTCTGGTGCGACCCCACCTGGAGTCCTGTGTCCAGCTCTGGAGCCCTCAGCACAGAAAGACATAGACCACTTGAAACAGGTCCAGAGGAGGGCCATAAAAATGACCAGATGGATGTAACACCTCTCCTGTGAGAAAAGTCTGAGAGAGTTGAGGACAAGGGATAATGGCTTTAAACTGAAAGAGAGTAGATTTTGATTAGATATAAAGAAGAAATTCTTTACTATGATGGTGGTGAGGCACTGGAACAGGTTGCCCACAGGAGTTGTGGATGCCCCCTTCCCAGATGTATTCAAGGTGAGTTTGGATGGGGCTTTGAGCAATCTGGTCTAGTGGAAGGTGTCCATGGCAGGGGGGTTGGAACTAGATGATCACTGAGGTCCCTTGTAAACCAAACCTTTATATCATTCTATGGTTCTATGAATATAATTACAGACACTTCAAATTTTACAGTAGGGTATGGATTCAGGCTTTTGTTGTTACTGTATCTACAGCAAAATGTGTTTAGGGAATATGAGTGAAAAGAATCAGAGTCCATATTCCTTAAATTTCCAGAAATATGCTTGACTTCAATAAGAATCTTGCCTTTTTATGGACTACTAGACCATGTCCTGTCCTTATATATTTTCTCTACAGATGACCATCTAAATCAATACATAATACTCAAGCAATATTACTACACAGTATGGATGCATGAGGTTCTACATTTTTATGCATGGACTTACATAATCTTGGTTTATTATCACCTAAAACCTTAAATAGTGAAAGTATATTTAACCTTGAAGGACAAAGCATGCATCTTTTAATGAAGTGTTATCTTGATTCAGATAAATTTAAATTGGAATAACTCCTTGTCCAGTGAATCTTAATAGCAGGGAGACGTACAATCTATAGGAATGTCATTTTTATGTCTAAGTACAGGAATGTCATCTTCTTCTCTTTTTTCTTATGTTCCTCTTTCTCCTTCTTTAATATACTTTAATTTTTTTCTTGTCAGCTACAAAATGACTATGAAGAACACTTTCAGATCATGAAACATCAGAACTTAGAAATATTTGTACTATCATCAGATTAGCTGCTGAAATAATTTTGATGACCCAGATGAAAGTTCAACTTTTACTGGCACTTAGTGCCAAAAGCACTGGAGAAGATTTTAATTTTTTCTATGCTCAAGCATGTAAACCCAATACATTTCTCATTACCTTACTCTGATTTTTATAGGTAATAAACTAAATTAATTTCCCTAATTCAAGTCTGTTTTGCCCATGATAGTAATTACTGAGTGATGTCCCTGTCCTTACGTTGACCCACAAGCCTTTTCATTATATTTTCTCTCCCCTGTCCGGCTGAGGAGGTGGGAGTGACAGAGCAGCTTTGGTGCGCACCTGGAGTCCAGCCAAGTTCAACCCACCACAGTCCTTCTTGGTGCTCAAAGAGGGGCATGAGGAATTCGAGATAAGTATAGTAATTGGGAGAGGTAATGGGCAAAACATGGACTGAACACAGATAGAGAGTCAACAGAGGAATGTTTGGTGGGAATTTCTGTTCTAATTGCAGTGAAGGGATGAGGGGTGGATTGTGTGTAAATTGTCCACTTTTGCCAGTGTTATGATGATGTTATTTTGATTTCAGTGTGGGGAATTCTTTTTGTTGATGTGAATGAAGTTTGTGAAGATTGTGAAGATTGTGTGATGAATGTGTACTTTAATGATAGTTCTTAAATATGCGATTCACCAAGAAGAGAGGTGAAATATATTGGGTTTGTGTGGTAAGGTTTTGGTGGTGAAGGGGCTACATGAGTGGCTTCTGTGAGAAACTGCTAGAAGCTTTCCTCATGTCTGATAGAGCCAATGCCAGCCAGCTTCAAGAGGGACCCGCTGCTGGCCAAGGCTGAGCCAACCAACACTGGTGGAAGTGTCTTTGTGATAATTAAGTGGAGAAAAAACTGCTGTGAAAGAGCAGTCGGAACAGAGGAGTGAGAATATATGAGAGAAAGAGTGTTGCAGACACTAAAGTCAGTGAAGAAGGAGGGGGAGGAGGTGCTCCTGGCACCAGCGAAGAGATTCCTCTGCAGCTCGTGCTGAAGACCGTGGTGAGTTAGGTCATCTCCCTGCAGCCCATGGAGTTTAATGATGGAGCAGATATCCACCTGCAGCCCGTGGAGGACCCCCACACCAGAGCAACTGCATGCACCTGAAAAAGGCTGTGACCCTGTGGAAAGCCCATGCTGGAGCAGGCTCCTGGCATGACTTGTGACCCCGTGGGGATCACAAGTGGAGGACCCACACTGGAGCAGTCTGTTCCTGAAAGACTGCACCCCATGGAAGGAATCCATGCTGGAGCAGTTTGTGAAGAACTGCAGCCCGTGGGAAGGACCAGTGTTGGAGAAGTTCATGAAGGACTGTCTCCCATGAGAGGGACCCCACGCTACTGCAGGGGAAGAGTGTGAGGAGGAAGGATTAGCAGAAACAACACATGATGAACCAACAGCAACCCCCATTCCTTGTCCTCCTGCACTGCTCGGAGGGAAGAAGGTAGAGAAATCAGGAGTGAAGTTGAGCCCGGGAAGGAGGGAGGGAAGTGGAGAGATGTTTTAAGATTTGATTTTATTTCTCATTACCCTACTTTGATTTTGTTTGGTAATAAATTACATTTATTTCCCCGAGTTGTCTGTATTGCCTGTGTTGGTAATTGCTGAGTGATCTTCCTGTCCTTATCTAGAGCCAAAAGCCTTTTTCTTATATTTTCTCTCTCTGTCCAGCTGAGAAGGAGGAGTGATGATAGCATAACTTTGGTGGGCACCTGACATCCAGCCAAGGTCAACCCACCACAGCTATACAAACACAACTGAAGGAACAACGTCAGATGCATTATTTTTTTCTTTATTACTTCTGTTAGGTATAGGATTATCAACACTCTTTTCCAAACAGGGTATTTAGATTAAGTCACTGAACTAATTTCATTAAATAATTTTGAGAAAGATGTGGTAGAGGACCAACTTCCTGAACAGTACCTTAATTGCAGCAAGTGTTTGAAAACGTTGTCTTAAAATAAGTATTGTTGTCTGGAAATGAATTTTAGTTTTTTCATGTTTTTCTAGATTTAAATGAAAATATATTTTGAATAGCTTCTTTCCTCCTTCCTATTATCACAGCAGTTAGTCTCCTTTGTGGGCTATAATAAAAAAACATTGAGAGGAATGTAGAAATTTCTTTTAGAATTTACATCGTTAATTAATGCATATTTCAAAGGGATAGATTTTGTCACTTTTACTTTCATGGTTTATCATATTTCTCACTAATTCATTGATTTCAGTGGATCACAAACACTGACTGAAAAATTATTATCTATATTAAGATAGTGTAAAAACTTCAGAGCAGAATACCTGAATAATTAATTATTTTGTTGTTATATAGCAATTTGTGTGTACATCACACATTTAAAGACTTATTATACAGTGATTAAGCCAAATATTTTTAATAGGAAAATTACAATATGATTAAAATATTTTGTTCTGTTTCCTGGAGGAGTCTGTTATTTTACAATGAAACAACAACTGAACAAATAATAGGTTGAAGAAGCAAATGAGTTGTTTAACATTCAAACTGGTCTCAGGACAATATTCTTCATTAACACCTGGTAAAGGCTTTTAATGTGAATAACTCATGAGAGATTTAAACATTTATGCTCTTATATAGTCTTAGAGTTTCCTGCATTGACATTAATTAAATTGTCCCCTACTCAAAATAATGCAGAAGATTTAGTAAGAGAACAGAGTGGCGGCCAGATGAAGTTTTTTATATTCTTCACATTTTTACCTTTGAACATTTTGCACCAGAATTCAAACAACAGTCCCACAGAGTCTTTCTGTTTCTGTTGGCTTAGGGGTAAGTATACTACATGAAATGCAAATAGGGCTACAAAGATGATTAGGGGACTGGAGCATCTCCAGCTGAGGAAAGGCTGAGGGAGCTGGGCTTGTTCAGCCTGAAGAAGAGAAGGCTGAGAGGGGACCTTATAAATGCCTACAAATATCTTAAGGGTGGGTGTCAGGAGGATGGGGCCAGACTTTTTTCAGTGGTGCCCAGTGACAGGACAAGGGGCAATGGGCACAAACTGAGGCACAGGAAGTTCCGTCTGAACATGAGGAAGAACTTCCTTCTGAGGGTGATGGAGCACTGGAACAGGCTGCCCAGAGAGGTGGTGGAGTCTTCATCTCTGGAGATACTCAAGACCTGCCTGGACAAGGTCCTGTGCAGCCTGCTCTAGGTGACCCTGCTTCGGCAGGGGGGTTGGACTAGATGACCCATAGAGGTCCCTTCCAACCCCTAACATTCTGTGATTCTGTGATTCTGTGATTCTGTTGTTTTAATCCAAAAAAATACTTAATAAATTGGACATCATGTGTCTGATGCACTGCACAAAAATCTTTAAATGAGTCCCAGTCACTTATACAATAATGTAATATGCTGCTTAAACATCTATTAGAAACATAATCAGCATTCATTTACACTCATTCTCACTTTGATTCCTCATATTACACATGTCTTTAGTAAAGCATTTATATTGGCATTTCTTTTGGCTTTGCTACAGCGGTGTTTGAATGAGAGCATTTTGGGAGAATTTGTAGGTAGGTATTTCTGAATAAGGAACGTGCTGGTGAGAAGCAAGGAATAATAAATCTGTGTTGATTTTGACAAACGTAGTAGAGATATGTTATATCGGTGAGACACTCTTCATATATCTTTTCATATTTTGCATGTTAAAGTTTGGGAGAGGGACTCTGTTTGAGGTAAATTCTAAACCTAAAAGGTTAAGAAATAACAGACAAGACCAAGAAGTACACAAGTGGGTTTACTTTTCTTTTTTCTTAGTATCTGCCTTCAAGAGAAGGGGTGTCGCGTTAAAAGAAGCAAAGGAGTCTGATAAGTGGCAAAAGGAAAGCCCTCCCCTTGAGTCACGAGGTCCAGAGCAGACCCCCTTGCATTCTAAACTCTCTCTCAGAGAGGACTCTAGGTGTGGCTGGATCTACTCCAAGTCCCAGACTCGGTCAACAGTTTATGTTTAGAGGGTTAAGTGTGTAGCCACTTATCAGATTCATCTTGCCTGTTAAGAGCCCCTTCAAGGACTTTCACTGAAACAGTTTCACAAAGTTGAAACAATAGGTAATTTATTCAAGCGACAGGTATCACAGATTCGGCATTGCTGTTGATAAATGCACTGTCTACAAAAGTTGAGCTCAAGGTAATAGTTTAGCCCTGTAGTTAACAATGTGTTCCTGGGGTATATGTCTGACAAAGTCAGAGGCGCGACTCTTACCAAAAAGGCGTCCCTTCTTGGGAGGGGAAGAGAGGTTCAGGCCCATCAACCCATCTGTCAGATAAGGTTTTCTCTTGGCTCCTCCTCCCAAAGAGAATTTTTTAAGTGCCAATTCTTATATGTTTGAAAATCTTTTGGCAAGGTGGGACTAAGTCAGTTATTATGTGTTGACTGGCTCTTATCATGGAATGTTGTGTTGTCACAAGCGGGACTCAGCAGTTTGACACATCTATGGAGCGGGCATCTTGATATGTGCTCAAGGGGGCCATATGTTCTTTATCCAAAGCAATCTCTGGCTGCACAGTCTCTGCTGAGCCCCACAGATCACTTGATTTACAGTGATGGGCTATACCCCCTTACTTCTGTCTGATCAGTGCAAATTAATTGCTCCATTTGTTAACTCTTTGGCTCTTGATGCCTGAGTCCGAGCATGTCTTTCGTCTTGCATTGACAAATCCAACAAGGCCATCCATTACAAGAAGAAAGGGGAATTTGACAGGAACTCATAAAACTCTTTTCAGCTTCAGAGAGTTTCCACCTATTCCTAATCTTCATCTCTCTTTTACTCTCATCCAGTGCTCTTTCTTGAAAACATAAAGGTCTGCAAGAGTAAGAAGTTTGTAGGTACATACCAATTGGAAATAGGTATTGGACCTCTACACATTTCCAAGATCAGGTCCACAAGCTCAGAAATGAAAACGAACACTAATCAGAAATAAAATACCCTTAGTGTAACCTTTTAGTGTTTTTTGAAGTGAAAACATGGTATTTTGTTTTGACAAATAAAATGTCTTTCTGAATGCTGCAGTACCCATCAATGATTACAGTTCATTGCCTCTTTGCCTACGATTATGTTTGTACGACTAAAGCAAGCAGACTAAAATCTCCTGTCTGACCCTAAGTTACAGCAACTTGCACCAGTTTGGCAAACTTTCTTCCTCTTATAAATAGCTTCATCTGTACTCTCCATGAAGGTAAGTTCTTGACTCACAGTATCTGTGACCATACTTCACCTTTGTCTAAGAGACTGTTACTTGTCATTGGCCAAAGGCACGGCGAGGAACATACTCACCATTAAACATGCTAGAGGAGTGTACAGCAGAATTTCACTTGAGGACTAGTACTACATAGTTCATTAATTTAGGCTTACAGGTCAGGCTGCCTGGCCAGACAATGATCCTACAATGTCTTGCAACAGGTAGGACGAGAAATTGAAGTGACTCTTGGTGAGACACATAGCCTTCTCAGACTGTCTAACACAAGAAGAAATAAGAAAAAAATTGAAGCTTGACAATTCAGTATTCACTGGACTTATCCAGGAGCTTATGACATCCTTCATCACACTTTAAAACATATAGGAGTTTTCTATCTTCTATACTGGTTATAATAAAAATCATTTAGCACAAATGATGGGTCTCTGTCATTTTAAGATTGCCAGTTCTTCTCTTGCATTCAGTTTAGGAGGACAAATGGATGTGGTATTGAAATAAAAATTTAATAAAATAATTTTTTAAAAGTTCAACTGTGATGATGAAAGAGTAGTCTGACATATTCAAAGGACTTTGTTACTAGCATCCTTTCTTTGTCTTACTTTTTGCCTTAAGCTGGGGAAGGCCCTGAAGAACATTCACAGGTATCACCCTGGATAAAATGTATTAAATTATCAAGCTAACGGCTGAGCATCATTTGTCTAAACCACAGAGTACTTTAGCGTTAGGAGATTAAACAACATAATAGTGAATGAAAAGCTCTAGCGGTTTATTGGCATGATCCTACCATGATTAGCAGCCTGAGCAGTCAAGTCACTGCTCTGCTGCCAGTGGTTGAAGGACCATCCTGCAAATACCTGTGTCAGTGAAGGAGTCAGAAGTCTTCCACTGGCAGAATGTATTACCATCTATTTATTCTGATCAGACACACCAAGTGTGAAGAGGACAGTGAGGACAACCAGGCAAAACGAGAATGGCAAGCATCAAAACGTTGTAGGCATTTCACACCAAGGCTCATGACAATATTGTATCATTATTACCAGGAGGGTTTATAACTCAGATCAAGGATGTAGCCTGGGTTCCTTGAAAAAAGAATCATGTGACTGTCTGCTACCCATGCAAAGAATTCCTCATTGGCAAGCAAAGCATACACTAATCCAGCATTTGATTCTGACTAAATAAGCACAAGAAAATGAAAACATAACTCCTGGATAGGATCAGCAATCGTCTATGTAAGGTCAGGCATAAAGTTCTCTGGAGTTGAGAGCTGTGTGAAGTTCTTGGGCCTGCAGGTACCCCAGCCACAATGCGCAGTAGGGTGGGGAGCACTGGAGGAGCCTCAGCCCCACAGCGCTGGGTATCAGGCACGTCCTTGGGGATGAGTCAGTGCTGGGCTGTGATGTGGGCCATAGATGGGCCTGACTCAGCAGAACCCATAGCTGGGCAAGCCAGGGCCGTGGGGAGCTGGACATCAGCCCTGCTGTGGCGTCACTGGGGCAGGGACTGACAGCCCTGGAAGGCTGAAATGGGGTCCTGGGACATAAGCAAGGTAAGGGGAGTCCTAGGGGATGTGGGCAGGGACAGTCAGAGCTGATGGTGCCCTCAAGGTCCTGACACTATTTTCGTGACAAATTACTCATCCGTCACATTACATTTCTTAAACATGAGAAGAGACCTGAAGAGTTCACAATTGAGAGGAAAGAGGAAACTTCCCCCTTAAGGGACATTTTCCTGACAAAGCTTTTCATGACAACACATCTATGTAATTAAAGATTTTTACAGAGAACAGCTAAAGGTATTTTGGAATAGAAATTAAATAAATAAGTAACTTCATATAATTTGCATTATTTTCTTTTAAGTATCAATAAAACCCGCTCCTTGGGGTTTGGAAGGAGCTCCTGTTGGAAACAGTGAGAGCCCTATGTATGATTTTTGTGTAATTAGTAATTGAAATGGCAAGAGTGCAGTCTCAGCAGAAGGCTTGGAGAAAAGAGGCACCTAAAGCTGATTTAGTTGAATGCCCTTCTCAATTCAGTGTCAGTACCTTACAGTGGAGCTCTGAACTGCCCTCTGAGAGGACTAGTCTCTCTAATGACTATCGAATAGCTTCATAACTCAGCCCCTAACACTGTGTCTATGTTAATAAACTAAATAAGACCAGGACAGAGGCACGAGGACTGGCCAGTGATGATCCACACTGCTTTACTGTTACTGGCATGACTTTTGCCTTTGTTAGATAGCACACTCGCTACACAGCTAGGAGTTAGCACAGACCAGAGTTATTTCCAAAAGGCAGTCTGGAGGTGACCATCCTGCTATAGAGGCCAAAGCTGTTTAACACTGTCAACATAGCTAGTCTGTGAGAACTGGTCTCGCAGTCAAAGAGACAGCACCAGAACCGTGTATTTCACTGAGAAGTGGCCAAGGTGACCACTGTATTAGTTTTTCATTACATTTTAAGAATATGAATCAGGCTTCACTCAGTGAAGTAAGGGAAGCCTCACTCATAGCAGTAAAACACTGCTTTCAAGTCTTTCCAAAGTCTGAGAATGTTGAACATATCCATCGATGAAATAAGGTTCCTCAACACCCATCACACTGCCTCATTATGTTTTGTACTCAGATGAAGGTGTACAGTTTGTCCACAAGTAACTGTATCTTTGCATCTGAGAGACAAGAAATAAGTTTTAAGTGAGCAACAAGAGCTTGTTAGAACAGCTTGTACTAATATAGTTTTAAAAAATTAAATTTAGTTCACCAAATGAAAGTTGCAAGTAGCATCGGCAAGTAATTCCAATACTGTAGAAGCAGAGGCTTCATGTAGCTTTTCTATCCCTATCCTATCCCACTTTTTTTCTGTTTGGTTATAATGTGGTTAGATTATTCATGGTATAATTAATATTTCTAAAATAATTGGCATAAATTTAATTATGAAAATTTTTAGATTTCACTTTTAAAACCACTTTTTAAAAGTTGCATATAATGAGTAGTATTGTAAGAGATTTCAACATCTTAGCAGCTGAAGCATTGTGAGGGTTCCACCAAATGTACAGACTTATTAAGAGAGTTCCAAACAAATTAATCCCACTTAAATTTGGATTAATTTGCCTTAATATTAGGTGCTTAATAGTTCATTGTCTAAGCCAAAACATAGTAATTCTAAGCTTTTTTGTAGTTAATGGAGAGAAATAGCCACCTTAATGATTCATGTTATCCTAAAATAAATGTCCAAGGGAAGACGAAGTGTCCCCTAAAGTGTTTTTTTTTCCTTCTAGTAAGTATACAGGAAACCAAGATTATTTGCTTTGATTTTGTTAACTAACTTTCAGACATGTAATACTATGTCAGAGATATGCCAAAGAATTTTAGAATTTACTGGATTAATATATATTTTACACATCTGAAACTGGAGCTCTGAAAAGTAAGCAGGTTAATAATATCCATGCTTTAGCTAGGAGACAGAAGGAGCATTTAATCCAGATCTGAGTATCATTTCAATCTTTTCTCTGATTACTCTAAATGTTTCTCTACATATTATAGACAGTAAAAAAAAAAATTGTGTGGAACCCCATATCTTTAAAAAAAATGAACAGTACATACCTATCCTAAAGGTGTGCATTTGGAACCTGTGTAGAAAACTAGCCCTTTTCACTTGATTTAATCCATGTACAAATTGCAGGAAAATTTTTCTCAAGATTAGGGAATGTGAAGTCATTTGATAGGTCATCTGTGAAGGCCAAGGACTAACGCACACACAGGTTCTTCAAAGTTTTGTCCAAAAAGAGGCAAAACACCCACCACTGATTACTAGTTTTGCCTGTAAGCAAGAAGTGAAGTATGAATTCTACGGTCATCCCACTACCATGTCAATGCTGCTTTCACTTAAATGAAAACTGCTCTTAGCTGCTCAAGGTTGTTTTTCATTTGTACTAGAGCTTATACCTATTGTGCTGCCTTAAACATTTTAGCATTCCCTTTATCAGGAGAACTTAAATATTCAATGGCTGCTTTAGGCAAGCCAGATAAAGTCAACACCACAATTATTGAATCACAATTGCACCAGTCATAAAAGTCGTCATCCTTAACTGAAAACTAACAAAACAAGCCCAGTGCACGAACAGCAAGGACTCTGTCACATGTCAAGGCATTGTGTGGGCTGGGGGCTTTTGGGGGGCTGGGAGCCTTGGGGAGGGGAGCAGGCAGGGCCCATCCCACCATCCCAGCCAGGAGCAGGGCAGCCGGGGGAGCACCGGGGGCAGCACCAGCCTTGAGCATTGGGCACCTCCCTGGGAACGAGTCAGTGCTGGTCTGGGATGAGGGTGGGACCCGTGGCTGGACAGGACAGGGCTGTGAGGAGCTGGAGACTTGCATTGCAGGGGCAGGGACAGGTAGCCCCAGGGGAATGAAATGGTGTCACGGGCTGTGGGCAGCTTGAGGGGAGCCCTGAGAAAGGCTAAGCAGGAGACACAATGCTTTTTATTGTCCTCAGGTTCCTGACATCCGGTACTTCATGGGGAACTGCAGGAGAACTAAGAAGTCACTGATGTTTCTATAGGCTCCATTCTAGCAGGATGCAGTTGGGCAGACAGTACAGTGATGACAATGGGAATACTTTATTTAAAAAAGGAAAAAAAAAAGAACACAAAGAGGAAAAGACAAATTTTTTTTAAAAAAAGTACAAAGCATGCCTCAGAAACAGCTTCACCTTCAGTCTCAGAATTGTCTTTGTGAAAACTATCTGTTGCTTGGGCCTGTTATTTGCGTATAGTCGAACTTAGAAACAAGGAGGTCTTATAAGCAGAAATTAATTTTAAGCAGACAGAAACAATACAGATCTGAGAGAGTACACTGCATAATTTTCTGACCTGAACATAATCAATAAAATTGTTAACTAAAAGTTCCAGTTGCAGGACTACTGTTCAGTTCCACTGTTTTTGGTGGTTTGCCTTCACTTACACTTATGCAACCTGACTGAAAATAATGGAATTGCACAAGTGAATCTGAAGGCAATACTTCACCTGCAAAAATCTTTATTATTGGTGACCCATGAGTCAGATAGAAGACAAATAAGCTTCCAAGTCCCAGTCCCAACTTACAAGGCTGGCAGTCAGAAAAGCATTTCAATTGTAAACTGAATGAATTTGATTGAGAAATTGTTGGAGAAAGAAAACCTATCGAATGTGACAATACTATATTTGTAGAGAGTTTTCAGAATAGCCTTGCACTTTAAGAATTAATCACATCCTGCTGCTTATTCCCTATTGAAGGTAAAATGCTCCATTTTGATATTACAATTGGTTGCCATAGAAATGAAAGTCAGGTCAAAAAAAAAACAGGGATTATGATTTCAGGTGAGGCATAAGCTGCAGGAACCCTTGATAAACAAAGCTTTCTTCTTTATAAATATCAGTCATAATAGATGTAAAGACCAGAAATGTTATAAATATTTTTACACACACACACACACACATATATAAAAGAAGTTAAATAACATAGTTTTCGTTTTAGAAAACAGCTCCATTATTTAGTTGCAAAGGCAGAATGATGAGGTAGCACATTGCTCTTTAAGAGCCTAACCAGGCAAAACCAAATTGTAGTGTAGGTCTTAAAACTTAGTATGTACACATGTGAAAACAGCCAACACAACCACCAACACGCCTCTTGAACAAACAAAAAAATCCAAACGAAAATTCTTAAATAAAACTCCCCAAATCCTTATATACCTGATTACCATATAAGAGCTACAGTTTATCAAGAATTTTTTGTTCAGTTCTTCATATTTTTGCCTTAAAAATCATAGAATCATAGAATGGTTTGGGTTGGAAGAGACCTTAATAATCATCTAGTTCCAACCCCACTGCCATGGACAGGGACACTTTCCACCAGACCAGGTTGCTCAAAGCGCCATCCAACCTGGCCTTGAACACTGCCAGGGAGGTGGTATCCACAACTTCTATGGAAAACCTGCTCCAGTGTCTCACTGTCCTCACAGTAAAGAATTTCTTTCTTATATCTAGTATAAATCTACCCTCTTTCAGTTTAAAGCCATTACCTCTCGTCCTACCACTCCATGCCCTTGTAAAAAGTCCCTCTCTGCCTTTCTTGTAGGCCCCCTTCAGGTATTGGAAGGTTGCTCTAAGGTCTCCCTGAAGCATTCTCTTCTCCAGGCTGAACAGCCCCAGCTGTCTCAGCCTTTTCTCATATGAGAGGTTTTCCATACCTCTGATCATTTTTGTGGCCCTCCTATGGTCCCTCTCCAACAGGTCCATGTCTTTCCTGCGTTGAGGGCTCCAGAGGTGGATACAGAATAAGAACACGTAAACAAGATTAAAATAAATTTAAGAATTTAATTTCTTAAAAATATGAACATGTAGTTAAGATTTTTCACATAATTAGACATTACTGGATTTTAGTGTCATGAAGGAAAGAATCCAGAGTGTATCAGAATTACTTAAATGCTCAAAAGAAAAAAAAGTCATATTTATAAAAAGCACTTTTAACTACTGCTGTACTTACACCATTGATTCTTATTTGGGTGTCCCACCAGCACAATGCAGCTGGCCTATGGCATGCAGTTATTTGGCTTTTCAGGATCTGACTGCAAGTTACCTTCATTTTTCTTGCCTTCTCTAATCAATCCAGACCCATTTCCCTATCTATAGGGATATATCTGGTCACATAACAAAGGAGAGGAAAAGGACAGCCTGAAAAAAAAGTGGGCTAGTACTGTTACATTGCTGTTAGAAAAATTAATCTAACCCACAGTCAGTCTGTGAGGGTACTTTGGGAAATATTATTTACAGGTAAAGGTTATTGGAATTGTTCTTTTAGCAAAGAAGTGCTCAACCACCTTTTTTTCTAGAGTCAACTCAAAAGGAGACACAAATTTACTTAGGTGTCTGTGTAGCAGGGCCAGACCTTTCATCATACTGCAAATTGCCAACTTCATTGCCCTACATATGGTCAGTAGGCACAACAGCATGAAGAAAGAATGTTCAAGTAGTTTCCCTCTGTGAGGGGAGGCTATCCCATTGCAATGAGTGAACACTAAGTTCCTAGTCAACACAGTTTTCTTAAATTACAAAACCAAAATATGTGTGCTGCTAGTGTGTCTTTTAAACATTTCCATTCTATGATCTTACACTATAAATGAAAAAAAATGGAACTATCAATTCCAAACTGAAAACATTACTTATATTAACAGTTACAAATAAAATATGTAACTAACCCTGTTAAAAATAGTCCAAGATAATATCCCCACTCAATTACGCAAAACATTAAAACATATAAACCATTGAGTTGCCTAAGGAATGACAATATAACACATACAAAGTTTCTCTAAAAACAAGCATGAGGCAATGATCTCCTGAAAAATCTATTTTGCACTTCTTAAGAGTTTTGCCCTCACTTTTCTAATCTTATTGAGGAATCCCTGAGACCACTTATTTTGAGGGGATAGAAGAAAGAGAAGAAAACACTGTTCCTTTTTTTCTGTCAAAAATGTTTGAGTTTTTTTTCAATTTCTTCTTCCTCTTGAAAGGGAGAGCCCTTTTGGCATATTGCTTGAAAAGAAAAAGCTGCAGAAAAGCTGTGGAAAATGGAGAGAACAGTGTTCCTCCTGAAGTGCTGTAGAATACTCTCATCCAGAAAAGAAGTTAGAATTTTCCTTTCCATTTTTTTCATTTCCTAAACAAGCTCTCACTGTTTTAACTGAATGCTTGCAGAGTTGTTACAGTACCTGATTGTGAAAAGCTATGATGTACAACAAAGATGTACCCAAAAGGGTGTTCGTGGAGTAAACATGATGAGTTAGAGTTCTGTGTGCCGTTGTAGGACTACAGCCTTGTCGGGATCACGGAGACATGGTGGGATGGCTCCCAAGACTGGAGTGCTGCAATGGAGGAATACAGGCTCTTTTGGAAGGACAGAATGGAAAAATTAGGAGGAGGAATTGCCCTTTATGTGAGAGAGCAGCTGGAGTGCATGGAGCTTTGGCTGGGGAAGGATGAGGAGCCAACTGAGAGTTTATGGGTTAGAATTCAAAGAGAGGACAGGTAAAGACGACATCTGCTGTAGGCCACCTGACTAGGAAGAACAAGCAGATCAGGCCCCCTGCAGACAGACAGGAGCAGCCTCACTTTCTCATGCCCTGTTCTTCAGGGGGAACTTCAGCCAACCTTCTGTCTGCTGGATGGACAACACAGCAGGACATAAGAAATCCAGGAGGTTCCTGGGGTGTATTCATGATAAATTCCTCCTCCTCCAGGCGACAGAGGAGCCAATGAGAAAAGGTACATTGTTGGGCTTCATACTCATCAGCAATGGGGGATATGAAGGGAGAGGAGAGGAGAGGAGAGGAGAGGAGAGGAGAGGAGAGGAGAGGAGAGGAGAGGAGAGGAGAGGAGAGGAGAGGAGAGGAGAGGAGAGGAGAGGAGAGGAGAGGAGAGGAGAGGAGAGGAGAGGAGAGGAGAGGAGAGGAGAGGAGAGGAGAGAGGAGGAGAGGAGAGAGGAGGAGAGGAGAGGAGAGGAGAGGAGAGGAGAGGAGAGGAGAGGAGAGGAGAGGAGAGGAGAGGAGAGGAGAGGAGAGGAGAGGAGAGGAGAGGAGAGGAGAGGAGAGGAGAGGAGAGGAGAGGAGAGGAGAGGAGAGGAGAGGAGAGGAGAGGAGAGGAGAGGAGAGGAGAGGAGAGGAGAGGAGAGGAGAGGAGAGGAGAGGAGAGGAGCATAATATCAAGTTGCTTTAGGCCTTCATAGTATCTTGAATAACTGAATATTTGCTAATAGTAACTACAACTGGCTAGCAAAATCAGGTTTATGCAGTTTATTTGGATAAAATAGGGCTTGAAAATCACTATGTACTCAGTACATAAGTCATGTAGAAAACAGATATGAAAAATGACTCCATAACCTATTTCTTTGCTTAGAGAGAATCATGGATTTTCTTGAGGCTCTCTATGTTTTTATGTCCTGGGTTTGGCCAGGACAGGGTTAATTTTCACCGGACTCCAGGAAGGGGCACAGCTGGGGAATGGGGGCTGACCCCACCTGGCCAAACAGAGCTGGGTATTCCATACCATGTGCCATCATGCTGGGTTCTGGTGGGAGCGGGGCGGCGAGGCGGGGACTCACTCGCGGCTCGGCAGCCTGCGGCGCCGGTCCTGTCCGGGAGAGCGGGTCTGTGGGGTCGTGCGGTCTGTTCTGTGTATTCCCCTTATCTGTATCGTTGTTGTTGTTGTTCCCTTTGTTTGCTGTTCTGTTAAACTGCCCTTATCCCGACCCACCAGTTTTCTGCCTGTTTTCTTTCCATTCTCTTCCGCACCACGGTGGGGGGAGGGGCGGCCGCGTGGCGCTTTTGTTGCCGGCAGCAGCCGAAACCAAAACATTAATTATGTAGACTGGAAGAGCCATAAAAAACCAGGAATAGTCTAGCGAGACATGAGAATCAGGACCTTCACTCATCCTTTGCAAACTCTCTAAACTTGAGGGTGATATCCTTCCGTCTGTCTTTTTATCGTGTCTTGTGAGGTATGTTTTGTACGAAAGAAAGTGAAAGATATTTCCACCTAGTCTTACCGAGCCTAATGAACAAGGGTATTTCTATAGGTGAGGCTGGTCCCTCAAGCCTTCCAAATACGGTACATACTCCCTTCTCCAACATCCAGTATAATAATTCTCATTGTTGATAGTTTTTGGTATACATTTATTTCAAATACTTATTCTATTCAGTGCTCTGAAAATTCTTATTCCACCTTTTCATTATCCTCTTTGAAATAATCTCCCTTTAATTGACTATTATAGTGATTACTTCCCTGGGCTACTAACATTTTATTTGTAGTTTCCTAAGATAACAATGACAAGCATCTGCAAAGTATATTTGTGATGCTTCCATTTTTCACTCCTGTTTTCACACTCTGACTAGATCTAATACTAAAACTTGTGCCACTGATGTATTCATTTATTTGTTTGCCAAACTGATCATATGTGGATTTGTTATGCAGTAGTCACATTTTCACTAATAAATTTGCAGCTGATACCAGAAATTTAAACATGTCAAAGAATGGATTCATTATAAGGGAAGAAAAAACCCAATTGCCTTCTGAGTTAGCGAAAACAAATGACATTGTAAAAATGTCTCATTATTGGTTGTCAGAATCAGGACTCATGATTAGCTCCACAAATTCACAAAAACCTAAAAGCTGTTGATGGATACAATTTATTACACAAGTATGATAGCCAGACAGTCTTCTAGAACAGCATATTAGATGTGTAGGATATGCTCAGACATAATTTAGTGGTGGAGCTTTCCTCTAGTGAGTAACTAAAATCAGTATAAATTAAAACAGAGAGCTTCGCTCTTTTTTTTTTTTTTTTGCTTTTTTAAGTGGGGTGCATGAAACGTGTTTACTAATGAAGTGGAAGTAGATGTCAGGTGGATAAGAAGCACCAATGGCATCTTTAAGAATATTTCAGGACAGTTAACATTTCTAAAATGTGAAGGTCAGAACTAAATTCCAGATCTAAATTTCTTACCTGGAAGAAAAATGATTCTATTTCATTCATGATCACAGGAGACATGTCCAAAACCCACATGTTAAGCAAACTTGGATTTTGCTAAACCTGCATTAGATTTTATGACTTTTCCCCTATCACAACGTTGAGTTCATGAATGTATTCGTAGTCATCGTCCAACATGCTAAACTGAGTAGAAGACCTGAGATGAGTCAGATGATTAAATTTGTCCAGATGTACTGTCTACTCTGTACATACTAGTTGAAACTGAACAGGCAGGACAGATATTTTTATTTTCAGTTTATAAAGATCACCGTATAGCAGCCTAATTCTTAGGGACCAATGATCAAATCGACTTTATGGTCCCCAAGAGCCATTTGGGTTAAATAGATGCTCGTTACCTGGGAAAAAAATGTCCATCTTGTTTGTTGGTCTTTACATGTCTTCAATCTATGACCTGGATGAAACTTGCATTGATGTCCTCCATGATATGGTACACAATTGTTACAATTAAAGATAAGAAATATTAATTTTGATACTTATGTCAAGAAACCTTTTCTTTCAGTCACAAAAAACTTCCCTGCTTACAATAGGTCATTGATTTCAGCAAGGCTTTCGACACTGTCTCCCATAATATCTTCCTAGGGAAGCTCAGGAAGTATGGGCTGGATGAGTGGTCGGTGAGGTGGATTGAGAACTGGCTGAATGGAAGAACTCAGAGGGTTGTCATCAGCAGCGCTGAGTCTAGTTGGCGGCCTGTAATTAGTGGTGTCCCCCAGGGGTCAGTACTGGGCCCAGCCTTCTTTAATCTCTTCATCAACGACCTGGATGAAGAGTTAGAATGTACCCTCAGCAAGTTTGCTGATGACACCAAACTGGGAGGAGTGGTAGATACACTAGAATGCTGATGACACCAAACTGGGAGGAGTGGTAGATACACTAGAAGGCTGTGCTACCATTCAGCGTGACCTGGACAGGCTGGAAAGTTGGGCAGAGGGGAACCTGATGAGGTTCAACAAAGGCAAATGCAGGGTCCTGCACCTGGGGAGGAACAACCCCATGCACCAGTACAGGCTTTGGGCGGACCTGCTGGAGAGCAGCTCTGCGGAGAGGGACCTGGGTGTCCTGGTGGACAACAAGTTGACCATGAGCCAGAAGTATGCCCTTGTTGCCAAGAAGGCTAATGGGATCCTGGGGTACATTTAGGAAGAGTGTGGCCAGCAGGTCGAGGGAGGTTCTCCTTCCCCTCTACACTGCCCTAGTGAGGCCTCATCTGGAGTACTCTGTCCCGTTCTGGGCTCCCCAGTTCATGAAAGATGAGGAGCTACTGGAGAGAGTCCAGCGGAGGGCTGTGAGGACGGTGAGGGGACTGGAGCATCTCTCCTAAGAGGAAAGGCTGGGGGAACTGGGCTTGTTCAGCCTGAAGAAGAGAAGGCTGCGAGGGGACCTAATATATGCTTATAAATATCTGAAGGATGGGTGTCAGGAGGATGGGGCCAAACTCTTTTCAGTGGTGCCCAGCAACAGGACAAGGGGCAATGGGCACAAACTGAAGCAGAGGAGGTTCCGTCTGAACATGAGGAAGAATTTCTTCCCTCTGAGGGTGACGGAGCACTGGAACATGCTGCCCAGGGAGGTTGTGGAGTCTCCTTCTCTGGAGATATTCAAGACCTGCCTGGACAAGGTCCCATGCAGCCTACTGTAGGTGACCCTGCTTCGGCAGGAGGGTTGGACTAGATGACCCAGAGAGATCCCTTCCAATCCCGAACATTCTGTGAAATAAACAAGAAAAATTTAATCTCCCCTGTGTGATATTCCAAGCTACGAATAGAGCAATGAATAAACTCATCCTTGACAAAAAGTAGATAAATTGTTCTTACCTGATTCTACTTTCAAGAAAAATTATGCTTATAAATTTTTGTGGAATACTGACTTTTCAAAATTGCAGTGAAAATATGAAATGTTTAAGAGTCTAGAAATGTTTAGAACTTACTAGTTACATTAGACCATGTAAGACATGGAGATAATATGACAGATTGTATCTCTGCCAAATTAAGAATAATTTCATTTGTTACAATGATGTTCTATCTTTATTAATGTTCATCCCTAAAACAACTAAACCTTGTGCTGTTAATTGAAGTTCATATAAACAAGACCTACCAGTTAAAGTTATTTTCTAGTTTTCCTGCTTTTTAACTTTCATTTGCTCCTTTTTTATTGTGACAGCACAAGCGTTTGACCTAAGTTACAGACAAGACATCCACCTGAAAAGAACTTAGAAAAACAACCCTCTCAGACAAATCAATGTCCCAACTTAATTCACCATCATGTTGCAAAGAGATCTGTGGAAGGTTATAAGAGTATAGGAAAGAGAGCTGGAAGGGATAATTCAGTCTTTGGCAGCATTGTTACCTTTCTTATGTCAAACTGATACATCCTTACGAAGTCAGTCAAAGTTTGCCTTTTTGATCTACCTAAATTCTCTTTCACTTATTGATTAAGCTCACAGTTAGACCTTTACCTGGCAGCTGAACATGTCCAGTTGAAGGAATTTTATTGAAGCTGTGTTGATTTAAGTAAAATTCACAGATCAAGAAGGTTCACAGAATGCATTTTTTTCCCATGTTTTCCATCTCAAAAGTGTAGGTCCAGGTTTTAATGATATTTGTTTTGTCTTCTTTTGTGGTGATGTTTTGTTTGCTTGTTTTTAATTTCAAACTGTTTTATTTTCTGTCAAAGTGTCCTCTGCCCAACAATCATCCAGAATCTCTGCTGTAATACTCCTAGACAAAGTCTCACAGTTTGTAGAATCAATTAAATCACCTGGAAAACAGAGATGACTTCAACACATTATTTGATATAGAGCAATGTATCTGCTCTTAAATTCTTTGCCATGCTCTAAAAATTTCTGTTTGAAGTCCCAGACATTCTGCATTAAATCTGTAGGGCTCCTATAAGGGCTGTGTCTGCACATATAATCTATAAAATATTAAAGTTTTCTACCTAAAATTTTACATTTTAAACATGTACTTATAACAATGTTTTTAACACACTGTAATTTGCCTTTCATTTTGAACTACAAATTGAACTTTTAGTATTACCGTTCTGTATTCTAACATGACATTCTGTGGGCCTCTATTAGTTTTGATGAGTTACCATGGAAACTGGAGAGAGAGGAAGAGAAAGAGAATATGTTAGTATGCTTAACCACAGTGAGCTACATGCTTTTCGACATTTCTGTGAAAGAAATCAACGACTGAACGCAGAGACAAAAACATATTTTTAGAGATAGGCCAAAGCTCAATGTATATTTTTGGTAAGACGGAAGGTATTTATAATTTATTCTGGATTTGCATTAAAGGCTTCTCTTTATACTAAAAGGATGAATATCACTGACAATGGGACTCCAAGCTGCCTGAAATCTTTAGCAACCTGTCTACCCAGCCCAAATGGGGCATGTGAGTGAAAGGTAAACCTACCAAATTGTGCTGCATGGTGAGACATCAGAAAACAACTGCTGGGTCTGAACAGAACCAAAAGTTCATCTCCTGGAGCCTACTGAAATGCTCTCAGCTTACAGTGACTTTTTGCCCTGGTCAATGTGGGTTAACAGTAAAGTAGTGATGAAAGGGTTTGTAGAAGGTCCAAATTTACAAGGCTATTTAACAAATAGGTGTGGGGAAAAAAACACAACAGTAACAAAAAAGAAAAGTTTTGTGGGTTCTAAACACAGTTTAGAAATAAAAATTAAGGGGTTTTCTAGTTTTTTGGGGTAACAAGTATGCAAAAAACACCCAAACAATTTTTACAAATAAAAATAGAGCAAAATTTGACAGTGATATTACATATTAGTTGCTATTACTTGCATTGGAGAAATTCAGTGAGAACTTACAAAAAATGTCACATGAGGAAAATGAAATGCTTAAGTAGGTGAATCCTGTAACCACTATGCTACTTATGTTGTATATTTACACAGTATATTTTAGACAGACTCCCTGCCTTTATCTTGAAGTGACTGTACATATTTTTTTTTGTAAAACCAAGCTACTTTATATGGCTGCTGTATGGACTTGCTCAGACTTAGAGGGACATTTGGTCAACTGCGTGTACATGATTATATCCATTAAGAATAAACCTTGCAAGCAGACCTACAGATATATTTTCACTTTTTTTTTCTTCTTTTTTTCCTATAGATAGTAGAAATTTAGTTATTTTGTTAAATAAATAAAAAAACCACAAAGAAATCAGCTATAGCAATAACAGTTCATCCATCTAAATCGAACGTATTATCATGTGATTAGAAATATCCAAACACTAACTGAACATTCAGATTCTCTCTCTTCTGCTGCAGAAATGAACCTCTGTCCAAGATCCAGTGAAAATTGCAGTGTTGAGGTGGTCTATGTAGTTAGTTGCCTACAACCAGAAATATACACATGGCTGTGACCTATGGAGTGAAAACAACCACCCAGAAAAGGGCACTTTCATCTTGCATATGTGCAGCTTTAATTGAGGAGATGAGTTTTTTGGCTTTGGCCTTGACTTTGGCTCCATCTTCTACTGTGCTCCTGTGGCACTGGGAATTCAGACATTCCAAGAAAACACAGCACCGTGGCTTCCTCATTTTTCCTTGGCTCATATGGAGGGAAACAGATAAATTGTAGTGATAAACAATATAGAAAGAGCATATTTTTTTTTTTTCTGATGGAAGTGCTACACTGTCTTGCCCTTAATAACATCATCTAACAACAGAAGAACGCAAGGTTCGTGTCTCTGACATGACAACCATGCCCCTTTTCAAAGAATCACAGAATCACAGAATAGTAGGGGTTGGAAGGGACCTCTGTGGGTCATCTAGTCCAACCCTCCTGCCGAAGCAGGGTCACCTACAGTAGGATGCACAGGACCTTGTTCAGGCAGGTCTTGAATATCTCCAGAGAAGAAGACTCCACAACCTCCCTGGGCAGCATGTTCCAGTGCTCCGTCACCCTCAGAGGGAAGAAATTCTTCCTCATGTTCAGACGGAACTTCCTCTGCTTCAGTTTGTGCCCATTGCCCCTTGTCCTGTTGCTGGGCACCACTGAAAAGAGTCTGGCCCCATCCTCCTGACACCCATCCTTCAGATATTTATAAGCATATATTAGGTCCCCTCGCAGCCTTCTCTTCTTCAGGCTGAACAAGCCCAGTTCCCCCAGCCTTTCCTCTTAGGAGAGATGCTCCAGTCCCCTCACCGTCCTCACAGCCCTCCGCTGGACTCTCTCCAGTAGCTCCTCATCTTTCATGAACTGGGGAGCCCAGAACGGGACAGAGTACTCCAGATGAGGCCTCACTAGGGCAGTGTAGAGGGGAAGGAGAACCTCCCTCGACCTGCTGGCCACACTCTTCCTAATGCTCCCCAGAATGCCATTGGCCTTCTTGGCAGCCAGGGCACACTGCTGGCTCATGGTTAACCTGTTGTCCACCAGGACACCCAGGTCCCTCTCCGCAGAGCTGCTCTCCAGCAGGTCCGCCCAAAGCCTGTACTGGTGCATGGGGTTGTTCCTCCCCAGGTGCAGGACCCTACATTTGCCTTTGTTGAACCTCATCAGGTTCCTCTCTGCCCAACTTTCCAGCCTGTCCAGGTCACGCTGAATGGCAGCACAGCCTTCTAGTGTATCTACCACTCCTCCCAGTTTGGTGTCATCAGCAAACTTGCTGAGGGTACATTCTAACTCTTCATCCAGGTCGTTGATGAAGAGATTAAAGAAGGCTGGGCCCAGTACTGACCCCTGGGGGACACCACTAGTTACAGGCCTCCAACTAGACTCAGCGCCGCTGATGACAACCCTCTGAGTTCTTCCATTCAGCCAGTTCTCAATCCACCTCACCGAACACTCACCCAGCCCATACTTCCTGAGCTTCCCTAGGAAGATATTATGGGAGACTGTGTCGAAAGCCTTGCTGAAGTCTAGGTAGACAACATCCGCGGCTCTCCCTTCATCTACCCAGCCAGTCATGTCATCGTAGAAAGCTATCAGATTGGTCAGGCATGATTTCCCCTTGGTGAATCCATGCTGACTACTCCTGATAGCCTGCTTTTCCTCCACTTGCTTGTTGATGACCTCCAGGATAAGCTGCTCCATCACCTTTCCCGGGATGGAGGTGAGGCTGACCGCCCTATAGTTCCCTGGGTCCTCCTTCTTGCCCTTTTTGAAGATTTGAATGACATTGGCCTTTCTCCAGCCCTCGGGCACCTCTCCTGTCATCCAGGACTTCTCAAAGGTGATGGAGAGTGGCTCAACAATGACATCCGCCAGCTCCCTCAGCACTTGTGGGTGCATTCCATCAGGGCCCATGGATTTGTGGGCGTCCAGATCGCTTAAGCGATCCCTCACGCTTTTATATGTACCACACAGATGGGAAATGAATCTCTCGTCTTAAAAAGTGGATGTTCAAAATTAAGTTAATTTGTTATAAATCATTTTTCATTAAATGGATGCCTGTATCATGTGTTGACTTTTGCAAATTGTTTTCTGACATCTTAAACACTCAGTCTTGTTTTGGGACTGAAAACTCTTCAGAAAGCAATGCATCCAGAAAGAGGTACTGAAATGATCTGTGTGAAATACCTAGGTCTTGTAAGATGCAGGTATATGCATTTATAAGTTACAGGTTTGACTGGAAATTTGCAATATAACTAAGTCTTAGAGTTCTTAATCAAGCCTTGAGTCATGGAGCTTCAGCAAATCAAAGAAGCTCTGACTCCATTAAGTTCACTACTAAAACTTTCAGCATCTTTAGCAGTCAGGACTGTTTATATGTAAGGATAAAACTGCAACATCAATGTGTTTATCAGAGACAGCGTCTCAGTCAATTATCTGTAATGTTTAACTTCTTTTAAATTACTGTGTTATCAGGATAAATTTATATATTCATTCTGATAGTGTCAGAAACAGAAAAGAAAGTAAATAATCTCTATTTGCCTCAGTTATAATCCTGCAGGGGAAAGTGTGCTACATTGAGTTTGAACAAGTTTCAGTGCAACAGAAGATAAACTAAGATACAAAAGAAATACCCTTTGAAAAATAGAAATTGACTTCTTTGGCACTTATTAAAGTGACAAGAACTTTGAAGTTATATTTAATTTAATAAAATAAGTTTTTAATAAAAGTAGTCTGTGTATTCCCATTGGTTATATGTATTATCTATCAATGCTTTCACATAGGGAGCATGCACCTATAAGAAACATTTTAATTTAAAATGAAGCAAAGTGGTCCCAGTGCAAACAGAGACACTGAAAAAAATAATTAAGCTATTGAAAACTGTCCAAGTGCTGAATTTTAAGATGACAAAGTATACAAAAAATCATTATGTAATGATGGCAGTTGTGCAAGCTTGAATCTAGTGCCCAATACAGCTACTGTTATTATCTTCAGCTTTCACATAAAGACGGAAATCTTACAATTTCAGTTATTCACGTAAATTACTTTGATATTCAATATACTTTTTGGAGAACTTTTTCTTCTCCATTTTTAAGGCAAACCATTTTTCCCAATTCATATGAATCACTCTAAAATCACGGAATTGATGTCAATTTCCATTACCAGGAACAGTACAAAAGCATTCAGATCATTTTGAGGTTATACAAGGGCTGTATTGCCTTCACCATACTGATGGGGAGACAATACTGTTCTGATTAGATGATATTTGCCTGTAGAAATTTATTGCAGAGTTTTATGTTCTGAATCACTGAAATGAAATATTCCCGAACAAAAATAATACTTTGAAAAGGTTTCTAATGAAGAATCTTATCACTCCATAAAATTCATGCTGGAAATAACTACTATGTAACATTACATAAGTTCTCATTACACTATTCTGAAAAAGAACTGAGGATTTTCGGTGCAAGAAAGTTCCACATATAGGTATCATCTTTCCTACGCAATTTGACTTTCATGCAGATGGACATAGAAGCTATTTCAATTTTGCAGATATTATGGTACTGCATACTGTAAGGATCTCCCGCCTCTTTGGTAACACTATAACAATCCTTCTCAGATGCAATATGAGTACTTCAAATTGCAGGTTTCTAGTAATGACAGTAAAAAGTCAGATCAGGCAATTTAATCTTAGAAGAGGTCAAATTTAGCCGCTTTCAGGTGTGATTTCTTAAATAGACTGTAATGTGCAACGTAGACATTTAGAGACCGAAAAGGCTTCGGTTTAGATGGCATTATTTTAGCTTACATTTATTTCATACACAGTGTTTTATCACTTATTGCACATGCAGTCAAGGGGCTAGTGCGTCGGATGCACTCAAATGCTTAACCAGTCTAGTAGTAGTTTAGTACAGGCTCCAAAGCACATAAAGGCCTAAGCTGTAAACGGGCCAAGAACACCTCTAGTTTCAGTCTGTCCTCTGAAAATCCACAACAGAGCAGAGTGACACAGTGAGCATCAATGCATACGAGCTTGGAACACCAATCATGCAATTAACTCATGAATAGTGGGGGGCTTTTGAAGACTCATTTATCAAGGAACAAAGTAAGTTGTGGGTAGAAGGAGTCTCATGCATACCTTTCCCATCGCATGTAATTTGCCTATGAGTGAACCACTTTATTCCACAAATAAGACAGTCTAAGTGAGCTTTCTTTGAGCTCTCCCCGCTAGGCAGTGTGGCTTCATGGTGGCAATCTCCCCTTGAGCTGGGATGCATCTCAAGGTTCCTCCTCAAAGCAGAGAGACCTTTTACTAATGGCAGATCTGTGGTAAGCAACCTATGTCACACATAACCTTGTAGTAGAGTAACTTTGATTTGTGCCTTGGTAACTTTCATTTGTGTTTTGGTAACTTTGATTTTGTCATGATAGTTTTGAATCATTGTTCAAATGCTTGTGCCTTACAGTAACAGAGTGAACCTTGCCCTCGACCTTTGTTAAGTCACATTTTTACAACATCATATTAAAATCACTTTTGCTAATACCTTTGACAGTTGTTCTTTAAGTGATCTAAATCACCCATTCGCAACAAAGTGGCATAGTTAACAGGATCCTAAATCAGGATTCACAACAGGTAGGCAGTGAAATTAAATAAATAGGAAAAAAGTGAAAAAAACTATCTACAAAATTTTTTTCAGTATGGTTACACAATAAGAAACTTATTAAGATATCTGTCTTTTATTCCTTCCTGCTTCCAATACTGTGTTTTAAATACTTTATCCTTAGGTTTCCTAAATCCATTAGTAAGAACTGATGGGCCACAATATTCAGGAAGCAGGTATTCATAGTCACATTCACTTTTTTTGAAAAATATAACATCAAAACTTCCAATCTGATGCTGTTTTTTAAAAATTAACTAGCAGGATTAAAGTAGTACTACATTTGGGTGATATTCAAAAATATCATATCAGATGAATTTGTTTTATGACAAGAGATTTTTATTTTTACTAGGTCAAGTTTTCATTGCCAGGGGAAGTAATACCTACTTTATATTGTTCTGTTAATAATTTTTGAAACAAATTGAGATTCAGTACATTTATTTTTTTTCCACATTTTGTGATTAAAAAAGCTAAGAGGGTTTAGGTAAAGAATTTGTGATTATTTTTGTCTCTTCTTGAGGAATAGACCTATTTCAGAGCACTAAAATCTATGTATTGCTAATGCTAAGACCTTTTCCCAATGAAAAGTGAAAATGAAAACTATTGCCTTTTATATTTCATGAGAATGATCTCAGAAAAGAAGTTTAATGTGACTGCTTTTCCTGTAAAACTTAGCAAATTTTGCACCACTCAGGCTGTTTTGGGGCTACCTTCTTTTCAACTATTTTTTCCTCAGACAAAAAATTTGATGAGACAAAGTTTCTAAATTTTACCATCTGCCAGGATAAGAGTGACAGAAATATCCTCCAAATTGTTGCACACTTCTAGAAAGTCTAACCAATAAATCTTTGTTCTGCAGTTTGAATAAATTCATACCTGTACTCTCTGTCAGTGATGCCAGCAGGTCAAGGGAGGTGATCTTTCCATGACATTCCTGGCAGTGTGTTGTAGTTTGGCCGTGGCCAGCAACAAAGTGCCATGTGGTCGCTCTATTGCCCCTCTCCACACTGGGATGGGGAGGAGAATGGAAAGAAAAAGGCAAAAACTGGTGGGTTGGGATAAGGGCAGTTTAACAGAACAACAAACAAAATGAACAGTAACAACAACAATACTGATAAGGAGAATATATAACAGAAAATGCGAAATGCACAGAGCAACTCTCCCGGCCCAATGCCACTATTAACTTCCCCCCGGCCAGCTCCCCAACCCAAAACTCAGCATGATGGCACATGGTGTAGAATGCCCCATTTTGCTTCGCCAGTTTGGGTCAGTTCGCCCGTCTGTGTCTCCTCCTGGCTTCTGGTGAAAGTTAACCCTGTCCTGGCTGAACCCAGGACATGGTGGATCAAACCTGACTATTACATATCATTTCAGCAATAGAAGTAGAGTTAATTTAAACTTGTATTCTTGGTGTTATCTTTGAAAGCATTTTTCTTAATACAGATGAATTTCCTAATGTAAATGTGCAAGAAAATGCATCATTATCTCAAATTTTTTTCCAAGGACATACAACATACATTATGTGTCTTCTAAGTCATGTACATTAAGCACAAAGGTTGCATTTAAAACTGACATTAACTACTGGGCTCAGATCTGATCGGTATACTTCTTTTAGGGTTATGTGACAACACCTTTTTTTCTCCTTGTCACTATTTGCAAATTTTCAAAGGTTTAAGAGCTTAAGATTCTACAGTAATGCCCTGACTTCTCTCATACAATCCATATTTTCCCTCCCAGTGATGGAATCTGTGTAGTAATGATTCGACAATTACAAGTGAAATCTAGATTTATTACAGCCTTCCATAAGATGTGTTAGTCTAAGGCCAACCAAAGGAAGGAAGGAAAACTTTACCTGTATAGCAAGTATTTGCATAGAGTTTGCCAACACTATATCCCAATATATACATGCATGAATGTAACCAGTCCAGAACCAGGCAACTTGTTGAGAACTGACCTTTCTAGGCTCAGAAAGGGTTTAAAATTGGCTAAGGAAAATGCCCTCCTCATATTACTTCTTTATTCTGTGCACATTGATTTCCTTTTGTGGGCATACAGTTTGGGTCTCAAGTGAGTCCTGTTCTTGTAAGTGCAGAGACACTTACGTACATGTCACCCCAAGCCTTATGTGCATTTGTTCGTATAGGAACTCACAATATACACAACTTCTTTTCCCCAGAAGAACAATTAAAACATTTTCAGCAACAGAATTCTAAGAAACAATAGATGAAAACCACATACAATTGTTCATGTATGTCTATGCTCTCTGGCATACAAATGTAAGTTTTGGTATGAAGACCAGGCAATTATGCTCAGGAAAAAAAACACAATGATAACACTTCTGTAAATATGAAGGAAGGAGTCTGAATGCGATTAAGACAACCATTTCTTCAGAACTGCAATGGGTATTTGAAATGTGGTGTCCTGAATTTTTTCCCTTAAATTATTCATTTGATTTCAGTCCAGGTCAGTGGAAAGTTGTTAAACCAAAAGTATTTGCCATTTATCTAATGCTTAGTCTCTGAATAGCACTGATGAGGTCCATCACTTTCCTGTGGGACAATTCATACTACACAAAATCATGCTCTCATCTGATACAAAGAGGACTGTAATTGGTAGCCTAAGCAAAGGATCCAGAGCAGATCTATCTTTTAAGTGGCACTTCCAGGGAAAATGTCTAAAATCCAAAGGCATGGCAAGATTTTACACATGCTGTAGTTCTTCTATATATAGATATTTTGAATCTCTAAGTAAAATATATGTGGGACATAATTCTGCATAAAAGTCTCGAGTGCTTGGTACCATTCAAGTATGCTCACAAACCCTTAGTATTTTAAACACACACTTTAAAAATGCTTTAATATAAAAGGCTGTGGTCTATATTGGACCCAAGACTCCCACAAAACTTCATTAATACTGATATATTATCCTTAATATTGTCAGTATTCACTAATATTTTAGGTAAGTAGCAAACACTAATGTTGCTTAAAAGAAAAATTAATAGGTTTTATTTTCTCCTATATATTCACCTACAAATACTAGGAAAAGAACATTTTGAATAAATGGACCAATATATTCATATTTATTGTGGAAAAAAAAATCAGCACTGAAATGTTCGTCTAGGAGTGATTTGGTTATTTGACTTACTTGCAAAATACTGACCAAAGCTCCTACAGTACTGGCAAAAACTAAGACACAGCTAAAATACATTTGCAGGGGGGAAAGAAAAAGAAGAGTGTTTTGTAGTTTGGTTGGTTTTGTTTTCTTTTCAAATAGTGATTAGACTGGAAAATTAGCCACTTTGAGATTTTTCAGCCAGTGGTAACAGATGGCTAAGTTAGTGATGAACCACTGAAGGGGCTGGAGAGTTGATTAGGGAGACTGACTGAAAGCATGTATCCTCATATTGGCAGAATGCCTAGTAAAAGCAGTGACCCATCGCTTATAGTGAGCCTTTAAAATATTCAGTGTACAGATATATTCAGGGGAGGGGGAAAGCTTGCCCTGCTAATTTTTTTTCAGAAACTTTTGAGGTCGAAACAGTTTCTTAATTCTTACTTGCGTTTCTTTCTGGTGTAACTTCTACTGCTTTCTTTTTAAACTGGGTTATAGCTGCATGAAAAGGAGTGATTTTTATTTCATTAGTCATAGTTCTCAGAAAAACAACACCCAAATAAACCCCTCTCCTTTAAAAAAAACCCTTTTGTTTCTGTGGTTATAATATATACTTATTTTAATAATCTGAGAGGAAGGAGACTAGTATCGGTTTTTTTCATTACTAATTTTGGTCGAGCATTTGAAAAATTGTTTGTTGAAAATGTCTTCAGTTTTAAGCTAAAGTTCTAAAAGTAGACAGAGGAGTTTAATATTCTATTGTAGACTAAACGCAGACTTAGACTACAGGATTTCTAAATTACGAACTATATAGCTCTTTCTCTGGTACTGGATTCTTCAGTCACTACTCACATTCGCTACTTTCTACAGCCATTAGTTTCCCTTCACGAAAACATGAATTCATGTGAAGGTGGTAGGAATTAGTATTTTGAAAACAGGCATACTTCTTTCACATAGAAAATTTATAATTCTAGAGGGAAATGTGGCCAAACCTTTGACTAATGAAAAATCTTGTTAACCAGTTTGTGCCTTGTCTTTGCTCTCTAACATCAGTGCAAATGATTGTTTATATATCGTCTAAAAAAGTTTAATAGCAGCAGTATGCAGTCCAATTTTGCAGCTGTCGTTAGCTTCCGTGCAGGCGAAGCAGATTCTCTGCCTGGCTTTCTAACTCCTGCACAGTATTAAACACATAACAAAAGCTACTAGAATTAAAGAAAATAGAAAAATAACTTCAGAAACTACTTTACGTGTTCTCTTTATTTTTTGTTGTTATTTCCCACAACACTATGCAGATATTTAGACATAGAATTTTCCCTCTTAGAATGTGTTTGTGTGATATAATTTTTGTCCTACCCGTATATTTTATCAGCTCAGGTACTGGAATCAATGAAGACACATTCTGCCTAGCATTTGTCCCACAGAAAAATAGTGTCTTTTTAGAAAGGCTAATTAACCTAAGTGAAGTATCACTCTAATATAGCTGTATGTCTCAGTTATTTGAGCTGGCTAGCAAGTTCAGTGTAAAGACATCCCTTACGGATGCACAGGTGTTCACGCACACATTGCCTATGCCTGATTCAAACTCACTGCCTTTACAAAGCAAAGAAGTAATTACCTCCTGGGATCAATATGGTTGCTATATCTTGCACACAGGTAAAATAGATTTTCTGGAAGTTGAATATTATCTCTTTTGACCAGAGTCAGTTGCATAAATGCATTGAAGTTCTGTATCTCCCAGATCTCCACTTCTTTTTTTTTTTGTTCAGTCTAGCACTGGCTACTTGGTGGGGTGTTTTTTCTCCTAGAGATTGTCGCAAATTGGTATTCTGTTACCACTACCCATGTATGAATATGCTATGCTAGCATGTATGAATATTACAATGCTAGTAAGCAGGGATGGCATTAAAGTAATTTTTTTCCAGGTATCACTTTTCCTTTGTCTTTCTACAGAGATCTCCATTTGCCTACATTGGTACAAAACATCTAGAATAAAAAAATAGCTTTCAGATATGAAAACCTTGTGCCTCTAAAATAAATGTCTTTTTAATATGAGTTGCTCTTTCATACAGCTAGATTTTAGACACAGAAATGCTCTAGTCTTTCTACTCAGTAAATAAAGAAAAGGTCTGGAAACATTGTCAGGAGGTATTCTTGCAGGAAGGTTCTCACTGGAGCCTGTTGGCGTTTGTTTTTAATGTTGTACACAAACCCTGCTGTAACTATACTAATAGCTATACAAATAACTGTGCTGAATAGAAGCACCCAGGACAAGCACCTATAAAAATCATCAGTGTTTAGTGCTTTCAGCTAACAATGCCTATGCAGACAGAGGTGAACTGTCTCAGACCTCAGGAACTGGTGTTAGAAAATATCAATTTCAGGAATTGGTGTTAGAAAAGCAATAACTCATACTTACTCTAACACTCTAAAGTCACATCATATTTTCAGTAACGTAGTTTAAAACACTTTCCCTTTGGTTATTTGTTGGTGTGATCAACGTACTGGGTTTACGTGGAAAGCTTTTGGTAACAGTGGGGCTGCAGGCACGGCTTCTGTGAGAAGACACCAGAATCATAGAATCACAGAATCATAGTTTGGAAAAGACCTCTAAGATCATGAAGTCCAACCATCCACCCAACACCACCATGCCTGCTAAACCATATCCCGAAGTGCCACATCTACATGTTTTTTGAACACCTAAAGGGATGGGGACTCAATCACCTCCCTGGGCAGCCAGTTCCAATACCAGACCACTCTTTTAATAAAGAAATTTTTCCTAATATCTAATCTAAACGTCCCCTGACACAACTTGAGGTTATTGCCTCTCATCCTATCTCTAGTTACCCGAGAGAACAGACCAACACCTGCCTCACTACAACCTCCTTTCAGGTAGTTGTAGAGAGCAATGAGGTCCCCCCTCAGCCTCCTCTTCTCCAGACTAAACAACCCCAGTTCCCTCAGCCGCTCCTTGTAAGACTTGTTCTCTAGACCCTTCACCAGCCTCATTGCCCTTCCCTGGGCACGCTCCAGCAACTCAAAGTCTTTCTTGTAGTGAGAGGCCCAAAACTAAACACAGTACTCAAGGTGCGGCCTCATCAGTGTCAAGTACAGGGGCACGATCACCTCCCTACTTCTGCTGGCCACACTATCCCTGATCCAAGCCAGGATGCCGTTGGCCTTCTTGGCCACCTGGGCATACTGCTGGCTGATGTTCAGCCAGCTGTCAATCAACACCTCAAGATCCTTTTCCGCCACGCAGGTTTCCAGCCAGTTTTCCCCAAGCCTGTAGCATTGCGTAGGGTTCTTGTGACTCAAGTGAAGGACCCGACACTTGGCCTTGTTGAAACTCATACAGTTGGCCTCGGCCCATCGATCCAGTTTGTCCAGATTCCTCCACAGAGCCTTCCTACCCTCAAGCAGATCGACTTATGGAAGGTGGACTCGATCCCCTCATCCAGATCATTGATACAGATTTTAAACAAGACTGTCTCCAAAACTGAGCCCTGGGGGACACCACTCATGACCGGCTGCCAGCTGGATTTAACTCCATTCACCACCACTCTCTGCACTCAGCCATTCAGCCAGTTCTTTATCCAGCGAAGTGTACATCCATCCAGACCATGAGCAGCTAGTTTCTCCTGGAGGATACTTCGGGGAGCAGTGTCAAAGGCCTTACTAAAGTCCAGGTAGATAACATCCACAGCCTTTCCCTCCTCCACTAGGCGGATCATCTGGTCATAGAAGGAGATCAGGTTGGTCAAGCAGGACCTGCCTTTCATGAACACATGTTGGCTGGGTCTGAATCCCTGGTTGTCCTTCATATTCCCAGTGAGCACACTCAGGATGAATCACTCCATAATCTTCCTTAGCACCAAGGTCAGGCTGACAGGCCTGTATTTCCCTGTACCCTCCTTCCAGCCCTTCTTGTAAATGGATGTTACATTGGTGATCCTCCAGTCATCTGGGACCTCCCCTGTTAGCCAGGACTGCTGATAGATGATGGAGAGTGGCATGGCCAGCTCCTCCGCCAGTTCCTTCAGCTCTCTTGGGTGGATACCATCTGGCACCATAGAATCGTAAGCATCCAGGTGTCATAGCAGGTCATTAACTGCTTCCCCCTGGATTATGGGAGGTTTGTTCCGCTCTCATTCCTTATCTTCCAGCACTGGGGCATGACTACCCTGGGGATAACCAGTCTGACTATTAAAGACTGAGGCAAAGAAGGCATGAAGTACCTCAGCCTTTTCCTCATGCTTGTTGGCAATATTCCCCCTTGCATCCAAAAAGGGATGGAGATTGCCCTTTTTTTGTTGGTAGTGTATTGGTAAAAACATTTTTTGTTGTCCCTTACAACAGTGGCCAGCCTGAGTTCTAGCTGGGCTTTTGCCTTTCTAATTTCCTCTCTGCATGACCTAATGAGACCCCTGTACTCCTCTTGAGTCGCCTGCCCTTTCTTCCATAGGTGGTAGACCCTTCTTTTTTTCCTGAGTCCCAGAAAGAGCTCCCTGTTCAGCCAGGCCAGTTCTCTTCCCCACCAGTTCGTCTTGCGGCACATGGGGTCAGCCCGCTCCTGTGCCTTTAAGACTTCCTCCTTGAAGAATGTCCAGCCTTCCTGGACCACTTTGCCCTTCAGGACAGTCTCCCAGGGGACCCTCTAAACCAGTGTCCTGAACAGGCCGAAGTCTGCCCCCCGAAAGTCCATGGTGGTGTTTTTTCTGCCCCCCCCCTCTTAACTTCATCTCAAACCAAGAGCTCTGTTATTTCATGGTCACTAAGCCCAAGATGGCCTCTGACCACCACATCTCCGACCAGTCCTTCTCTGTTAGTAAACAGCAGGTCTAGCGATGCACCTCCCCTCACAGGCTCACTTATGAGCTGTGTCAGGAACTTAACACCCACACACTCCAGGAACCTGCTGGACTGTTTCCTCTCTGCTGTGTTGTATTTCCAGCAGACATCCAGTAAGTTAAAGTTGCCCACGAGAACAAGGGCTAGCGATTGTAAGACTTCTGCCAGCTTCTTGTAGAAAACTTCATCTACTTCTTCATCCTGGTTGGGTGGTCTGTAACGGACTCCCAGCAGGATGTCTGCGTTGTTGGCTTTCCGCCTCTTCTCCACCCTTAAGCATTCAACCTAGTAATCACAATCGTCGAGCTCTATACAGTCGAAGCAGTCCCTAACATACAGAGCCACAACAGCGCCTCTCTTTCCTCACCTATCCCTCCTGAAGAGCTTATAGCCGTCCATCACAGCATTGCAGTCATGAGAGTCATCCCACCACTTTTCTGTGATGATGATAGCTGTCCTGCTGTACAATGGCTTCCAGCTCCTCTTGTTTATTGCCCATGTTGCATGCATTGGTGTACATGCACTTGAGCTGGACTGTCGATCTCACCCCCAACCCCGGCATGCCACACCTGGGCTCATCTCTAGTGAGCCTGGTGTCGCATTAAAGGAGGGGGTAAGGGGAGTGTGATATTCAGCTTGCCTGCCAGAGCCCTTCCAAGGACTTTCACTGAAACAGTTTCACAAAGTTGAAACAATAGGTAATTTATTCAAGTGACAGGTATCACATATTCGGAATTGTTGTTGATAAATTCACTGTCTACAAAAGTTGAGCTCAAAGTAATAGTTTAGCACTTTAGTTAACAATGTGTTCCCGGGGATACGTCTGACAAAGTCAGAGGCGCGACTCTTACCAAAAAGGCGTCCCTTCTTGGGGGGGGAAGAGAGGTTCAGGCCCGTCAACCCATCCGTCAGGTGAAGTTCTCGCTTGGCTCCTCCGCCCAAAGAGAGTTTTCAAATGCCAATTCTTATATGTTTGAAAATCTTTTTGCGAGGTGGGACTAAGTCAATTATTGTGTATCGATTGGCTCTTGGCATGGAATGTCATGTAGCCAGAAGCGGGACTCAGCAGTGTGACACGCCTTCGGAGCGGGCATCTTGGTATGTGCATTTGGGGGCCATCTGTGCTTTATCTGTAGCAATCTCTGAAGCAATCTCTGGCTGCGCAGCCGCCTCCGCGGCGCCCCACAGATCACTGAGTTTACAGTGATGGGCTATACCCCCTTACTTTTGTCTGATAAGATAAGCACCAGCTAATTACTCCCTTGGTTATCTCTTCGGCTCTTGACACCTCAGTCGAGAGATGCCTCAGTCCGTTTGTCTTTTGTCTTGCATTGGACAAGTCCAGCAAGGCCATTGATTATACCTGGTTATATCCCCTTCCCCCTGAGAACCTAGTTTAAAGCCCTCTCGATGAGCCCCACCAGCTCATGGCCAAGAATCCTTTTCCCCCTTTAAGACTGGACTCCACCTGTTGCCAGCAGGCCTGATGCCGTGTAAATCTCCCCGTGATCAAAGAAATCAAAATTCCACAGACAGCACCAGTCTCTGAGTCACCTGTTAATCAGGTGAGTTTTCCTGTCCCTTTCAGTGCTCTTTCCTGCCACTGACAGGATTGAGGAAAACATCACCCATGCTCCTGATCCTTCCACCAATCGCCTCAGTGCCCTGAAGTCCCTTTTGATGGCCTTGGGACTTCTCTCCATGCTCTCATCACCACCAACCTGCACTACCAACAGCGGGCAATAATCAGAGGGTCGCACCAGACCAGGAAGCTTCCTAGCAACATCTCTAACCGGCACCCCAGGGAGGCAGCAGACTTCCCTGTGGGATGGGTCTGGTTGGTGTATCGGGCCCTCTGTTCCCCTCAGAAGGGAATCATCTACGACAATTACCCTCCTTTTTTTCTTGAGAGGGGCAGTCATAATGCGTGGGGCTGACTGACTCACCCTAGGCAGCCCCCTGGATGGACCTTCCCACACGTCCTCATTTGCTGGGCCCTCACATTCCAGGGCCCCTTATCTGTTGCGTAAAGGCACCTGGGGAGGTGAGAGAGGTCTGGAGGGGATTCGCCTCCCTCCCCGAGCAGGAACCCGTTTCCATTCACCCCTGTCTCTTAGAGCCCCTCTTTCTGCTTGGTGTCAAGAGGGTAGGGGTTTCTCTCCTTTGCGTGGAGCCACCTCCTGCTGCCTTGGTCTCAGGGAGGGCAGGGTGCAGCTCCACCAGTGGATCTCCCTCTCACACTCCTGGATGCTCCTTAATCTCTCCGCTTCCTCTTTCAGCTCTGCCACCAGGCTGAGCAGGTCATTTACCTGGTCGCACTGAACACAGCTGCTGTCTCTGCTGTCCTCTGGTACAAGCGCCAGGCTCAGGCACTCCCTGCAGCCAAAGACCTGGACAGCTGTGTCCTTGCGTGGGGCCTCCATCTGGGTCCCCACACTGCTGCTGGTGACAACTTTCCCGCGAGTGGAAACCATGGCTGGGACGTCCCCTGGGCGGGCGATGTCCACTGGTCGGGCTGCCAGGAGGGGACTGACTGCGCCCCGTCTGCTCGCCTTCCCCGCATGCCCGTCCGGCGCCAGCTGCCGCACCGCACCCCGTGTGCCGCCCCGCTCGCCCGCGGTCCCCTGGGCTGCTTCGTACGCGAGGGGTCTGGCTGCTGCCACACTCGTCCCCGCCCACGCGCAGTCAGAGGCGCTGCTGGGTACCAGCTCCCTCTTTCCCGCCCGCGGGGATAGGGGGGGCTGGGGTCTCCTCTCTCTCCCGGCACTTTTGCCGCCTTGCCGCCGCGGTTTTGCCATGTTGGGAAGGGTCCCTCGGCACGAGCTCCAGAGCCCTTCACCTAACTCCTATGTGAGAGAAACTGCACTGCAGACACCAAAGTCAGTGAAGAAGCAGGAGCAGGAGGTGCTCCAGGAGCTGGAGCAGAGATTCCCCTGCAGCCTGTGGTGAAGACCATGGTGAGCTAGGTTGTCTTCCTGCAGCCCTTTAAGGTCCATGGTGAAGTAGGTACCCGCCTGCAGCCCATGAAGGGCCTCACGCCAGAGCAGGTGGATGAGCCCTGAAGCTGCAGCCTGTGGAAGGCCTGTGCTGGAGCAGGGTTCTGGCAGGAACTGTGGCCCCGTGGAGAGCAGCACATGTTTTCTGGCAGGCCCTGTGACCCCTTGGGGAACCGCACTGGAGCATTCCTGAAGGATTGCACCCTGTGGAAAGGACCAAACACGAGCAGTTCATGAAGAAGTGCAGCCTGTGGGAAGGACCCACGGAGAAGTTTGTGAAGGACTGTCTCCTGTGGGAGGGACCCCATGCTGGAGCAGGGGAAGAACATGAGGAGGAAGGAGCACCAGACAAAGTGTTATTAACTGACTGCAATACCTACTCCCCATCCCCCCGTGTCACTCAGGTGAAGGAGGCAGAAGAACTGGGAGTGAAGTTGAGCCTGGGAAGAAGGGAGGGGTGGGGGGAATCTGGGTTTCTCATTTTTTCTTATTTCTTATTATCCCACTATGTCTAATTGAAAATAAATTAAATTAGTTTCTCTGAGTTGAGCCTTTTTTACTCATGATCATATTTGGTAAGTGATCTTCCTGTCCTTATCATGACCCATGAGCATTTATTCATATTTTTTCTCCCTGTCCTGTTGAGGAGGGGGAATGATAGAGCAATTTGGTGGGCACCTCGCAGATAACCAAGGTTAACCCACCACAATCACTTACAAGGACTTTTGTTTTGGTATATTTTACAGTGGAATGGTCCCAAAAGATCATCTATAAATTAGTCTTGCAGTATTGTCTTGCTTCCAGAATATAAGAAAAAATATTTCCAGAAAGAAAGGCCTCTAGGAAGATGTATCAGGCACAACTGGCAAGGTTTGGGTGGCAGCGGTCTGCCAGGGTGCCCTGTATGGGACGTGACCATGACCTGCCCTGTGCTGGGCACAGCTGGTTCCAGCTAGAGCTGACACTGGTGGAAACAGCCCATTGTGCCCCAAAACTTCTGCTCAGGCAGTGATGAGATAGCAGCAGCCACAGTGCAAGGAGAAATGAGGGAGATGCAGAGACAATACGGAGGAAGACACAAGGAGAAACAGAAGAACAAGAAGCTATGTGATTGAAGCATGGAAGAAATGCAGAGACATGTTTGGAGGCACAGTGGGGAATCACCCATGGGGCGGGAGATGCATGGAGAGAGTTATTGTTGGGGGAATGGCTGGAGGCTGTTGGAAGGAGGTCCCTTATACCAAAGGAGGTGTGTCTCTGAGGGACTGCCATCATGGGGAACCCAAATCAGGGCAGGGATATCCCTGAGAGAGTGCAGCCTATGGACGACCTGTGCGAGGGCAGAGGGAAATGGGAAAGAAACCAGGCATAGCAAAGATGGGGAGAGCTAGGAACGGGAAACTAGGAAGGGCGTAGGAGAGTTGTTTGGCTTAAGTCAAGCCTGGAAAAGGGGGAGGAAAGATACTTCACTAAATGTTTAATTATGTATATTTTCTTTTTTCTAACTCAGTGATCAGAAGCTTGCCTTAATTGGTAATAATTTAACTAAAAATTCTTGAATCAAGACTGCTTTGCCTGCAATAAAACAAAATCAATACACAATCAATATTTTTTAAAAGAACGTGCAATATACGAAGGAGCTCTCTGTGTAACAGCTAGGATGCTGATCCACTCTTATCACCTGGCATCTTATACTTAGGTTTAGGGCAGGCAATATTGCTTCAGGCTAAACAGACACAGTTTTCCAATCTATTCATTAATTCTTTTCTTTGCAATTGGAGAATACATGGTTCGCCATTTGCCCCAGACATCCAGTCAATCTGGGATCAGTGGTTTAGTGGCATATAAAGGGGTGGGAAAGTGTAAGGACATGGCACTTCAAATTCAGACTTTTTCCTCAATTTTTGAAAAGCTAGTACCCTGCTTTTGAATCAGATACCAACTATTTCCAGTGCTGGAATGCTGAAGTGGTTTGTCCCATACAACACAGAATGAAACACTTGCTGAAGTTTTCTAATACAGAAGAGACATGTTAACACAGGATTGTTTGACGTGCAAATATAGGTAAAAGAGAATTAATAAGTTGTGAACAATTATATATGCATACTCTCTTTACAATATCAAGCACAAAGAGAGTTGATGTTACTGCTTTAAGTAATTGTCAGTAAAAATACTGAAGTTTAAAGGGACCAATATGCATCTACTTTCCTCCAGTTAGATTTTTTTCCACAGCAATTGTTAATATTGAAAGTAAAAAAATGAAATATGCTGGAAAAAAAAAATTATGTCCTAAGTATAATGGAATGAAGTTCTTGAAACTTCTTCAAAAAAGAGCATTAATTTTTCATATGGTTTGAAAAATAACTATGGATTAGCATTTAACAGTCTTTTTTTCTAAGACGGTAACTGATTTTGCCCAGTAGGACAACAATGTGTACCAAGAAAAAAGCTGAATTTGGGTTGAAAGATGGCATGTTTTTGAAAGATTTAAATATATGAGAAACAAATTGATTTACTGGCTTCATTCAAGGATCAAAGTTAAGCAGAAGAAGAAACTTAATAGAAAGTAGGAGGACGCTAGAAGGCTGCTTAAAAAAAAAGATATCCAGTCTTCTAGCTCACTCCTTCATGACTTCTATGTGTCCCTGTATGTTCTGAAGCAAAGGGTATAGGAGATTGATCTAGACCCTTAGAAGCTGAATTTGAACTTACTTAGCAAAAACTTAATATTAATTTGCCATATAGATTTGCAATGTGTTTGCATTTTGGTATACCAGAATATCCTGGCTGCTGCAGACCTGCAGTAAGAAGCCCTTTAACATGAATGTCTCCCAATTCTGGACATGACTGGGTACAGTATTGCAGCTAGCTGCTCTAGTTCACCATTCTTTCCATTTAGAGTATTGTCATAATTATACCAGGGAGTTCCAGGTAGAACTAAACTTTTAAACAAGACTGGTAATGTAACCTCAAGGGGCTTGAACAAATTTAAGCAAATAAATACGATAACTGTCATTAATGTGGTTGCAGTAAGTGTAGGGGTTTCTTCCTCCGTCAAGAAATATGTGTTCATTATCACAGTCACAATCATAGGAAATCTGAGTAACTATATTTTTTAAGGAAAAATGGGAACATCTATTATAACATTTGCTGGCATTTGTATAGGATCACAGTTTTCTTTGGATAAGTCAACAAGAACATTCACTGGTTGCACTGGTGCCTTACTTCAGAACGCACTATCGATCTTTCCTTTCTCCTATGCTGTTATTTGTGAAAATATTCTTTGATTATTACTGAAGGTGAATTACATCTTTATTACTTCTGTTGCTTCCAGTATTTTGGTGCTTTTGCTTTGTCTGGTATCCCGTACTTTTGGTTTGATTGTGATTTGCTTGTAACTCTGTTACCAAAATTAACATTTAGAAAACTGCATGAGTTTTATTCACAAGCACCTGTAGAAAGCTAGACATGGGATCAAAAAGAGCCATCACACTGAGCAGAGGATGCATACAGAGTTAGCCAAAAGCACAGGCATGAACCTTCCCAGGCAACCAGGAAACGCTAACACAAGATACCTTTAGCTACTATAGATCTCCAGTCCATAGAGATTAGACTTTTTTTTTTTTTTTTAGCGGTTAGACATTTTTTAATTTGTATCTCCTTTCAAATCCTCCAAGATAACTTTTACACCTGACTGAATAGAAAGTGTCTTTTTTGTAAAGTCCTACAGAGCATTTGGGCTTGAGTGACTGAGCTTCTGTCAGCCTGGAGGGAACACTAATCAGGCAGTAATATCTTTGGGTAGGTATAGCCCAGTTTATCCCCTGCTGGGAATCTCTGCCACCATTCAGAGAAAAATTGAGAATCAACTTGTCGTAGTCACTGAGCAAAAGAACTAGGCATCTTTTTGTTTTCCCTCTCTGCCACAAGAACTTCTCTGCCACTGTCTCAAAGGAATGCTTTGAAAATATCCTCCTAAAATTATAAAACACAAAGTGTCAGGACCTTGGTGTAGAGTCCAGTTCTCTCTGTGTATCTGACTATGAGAATGGAACCATCTGAAAATGGCCATTAGGACACTAGAATGACCGTCCAAATGAAAGATCTGAGAGTTTGGCTGGGGAGTGTCAACTTTTCCATCTCAGGGAGCCTTAGGCAGGAAATAAAATCTTAGGCATTAGGGACATGTAAGATCCATATAATCTGCTCCAGATTTAGGTGGTTCATGCAAAGGAGTATTTAGGACAGTGTTTTTGGGCATAGATACCTAAATATTACCAGTTTAATTACCTCTCTCTCCATTTCAGGAATCCCAATCCCCGGAGGTAAAAGAAGAAGCCTACAAAGAGGACGACTTTCCCTTGGTTGAGGAGGACTGTGTGAGGGATCGCTTAAGCAATCTGGATGTCCACAAATCCATGGGCCCCGATGGAATGCACCCACGAGTGCTGAGGGAGCTGGCGGATGTCATTGCTGAGCCACTCTCCATCATCTTTGAGAGGTCCTGGAGGACAGGAGAGGTGCCCGAGGACTGGAGAAAGGCCAATGTCACTCCAATCTTCAAAAAGGGCAAGAAGGAGGACCCAGGGAACTACAGGCCGGTCAGCCTCACCTCCATCCCGGGAAAGGTGATGGAGCAGCTTATCCTGGAGGCCATCATGAAGCAAGTGGAAGAAAAGAAGGTTATCAGGAGTAGTCAGCACGGATTCACCAAAGGGAAATCATGCCTGACCAATCTGATAGCTTTCTACGATGACATGACTGGCTGGGTAGACGAAGGGAGAGCCATGGGTGTTCTCTACCTTGACTTCAGCAAGGCTTTCGACACAGTCTCCCATGATATCCTCCTGGGGAAGCTGAGGAAGTGTGGGCTGGATGAGTGGTCGGTGAAGTGGATAGAGAACTGGCTGAATGGCAGAACTCAGAGGCTTGTCATCAGCGGCGCTGAGTCTAGTTGGAGGCTGGTGACAAGTGGTGTCCCCCAGGGGTCAGTACTGGGCCCAGTCTTGTTTAACTTCTTCATCAACGACCTGGATGAAGAGTTAGAATGTACCCTCAGCAAGTTTGCTGACGACACCAAACTGGGAGTTGTGGTAGATACACCAGAAGGCTGTGCTGCCATTCAGCGTGACCTGGATAGGCTGGAAAGCTGGGCAGAGAGGAACCTGATGAGGTTCAACAAGGGCAAGTGCAGGGTCCTGCACCTGGGGAGGAACAACCTCATGCACCAGTACAGGCTTGGGGTGGACCTGCTGGAGAGCAGCTCTGCGGAGAGGGACCTGGGTGTCCTGGTGGACGACAGGTTAACCATGAGCCAGCAGTGTGCCCTGGCTGCCAAGAAAGCCAATGGCATCCTGGGGTGCATCAAGAAGAGTGTGGCTAGCAGGAGGAGGGAGGTTCTCCTTCCCCTCTACACTGCCCTAGTGAGGCCTCATCTGGAGTACTGTGTCCAGTTCTGGGCTCCCCAGTTCAAGAAGGATGAAGAGCTACTGGAGAGAGTCCAGCGGAGGGCTACGAGGATGGTGAGGGAACTGGAGCATCTCCCCTACGAGGAGAGGTTGAGGGAGTTGGGCTTGTTCAGCCTGAAGAAGAGAAGGCTGCGAGGGGACCTTATAAATGCCTACAAATATCTGAAGGGTGGGTGTCAGGAGGATGGGGACAAGCTCTTTTCAGTGGTGCCCAGTGACAGGACAAGGGGCAATGGGCACAAACTGAAGCACAGGAAGTTCCGTCTGAACATGAGGAGGAACTTCTTCCCTCTGAGGGTGACGGAGCACTGGAACAGGCTGCCCAGGGAGGTTGTGGAGTCTCCTTCTCTGGAGATATTCAAGACCCGCCTGGACGGGGTCCTGTGCGGCCTGCTGTAGGTGACCCTGCTTCGGCAGGGGGGTTGGACTAGATGACCCACAGAGGTCCCTTCCAACCCCTACTATTCTGTGATTCTGTGATTCTGTGATTTCAAATGGTGCTAAAAATTGCAAAATGCAATTGAACTGAAAGCTTGATTTTACTGGTTATTTCTTTTCCCTGGATCTAAAAGATTTTATTCCATTTTATGCTCATCTTACCTCCTACTTAGAGACCTATTTCTGAAGATTTTCCCCTTGAAGAACTCCCATTTTTACTCAGTGAGAGCTCTGTGTGGCTCACTTGAGAATGAGATTAAAAACAATTCCACATCTACAACATGGGATATCTAGGTTTTGGGCCATATTTTTATTTTATTCTGACATATGTGAGTCCTGCATTTGAACTCTAAAACTGTGAGACAGATCAGATGTGGAAAGAGAAGAATCAAGTAGTGTATTTGGAGAGATATTAACAAAATTCACTGTACTACAGACTGCTTGCAGTAGTAAATGATGTAAAATCTTCAGCAATTATAACAAGTACTTTAACTTTTCAAGTAAATCATTCAAATTCATTTTTTCTGTATAATTATTCATCTGCATGTTTTAAGCACCATTTAGTAATCTTTCATGACCCTTTGTTTTCGAGTAGTGAACCTGAAACAGTTCAGTATGGTTCAGGAAATTCACTAGAGGTTTGAGGATATTATAATACAGTTGAATAGAATATCTTTTCATTAGGCATATAGTTAATGAAGAAATTACATATTTTTGGTTTGATTACTGGGAAAATTAATGACTAAGTACTGGTTTTCTGACAAAAAATGACACGTCTACCACAAAGAAAGTTAATCTTTCAATACCATTTTTAGTTTCCAGCTGCTTTTCCTCAGTTCACAGTAGTTCTGTCTTTCAGTGCAAGATATAGGTCAACTACTAACAAAGAGGAAATGTGATTTCATACTACCCACAGCATATTGCTTATTAGTAACAGTGCAAAAGATCATGTGTCACAGAAACCAGTTTGTTTTGATCATTTCAGTTCTAAATTATACAGAACATTTCTTATTTGTATTCAGATATGCAGACACTAGCATACAATTAATTAAATCAATCTAATTAAAGGCTACTGGAAACAGTAAATGTGCAACTGAAAACAAGGTAAAGATTATTTGATTCATAATAATGATCATAATTGTGGGTATTAGTCTACAAGGTGTTGTTCTTTACTTTATGTAATCAAAAGGAACATTCGATGAAGAAAATAATCTTTCAGTAGCAATTCAGAGCAGGTAAGCTTTTGGGGGCCCAATGGCTAGAAAAATGGTATTATCCATGACTATGTAGATGTGTATGTATAAGTGTATATATATGTGTGTGTATGTGTATAAACATTTTCCTTTCTTGGAAATGTTATAACATTTTTTCTTTAGTTTCTCATTGTGTATGAACTTTCTCTTGTAGCAAATAGAATAGAAGAATTTTAGCATTAGGCTTCATTTGTTTGCAACATTGCTTAGTCTACGTTACTCTGTGGAAATAATTATTGATAATGAACCTGTATATTACAAATTTAAATAAAAAGTACCCTATGTCACAAAAAGAGATTTGAAATCAGATTTTGTCTATTATGTGAGCAGATTTTTTAATCAATTTGGTTAGATTAATTGAGGAAGATACTAATGAGAAAAACATGATGTTCAGTATCTTGAAGCCATCTTTAGACAGTTCAATGATTACCCTAACATTCAACACTGCAAGAGTAGTATCTGAGTCTGATTCTTTGCATTGGCAACTACAGCTGTATGTTTATGTGAAAAGTGATGGTCTTATTTCTGTTTTAAAGACAGAAAGCTGAAACACAAATGGTAATAATCACCTGTCCAATGACAAAATCTGTACTTTGCAAGGAGCAATTTGAGATTGAGATGTTCTGCAGATAATTTGTTGCTACTTCCACCACGAAAAAGGAAGATGTGTCAGTCTTTTACTATTAATGTGTACTTCCACCTCACTGGTGTTTCAGGGAAATATATATATGTATATTTTCCTTCCAAACTATTTATAGCAGTTCATGAATGTGAAAAACGTGAACTAAGTTGAGAGTTTATCCAGGGGCTCCAAATCTAAAGAACATCAATTGCTTGCACAAGAACAAGATAAGATTTTGCAAAGTGTATGAAGACATGTTCTTGAGTGCCCTAAGAAGGTAAAGGATGCATATTTTTGTTTAAGAGCTATCTTTTTATTGAGAGTGCAGTTGCTGTCAGAAATTGATAATCTCCAAGGTATTTGTAACATATAAGTAATACATATTTCAAAGTTGGATATATATTTATCAAAATGTGATACTATGAAAGACAGGTAAATCATATGTGGTAAAACATGCCACACACAAAACAGTAAAATAATTTATATTAGAAGTGGAAAAAAAGAACAGGGAAAAATAAATTTGTATGCCACTTATGTGTAGTTGTACCATCTCTCCCCCAGTTCAGTTCTCTGAAATCACCATTGAAGGTCGGTTTAGAGATACTGTCTTTTATCTTTCAGAAAGAACACATACTGTTCTATTCCTCCTTTGCAAGGATGAGTTTAATTTTTAGGGTAAAATAAAATTTTTGTATTTTATATTAATAGAACATAAATTGAGTGCTTCCTTTAATGAAAGAATAAAATTCTAGTATTTTGTAAAACTTTGAGATGTTAATTGATTTACCTCAAAAAAATAAAAAAAATATTTTCCACTGAAAATACACAAGGATTGTGACCTTGCTTTCGATTCCCTTTGCTGTTAATGAGTAGTGCTGATAGTAAAGGACATTGTTCTTCACTTAAATATAAAAATCAAAGGGGACTACTTCAGTTTACAGGTAGTGAGTGTCCTTGGAGGATGAGATGAAGGATCGTGTTTCTGTAAATTAACAGCTGAGATAATGTTAATACCAGTTAAATGTATGTTCACTGTAGAAATCAGGCAATTTATAACACAGCAGTTTCTAGTGCCTACTTCTATCTACTTCCTGACGGAGAAGTGAGTACTTGAATTTTAGGATTTTAAGGCCGACATTTGGTGTGGACATAGGAAATTTAACTGGCTTTTTAATGCCATCCATTTTCTGTTATATTGAACAGTACAGGTAGCTGAAGTGATACATCTGAACCAGTGCAAATTATATGTCAGCACACAAGTGGGGCAATGCTTCTGGGACTCCATAGGAAGGCATTTTCTTGCAGTTTCACAAGGCTCACCAGTCAGGCATATTTTCCTTTTTGAAGTAGGTAGTTCAAGCAAATTTTTGGAAATGTTATTACTTTTGATTGAAACACAGAAACAGCTAAAGAATCTATCATTTCCCTTTGGCCTTCGGATTCTATGGGGAGGGCATGGGCTGTAGCTTCACCCCAGTGAATCTTCAGATACTATACTTCAGATACTATCCTTCAGACACTATCACTACGGATGACTCTTCATACAATTCTTGTGACTTTGCTGCACTGGTTTTTTAATTCTGGATAAGCCTGTCCATCAATGATGCTATTAGGTCTGCATGGTTTGCGTCTGTGATTAATCATTCTCACTATTTAAATGTTTTCATTGTTGCAAATTTAAATGTGTCCTACTGCAGGTTCCATCATTTTGCTTAGATTATGTTTTCTTCTGTTACAGAGTACATTTGTCCTCATATGCTGTAATCGACATGTCTCAAAATTTTTTAACCTGAGTTCCTTCAGAATCCATTATAAAAACAGCAACAAAAATTACTTAAAAGGAAGAGAGAAAACCTTCTTAACAGTTCTTCAGTACATGTGTATACTTGTATGTCTATACACATACAAGGGCAGACAGAAATCATTTTATCAGCCTCAGAAATGTATCTACTTCTGCATCCAACAAAAGAGAAGAATTAATAGCTTCTGGGAATAATCAGAATGGGAAATGAAGAACATGCTGAATTTCTCCATGGCTAACAAAGCTCAATATCGAAAGCCAATGTATGTCACCCACCTTTACTGTTCTCAGACATAGGGACAATGCCCCTAACCTAACTTTGAAGAAAGTGAAATGCAAATATCAAAGACGTCAGAAAAGACAGATTTTCTTCCTTGTCTGCAGCTATAAAAGAGATTCTACAGAAAACAGGGCAATTTCACTATATTGCCTGTATTCTCTCTCATGCTTTGTGTAATTAAGGACAACACTTTGATGAAAAACATGTGCTGTTTAAAACATGCACAGTGTTCTTCTTGTTACTGTCTAATTTCTTGGAGTAAAGGTTATCCAGGTATATCAAAGTTCATTCTTGTGAGTACTAGAAATTTTTTATTTTACTGAGAATAAGAACCCCTCCCTGCCAAGAAAGAAAACATCAGTGCTACATTCAGGAAGAGCACTATTGTCTGTCATATAAGAAAAGCATCATTAGTATTTAATTTCTATCATGGAATATCAGAATGGTTGAGGTTGAAATGGACCTCTGGAGGTCACTCTCCGGAGAACCTGTCCCTGTGCTCAGTCTCTTGACTTGTTATTCTTTATTCTATACATATCATCACATGATTTTTTTTTTTTTTTTTCCTGAAGTACGTTCTTTCATTTGGTGGAAGGTGAAAAGTAGAAAGACAAAATTAGAAAAGGTGAGTCATATAAAATTAAGAAGTTTAAGAAAAAATTAGTAATTAAGAAGTTTAAGAAAAAATTAGTAAGTACACATATATCTGCATTTTAAGAGAGAGAAAGATAAGCTGAGTATGCCCATGTAGTTATGCTGCTTTGTGTCACTTCAGTACTTTAGAAGTACTGAAAAACTCTTTAACCAGCTGGTTAAGTCAGATTATGTGCTTTGTACTATGACACTGTGGAGGGGAACCAGACAGGCAGGGTTATATGGGCCGTATATTTTTACAGGTTGTAATTCTAGAAAGAACATATTTGGCAAAATACATTATGGGCTACTAAAAATGCAGGAAAATATATTCATATGTGGATTAGGAGCCTGGAAAGGATTAGAAAGATGTTCATAGTTTTATTTTAAAATGAAAATGGAACTGTCTCACCCAATCAAATGACAGCATGTCTGTGCAGCTTAACTTATATAATAGTACATTTACCTTAGGTTACAGATTCAACACGTCCAGTTTTTCCTGTACATTTCTTAGTAGAAATATAAGAGGTGACTTTTCATTTTTCATATGAGTGATGTTATTGTATAAAACTATGTAAATGTATCTTATGTTTTCTTGATTTCCATACAGATCAATAAATTTTTGTCTCCCATGCTCAGAATTTTCAAGTTGTTAGCTGAAACAAGGCCTACAGAGAGGAGAGAAAAAATAGGGGCCAAAAGAAAAAGCAGTAACGATTTGTTTTTTAAATCATTGCTTCTATACCTTCTATCGTGCTCTCCAAGTCTTCACAAATGACTAAGTCTTGTCCTCATTGTTCTTTGTATTTACAATGTGGGATTTTTTTCACTGTCTGTTTCCTGAGTTCAGAAGTAATTTAAGGCAGAAGTATATGATGGTTGTTTTGGGAATAACTATTTTATTATTAGTTTTATTATAGTATCAAGAATGTTAACTGATATCAGATCTCCAAAGTACAGGAACTGCCCAGAAGCATTGTAAATTCTTTGAAAGAGTACTAAGAGTCTCTCAATCTGAATGGAGAGAGGGAAATGGAAGATGAATGGAAAAAGAATGCATTATCTGGGTTTTACATTTAAACATTTACATTTTTTGAGACTGAAAACTAAATCCAGCTAGGATGTAGGATTTGAAAACCCTAAATCAAAGGGCATATCTTTTGGCCACTTAGACCTCAGATATGGTGGCTAGGTAAAACTCCAAGAGTGGGTTCAACACCATCCAGTAATTTAGATGTAGGTCCACCTTTAGCCACCAGGATCTGCAAACACTCTTTCCAATACCTGGATAAAGCTCAGTGTTTTCTTTTCCAATACAAAAGTGACTTCTCAAGAACTGCAGCCTCCTTTATATAATTCCTTAATCACTGGAGCTGTCACACAGGAGGTGAGAAACCTGTATTCACTGCCTGTCTGTGACTCAGGAGATTCCAGTCCACCTCCTCTCTCACTCTGGCGTGTGCTATCAGCACGGATGGATTTTTTTGTGGACACACTCTCCATTTCACCTTCCCAACATCAAATGCAGAAAGAGGAGAGAGGTATGTTGTAATCTGGGAATGACACAGCCATTTGTGAGTCCAGAGGTTTTACCCTTTTTCCAAAGTGGTTTATGTATTTTATCTTTTGAATGAGTGCAATGTTATTCCGTTAAAGACTAGCGAAATAAATAGTATTATCATTGTCTCTTCCTCTGGCATCATGTGGGAAAAAATATGTGGTTCTGACAGTTATGCAGGAAAACTAATCATGTGAATGCCTCTTGGGGACACTGTAACGGATCAAGTCTTTAAGGATCAGGCAAAGGGATACCTCATTCCCAAGACCAGTAAGACTTAATTAAGACACTGGCACTGAGATGCTGAAATGGAGGTATTCACAGCGGTGCAGGTCTCAGAAACTAGGGAACTTTAAATCTAACCAGAGAGATTCAGCAATTTTAGGTGCTTTGTGAAGGCAGCTGCTAAGTAAATGGTAGAGGACAGGCATTACTACAAGTATGTGTTTTGGTTTCCTGAAAGTTCTTTTTGAGTTCATTTTGTTGAAACTCATTCTGACTATCCTGCTCCAAAATTACAAAGGAAATATGATGAAGAGTTGAGAACTGGATTTGCAGTGTTCATGTCCCTTTCTAGTTTTTAATTCCTGGGCACATTCTGCCTCAGGAGAGAACAGAAAGTTAAGGGATGGAAATGGCAAAAATGGGGGGAAAAAAGGAGGACACCAGTTAGAATAAGAGTTGGAAGTAAAGAAATAAAATTAAAGTGATTATTGTGCTGTTTTATGCAACAACTCACTTTTCAGAGCTTATCTGACCAGTTATGCAACAACTTTTCAGGTCATTGCATGCACAAAGAATCCTGTATGGCATAAATAAAAGAGAATCCCTAGAAAAAATATTTACTGTTTTAGGTATAAACTATATCCCAACATAGAATGACAAATATCTCTTTCTGCTGTTCATGTTCTTTCTGAACAGAGAAAATTCAGCCAGCTACCTGCCTTGACTTTGAACTGTTATTTAAAATGTTCAGGTGTCTATACTTAGAATTACAGAATCTCTCCAGAGCTGTTCTGTAGAGATCAATGAGCCAAATGTGTTGAGGTTTGGGGTTTTTTTCTGTCCCAAAAGCTTTCAGATTCAAAGGAAATCTTATGTAGAACACTATGATTTACTGTATTACTAAGATTCAGAAAGAGTCAGAATTAAACCACATACAGAGAATTTTAATATTAGAAGAAGACCATAGTATCCCATCAATTTTGGAATCTGGGATAGACAAAGATTTTTTGAATTTATAGTGGCAAAACCAATATGGTCAACCTGACTGTAAACAGTGCTCCTAATAAGACAACTCCGTTGTTTGGGTCTTCAGACATAGTGTAACAGAAAAAATTGTCTGGGTCGTATTTACTTCATATCATAAATGAGGAAAATAGGTAATGTAAGTCAGCGTAGTCCAGCTACAGTCAGCAAATCAAATGTGGTCCATGGACATTTCCATTCAACCAATTGCTTATTCTGTGGGAGACGTTGTTCAAGCAAGGAACAGCCCAAACAACTAATATTGTACTTGCTAGGAGATCAGAATAAAAATTCAGACAGTTACCTGTACTGCAGCTGGAAATTAAAGTTATTGTGACCTACAAGACAGTGACAGCCTTGCTTCCACAGGAAAAGTCCTCTAGTAATTGCTGCTGGGTAATGAGAGTCACCCTAAAGTTCAGTTCCCAAATCTGTTTCAAGCCTCTGCAGTTTCTAAGGCTGGATCTTACCGAAATAAGAAACCTCTGTGTTATGAACGAAGCAGGGAAAATTATCTCTGCAACCCTTACAGGTTTACTTCAGTAAAGAATGAGTGTTGTGGTTTAACCCCAGTAGGAAGGCAAACACTACACAACCACTGACTCACTTCCCCACAGTGGGATGTGGGAGAGAATCGGAAGGGTTAAAGTGAGAAAACTCATGGGTTGAGACAAAGACAGTTTGATAGGTAAAGAAAAATCTGTGCGCACAAGCAAAGCAAAATGAAGAATTCATTCACTGCTTCCCGTTGGCAGGCAAGTGTTCAGTCATCTCCAGGAAAGCAAGGCTTCATCACATGTAATGGTTACTTGGAAAGATAAACACCATAACACCAAACATCACCCTTTCCTCTTTCTCCTCCAGATTTTATTGCTGAGCGTGATATCATATGACATGGGATATGCGAGCGACGGAGGAAAACAGGCAGATGACTCAATATGAGTGACAAGGCACTGGATCCGTTTATTGTCCAGATAGCTCTCCTTTTATCCTGTTAGTTTTAATTATGCCTACTAGTCAAGCAGTAATTGGCCATAGCTCTAAAGGTTACATTCACATAGTCCTCCTACTTGCGGTTATCTTGCGGTTACAGCTGCAGCTGGCTTCCTCTTCTGAAATCAAGTTTACGCGCTGCTGAGGATTTCCAGACCCGTCAAGGACACAGTGTCCTTGACGGGCGCCCGCGGCCTCGTCATGCTAAACTCTCTAGGTTCTGCTCGTACAACTCTTCCATGGAGTCGTGGCCTCTCTCCTTTAGCCAGTTCCCAACAGGGATATCCCTTTGGTCACTTCATGTGAGCTATCCCAGCTGTGTCCCCTCCCAACTTCTTTTGCACCCCCAGTCAACTTGTTGGCAGAGCAGCGTGAGAAACAGAAAAGGCCTTGATGCTGTGTTACCACTGTTCAGCAAGAACTAAAACATCTCTGTGTTATCATCAACACTGTTTTCATTCACAATCCAAAACATAGCACCATATGAGCTACTATGACGAAGACGGACTGTACCCCAGTGAAACCCAGTACAATAGGCTATAGGACCCCAGCTTTCTAAGGAAGAATGTTAATCTGCTAACAGTAAAATAGTCAGGACATCCAAGCCACTTAGTCTTTTCTCTATATATTCAGTTGTCTATGATGAAGATTTTTTATTGTAAGAGATCTAGGAATTGTACTTTTTTAGGTAATCGTGCAATAGTTAGCAAAATACATTTAGAATTTGTGTGGATGTGCTAAGCGAATGAACATTTTACATAACATTGGCAATTGTCACCAATTAAAACTCCAGATATGGTTAGCGAGGCTTCAGGAGTTCTCAGCAAACAAGAATTTAACTGAAAAAACCCTTTCTGAAGATTTTTTTTTTACATGTGCACAGCAAACATTATGAAACAGAACTCTTGCATGAACTTGCACATTTCTCAAATAAATAAATAAAGAGGTATAAATGCATAACAGATAACTATGGATATTTTTTGTGCTCATGTTCCACAACTACTCCTGGCTCCTGTCCCCAGCTTCCTATCTCCATATTATGTCAGGAACCAAGCACACAGCTGTCTCCATATTCATCTTCTTCACTGGAGAGAAATCTTGTGCACCCAGACTAGATCAAGAAGACAAGATCTCTGTACCTGAGTATGCACCCTCCACATGGCTTAAAACTAGACCAGGAGAGACTTTGGGTTCAGTTTACATGAGAGACGGTTTAACTTCACTGTTGTAACCGCATATTGATTCTACAGCAGTCAAAGATTTTGGGCACGGAAATTACTGTTTTTAAGAGGACAAAGGAGACTATTCCAGGCGGTCTGAAAAATTCATAGGGTCAGTTATGGCTAGTGTTGCTGTAAGATCCCAAATCAAAATTAATTACAGTCCACAATAAGCAAAGTGAAAGGTAGATTGCTGTCAGTTTTAGCCTTGACAGTTTCAGTTTCATGAAAGGCGGCATCTAAATTGCACTCTTTGAAACCTGTTATCAGTGTGATGAAACTTAAATTACAAAGCAATAATTATTTCCAATTGTTCTTGCTGTGATTAAAAAAAGAAGGGGGGTGGAAGCTATATAGGCAACAAATTACTCTTCCTTCAGCAGAGCTGCTTTTCAAACTGGACGTGTGCCCCACAGGATATAATGAAAATGTGATTATTGTATAGAGGCATTTTTTATAGTCAGTGTTAATGGACTCTACAGTGAATTGCTAATGATCTGATGTGTATAGTGTGATAACAGGTCTGAGTGGATGATAATTTAAAGTCAGTGACAGTTGAATATGGTCAGTAAAGTAAACACCTACAGTTCTAGATCTAGAAGTGAAGGCAGAAGTGCTGACTTTTAGATCATCAGATGGGATGAGTAAGCAGTACTATAAAACTCAAAGGAATATGATTAAACACCACTGTGATGAGCAAAAACACATAAGTAAATGGATCTTACACATAAATGTGATACAGAGTACCAAGAATCAACTTTTGATATCCATGTTAAGCAATGAGATGAAAGAGAATATCTTCAGAATATTTTGCCATCTCATGCTAATACTGAATCCTTTGGTTCCTGTAAGTCATCAGTATTCAGGACTCTGTCTGAGTGTCCTGCCAAAATCCAAGAGGATTTTGTGCCTAGAGAAATGTAAGGATTGTATTATCACCTAATACGGGTGAGGTACTTTCAGTTCTATTCTGGTCCATACTAGTACTATCTCGCGTATCTATCTGTTATGACATCCTGAAAACTTTACAAAGCAGTTTTCAATCCCAGTTTCTTCAAAATGAACATTTGACCTTTCAGTTTGAATGATGAATTTCTTCAGAAATGTGCTTTAGTACATTTTCTTGGATTTGATTTTGATTTCTGTTGAACTTTGTGAGTGTTTACCAAGGGAAGCTTCACGAATAAACAGACAAAGAAAAACATAAGAAAGATGTAATTGTCAATATCATGGCTGGGATATAAAAACTGAGAGCAATAGTTTATTTAGAGTCAAGGCAATAAGCACCATTTATTATTCACCTTGTCTGATATTTCTCATAATAACCCCCTGTGGTCACTTATAATTACAACAGTCAGGAACAGTATGGTTGGGTTAAAAATTTTGGATGTCAACTGTCTGCCTCAGTCTAAATAATTTCTGAAATTTCTGTATTAACTTATTCATTTCTGAGACTCTGCAAGGTAACACATACATTTTATGTTTTTAAAAAATATGATCACTTAAATATCAACAAGCACATATTCACATGAGACTTTGCAATACGGACTTGAGGTCAGAGACGATGACTTCTGTCAAGCCTTTTGTCTTTGAAAAATCTCATCAGGAAAGCATGCGTAGAGCAGACGATTACATAGACCCTGTAAAGATTTTCTTCTTCACTTGACTCCACTTGTTAATAAACAACAGGCTTCTGTAAATTGCTCTGAACATGTGCCTTCCTAAGAGAGCAGGTTATGGTATGTTAATACGTATGGTTAATACAGGTATTGCAGGGAAATTTGTGGGGTAGACAGAATAATTGAACTTAAAAACTTTTATTCCCCTTTCTTTCAAATCCCTCAGATTCATACTGTTCATTCTCTTCATTCTCTTCATTTTTTAGAAGTGAAAAGAGTGTAGGACTGGTCTTCAGAGAGAAACAGCCTACTTGAATGGAGGCCAAACTTACAGGAAAAATAATTGCTAGTAAGCTAATGAGAGATGTAAGATTATGAATTCTGAGCCATTTTACTTCTGAGGTAAAACTTAAGACTCTGGAGTCTGATCTTTCCTTTGCTGTCATCAATTGTGACAGATGCCATTGGGTGATCTATTTATTCTGCTAAACCCAGTGGCAGAAATATCTGCCAGTAGATCAAAACTACAGGGTAGTCACATCCCACTTGGTTTTTATACAGTGCTAAGAAGTTAGTGTTTCTTCAAAATTTGCATGAATTGCATCAATATCCTATAATCATCTTTTCTGTAAAATCAAATGCTCAACAAGGAGGTGACTAGTTCACCTCAGTGTAGTCAGAGCTATGGAATCACAGAATAGTTGAGGTTGGCAGGGACCTCTGGGGATTGCCTAGGCAACCACCGGTGCTCAAAGCACAGTCGCAGCAGGTTGCTCAGGATGAGGTCCAATTGAGTTTTGTGTATCTAAAGGCTGGAGACTACAAACTCTCTGAGCAACCTGTCATAGTTACATTATGTAGCTATAGTTGCACCATGCAGTATTAAATATGCTTAACTTTCTTCTCACCAGCAGGAGATTCTAGATTATCTTTTCCCTACTATAGAACTAGAGCAAGGTTTTGACAGACACATTTCAAGCTGTATTTGCTAATAGCTCACTGCTCTTGACTTTCTTCTCCTTTTTCTGTTCTTCAAAGATTTCAGTCCACACAGAACTGTAATATGTAGGTAGAACACACTTCTTATTGTCATTTTAATTTTGCACTTTTAAAAGTGCTTATTTCTTGACAGAATCCTGTTCACCTAAATATTAATGAACTCTATGCTTGGCACCTGAAGAAATTTAGGAGTAAGATTGTAAGTGTACTCGCTTAGAAATGTATTCCTTTGATGTCAACACAGGAAACTTAAATACAGATAATCAAATATCTGAATTCAGTTCTGAGAATGTCATAAGCTTCATTTGGAATAATCATTGAATGTCTGCATCTCAATTGCATTTTTATAATATTTGCGTTTCTCACATTTGAAGCCCAAACCAAAACACATAGTGGAACAAATGCTAGTTGTGCAAGTCGTGAATATTGCAGCCTTTAACAAATGGACTACTGTAAGTTCCTTTGAGAATATTGTCAGATGTAAATTAAAAATAGTTTCAGAATATTGCTATTCAATCAAAAACATATTGAGTGGAAAGTACCGATCATTATTTGTTTTATAATCATGCACCTTTTAGTATTCTATCTTGGAAATTACTTTGCATTTGACTTCATCTGACATAGACATGGTTCCTTTGAGACAAAAAATATTAGAAAGAAAAAGCCATTTTCCTTAATTTGTCATCACTTTAGAATTTTCTCCTATACTGTCCCTATTTTATGACACAGACTACAGCATTTTTCCCTAGACATCAGCGAAAATGTATGTATTGTCCAATAAAATATCTGTCTTTGTGTCTTGCAAGTTTAGGTTTTAAAGCCATATTTCTATGAAGATTCTAAAGGAAAATATAACCCGGTTAGGAATTCTGGAGGTCATTCCTTGATTTTCTCTTACTACCTAAAAGGTGGATTCCATTTCTACCCAGAAGATGCAGACAACAACTTTGAGCATCATGCAAGAATGGATTCTGAGTGAAAGGAAGAAGAATTCCTATTGGTGATTTATTAGGAGACTTTTTGTGTGTTGACTGTTGAGAAATGCACCCCTAAGTATGAAAAATAATTCATAGTTAGAAAGTAGCAAAACAGACAGTGAATACACCTTTTTTGTTGGTTTTTTTTTTTTTCCCATGAAGCCAATTAAGGGATGCACATTCCATTGTGTTAGCAACCTGGATTTTCTAGCTGTGCTCTTGGGAGGAGATACCACAGCTACAAACACTGAGAGTGATCACAGTTAATAATTAGTCTATTTTCTTGTGAAAGAAAACAGCAAAATAAAAACATGGACCAATAAGTAACAAGTTTCTTCTTTTTTCTTTCTTTCTTTGTTCCCCTTTACTCTTTACTGTTGAGATGTGCAGTAGGAACTGTGCTGTTTAAGTCATTCTTCCCTTGGAAGGCACTGTATACTTCATTTCTCAGAATACTAACAGGTCCAATAAGTGTATAATATAAGCAGATATAGTATAACCATATAAGAATATAATTAAATGCTTTAATTAATGCTAAGTACAGCTATGTAAAACATAAAGTGACCAGTCAGAGCTAATTATGTAGGCTCTTCTGTCATATATCCTCAAAGTAGTATTATCTTAGCTCTCTCTATTGTCTATAAGAAGCCTGCACAATCTTAGATTAAATACCTAGCTTTACAACATATTGTATCTGGAGTAAGTACTGGGCATCTGGACAGAAAACATCTGCTTCTGATGTGTCTGTATCAGTTCTCATTAGAATAAACAGAAATAGAACCAATACAGTCAGTCTGGCCAGGGACTGATTCATTTCGTCCTGAAGTCACCATCTAAACAGAGGACACACATTTCAAACAAATCTACATTTCATAGAGTGAGAGTGAAAACTCTATCTAAAATATTTATATGGTGTCTCATTTGCAGAAGGTGTGATGAATCCAACCTCTAGCACTCAGTAGAATGAACCCTGCTTTAAGGTAAGGATACATGAATTTAGGCTAGGTGCATCCTACCATGAAGGTTATTTTATCCAATTTAGCATATAATGGATAAGAGCAAGTAAATAAATGCATACGAAGAAAGAATGTAAAATATTAATTTCTTCTTTATATTTTTGTGAGATTAGTTCATGTTTTTTCTTCTAGAATAGAAGGAAAGTAGAAGATTATCAGTGGATGCCGTTAATATCTTTAGTGATATTAGCATTTTAATACCCCCATTAAAATCTTTTCAGGAAAAATTAGTTTAAATATACTCCCTGTGTTACAGTTTCATGTAATCATGACATATTTAATCTATATGAAGTTGTGAACTGGAAAGTTGTTTCCTCTTGATCCTGTTGTAGAAGCTTAGTTTGTTTTCTACCTTATTAGTTGCCTGCCTTTTTTTGGTTTATGCAAGTGAAGAGTGCTGTTAAATCAAGGACTGGAGGACAAAGAAAACACAAAATGTCTTGTTTATCTCAAGAAGATGTTTTAATGTTGTCTTCCATCACTTCATTCTTCTTTCATGCATGATTTCATTCAAAATTACCTTTTATTATCCTTTCTTTAACTCAGTGCCATAACTAGTCTTTTTTATAAGCAGAAGATATTGATGTTTAGCATATTTTAATTATCTTTCTCTACATGGAAAATTTCTAAACAATCTTTAAAGTAGGATTTTGACATTTTTTCTTTCTTCAAGCTAATATCTAAGATATTTTTCTAGTTTTCACTTAATCTAACAAGACATGAATTTATCTTTTAAATAAATGGAAACATTTTCATTTTCCTGTACAAAGCCTTTTAGTCTCAGTATATTTTATCTTAATCTATTAATCTGGTAAATTATGCTAAACTTCATCTAAGAATGTCCTAAAGCAGACATTAAAGAAAACACCATTCTTTTTAAAAACTTTTGGAGAGCTCTCTTTTCTTTCTGACTTCATTAAAATTTTACTAAGGATGACTAGATGAATATTTCCCAGTAAATATAAATATTTTAATTCAATCACTTTCATCAGTAATGTTCACATCAAATAACCTTACCTCATTGTTCACACACAGTCTTACTTTTCCTAAAGTGAAAGCTCTGTGTTCATCACTTCTCAGCCATAAAATTGCACTGCTAAGTTAATAGGCTTATTATAGATCCCTCATTTTTTTTTATACTGCTGTAAATCTCATTTGTCTTAGTATCTAAAACTTTTCCAACGGTGCTTTTAAATTGGGGTTTTAAATAAACTTTTTTTTTTTCATTTTTTTCCAGTAGTCATAAATTCATCAAATCATTTGGGTTGCAAGGGACGTTATAGACCATCTCATTCCAATCCTCTTCCATGGTCAGAGACACCTTCCGCTAGACCAGGTCACTCAAAGCCCCATCCAGCCTGGCCTTGAACAGTTCCAGGAAAGGGGCATCCACAACTCCTGTAGGCAACCTGTTCCCTATGGCCACTTCACTTAATTCTCACCTCTTAGCTCATATTTAGTCTTTTTTTACTCATATTTAAAGAAAAAAATATCTCACTGTATCTATGCTAAGGTAGTGCCTGATAAGAGCTCATTTGCTTATAATGTGTACATTTGCAATTACTAATGTTAGAACAATACATAAATTCTGTCAGTGAAAGAACAGACAGGATAATTAGTCTTTTAGAAAAAATCTCTGAATAAAATTCTTCGTTCTTTACGTCATGGTATTTTCCATCTAAAGCCACGGAAATGCCTTTTTCTCTGCACTATAATGAATGGTATTACCTACATCAAGAACTTGATGCTATGATTTTATGATTAAATACTACAAACACAAGATAATTAATTCCAAAAGTTATTGTTGGTCACCCAAATTTTCCTTGTGGTTTTGGTTAATACAATTACAGTTTTTCTATAATAAAAATTTTTTATATCGTTTAACCATTTGAGTTTCTTTCTCTTTTTTCCTTTTTCCCCTTTTCCTACTTTTTTCCCCTTTCCCTACTTTTTTCCCCTTTCCCATAATTTTTCCTCCTTTTCCCCACCTTTCTCCCTTTTCCCCCCTTTTTCTCTGCCCTACCCTGTTATGTCCTACTCTTTCCTGTTTCATTCAACATCCATATAAACAATATGTTCTGGGGAAAATGTGTTTTACCTCCTTTCAGCCCCTCCTCTGCAATCCAATATTCCAATGAATAGTTTTTATTTTCCCTTTCATTTCAAGATGAGGACTATGTGCTTACATTTGTTCTCTTCCCTGGTCTTTTTTATTGTTTGGGGTTTTATTCTGTGCTTACCTATTTTGGTCTGCCAGTGCCACTGTCTGAGCACCTTCCAAAGATAAACAGAGCAAACTAAATAGCAGTTGTCATAAATCATTCATTCTTTCCCCCTGACACCAGGTAGAAATGGTGTACAGGTGTGTTAGTGAGCGAACTGGGAGCGATATAATTTTGGGGTTAAAGATGTTTCCTCCTTAAAGATGCTTTGGTCTTTCTTTCTATCCTGTACTGAATTTCTTTATCTCCATCTCAGATCTAACTACCTTAGATTTCTTCACAGTACAAACACTCAAAATACATATCTTCATTCTTGCCTTCAAAAACAAAAATAAATTACCTTGGGCTAGAGGACCCAAGTCTTGGGGGAATAAAATTAGTACCATCCTTTGTTTGAGTTTACCATTATTGCCAAAAAAACACAGGCAGTTGACATCCTTAGATGGGGAATACACTTTCTGGAATCTCAAGATGTCAACCATTCAGACCTCTGTAATAATGACTGAGACAATAAGCCTTAGGAGAACAGTGTCTTAAGCAAGCAACAAAACCTGGAAAATACAAGGAGAAATGATAACAGAATTAAAAAAAAATCAAGAGTTTGGAAATAAAATTTTTAAAAGTATGAAAATTGAAAATTTCTGGAGGAAAAATACTCTGAAAACAATATTCTTTCAGGAAAATTAAAATGATAGCTCTCCCAGACATTTATGAAGAAGAATCTTGATTTTCCTTACTCTTCTTAGAAAGAAAGCAAGATTTACAAGAACATTCCAGGACAGCAGCCAGAAAACTAAACCTAACTTTGGGAATTGAGGGAGCGGGAGGCATAGCAGACCTAGCAGGGAAAATCAGGAGGTAAAAGGTCTGTTGAAAAAAACTGACATAAAGCTTGTACTAAATAAAAAATAGTTTGTAAATAAAAATATATATACTTTTGGTTTTTATAAGTCTTTTTTTACTAGAGTTCCCTTCCTCAAGCAAATTCATTTCTCTTTTTTTGATATGGCTTTGGAATTAAGATTTAAAAACACAGTACATTTCGTGACAAAGCACCTTCTATTTTTCTCTTTTGGATCTACATTTCTCACGATCAGCTTTGCTTTTCTCAGTTCTTATCTATGTCCCTGTACTCTGATTCAATGTAGTACTCTTTAGATATGATTCTTAGGAGAACAGTTAAACAAATTATTATAATCTAGATTAATTTACAAGACATTTTCAAAGTCAAAATTTGACTCTTCTCAACATACTGATAAAGTCCCTATAGTAAATAATATAGAACATCTCTCTTCGAGGTTCAGTTTCAGGAAAGAGTCTGTGATGTGAAAATTGACAAGACTTTAAAGCCAGAACTGTGATGGAAGAATTTTGTTCTGTTGAATTTGCTTCCCAGAGCAACAGTATTTCTGATTTCTCTGCAAGAGCAATGCATTTTGAAAACACTCATATCAGGTAAAACCTCTAGCTACCCAAAGTTAGAGGTACTGATACTGCACCTGCATTCTCTATGGTTTTTGTACCATACAGTACATCTTTTTTATTGGAAAGGAAAAGAGGTGTCCTTCACAATCAGTGTTCACAAAGCCATCTGGTCTGTTGTGGATAGTTTAATCAGAAACTGGCTTTCACTAGAGCTTCTTCAACCACAAAGGATTCTAAAATCCTCCTGGAGAACACAGCAGTCTGTGCTTTAGGAAAATCTGTGTAGAAAATTTCAAAGTCAGTAATGTTCTTTTAAAAAACATTTTTGCTTTTATGACTATATTTTCAGCAGAATTTCTGATATTTTACTTTTTAGTTTCAAATTTTATTTCCTTCGTGATACTTCAAATTTGGAGTTTAAGGGTGTACTAGAGGATGAAGAACTGATTGTCTTTCAGAAGAGAGAGTAAAAGTAGTAATTATCACCTTAGAAATCACTTTGCTGAGAAAGAAATTCTGCAGTTTGTTTTTGAGCCTTTGTCAAGAAATCCTGATACAGAGGAATAATTTTTAGACATCTAGGTAGGTTATGCATGCTTCTCTCTCAATTTGAAGTAACATGAACTTTAGCTAATTCAGGGAAAAAAATATAAATTAGAAGTGAATACCATTTTCAGGATGTATGGTTTCAGGATGCACGCCTCAGAGAAAGAGTGTAGTCAGTTCAACAATACTCATTGTAACTATATAATAACCTTATACCCTCAAGCATAAGATATATCCTATTCTGTGAAACTCTTTAAGTCAAAGACAACATACGAAATACAAAGAAATACATATATACAATGAAGAGAAAAAAAGGAAGAGAATTGTTAGAAAGCTTTGTTATTGAGAAAATAGACAAGCTGAAAAGATAAAGTTTAATTTTACATGAATCAAGCAACCTGTATAAACAGACCAATTTTCAATAAACCATATTTTTTTACAGGCCTCAGTTCTTTCATTAGGGCAGATGAAGAAATACTACTCTTTGTATACTGCATACATGTGTTATACAAGGTATTGTTGCTCATATAACTAACATATTTTCAGATTTTGGATATATATGAATTTTACCTAAATACATATCTCTCATTTGTTTTATCTGCCAACATTATATAATAAATTAAATCACATATAGATAAAATAATATCTGTATGAAAATATAAGATGCAATAAAAATCCAAAACAAAATCTAGTAAGATAGATACACATTGCATCAAATTTTGCTAACAACATTTTGGTTCTTTTGAAATTGCACCCGTTCTTGACAGATTCACATGCATTAAACCTATAAAGGGCCCAGAATAATAGAATCCAAGTGAATGGAATTGTATCAGAGAAGCAAAAAAAGACAATATCCAACACTTTCGTGTAGAATTTTTCATTTATTTTAGGACAAACAAAAGTACACCTAGATGCACACAGTCCGTTGTTCATCCATGACAGTAAGTAACAATTGAGAGAGGGTAGGTTCAGAAGCTGCCTTCTGGTATAATTCACATATATGGTGTTCCACATCCATTCAGGGAAAAATTAAACTGGTTTAATCTGTATTTACAGAAACTTAAGATTATGGATTTGCTATGAACTGAACTGGGGGCTCCAATGTTAGTCACAAATTGCATATGAGTTGGACATCTTCCAGTTTAAGGACTTTTCTAAGTGTTTCCCTGCCCCTAAGGTTTGACATGGGGAAGAAATCAAAAGTAAGGTAAAATAATACAGTACTGCAGGAATGCGTGGACAAAATTCGGCTCAGAAGTAGCCCATGATAACTTTCCAGGAAAAAAACTATGCTATTTACTCAGATCTACCACCGACCAGAACCATCTAGAAAAACTACCCTTTTTTTTTTCTTTCACTGAGTTTCATATTGAACTTTTTAAAAGCATAATATAGAGATGGTTTTTATCTGTGTAACACAGATTCCCTTCTTCTTTGGCAAAATTCAGAACTATACTCAAAACAATAACAGCCTACTATGAAAGAATTTGTTTAAATATACAATATAAATCTATTAAAATTTTAAATCTGTATAGTATTCTATTTTTATTGACTTGCATAAAACTTAAGGTTTTACACCTCATTATTGTAAAATAATACACAAACAGAGTTTTTAATCATTCTGATTATTTCAACAAGGATTAGATTGTAGTACCACTTCTGGAAAGTTGGAAAATTCCAAGAAGAATTAGCAGTTATAGCCTCTTTTTCTATTGACACAAAATATTACAATATATTTCTTTTTTATCAGGTGGATCTTTTTCATCTTTCACTCTGTATCTCAAGTAAGAAATCAAGACTCCTACTCAAGTTCAAGGAAAATGTGGTGCAATGTGATACTAGTAAGCTCCAGCCAGTAGAAAAGTAACTTCTCTGTTTTTCTCTTTTCATTAATTATTTTGATGTCAGTTAAACTCACCCTTCTCTTTACAATAATCAAAATATCTACCTCAAGCTACTGTGGGTTGCTAGAGCAATTATGATCAGCCATTATGCAAAAAATTGATCCAAGAAGAAATTTGATACAGCTGAAGATAAAGTGCTTTATTAGTCCATTTTTGCCTTTTCTTCTCTATCATGTTCCCCAATAAACCCTGTATTTACTGATAAGTAAAGAATATAGAATTGTAGAACACTCTGGGTTGGAAGGGACCTTTAAAGGTCGTCTAGTCCAACCCACCTGCAATGAGCATGGGCATCTACCACTAGATCAGGTTGCTCAGAGCCCTGCCCAATCTGACCTTGAATGTTTCCGGGGATGGGGCATATACCACCTCTCTGAGCAACCCATTTCAGTGTTTCACCACCCTCACGGTAAAAAATTTCTTCCTTGTATCCAGTCAAAATCTAACCTCTTTTTGTTTAAAAACATTACCACTTGTCTTATCTCAACATGCCCTACTATAGACAAATATAAATCTTTCTTATAAGCCCCCTTTAAGTATGGCGTCCTGGGTTTGGCCAGGACAGGGTTAATTTTCACTGGAATCCAGGAAGGGACATAGCCGGGCGGGCTGACCCAACGTGGCCAAACAGAGCAGGGTATTCCATACCATGTGCCTCATGCTGGGTTCCTGTTGAGGAAGGGAGCTGCACAGAGGGAACTAACTCGCGGCTTGGGAGCGCGCGGCAGCGGTTCAGGAGAGCGGCTCTCTGTGTTGTGCAGTTTGTGTTGTGTTTTCTCTTTATCTGTATCATTGTTGTTCCTGTTCTGTTTGTTTGCTGTTCTGTTAAACTGCCCTTATCCCCACTCACCTGTTTCTGCCTGTTGCTTTCCATTCTCCTCCGCACCCCAGTGGGGGGAGGGGCGGACTCGTGGAGCTTTTTGTTGCCGGCCACAGCCAAACTATAACATTAAATTTGGCGCCCAAGCGTGGGGCGGGGATAACAGCAGGGCTGAGCAGCGGGTGTTAAAACAGCTTTCTTAGATTTTTGTTATACGCATTTATTGTGTTAGTTAAACAGTCGCCGGTAAAAAATGTTTCTGACTTTGATCAAATGGCTCTGGTATTTCAACCCTTACTTGCAGTATGTATTCACTGCTGTGCTGTTCGTTACCTCGGGGAAAAGGATCAGAATGACCATTTTGCTGTACTGTATGATATTGACTTATGATATGATAACATCACTGTGCATGAAATTAGGCTTGTGTTTGCATGCGGCACTGCGGTCATTTCCATACCTCAGATCCTATGTCTTAGAATTTGTTAATAATCGAACCCAATCTGTGGGGAAAATCGGAGGGGATACCTTCCCCTACTCTTTCGCAACCCCTCTCTCCTTCAGGATGGTCCTAACGACTTTTGAGAATTTCGAGAACCCGTGCGATGCTCAGGCCAGCACGCTCCTATTGTCCTGCCTCCTGAATGGGTTTTGGGTCTTGTTTAGGGTTAAACAACTAGTTAAGAATATCGTGCAGAGACCTGCCCCGGGGCTGGATAGCTGTGAGTGGCTGGGTGTGTGGGACAGCATGGGCAGGTATCTAGGGCAGTGGGCACCCCCGGTGTCTTTGAAACTCTGAGCAAGTTCAGAATCCGGACAATCTAGTAAAATATCTGCAAAAAGTGTGCTACCACGCTGGGAACTCCAGAGAGACACAAATCACCGCAATGTTCTGGGGTCTGGCCCACGCCTACCGAGCCCTGTTCAACCTGATTCAGTGCTCTAAAGGGGAAAGAGGGGGAAAGGAAGTGGCAGCCACTGCGGCTGGCGCTGCCCCCCCAGCCAGCCCTGCAGCCCCTCCAGCCCAGCAGGCAGTCACGGACTCCCGACCGGCACCAAGGTTGCTGCATCCACTGTCGTTGTCCCGGCTTCCGCAGCAGGTACAGCAGTTGCTGCAGCTCCAGCTCCAGCCCCAGCTCCAGCAACAGGCATTGCAGCTGAGCAAAATAACCAACCTGTGCCAGCAGCAGTCGCCCCTCTAAAACTAAAGAAAGAAGCAAAGAGCGCAGATCACTCCGGAAGGGATGACAATGAGCCAGGGTCATCGTGGGAGATAGAGACAGAGATCATCACCCGGTCCCTGTCCCTGAGCGGGCTGCGAGACATGCGGAAAGATTTCAGCCGCCACCCAGGCGAGCACATTGTCATCTGGCTGCTGTGGTGCTGGGATAACGGGGACAGCAGCTTGGAGTTAGAGGGCAAGGAAGCCAAGCAGCTGGGATCCCTGGCCAGGGATGGGGGCATTGACAAGGCCATTGGGAAAAAGGAACAAGTCCTCAGCCTCTGGAGGAGACTTCTCTCAGGGGTGAGGGAGAGGTACCCCTTCAGTGACGATGTTGTATGTTATCCTGGCAAGAGGACCAATTATGAGAGAGGTATTCAGTACTTGAGGGATTTAGCTGTGAAGGAGCTGGTTTATAATGACCCAGATGATGAGCAGTTACCCACAGACCCAGATGAAGTCCAGTGCTCACAATCCATGTGGAGGAAGTTTGTGCATAGCGCACCCTCCTCATATGCCAACTCATTGGCAGTTGTAAACTGGAAAGGTAAAGAGGCACCAACAGGGGATGACGTGGTTGTCAGACTCCGGCAATATGAGGGGAGTCTCTCTTCCTCCCCTGTCTCAGCTGTGGAGAAACTGGTCAAGCGACTAGAAAAGAATATGTCCTACTCCCCTCCTGTACGGGCCAGTGTCTCAGCTATTAGGGGCAAGCGTTTCTCTGCTCAGGAGAGAGAGTACAGAGGTTACACACCCCAGGGCACCCTGTGGTTCTACCTGCGTGACCACGGAGAGGACATGAGGAAGTGGGATGGAAAACCCACCTCAAGTCTAGAGGCACAAGTGCGTGAGTTGCGAGGTAAAACATTCAACAAAGGGGATTCTGTTAGGAAAAATGCCGCTCCAGTTTCCAGCAGCCAGCTCTCCAGGCCAGGTAGACAGTTTGATCTTGATTCCGATACTCTGGAGGGGACCTCCAAGTCATTCTTACAGCAAGTGAGCAGCAAATTCTCTGACCAGGATTAGAGGGGCCCTGCCTCCAGCCAGGTGGAGGAAAGGGACAACCAGGTTTATTGGACGGTGTGGATTCGGTGTCCTGGCACGTCAGATCCACAAGAGTATAAAGCTCTAGTGGACACTTGTGCACAGTGTACTTTGATGCCATCAGATTTCAAAGGGTCAGAGTCCATTTGCATTTCGGGAGTGACAGGGGGGTCCCAAGACCTGAGTGTATTGGAGGCTGAAGTGAGTCTCACTGGGCAGGAGTGGCAGAAGCACCCCATTGTAACTGGCCCCGAGGCTCCATGCATCCTTGGTATAGATTGTCTTAGGAGAGGGTATTTCCAGGACCCAAAGGGGTATTGGTGGGCTTTTGGTATAGCTGCTTTGGAGATGGAAGAAATTCAACAGCTGTCCATTTTGCCTGGTCTCTCGGAGGATCCTTCCGTTGTGGGGTTGCTGAGGGTTGAAGAACAACAGGTGCCAATCGCGACCACAACGATGCACCGGCGACAGTATCGTACCAACCGAGACTCCCTTCTCCCCATTCATCAGCTGATCCGCCAGCTGGAGAGTCAAGGAAAGATCAGCAAAACTCGCTCACCCTTTAATAGTCCCATATGGCCAGTGAGAAAATCTACTGGAGAGCGGAGACTAACAACAGACTACCATGGCCTGAATGAAGTCACACCACTGCTGAGGACTGCCGTGCCAGACATGCTAGAACTTCAATATCAGCTGGAGTCAAAGGCAGCCAAGTGGTATGCTACAATTGACATCGCTAATGCATTCTTCTCCATCCCTTTGGCAGCAGAGTGCAGGCCACAGTTTGCTTTCACCTGGAGGGGCATCCAGTACATCTGGAATCGACTGCCCCAGGGGTGGAAACACAGTCCCACCATTTGCCGTGGACTAATCAAGACTGCACTGGAAAAGGGTGAAGCTCCAGAACACCTGCAGTACATCGATGACTTCATTGTATGGGGTGACACAGCGGAGGAAGTTTTTGAGAAAGGGGAGAAAATATTTCAGATCCTTCTGAAAGCTGGTTTTGCCATTAAGCGAAGTAAAGTCAAGGGACCTGCGCATGAGATCCAGTTTTTGGGAATAAAATGCCAGGATGGGCACCGTCAAATCCCAATGGATGTCATCAACAAAATAGCAGCTATGTCTCCACCAACCAGCAAAAAGTAAGAACAGGCCTTCTTAGGTGTTGTGGGTTTTTGGAGGATGCATGTCCCAAATTACAGCCAGATTGTAAGTCCTCTGTACCACGTGACCCAGTAGAAAAATGATTTTGAATGGGGCCCTGAGCAACGACAGGCATTTGAACAAATTAAACGGGAGATAGTTTATGCCGTAGCCGTTGGTCCAGTCCGGTCAGGGCAAGATGTTAAAAATGTGCTCTACACCGCAGCCGGGGAGAATGGCCCAACCTGGAGACTCTGGCAGAAAGCACCAGGGGAGACTCGAGGTCGACCCCTGGGGTTTTGGAGCCGGGGATACAAAGGATCCGAGGCCCGCTATACTGCCACTGAAAAAGAGGTTCTGGCAGCATATGAAGGCATTCGAGCTCCTTCAGAAGTGGTCGGCACTGAAGCACAGCTCCTCCTAGCACCACGATTGTCGGTCCTGGGCTGGATGTTCAAAGAGAGGGTCCCCTCAATGCATCATGCCACCGATGCTACATGGAGTAAGTGGGTCACGCTGATCACCCAGCGTGCCCAAATGGGAAACCCCAGTCGCCCAGGAATTCTGGAGGTAATCATGGACTGGCCAGAAGGCAAAAATTTTGGAGCATCGCCAGAGGAGGAGGTGACACGTGGTGAAGAGGCCCCACTGTATAACCAGCTGCCAGAAGATAAGAAACAGTCTGCTCTGTTCATGGATGGGTCCTGTCGCATTGTGGGGAAGCAGCAGAGGTGGAAGGCTGCTGTATGGAGTCCTACACGACAAGTCGCGGAAACTGCCGAGGGAGAAGGGGAGTCCAGCCAGTTTGCAGAGGTGAAAGCCATCCAGCTGGTTTTAGACATTGCCAGTCGAGAGAAGTGGCCAGTGCTCGATCTTTACAGTGACTCTTGGATGGTGGCCAATGCCTTGTGGGGGTGGCTGCAGCAATGGAAGAAGAACAATTGGCAGCGCAGAGGCAAACCTATCTGGGCTGCCCCATTGTGACAAGATACTGCTGCCCGGCTAGAGCAGTTAGTTGTAAAAGTCCGTCACATGGACGCCCACATCCCTAAGAGTCGGGTCACTGAGGAAAATCAAAACCACCAGCAGGTGGATCAGGCTGCTAAGATTGAAGTGGCTCAGGTGGATCTGGACTGGCAACATAAGGGTGAACTCTTTATAGCTCGGTGGGCCCATGACACCTCAGGCCACCAAGGAAGAGACGCAACATACAGATGGGCTTGTGACCGAGGGGTGGACTTGACCATGGACACCATCACACAGGTTATCCATGAATGTGAAACATTCACTGCAATCAAGCAAGCCAAGCAGGTAAAGCCTCAGTGGTATGGAGGACGATGGCTAAAATATAAATACGGGGAGGCTTGGCAGATTGACTACATCACACTGCCACAAACCCGCCAAGGCAAGCGCTATGTGCTCACAATGGTGGAGGCCACCACCGGATGGCTGGAAACCTACCCTGTGCCCCATGCCACCGCCCGGAATACCATCCTGGGCCTGGAAAAACAAGTCCTGTGGCGAAATGGCACTCCCGAATGAATCGAGTCGGACAATGGGACTGACTTTCGTAACAGCCTCATAGACACCTGGACCAAAGAACACGGTATTGAGTGGGTGTATCACATCCCCTACCATGCACCAGCCTCTGGAAAGATCGAACGGTACAATGGGCTGCTAAAAACCACTTTGAGGGCAATGGGGTTGGGACTTTCAAAAATTGGGATACTCACTTAGCAAAGGCCACCTGGTTGGTTAACACCAGAGGGTCCACCAACCGGGCTGGTCCTGTGCAGTCAAAACCTCAGCGCCCCATAGAAGGGGATAAAGTCCCTGTAGTGCACATGCGGAACATGTTAGGGAAGACAGTTTGGGTTGGTCCTGCCTCGGACAAAAACAAGCCTGTCCTCGGGATTGATTTTGCTCAAGGACCTGAGTGTACCTGGTGGGTAAAGCAGAAGAATGGGGAAGTCTGATGTTTACCTCATGGGGATTTGATTTTGGGGGAGAATAGTCCATAAATAAATTAATTATATAAAGTTAATTGTTAAATAACCCTGTCACTGTCTGTTATCACTGTTATAATTGTTATATTCTATACCAGTAATAGCATAGTAAGAATCGTCCAGATTAAGGAAGGATGGACTTTTTGATGAAAACCTAGCAGAGCACAGCGATGATGGGACTGGACCGGTTTTCAACAACTGGCACCCAGCAACTTCATTGAGATCGACGTCTCCATCCTGCAGACTGTGGGCACGGGCCGCACCAGATACATCAGCCGTGAGCTCCGGATGCAGCAAGTGACCGCCCATCACCACACATCACCTCTCCTGCCACGGAAGACCATTACGACACATGGAGACCAAAGTCATGGATTAAATGAACTCAATGGACACTTTAGAGTGATGATCCATAGACTAAGGGAATGATATCTGGAGACAGGAGAAGTGGTGGTGATCAACTGGACAATGGGGGATCTGGGCATGACGTAGATGGTATGGAATAAGGGGTGGATAATGTCCAGGGTTTGTCCAGGACAGGGTTAATTTCCACCGGACTCCAGGAAGGGGCACAGCCAGGGGGGCTGACCCCACCTGGCCAAACAGAGCCGGGTATTCCATACCATGTGCTGTCATACTGGGTTTTGGTGGGGGGGAGCGGTGCGGCGGAAACTCCCTCGCGGCTCAGGAGGGCACAGCAGCGATTCGGTCTGAGAGAGCGGTTCTGTTCTGCTAGTTTGTTTTGTGTATTCCCCTTTTCTGTATCATTGTTGTTCCTGTTCTGTTTGTTTGCTGTTCTGTTAAACTGCCCTTATCCCGACCCACCAGTTTTCTGCCAGTTTCTTTCCATTCTCCTCTGCACCGTGGCGGGGGGGAGGGGCGGCCACGTGGCGCTTTCGTTGCTGGCTGCAGCCAAACTATAATATATTGAATGGCCGCAGTAAGATCTCCCCACAGCCTTCTCTTCTCCAGGCTGAACAACCCCAGCTCTCAGCTTTTCCTCATAGGAATGGTGTTCCAATTGCCTCTGTTGACCTGCTGGCCCCACTGCTTTTGATGCAGCCCAGGATACATTTGTGCTTCCGGGCTGTTAGCACACATTGTCAGCTCATGTGCAGCTTTTCTTCCACCAGTACCCACAAGTCCTTCTCAGCAGGGTTGCTCTTCTTTCTTCATCCCCCCCCTCCCCGCCTGTATTGATATTGGGGGCTGCCGTGACCCAGTCGCAGGACTCTGCACTTGGCCTTGTTGAACTCCGTGGGGTTCACATAGGCCCAGTTCTTGAGCTTGTCCAGGTCCCTCTAGGTGGTATCCCATCCCTCAGCTGTGTTGACCGCATCACTCAGCTTGGTGTCATCTGCAAACTTGCTGAGGATGCACTCAATCCCACTGTCTGTGTCATTGTGTAAGATATTAAACAGTACTGGTGCCAATATGGACCCCTGAGGGACATCACTTGTCACTGGTCTTCATCTGGACATTGATCTATTGGCCACTCCACTCTGGATGCAACCATCCAACCAATTCTTCATCCACTGAGCAGTCCACTTATCAAATGCATATCTCTCTCCAATTTAGAGAGAAGGATGTTTTTGGGGAATGTGTCAAAGATGATACCCTGAAACATTTTCTGGTAGAACAGGATAATGAGTTTTCTCCTCAGGAAGTGTACACAGATTTGCTTTTTGAATAATACAGTTGAAAACAAGCCACTGAAAACATAGTACTTTGAATGTCTCTGTATATGTCAAACTACAGAGTTTATGAAGCATAACAGTCATCTTGTTAAACTTCCACATAATGTTTTATGATGATTTGTATTTTGGGTTGTGCACAGTAGCAAATCACTCAAATCCTTGTAATGAAATCTAAATTAGAAAGCGCTTTGTGAAAATGATATATGAGTGGAAAATAATCAACCATTCATCAAATGGTAGCTAAACAGTAAAATAGTGTCAGTGATGTTTAGGAAAGACTGAATTTGGAGGTCACTACTGTCCTGTGTTCAGCTGGGATAGAGTTAGTTTTCACAAGAAGCTGGCTGGGCTGACCCAAACAGCCAATCAAATGGTATATTCTATACCATGTGATGTCATGCTCGGTATTTAAGTGGGGAGCTGCCTGAAGGAGGGGCTTTTTGCTACTCAGGAGCAAGCTGAGCATTGGGTGGTGAGAACATTGCATGTTGTATATGCTTTTTATCAGTATTATTGTTTGTTCTTTTCTTCTCCTTTTGCATTCTGCTAAACTATTCTCATCCCAACCCACTAGCTTTTTGCCTTTTTCCTTCTGATTCTTCTCCCCATCCCACTGAGGAGGGGGAAGGAGTGAGAGAGTAACTTGTGTGGTTCTTTGTTGCAAATTGAGGCAAAATCAGAACAACTATCACAGTACTTAATGCTTTAGTGACAGTGTCTACAAGATTACAAAATAAATCTGGAGGCACATGAAGTCATATGTTTCTGCTTTAATGTCCCCCCTCCCCTGGTTTGTACTACTTTGTCAAAATTATTTATTTGTCTATTTTTGCTAATATATCAAATGAATGTTACGTATTAATCAACTTGCCTCTGAAAAGTAAAAATATGTAGGAAGTATAATATAATTATGAATTCCTACACTAATTTCACTCAGCTTTATTCACCTGAATTTAAGTATCCTAGTTCTCTTAATAGTTAGTGCAAGAGAGACACTCAAAAAAGACTGACACTTCATTTCTGGAGTTGAAAAAGGGATGATCTCTTCATCCTTTCTGCTCTGTTGTTTTTTTGACCATGCTGGACCATTTAGATGTTATCTAACATCATTTGATGTTTAGATGTACCTTTTACATACCTAAACTACAGCCACCTAAAAAAGTGGACCACTTGTCTGAAGCTGGTTTTCCTCAGGAACCTCATCTCATGCACCATAGTGTAAGAATAGGTCAGATGTGTCTAGAAAATTGGGTGCTGAGTATGTCTGTGTGTCACCCAGCAGTGTAGTCTGCCTAACTAGTGGCTGACATCCTGATTTAAGTGAAGAACCTGGCCTCCAGTGTGGAGCCATGAAGCATATAACTAGCATTGTGTAGAAGAGAGAGTTGGGAACGAGGTTAAAGAGGAATATGGTCTAACTATATCCAAGAAAATAAACTTTACAGGAGCTTTGTAAGTACAGATCCACAGTATGAGTTTGTATTTGTCATTATTTTTTATGCAGAAAAGGGTGTTGTAATAACAGTAAGATGATGAGGGAAAATGACATGGTAACTGCCTGGTTGAGGCTCATATCTGTGAAATTGGCTAGGAAAGAAGATAATGCAAATAATTGTGGTGAGATTTAGTTTGCAATCCAGTGTCTGAATTGAATTTTCTGCCTAGGTGTCAAGTACAAGTGAAACTGTTGCAGAGAATGAGATATGAAGCGGTTGTAAGGTGTGAAAATGTGTGATTAAAAGTCCTGTTTTAGTATGAGCTCATGACTATATGTCAAAAAGTGCTATCAAACTTTTCATTTATTTATTTATTTATTTTAATGTTTTAGTGAGAACCCTATTTGATTTTAAAGTTAGAAACTGTTGCACAAAGGATACAGAATGACCATAATGGGACTTGCAGTTCCCAGCTATTTTCACTCTCCTGCTTCAGGCTGCCTCTAATCAGAAAAGTCAAGTGTAATTCAGATATAAGCCAAATTTGATGTTAAAAAGGAGATGGATTTTACCATACAGCTTTGCCTTAAAATGTGAAGACAACAGAAGCATTTCTACACTAAAGTAATACTGTTGATGTTGATTTCCATCTGTTTAGGGAGTCGAATTACTGCTTAAAATAATGCTAGTGTGTCATAAGTGATTGTCTACAAATGACGGTGAAAAATGATGGTGCAGAAATTTCTTTCTAGCAAGGAAATATTCATTTATAAGAAAAATTATTCTCTTGGAATATCAGTTATGATTCATCTGTTCAACTTTACTGAGGTTATGTAATAGCCTTAATCTCTCAGGATAAGAGCTGTACAACAATTTGCAAATTGATAATAGATCTGTGATGGTGAGATAAAGCTCTTAGTTCTGACTTCAGCATTTGGTATACACATGTGAAGTCAGTCTTGATAAATAAACATTTTTAATAATTTTGAATTACATGACTTGACCTTAACTCTGAAAGAGTTTAGTGCAACAGTGATGCAAAAAGTACAAAATAATGACTATTAACATGTCTATGATCATACCAATTATCTTGAAAATCCAGACTCGATTAGAGTTTTAGACAACATACTTTTTGCTTGATTCATTGAATATTCTAACAAAATATTGTGCATCGGCGGGAGATTAAAGGAAAGTTTTTTGATGGGAACCCAAGTTAACCTCTTACTAATTGGTTTTCCTGACCTCCAACAAATTTATACCAGATCTAAAAGCAACAGCATATGAAGTAGAATATATTTTTCCACTCAGCTAGCATCGCAATCGTTTTCTTTCGTCTTTTTCTAAAAATGTTCTAAATGCGTTGTGCTTAGATCTGTATTAATGCTTGCTGAAGTAATTAGGTGCAATATAAAACGTAAGTTTCCTCATGCATCAGACATGCATGAGGAAATAAATGTGATTTTGAAAACACAAAAAGCTTCCATAATTATAAATATTTTCTAAAGAACAGGATAAACCCATTAAACATAAAATCAATATGTGGGAAAGAAGTGTTTCGCTTGAAGAGGCTTTGAAGGCCTTTCACAGAGATCGTGGCAGATACGATGACCCTGTATCGCTGTAGTCACCAGCTATCGCTGAACCCCTTATATAAATAAAGAGAAGCAGAGGGACTAACAGATTTGTTTTGGAACTGCTTTGACCCTGAAGTGTTGTTTGTTGGCAGTATGTTTTTAACAACAATACCTTCAGAACTGGAAAATCTTGTCTCCTGACAGGAATCTGTGATGTATTTATTTTATTTTTTTTTTCATTTGCACAGCTAGGTTCTACCAACCAGTCCGTAGCCGGATGAAGTACATAACACAAATATTTTTGTAATCACAATGCAGCAGAAAAGGCAAACAGTGCCAACATCTACTCATTCCCCCCGTAAAAAGCTTGGCCTAAAGAGAGCTTTGATTTTGCCAGCCTCATAGATGTTGGAAAGTTGTCCTCCCGGACCATTTCCTGGCCACTAAAATAATAAGTCTGAAACGCTCTGCAGGCACAGAGTCATTCTAACACAAATCTAATGGGGAATCCTCTGGTGGTGCAAATGACTCGGTTCAGTTCTTCCCAATGCCCAAAGTAAAGTAACATAAAATGTATCGTCAAACTGCACACAGCTCTACAGAGACCCACTACATGGTATGCTTTACAGAAAGCTTTTTGACCATCATTCATTAAAATTAAATGCATAAAGACATAACCAGGACAATGTTACCCTATGTAATTAATGTATGATCAAACACAACACTGAGCATGGCAAATTGCGTGTATTTTTATCCTGCATCTAGAAAGTTTTCAGTCATGCTAATCCCTGGACTACCACAGCTATTCAGCTAACAAACATTCTTTAAATGAGGTATTTTAAAGCTAAAGTTTAATATGAGCTAAAATGACATCAATGTGAGTTGTGCAGACATTTGCTTTGAGGCTGTTATAAATTAGTTATACCTGAATTAACAACTTGTCTTCTCCAAGACAAGCGGGCAATGTTTGTCTTCAGCATTCAGCACTGAATATGATTTTGTTAGTTCTGAAGGACAAGATATCATTGTCTATATAAAGTAGCTAGGAAACCCAACCCAAATAAACCAGGTTTGAAACATTGTTCAAAATTGTGAAAACACACAACTGTATAAAGCCAGGAACTGTGGCATACAAAAGCTATAGAATGGCTGTAAATTTCTCAAGCATGCAAATCCAAGGCTGTAACAAGCTTTCTCAGGTTCTGCTACACTAAAGGTCTTCAGTGTGAAATGTGAAAAATGGACTTTTTCTGTAAATAAGAAACCAGTTCTGTAGCAGGAGGTAGATGCTACAGAGGACCTAAAACTGCATAACTGGTACCAGGACCTGAAACGGGTACCCAAGTACCACCAATATTGACATTATGGGTGAGACTCCTTGCAGTTCTAGATAACATCAAATAAAGACGTTTAACATTTTTCATTGTAATCAAACAATGCTTAGTATATAATGAGGAATATTTTTTTGAGAGAGGTTTGGAGCTGGTCCAAACAGCTTTACTAGTCATGTGTGATAAACTGCTTTCAGCAGCAAATCTACTGATGTACAGTTTGTGCAAAAAGCTATCGTGTTTCTGGATGCCTTTAAGCAGTATCTTACCCTGTTAGATATGTAAAAGTAGCAGGCACTGTTGTATAGAGCAGTGAGGAATATAGGAACATGTACCATTAATGTAACGAATCAAACTGACTATGGAGAGTCTGCACAAACACCTAGAACAAGCAGCTTAATAATACTAGAGTGTGCTGGGTTTTCTTAACATGTACAGGTCAGCTTGACAGCCCATAAGCAAAAAGTGTGTGAGAACTTTTGTGTCTATCATTCTTTATATATGAGTCATGCTCATTTGAATTTTCAATGTTGCCACGCCAGCTTCTCTGTTCCCAGAATTCCCTGGCTCATTCATTATTGACTTTCTAATTTCTACAGCAATAAGTAGGCAAAGATGAGAGTGATCATAAAAAGTAACCTCATTTACTATACAACCTTGAACAACTGCCAGAGCAGCATGCCTCTTGGGTGCACAAAGAGGTATAGTTCTGTGACTTCATTGCACTTATTCCTAATCTAGATCTCGGGCTAAAATAAATATTTCAAAGAAAGTTCTCTATTGTTCTTGAGACCCTAGAGAAAAAAAAAATGAATCTGAGAGAGGAGTGAATCTGTAAACTGGTACAAGGCAGAATCAGTGCAGGTGAATACAGAAAATCAGGAAAACTAGAAGAAAATATTTATTGAATATACATAAAATGAGATTTTCTTAAAATGGTCAAAACAATTTGGAAGTAGCAGATCTTGCATATGTCAGCGAATGCCAGAATGAACATTCATGCTGCTGCCACATCAGATACTGCATACCTACAAATCCTGATAATTATTTTCATTAAAAGTGCTCTGTAATTGCTTGCCAGCCTTGCTGCAGCTGTCAGCAAGGGATCAATAAGACAGAATACACCTACTAGACTGAAGACACAAAGCATTACTTGGTCTATTAATATACCATCTTAGAAAGTAAATAATGGAATTAAAAATACCTAATTTTAAATTGGAAATATCATATTCATGGTAAATATATTAAGCAGGGGATTGAAAATGAGCACTGATATTGACAAATGCATAAATCAGCTGTCTTGGAGATATTGGCATTCTATCTGAATAAGACTTGTCAGACAAAACACAATGTGTGATACAGGCTATTCTAATGATAGAGGTGAAACAATTGTACACAAGCCATGGAACACCTGTGCCTTTTTTAAAAATGTCATGTTAGTTTGCAAATCATGCCCTGAACAGCGGGTTATGTAATACCATATGCCTGCTTTGGGAAAAAAAATTAGAAAATACTAACAACAACGCCAAATATGACACAGGAAATGATAATGATAAAACGACTTTCGTAAAATGGTTTGGGTTGGAAAAGACCTTTAAAGATCATCTTGTTCCTACCCCCCTGCCAGGAGCAGGAACATCTTCCACTAGCATTTCTCAAAGTCACATCCAACCTGGCCTTGAACACTTCCTCATCCGCAACTTGTCTGGAAAACCTGCTCCAGTGTCTCATCTCCTTCACAGTAAAGAATTTCTTCCTTATATCTAGTCTAAATCTACCCTCTTTCAGTTTAAAGCCGTTACCTCTTGTCCTGTCAGTACATGCCCTCGTAAAAAGCCCCTCTCCAGCTTTCTTGCAGGTCCTCTTTCAGGTACTGGAAGGTGGCTATAAGGTATCTGCCAAGCCTTCTCTTCTCCAGGCTGAACAACCCCAACTCTCTCAGGGTTTCCTCATAGGAGAGGTGTTCCATCCCTCTGTTCATTTTTGTGGCCTTCCTCTGGACCCGCTCCAACAGCCCCATGTCTTTCCTGTACTGGGAGCTCCAGAGCTGGACGCAGGACTCCAGGTGGGGTTTCACCAGAGTGGAGCAGAGGGGCAGAATCACCTCCCTCGACCTGCTGCAACACACTGTTTTTTACACAGCCCAGGATACAGCTGGCTTTTGGGGCTGTAAGTGCACGTTGCTGGCTCATACATGATTTTCATCTACCAATGTCTCAAAGTCCGCCACATGGCTGTTCTCAATCCCTTCATCCCCTGGTCTGTAGCGATATTGGTGACTGCTGCAAGCCAGGTGCAGGACCTTGCACCTGGCCTTGTTGAACTGCATGAGGTTCACATAGACCCACTTCTCAATCCTGTCAAGGTTCCTCTGTTTCCTTAGAAGAGGACACCAGGTAAGGTAAATTATGACTACCATGTCCACTGGCATAGATATTGCTGTGAAAAAAGATGAGGTCTTTTCATAAAAAGTAAAGCATATTATTGTCTCAGCATATCCACAACATTATGTGTTGCAACAGGTTCATCCATATAAGTCTACTGCTACATATAAATGTAACTATATTTACATAAAAAAGAGATATGTCAAAATTTTACTGAGGGTTTTTTTTAATAGATTAAACAGAAGCGAATTTTCAGTTTACCCTAATCCAGAAGTTTTGAAGAACTAGCTGTGTTGTTCAAGTCTTCTTTTTCTTTCATTTTAAGAAGTGTCTGAGAGTGTTTCTCTCAAGACAAAATGGTGCACATTTCAAAGAATTAGGATTTGGATTAGTCAAGACTAATTAATTTGTAGAGAGTAATAATTTACGATTTAACATTATCTGTCCATTTTAATATATTTGTAAACACAGCTCTGCTTTACAACTTTTGTGACTTGAAATACATATTATCCCATACAGATGATAAAATGAGTACAAGGCAGACCATTATTCTTATTCATTTCTTATTTAAAATTTGTCATTTTTTGCATTCTACAATTTACTACTTGTCACCTTTCCGGCATTCCAGTTCTAAGAATTTGCAATATCTAATAATCAAAAATTGAGACAAAAAGCAACAATTTTTCACAGGAGAAGCAAGTAACTTTAAAACCTTTCCCCTGAATTATTCTAGACTTCCCCTCCTGCTTTTTCTAAATGATCAATTTAGGAGTAATTTCATTTTTACATTCACATTTTTGCAGTCTTTCAGGACCATTTTAACCACCTATCTGAGTTCTAAAAACTCAATGAAATTAAGTTCTTACAATGGGTTTAATATGAAAGTGCGCAAATTCCAGCACTATTTTGATTCATGTGGAGTTCTTGCATGTAGTGATTCACAGTTCTCCTGCCTTTCTGTCTCTATTTTTCTGTTTCTATCTGCTTGCAAAAGAGCTTAATATGTTTAAAAGTATTTTTTTCTCTGCTATCCAAATTGCTTATTTTCTTGCTTTATTGGGAATATTTCCAAATCATCCACATTTATTACATGATCTGACATTTGCCACACCATGATCTTGGCAGAACTTTGAACAGTCTGTCTTTGCATTCTGAAGTGGAGTTGTTTGTATCCTTGAAACATTCTTTAGGCTATGAAACATCTTAGTTTGACTGAGGGGCTAAATTCAGTCCATTTTTGATTTAATGGTTATCTTCATATTTGTCTGCTTTCATACATTTGTTTACTACAGGGAATAAAAATATAACTGGATTCTTTTGAGTAAATAATCGAAAAAAACGCCTTAGAGTGGTAGAGTGATACAATCTGCTTAAAGTGAACTCCATATCAAAGAACTCATTATGTCAACTAATCTTGAAATCAATGAAGTCGACAAGCATGCTGAGATACCTGACAGTCCTCTCTTTTTTTTTTCTAGCAGTAAGGCCATCATCTTCCAATGAAAAAACAGAATTCTTACACAGTTAAGCAGACTGTCAAAATTAAAGTCTCTCCTTTATTGTAGACAAGCAAAAGACACAATACACAAGACAGTTCAGACATAAATTTGTGGTGTATTTCCCTCTGACACAGACATATTCATGCGCACATACACATACCTTAACACAGAAATGCAGACAAACATTTACACTCATGTATATGTATAAAATACAGTTCAGCTTTGTCTCTTCTTTCTTATGCAAATCACAATAATTTCAGTACTTGATGCCAGATAAGCTTGTTGTAATCTGGTCTCCTGATGTGTTTCAAGTGCTGCTGAATTTGTTCCACAGATTGCGATTTTGGTACCAGTAAGTAAAATGATAGAGCTCTTCACAAGCTATTTACTACCTATGCTACACTGTCCTCTTTGTTGCAGTTGCAGACTGCTCAAACTAAGGTTACATAATTTTCTGTCTACTATTAATCTAAGGACCCTATCAGCAGAGTAACTCCGTCCGATGGTATGTATCATTTTCTTATTTCTCACATATTTCTTAGAAAATTTCAAGGTGACTCCAGCTGATATATTCAAAGATATCTTAAGTAACTGGTAGTTAACTAAACTGTTTCTCTGTTTCTTAACAGTGAAACATATTAAATTTGGCCAACTAGTAGGCTGTTGAACTTTTCTTTTGGAAAAAGTGTTCATTCTTTCATAACAGAATCACAGAATCACAGAATAGTAGGGGTTGGAAGGGACCTCTGTGGGTCATCTAGTCCAACCCTCCTGCCGAAGCAGGGTCACCTACAGTAGGCTGTACAGGAACTTGTCCAGGTGGGTCTTGAATATCTCCAGAGAAAGAGACTCCACAGCCTCCCTGGGCAGCCTGTTCCAGTGCTCCGTCACCCTCAGAGGGAAGAAATTCTTCCTCATGTTCAGACGGAACTTCCTGTGCTTCAGTTTGTGCCCATTGCCCCTTGTCCTTTCGCTGGGCACCACTGAAAAGAGTCTGGCCCCATCCTCCTGACACCCACCCTTGAGATATTTTTAAGTATATATTAGGTCCCCTCGCAGCCTTCTCTTCTTCAGGCTGAACAAGCCCACCTCCCTCAGCCTCTCCTCGTAGGAAAGATGTTCCAGTCCCCTCACTATCCTTGTAGCCCTCCGCTGGACTCTCTGCAGAGACATTTCCCTTCAGCTAAAATAGGTATGAAAATAGTTAAATATCCTTATAAGCTTTTAGGCAGGTTTTGATTGCTTACTTATGAGTTTAAAATCCTGTCAATGATGGAAAAAGACATTACTAAACTTGGCTCATCTGAAGCTTTTCGTCACAGCTTAATACATATTTTTTTCTGCATGACTCCAGTTAGCTCTCTTACTGTGTGAGAATATGTTCAAATAAATATTTTAATAACAATTTAGAATCAAAGATTAAACCAATTTTTTTTAGCTTTCAAAAAAAATTTCTTGGGAAAAAGATAAATACATACAGAGCTATAATGAAATCAATATTCTGAAGATAATTCATAGTTAGCATTAAAGCCATGATGTAATTTCATTCAGATTTAACACATGCATAAGCGTGGCCCAAAATAAGAATATGATCTGAATGTGGGTTTCAATGTGTGTTGGGGTTTTTTAAGTTGTATTTACAACACAATAAGAAAAGTACTTGATCATTGTATTCTTCATCATAACTCATTTTTTCACCAGGAGAACTCAGTTGTCTTGATTTACAAAGTCTGTTTCCTACACATACTCACCAGAAAAATTTTAAACACTACTGATATTCTACAAGGGATTTCAGGATCAACTAGGCTCTGCTGTGCAGTTTCATTCCTAAGTGAAGCAAGAAGGAAAAAGGCGGAAAAAGGATTAAATTTTTCTTTTTGTATTAAATGAGATAAATTAGGTTATCCTTGGAAAAAGGCATCAAGTTTCTACAAAACAATGTGTTTATATGACATGCATAGACTAGTTTTTCTGGTTTTGGGTAGTTATTTATGAAATTACCAACCAGATTAATTCTTTCTTTTCTGATAATATAGATGTGTTACATGTGGGCAAGAAGTTTCATCTTTGTTTATTTGATCATGCTATAACATTTTAGAATTTTTTTGCATCATTGTAGATTATTTTCTTATTTTAAATATACTCAGTATATTTCTATATTTTCCTTAATCTACCCCCAGGTTCTCCCTTTATTTCAGAATTGTATATGCATAGCAAAAAAATTCAGCTTGCTTTTTATGATTTCCATCTGCATGTGAAAACATCAAGACTGAGAACCCATGTGCAGTTTCATTTTATTTCTCTGTATAGACTGAAATTAAAACCTACTGCTTTGGGGGAATCAATTCTGCCTAAAGATCAATTAATAGTTTTCCTTCTTTCACCCACATCTATGCCAGAGGTGACATTGTGTATGCAATTTGCATATACATCTGAGAAAATACAAAATAATGTGATTAAAAGTAAATTAAGTAAACAGTCCACTCTGGACTCCTGGGTAATTAGGAAACATTGTTTTTGATCGTTATATATTATGCTTGTGCATGTACTGAATTTAAATGTCAATTCTAGTTTATTCGCTATTTAATTTTACTTCATGTTACTTACATATTTATTATAAGATACAGAAATACACATTGTTGAGCACAAACTGCTTGTCTATACTTTCAAAGACAAGAGCGGAAAAGGGGGAAAAAAATATTTCTTGCTACATATACACCTGTCTGGTCTTTGTTCTAGATGTAACTCTTTCTAAACTGCTTACATTCCTGCAGTCTTTATAGGGGTACCACAGGACTCTGCGTTTTCCACTCACAGTCTGCCAGCAAGCAATCAAAGACATTATTTGAGGTCAGTTGTTGAAGTGCCTTTTGGAAGTTCTTGAAGCTTCATATCACCCTTGAATCTACTGCTCTGGTTTTCCAATATTATGTCTGGAATTAAATATGTGACTGACTAACTGTTGATCAGCTAGCAAGATTGAATTCAGTAGCTGTTCTATTAAATAGGTAAAAACATTAAATCTTTAGTTCACAATAAATTAAAAAAAAAAACCAAAAACCATGAAAAGAAATAATAAAGCTTACCTCTTTTGCCTAAAGAAGCATTTCTTTTACAGAATCGTTTTAGTTTGGATGGTGAAAGAAATCCTGTCTTAATGTGGATTATCTGCAGTACCTGAACAAACATGTTCTTCACAGAACAGCCTGTCTCTACTTTTAACACTTCTCCAGCACTCCTTGTCTTTCAGCAAATCATAGGACCTTTGATGTGTGAAATCGATGACATGTTTAGAGTTAGAACTGTAAAAACACAGATGTAAATCTTCTGAAGTATTCATAAACAATTAATTTCATGTAGGCTGATGCTCTGCTCTGTAAGAAGTGGTTCACCTGAAACGACATTAAAAGAGCAAGACAGGAGTTCAACTGGATGCTTCAAATGTCAGCTTTTATTTAGACTTCCTTTAATGGAAATAAATTGCAGTTTTCAGAGGGCAGTTGATTTCGTGGTAAGATAGATGTCTAACATCTTTGGGATAAATCATCTTATTTTTCTCTTCATTCGTGATAGAGATAGCTTAGCTGAGCAGCTCAGACTACTTGCTTAGCTTCCTTGGAAAGCTAAACCTAGGTGATGTGAATTCCAGCCTTTATATCTAACATCATAGATGGATATATACCACTTGTAAGTGAATACAGGTATACAGTTTACCTAACCAATAAATCATACAGTGATCTAGTTATTACACAGTGATCAAAATGTTTTTAAATGAGAAGAAAGTCTTTAACATTCCTCCATTGTGCCTAAAAATGAATTTTCTTAAACCTGTGTGATGTTTTGAAGCTCGTGGCTTCTTTGCTTTGTTCATATTCTGAACACCTATAATTAACACTGATAAGTGATCAGAACTAACGTAGCACTAATCACATCTCAAATGAGTACATATCAGTGAAATATGGTACAATACATTGAGAACAAATTGAACAACTACAAATTCAGCAACTAATGAATTGAAGTCATAACATAAAAAAACTACAACCATTAGGAGAAACCAGTGAGTGAATCCAGCAGTGAATTATTCAAGTCAGATTTCCTGCTCATCAGTTCCCAACTTGAAAGGGAACTTGGAACCAAGGTCAGTTCTTAAGCTTTTTTTCAGTTGTGTGTCCTCTCCTCTCTCCTATTCTTTGCCCAGGCAGCACTTAGATACCTGTAGGGAGACATCATTAACAGATTCTCCTTTGCCTGCACACACTGCCAGCAGCTTAGCAGGCTTCCCATACCTGCATGATATGAAGCAGATTGATTAGTGATGCTTCTCCTCTCATCTGCCCTGAGGTGTACGCAGTAAAGGTTAGAGATACAGCATAGCATTTGCTGAGAGACCAAGTGAAATACCATACCTGTAGCAAAAGCAAGAAGACGCAGTATGAGTGTGGAAGAAACAGGTAAGCACTGGTATGTCTGGGAAGACCCCAAACAGGAAATCTGAAAAAGGATGACAAATATGCAAGGGAAAAAAGACAGCAGTCCTGTGCTTTGTGAAGATAAAGGGGAAGAAAATGTAAAAAAAAAAAAGAAAAGCTCATGCAATGTGGGAAATTCTTACACAAATGCCCAGGAGATGTTATGTTTACATTGCAAATACAGTACTATTGCTAGTCCTTCATTTACTTTTTCTCAAGGGCATGTAGCTAGACAGTAGGCAAGACAAGGATGTTCTAAATCAAGCATAGCAAAATGATTGCAACATTATCAAGATGTTTGTTATAAAATGGAAAAAATGAGACATATAGCAGAAGGGAGGAAGAACAAGTGTAAGGATGAGGTGGAAGTAAAAAGCGATTACATGGTAATTAGGTAAAGGACTTGGAGAAGTAATAATGATTAAGTAAGAAATGCAAGGGTAACTGAGTTGTAAGATTAAAAATATTTTGTGGCCCGAATTCTTTCTACTCAGTCCCTTAGTAGGCAGTGTCCTAGAATGACTGTTAGGAGGATTCCAGTCTAGAGAAGCAAAGCAACATTGAAGCTGGATACGAGCTCAAGGGATGTATTGGAATGTTTGCCTACAGAATAGCAAAATAAAATAACAATATTTAAAAAGGAGAATATAAAAAAGCAAAACAGTAGAATGAGATTTAATCCTTCCACTAAATATCTCAAGTAATTTTAGTGTATTTTTTAGATGATCTGTCCCTTCATCTTATGCATAAATTGTGTGACATTTTTCCATATGCTGTCATACACACTGACTGGTTAAGATGTCAAGAGATGAACTCAAACGTCTTTGCTAATGCTGACAAGGTCTTCCTGTTCCCTCCCAAACTAAATAAATTATCCTTAAGGATGAAAGCTGCACATCCATGACAAACATTCACTAGCAATGGGACTCTTAAGAATGCTGACTGGCAGGAACTGAATTAATTTTGTTCTTACTGGGCAGAAAAATTGTATTCCCCTTGCTTTAGTCTCAAGTCTGTGTGGTCAGACTCTGTCTCTTCCACATTATAATGATATGTCTGAATGTTCAGTTTCAGTGTCTCACAGACATTCAAAGCTGTTTTTTCTCAGCCTGCAGTAATGATTAGCTATCATTTAAAAAAAAACCACAACCCACAACTATATTAATCTACTGAACTCAAAATGCAACCTGTAGCTTGAATAAGAAAAAAATAAACAAAAAACAAAAAAAGGAATTTTAGGGATAAAGAAAGAATTTGCATTTTAAAAGTAGAGAAATGCAGCTGGATCTGGGAAGAGTTTTCTTTTTAATTATATGACATCACAGAGTGTCTCTTTTGCATATTCAGGCTAGTTCACCTTGCAATGGAAGTATTTTTTTTCTGACACTCAATTCATGTTACTCCAATTTTCTTTATATTCTTTTTACCTAAGGATAGAACAGGGTCATAGAGGTTTAAATGACAAAGGAAAGCATGAGATTTCTTCTCTAAAGCTAATATAATTTGGAGAAAGGCACAAATAGAAAAAATCTTGATGAAATATGCAATGTGACTTGATTTTAAGCACATTGCACACTGCACCCATCTGCTAGATGCCTTAGTTTCTGCATTTATAGTTCCACATATTCAACAGAAAGACTGGCAATAGAAGTCTGATACTTGACTACTTCCTATTGAAATCAATTCCCTCAAGTATATTCTTGAGTCTTATAATAAAAGTATCACATTTCTGTAAAAAGCAATAAAAATTTCTGAAGTTATGTTGTGTATTGAGTTCTGTTTACTGTAAAATGAACAAGACTAAGGTTTTCTTTTTCAATTTTTTATTTCCAATTTTTAAGTTTGCAGTTTACAATACTTTGGATGTCTCTTCTAAAAGTTATTCACTTTAATCACAAGGGCAGAACAGTGAAGTGAAAAAGGCATAAGCCCAACTAGAGAGACGAAAAAAACCACACATGGAAATGAGACTGAATTAGAGAATTGAATGAGAATGAAAATTGTATGTATTGAATGAGAACAAAATTAATATTCGTTACCACCTTCTTAACGAGTATCTGATATAACTGCAGATATTCTTGCTATTAACAAACAGTGCAGACACTGTGCAACCAGGAATTCAAAAATCAGTTCAGAAAATAAAGTCTAGTTCCCCCATTTTTTCAACGCATAAATACTTCATCTGATGGTTCAATTCCTGGGAACATGCTGACTGAGCCCTGGCAGAAATAGGAGAGCATGCCTTGCAGTCCAGTGGCTGGTGCACATTAAACGCCTGTGGAGGGTGTGGAAACCAAATTCCCTGTGACAACAACATTCTGGAATCCAGCTCCAGCTGTCTTAGTTTGTGCATGAATTTTCTGAACTGTAAAAAAACAAGGAATATGCTTACCACTTTTTTAAAAGAGATACTCCTGATCCAGAGGAAGCTACCATCAGTAGTAAAATTTGAAATAAAAAAACCCCACCCTGGGTTTGATGAAGTTAGGCATATAGCATTTACTTAGTTCCCTGTATGCCATGGGAGTAGCTCCTTAATTAATTTAAAATGAATCATCTTTATTTTTTCATCTTTAGAGGTGTATACTTGTCTCCAGTTACTTTAATTAAGTACTTATTTCAGTAGAAATGGATTTCACTTTATTTTCTTATCTGTTAGAGCAAGGTTTTTAAAATTAAGGTAAAGCCTAGCACCAAAAAAAATATACATGATTACCTATTTAGTGTGAAAACAAAAAATCTCTTTAATCCATTTTGTGTGGGACTCTGTAGACTTTAAAGCCATTATGGACTCAGTTAATTTGTTGTCTGCACACTGATGAAGAATTAAAATGTCTGATTTAATTCTTTTTATAGTGAGACCTCTATTCTGTCTGTAGCGTCTGTTCCTCTATATATTTTATCTCCTCTCCTTCCAAGAGAAATTCCCATCAACGTCTCCTGCCTAAGAGCAGAGCTCCATGTCATAACGTCCCACTAGAAAGTGAGCCATGTTTTACAATACTCTCCTCTGAAAAAAAAGAAGAATCAGCCTTATATAGAACAGAACTGAAATACTGAGTAAATGGAAATAGCAGACTTGGCAGTGATTAGATCACATGAATAACGCTACACAGTAGCACAAATGCTACTCACCCCACTACCGTGACTAACAGGACACAGCTTTAATCTCCTCATAGTGAGCTATGTTGAAAAGAGGAAAGAGAATGTTTTCCCTGTTCTTTACTTTTCAGACATCTTTCCTGAAGTGAGACAGAATGTGAGAGATGTCAAAATTCATTATGCTTTAATCTGGACACTGGCTTCACTTAAAACATGAGCAATCCCCTGTAAGCTAATGACTGCGTATGAATATTTTTTTTCCTGAATGGTAAATGCCAGCTGGGAGGTTGTCCTTTGCTCCTGCAAAAATAATTAAGGAACCATAGTGTATAACACATCCCCAAATAAGGTCTTTGTATTTTTCATGTCTTACAATAAAAAAGTGCTTGTTGACAGAAAACTTTTCTCCTGACACACATATCACATTTCCCACTTTCACTGTCTGACACTAAAGGTTAGTAATCAAAGTTACAGATTCACTCAAGTTACTTCATATCGTGTTTATTATGAGAAATTAACAAGTAGTGACTTCATTTGTTTATCACCTTTGGTATCTTAATCCACAAATCCATTATTCTTAATGGCTGACTGGGATTTTCTGCCTAATTTTGAATTTTGTAGTACAAGGAAAATTCTGTTTCTCTCCTGTTATAGGTACCTTCAATGTAGTCTTGAAAATATATTTCCACAACATCACCAGCAGCATTTTCAGGGTCACGGAATAAATGGCACACAGTAAAAACGAAAGCATGTTACTTTTTCTATGTTAAAGAGTAAAACTGAATTCAATACTTCATTTTTTCTTGTGGAGTGAAAAATATTTGATATTAAAAAATGTTATCTGCTTTTCTTAGAATGTTGGATGGGAACAGGTAACAATTTTGTAGTATACAGTAGTAAAAGAGGGTCTTCAATTTAATAATAGCTATTATTTCTTCTCTCTTCGAAGGAAGACAGGTGTGACACTCTATCCTGTGATTCCTCCATTAGCTTCTCTTGTTATTGCTATTGCTGCTGTTCTCCTTCCTGAAAATATGTTGTCCTGAAAATAAAAATGCGCATAGAAATAGAGAGGAAAACAGCACAGGTATAAAAAGAATGTACTGTTTCTAGTGCTGACTCTTATTTGTGACCTCTCTGCTGGAATGACAGACACAAAAGACCTGCCCTTTGGTGGACGACAAGTTGACCATGAGCCAGCAGTGTGCCCGTGTTGCCAAGAAGGCTAATGGGATCCTGGGGTGCATCAAGAGGAGTGTGGCTAGCAGGTCAAGGGAGGTTCTCCTTCCCCTCTACTCTAGTGAGGCCCCATCTGGAGTACTGTGTCCAGTTCTGGGCTCCCCAGTTCATGAAAGATGAGGAGCTACTGGAGACAGTCCAGTGGAAGGCTACGAGGATGATGAGGGGACTGGAGCATCTCTCCTATGAGGAAAGGCTGAGGGAGCTGGGCTTGTTCAGCCTGAAGAAGAGAAGGCTGAGAGGGGACCTTATAAATGTTTATAAATATCTGAAGGGTGGGTGTCAGGAGGATGGGGCCAGACTCTTTTCAGTGGTGCCCAGCGACAGGACAAGGGGCAATGGGCACAAATTGAAGCATAGGAAGTTCCTTCTGAACATGAGGAAGAACTTCTTCCCTCTGAGGGTGAAGGAGCCCTGGAACAGGCTGCCCAGGGAGGTTGTAGAGTCTCCCTCTCTGGAGATATTCAAGACCTGCCTGGACAAGGTCCTGTGCGGCCTTCTGCAGGTGACCCTGCTTCAGCAGGGGGGTTGGACTAGATGACCCACAGAGGTCCCTTCCAACCCCTAACATTCTGTGATTCTGTGATTCTGTGTCCAGTAAGTAATCTGACCATCTTTCTTAGTTCTTAATTTTTATTACACTTAGTCATATGAGGAATGAAATACCTAATTTTTGACAGCAAATCAGTCTTTAGTTGTTTATTATCTCATATTAGTTTACACTGCCTTGCTTTTTTTCCAAAACCCTGTTTCCCAATAGCTATGGTTTCATTTTAGTTCTTATTTCTCTGAGCTTGCACATCTTGCACAGGGCCATTTTCAGCAAGAGGCTGGAAATCTGTTTGTCATGACCAAACTGAGAACATTGCTCATAACTCTAACCACTTGTCTTACTTCTGTGCCTTACTATTTCTTTACAGTTCCTTTTTTATGGAACTCAGGTGTGGATTTTTTGGAACTTGCATTTTCCTACTAGCCAAAACAGTTCTATTCACTGTGGTCTGATCTTTAAGAATGTCTGCTCATCGCTGGTTTTGCACAGCCTAATTTAAACTAAACTGAGGAAAAAAGTGTCATATTACTTACAGGCTCTCATTGTTTATGTTGAAGGTATGGCAGTTGTTCTCTGAAGGAAGTATTAATAGGCCTCTACTCTTCATATTTCTGAGACGCCCTGACAGTGTTTACAGATTAGTCCTACGTCTTGCTCATTTTCAAAACTAATTAATTGTGGTGAACACTAAAAACCACAGTAATTTCTTCCCCAGATCTATCAGAGGGTTACAACTAACATTCATATTTTTCAACAGACTGGTGATGCACATGTCTCCTCAAAAAAAACAAACAACCTACCTCAAAAGGCATGCATGATTTATATGGAAGTGAACCTACTTGCATCTTAAGCAGCTACCCTTTTTAACAAGCTCTGCAGTGCCAAGTGGCAGTGGATAGCCTCAGAGTGCTGCCGCCTGGAACTCCTTTCAAGAGCTGCTGTTACACATATATCCACATCCTGGTATCTTTTCTAGAGTGTCAGGCTTCTAGGGTAAGTAAGGTGTTCAGGAGTTGCGTGATCATAGTGTGTAGACAGAAACAGATGGGACTCAAGGTCCGAACATACACAATCCTTGATTAAGGAAAGTAAATTTTTTCAGGTCATGGGCCTGTTCTTACAAAAATATATAACAGCATGCCCATCAGCAGTACCAGTTTGGTTACTAGCCAACAAATAACTAAAAAACCCAAATGTTTGTATCACTGACAAGAAAATCAGAAGATATTCCAGAGCTGCTCTTATCAATCAAAAAAACCAATGAAGGATTTGTCACAATTAAATGAACTGTAGCATAATTTAGGACAAACAAGGCTTAATAAGTACTACAACTGTGAAGAAATGTGCTGCTGAATAGTATTTGTTTGTAAAAGTTAATGATTAGCAGCTTGTTATACTGAAATTGTACAAAATCAATATAGATATAAAACTCAAGAGCTGGCTGTCTCAAAAGGCACTAATCAGTCTGAAACAGCAGGATTGTTTAGTATCATTGTATCTATGACACTACCCCCAAAATACCCAGACTAAGTATTGAACATAAACCTATTGAAAAGTCTCAGAACTTTAGGCAAGAATCTACAAGGGACAGACAAATATACATGCAGATTCCAAATATAGCTCATGATGGAAGTGGATAACTTGACAGCTATCTCACACCATTTTTACCACTGGAATCCCTTGGAATTCAGAAAGCATAATCAAAGCATAAATCTAGAGTAAACAGGTACAAACAATAAGATAGTTAAATCCAGAATGCTAAAATGCCTCTTTTAAACTAAATGTGACTATATGTTAAGAAAACAGGAGGAGTGGTAGTGAAGAGTTATTGACAAGGACAAAAAAAAAAAAAATCCGAAGTCTTGATGCCATTAAGCCTAACTTGATTCCTAGAAATGGATGCTGCTTTGTAGCTACTGAACTCAAGGCAGTTGTGTCCTCAAATGAGTTTCTGCTAATAGCATTGACTTTTCCGTTCAATGAGAAAGTAACTGTAAATTAATTTTTTATGCCAAATAAGCTACTATGATTTTTATTACCAACACGAAAGAGATCTCATACCTGCATCTGAATGGTACAGTTAAAACAATGATATGACAAGTCATGTAAATCACGTTTTCTCAGATACAATGAACTGTTTTTGAAGTAAACCCAAACTCTTAGAGACATACTGATCCACTGATTTTTTAAAGACACTTTTAGCAGCAGGATATTCTAGAAAACTTTGAAAATAAAAATAATGAGACAGTTTCTGATAACATGTATTTTCTCTGGAGGAACATGATTTTGATTACATTTTCCATGGGAAAAAAAACCTTTAGAACAAAATCAAATGAACATGGCAAAAGACTAAGAGCTAGTCTTTTCCTTTTTTCTAACCCTTACACATTCCTGGATGTCTAAATAACTTTCAGGTAATGATCTTCCCTAGTGAAGAACTAAGCAGAAAGCTGAACGTGCATTTTCCACTTAACTATCCTGTTCACTAGTCTATGAGTTATTTCTGTGTTACTCTTCCTTGTTCTTCTGAAAAATACCTCAAGTTGGTTAGATAAATTAGAAAATATTAGAGTGGAAAATATAAACAAAATGTATAGATAATCGTAAATGAATATGATTTATCTAAAAAAAGTTTAACTCAATGCTGGGCATTCTGACTGAATCCTTTCAGTCATTGTTCTTTTATCCCTTGCTGTGATGGTGATATGCAATAGCTTCCTCTTCAAATTTGCTGCTATTTGCAGATGGCAAATACTACCCCAAGATAATTTCTTTCTGTATCTGAGATATTCATGGCTCTCCTGAATACATATGAAAATATACTACTAACTGCTCTAAAGCCTTGATCAAGATGTTAGGAAAATACAGTGATTTCACAAGGTCAGTGTGGGGGACATATCAGTAGTCACAGTTCTCACTACTGTATGACAGGAGAACAAAAAGGCTATGTACTCCTCAGGAGTTCATTTTGCGAATAAGATTCATTTCACTATTGGAGGATAACAGGATAGTTCAGGCTGGTAATCTCCTCAGGAAATTACCTGCTCAACCATCTGCTCAAACCAGGGTCAGCCACGAGGCTCAATGTTAGATCATGTCCAGTTCAGTCTGACACAAATCCCAGAGCCTTTTTTTGCAGAGCCACACTCCAGCCAGGCAGGCAGTCCCCAGCTCATATCATCCCAGGTGCAGGACTGGACATTTGTCCTTACTGAATTTCATAAGGTTCCTTTTGACCCATTCCTTCAGCCTGTTTGTATCTCTTTGGCTCACAGTCTGCCTTTGAACATATCAGCTATTCTCTTCACTTTGACATCATCTACAAGCTTGATGAGAGTGCCTTTTGTTGCCACTTCGGGGTTATTGATAAAAACATTAAATAGGACAGGTCTGAGGCTCATGCAGTACTCCACCTCTTACACAATCATAGAATCATTAAGTTTGCAAAAGGCCTGTAAGATCATCAAGTCCAACCATCCACCGAACACCACCATGCCTGCTAAATCATGTCCTGAAGTGTCAAACCCACACGTTTTCTGAACACCTCCAGGGATGGTGACTCAATCACCTCCCTGGGCAGCCTGTTCCAGTGCCTGACCACTCTTTCAGTGAAGAAATTTTTCCTAATATCTAATCTAAACGTCTCCTGGCACATCTTGAGGCCATTGCCTCTCGTCCTATTGCTAGTTAGTTGGGAGAAGAGACCAACACCTGCCTCACTACAATCTCCTTTCAGGTAGCTGTAGAGAGCGATAAGGTCCCCCCTCAGCCTCCTCTTCTCCAGACTAAACAGCCCCAGCTCCCTCAGCCGCTGCTCATAAGACGTTCTCTAGACCCCTCACCAGCCTCATTGCCCTTCTCTGGACACCCTCCAGCAATTCAATATCTTTCTTGTAGTGAGGTGCCCAAAACTAAACACAGTATTCAAGGTGCGGCCTCACCAGTGCCAAGTACAGGGGCACGGTCACCTCCCTACTCCTGCTGGCCACACTATTCCTGATATAATCCAGGATGTCAGTGGCCTTCTTGGCCACCTGGGCACACCACTGGCTCACGTTCAGCCAGCTGTTGACCAGTACCCCAAGGTCCTTTTCTGCCAGGCAGCTTCCCAGCCACTCTTCCCCAAGCCTGTAGAGTTGCATGGTGTTGTTATGACCGAAGTGCAGGACCGGCTCTTGGCCTTGTTGAAACTCGTATGATTGACCTTGGCCCATCGATCCAGTTTGTCCAGATCCTTCTGCAGAGCCTTCCTACCTTCGAGTAGATCAACACTGCTGTGCAATTTGGCGTCATCTGTAAACTTACTGAGGGAGAACTCAATCCCTTCATCCAGATCATTGTTAAAGATATTAAACAAGACTGTCTCCAAAACTGAGCCCTAGGGAACACCACTCTTGACCAGAAACTAGGTGGCGGTGGGGATCAAACTTGCTGCCCTTGGAACCAGCGTCCCATGACCTGGCTGCACGCCTACTGAGATCCCCTTGGTTCTTGCCAGCCTACAGGCAGAGTACAACCCATTGACCACAGCCGTCTGATCTCAACCATTTAAACTGCTTTTTACTCACCTGGACCACACACACAAGCTATAGCATCCTAACATGGGTGAAAGAATATTGTGTTGAAATCCTTGCCACAGTCAAGGTAAATAACACCCACTGCTCCGTGCTAATCATAGAAGTTTATCATAGAGGACAATTAGGTTGGGCAGGCATGATCTACCCTTGGTAAATCCAGGCTGACCGCTCCCAGTCACCACCTTCTCCTTCATTTGCCCAGACAGAGTTGCACGAGGACTTGTTCCATGGTTTTCCCAGGCAGTTAAGTGAGTCTGCAGTTCCACAGATTATCCATTTGGCCCTTTTTTGAGGACACGTGCCACCCCCATTTTTCTACAATTTTCAGGAACTTCTCCCAGCCTCCGGAAGTTTTCAAATATAATAGGTAGTAGCCTTGTCTCTCACCACCCTTGGATATAGTCCATCCAGTTTCACAAACATGTATGGGTTCAGTTCTTGAAAATAATCCCAGATTCAATCCTCATGTGCCACAGGTAAGTCTTCCTGAATCCTACTCCTAAACACAGAGGCCTGGGAGACCTTCTGATGGAGGCTCAGGCAAAGAAGGCATTGAGTACGTCATCTGTGTCGGTTGCCACTACTCTGTACAACAATAAACCAACATTTTCCTTGTTCAGCCTTTTGCTGCTTGATGTAACAGTAAAGGTCTTCTTGTTACCCTCAATGTTTCTACCAAGTCTCAGTTTCAGATGAGCTTTCACTTCCTTAACACCATCTGTACATTCCCAGGTAATGTTTCTAAATTCCTCCTAAAAACATTTTAACTAAAAAGATATCAAACAGGATTTTTACCATTTAAAAGTATGCTAGTTCTGAGTTGCTAAGGCCAAGGATGTTTATTCAAACAATTTTCATTCTTCCTAAAACAGACTCTGGAAAAAAAATCCTGCTGGAGTATTCTGTTTTCAAAAAAGCCTATCAGTGCAAAAAAAAATTTGTCTCAGACTTGCTTGTCTACTGTCCAAATACCAAAGAGAAATGTCTCTCTAAATATACATACGCTTATATTCTTGGCAGTCCATCCATTTTTAACATCAAAAGAGCAAATATTTGTAATATAATGTAATTCTAACTCTTGATTGCTCAAAGAATCTGGAAGAACAAGTGTTCTACCACAGTATAAGGAAGTCCCAGGAAAACAGATATATTCACACTTTTACACTTGAAGGACAATGGAAAACAAGAACAATACTAAGTAACCTCCAAATAAAATAAATGCAAGTATTTAATCCAGCTTAATCTGGATATTTAATCACTTTCCAACAGAAGTCAAGTGTATGGCTATGTTAAAAGAACTGTAAAGTTCAGGGAAGATTGTGCTGCTTTTTAACAAATGCTTTGGATTTTATTACTTTGGATAAATACATGTTTGCTTATTATTGCACTTTGCAATTTTAAGTTTATACTGCCATACCTCTCCTATGAGTACAGGCTGAGAGAGTTGTGGCTGTTCAGCCTAGAGAAGACAAGGGTCCGGGGTGACCTTATAGCAGCCTTCCAGTACCTGAAGGGGGCCTACAGGAAGGATGGAGAGGGACTTTTCACAAGGGTGTGTAGTGATAGGACAAGGAGGAATGGCTGTAGACTAAAAGTAGACAGATTTAGATTAGATATTAGGAAGAAATTCTTCACCATGAGGGTGGTGAAACACTGGAATAGGTTTCCCAGAGATGTTGCGGATGCCCCTTCCCTGGAAGTGTTCAAGGCCAGACTGGATTGAGCTCTGAGCAGCCTGGTCTAGTGGAAGATGTCCCTGTTTGTGGCAGGGGGCTTGGAACCAGATGATCATTAAGGTCCCTTCCAACCCTTACCATTCTATGATTCTATGATTCTATGTGTTTCCAAGTGTAGACTAATAATAAGAATCACTGTAACTGCCATCAGATATTACCAACTTGAATTTAAAATATCTGAAATGTTCCTATAAAATTCACAGCAAATACAGCAGAGGATTCAAAGCTGGAGCAAAACACAGCAGAGAGGAGTCAAGAATAGAGAAACATATGTTCCCAGCACATGAAAACTGTATAATTTTATGTAGAAATCTCAAGCCACATTTGCCTTTGAAGAAACTAATTACAAACAAACCTACATTTTTCTCCAACAAATGAGATATCAAAATTGAGTACTGGAACTTAAAAGCACACTAAAATACACCCACTTTCACCTGCTGACTTTTAGACAGTGGTGATTTTGTCTGCATCTCTGTTCAACTCCTAATGTAAAACCTTTTTCTTTCAAAAGTGTTAAGCTACTAAATTACATAAAACTAAACACTACCTCATTTTATAAGCTGGAAAAAAATGTTCTTCAGATATTTTAAATGTTAACTTTTCCAAGTAGGCCGAATTTTCAAAACATTGTTCTCATGGGGATATCATAGTGTTGTTTGGGGAATACTCAAGAGCTGTTTGGAAAAACCTTCAAGTCACCTAGTGTTGAGTCACTCCTTCTTATTTCTAAGTGCTGGACAGTAGTAAATAAAAGAGGCAGACTTTTCTAAGCTGTTTAAGGTTTTTGTTCATCAGGTTTGATTTTAATGGCAATTTCACAAAATCTAAGTACTGTGAGGATGTCAGCCTAAGTATTGGCCTGGGGATATTTTTTTAATACAAATAAATCACTGAAGGTGTCAAAGGCACAGTAAACAAGCACTTAAGAATCACCCATGTTCCATTTATCTTCACTGTATTGAACAGAAAACCACTCAAATATAGGTGTAGAAGTGCTTTATAAGTGTTTTAATGTTCAGTTAGACATACAGAATTGTTTTGTCCATATGTCCACACACTTTCTATTTCTATGTTCAAGAATGCAGAAGTGCTTGTTTATTGCATGCCCGGGTTCACATCCTGTGCCTATGCTTACATAAAAAAATGAATATAAGATGCTGCTAGATCTAGTAATGAATAAGTTTAGCTTATTACAATCTCCAAACATTTGTAAAAGATATGTAAGTTAATAGGAGTGTAAGTATTTTTATGCCTGTTCATGATACAACAAGCCGGGAAAAAGATCTAAGGAAAATCAAGAAGGTCAAATACTATCTTCTATACAGAAAAAGAGAAGATTGGTTGCTTGTGTTGTCTGATACATACCTATCAAATTCAGTGCTAGTGTCATACGACGGGGTTGGTTTGGGTTTGGTTTTGGTTTGTGCATAAGCACATTAGTTGCAGTGAGGTCTCCTTCTTGATTTAGAATAGCATAATGTGCCAATGAAAATTATTTAAAAACAAGTAGACAACAATTAGTCCTTTTGTTTCTGGAGTTGATATCATTCCCTTTTCGTTTAATACTTCTGTAAGATTAGTGTTTTCTGGTAAACCACTGCACTGCACACATCTCTGTTACCATTTTCCATGTAGTCATTTATAGTTGCTAATTAAAATATTGTTTTCCTGATTATTTATTTTGCAGACATTACAGTTTTGTTTCAGCATTATGAGATTTAATGTACTGTCCAATTAATCTTTCCCTGCTTTGGTTTAGTTAAACTAGACAATATACATTTAATGTTGTAGCAGACATCGATTTAACAGAGGAAAAGAGCGGAAGAATCTCAGTTGTTTGCACTGGCTGTTGTAATATACTCTTTCCTGCACCAGGTGACTCAGTGACAGTTCTGTGTCAGGACTCTATCTGGCTCTCATTTGCAGTTACACTGAATTCTACTTAAAGAATTATATCATGGTAATTAATTTCCTGCCAGACTGATCTGTTGTAACAAATAATGTCTTCTCCAAGCCACGCAGTCTGCAGAAATGCAGATGACATACATAAGACCTTTTCAAGCAGACCTGCACATACAGCTCTTGAAAAACTGAAACTTTTTGTCCGAAAAAGGTTCGGTGATGTAGGCAGGAAATTCTTACTCACAAGGAAACAGGTCCTCTGGGGACAAAAGTGTCAGTGTATTTACACTTTGAGGTAATCATCTTTCATGTCTATTTACACAAGATGATATCCTCTAGAGATACTGGAATTGCATTTTTCAGGGTTTTTCAGGGTTTTTTGTTGTTTGTTTTCTTTTTTAAACTATTTTTACACTAATACCTTGGACTTTTCCCTGTCACTGCTCTACTCAGATACTTACTTTTCTGTGTCTGTCTGATACTTTCAGCTTAATTTTTCCTCTAAGCATGAAAGATTAAGACTTCCTATTAAGCTCAATACTGGACCAACTTCATTTTCCGTTCTTCTTGTTTTCTGTGTTATGCTGCAGAAGGGCCCTTTAGGCTGTCTGAAAGTAACAGCATGGTTTTGTTATTGGAGCATCTGATAGCACAAAGTACAAACTGTTCTTGTCTGTCTTTTATTATTTTCTCATATCAACACAGGAGATTTTAGATTGGATGCTCCTTTCATATTTGAAACTGTCTATGCAATTGTACTGAAATCATGTTTTACATACTAAAGATGTTAAGGAGCTCACAACAGTTTTTGTCCTATTTTATCTCGTGGGTATAAATAACGAACAAAAAGAATTTCAGATGTTTTTTGAGTCTGTCATAAACTCTAGCCTCCAGCCCATCAACAGGGCTAGCTTAACTTCTCCTCATATTCAAGTGAGAAAGGATAGACCTGAGGCACACCACAGCTGAGGCAAAGGCCATGGCAGCCCAGTCATCTGGGAAGAGGAAGACAACAGGCTGCAGAATCCCCTGGTATATTCAGGGTCCTGTCAATATCAAAGGAAATGTATTACAATATGGCTTTAGCAAGTACAATACCAGAAGAAAATACAGTGGACTAGGGAAAATTAATCTCTAAATAAAATAACAGTCTGCTTCTTGGGATAGCTTGAAATTTGGGAGGACAAAGGAAACAATTATACTTTATGACACTAAGAAGTGAAACAGTCAGCAAGGGGTTTTGCTAGTGAGTGTACTCAAAATACCTCCTCTCCAAAAAAACACAAAATAAACAAAAATAAAACCTAGAAAATAAGGCCAGCAAAAATCCCAAAACGAAAGAAAACAAAAAGAAGACAAGTGAAAAACACATTGCTAGTTATATAGTAACAATTTATGTCAAATTTTGTTCTAGTCACAAATCATTTTCTGTGTTGCAGCTCTGATTAGAAAGTCTCAAGACATTGAAATGCTCAATGATCTACACGGAAATATAGTGTTCAGTGCATCAGAAAGCAGCGGGATAAAAACAAGATAAAAACAAGACATTTGTCTATGCAACACTGATACATACAAGATGTAAATAGAATGTATACTGTTGGTATTTATGTATAGGCAGATTCAAAGTAAAACCAGTGGTAATTAAAATTTGCTGCACTAAGCCGCTGGCACAAACATTGTCATAAGATGAATGCAAATTGGCTGAAAACTGTCCTTCTGTCTGTCCTTAATCACAGAATGACAGAATCACAGAATGGTAGGGGTTGGAAGGGACCTCTGGAGATCATCTAGTCCAACCCCGCTGCCAAAGCAGGTTCACCTAGAGCAGGTTGCACAGGACCTCGTCCAGGTGGGTTTTGGTGTATTAGCCACTCCTCCCAGTTTTGTGTCATCAGTGAACTTACTGAGGGTACACTTTATCCCTTCATCCAGGTCATTAATGAATAAGTTGAACAAGACTGAGCCAAGTGCTTAACGCTCCTCTCCCAGGTCCCTCTCCGCAGAGTAGCTTTTCAGCAGGTCAACCCCTAGCCTGTACTGGTGCAGAAGTGTGAAGTCAAGTGAGTGTTAAGTTTAGCATTTACATTGACAAAAAAGAATCACAAAATACTTCACTGCCAAAACTTCCTTGTTGGATATTGCGCAGATAATGAGCACATAAAGTCGAAGACATTTCACGTTAATATTGAAATATAGTTTTTCAATATTTTAGAAGAAAAGATTGAAAAAGGTAAAAGTAAACTGGTTAGTTAAAGGATGATAAAACTGAAATACATAAGAGAAATGAAGAGTAAAGTAAGTACTGGATGTGATCAGTCAATGCAGTTTCAAACAAAATTGTATCTGTGTGTGCAAGAAGCTGGAACCTTTACAGGAGTAACTTGACTGGAGTTCCACACCAGAAACTATACGTAGCATTCAGGTAGAGCTTAAGACACACAGATTTAGCTGTCTTTGTATTTAGGCAAGTAAGTGTCTATAGACATATTAAGTGTAGGTCCACAGTGTAGCCAATGGAGAAGGAGTTACAGAATTATAGAATCAGAGAATGCTCGAGGTTGGAAGAACCTGTGGAGACCAACTAGTCCAACACCCTTCTCAGTGCATGGTCAGCTAGAGCAGGTTGTTCAGGTCTGTGTCCAATAAGGTTTTGAATACCTCCAAGGATAGAGACTCCACAGCCGCTCTTGGCAACCTGTTCCAGTGCTCAACCAACCTCAAAATAAATAAGCTTTTTGTTTGATTGTTGAAAATAATTTCCTCTCCTAAAATTTGTGCTCCTTGTCCCTTTCTCTGGGCACCACTGAGAAAGGCTATATGATTTTTACTCCCCTCTTGCCCCCATCAGGTACTTATGCATACTGACCATTTTCTCCTGAACCTTCACTTCTACAGGCTGAACTGTCCAAACTGTCTCAGCCTTTCCTTCCATGACAGATGTTCCCATCCCTAAATCATCTTTGTGGCCCTTCTCTGGACTTGCTCCAGTATGTCCCTGTCTCTCTTGTAGTGTGGAGTCCAGGACTGGATTAAGGTCACCAGATGTGTCTCACCAGTGCTGAACAGAGGGGAAAGGATTACGTCCCTCAGCCTGATGGCAACATTCCTCTGAATGCAGCCCAGGAAACCACTGACACACTTTCATGCAAGGGCCCATTGCTGGCTCATTTTCAACATGGACTCCAAGGTATTTTTTTCTGCAAATCTACTTTCCAGACAGTCATTCCCAGTGTGTGTTGCTTCATGAGGTTATTCCTCCCCAAGTACAGCGCTTTGCCCTTCCCTTTGCTGAACTTTGTAAGACTCCTGTGAACCTACTTTTGCAGCCTGTCGAGGTCCTTCTGAATGGCAGTGCAACCATCTGATATATTGGCCATTCCTGCCAATTTTGTATTGTCTGCAAACTTGCTGAGGGTGAATGCTGTCCCATCATCCAGGTCATTATCCAAAATATTAAATGTTTGATGTACACTACTAGTGACTGGCCACCAGCTGGACTTTGTATGTCTGATCACAACCCTTTGAGTATGACAGTGCAATCAGTTTTCAGTTAACCTCATTGTCCATTTCAGCCCATACTTCATCAGCTTGTTAATGAGGATGTTATGGCCACGGTGCCAAAAACCTTGCAAAAAGTCAAGCAAAATGACAGCCACTACTCTCCCTTGTCCACTGAGCTAGTCATTTCATTGTGGAAGCCTATCAGGTCAGTCCGGCATGATTTCCCCTTAATATGTCTGAAAATGGTTTCCAGGAATGTTTGCTGCTGCATCTTCCCAGGGATTCAGATGGGGCTGAAAAAGCCCTGGGAACTCTTTCCTGCCTTTCTTCGGAATAGGAGTGACATTTTCATTCTTCCAGTCCTCAGGAACCTACAGTGATTTCCATGACCATTCAAAGGCTGTTCAGAGTGGTTTCTCAATAGTATCAGGCAGTATGTTCAAGGTTTATGGGTGCATCCATGGAGTTATTTGCACCAGGAGTTATTTGCTTATCCATGAAGGCCTCTTGTCATCTTTGCCTGACTGCCTGCACATTGAGAGGGACTGTTCTTAAGCTTGGACGAGGTGATGCCTGATAATCAACCGTCTTTCCTGGACCCCTCTTATCTCCAGGACCAACTCCAATAGAATTCTTTGAAGCATTTTCATGTGGTCCTGCTTTTTACCTTGTTCCCTCCCCTCAGGATCCTGAACTCCATCATTTTGTGGTCACTGCAGCCAAGGCTGCCCCCAACATTCACGCCTCCAACCAGTGCTTCTTTGTATGTGGTGCAATGCAGTATCAATACAATGAACACAAAGACAATTGCTAGAGCACTTTTCAGCTAACCTGAAACTAGACACTTGCATCAGGTTGGCTAAACACATGTATTGATCTAGAACAGAATCCTTCCCACAAGGCTTTGTTAGTTACTGGGTTTTTTAATTTCATTTTACTGTTCATAATATATTGATTTTCTCATAGGAAGACCAGTTTTTGAAAGGAATAGAATATTTGCAGCTGTAGAAGGGATTACGCTGACAACAGATTATGGCAAGAACTCCACTTCCTACCTCCTATTTTGTAGTTAACAGTCCACAATCGATGATTGCTCTCTACTTATCCTGTGACATCGTACACAGTCAGAACAGATATTTCAAATAAATTTAGTATAGAATCGGTGCATTTTTTTCAACACAAGAAGCAAGTATGTGAGGAAAGAGAGGTAGAAGGCAATACAATTTATCCTTTTTTTCAGTACTCATCTTTTGAGGGAAAAAGCAGAACATCAAAGGGTGTCAAAAAAGTAGAGTATAATCTAGAGCTATATTCACTATAAGTAATGGAAAGTAAGTGTACAGGAATAAAAATTACAGTTCATTTAAGATACAGCAGCAGCAAAGTGTACCAAAACAACACGGGTAGATGATATTGGTTAATTTACTCTTTCAGATGTTGTGGACCTGCTATTGAAATATCGCTCAAGAATGAGACATAACTTAGAACAGTTCCTTTACTTCAGAAGGACAATACAAAAATATAACATAGTGGAACTGGAAGAAGAAAGCCAACAATCAAATTCAACCTCTGCAATGAGTTCCCTGAATATAACTTAGAAGTGGGCATGGTCTATTTAGTGTGCAATATAAATAAAAATCATCAGTTACAGCATAAATCACTATGTTTACATAACTGATTTTATCAGGACCAAAGGGTAAACCAGAGCTGAGCATTCTACAGTAAGTCTTTTTTACCACTAAGCTCTGTGGAGCAATGTTATCACTTAGTTGTCTACTTAACCTCATTCTGTTAACCTAGTAGGAAGCAAAGAGGAGCAAAGAAACCTTTATTACTGTTGTATACTATTATTCCTTTCCAGTTTTCAAGTTGCTGATGAAAAATCTGTATTTCTTGGATTATGTGTACTTGGGGAACTATGTTAGCATACAAAAATCCAACTACTTCAACTATATATGATTACAGTGAACATAAATAATTTTGTGGAAGGGTTTCAATAGCATCCTTTACTGATACTACCAAGTGATGAAGGGTAATTAAAAATGAAAAAGTGTAGAAAGTAGGTATATATTTGCTCAAGAGGGAACTTTCGAGGCTCAAGACTAAAATAATGTATGAATGATGCTTACTTGCACAAGGGCAAAGGAATATGTAATTTAAGCTTAGAAGTTCTATTTCAAATAGCATCTTACTCCATGAAATGTATTCAGGATTCCTGGAGACTACTCATGTGCGAGGCATACCCATAACAGGGTTTTTCTCTGATGCAACAACTTGGAAGGATAGTTTGGATCAGTTAAAGCAATTACAGGAGACATGTGGTAAGGTATAGAAGAGTAAAGGGACTAAGGAAGAAGGATGAAGAAACATTAATGCTTTTCTCTTGATGGTATATATTCCTTCTGACTTCTAGGTTTATCTATAACATTGCATTCAACATCATTGCCATCATTAGCTGCATTTCAAATAAATGTAACAATTCTGGCTGTTAGATTAAAATTGTGTACTTAAATGCCTGCAGAGAAAGTGAAGCAGAGCAAGAGTGTCTTGAGGAGGAAAGTTGTGCTTACTCAAGATTAGCAGCCCCTTCTTCTCAGAAAAATTTTGTTTCAGGACTGAAATAGATTATTTGTGTCTTAAAGACTGAAGCAATTAAAACTCTATTTGCTTATCAGTTATGTTTATTCTTAGATAATAACTTACACTAGTTTCCAGTTTGCATCTTTCTTCTGTTAGCAGTCCTTACCTCAAGGGAAGAAATTTATAGGAGAAAGACTATTTTTTAAGGTAAATGACATGTTTACTTACCTGCTATGCCTGTCATATATTTTTACTTGCCCACTGCAGACCACTGAAGTTGGTCATCCACAAAAGGAGACACATGAAGAAACTCAACAACTAAATCTCTTAGAAGATTCCTATACTTAAGCTTAGTCTTTATCCTCAGCCATAAATCTTTTCTCTAATGGGCTAACAAATGATCAAAGTTAAAGCTGAATGTTTAAAAATGTGTGTTTCAACCATTAAAGAATCTGATTTTTATTAAACACAAGGCAATAATATTTAGGATTCCGAATCCATATCTAGTGTGCTGCCTCTGATTTTCTTAATTCTAGAAAATTGTGTTCCTCAGGTAAAGCTGTGTAATTATTTTTGCTCCAACACAGCCCTTCCTACCAAAGAATGTTCTCATGGTATCATGATGTCTGTTTTCTAGGGACAACAGCAGACAACGCTTTTTTTCAGTTGTGCTAATTTGAAATTTTCAAGAAGGTTCAATTCAACTACAGAAAAAAGTTTTTATGACAGTAACCAAACACTAACAGTCTGAGTTGGAGATACAGAATGCAGTAAAGGTCACAATACTACATGATACTTGCTGGCATATGCAGATATCAATACCTAGGATGTCTACTGATAGCATATAAAAGTAAAAATTCCATAAGTACCGACACTACTCACTAGTGCTGATGCTCGTATGACTTTCTCCTATATGATTGATCTTACAGAAAAGAAATAATTTGAATTACATTTCCAAGCCAGGTAAAATAAAAGCAATATAATTCTTCTCATCTAGACTCCTACCACATAGAACTCTCAATGTCAGAAAATCATAAAAACAGCTTTCATAGACAATGGAAATAGATATATCTAGAATATTAATCATCTCAACCTAATATAGCTCTGTAAAACAAGCCAAGTGCATCACAACAAAAAAGTTTCCATGGATACCTGCTATACTGCAGCTATTGAAAGAGTTTAGACAGTTAGCTCTGATGCAATTTTTTACACTGCTGATACATATGTTATAAGCTAGATTAGGTGACCTCCTTGCAGTCATCTCAATATTTCTGGAAAGAGTTGAAAACAACATTTATGTGTCCTTTTACGATATTGCAAACAGAACCACACTGGAAAGATCAAGCAGGATTCTCTATACTGTTCTTCTAATTAGCAATCACAGAATCACAGAATCACAGAATAGTAGCGGTTGGAAGGGACCTCTGTGGGTCATCTAGTCCAACCCCCCCGCCGAAGCAGGGTCACCTACAGCAGGCTGCACAGGACCTTGTCCAGGCGGGTCTTGAATATCTCCAGAGAAGGAGACTCCACAACCTCCCTGGGCAGCCTGTTCCAGTGCTCCGTCACCCTCAGAGGGAAGAAGTTCTTCCTCATGTTCAGATGGAACTTCCTGTGCCTCAGTTTGTGCCCATTGCCCCTTGTCCTGTCACTGGGCACCACTGAAAAGAGCTTGGCCCCATCCTCCTGACACCCACCCTTCAGATATTTGTAGGCATTTATAAGGTCCCCTCGCAGCCTTCTCTTCTTCAGGCTGAACAAGCCCAGTTCCCTCAACCTCTCCTCGTAGGGGAGATGCTCCAGTCCCCTCACCATCCTCGTAGCCCTCCGCTGGACTCTCTCCAGTAGCTCCTCATCTTTCTTGAACTGGGGAGCCCAGAACGGGACAGAGTACTCCAGATGAGGCCTCACCAGGGCAGTGTAGAGGGGAAGGAGAACTTCCCTCGTCCTGCTGGCCACACTCTTCTTGATGCACCCCAGGATCCCATTGGCTTTCTTGGCAGCCAGGGCACACTGCTGGCTCATGGTTAACCTGTCGTCCACCAGGACACCCAGGTCCCTCTCCGCAGAGCTGCTCTCCAGCAGGTCCACCCCAAGCCTGTACTGGTGCATGAGGTTGTTCCTCCCCAGGTGCAGGACCCTGCACTTGCCCTTGTTGAACCTCATCAGGTTCCTCTCTGCCCAGCTTTCCAGCCTATCCAGGTCACGCTGAATGGCAGCACAGCCTTCTGGTGTATCTACCACAACTCCCAGTTTGGTGTCGTCAGCAAACTTGCTGAGGGTACATTCTAACTCTTCATCCAGGTCGTTGATGAAGAAGTTAAACAAGACTGGGCCCAGTACTGACCCCTGGGGGACACCACTTGTTACCAGCCTCCAACTAGACTCAGCACTGCTGATGACAAGCCTCTGAGTTCTGCCATTCAGCCAGTTCTCTATCCACTTCACCGACCACTCATCCAGCCCACACTTCCTCAGCTTCCCTAGGAGGATATCATGGGAGACTGTGTCGAAAGCCTTGCTGAAGTCTAGGTAGACAACATCCACGGCTCTCCCTTCGTCTACCCAGCAAGTCATGTCATCTTAGAAAGCTATTAGATTGGTCAGGCATGATTTCCCCTTGGTGAATCCATGCTGACTACTCCTGATAACCTTCTTTTCTTCCACTTGCTTCATGATGGCCTCCAGGATAAGCTGCTCCATCACCTTTCCCGGGATGGAGGTGAGGCTGACTGGCCTGTAGTTCCCTGGGTCCTCCTTCTTGCCCTTTTTGAAGACTGGAGTGACATTGGCCTTTCTCCAGTCCTCGGGCACCTCTCCTGTCCTCCAGGACCTCTCAAAGATGATGGAGAGTGGCTCAGCAATGACATCCGCCAGCTCCCTCAGCACTCGTGGGTGCATTCCATCGGGGCCCATGGATTTGTGGACGTACAGATCGCTTAAGCGATCTCTCACACAGTCCTCCTCGACCAAGGGAAAGTCATCCTCTTTGTAGGCTTCTTCTCTTACCTCCGGGGCCTGGGATTCCTGAGGGCCAGTCTTAGCACTGAAGACTGAAGCAAAGAAGGCATTCAGTAGCTCTGCCTTCTCCGCATCCTCCGTCACCAGGACACCCGCCTCATTCAGCAGCGGCCCCACGTTGTCCCTAGCCTTCCTTTTGCTGCTGATGTAGTTGAAGAAGCCCTTCTTGTTGTTTTTGACATCCCTTGCCAGCTTCAATTCCAGGTGAGCCTTGGCCTTCCTCGTCGCATCCCTGCATGCTCTCGCCACGTTTCTGTACTCTTCCCAAGTGGCCTGTCCCTCTTTCCACATTCCATGGACTATTCTCTTCTGCCTGATCTCCACTAGAAGCTCCTTGTTTAACCATGCAGGTCTCCTGCCTCCTTTGCTAAATTTCTTTCTCAGGGGGATGCATTGCTCCTGTGCATGGAAGAAGTGTTGTTTAAAGAGAGACCAGCACTCATGGACCCCCCTGCCTTCGAGAGCCCTGGCCCACGGGATTCCTCCCAGTAGCTCCTTGAAGAGGGCAAAGTCAGCCCTCCTGAGGTCCAGGGTTTTGATCCTGCTTATCGCCCTGCTTCCTCCACACAGGATCCTGAACTCAACAATTTCATGGTCACTGCAGCCGAGTCTACCTCCAACCTTCACATTCTCCACCAGTCCCTCCTTGTTTGTTAATACAAGGTCCAGCAGAGCACCTTTCCTTGTTGGTTCCTCCACCACTTGCATCAGAAAGTTATCATCAATGTTCTGTAGAAACCTCCTGGATTGCGTCTGCCTAGCTGTATGGTCTTCCCAGCTGATGTCAGGGTGGTTGAAGTCCCCCATGAGAACCAGGGCCTGTGACTGTGAGGCTGCTTGCAGCTGCCTGTAGAAGGCCTCATCAACCTCCTCCTCCTGGTCAGGTGGCCTGTAGTATACACCCACCGTAATGTCACCTGTGTGAGCCTGTCCCTTAATTCTAACCCACAAGCTTTCAACTCATTCCTCATTTGCCCCCGGGCCAAGCTCAATGCATTCCAGTTGCTCCCTCACATGTAGAGCAACTCCCCCACCTCTCCTTGTTGGTCTGTCTTTCCTAAAGAGTCTGTAGCCATCTATGACAGCATGGCAGTCATGCGAGTTGTCCCACCACGTTTCTGTGATGGCGACCAAGTAGTAGCTGTCCTGCTGTATAGTGGCTTCCAGCTCCTCCTGTTTATTGCCCATGCTACGTGCATTGGTGTAAACACACTTGAGCTGGGCTGTCAATCTCACCCCTGACCCTGGCACGCCAAGCCTAGGCTCATCCCTAGTGAGCTAGGCAATATCCCCTTCCCCCTTCGAACCTAGTTTAAAGCCCTCTCAATGAGCCCCACCAGCTCGTGTCCAAGAATTTTTTTCCCCCTTTGTGATAGCTGAGTTCCACTTGATGCCAACAGGCCCGGTGCTGTGTACACCTCCCCATGATCAAAGAAGCCAAAATTTGACTGATGGCACCAGTCCCTGAGCCACCTGTTAACCAGGTGAGTTTTCCTGCCCCTTTCAGTGCTGTTCCCTGCCACTGATGGGATGGAGAAAAACACCACCTGCGCCCCTGATCCCTCAACCAGTCGCCCCAGTGCCCTGAAGTCCCTTTTGATGGCCTTGGGACTTCTTTCTGCTATCTCGTCCCCGCCAACCTGCATTACCAAGAGGGGGTAGTAATCAGCAATTTTATAATGAATGCTCAGTTAGGCCACAGAAAAAAAGGCAGAATTGCAGGACTTCGTCTCTCAGATGAATGCTCTCACCAGCACTCTAAAGAGTCAGAATTCCCTTTCTGGAACAGCCTATAGGCTGGTGAATAAAGTTCCTTGGAAAAAGGCAGTGTGAAGCTCTTCAGACTGCAATTTTGAGCTGAGAAGCTTAAATGCAACTGAAGTCTTCTAATTGATTTAGCCCAGAGGAAACTGTGAACTACTGACAATGCAAACAGGGTGCTTTGTTGGGAAAAGCAATAGACACTTTCTTGTCTGTCTGGAATATAGTGGGCAGATGGCAGCTCACTCTGCATCAGCTAAAAGCTAGGCAGAAGCCAGCGTTGATCTGACTAAATGAGAAACTGTTTTCAGCTGGCTGTGTGTGTGTACAGAGACAGCTTTGTATATACTCCTTGTTGTCCAGCTACAACTGTCATGCAAAAAACACACTTGCTGAGGATCAAGACTATACACTTGTGCTCAACCAGGAGTGAAACTAATCCATAATTGTGCCACATATTACACCTCTCTGTTATGAAATACCTCTCTTTTTAAGAACTGTTAATCACTGTCACCTTGAAATTTCCTGTATCTCATAGCCATGGGTAGAAGAATCACAGAATCACAGAATCACAGAATCACAGAATAGTAGGGGTTGGAAGGGACCTCTGTGGGTCATCTAGTCCAACCACCCCGCCGAAGCAGGGTCACCTACAGCAGGCTGCACAGGACCTTGTCCAGGCGGGTCTTGAATATCTCCAGAGAAGGAGACTCCACAACCTCCCTGGGCAGCCTGTTCCAGTGCTCCGTCACCCTCAGAGAGAAGAAGTTCCTCCTCATGTTCAGACGGAACTTCCTGTGCCTCAGTTTGTGCCCATTACCCCTTGTCCTGTCACTGGGCACCACTGAAAAGAGCTTGGCCCCATCCTCCTGACACCCACCCTTCAGATATTTGTAGGCATTTATAAGGTCCCCTCGCAGCCTTCTCTTCTTCAGGCTGAACAAGCCCAGTTCCCTCAACCTCTCCTCGTAGTGGAGATGCTCCAGTCCCCTCACCATCCAGAAAAATCTGGCCATGCCACTTATGCCTCATATCAAAGTACTAGGAAGATTTTATGGTTAATTCTTCACTTTTGTATACCTGAGCTGGTCAACAGTTACAGAAATTAAGCTTCTAGAATTGGAATATATACTGACAGACCTTTGCTTTACAAGAGAAATTCTGTGTGCCCTCAACGGAAAAAAAAAAAAAAAAAAAGGAGCAAAAATGAAAAAGATTAATATTATCAAAAACAGCTGTATAAAACAAGGACTCTTTATTGTTTCCATGGTTTTAGTAAGACATCCCTGCATAAAGCTGTCTGTGTGCCAGCATGTCACGTCTTTGGTGCTGACCGACATATTCTAACAAGAAGTTGTTCTGCAATGGTTACTTCCCAGCACCAGCATTGGTGGCAGGTAGAGAATGAGCAACGTCAACCATGTGCTGAAAACATGCTACAAGGACTGAGAAAAGTTTCTGATTATCTATGTTGGTTTCTACAGGATAGATGTTATTGACTTAGTCACTTTTTCCAGGATGTTTCTCCATCCCAGCTACCAGGATACAGATGCAACTGCATTTCCATTAGCAAATGCAACTTGTGTGCTTCCTAATCCTTTCAAAACCCTCAGCAGTTAGAAACTGCAGCAGAATCACTGACACAAGATACTTTTTATTAAATACCTGATATTTTCTGTAATTGTAATCACAAATGAGGGCATTGACATAAAAGGAAATCACTTAGTATTATAATGAAAATCTTCTTGTAAACTGGACCCACAATCTGAAGTCATAATTCATTAGATATGGCAGAGATAAGATTGTAACAAGGAAGAAATGAGAATTAAAATAATACGAAATTACACTGCAGCCCTACTCTATCAGAATACCATCAGACCATCCAGGACATTTTTAAAATGTTATCTCACAGTAAAAAGAGCAGATGTTTAGAGGAGAAGAAAAAAAAAAAAAAAAGGAAAGTAATTAATTACATCCTTATTTAATAATTTTTTCCAGCTTTCCCTTCCTTTCCAGAAATCCACGAATTACTGAGTGGAAACTACTCTGAACCAAAATTTGTAGTAGTCTCTGATGAACCTGTCTTCTCTGTACTCTTCAAATACTTTTTCAGCATCTTTGGTGGTTTTGTTATTTGTTCTCTAGTTCTTTAAACATTTATTATGAGACACAATGAAGAAACATTTTCAGTTACACTTCTCCATCCACTGTGGTTTTACCATTACAGTATATAGTCAATAATTTCTAGTTAAATGTTTTCTATATTATTGGTTGCTTCTTTCATAAGAATGCTTATATTCTATGTTTTATTTTCTTTCTGTTTGTGTGTTTTCTTGTTTGTTTGTTTTTTCACCACTAGCATTTTTAGGGAATGATATCCAGACACTTGTTCAGCAAATAAATAGCAAATTAAGATACACCAAATGGAGTATGTGCATTACTCAGTACTTTTATGTTTTGGATTTGACCACTTTTATTTCATTCTTTTCGTCTACCACTACTATCACAGAATCATAGAACATCCTGAGTTGGACGGGACCCACGAGGATCATTGAGTCCAACTCCTAACTGCACACAGGGCAACCTAGAATCTAAAGCATGTATCTAGGAGTGCTGTCCAAATACTGACAGGCTTGGGACCATGACCACTTCTCTGGGGTGGTTGTTCCAGTGCTTGACCAACCTCTCAGTGAAGAACTTTCTCCTAATGTCCAATCTGAACTTCTGATGCAGCTTTAAGCCATCCCATCACGTCCTATCACCAGACACCAAAGAGATGAGGTCAGCACCTCCCTTTACTCTTTCCCTCATGAAGTTGTAGACAGCAGTGAGGTCATCTCTTAGTGTTCTCTTTAAGCTGAACAACCCTCCATCACTCCTCATATCTCATGCCCTCTAGTCCCTTCACCATCTTTTTTGTCCTCCTTTGGACACGTTCTAATATTTTCATATTCTTCTTATATTGTGGAGCCCAAAAGTGCAAGGAGTACTCAAGGTGAGGATGCACTGATGCTGAGTAAATTCAGCTTTCTCATGTTTGAATTCCTTTAAACCTCTGCAGTGATTGCTGTCTTGTCATGGCTATTTGCATCGTTTGGTTCTGAAATATCTTCTACTTTTTCTATTAAGGAGTGGTTCTTAGAACTTCTCTGCTCGAATTTCAATGTAGAGATGTGATTTGTTTTTCCTCATAGTATTATCTTTTGTACTCATTTTACAATCTTATGAGTTCCACCAACTATTTCTGGCAGGCTTCCTGATTCTGATGTTCTTGAAACAGTTTTTGTTAAAAGGTTTGATACTTTCAGTTAATTGCTTTCCTCAAAATTATTTTGGCTTTTTTTTACTGCTTTTTTTCATAATTAGTTTGCTAGTTTATTTTTTTTTTAACTTTTCTTTCCAAATAATGCTATTGACTTAGAAGAGTGAACATACTGAAAATTTTGTAATACTTTATTTTTTTCACTGTCCCTAGATGTTTTACCCTAGCTTTGAAGAGATCATGACTATTACTGTTTCTGATTAATATTTTTTAAAAAAGGTACAAGCTTTCTAGAATTATTTATGGCACAGAGTAACAGAATATAGTCAAATAATTTTCATAGATAGCTGCTTAAATATTTATATGGGGTTTCTTTAGTGGAAAGTAATGTGGGGTGGATTGTTGTATTTAGTATTAATTTGCCTTTATAATGTGATTAATTTGGTAGTATCCATCTGTACTAAAGTTATATTGAACATAACATGATTGTCTCATATTCTTCCTTTTTTCATGGCATCAGAATATAATGTAAGAAGCTATTCAGGATTAATTTAAAAATCTATAACATTTCTATTCCTTTCAGTTTGTTTAATATCTCTTGCTTTATGTGCATGTGAGAGATGGGGGAAAAAAAAGAACAAGATTTTTATTTTCCATGTGTCAATAACAGCAATTCCATCATACGTTTAACAATTATCATAAACTAAGGTAGTCTCAATAAAGCAAATTATAAAAGGGTATGTAACGTATGTAAGAGGTCACCTTTTACAATAAATAGAGGAAATTAACAAGCAAACAAACAGAACATCCCTCCATCAATAACAGGGAAGGATTTATTCCTCTAAATCTATGTTTTATATAAACTAAAAGAGAGGATTAAAAAAAAAAAAATTCACACTGTGTGTATGCTTGTTTTTCATATTTTATATTTTGTATTTTAGAATTGGTTTGAATATTTCAGAAGAATGAAAGAAAAAAGTAGAAAAAATGTTGCAAATTGTCCAAATCAAAGAAATTTTATTAAATTATTTTTATTATTAAAAATTCTTGTATGAATAGTATTATTATAAAATGTATGGAGAAAGATATTATAATTAAGTTATAATTAGTTTTATTTGACCTATGTACCCTATTATTTCAGTGCAGTTTTGATCATTCTATTAAGGTATATCGAAGTAAATGAAAGTGGTGAATATTATAATCATGATTTCCAACATGTGTTTTATGTTACCAAAATCAAATCCTTAAGACAGAATATTTTTTAAAATTTCCTGTACCTTAATTATCTGCATGTACATATGCACTGTTGTCACCTTTTAGAGTAGGGCGGCAATAAATAGAGTGGCAGATGCTCTCTATTAACCGCAAACTCCCACCAGAGGAAGGGAAAAATGAGGAAAAGGGAGAGAGATTTACAATGTGAATATTACAACAGCTTTACTACTACTACTACTAATAATAATAATACTAGAATTAAGGCAAAATATACAAAACTGATACTGAGCTTCCCAGAGTTGCATGCCACAAGGGCTAGCATCCCGCCAGTGGCTGCCAGGCAGGCATCAAGAAGTCCCGGACTGGACTCGGAAGTAGAGGGGAAGCAGATACAGGAATATACTGATTGGAATCTAGATGAGGATCACAGGCAGGAGAATGAGCCAGGTCGTCTTCATAAGCTGGCCATGGACGAAGAGAGCGAGACCCTCATGATCCCCCAGCTTTAAACTGAGTATGACGTACATGGCATGGAATACCTCATTGGTCAATATCAGGTCACCTGTCCTGTCCACCCCTCCTTGCGAGTATGATACTTTACAAATCCTCTCTTGCCAGACCTAAAAGGTCTGTCAGTGACCGTGGCTGATATAGTAATAAACAGGGGACTTTTTCTGCCTTGCATTCCTACTGCTAGCTCAGTATAACTATAAACATTAGGTGTTATCAGCTTTGGAGCGGATCCTGTCTGTAAAATATGCAGTCAGCTTCAGAAAAATGTAGTTACTTAAAAGAACTTGGCTGTAAGAAAAATTCACTAAAAGATAATCTATTCTGTTTTAACCAAAACCAGGACAACTGTGATAAATCTGATGTATTTATAGAGAAATAACAATCAAAATTATCCACCAAATATAGGTGTCAAGTTGAGACATCTTGTCTCTTTGTACTTGATTTTTAATATGAATTGACATTTATTGTGTTTAAAATTACTAAAAGCTCACTGGGAGTTCCTGTGTTTCAAGTGGCTTACAATGATTTCATGTGTAATTGAAATATTTCAAAATTAACATGAACGAGAATCTAGTTCTATTTTGAGTTAATCACCTGGAAAAACTGAAAGCCTACAGTTAGTCATCATATATGAGAAGCATGTTTTAGAAACTGAAGTCACAGGAAAAAGAATCTTGTAAATCCAAATTACCTCTGCTGGTGCATTTGTCTTGATTATGTAGAAGTGCAACATATTCATGGCTCATCTTTAAGACAATTTAATTCCACCTTTGGTTGGCCAGCCTTCATCCAAATTGTGTCACAGCTCATTGGATTCAAAGGCCGACCTCAGGGTAAACTGTGACAGAATTGTCAAACTTGAAATATTTTCAGACATTCTGATTATGAGGAATAGTCAAATATCAAATATTTTCTCAAGTCCCAGGTGTTAGGCATGCCCTTACATGCAGTTAGGAAGCATAGTGTCCATACATCAGTCATTATCATATGTGAGCAATAGCCCAGATGTAATACCGAATCTCTTTTGTCCCTCTTCTCTTCTGCCTGATATGATGTAAGAATCTGAACTTAGACCTCCTTATAGATGTTATTCCAGAATGAGTGTCTTATTAGTTTCTTTTGTGGAAAATATTTCCATGTGTCTAGTTCTGTTCATGCATGTCTGCACATTAACTGGAGATCTCTCTTGAGACTAAGATGCTTCAGAACACTGCACAGAGAAATTTGAAATAGTTATAGGTGAATGTACACTGTATCTGCTGTAAGTGATATTGAGTATGAACTACATAGCTGAGTTTGATTTGAACTGTGAGCTGAATAATCTCTTTTGCATGGGTTTCTGACTGAGTCATGCAAAAGCATAACTAGACTTGGCAGAGATCTGCACGAATGTGCATGTTTACACCCATTTCAAGTCCTCAGTATACCTGAAAACTGGGTAAATTTTGGTAATGGTTTAGATAAATATTAGGCCAGCTAAATTCTTACTATGTAAATAGCAAATGGTACCTTAAAAATACCATAAAATAGCTTTTACCATATCTGCAGGGGTGTCATTCAGATAGTGTTGAAGGCTCCCAGAAAAAAATCTGCTTGGAGAAGACTGCAAAGGAAGAAATGGTGAGGAAAAAATCCTCTTGTAAGAAGTGTGTTTCTTATCTTGAACATAATTTAGTGATAACACAAGCTACATGAAGTTCTGAAGACTATCACACTTCGGAAGAAACACAAAGTGGGGGGTCTATAGTTAATGGTGAGTGTGACAAATCTTCTGACCAGGTAGAAATTAGTTTTGCATAGTAAAACTCATTAAGATTGCCTGATAGGATAGAAGAGCATAAAGAAAAAAACAATGGAAAAGGTCATAGTCTAAAATCACCAAGAAATTGCAATGGGACCTAAGAAACAGCATGAGAAAACAGATTCCCCTAAAGCTTTAATTTTTTCTTGAGTCTGGCTTCCTTATATGTTGTAGTCATGCAAATCATTTGACCTGTACTGTAGCTGTCAGCAATAAAGTTACACTCAAATAATGTAGCGTGTCATTGTATCACAGAATGACTGAGGTTGGAAAAGCTCTCTGGAGGTCATCCGCTCCAGCCTCCCAGATAGAACATGGCTGCCTAGACCCAGTTGCCCAGGACCATGTCCAGACAGCTTTTCAGTATCTCCAAGGTGAGAGACTCCACAATCTCTCTGGGCAGCCTGTTCCAGGGCTCAGTCACCCTCGTAGTAAAGAAGTACTTCCGGATGTTCAGAGGAACCTTCCCGTGCCTCAGTTTGTGCCCACTGCCTCTTGTACTGTCGCTAAGCACCACTGGAAAGACCTTGGCTCTGTCCTCTTTGCACTCTCCTGTCAGGTTTTTATACACATTTATAAGATCCCTCCGAGCCTGCTCCTCCCTAGGGTAAAGAATACCGACTCTCTCAGCCTTTCCCCTTTTGAGAGATGTTCCAATCCCTTAATCATCTTAGTGGCCCTTCGCTGGACTCTCTCCAGTATGTCCATATCTTTCTTGGACTGGGGAGCCAAGAACTGGACACAGTACTCCAAGTGTTGTCTCAGCAATGCTGAGTAGAACGAAAGATTCACCTCCCTTGACATGCTGGCAATACTCTGTTTAATGCAGCAAGGGCACACTACAGGCTCATGTTCAACCTGGTGTCCACATGGAGTTCCCTGGGTCTTCCTCCTTGTTCTTGTTGAGGATAAGAGTGACGTGTTTTGCACCAGTCTTCCAGCACTTCTCCCAGTTGCCATGATCCCATTTAAATGTTGTGTGTATGACCTCACAATGAATTTCATTTCTATTATCTCAACATATTCTGTCAGAACATGCACCTCAATGTTTCTAAAAACTGTAATGTTAAGATTACTGAACTGTATTATTATATATTAAGCATTTATACTGGAACTAATTAAAAAGATTATCAGCTTTCAAGTTTCAAGACCACTTTCTTAACTAGGCAAGAAATGGGCACTGACAACAAGCAAAACCAAATGCCTTCTTTGTCAAAGATATAATTATTTATATGCTATTCTTTTCTACATCAAACAGACAAGCTTCTAACTTCCTAAGCCTTTATTTTTTTCTCCAAAGAACTGTAATAAATTTCTACAACTTGTAGCTATAACATACAAGCTATGTCTTTCATAAGTGAAAGAAAATTGTCTTAATTAGTCTTCACAGGCGTGTTTGTGGAAATGGACAGATTTTACATCATATTCTGTTTGTCACTGTATGGTGACTTGCAGGAAACCTAAGCTGTTTAGACCCATGACACAACACTACCATATGAGATAATGACCCAGAGGTATACTAAAGGGTTCAACAAGAAATACTTGCTGAAAGACTAACAGTTGTGAAATATATTCACACCGTAAAGTCTGGATGGTATTTGGATCTCTGTGAAACCAAATGCTTCAGCCAGATCAACTTTTTCATGCATATCCAGTCCTATCATGTGCAACTCATTCATTCAAGGCTAGTTTAGCCATGCTTCCTCTTCATATCTGCCTCATTTTCTAGTACTGTATCTCACTTACCTAAACTGTTTTTCTGTTTCCATATCAGACCTCTTTTTTCCAGTCAGCTCTTGTTATTTTTGTACCTTTTGACAATCTTCACACTCAGCTCCCACTTTGACTCTCTTCACTTACCCACATGCTACCTGCTGGTTTGGTTTCCTTCCTTCTCCTCCCCTGCTGGGTCATTCCTCTTTATCCAAGCTTAATGCACTCTTTCAAACCTCTCTAGCTCCCAGTCTCAGTTTTGCTTCTTTAACCTGTCCGAGATCCTGTATATATATCATTACACTTTGACACATGTAATCTCTTAATGGATTTTGTTCTTATTCCATTATATAGTCATAGTTTCCTGTCTTTGGCAGCTTCAGTCTTCCTAGAGGTCCTGACTTTCCACACACATGAAGGTATGGATATTCTGAAGTATTCCCTAAAATGTCACCTTCCTAAGTCTTATCACTATTTTACTTCCTTTTGCTACAAATATGGATGCTCTAAATTAATTCCAGACTGATTCTATTCTACTAAAATATTTTTCTTATAAACTGGTATTCAAAGTAATGCTTCTTTATCTCAGCATAACTTTCAATAATATACTAAGATCTGTGCTAATGATTTCTTTTTAATGATATCCCTATACTGCCAACAGGCAGTTTGTATACTCCATAGAAAATAGATTAATATCTTATTCTTCAAGACATAGTGTCCATTTTTTCTTTATTTATTTCAAAATGCTCATGAAACATATGGCATGAAAGAAAATGTATTTCACCTGAAGATATTTCTGAGATATGTCTACGTGCCTGTGTACTTTAAACTATAAAATACATGTTTATATACTTCATCTGCAATGTGAAGAAAAGATAAACTTTTTTTCAGAAAAACAGGGAGATATGAAATGGCTGGGCAGCATACCATGTAGACTCAAATTGAATGATTATGGTTTCATATATTTTCAATAACATTTTTGTATGGGTGAATGGTTTCTGCATCCATTTTCCATGCAAATTATTCCTTTATCTCCAGTTACTGGGCCAGCACAGAAGTGTGTAGGAAGCAATAATTTTTTCTCTATTTGGTGCTAATATCTATCTTGAATGTACTATGAAAACTTGCACACCATCAAAAAATCAAGTGAAAAGACCCTTTTAAAAAGAAAAGTTTGAGTCACAGAAGACTACTTGACAGCATTTTTTTGCATTATTTTGCAGAAAAAATAATAAATACACCTTTTTTGATAGTTTATTACTTCAAAGACAATGAGATATTCTGTTCTTGGGTACTTAAGCTGCAGTTCATCGGAAGTAAGAGTACGTTGATGAAGACAAGAAAATGTGCTCTGTGAAACTATCAGGAAATTTATAGGTATTTCTAACTGGATTTCAATGAAGTTGCCAAAAATTGAAAACAAAAAAAGAATTAAAAGGGACAATATCGCAAAAAAATGTTTTCTCCTTTAGATAATAGAGTATTTTCTTCATCTAGATTGTGTGTTTCTCAAATCAAGGTGTCAGTATGTTGAGAGCACTGGAATTTTTATGAGCACTTTGAAAATACTGGTTATGGTCTAATGTGTATAATATTATTATTTTTTATTTTATTCAGAACTGTGATGTTCAGATGCTATGTACTCAGATTAATGAACAACTGAATGCAGATGATACCCGTTAGGCTCAATCATTCCCCTTATGTTCTTTATTTTAGAAACAACTCTAGGTGCACACAATTTAAGAACTTACCTTTCTGTGCTTCTTATTTATTAGTTTGTTCAGAATTCAACTCCTTTCTGTTGTTCTGTGTCTCCTCACTTGATTTCACATTTCCAACTTTTACAATACTCAGGTACACACTGAGGTCTGAGAAACTGATGTTAACAAATACATTGATTTCCTGTTATGCCTGAGGAAACACATTGTTAGGATTCTCTCTAACTCACATAGTTCATTCATGGATTGGGTTCTTAAAAATGTAAGTGCTTATGTTTTAAGTAATCTTGATGTAGTTTCTGGATTTAGCACTACATTAGCTCAGATGCCAAAGAGGTAACAAAAGGCCTTTTGGCACATATGTAAATCCCACTTTGGATTAAGTTTAATTGTCTAATGTTATCTGAGAGAATTTCTTCTGGCCTCATGACATTTCTATAATGGAAGAGATAAAAATAGGAAAAGATTGCAAAATCAGTGCACTCAGCTCAGAAACCATGTGTTTCTGGCTGTTTCTGAACAGCAAGAGGTATTTTGACTCACAAGTCATTGCGACAATTTACTCAGATGCAAATGTGCATCTCAAAATTTACATCTGGCACTCTTCATAGAAAAAGAGCCTATGATAATCTCATATACCTTCCTAGAAAACAAAATTTTGTAAAATTCAAGCAAATCAAAAGAAGTAGACTGACAGATACTCGATTACAGCGTACACAAAGCTCAGTTGATAGAAATTAAAGCTTTTATGGTAAAGTATATCTAATTCACTGATGGGATGATGCCTTCTGCAGGAACCAAGGACATAAGTTTTAACGTTTAATTACATCTGTTAAGATTATCTGTTAGAAAAGGCAAAGCTACTGTGTTGACAAAGGCAGTCAGAATTCATAAAAAATAGTCCTAGCATTTGCTACGTACTGTCACTCACATATCTTATTTTCATATCACAGTACCCTTCATAAGGCCTAACAAAGAACTTAGGATTCATTTCGTGTAGCCCAAGCTTGAGAGTATTCATATGAACAATTATAACTTTCACCTGTTCTCATAATTATTAGGCAGATTCCAGAAGCAGGAAGCAGAATTCCTTGTAATTCAAAGGAAGATGGCCTTTTAGATGGTTTTTAGTATTGTCTGAGAATCCTTTTGCTAACCTGAGAAGGGAATATAATTTTAAGACCACGTTACTAACTTGTTTTCATGTTTCCTGAGCCCAGAACAGATTATGTTGTGCAAATTCTAACACTGGAGAATTTTGTGCTCTTAGAAGAATTTACCTGAACTGCAGCAGTTCTACTAGCAAGGGAAGACTTCTTCTAGTAGTAAATTCTACTGTCAGTAGAAACCTGAAAGATTGCCAGCACCGGCATTTTGTTTTAGCGATGCCAGACTTTCTTCACCTTGCTTTCATTAAGTGATTGTGAAAGACTGTGTTAAAAACCTGTTTGTTTCACTGAATTTTATTAATGTCAGCTTAGAATGTATCCCGCTGTTCCAACATAAACATTTTATCCAACAGGCGAATGAAGACAAAAAACCACAAAATTCTATTTGCCAGAAAATAGATAGTCTTGCAAAAACTATGTATCATTATTAAAAATAACTGATGGCTACTTTTATGTCTCAAACAGCAGCATCTTATTGTAATGTGGCTTTTGTCATATGAATTAGGCATTTAAAAAAGAGGTTATTGTAAACAAACGTGTCACAAAGAAGTGATTGGTTTCCTGTTTCCTTTGAGATACACTACAGTACTCTTAGTATCTCTACTAAGTATTACCTACTAAAACAAATAGTATGAAAAAGAAATTACTCGGTCCATTCCTCATGACCAGAATATTTGATGAGGCTTCGAATTTGCTTCCTACAGAAATGTTGTTCTGGAGTTATTCAGCACTCGAGTGGCAAGCAAGAAGCTATCTTAGTCATTTAGAGAACAGTGCATGAAAATCTTGTTCAAAGTGTTAATACAAATTTCTTTCAAGACACACATATTTGAGGACAAATTAAGTTTTTTTCTTGAATAAATGCAAAGAAGTATCTAACAGCAAAAATTTATTTTATGAATATGTTATTTATAGATTTTGCTTGATTATCTCCCTCCCCCAGATTTTTTTTAGTCATTCACTCTTTCTGTGCCCTATTCTTTGCTCAAGTAATTGTTTCCTGTTCATATCTGATGCTTTCTAATTCAGCCTTCTCTTCTCAGAACTCAGATATTCTCATCTTCTCATTATACTGACAATATAATCATTTGGCTTTCAGATTTAACCCTCACCAAGGTAATTCATTTAACATGTTCTGGACATACTTCTCCTTCCATTCAACCTTTTTCTCAAGAAGTCTTTGTAGCTTACACTCATCCTTGTCTCCTTCTGTTTTCTTTCCTTAGATAATACTGGTTTTTGTAATGATGAAATTTGTCTGCTCCTTCCCGATCTCTACTCTTTCACTTGTCTTCTTCTTATGTTCTAATGTCGTTATTTTCCTTCATATCTACTAAAGTTTGATATAGCCTAAACTGAGCTAACACAACAAATTATTTTTTCTTATTTACAATTATTCTCTGTCCCCTCCCTTTTAACTCTGATCCACAAACTCCTTTCTTGTTTACTTTGGGAAAATAGGTTTTGAATCCATCATTGCCTTTGTGTGTCTTCAACGAGAAACAGTAACACCAAGCAGTTACTGTTATAGCAAATATAGGTCAAATACTGTTCATAATTTGCAGCACATGGCTATCTTACAATCCTGACCAGTCTGGTGTCACACCAAACTACTCAACTTGAAAACTGATCTTCTTGATTCAGGTACATTTATCATAGTACATGAATGAAACTTTCAACATTTTTCTTCTCAGTCCCTTAGTCCACACATCCAAGTCTTGATAGTGCTTCTTCAAAGCAGTTGATCTCTACATAACTAAAACTCTGTGCTCCTTACCAAAAAAGTAAAGTGCTGATTTTTTTTGCGTGACATTATTTCACCCAGCTCATGTAATCAGCCACAAAAAATCCAAATACTAATGATGGCAATATTCCAGTTCCTTTTTCTGTATCACTTTCCCTGAAACTCCTAAACTCTGCATAAAATCTCAGATTTTTTTTTTTAGTCTAAGCATCTTTCATAAATCTTTCTTTTCTATTCATCTACTGGTAGAGTTTATAACATTATCTGCAGTTGTCATTCTCTTCCTACAGGACAGCAAGATCCATTTCTCTAGCACTTCTGTGTTCACTTGTCCGCTTCATCTGCTAAAGCTCTTATATGCTAACCTTCCTTTACACAACACCATCTTCTAACAATTTTAGGAAAAATATCTCTCCACAAGCTCTGAAGTTTGCTTTCCATTACGGTATCTTTAGAAAACCAACATGCAGTTCTCAATAGATAAGTAGTCAACAGGGAGAATTATTTATAATGAATAATCTGTGATCATGTGTAAATGTCAAGTTTCAGAAAGACAGTCCAAGTAATAACGTAACTATCACTGTTCTACACCTGCCATCCTTTTGTTATTCATTATAGGTATTGACTTAAGACTTGGAATTGGATATCCTCTTAAGTGTTTGGAGAATATTGATTTAACCTGTAGTTTCAAGGGAGTACTACAGTGCTGAGACTATTTTCATTATAATTTTATAGTCCCTTTCTGATTTTTCATTGGAATAGAAGAAATGTGATTCTTTCAAAGGCATTTAAAACAAATCAACACTCCAAACCAGAAAAGATTAACGAAACCACAAAAGGCTTTGTTCCTGTATTTCCATGAAATTTAGACTTTCAGTACTGAGAACAGCTCAGCACTGGGTAATTCAGATCAGAGAATTCAACCAGCTCTAGTATAGCCATGCATTTTCTGCAAATACCTGAAACCACAGCTGAGGTTTATATCATGGAAATAAAAGTACAGTACTTCAACATTACCTAGAAATAAGCTACAGAATGTACAAGTATTGTACAAAGTAAAATAGAAATCATATCCGTTATTATTTTGTAGTATTATTTTACCTTTAACAAAAGCCTCTAATAAAATTATTTGGAAATTAAGTCTATTATTTAAATGCTAATTCTTATTTGGAATACAGTGCTAATTAAGACTGATGTTTTACAGACTATGTAAAATTAATAACAAATGAGAAAAAACTTTTATATCTGATCAGAAAAAGATCACAGAATCACAGAATAGTAGGGGTTGGAAGGGACCTCTGTGGGTCATCTAGTCCAACCCCCCCGCCGAAGCAGGGTCACCTACAGCAGGCTGCACAGGACCTTGTCCAGGCGGGTCTTGAATATCTCCAGAGAAGGAGACTCCACAACCTCCCTGGGCAGCCTGTTCCAGTGCTCCGTCACCCTCAGAGAGAAGAAGTTCCTCCTCATGTTCAGACGGAACTTCCTGTGCCTCAGTTTGTGCCCATTACCCCTTGTCCTGTCACTGGGCACCACTGAAAAGAGCTTGGCCCCATCCTCCTGACACCCACCCTTCAGATATTTGTAGGCATTTATAAGGTCCCCTCGCAGCCTTCTCTTCTTCAGGCTGAACAAGCCCAGTTCCCTCAACCTCTCCTCGTAGTGGAGATGCTCCAGTCCCCTCACCATCCTTGTAGCCCTCCGCTGGACTATCTCCAGTAGCTCTTCATCCTTCTTGAACTGGGGAGCCCAGAACTGGACACAGTACTCCAGATGAGGCCTCACCAGGGTAGTGTAGAGGGGAAGGAGAACCTCCCTTGTCCTGCTGGCCACACTCTTCTTGATGCACCCCAGGATCCCATTGGCCTTCTTGGCAGCCAGGGCACACTGCTGGCTCATAGTTAACCTGTCGTCCACCAGGACACCCAGGTCCCTCTCCGCAGAGCTGCTCTCCAGCAGGTCCACCCCAAGCCTGTACTGGTGCATGAGGTTGTTCCTCCCCAGGTGCAGGACCCTGCACTTGCCCTTGTTGAACCTCATCAGGTTCCTCTCTGCCCAGCTTTCCAGCCTATCCAGGTCACGCTGAATGGCAGCACAGCCTTCTGGTGTATCTACCACACCTCCCAGTTTGGTGTCGTCAGCAAACTTGCTGAGGGTACATTCTAACTCTTCATCCAGGTCATTGATGAAGAAGTTAAACAAGACTGGGCCCAGTACTGACCCCTGAGGGACACCACTTGTCACCAGCCTCCAACTAGACTCAGCGCCGCTGATGACAACCCTCTGAGTTCTGCCATTCAGCCAGTTCTCTATCCACTTCACCGACCACTCATCCAGCCCACACTTCCTCAGCTTCCCCAGGAGGATATCATGGGAGACTGTGTCGAAAGCCTTGCTGAAGTCAAGGTAGATAACATCCACAGCTCTCCCTTCGTCTACCCAGCCAGTCATGTCATCGTAGAAAGCTATCAGATTGGTCAGGCATGATTTCCCCTTGGTGAATCCATGCTGACTACTCCTGATAACCTTCTTTTCTTCCACTTGCTTGATGATGGCCTCCAGGATAAGCTGCTCCATCACCTTTCCCGGGATGGAGGTGAGGCTGACCGGCCTGTAGTTCCCTGGGTCCTCCTTCTTGCCCTTTTTGAAGATTGGAGTGACATTGGCCTTGCTCCAGTCCTCGGGCACCTCTCCAGTCCTCCAGGACCTCTCAAAGATGATGGAGAGTGGCTCAGCAATGACATCCGCCAGCTCCCTCAGCACTCGTGGGTGCATTCCATCGGGGCCCATGGATTTGTGGACATCCAGATCGCTTAAGCGATCCCTCACACAGTCCTCCTCGACCAAGGGAAAGTCGTCCTCTCTGTAGGCTTCTTCTCTTACCTCCGGGGCCTGGGATTCCTGAGGGCCAGTCTTAGCACTGAAGACTGAAGCAAAGAAGGCATTCAGTAGCTCTGCCTTCTCCGCATCCTCCGTCACCAGGACACCCGCCTCATTCAGCAGCGGCCCCACGTTGTCCCTAGCCTTCCTTTTGCTGCTGATGTAGTTGAAGAAGCCCTTCTTGTTGTTTTTGACATCCCTTGCCAGCTTCAATTCCAGGTGAGCCTTGGCCTTCCTCGTCGCATCCCTGCATGCTCTCACTACGTTTCTGTACTCTTCCCAAGTGGCCTGTCCCTCTTTCCACATGCCATGCACCTTTCTCTTCTGCCTGGTCTCCGCTAGAAGCTCCTTGTTTAACCATGCAGGTCTCCTGCCTCCTTTGCTAAATTTCTTTCTCAGGGGGATGCATTGCTCCTGTGCATGGAAGAAGTGTTGTTTAAAAAGCGACCAGCACTCATGGACCCCCCTGCCTTCGAGAGCCCTGGCCCATGGGATTCCTCCCAGTAGCTCCTTGAAGAGGGCAAAGTCAGCCCTCCTGAGGTCCAGGGTTTTGATCCTGCTTATCGCCCTGCTTCCTCCATGCAGGATCCTGAACTCGACCATTTCATGGTCACTGCAGCCGAGTCTACCTCCAACCTTCACGTCCTCCACCAGTCCCACCTTGTTTGTTAACACGAGGTCCAGCAGCGCGCCTTTCCTTGTTGGTTCCTCCACCACTTGCATCAGAAAGTTATCATCAATGTTCTGTAGAAACCTCCTGGATTGCGTCTGCCTAGCTGTATGGTCTTCCCAGCTGATGTCAGGGTGGTTGAAGTCCCCCATGAGAACCAGGGCCTGTGACTGTGAGGCTGCTTGCAGCTGCCTGTAGAAGGCCTCATCAACCTCCTCCTCCTGGTCAGGTGGCCTGTAGTATACACCCACCGTAATGTCACCCGTGTGAGCCTGTCCCTTAATTCTAACCCACAAGCTTTCAACTCATTCCTCATTTGCCCCCGGGCCAAGCTCAATGCATTCCAGTTGCTCCCTCACATATAGAGCAACTCCCCCACCTCTCCTTGTTGACCTGTCTTTCCTAAAGAGTCTGTAGCCATCTATGACAGCATGCCAGTCATGCGAGTTGTCCCACCACGTTTCTGTGATGGCGACCAAGTCGTAGCCGTCCTGCTGTATAATGGCTTCCAGCTCCTCCTGTTTATTGGCCATACTACGTGCATTGGTGTAAACACACTTGAGCTGGGCTGTCAATCTCACCCCTGGCCTTGGCACTCCAAGCCTAGGCTCATCCCTAGTGAGCTGGGCAATATCCCCTTCCCCCTTCGAACCTAGTTTAAAGCCCTCTCAATAAGCCCCGCCAGCTCGTGGCCAAGAATTTTTTTCCCCCTTTGTGATAGCTGAGCTCCACTTGTTGCCAGCAGGCCCGGTGCTGTGTATACCTCCCCATGATCAAAAAAGCCAAAATTTGACCGATGGCACCAGTCCCTGAGCCACCTGTTAACCAGGTGAGTTTTCCTGCCCCTTTCAGTGCTGTCCCCTGCCACTGATGGGATGGAGGAAAACACCACCTGCACCCCTGATCCCTCAACCAGTCGCCCTAGTGCCCTGAAGTCCCTTTTGATGGCCTTGGGACTTCTTTCTGCTACCTCGTCCCCGCCAACCTGCATTACCAAGAGGGGGTAGTAATCAGAAGGCCGCACCAGACCAGGGAGTTTCTTCGCAACATCCCTAACCCGGGCCCCAGGGAGGCAGCAGACTTCCCTGTGGGATGGGTCCGGTCGGCAGATCGGGCCCTCTGTTCCCCTCAGAAGGGAATCGCCTATGACAATGACCCTCCTTTTTTTCTTAGTTGAGGCAGTTGTAATACGTAGGGCTGCCTGACTCGTTCTAGGCAACCCCCTGGATGGAGCCTCACCTTCACCCACATCCTCTGTGGCCAGTCCCTCACATTCCAGAGCCCCATACCTGTTGCTTAAGGGCAACTGAGCAGGTGAGGGAGGCTGGGGGGAAATTCGCTTGCCACCCCAAGCAGGGACCTGTTTCCATTCCCCCCCATCTCTTAGGCCCCCTCTTTCTGCTCGGTGGCAAGAGGGATGGGGGTTCTCTGCTTTCTGTGGAGCCGCCTCCTGCTGCCGCTGCCTCAGGGAGGGCAGGGTGCTGCTCCACCAGTCGATCTCCCTCTCACACTCCCGGATGCTCCTCAGCCTCTCCACTTCCTCCTTCAGTTCTGCCACCAGGCTGAGCAGGTCATTCACCTGCTCGCACCGAACACAGCCGTTGTCTCTGCTGTCCTCCGGTACGAGCGTCAGGCTCAGGCACTCCCTGCAGCCAGAGACCTGGACACCCGCGTTCTTGCGTGGGGCCTCCGTCTGGGTCCCCACACTCCTTCGAGCAACACCTTTACCACGGGTGGTAACCATGGCTAGAATATCTCCTGGAAGAGCGATGCCCACTACTTGAGTTGCCAGAAGGGGCGGCTGCACCCTGCCAGTCGCCTTCCCCGCTCGCCCTGCCCGCGCGAACTGCTGCGCAAACTGCTGCGCCGCTCCCGGGCTGCTGCGCCGCCTCTGTTTGCCGGCTCTGTTCGCCCGCGCTCCCTGGGGGCTGCTCTTATCCCTGAGGGGGTTTGGCCGCTGTCACACTCGACTCCGCCCCCGCTGAGTCAGAGCTGCTGCTCGTTGGCACTTCCCGCTTTCCCGCTGAGGGGGGGGGGGGGGGCTGGGGTCTCCTCTCTCTCTCGGCGCTTTTTGCCGCCTCGCCGCTGCGGTTTTGCCACCGGAGAAAGGGTCCCTCGGCGCGAGCCTCTGCTCCAGAACCCTTCACCTTCAGTAGCTTCGCCGAAATGGTCGAAATGGCGGGCACACCGGCTTTTAAACTGCCGCTGTCACACTCGACTCCGCCCCCGCTGAGTCAGAGCTGCTGCTCGTTGGCACTTCCCGCTTTCCCGCTGAGGGGGGGGGGGGCTGGGGTCTCCTCTCTCTCTCGGCGCTTTTTGCCGCCTCGCCGCTGCGGTTTTGCCACCGGAGAAAGGGTCCCTCGGCGCGAGCCTCTGCTCCAGAACCCTTCACCTTCAGTAGCTTCGCCGAAATATCACAATATGATAAAAATCAGCCACACTAATTTACTACCATCTCAGAATATATCTTCATATCCATTTTTAAGCAATGGCTCTTAATAAAACACAGTGTTATTCTTTTTGTTTTGTGGGTTTGCATCATAGAATCATAAAATCATAGAATGGTAAGGGTTGGAAGGGACCTTAATGATCATCTGGTTCCAAGCCCCCTGCCACAAGCAGGGACATCTTCCACTAGACCAGGCGGCTCAGAGCTCAATCCAGTCTGGCCTTGAACACTTCCAGGGAAGGGGCATCCGCAAAATCTCTGGGCAACCTGTTCCAGTGTTTCACCACCCCCATGGTGAAGAATTTCTTCCTAATATCTGCCCTCTTTTAGTTTAAAGCCATCCCCCCTTGTCCTATCACTACAAACCCTTGTGAAAAGTCCCTCTCCATCCTTCCTGTAGGCCCTCTTCAGGTACTGGGAGGCTGCTATAAGGTCTTCCGGGAGCCTTCTCTTCTCCAGGCTGAACAGCCACAACTCCCTCAGCCTGTCCTCGTAGGAGAGGTACTCCAGCCCACTCGTCATCTTCATGGCCCTCCTCTGGACCCACTCCAACAGGTCCATTCTTTCTTGTGCTGAGGGCTCCAGAGATGGATGCAGGACTCCAGGTGGGGTCTCACCAGAACAGAGAAGAGGGGCAAAATCACCTCCCTTGACCTGCTGGCTACGCTTCTTTTGATGCAGCCCAGGATACGGTTGACTTTCTGGGCTGCGAGCGCACAATGCCGGTTCATGTTGAGCTTCTCATCCACCAGTACCCCAAAGTCCTTCTCCTCAGGGCTGCTCTCAAGCCACTCTCCTCCCAGCCTGTACTTGTGCTTGGGATTGCCCTGACCCACGTGCAGGACCTTGCACTTGGCCTTGTTGAACTTTATGTGGTTCACGCAGGCCCACCTCTCCAGCCTGTCAAGGTCCCTATGAATGGCATCCTTTCCCTCCAGCGTGTCAACCACACCACACAGCTTGGTGTCATCGGCAAACTTCCTGAGGGTGCACTCAGTCCTATTGTCCATGTCATCGACAAAGATATTAAACTTCACTGGCCCCAGTACCAACCCCTGAGGCACACCACTTGTCACTGTTCTCCATCTGGACATTGAGCCATTGACTGCAACTCTTTGAGTGTGTCCATCAACTAGAGCTGTCTGTAGGTACATGCTTATATAAAATACAAGTTCTACTATGTATAGAGCTGATTGAAATTTGAATCTATTCTAGTAGAAGGAAAGTACTGTTTTCTTCACAGTGGATTAACAAGTTTTCTTGCAAGTACTGATACTGGAACATATTCAGTATCAATATCTGTCATAGTGCCAGGAGTCTCACTAAGAAGATCAAACAACCAGTGAAAAGGAGCAAGAGGTAAAGTTCTTGTTAATACTCTAAAAGCTTGGGTAGAAATACATACATCCTCCAAAGGAAGGGATGGTTGTTCAGATGTGGATACTAGCAAAATTTTGCTTTCTTAACCATAAATTATTATTGAATAATGTTAAGCTACCCACTAAAAAGGGAGAAAACATTTGTATATATTGAAGTTATTGAAGTATATATAAGTTGGGCAGAGAGGAACCTGATGAGGTTCAACAAGGGCAAGTGCAGGGTCCTGCACCTGGGGAGGAACAACCCCATGCATCAGTACAGGCTTGGGGTGGACCTGCTGGAGAGCAGCTCTGCGGAGAGGGACCTGGGTGTCCTGGTGGACGACAGGTTAACCATGAGCCAGCAGTGTGCCCTGGCTGCCAAGAAGGCCAATGGGATCCTGGGATGTATTAGGAGGAGTGTGGCCAGTAGGTCGAGGGAGGTTCTCCTTCCCCTCTACACTGCCCTGGTGAGGCCTCATCTGGAGTACTGTGTCCAGTTCTGGGCTCCCCAGTTCATGAAATATGAGGAGCTACTGGAGATAGTCGAGTGGAGGGCTACGAGGATGGTGAGGGGACTGGAGCATCTCTCCTAAGAGGAGAGGCTGAGGGAGCTGGGCTTGTTCAGCCTGAAGAAGAGAAGGCTGAGAGGGGACCTAATATATGCTTACAAATATCTCAAGGGTGTCAGGAGGATGGGGCCAAACTCTTTTCAGTAGTGCCCAGCGACAGGACAAGGGGCAATGGGCACAAACTGAAGCATAGGAAGTTCCGTCTGAACATGAGGAAGAATTTCTTCCCTCTGAGGGTGACGGAGCCCTGGAACAGGCTGCCCAGGGAGGCTGTGGAGTCTCATTCTCTGGAGATATTCAAGACCTGCCTGGACGCGGTCCTGTGCAGCCTACTGTAGGTGATCCTGCTTTGGCAGGAGGGTTGGACTAGATGATCCACAGAGGTCTCTTCCAACCCCTACCATTCTGTGTAATTCTGTGAAATGATAAATCTGAGTGAGTTTTAAGCACGTATCAGGAGTACAGGACAACAAAGCCTGAAAGGTGACCAAATGCAAAAATATTTGAAAGTGTTCTATTGTACAGAAGAAGCAAAGTCTCAGCATACAACAAAGAACAGAAAAGGGAAGAGATTCATGACAAAATATCCAAATTACTATGATCCAATGTATTTCACGCAAAACTACTTAAGCAGTGGCCAGGTCAGTGAAGTCTTAGAGCTGCTATTAGCTATGTTTGAGAGTTCACCTGTGGCAGGTACTTCAGGATTTTGAATGATCTGAGGTGAATTAATTCAATGTTTATACTTCAATGAAGAGGAAAAAAGAAGCAGAGGCAGGAACCAACGAGTAACATGGATTTGACTTCAACCCATTGAATATGTTTCTGTGGAAGAATTGAACAGCTAAAACTTGATAAATGAGCTAGGACGCAATCCAACAGTGACGAGTATCCAAATGTGTACTTAAAATGGACTTATCATCTGCATACTTATGGCATAGGCTGTAATAACTGAGCAGATAGTAGACTATCAAGAAAAGGATCAAGCGGAAGAATTCTTGCAATACTTTTATAAAACCTCCCTTGCTCAGTACCAGCAAGGCTACATCTGTATCTCTTCTCAATCCCGACCTTCACAAAAGTTGTGAACTGTGTGAAGAGCGTCCAGAAAAAAATCCATGAGAATGATCAGCATCATAAAACCATGACATATATAAAAACAAATAAGGAAATAAACGTTGCTTTTCTAGAAATTGAGAAAACTTGAAACACTGAGTTTAAAAAAAAGGATTAACTCTGTTCTTATCCCTGGGACTCAAAATGTAATAACAGTTATAAAAGTTAACAGGTTTTATCAACAAAGGTTCCTTTCTTCTAGAAACAGCTTGATGTGTAGGTTAGGAGGAAAACTAGAAATCCTGCCTGAGAAGTGTATCAAAAAAGTTTGTAAGGCCAGTGTAGCGATCCTGACTGAAAAAGTATTGTACATCAAGAAGCTGGTGATCCACTTAACAGCTGACCAGAGTACACCCAGGTCTGTGCTGTCCTGCATGTCCAACGTGGCCTTCAGACTGTTTTGTGTGGCACAAATCCCTTGGTCTCAGGAGATGCTCAGAAACCTCCCTGAAGCAGAGGAGCCTGCAGGCAGCTCCCGCTTGGTGCCAGTGATGATGCCACCTGCATGGCCTCGCCTTTAACTGAAAGCGCAGCAAGAAATTGTCATGCAAACATCATTTCTGTTTGACTGTAGAAATGTTGGATAGAGTTATTTCCTTTGGAGAAAATCCTATAACACCTCGAATGACTGAAGTTGGAGAATCTGTTCTGTGGATGAGGTCTATATAGCATTCTGCACGTGGATAGGAGGCCCACTCAACGCTACAGCTCCCAGGGTTCCCAACATCTAAAGGGACGCATGATTATCTATGGTATTTTCTCCTTATACTGTTAGCTCTAATAAATAGCATTTTAAAAGATACCTTACAGAGTGACTTTTCTTGTTGGATCAGTATGGAGCCATAGGTTTTGTCATTGTTCTTTCCTCACCTGTGTCTTTTCTAATACTCTCTTTGTTGTCTGCTATAATTGAAGCAAATATAAGTGTGTATTTACATTTATAATAACTTGATTTAGATTAAGGGTATTTTCAAAATGAATGTGTTTTCTTCCCTCAAGGTTATACTAAATCCATGATGTGTAGAACTAGGACTCTTTTAAAGGTTCTTCAGCTCTCTAATGCATTCCCTAGAACATCCAGCAAAATGTCATCCCACAGATAGCATTGTATAGACAGGTTTGATAACTAGTAAAAACAAGGCAACAGGGGAGGAAGAAATGTCATCCAGTGAATAGGAATTATCCAGTGTAATCTGTGGCTGAATGCAAGATAGCAAGGAGCTCACCAGAACTGCATGCAGAGCCGGGGTGTTCGTCACACCCTCTTTGAAGATCCTCACTCACAAGCTTGAAGAACAGGAGCCTGAAAGGGTACAGAAGAGCAGAGTATGACCTTGTAGTGGGAGATGGACTTGAAGACTTTCTAAAGCTCCTTTCGGCTTTAGGATTGATTCTGTAAAGGATATTCTCATCCATCTTATTTAAAACATAGGTGGAAAAAAAAGTTGTGGGTTTTTTTTTTCTCTGTACAGTGTATCTATAACTACTTTCCTTGTATTACCTATGACTGGATTTTCATAAATGCATTCTTGAATTCCAGATTTTCTTGTAGTTAAGAGTAAGTAGTCCAGAGTGAGAGCTGAAAAACAAGTTGTGCTATTCTTCTGATAATCTGTATTCTGACTAATAATCCAAAATAACTTTCATGGGCACCTGAAGAGTAGGAGGGTGTTTCTCTACCAAAATGCATAAACAGCATGATCTTATAAATCTCACAATAGGTTCAGTAAGGGAAAGATATCTTCTAATGTCTAACACTAACAATAAATACCCGACAAAACAGGTAAATACAGGGTGAACTCCCTGAGAAGTTTCTCCTGTGGTTTTTTTTTTAATAATGTACTATAAGTATTAATCACAAAATTTATTCAAAGGCTCAGGAAAGAAGTGTTTTAATTATTTAACCTCTTCCATATGTAAAGCTGCCAAGCATTAAAAAAAAAATAACAAAAACCCCACAAACTTCCTGTCATTAGTATGTATAGAGAAACTGCTTTTATTTTCTTTGTAGTACTTGGTTCATACCATGAATTGTTCTCATTTCTCTTTTGCAAAACATTCTTTCCCCTCCCATGGGAAATCTACTGGAATCTAGTTAAGAAGTTATTTTCCCTTTGGATGTTCTCAATTTGTTCTCAATGGAGCAGGAAGAGAATAGAATTTTTCCCTGTTGTAATACGTTAAAAAGAATTTGCTTCTTTACATACACTGACATTGTTTTTATTTTGCCTTTAAAGTGACTGCTGTTTGGAGAGCACTTGCACTGCAGAACTCCCCACATCTGCTATGCACAAATATGAAACACTTTTGTGACCTTGTCCTTTCTTCTGTCCTTTCTAAGCCGCCTGTTTCTGTAGTAGATCCTACTGATACTGTAGTAAATGGACTTGCCTCTCGATTCTTTAGTTTAGTATGCCTTAAAGCAATACATATTTTTATATTATAAAATTGTGGAAAGCTGACTGTGGAAGCACACAGTGTTTCCACCTTAAAGAGTTTCTGTTATGTTAATAGCGACTTCCGCTAAAGTTTCCAGGAAGATAGTTTTCTTTCTCCAGTATCCTTCCAAAATTTGAGAAGGTGTTTGTTTGATGACATGTCTGTATACAGCAATATTAGGCTTGATCGGTGGCTTCTCTCTTTTATGTCTTGTATATCTGATTTTATTTCCTTTGATCCTTCTTTCTTTCTGTTTACTGATATTTTCTTTGTTCTTTTGCTTCCCGTGCTCTTATAAAACTCATTCACCTTTATTTTCATTTAATCCCTGCCTATGCTGCTGCCTATAACTTTGTTGTCATAGTTCTGACATCTCTCTACTGGTTATCTTTTTATCTGGCTATATGATTTTGTTTAGCTTTCAGTCTTTTAAATTCTCTCCATTGCCTGAGTATCTTTTAATCTTCTCTTAGTATTGCTTCTTGTTATAGCTCTTGATCTTTCAGAGAGGAGTGACAAAGCTGACAGAGACCATTGCTTATTAAATTTAAATTTAAAACAAAAATAAGTAGTCACTTTTTGCTGCCAAGATATGTAAAGTATGTGACCAGAACTAAAATTGTGCAGCACAGCAGTAGAGCCTTATTTCTGCACATGAGGCATTCAGAGACTGCAGTGGAGGCTTGTGGCTACTCAGAATCTGTGAGGAGCAAACTTTTTGACCATGTGTGACTTCACTTCTGCTTGTCAATTAATCTGAAGGATGTCAGGCACATTTGAGCTATTCACATATTTCTGATGGAGGATTTAATTTGAGTGCAGGGGTGCTAGCCTAGAAAATTTGGTGAATTCTTAATATCTGTTGCCCCATGGAAAAGGCTGGCTTCAAACTGGGCTACTACTTTCCTAAATCACTTGTTAAATATTGTATTCTCTAAGTGAATGAACCTAACACATATGCAAATTTCATACCAGAAGAAATGAAAAAGAAATTAAACATGTTTTAGAAATGATATTTCATAATTGAATGTAGATGTAAGAATGCAAACTGAGAAGCACAAAACTAGACTTTTAGAATATCTGAAATCCTACTTAGACTTCCTCAGTGTTTCTGTTTTGGTTTATCCACCCAAATGAAGTTGCTTCCTGATGTAAGGATATAAAAAGTTTTACATGAGAAATTATGTCTGCTGAATTTCTTTCTACTTTTTTGCATGTGTGCGTGTATGAGTGTATGTTTAAAAGCACATTTGTATTTCCATAATCTAATTAGGACCATAAATAACATTCATTCACACAGAAATGCTGAAATATATATACCCTTTTATTTGTTTAAATTGAAGTTCCTCTTTAAATTTTCCTTTCAAATTATAAATGGACAAGAGAGACAATTTAGCAGATTGATTAAGATCAAGTTACTCTTGGCAATGTATGATTCATTTCTCATCATTTTGTCAGACAATATCCACTCCTATCCAAGCAATTTCTGAAATTAATACCATGAACACATTTTTTAGGTTTGCCAGTTCAAGAGTTTGCAAGTGCATGGAACTAATATGCAAGTACATGAAACTAGCAGATGGATGGAAAAAAGACATGTGGTTTTAGCATCAGTTTTCTTGAAAAAAAGTATTTTTTTTTAATTGTCTTTAAGGTTTATTAGATGTTGTGAGAAAATTTCTGGCAGCATTATTTTTGCTTACAAATTTTTCTGTCAATACTGATACTGATATTTGGTGTCCCTTCTGCTCCTTACTACTCATATTCTTCAGAAAGCAGAATTTAGAATCTACCCCAAAGATTACCATTTACAAGGCATTTGATGTGTGACCCATCTTCTCCAGAAGCAAACAAGCCGTATATGAACTTATTGTGGCATTTGATCGATAGCATGTTGCTAGTTTGCCCACTTGCACAGCACAAAGACTTCATTAGCTAATTAAATAGGAAGAGCCTTACATTGTGTCTGCCATGCTGAACTTGTATATGCGAAAGATATCTTTTCTTCAGTTTCAGGAAGAATTCTCAAATTTGGAGGCACATTTTCAGTAGTACTGTGCATTTTTTTGCTTTACCTTGTTTTGCAGAGCTCTCCTTGGTTTTGTTTGTTTGGGTTTTTTTCTTTTATATTTTTAGAGGAAAGTATTTAATTCTAATCAAGGAAAGAGACCGTGCTTTCAGATCAACAAATAACATGTCAGTCCATATATTTATACAACTGAACTCTGTCCCACTCATTTAAACAGTGTATTGGGCACAATATCCAGCAAGTGTCTAGACACTAACTCTTTGGCACAAGCATAACTCATGCCAGAAAATGTGATAATAACCATACACCACGCCAATACTTGCAAACCAATGCTCCAGGTCATTCTCTGCCCCAATGTAATTTATTTAAATAATATAGCTTTTAAAAATCAACCACTGGTCAGCCTTTGACAAGCAATTGTTCTCAAATATTTTATGTTTTGCCTAGTGTTTCGGTTTCGGCTGCTGCCGGCAACAAAAGCGCCACGCGGCCGCCCCTCCCCCCGCCGGCGTGCGGAGGAGAATGGAAAGAAAAAGGCAGAAACTGGTGGGTCGGGATAAGGGCAGCTTAACAGAACAGCAAACAGAGGGAAACAGGAACAACAACGATACACATAAGGAGAAAACACAACAACGAACCGTAACGACCCAGACAGCCGCTCTCCCGAAACAGGACCGGCGCCGCGCCCCCCTAAGCCACGAGTGCCTTCCCGCCGTGCCGCCCCCCCCCACCGGAACCCAGCAAAACCCAAAAAAAACAATGTCAAATGGTATGGAATACCGGACTCTGTCTGGCCAGGTGGGGTCAGCCCCCACCCCCCGGCTGTGCCCCTTCCTGGATTCCGGTGAAAATTAACCCTGTTCTGGCCAAACCCAGGACATTATCCACCCCTTATTCCATACCATCTACATCATGCCCAGGTCCCCCGTTGTCCAGTTGATCACCACCACTTCTCCTGTCTCCAGATATCATTCCTTTAGTCTATGGATCATCACTCTAAAGTGTCCATTGAGTTCATTTAATCCATGACTTCGGGCTCCATCTGTCATAATGGTCTTCCGTGGCAGGAGAGGTAATGTGTGGTGGTGGGCGGTCACTTGCTGCATCCGGAGCTCACGGCTGATGTATCTGGTGCGGCCCGTGCCCACAGTCTGCAGGAGATGTTGATCTTGATGAAGTCGCTGGGTGCCAGTTTTTGAAAACCAGGTCCAGTTTCATCATCACTGTGCTCTGCTAGGTTTTCATCGAAAAAGTTCATCCTTCTTTAATCTGGACAATTTTTACTATGCTACTACTGGTACAAAATATAACAATTATAACAGTGATAACAGACAGTGACAGGGTTATTTAACAACTAACTTTATACAATTTATTTATGGACTATTCTCGCCCAAAATTAAATCCCCATGAGGTACACATCGGACTTCCCCATCCTTCCGCATTACCCACCAGGTACACACAGGTCCTTCAGCAAAACCAATCCCACGGACAGGCTTGCCTTTGCCCGAGGCAGGACTAACCCAACATGTCTTCCCTAACATGTTCCGCATGTGCACTACAGGAACTTTATCCCCTTCTATGGGGTGCTGAGGTTTTGACTGGGCAGGACCAGCCCGGTTGGTGGATCCTCTGGTGTTAACCAACCAGGTGGCCTTTGCTAAATGGATATCCCAATTTTTGAAAGTCCCACTCCCCATTGCCCTCAAAGTGGTTTTTAGCAGCCCATTGTAACGTTTGATCTTTCCAGAGGCTGGTGCATGGTAGGGGATGTGATACACCCACTCAATACCGTGTTCTTTGGCCCAGGTGTCTATGAGGCTGTTGCGAAAGTGAGTCCCGTTGTCCGACTCGATTCATTCGGGAGTGCCATTTCGCCACAGGACTTGTTTTTCCAGGCCCAGGATGGTATTCCGGGCGGTGGCATGGGGCACAGGGTAGGTTTCCAGCCATCCGGTGGTGGCCTCCACCATTGTGAGTACATAGCGCTTGCCTTGGCGGGTTTGTGGCAGTGTGATGTAGTCAATCTGCCAAGCCTCCCCATATCTATATTTTAGCTATCGTCCTCCAGACCACTGAGGCTTTACCCGCTTGGCTTGCTTGATTGCAGCGCATGTTTCACATTCATGAATAACCTGTGCGATGGTATCCATGGTCAAGTCCACCCCTCGGACACGAGCCCATCGGTATGTCGCGTCCCTTCCTTGGTGGCCCGAGGTGTCATGGGCCCACCGAGCTATAAAGAGTTCACCCTTATGTTGCCAGTCCAGATCCACCTGAGCCACTTCAATCTTAGCAGCCTGATCTACCTGGTGGTTGTTTTGATGTTCTTCAGTGGCCCGACTCCTAGGGACGTGGGCGTCCACGTGACGGACTTTTACAGCCAACTGCTCTAGCCAGGCAGCAATATCTTGCCACAATGGGGCAGCCCAGATAGGTTTGCCTCTGCGCTGCCAGTTGTTCTTCTTCCATTGCTGCAGCCACCCCCACAAGGCATTGGCCACCATCCAAGAGTCGGTGTAAAGATAGAGCACTGGCGACTGCTCTCGACTGGCTATCTCTAAAGCCAGCTGGATGGCTTTCACCTCTGCAAACTGGTTGGACTCACCTTCTCCCTTGGCAGTTTCCACGACTTGTCGTATAGGGCTCCATACAGCAGCCTTCCACCTCCGCTGCTTCCCCACAATGCGACAGGACCCATCCGTGAACAGGGCATACTGTTTCTTCTCTTCTGGCAGCTGGTTATACAGTGGGGCCTCTTCAGCACGTGTCACCTCCTCCTCTGGCGATGCTCCAAAATTTTTGCCTTCTGGCCAGTCCATGATTACCTCCAGAATTCCTGGGCGACTGGGGTTTCCCATTCGGGCACGCTGGGTGATCAGCGCGACCCACTTACTCCACGTAGCATCGGTGGCATGATGCGTAGAGGGGACCCTCTCTTTGAACGTCCAGCCCAGGACCGACAATCGTGGTGCTAGGAGGAGCTGTGCTTCAGTGCCGACCACTTCTGAAGCAGCTCGAACGCCTTCATATGCTGCCAGAATCTCTTTTTCAGTGGCAGTATAGCGGGCCTCGGATCCTTTGTATCCCCGGCTCCAAAACGCCAGGGGTCGACCTCGAGTCTCCCCTGGTGCTTTCTGCCAGAGTCTCCAGGTTGGGCCATTCTCCCCGGCTGCGGTGTAGAGCACATTTTTAACATCTTGCCCTGATCGGACTGGACCAAGGGCTACGGCATGAACTATCTCCCGTTTAATTTGTTCAAATGCCTGTCATTGCTCAGGGCCCCATTCAAAATCATTCTTCTACTGGGTCACGTGGTACAGAGGACTTACACTCTGGCTGTAATTTGGAACATGCATCCTCCAAAAACCCACAACACCTAAGAAGGCCTGTGCTTCCTTTTTGCTGGTTGGTGGAGACATAGCTGCTATTTTGTTGATGACATCCATTGGGATTTGACGGCGCCCATCCTGCCATTTTATTCCCAAAAACTGGATCTCTTGCGCAGGTCCCTTTAGTTTACTTCACTTCGCTTAATGGCGAAACCGGCTTTCAGAAGGATGTGAACTATTTTCTCCCCTTTCTCAAAAACCTCCTCCGCTGTGTCGCCCCATATAATGATGTCGTCGATGTACTGCAGGTGTTCTGGAGCTTCATCCTTTTCCAGTGCAGTCTGGATTAGTCCACGGCAAATGGTGGGACTGTGTTTCCACCCCTGGGGCAGTCGATTCCAGGTGTACTGGATGCCCCTCCAGGTGAAAGCAAACTGTGGCCTGCACTCTGCTGCCAAAGGGATGGAGAAGAATGCATTAGCAATGTCAATTGTAGCGTACCACTTGGCTGCCTTTGACTCCAGCTGATATTGAAGTTCTAGCATGTCTGGCACGGCAGCACTCAGCGGTGGTGTGACTTCATTCAGGCCATGGTAGTCTATTGTTAGTCTCCACTCTCCAGTAGATCTTCTCACTGGCCATATGGGACTATTAAAGGGTGAGCGAGTTTTGCTGATCTTTCCTTGGCTCTCCAGCTGGCAGATCAGCTGATGAATGGGGATAAGTGAGTCTCGGTTGGTACGATACTGTCGCCGGTGCACTGTTGTGTTCGCGATTGGCACCTGTTGTTCTTCAACCCTCAGTAACCCCACAACGGAAGGATCCTCCGAGAGACCAGGCAAAATGGACAGCTGTTTAATTTCTTCCGTCTCCACAGCAGCTATGCCAAAAGCCCACCGATACCCCTTTGGGTCCTTGAAATAGCCTCTCCTAAGATAGTCTATCCCAAGGATGCACGGAGCCTCGGGGCCAGTTACAATGGGGTGCTTCTGCCAGTCCTGCCCAGTGAGGCTCACTTCAGCCTCCAGTACACTCAGGTCTTGGGACCCCCCTGTCACTCCCGAAATGCAAATGGACTCTGACCCTTTGAAATCTGATGGCATTAAAGTACACTGTGCACCAGTGTCCACTAGAGCTTTATACTCTTGTGGATCTGACGTGCCAGGCCACCGAATCCACACCGTCCAATAGACACGGTTGTCCCTTTCCTCCACCTGGCTGGAGGCAGGGCCCCTCTAATCCTGGTCAGAGAATTTGCTACTCACTTACTGTAAGAATGACTTGGAGGTCCCCTCCATAGTATCGGAATCAAGATCAAACTGTCTACCTGCTCTGGAGAGCTGGCTTCTGGAAACTGGAGCGGCATTTTTCCTAACAGAATCCCCTTTTGTGACTGTTTTACCTCGCAACTCACGGACTCGTGCCTCTAGACCTCAGGTGGGTTTTCCATCCCACTTCCTCATGTCCTCTCCGTGGTCATGCAGGTAGAACCACAGGGTGCCACGGGGTGTATAGCCTCTGTATTCCCTCTCCTGAGCAGAGAAACGCCTGCCCCTAATAGCTGAGACGCGGGCCCGCACAGGTGGGGAGTAGGACATACTCTGTTCGAGTCGCTGAACCTTCTGAGACAATTTATTTACAGCTAAGACAAGGGAGGAAGAGAGACTTTCCTCATATTGCAGGAGTCTGACAGCCACCTCATCCACTGTTGGTGCCTCCTTACCCTTCCAGTTTACAACTGCCAGTGAGTTGGCATATGAGGAGGGTGCGCTCCGCACAAACTTCCTCCACATAGATGCTGTGCACTTGACTTCATCTGGGTCTGTGGGTAACTGGTCATCGTCTGGTTCATTATAAACCAGCTCCCGCACAGCTAATTCCCTCAAGTACTGAATACCCTTTTCCATATTGGTCCACTTGCCAGGATGACATACAACATCGTCACTGAAGGGGTATCTCTCCCTCACCCCTGAGAGAAGTCTCCTCCAGAGGCTGAGGACTTGTTCCTTTTTTCCCAATGGCCTTGTCAATGCCCTTGTCCCTGGCCAGGGATCCCAGCTGCTTGGCTTCCTTGCCCTCTAATTCCAAGCTGCTGGCCCCGTTATCCCAGCACCGCTGCAGCCAGGTGACAATGTGCTCGCCTGGGTGGCGGCTGAAATCTTTCCGCATGTCTCGCAGCTCGCCCAGGGACAGGGACCGGGTGATGATCTCTGCCTCTATCTCCCGCGATGACTCTGGCTCATCGTCATCCCTCCCGGAGCGATCTGCTCTCTTTGCGTCTTTCTTTAGTTTTACGGGGGCGACTGCTACCGGCACAGGTTGGTCATTGGGCTCAGCCGCGATGCCTGCAGCTGGAGCTGGGGCTGGAGCAGCTGCTGTGCCTGCCAGGGAAACCGAGGCAGACCCTGCAGCTGTGGCTACAGCAGCTGTGGTGGCGGCCGGGGGGGCTGTGACTGCCTGCTGGGCTGGAGGGGCTGCAGGGCCGGCTCGGGGGGCAGTGCCAGCCGCAGTGCCTGCCGCTTCGCTTCCCCCCCTTTCCCCTTTAAGGCACTGAACAGTGTTGAACATGGCTCGGTAGGCATGGGCCAGACCCCAGCACATTGTGGTGATCTGTGTCTCTCTGGAGTTCCCAGGGTGGAAGCACACTTTTTTCAGATATTTTACCGGATTGTCCGGATTCTGTATTTGTTCAGGGGTGAGTTTAAAACACACCGCAGGTGCCCACTGCTCTAGACATCTGTCCATGCTGTCCCACACACCCAGCCACTCACAGCTATCCAGCCCCGGGGCAGGTCTCTGCAGGATGTTCTTAACGACTTGCTTAACCCTAAACAAAACCCAGAACCCGTTCAGCAGGCAAAAAAAAAAGGAGAGTGCTGGCCTGAGCATCCCACGGGTACTCGAAATTCTCAAAAGCAGTTAGGACCAGCCTGAGGAAGAGGGGGGGGGGGCGAAAGAGTGGGGGAAGGTATCCCCTTCGGTTTTCCCCACAGACTGGGTTTGATTATTAACAAAATCTAAGACATAGGATTCGAGGTACGGAAATGACCGCAGTGCCACATGCAAATACAAGCCTAATTTCATGCACAGTGATGTTAACATATCATAAGTCGATATCGTACAGTACAGCAAAATCATCATCTTAATCCTTTTTCCAGTGATGATGAACAGCATGGCAGTAAACACATACTGCAAATAAGGGTTCAAATATCACAGCCATCTAAACAAAGTCAGCAACATTTTTACCGGTGACTCTTTAACTAACACAGAAAAATGCCTATAACAAAATTTAACAAAATCTAAGAAAGCAGTTTTAACACCCGCTGCTCAGACCTGCCGTTATCCCCGCTCCACGTGTGGGCGCGAATTTAATGTTTCGGTTTCGGCTGGTGCCGGCAACAAAAGCGCCACGTGGCCGCCCCTCCCCCCGCCGGCGTGCGGAGGAGAATGGAAAGAAAAAGGCAGAAACTGGTGGGTCGGGATAAGGGCAGTTTAACAGAACAGCAAACAGAGGGAAACAGGAACAACAACGATACAGATAAGGAGAAAACACAACAACGAACCGTAACGACCCAGACAGCCGCTCTCCCGAAACAGGACCGGCGCCGCGCCCCCCCAAGCCGCGAGTGCCTTCCCGCCGCGCCGCCCCCCCCACCGGAACCCAGCGTGACGTCACATGGTATGGAATACCGGACTCTGTTTGGCCAGGTGGGGTCAGCCCCCACCCCCCGGCTGTGCCCCTTCCTGGATTCCAGTGAAAATTAACCCTGTTCTGGCCAAACCCAGGACACCCAGTGCTGCCATTTGCATGAAAGATTTCCCTTTAAGCATCCCACAGTTCTCTCTCAGAGATTAAAAAAAGCATTTTCCTTAGGAATGCTGCAGAAATAAAATAAATAAAAATTGCAATATAGGGATGTAGAAACTCCTTCTATATAAATACGTATGTTTTATTTACATATACACATATATATATAGACACTATGAACATATATAAGCTTTCTGTTCAAAGAGATGTCTGTTCTTCCAGGTGGATTTCATGGGATCCCTCCTTACTTTCAGATTATATCATATTTTCAAACATCCCAGACATAAACTCACCCCACAGAAAGCCACGTGCCAGTCTTCAGTCTTTTCTAAAGGATGTAGTTCACCAACAGAAATCTCTGAACTCAGAAAATGGTGTAAATTTCAATAAAAAACATTCCCTCTCTTCACTATACTTTTTGCTACACCTGTCCTTTCTCTAAAGTCTTCACGGACCACCACTCACAGACCATTTCACTACTGCATGGTTCCATTTTGAGTGATTAAGGAAAGAAATTAATTTTAAAAATCTAGCATACTTTAACTTTTCCTCCCTCTTTATTATTGCTATCTGAGTAGTTCAAGAACATCTTAAAACTTTTTCCAGTGTCTTTTTCCATTTGTCTCTTCCTTGCTTGGAAGAGACCAGCTACCAGTATTTCTGAAAGAGAAAGTAAATGTGAAACTTCAAACAGATCCTTTATTTTTTCTTTTTTTTTTACATTCTGCATACCACAGTCCTGCTGAGAAACTTTTATAAATTCTTATTAAGTCCAGCTATTCACAGTTATCAACTATCTGCTTCTATTCCTGGGGAACTTCCTCCCTTGTTCTCAGCGTTTCTTCACAGGGATCCTGAGCCAATCCAGTCTGTTTAATTGCTGTTTCTCTGCACACCTAAGGATAGCACTGCAGGAAAGCAGTGGGTGGACAGCTCAGCATTGACTTACAGTTTTAGTGAAGGTGATGGCATGACAGATTAAAGCATTACTGCGCATAGCACACTGACAGATAGAAAGAGAGAGATGAGTGTGAAAAAAGTCTTCATCTACCTCATTGTGTTCCAAAATCTGCCTCGTATAGAGAGTGGGTAAGTATATGACCTCCACTCCCCACTTTTTCTGGTATTTATAAAGTTTGTGGAAATTTAACTTGCTTTGAAGTGTGACCTTTAATTCACAAGCAAGTGCAGTTCTGAGGAAACCTGAAACATTAAACATCTAGGTCAAAACTCTAATTGCTTTTCTCACATTAATAAATAATCTAGTGGGCTTTAATTTGTTATTCAAGTAATAAAATATTCTCCTGAGCTAAATATTTCAAGGCATCTGGCTTACAACTAATCAAATAAAAAGCTGTGGTTTTTCAGAGTTAAACATAGCTTTGCATCTCACTCCATCTTTACTTGTATAAGAATTCTCATTTGCAGCTACAATGGTTCAGCTTTGCTGTCAGCAGCTGTATCAAAAAGTAGGCACTTCACAGGTTTAATAAAAAGCAAAAGAAGTTGATATCTCAAAAATACATCTAAATATGGGTTGTATAAACCAAGAGGTGGGAAAAATAGTCAAAGGAATTAAAAATAATGTGATAAGGGTATCTAAAACAAAAAAAGCATCCACGTGGTTCTGATTTTCTACGATTGAATTATCCTAATGAAGCCAAAAAGTTTACCTATGCTAAATTGTAGTTGTATTAAGACTGAAAATCCCTTAGTGCTGTGAGTATTGCAAGGAGACATCACGTTGTGACTTAATTGGTACTTGGGAAGTGAGGTGACACAAAGGTGGTAGTTTGGGTTTAAAAGTTCAAAAAATGACCAGAGAAGTCTCAGTTTTCAAAACACACTGCATAAGACTGTTTCTACTCTGTCATACAGGCAGATGAGGTAAAAGAGGGGAAGGAGAACAGTCTCTCAGAAGATATCAACAACATTGTCCCTAGGCGTGAATTCACAAGGTCACTCATAGTGTACATTTGGTCAGAAAACATGGAAGGGCAGGCCCGTGGTGGTCAGAAAGAAGTATCCTTCCAGAGCATGAAGGACCCCAGCTGCCAAAGTAAACCTAGCTTAGCACCTTACTACTGTGGCACCCAGTGACTTGACACCATCTGAGGTCACCTGTAGACACTTTTTTTCTATCAATATGATGTTTATGTAGGTTAATTGTGAAGCCTCCATGTAGGCAGTGGATCTGGAAGGTGGAGTCCTTAAAATAAGTGCAAGTATCTTACACCTAAACACCTACCAGGAATTTCAAGAGCATTGAAATCCCCATATTTTCGTGGACTTGGAACTGTCTTCAGTCAGCTCATAAATTTAAGTATTTCTTTGTGACTTCAGCAAATTGTTCTTGCAGTAGGTGTTCATACAATTTCATGTGCTACAAACTAAAACTGTATCCACAACACATCTTCTTTGCAGACAAATTAATTGTTATCTGTTTTATCATTAGGATAATTACGATGAATGCATAGATGATGTGTCTTTTTCTACCCATTCTTGCAAAACAGTAATTAGGGTAGTTGAGAGTTCCATTTAATTTTAAAAAGAATAAAACACAAATGTAATATACTTGACAATAAGGATATCTCATAGATAAAGATAGTAAATCTTGGTAACTTAATCATATTCAGAATTTAAAAACCTATAAAATATATAACACATGGAGTGGATATGAGGAGCTAATATTCTCATTAGTGACAGTTGGAGAGGAACAATTTACTACTTGACAGAATTTCCTTGAGGGGATTCTTACATGAAGAAAGCATGTTTAATTGAAGCTGCCAAAATCGATATAAGGAAAAACAAGAGTCTTGTTCTTTGAGTTGAAATAAATCTAGAGAAAACACTTAAATATGCAGACCTAAGTTCTTTACAACAAAAATATCACAGCAGAACAAGAATGTTGTACTCCAGAAGTTATAGAGGAAGCTTGCTCAGAATACTAAGCATGGTAACACAGCATATAGCAGAAGATTTTTTAATTTCTCACTAGACAGAGTAGAAGGAGACCTACAAGGAAAGGCGTGGATTAATTACTTTTACAAGAAATATATATTTATAAAAATGGATGCAAAAATTTATTTATTTTTCTATTAAGTCCTCCTAAAGAGTAAACATATCAATAAATTTAAGAAAATAAAGTAGTTTAAGGACAGTGATGTTATCCCTAAACACCATAAAATTATTTCAGGGCACGTATGTCGATACGTACCACCTGAATAACAGAAAAGTTAGATTTAAATTGAAATTCCATAAGTGTGGATGAAGAAGAATCTACACTCTGTCCTCACTAAATTGTTATTCCTAGTTATATAAAATGCTGCTACACCCACCTTAAGGGTTATTTAGATGTGGAATTATAGGACCCATAACTTTGAGCCTGTTCCTGGCTCTTGGAACTGTCTCTATGGAAATTTCTGTAGTAGCACTCTAGGATCAGTGGCCTGAGTAGCAAAGCTGAGCTGAGAACTGCTGAAACACCAGTTCACAACCCTAGATCAGTCTGATGGGTTTATTCAAGAAGCTGGGACTAAGAACTTCCAAAATCAGTCTGCTTTGTAGGTATGAATGTCACTCTGGCCTGGGATGGACCAGAGAGTGGGCTGCTATACTACTGATAACATCAGCTTTTTCAGGTTTTGCTTGTGTGTAGGTAACAGCCACAAGAGGTTTTGCCCTTGATATTCAAAGCCTGAAAGCGTGACAGCCTCTGTGGTCATTTCAGCAGGGCTTGCACTGCAGGGATCTAGCAGGAAAACTTTCAGTTCTGAGAAATGACTCCTGAAGACTCATCCACATGGCTGGGGCAACATGGCAATATAAGAGACTCTTGTGTCACCTAAGCTTCACAGATTCATACCCCTGTCTGTAGGGAACAGTGCTTTCAGCATGTCAGTGAAACCTCAAGAAAGTTGCATCTCTACCTGTAGCCAATGTTGAGGCTAATTTCAGAAGATACGGATGGCAACAGGCTAAGACCAAACCCACTGCATCCGATTGCTGTCCACCTCTGCAAATAGGGATGTGTGTAGTCTTTTGTGCCCAAACCTCGTATTTGAACGTAACCTAGCATGAAAAAAGCAGTCTATGAAGCAAACTTAGAGTTGAAAAGCTGTCTATCTGCAAAATGCATAGCCAGTACAGAGAAACTGGTAGCTCTGAGATTCTAATGCAGTGGCAAGTGCAGATCTAGAGAGCCTTCTGCTTAGTGGTATAATCTGTGAAATTCCCAGGAATCACTTCCGCAGAGCATTTCTAGACCCCAGAAAGCTTGTCTCATCTGGGAAATTTAGTGTTCCTGTTGTATAGCACTCCCTTACTATGTGATTTTGTATATGCTTTAAAACATTTTTTTGTGTTAAAAAGCTTCGTCCTAGTTCTTATATTTTAAAGACATGCTACTACACCGCAATCTCTTTTCAGTGCAGTCTCATTGTTAAATTAATACTTTCCTCACCATTTCTCTTTCAGCAAAGCAGAATTCATGGATGAAGAAAAGTGTAATAATGTTTGTGCAACTCACACTTGCTACTGGCCAATTATATGAAGCAACAAATCAAGTATAATTAGGGTTTAAAATGTTGACATCAAAGAACAGTCAGAGAAAGGCCAGCAGTGTAAATACTCTGTATAACTGCAAATTTCTCAGTTCCCTTCAGACTATAAATTCAGATCTCGGATATTACAATGCTATTTATATTAGAAATTTTAAGAAGAATCTCATGAAGCCCATTAAAAAAAAAAAAAAAAGAAAACCTTGCACAATACTTTAAAAAAATTACAACTATTTTATGCCATACATTTACATTCCACAATAGTGGAAACAATATTTCAAGCGCTTGGGTTTGTTCTAATGGCAATTACACAAAGGATAACCCAAGATCCTCTAGACATCTGGCAAGCTGACACTGACAGTATTGCAATCTGCAATATTGCAACTGTCTGCATGAAGGCAAGGCAATATTTACAAAGCCGGCCCTGCTCTAGCTTTCAGTGTTAGACCCACTCATCCTTCTATTCTAAACAAGTATATTTATTAAAACTATTGCCAGAAAAGTATGATCTCTAATTGTTCACAGAGGAAAGCAAATGGTCCAAATAGATGTGAATTTAGTGGCTGTGCAGACTCCATGCCCTCATTAAACCTGCCCTATTCAGCAGACCAACTTGTGTCTCATGACTTTAGTATTTACTTGGCTGTGCAACCTTTCAGCTTGGGCATCATCTTACTGCATTGGTATCAGTAAATTTTAGTTTGAAACTAATAGAAGAGTATTGCAGATATCCAAGCAAACAAGCATTACAAACGTAGACAATCAAGAGTTCAGCTTAAGAAAACACAACACATGAACACAGGCAAGTATACAATAGATAAAATAGGGACATCTAGAACTTCAGATTTTCTTTTAATGCTTCTGTGTTACAACAATTATACAAATATATTTAGTGCATAAAAGTGTATGTCTGAATTGGATAAAAATTATTATTATTTTAAGAGAAAGTTAAAGTTTTTTTTGTTTCAATTTTTTAATTGCTGTCATTTTTTTTTATTCCTCTGCAACACCTTTAAAAGAGTGGAATTAATAATAACTTAAATAATTAATTTATGACACAGTTATACTTTAGGAAAATAATGTTCTAAGAGAAAAAAGGAACGAGTGTAGCTAGAGCTTCCATCTTTCAAATAAAGTGCAAAATTAATGTTCTCACCAGCTATAATAATCAGCGCTCTTGTGGCACGCTAAAAAGCATGGAGTTGTTAATTCCAATACCCTCAGTAAACTGTATTTTGAGTAAATCATATTATTCTCCAGTTCTGGCTAGACAGTTGCAGTCTTCATAACTTCTGGTGCATTACCATAAATCAGCACATTCCAAGTGGTTATGCTTCAATGGAAGGGATTCAATTTCCATGTGCTTGGTCTGCAAATTGCTTCAGGATTCTCTGAAACAATAGTAGTAAAAATTGTGAAGTCAAGGAATAAAATTCCACTGTGGGGTAAAATTTGTTTATTGAGTTAAAATAATTGTATTTTTTTTAATATCACAAAAGAATTTAGCCAATGCTAAATGGAATTTTTGTGTCTCAAACATGTTTTAAATGAAAGGACTTGGATTCTTAACTCCAGGGAAAATATTATTCTTTCCCAAACTCTTTGCCTCCCTCCACTACAAATCATTAGGTAGGAGGCTATTTTGCGAAAAATATGATTCAAATGCACTCAGACACTCCTGAATTAAATCTGACTGCTCAGTCTGAAAAATAAAAGGTGGTGAATTGTATTTTATCTTTTCATGGTGTGACATGATGTGTCAAAGTGAAAACAGTAATAAAAAAGATTTGGAATTGTCAGCACCTTCTTTGTTGATGTTCATTCAAATTATTTTTAACAATTTGGTCCAACTACAATTATCTCTATATTTGAGTAAAATTAAAGGCAAAATCACAGATGTTCAGTGCAAGAATGAATTATATATGGATTATTTCTCTGGAGTTAAAATACAATCCTTTCCTTGTGCAGCAGAAGCAAAGAACCATGGAAGTACCATGACGAACATTTCATCCACATGATCATATTTTCATTAATTGTGTTATAGTAGGCGATTAAAGCTAAGAAAATAAAAAAGGAATTTGTTCCCTGCACCAAATCTGAATGTTACACATTTGCTTTTTTCTTAAGGAACTAAAATTTCTCTCTTTTTTTTTTTTTTTTTTCCGTGTAGATATCCATTGAATACTAATGTTGTATGTTAATTTGTCATGGGAAGTGAGATATTTTGTGTTTAATGAGACAATGAAGAGGTCTCAGATACATAGTTTGATTCTAAAACTATCCATGAAGCACTTTGGATTTGGTTTCTGTATTAGTTTTGTATTACTAATTATTTAAGTATTTTTTAATCACATTCTTGTCAGAGTACAAAAAGAACCTACACCCTCACAAACAAACAATCAGAAAAAAACCCCCAAAATTTCAGTTCAGTCCCATATCCCTTTAAATTATTTAAAAATCTTTTGTGGTCCTCTGATTCAGAGCTGTTCCAGAGCTAAATAAGTTTGTAATTTGGAAAGACATGATGTCTGGCTCTCTTTGTTGCTTCATAGGTACGCAGATATTTTTTTTTCCCCATTTTTAGGTAACGAACTATTTACTAACACTTCCATATTTACATGCTTTGTAAATGAATCCAGTGCAATGGAACATTTAATCTCTCACAAATTAGGATTTTCAGGTGAAGGCACCTTGATAAAAGCTTCCAAAGAGCCCTCAGGTTTATTATTTTGCTTCTGCAGCAAGTTTCTCATACCTGGCTGTTGCAAACTAATAGCTATCAAACCATTTTCTGTTTCAAATATAGGTTGCAAGGAATCTGAGAGATGATCCCAAACACCTGTATCAGTTAGAATGCCACTAAAATTCATTAACCAGAATGCATTTCTTGTGACAGTATGTATATTACAGCACTGCTTAATCACAACCTTTAACAAATTTCTCATAACATTGAAATCTGAAGCTTTTCTTTTTTAATTACTGGTCTTTTTCCTTGATCATCTGAGATGTCTTCAGCAGACTAAACAAGGGAAGGGACTAACAATCATCATCTCTATGGTTACATCTGAAGATTTTCCTGAAATATGAACATAAGTTGTCTGCTCTTTTCTCCCTGCTGTGTTGATTTCTACTGCTGTCTTCTCACCTGTCTTCAACCTTTTTCATTTTACTTTGCATCTATTAAGAGTCTGACTTAGCAAAGCAGCTGGTGGAATATAGCTGGGGCCAGTTTGGGACACTAAAAGCAGTAAGATATTCAGTGTATTTTCTAACAAATATTAACTGCAGGAAAGTGAGAAAATGATTGGGCTTTTTTGTTGGGTTTTTTTTTTTTTTCTTTGTCCATGTATGTATAATATGTGACTATTAATACTTAACTTGTTGCATCCTAAAAGCAACTTCCTAAACCAGATCTAAGAATCTGGAGGAAACGCCTGAAACTAGTTTTCTTACACTCTTTCACAACACTTTCAATAAAATTCTCAGTATAAATTTTGAAATAATACTTTCTGGGTTTTTTTCCTCATTCAGAAAGACTTTATAACTAACAATATTATAAGGCAGTTCTTTGAAAGAGTATATTTTCAGCTTTTCAGTTGCAGTGGTTTTCTACATGGGTATTTCTTGTTGTCTCTTATTTCATTACATGTGTAATCAATGTTAAGACTAAATTCTTGTTTGGTGATGTGCAACTAGTGTAAGAATATCTGATGTGGGAAATTGACGTTTAGTTCGATTTTGCTATAGCTTTAGTTTAATTTTGTTCTATAGCTTTGCGGCTATCTTAAGGTAAGAGTTAAACACTGTCATTTAGTTTAGTTCTGTTCTTTGTAACCTTGCTAACAAGGACTGTTGTGGCTCATATGTAGCTAACAAGGACTGCTTGCGAGACAGACGAAGAGAAACAAGGACTGATAACCAGAACTTTGTTGTCTGTAAGAAGCAACTTTCTAGCTGAAACTGTTTCTATGATTTAGGACTCAGCCAACACAGACAACTCAGGAATTTTTGAGCCAAAAGTGAAAGCACACAGCGAGGAAGACTACAAGCCTTCATCCAGAAGACCCCCACAGACGACCACCAGACGATACTGCGCAAGTGCTAAAGGGGGGGTGGATTATGATAATGAATTTCTAGAAATAATTATAATAATCATGCCTATTCCTAGAAATAATTACAATAATCCAACGTACTTAGATAAGCTTTGTAATAAATAGGTACATGCTTTGTGACTTTGTGTGCAAGTTAGGAGGAGTGATCCTGCTTGCACCCGGCGCCATAATAAACATACGTGCTTTATAACTCTTTGTGAGTTATGGAGTTTGTTTCCACATGTCATATCCTATAACAGAAACCCAAACTGAAATTTCTGTCAATAACGGGGCAGGGAAAACAGATCAAATACCTTTAAAATCTGCCTAATTTATCCAAGCAGAATCCTAACACTCTAGCAGCTTTTATTCTCTGACAGTAAGGACCCCTTTTCTCCCCTTTTCACATCCTTAGAAATAACTATAGCAGTCTTCATATAAATGGACAATTCCAGTAACCTCATCCAGTATATGATATCAACCACTTCTTTGCCAAAAGGTAGTGGCTCTTGATAAAGGAGTCCTGTGAAAATAAACAGCAACAACTAATCTGTCATCCTGGGAAACAAAGTGGAGACTCACTGATTAGAAGTACAGGTCTCATTCTGGTAAATCTGTGCTTTATGCAAGGTAAACAAAAAAAAAAAGACATTATTTTCAGATCAACATCAAGGAATTAAATTTTTAATAATTTAGATATTAAGTAGGATCTTAATAAAATAATGAAGACAATTACATTTAAGATATATGCTTACATTCACATTGCATTATAAACTATCACTTATCAGGAACTCTTACAATTAATTTTATTTTCCAGAAACATGCAAAATTTGCCTAATACAATGTTTTCAAAGACCTTAAAATAGCATTCTTTACTGAACAAATAATTAGATTCTGTCCTTCCAAACAGCTAATAACGTAAATGAAATGCAAGAACACAAACTGACTTAGAAGTATACTTATGTAAGCTATCTATCTCTCTATAGTATTGGTTTGAATACCGAGGAAAGATGGTGCCTAGTCTCTGAAAGGCAAAATGCTATTCTGAGGAAGAAACGATGAGATCTTTTTTGTCATTACATGCCTTGTTCCTAGTTCATTGGCATCATGGTCATGGTAAGGTCCTTTGTCCTCTGAAATGCTGAATTCTGCCACTAATTTTATGGGCTTAGAAAGGGTGGGGTAGGGTGAAACATGCACATTTTTATGAAGGATTTAAGGAAAGAGTTATTTTTTGTTCTATTTTTTACAGTGCTTTCATGACAGTATTCTGACACTTGACTGTAGCCTCCAGATAAACCTGCTATATAAAATAACAACAATAATAATTAGGAAAATGGAAGCAGATACTTTGTTTTTTTCCACCCTATACTTAGGGAAAAACTCTCTATCCTGTCATTCATGTTATGCGCAAAAGATTGATTTTCATCATCATTGACTCTTGGTGATATAGCAGGTAGGCGGTAGGCAGCCATGCCTTGGAAAAAGCAGTTGCTATTACCAGCCTTGGACCTCACCTTTTTTTTGCCAAACCTTTTTCTTGTCTTCAAAGTTGTATTTTTCTTTGGTTTTTTTTTTTCCTGTGTTAATAGGCTGTAAAAAAGCTATTTAAACTCACTGACCATACAATCACTGTTCAAGCTAACTTATTACAAAAGAATTTTTTTAAAGGCATGCCTAGAGGATGACGTGAAGTAGAATCTCTAAAGCAGTTAAGTTGTCACTCTTAGAGGTTTTGTTGTCAACTAAGAGAGATTACACCCAGATGCTTTGTGTTCCTCTTCATTTGTTATTCTGGTTGATTCCTGCTGCTGAAGGCAGAGATCATAATTTTTTGGTCTGAGTCAGTAAGCCTTGCATAATAATTTGAGTTTTTATGGTTAACGTCATTCTTTACCTTCAATTAAAAGCCAAAACAAACCAAACCAAACCAAGAAGAAAAACATACAACCATTTCCAGTCCTCCCACCTCCCCAAATTCCAAAACATATTTTCAAGCCTTAGAATTAAAGTCAAGTAATTTCCACGAACCATTCCTACATCTTAAGTTGACAACTAGCAAGTCTCTTCTATTCAATATCCACAGTGCATGAGGAAGGGTGTTCATGAAAATCTTGACTTATAGAGGAAGGTAAGACAAAATTTTTCTGCATTTGACCACTCTTCATTGCACCAGCTGTATTTCAGCAGTGTTTTATTTGTGGATGATTGGTCTTAAGCTAAAACCACGATACACCAAAAAAGGGTACAGACCATGGAATAAAAGCAAGATGACTAATCAAGTAATGCCTAGAGATCCTCCCACATGGATTACAACTGACTTTTTATTTGTGAGACTTTCTTTTCACCAGGAAAGTAGAATAAAAAATGGCTGTCACAGAGAGAAATTGAAGAGTCAGTGCAGAGAATAAGGAAACTGTGAGTATGTGTGTTGAGCAGGAAACAAAACGCTGTAATTCATGTATAAGTTCTCTTATACAGAATTAGCCAAGCTAATGATCAAGTTGTGTGTAAGAGAAAGAGCAGAAGTGAAATCAGAGGGCTAAAATATTGCTTAGATTATAAAACAATGTATTTATATACAGGGAGTGATTAAAGTGAGGAAACCAGAGAAGATTAGAATAGACGTAATAACTAGAACAGGCTGTTCATTTTTCCATTAACTCACATATCAGCGCTGTGCTGATTTTCAAGTTTATGAATTTCTACACTTTTAACCCAGATTCTTCATAGCAAATTTGCTCACATTTCATCTAGCAGCTATTAGCAGACTCCACAGGTAGGAGTGCTTTGTGCCTGCTATATGATACTGCTTTTACATGTCTGAAAATGTTCCAGCTTTTCATCATTTTTGGTTCATGACATCACCAAGTTATACATATAACACAAAGTTGCATTTATCTAAATAAAGACAGGCTGAATTCCTGCTGACAATGAAATTAGTATTCATTTATTGTAGCTGAAGAAGCTATGATAGTTTTCCCTGGTGAAAAAAAAAATAAAGAATTCTTTGAAGATATTATTTTCACTCTTTGTTGTATCACAAAACCATGTGGGTCTGTGTAATAATTTTATGGGGCATTTAGGAGTGGTAATGTTGTAACAGGACAAGTTAATCTAGATAAGAGTTGTGGAAAGAATGATACATATTTGTATTGATACACTATGTGCTAAATATGTTAGATTAATAGTTTCAGGGGGGAAACAAGAGGAAGAAAAGGAACCAGACTTAAATATTTTACTATTAATCCTGTAAAGATACTGTAATTTATTTCAGCATTCATTCTTTTTCTAAAGCTGTTAAAATCCTCAAGTGACTGATTGGAGTTTCAATCAGTCTTCAATCAATCCTTGAACTACAAAATTACAAATTTGTGGAGAAGCAAAAAAAAAAAAAGTCAAATCAACAAATAAAACCCACTCAGTAATTTTGGCTCTTCTAGTTACCAAGTAAATCAGTATTTAATATAGTCTTGAATATATGAACTGTTAAGGAGGTTAGGAAGGGATGTTATGTTGCACCCTCCAGGTTCCCTTGTCCATGTTAGCAAGAGACTTGCAAGTATTCGCTCACCAGTGTCAGGGAGGTCACACCAGGTCCTTCCTGATGACAGGAACAAGTCAGGCAAAGGCAAAAAAATTATGTACAAATTATGGTGGTCAAGTGCAGAACTACTTTACAAGCATCCATGAACAACGCTGATTACATCATTTGCTTCACTTTATGCCCCTTTTCTCCTGCTCTCCCCTCCCGGGTTCTTCTCCAGTTACTACCCTTTGCTCCTCTCAGATAAAAAAACCTGTTCCTGGTTGTTCATAACCCATTGGCCCCAGTTTGCTGTCATGATATGCCTCTTTTTGTATTTATGGTAGGATTACCATGGTAATTCCTCTTCAGTCAGTGATCCACAAAGTCACTACTCTATTTTTGTTATCTACAAGGTATTTTTCATACCATTGTCTCATTAGTGTACCTATAAATCAGGGTTAACCATCTGCTTCGACTTTACTTTCTCTTTGATTTAAGGAACATTCAGCAGTTTCTCACATTGCTGTCTTATTAATATGACTATATGGCCAGAGTAAGTAATTTGTTTGCAGAGCTCAGCAACATCTGCTTTCATTTTCAAACATATACCTTACCTCTTCAAACTGAAAAGACCTTCTGTATTGGTTCTTTCCAAGGTGTGCGATTCATTACGATTAATTTCACTGATTGAAAAGGTGATTACAAGTTGATCAGTTGATCTGCTATAATGAATGTGCAGATGCCTGGAGCATCTTGTGCTGAAAAAAAGAGACGGAATAGCCTTAGTCTTTTTATCTCAGTACTTAGCTACTAACCTGAACCTGCTCAGCTTGCAGAGCCAGAGTGTGTGTGTATGTGCATGCGCGCACATGACTGTGTGTGCGCGTGCAAGCCTTGTTCTACTCATTCTTCCATCATGCCTGTTGGACCGATTCCCAGGTTTAAAGTATTCCAAACCTAAGCAATATTTAAGGAACTTGTGAAGATAATTCTAGAAGCTGCTGCTACTGACAGGCAAGGAGCCAATGGAGAGCCACAGGTAAAAAGAAGTGAATTTTCTCACCAGACAAAACACTACTTAAACTCTGTCTAAATTAAAACATAGATACAAGATTATATGAAATTATTCCTTGCAGAAAATTTTATTTTTAACTAGATTCACTTCAATCAGATAAACATAGTCAATTATAATAAAGAATCCTTTCATAAGGAGGCAGTAAAGCATACACATTCCCCCTCCTGCCCCGCTTACTCTTTTTATACTTAATTATTGTTACTTCCTTGTATTGCTCTCCTTTTCTAATTTATTCTTTTCTGTAGTGGTATTTTCCCTTAATTTCTCATTTCTAGGAGCATGGATTCTTTTTTTATTGTTCTTAAAGAAATAGTAAGAATTTACCATGCTATTTTTTTTCATGGAAACAAAGAAATCAATTTTTTGACAAAACAACAGCAAGTTCTAAACTTCTTCTATTTTCTCTATACCACTAACACATTACCTGAGAAGCCAACAATAACATTTATGGAAAGCAAAGAGGTATTTACTCAAGGGACTTCCCCATCAGTCTGTAAATGGAATATAAGCAATCTGCAAATACAGAAATAAAGACTTCATGGAAGTTGTGTGTAATGACTTCAGAAAACATGTTCCTATGTCTATTCTATGATCTAACTCATGTATTAAATCTGTTTGAATCAAGCAGCATGGAAATAACAAAAGGGAAGGGGAAGGAAAGAGAAGAGTTCATAAACTTGTAATAAGCAATCAAATTCACTCTTATTTCATGTATTTTTTAATGTCATGCAATAACTGTAAAAAGCAAATTTTCTAGACACCAAAAATCCACAGTGCTGGAAACGGAACCTGCACTTTGTGTCTCTCATGTCTTTATAAAGTTACTTTGCAAGCTACTGTGAAAGAATGAAAAGGTAGCTAGTAATTAAAGTCTAGGTTTGTTCCAGTATGTACCTAATAGGGCAATTAGTAAATTAGAAGTGAATGCAATAACAAAAAAAATGGAAAAGTATAATCAGTGTTTGAACTGCTTCTGGGAAAACCTTTTCTAGCTCTTTAGACTTAGAAAACTATATTCTACCTAGCGTAAAGAAAAAAAGAACAGATTAAATTTTAATGATCCTAGAAATATTTTTACTTTTATTCCCAAATGTCGTAGGATTAGCATGAAATCTACACTTAGGAAATTATTCACCACAATCTATATATTCCCAGGCTTAATTTTTCAGAAATTCTTGTGAGTTCATCCTTGTTCCAAAAGGATTATTGTTTACTTTTCAATCTAATTTTCTAGGGCTTGAAACTATATTCAGAATATAAACCTGCAAAAAATTCCAATATTGGAATTTGTTTAAAATGTATCTACACAAGAAGGAACCTTTTAACAGATGGCAGTTCCTTGAGCACAGGTGATTGACACCTACAGAGGCATGTTGATGCCTATACCTATTAGGCTTTAAGTACAGGACTTCCTGTTTGCCTGCAGTGGAGGACACAAGTTGTAGACTCTGCTTGCCTTCTTTTAGAAGACAAACCCCCAAAACCAGCTTTTTTCTTGCTTTTATCACAGTGAGCTGCCAGACTCCAGTCACTATGGGAGCTATGTCATCCACCTGCTTAATTCAGGAATCATGCTGGTTATTGTATCCCAGGCCAAGGAACTGATAAACAGTTCAGACCATGTATTATATTCAGCTGACAAAATCTTCTGCCCTTCGTGCCCTTAGAGAGCAGTGCTGCAGTAACTACATTAGACATTGTGCATGAGACTTCACTTTATCTAGCTTCAACTGTCTAGAATCAGGTGACTAATCCATATCATCATCTAGTATCCCTCTAGGCACTTAAAGATGATTCACCCTATCCAACAATACATGTCCAAGATAGCAAGGATTAATTGTCAGCTGGAGTGCCTCCTCTCTCCACTGACAGTTGTGGAAGCCTGGCTTCCCTAAAATACGCATGTAATTTTAGATGGAGCTAATAAAGCAAGATAAATCCAATTCCACAGCAGAAAATAAGAACATAGGCCTATCAATATCAATAACATTTCCTGAAAATCTTGGGAGTCTTGATTTCAGACTAACCAATTTATTACATATTATAATATATTCAATTATCTGTTCGTTTTTTAACAGGCCGTCTGTAATATCCACAAATCACGTTGGTCAGTGCAGCATTTATAAACAGCCAGTGGTGTTGGGCTCGCAAACCTATGGATGCTAGCATTAGGTCAAGGACTTTCTGGAGGCCACAGAAACTGAAATTTACAGAAAAATGAAAGCACAATCTTAGAATAAAACTACCAAACTCACCTGCCTTAGAAATCTGACTTTAAAATCTGAATGACTGGAACATAATTGTACCACTGAGACTAATCTCCTGTTTGCATACTTGATTATTTCAATTATAATAGGTATTCATTCAATTATTAAATAAGATATCTCAGTATGAAGCCATACCAACAAAACATAAACTGCACTAATAGTAGAGTTAAAACTCTTGGAGACCTTGAAGCCTCCAGTCAAAATTATTCTTTATGTGCCTGGAAGTCAAAAGATTGACTCTGTAGAATATGCCAAAAATTAAAAAGAAATAAATTAATCTATGGAAGACAAACATAATACAAGCAAAGCACTGTAAAAGAGGGAAAAATATCAAAAGATGGCATGTCAACTGACAAGACTGAACCAGAATTCATCAAGCAAGTATATTGCCAGAATATTAAATGTTTAATAGTTGTGTAAAAAAACTTAAAAGAGTGACTGAAAGAAATAGGTTACTGACAGAGTTCAAGGCTAATCTTTCTACAGAAGAAAACCTTAGGACAATTTCTCTTTCTCAGGATACAAAAGTCAAATATATCATATAAACCTTCCAATTTAGCAGTGTATTTCTGACATTGTGAGCTAACAAATTGACTTCATGTCTAGATGGCTGTCTTTCAGAATGGTCGAAAATATTAGTTTAAATTTAATTTGGTATATTGCCATGCAAATAACTTTACATCAACCAGGTTTTCCATAATACAAAATTTTAGAATGTAGGTCACTCAGTTCAGAGTGTATGCATTACCTATAGTTTCAGAGAAAAAATATGTGCAGTGATATTTTGATGTATTTTAGTCTTTTTAATTTTCTTTCTGTTAAGCTTTCACTGTTCATAGCTTCTCACTTCTCTTGTCCTTAGATTTGCTGTCCTAGAACAAAGCTAGCTGTAATTTTATTACAATTACTAAATAAGAATAAGAATTATTAATAAAGAGTAAGAAGTTAAGATAATAAGAACAGAAGTGAATATGACAAATATTTTTTCTTTTCTCAGCTAACTACTGGATAGCATACAGATACTGTAGTAACTGCTGTGATATAATCATTTAGCTAAAACAGCATAGCTGTCCAGACTGCTACTGATTCAGGTGAATTACAATGTTTAGTTCTTGCATTAAGCAATAACAACTATTCCTCTTTTATTCATTCATTTATGTAATTTTATTTTATTCATAAGCAAAACATTTGCATTTTCTTGAAACATTGGCAGCAATTGCACGTAAGTAGAGCAGTAACATTGTACATATCTCTTGGAATTACTGGAAGTATGGGACACTGATGACAATTATGTCAAATGGAAAAGATGTGAACAGTAAGCTAGCAATATTACTGATTCAAGATATGGTCTCCGATGTAACTTTAACTCAGGCAAGCTCAGCTTTGCTTCAAAAATCATTATTTTGGAAATAGTTCTGAAGAGTTAGAAAAGTTTCCATAAGACAGAAAGCAGAATTAATCTAGGACTGTAAAACTCTTCTGGGGCACACGGCCTCTGGTCACCTTAACTGTTCTGTTTTTCAAGGAAGTGCATTCAGCAGTGCTTTACAGCCCACATGCCCTGCAGCCTACTTCCAGTGGAAATCAAGTGCACACCAAGTGGTTTTTTTTGACATGAGCTGACATGCAGCAAAATGTATACTGGATGTCATGTAGGTGTACAGTGCTGCAATTAAACAGAGCCACTAGGAGTGAAGTTTAAAAAAGGCAAACAAATGCCCAAGTAGAGACTCTTACTAGTCTGAAACCCTTCTGAACAGGGACTGGAAACAGATCGGATGGTAACTAATCTGATCTTAAGTGCTCCAAAAGAGGTGTTCAACTTTTCAGGGCTCATACCTAACACTCCATTTGTACACATATGGAAATGTATCCTATTCTAAAATCCTAAAACCAGGAACTATTGGTGAAAAAAATCTATCTGTGATGTGCCCAAAGGCATCCAGGGTCTCTAGCAGTTCTAAGTTTTATTTTGCCAAACCACGCCATCAGTGCACCTAGTGCAAGCCACAAGCAAAGACTGACTGTGCAGTTGCTGTTGGTGAAGTAAAGCCAAGACCACCAAATATAGGCTTTATATAAATACAGCTGTAAAGGACTCAGATAAGGCATATGATATTGTCCTGGTTTTCATTAAAACAGAACTGATTCTCTTTTAGTGAATCTTCCTTACAGCTAGGTTCTTCTAAGTAACTGCATTTCTCCTGCCTGGCAGCTGCTGGTGGGACCGCAGTACCCTGGCACCGAACTCTGGGAAACTCAGTATCAGTTTTGTATATTTTACATTATTTCTCTTATTATTAATACTATTAGTATTACTAGTGTTATTAGTAAAATTTTTAATATTCAATTTGTAAGTGTCTCTCCCTGTTCCTCCTTTTTCCCTTCCTCTGGTGGGAGTGTGGGGGTTAATAGAGAGCATCTGCCACTCAGTTTATTGCCATCTGCTCTAAACAGTGACAGATACACAAAACCGTGGAGAGGGTTTGGAAGAGCAGAAATAGTTACTGTGGGCTGGAGACAAATTACAGCGCAATACAACTTTGTAAAATTTGGGGAAAAGGGTTTCTCTGAAATCATGGACCTCTGTTTACTTCTATAGTTTTGAGGATCTATGGCAGGTGTCTTAGTGTTTTATTGGAGTTTTAAAGACATTTTCAAAGTAACTTATGTTCACCTCTAAGAAGCTAGAACTATACCTGGTTCTGTGCCATCACTTTTTTTAACAAGTATCTGTTTCTACTGAACACTTTTTCTGTAGAAGAATCTGTTTTTAACCATGTAAAATCTGTGCGTGACTGTTATGTCACCACAGCAGATAGAAAAATGGCTGTCATCTTGAGCTTTCAATGCCAATCAATTCTTGGCAAAACTTTCTAATTTCACAGGAGAGCATGCGCGAGTCACAATACAGAAGCATTTTGAAAGTTTCAGATCAGAAAGCAGATCAGCTGAAAGCACGTTTGTGCTTTATATTACATTTTCAGCCGGTTCTACAGCTGTTGACTGCTGGCTCCAACCATGGTTACTTGCTCACAGAATAAATCAAGCACCAAGACTGAAGACTATCTTTCACTACCATGTAAGAACAAAATCCTTATGTTTGATATTTACTGTTACCACATGATAAAAAGAGAATTGGCTATAAAGTTTGAGGAAAGACAAAGTATACAAAGTCATTATTTAAAATTCTTAGGGAGTAGGAGATTCAGTAAAATGCAAATAGAGTGTCACCTTTTGAAGCTAACAGACCCATTAAGGATATACTATTGAAATTAAATTAAAAAAAAAACCCTAAGTTTTTAGAAGGCATAAAATAATTTTTGTTACACTTTTGGGGAAATATTTTTTTTGCTATTATGCTAATGAATTATTTTACTTATGTCTGACAGGGCTATGAAGAAAACAGTTTGGAGCTGACAAAGCCATCTCTTCCCTGTTAACTGGGACAGATCCCAGCTTTTAGCATACCCATCAGCGTAGACAAGTCTCTCCCCAAACATCCAGAATTAACCTATAATCATACCTTTCTTGTCTATAGCACCAAATATGTGTGAGTCCACACATATCCAAGGCCATTATAACTTATTAATCTTTTGTTTTAAAGAACATGTCTGGAAAGCTGTACTGCCAGCTCTGAAGTCTGATAAAAAGAGAATCCCCAGCCAGTACTTGCAGTGACATTTGAATCCAGCTCTGTATTGTGTGTGGACCATGTCCAGGCAGACATTATGAATTGGAGAGTGGTACTGAGACACTAATGGCAAAAAGCTCACAAGTGCAAAACTGGCTTCCTTATAAAGAGTGAGACCACTCATCTGGCTAACTGTTTCCAGTCGCTGATCATGTTAGTTAGAAGAATGAGGCATGAAACAGCAACAGCCTAGAGATCTTGTCAATGCATTTTGTTTCTATGCATGGGTATATGTGAGGCTTGGTAGAAGCCTTTTTAAGGTTGTTGTCAGATCATTGTGCCGTACTTCCACCTGGCTGAAAAGGGAGTTCTGGGTTGCAAAGAGGAGTGAGACATGCGCTTTTTCTACCGCTCTCTACCTTCTTTCTTCTCTGTCCATAAAGAGCAGTTTACGCTAAATTATATTTGATTAAATACAAAATCTTGAACCCATTCACCCTCTAAGAACTGTCTTACCGCCAGATTACAGAGTGAATTGAGCTGTGATCTTTGTACAGTTGATAATACACTGTATAGACAGCAACAATGAAGGAATGAATAAAGGCAAGAGTAACTTACAGGAAAGAATTCTGGTCCATTGTTCTTGTGTAGTTACAGACATCTATTCAGATTGTAATGACAAGGTAGATCCTAACCTGCAACTCTTTGTGCAGGCAACTGTTTGTAGGACTCCAGAGTCCACTCCATGGACTCTGAAGAGTCCTAGTCACCCACTCAGTTTCTAAATTTCACTTTTGTGAGACAGACATTGCATAAAATTTAGGCTTTGCAATACTGCCTTTCAGAACTCTGTTTGAATTTATAATGAAGTTCTCTGATCCTCAGCACAAGCAAGGACAGCAGCCTGGTTCTCATGTCTGCTGCTGAACTGTAATATAAATAAACACAGAATGGCACAGGGAAAGTTCCTAAATCTGCTATCTCTTTTTTCTCCCCTACTTTGAGCAAACAACACAGGAACACATATTCCTTTGATGTTTAGGTGTCAGGTAATAAAAACTCATGCTAGTATTTTGGTGTACTCATTTAACTGTTGTTTGATATAGTCTGTGAAAAGTGGCAGTGAAGGAGACTGGATCAAACTAGAACCCCACGGTTCTCTCTCCAGTTCCTTGGAGTAGGCTTTAGTCTTCTAGACCAGTTAATCTCAAGCAGAAAATATTTTCTTGCTGTGAAGGCAAGCTAGTAGAACAACAGGCTGCCAGAGAGAACTTTTAGTTCATCTATTACTACCACTTTGCACTACAGTAAAGCATTCAGGTACCAAAAAGAAGCATGAAATGAAAAGACACTCTGATATATTTTGAAGATTTAAAATGTTCATAATTGATCACTCTTTGTAAGACAGTTAAGACTGTTAGAACTGTAAAAGTATACTTTCAAAGCATTGTCTGGGGCTTTGACTTTGATTCCTTGGCTTTAGTGACAAATGTGAGCAAAAGTGCATTTAAAGACAGCCCTCTGGGCTCACTACAAAAAAACTGATGATGGTTCCCACACAGTTGCCAGACCATACCATTCACGTTTTTAAGGACTAGTGAATTCTGGCACTTACTGTCAGTACTGTGATGTTGCAGCTGCTTTCTGTTGACTGAGAATCAACTCAGACTCAGAGTCTTGAGAATTAAGATCTATTCTTAAATGCTATTGTAGACTATCTCATTAAAAACACAATGAATTGTTAATTCCTTGAATTTGGGTCAGGTCTTTACAGAAAGCTACTTGGCCACTTTCAGTGTCACTGTACTCGAGAGTACCATGTGGAAACCGAAGGAGATTATTATAAAGTTCTTTAAACCACAGTGTTCAAAAGTGCTACATATTTAGTACATTTTACATCTCCATTAAAAAATAATAGTATTCAGTACTAGTATTTTTTGAGGTAGGAAGAAAAACGATGGCCTTTCTCTGGAACCAGAAAACTATTGGTGTATATCAGAAAGCTACTTAGAATGAAAATTGAAGGAAATTGAGAATATTTCATACTTGAAGAATTCTTGCCAATGTGTTGCCAGTCAGATCTGCTGAAAATATTATCCAGATCAGCAATAAACAAACTTTTCAAAATGATCATTTTTCATGCGGGCAATAGTATATTCCTTTACCACCTGATTTTTAACTGAAGACACACCAGAAGCAATGTGATTTCACATTCTAGGCCACTCATCACAGCTTTGTTTGGAGGCCTGTACTAGATCAGCCTTGTGTCAATCTAGTATCTTAAACAGTAGAGCCATGTAAGTCAGGGATTCAGACAGACTTTCTAACAAAATATGTGTTCACAGAATTCGCAGGACCTGAACGAGAGTCACAGTGGCTGGGAGAATTCATATGCAAAGTATATCTATTTCAGCATTATCTTCCTAGGAAAACACATGATAGTGCTTCAGAATATGTTTTATTGGAAAAATATATCCTTGAGTGTAGTTAATATTCTGGTGACAGGAGAGAAAAATGTGAAAATTACACACACAGCAGATTACAAACACTGGAAAAATGTATTTATAAATTCTTGAACTGCAAAACAGCATAGAAACCATAATCGCAAAAATTGATATGACTAGAAATTGTGGTAAAATTGTAATTACACATTAATTGCTTGGTATTTTTATAATTAAATTAAACCAGAAGTTGTCTCTGCAATAATTTCCTAGTTTTAAATTGGGACAGGCATTAACACTTCTCAAGGGAATTTAAAAATTTACTGTAATAATGTTGCATTTAAATATTACCAAAAGATGCTTTCAGATATGCTATTAGAAAATAAGAAATCTAAATTTCAGCTCTTTATTTTTACTCTTTTTAATTTACATTCTTAAATGTAAATTTTTAAATAATTTTTTTTAAAATTTATTTTGGCAATGTATATTTTTAAGTGTTCAGGCTGAAATATTCCCTTCCATGTTCACAGGTAAAATCATGGACATTTCAGGACACAGAGACTGGAGCTTCATTCTGGGACTTTGATGTTGTATTTTTGCAGTTCATAGAATCACAGAATCATACAGTCATAGAATGCTTTGGGTTGGAAGGGACCTTTGGGAGTCATCTAGCCCAACCCCCCTGTAGTGAGCAGGGACATCTTTAACTAGACCAGGTTGCTCAGAGCCCCTTCCAACCTGATTTTGAATGTTTCCAGGGATGGGGTCTCCACTACCTCTCTGCGCAAGTAGAGGGGCAGAATCACTTCCCTCTACCTGCTGGCCAGCCTTCTCTTGATGTAGCCCAGGATACAGTTGGCCTTCTGGGCTGCAAGCACACATTGGTGGCTCATGTCTAGCTTTTCATCCACCAGTACCCCCAAGTCCTTCTCAGCAGGGCTGCTCTCAATCCCTTCATCTCCCAGCCTGTATTGATATCAGAGGCTGCCCCGACCCAAATGCAAGACCTGGCACTTGGCCTTATTGAACCTCATGAAGTTCGCACAGGCTCACTTCTCAAGCTTGTCCAGGTCCCTCTGGATGGCATCCCATCCTTCTGGCATGTCAGCTGCACCACTCCGCTTAATGTCATCTGCAAACTTGCTGAGAGTGCACTCAATCTCACTGTCTATGTCATTGATGAAAATATTAAACAGCACAGATTCCATTTGAGCAGAACCAAGCCATTACCATCACCTACCTCTTCCTAATCAAAAAGCACACCCAGTGGCTTTTGAATGCTTCAGAATGTTTAATATTATTAATCAAACAGATTACTGGAGTTAATAGGCATTTTTCCCATTGAATTCAGAGGAAAATCTGTCTTTTTTTTTTCTTTTTGGAGAACAGATAAATACACAAAAAGTCTTTGGTATTTTTCAGAAGTTTTAGAGAAATTAAATAATATTTCAAATATTTCAAACTTCTCACTCAAACTGCTGTCCTTCCACCTCCTGCACACTGGACCAGAAATTAGCTGGGACGTTCTCTCACCAGATCTCCAGTTTGGCTGTGGTATGAAGCCAACCTACTACTTAATATAGACTATGTCCCTTAAAGCTTGACACTCTGCCCCTAAAGCCAGCGGATAAATTTAATTTCTTTCTTTAGTACACCATGAGAAACCCAGTGAGTTCTACAAAGTAGCTATGGATGTCTCCCTTTTTGCAAGTGGAAATACTGTCAAATTGACTTCTTAGTATATCTCTGAATAAAAGATGTGTGTTCCTTTGGTACGTATAGTTTTCTGCCCAGCAAGTAAAATGCATATTTTATTACACACTATGATATTCTGTAGCAGCACAAGCATGAAATCATTGCATGCATCACGCACAAGATTAACCTAAAGATTTATCCATAACTAAGGTTAACAAATGAGGCATTAATAAAGATTATGAAGTGCCTCCTGTGAAACAACTCACAGGCTATCATCTGCCAGAATACTTACATATTTTACCTCTGCTGTACCTTATTGCAAAGTCTATATAACAGAGGAAGTTCAGACCTAACTTGCAAAGCTTGTATAACCACTTGTTCTGCTCTGTTTTTAACCCAAAACTACTGCTAATCAAAATAAACTGGCCTCTATGCAATTATAACATCCTGATCTCTTTAAACTGTATATTAAGTATGTGAAAGCATGTAGTCCTGGTGAGTGTTGTGCAGTATTTTTACCATTAGCATCATGCACTCACATGAATACAAATTGACTATCAGAAACAACTTCAAGAAAATTAATTTACTATTTTTCCCCTCAATCTTTGGGTAATATTTTCCTATATCAGACTTGTTGAATCAGTATTTACAGGTGCATGTTGCTACTTAGAGCTCGTGTGTGTGCACATACATACACATGTATACTCTTTTACATATATGAGTGTATATATAAAAAATATTGTAATCACCATTTAATATGGAAATACTTACATGCACTTATATGCACAAGCACACACAAACCCTTCATATGTTCAACAAAGATACCTTTATCACAAAAATCTTTATGCTGTATGTGAACTTCAGCAGCATTAGCAAACACTCATTAACAGCACAGTGAGGGATAGCTGCTGTCTAACAGACATGCTCACACCTCACACAGAAAGGAAATTAGAAATAATTTTCAAATGTATGTACTGAAAAGTAGTTCCAAGGATTACAGTTAACTATGTATATTTGTAAACAATTGTGTTATGTTGTTTGAGATGAAAGACTGTATTTTCCAGTACAGTTAGGCACATAAACCCAAGATGAGACAATGCAGGCTATATGCCTTTGTGAGTGCATTTCCCAGTCTAGCATAATGGTCTGCAGTTATCAGCAATTTGAAGGAATTTATTTACTTGTCATACGGAACTTCTGCTCTCTTTATTACTTCCTACAGCTGAGGTGCACACTGGTTGTTTGGATTGGTGGTGTCATCTCCACCCCAGCACGACTAGAGCTGCTACACTAGTCTCTAGAATTGAGTCCAGTTCAGATTCCTGAAATAGCCCAACACATAACAGCCCTGGAAAGAATGCTCTGTCCTCCACCCTTCTTGGTGGCATTTACAAAAGCATCTAAGATAGATAACTCAAAGCGGTTTAAAAGAAACTAAGATTCCTAAATCACCATAGCTGCTTTGAAAATTACTTTTGGTGCCTGAACACTTTTGAAAATCTGACTTCAGGAGGATTCTCAAGAACATTAAGCTCAGAAATCAGAGTAGAACACAGTAGTTCTTGTGTTTCAGTACTGTACTTATAACTTTTGTATCCTTTCAACCTATTTAACATGAAGAGATTTATGGTAGAATAAAGTCAACAGAAAAAATACGTCTGAACTCTAATTACATTTGTTCAGGGGTGGGCATGGAAAGGTGTCCTTAATAAATAAATTTTCATGTTAACTTTAAAGCAACCTTTAAAAAATGCAGCATTGAAAGAAAACAAGCATTCTAAATCTAAATCATCCAAGCTTTTCATATTTCTTTTTTTTTTTTTATGGACCAAATAAAGGTAAGAAAACATCAAGGTCATTGTCACAACTGGGAAGTTTCCTATGTTTGACATAAGCAATATAAAAAGGTCAATTATAAAATATGACTGATGTTGAGCATGTGATTCAGGACTTTGCTGATTTATTTTAGGGTACAGGTAACAGATCAGTTCAATATGTGAGTTAAATCACGTTTCTCTGACATATTTTTTGTCCTTATTCAAAGTCTCAGACTCCACAGTATGCTGACAAGTGTTTCTGGCCAGTTTCCTGTATGTGAAAACTATCTAGATGATGTAATATCTCAGGTTCTTATTTAAAAACTATTTGTACTTTTAAGCTAGGAAATGACCACAGAAGGACATTTAAGTAGTATATTTATGATCTGAGAGACATGCAGAACAAATAAATATAATAGACAAGAAAAAATAACACTGTCTGAAAGCCAGAAAAATTGAATGCTATGCTTTCACTGATATGCTTTGTTACCTGGGATGGTCTTTTTTTTTGCCATGCGATTTCTCCCACTGTTTAAGTAAACAAATACTAGCTAGGACTGGTAGATCTCCCGCAAGTGAACACTTCTCAAGAGTCTCAGCATTTTACACTCTATGCACTTTTGGTGTGCTTTTAAGTCCTTCTTGGTGTTTAGACTGTGTTTATAACACTGTGTCTTTCACCCTCTGGCTCATGCACTGTTTTTCTTTATATGAAGAAGGGACATTCTTTCCTGGAATTTTAGCCTTGTGTTTTAATTCTGTACCTCAGTCCAAAGTATAGTGAAAAAGAGATGCACTCTGACTTAGTCATAGTTGTAAAAGCTGATCCCTTTCTAATTAAGGTAGTGACCATACCCATGTAACTCCCGAAAACAAAAAAAACACAAACAACCCTGCTGCCCAAACAGATCTAGACAAAAGCAAAATAGAAAGTGTATGTTTCAGTGAACTGAATGCTCATTAGCGGTTACGGTACTTTACATGTGTTCCTCGAGTGCATCTTCCAGCTTGGTTTAATCAGATAGAAATTACTTTGCATTCTCCAAGTTATCTTGGAAGCATGAACCAAATTGTAGCACACAGGGCCAGTTAGAAAGTTCACTTAAGAACTCTGCACCTGATGCAAACATAATTGCTAGTAAATATATAACTGTAGAGACAGCCACAGCAGTGTAAAATATGTTGATTTTCTGTTTCTTTCTTACACAGTTTTTAAAGTTTACTTATGTCTTCTGAAGCTAATCTGACAATTAAGAAATTTCAGGGAAATCAAGTGATTTTACTACTACACTTCTCAAGATTTCCAAGGAGTTTCCTGCACAAACTTTCAAGGACAGTACTTGTACTTCGTCTTTGTTTTTCCCGCTGTTAGGTTTCCTGCTATAAATGTAGAGAATGTTAGCTTTACCTTGTCATTTCATTCATTCTGTTAAAATGGTAGCCAGCTAAGCAAAGAAGTTCTCCCCTTGTCCCTCATATGGAGCAGATCAGGCACAATCTTTACAACATACAACTGAATCTATCTATGTACTTGATAGTTTACAGAAGACAGAAACACACTAGACTTAATGAAAATTCATTGGCTACAGAAATACATATTTCCAAAACTATCCCACCTAAAGAGTGGTGGTTTATCTCTTATTTCAAAACCAGCTGAATTCTGCTGCTGTAGCAAGCAGATGTTAATCACTTTGTCAAGCACGTGAACAGAAGGAAGCAATACATGGAGAAAGGAATTAGTAGACAAGAATAAAGAATTATGTGTGCGCTTGGGTGGACACTTGACTGTGTAGTGGTATGTGGGTAGGGTGGGAGTCAGAAAGTGTCAAGAAATATAGTTGTAGTATGAAGGAAGAGCTGGACAACAAAAAGGTAACACTAGGGAAGACAACTAGAGGGATTGTTAAGGTAACGGCAGTAGATTAGTGCTTGGCATTAAGACAGAAAGGAGCAAGTAGTAAGGGAAACAATGCTTGGCAGGTGAGAATCACATGAATTGCCTAAGAATCACAGGCGTCATCAAATTATTTTATACAAAGGTAACAAATAAGTGTAATATGACTAACAACATCTGGTCATTACAGCTGACAGCCAGGTTTCTTTATACAAATACTCTATACTTTTATACTTTTATGAGTATGGGACTCTTGAAGTGATGTTATGATATTCCTGTGTATTACTGGAAGTTATACTATTGCCTGTTTAATGGATTTATTGGATTATTCTCTGCATGGCTTTCTATGCTTGTGTATTTTCTTTTCTTTCCAAAGAAGCGAAATACCCTCATAGGCAATACATATAATTGAATTTCTATTCTGGAATCAATATAAGCTTTAAGTGTTCAATTATAATTCCCCAAATATCATAGATTGTTTAGCTCTTTCCTGAATCAGACAGCTTGGTAGAATAGCTCCTCTGATTCTAGTGGGTAAAACAGACAAACAAATATAAATATCTGATGCTCTTCCATAAACACAGAAGTAAATAAAACAATATCAATTCCTCTTAAAACAACAGAAAAATTTCTTTTCACTTCACCATAATCTGCTGTATTCTGTACTACTAATATTCACCCACAGTAATTGCTCAGTGAATTTAATTAAGGATCCTAGCTTTACTGAGAGATAGTGACAAGTGTTGCCTAGTCAGCTAATTATTTCACAAGAGAGAATTTGGATTGTCATGAGGGAATTGTATTTTATGTCATTCACAATTTATTTAATTGTCTCCGAAGAAAGTTTTTCCCATAGAATAGGTGAAAGAAATTAACTTCATTGTCATGGATCAGCCCGACGGCATCCTAGACAAGTGACTGTTGATCTGATTGAATGCAGAAGTTAACAAGAAGATGGCAAAGGCAAATACGAGAGTGAGTAACAACCCAGAGAAAATGACACTCATAAATGAATAAATGTAGAAATCTTGCAGAGAAAACAAGTACAAAAATAGATTGAAGTCATAGATCCAATAAGAGCACTTATCCTTTCTATGGATAAAGCCAGCGTGTCTTTGGCAAAACCTTATTGCTAACATACACAACTGTGTTTCTTCAGCTGCTGCATACAGATGACTTAGAGTGAATAATAGACTTCAATAGGTTTTATATATATTACACTCATCTTGTTTTAGGTACATGTCAAAATTACATTCCATTCAAAAGATTTCTCTATAATCTGCAAGTTTTTCAAGGTGAGTCTCAAATTTTATATGCTAGGACACATTAAGCATTCTAGGTTTGGCAACTTTTGAGAAAGGATTTTCCAGTGCATCATGTTCTGCAAAAAAAACCCCAGCAACAATCAAAAACCCCAGCAAAAATAAAACCCAAACACTGCAAAGACATTTTACTTCAGGTTATCATATCGTTTTCTTACTTGAGCATGTATCCAGGGCTCAAAATACATCCAGAAATTCTTCAAATTGTCTAAAATTATTCACTTTTTTCTGTTAAGGAAAGGTACATACTAACATGAAACCAAACTCCAGAAGCAGTCTGTGTCTCAATAAATACCAGTAGAAGAGAAGAGTTTGTCCAATTACCCTAAGACACAAGTTTCAAAAGTTACCTAAAGTCTATTGTCTATCAGATCAAAAATTAGTAGTTCTCTTCATTTTCAGAAGTAAATACATTCTTCAGTTCAGAATTCCAAGAGTTTTCCCTTCTGAAATAATACATTAAACCATAGCTAATAACTAAAACCAAACTGTTTCTAGACAGAGAGGAGTGATGAAAAAATATATGGCAGTAGATATTATGCAAAAGCCTACACAGAATAACACTTGAACTTTTACATGCCAAATTATATGCACAGACACTTAATTTTACTTTCCATCTGTCTATTGACATCACACAGTAAGAACAATCGTCACAGTGAAAAGATCTTTAAGAAATCAGATCATTTACATGACCTAATAATCATTTCAAGAGACTTGTGAATGTACTTTTAAAATAACAGACAAGGCATTACAGAAGGCAGTTTTCAAAGAAACTATGCAGGTATATGAAAAGTAAAACCCTAATCAAATAAAATACATACTCAATAGTTTGAAACAGAGAGAAGAACCTTTACCAGCTTTAGGAGAAGAGATGTCATGTAATGGTTTGTCTGAATCCTTTTCAAACATACTGAAAAACAATTTCACTGTTTTCTGAAGATTATAATCGGTAAGAATATTGTAATAAGCTAGCCTTTTTTACAAAATTTTCACAAAATTAGGACATGATTTAACACCCTTATTTTACATACCTTCTTCACACTGCTGTAACTATACACAGCATGAAGTACTATATTTTTAATAGAGCATCTCACTAAAATTTTTGTTTTCCTTCTCACCTCTTCTTTTTCTGTAAAAGGTTGTGTTTTTTTTTTTAATTTTCACAACCTAAGAAGAATGGTTCAAAGACAGGCATCAGGATACTGAAACTTTAAGTATATAGGAATATGGGATGCACTTTTGGTAACGTTTAGTAACTGGATTTAGTTCCATCTCTGCCCCCCCAACAAATCTTGACCTCTCTTATTTTTTCCTTTTTGTCCAAGTTATTCAAGAAGTTAGTATAATAAATAATCTTAACTTTGTCTTGTAGTGTTTGAGTTGTAACCTATGACATCTCCTAAGATAAAGGGTTAGCAAGAAGTTAATTTTAATACAATTTTAAACTGTTTTCCTCTTTTATGTTATTAACACTTTGGCTTTTATTTTAGAATATTAGATCTGTGAAAAAAAAATGTATATAATAATCAACAGTGAGCTGATGAGTACCTATGGCAAGTTCTTCTATCCTTTGAAGTAATATTAAAGAATGCAACATGTTGATGAGCAAACAACTGTGAAGACTGTTTCTGCCTGTGGCTTCTAGACCCCTTGGATGGATTTCATCTTACAAAATATAGATGTCTGTAACACAAAAACAGTCAATCTAAAGGATCCTGTTGAATGAAGGTAAGGAACATTTCTAGGTTGTACGTCTTCTCATCCTAAAGCAGACATCTGAAACTGAACAGCTCTCTTTTCAAAGAGCCTATTTTTCTCCATTACTTCTAAAGAAAGCTTTAGTGAGATCTCACTCTTCAACCCTGAAAAAACATGTAACAATTATGATCTATCAAAAACTGAGCACACAGCAAGACTGCACAGAAGGTTATTATCCTGGTAGCTAGAACTGCCTGCCAAAGAGTACAGTACTTTTTCTCACAGAAATCTTTAACTTTAATCTTATATTAATTATCTGGTTTTTTGAGGTGGTGGCTTGGATGGTAGTTTTGGAAAAAATGAGAGAAGCAGCAGCTTCAACTCTCTCTGTTTCAAGAAATCACAAACTAAATTTCTGAAAGTGGGAAGATAGCATTCTCTAACCAAGAAAAACAACATGATGCTTTGGAAATGATCTTTTGAACTGTCCTTTGGCTTTCCAGAAACTGCAAGCACTGGTAATGAGCAAAACATAAGATGGCTTTCCTTTTTTTTCCACTGTGGAGAATCTGTTCATACTAGCATAAATTCACTGTGTTCATTTTGTTCCCCCCTTTCAGAAAGCTGTGTTTCTGGAAACAACAGTATTAAAATGAGGTAGTTAAAATGCAAAGAAAGAATGCCCCTTTTTCAGTTTCCTTTTGATGAGTTGTAGTATTAATCTACTCAAGGTACAAAGTGCAAGAATCATCATTTGGATTCTGAGTTGCTGCTAGTGCTAACAGAACTTCTTTCTAGTCTAAACTTTTTTTGCTTTGGGTGTCACAAATATAAACCATCTGGTATGCCAGCTGCCCATGTTTCTTTTTACATATACAGCAAGAGTGGGTGGAAAGTCTCCAAAATTGCAGACATTATCCTTTTTCTGCTTATCATCATCATCATCATTATAATCCTCTTAGCATTTTAATATATGACTTTGTTTCTTTGTGGCCTCCGAGATCTGTCAATATGCTGTAGAATGGAATTTTGCTTTGCTTCCAGAAAGCACTCTGTGTGATATAAGTGGGGCAGAAATCTGATATGTATCTTGTTACGGTTTTGCGCTTCGCCACTTGCAGGAATTTTATTCCAAATGTTAACATAAGTTTTATTACTACATTTATCCACCTGTCTGTTTTTAGAAAAGTTGAACTTCTCAGTACAAAACAATTTTAAATACAATTGAAGAGTCTAACTTGGAAGTAGATGATCTTTAAGGTCCCATCCATCCCAAACCATTCTATGATTCTGTAACCTGAGGTTGAGTTTTGTTCTCTGCATTTCTTTTCACTTGCAGGGTTTTGCCAGAGCTTCTCAAAGCTGTGTTTTCTACTGAAATTCTAACAGAGCAATAATTTAATTACAACTTAGCTACAGTTTATTGCCCTTCTGCCTGAGAAAAGCAAAAAAATGCAATTAGGAGTCAAAGGTGAATATCTTGTGCATATAAGCAAGCTATTCAAAACACAGTTTCACTCAGTTTAAAGGGAATCCCAGGACTCTAGTCCATCATTCTCGATTATTGTCCAGATGGTTATTCAATGCTTTTTCCAGGCAATTCTTGAGAAGCCAGCTTTTCTCTATGTAGCATAAAGCTATTATGTTCAACATAATTTCTCATGTATATGCCAGAGGAAAAAAATATCCATGTGGAGACTTACTTTTATGTTAGAGTCATCCCTCTGGGTAGATACAGCCCTTGACTAAAAGGAGTCTGTGAATATGGAGGGACATCAAAGACCAAAAATTTGATCATTGATTTCACAAGTAGTTACTCCTTATCTGGGAGCATACCTGTATTGGGTCTGGCTGAGATGATGGAATTAATTTTCCCCACAGCAGCCCTCATAGTGCTGTGCTTTGTATTGGTAGCTAGAAACATATTGATAACACACCAGTGTTTTGGCTACTGCTGAGTAGTGCTTGCACAGCATCAAGACTCTCTCCAACATTCCCCCACCAGCCCCCCATCACATGTAGGCTAGGGGTGTGCAAGATCTTGGGAGGGACATAGCCAGGACAATTGACCCAAAGTGACCAAAGGGATATTCCATACAACATGACATCTGCTCAGCATTAAAGGCTGGGAGAGAGGAGGAGGAAGTGGGGCTTTCATTGTTTAAGATGTTTGTCTTCCGGATCAACCACTACCCATACAGAAGCCCTGCTTCCTGGGAAGTGGCCAGAAATTGCCTGCTAATGGGAAATAGAGAATAAATTTCCTCCTTTCAGGAAATCCACCCTACCCTGAGGTCATCAAGAGAACATTATATGATTGCGTATCAAAGAAAAACATGAGTTGATTAGCCTTATTATGAAAAATCAAAGTAATTGCACTCATAAAGCAAAACCTGCCAGAATTTTGTTCTGTGCTTGAATACTCACAATCTTGTTAACCTTCTCTTCTTGGCAGAAGAAGATAATTCAATTCTGAAGATACCATCTTGGAGAAAAGTTCATCTAAAACAGTAATCTTTGGCATGGCTCATGGAGGAGATTATCAAGCTATAGAGCAATCTTTCTGTATTATTGGTAGAAAAAGTTCTATAAAGGCTGAAATGTACAATGAAAAAATGACATGTAATGGTCCTGTTTCATGAATAACTCATAAATGAGTATGGTCCTATTCCAAGATGGTTGAACAGAGTTCATGAAACTGATGTCTTAGTTTAGAGAATAGAAGCAGGATTTGGGGAGAGGTAAAGAAAAAATTTGTGGTCTTGAGCCTTTATGTGAAATAGTACTGGAATATACAAACTTTATTATTTTTTGTCCTAAACTACACAGGAACATGAGTGTGTTACAGCACATAGGTAATATCAGCCTGCCAGGTAGTATTAGACTTCAATAAAATCCCAAAGGGGAAGAGATTCTAGAATTACAATAACCTGTTCAGGCTTACTATACAGAAATACTATATCTGGATAGCTAAATGACGTGTAAAACACAGTTTAAAAAGAAAAAATCAAAACATCAAAATTTCTTCTCAGTAAAATTTTCTAATGATGCAAGAAAAATCATTAGTGGAAAGTCATTTGATTTTCTAGATGATGTCTAGGAAAGAAAACATTAAATTTCGGAACACAAGTCATCGTTCACTTAGGTGTCTATTAATGGCTAAAAAAAAAATATTTAATTCCTTTCCCACAGTACAGTCAGGGAGTCTATCTCTATTGGTTATCCACTTTAATTTGTATCAGTGTTATATCTATACTACTGTGAATTAATACTGCAAGTGTCTTATCAAAATATCTAATATCAAAAAACCTTCCTGCTATAACACCTCACTGTTATATCCTCTTAATATTTTTAGTCCACTGCTGAATAAATAAGACGACGAAATATTGTCTTCTGTGACAGAAGCAAGATAATGTAGATATTACTTATCCGTAACCAAGTCTCTTTTACCAAATATACCAAGTAGCAAAACTTTTAATTAATATAGTATCCAATGACCTGGTTTTATTTTGATTTTCTTTCTGCATGGACGTTTAATATACTTAAAAGTCAGGAAAGTACTTAGCTCATGGAAGAATGAAGACTAAAAACTTTAATATTTTGCAATCACAATAATGTAAGAGTGACTCTATCCTTTGGAATGTCATCAGACATTGTACTTTTAGTCAAATGGATTTATTTTTTGCATTATTTTGTAAAGTTATTCACCTATTACAGATACAAATAATGGTGGGCAAAATTCTCCAGCATAACATTTTGTCTAGAAAAATAAGCCATCTTGTATCTACAATTAAACCTTCCTTCTGGCAGCCTCTCATGCAAGAAGACTGGGATAATAGTTATTCAGGGACCAGTTAACAGATAACAGGTAGTTATTTAGAAACTACGGAGTAGTACACAGAAAAAATTTTGTAGTTGATGTTGCTTAATGTAGGAGTTGGTTATTATTTAATGTAAGGAATGATTAAAATTTCAGCTGTTTTCTGGTGACAATAACAGATGAAACTGTTATGCTGTGATGATCCTTCCTGTAGAAGTATATCCCTTCTGATTGTCTTTTGAGAAAATAGTGTATGAAGCTGGAATGCATCAGTCATGGAATATTTTTTTTTTAGCCTTAAAGGAAATTGGCTTATAAAAAACTGGATATATGCTGGCAGTGTGTGTTTGGAAACCATAAAGCCAAACGTATCCTGGGCTGCATAAAATGAAGCGTGGCCAGCAGTTCAAGTGAGGTGAGTAGTCCCCTCTATTCCACTCTGGTGAGACCCCGCCTGGAGTACTGCATCTCTGGGGCCCTCAGCACAAGTGAGACGTGGACCTGTTGGAATAGGTCTAGAGGAAGCCTACAAGAAAGAGAAGGGGACTCGAATGCCTCTCCTATGAGGAAAGGCTGAGAGAGTTGGGGTTATTTAGCCTGGAGAAAAGAATACTCCAACCTTATCATGGCCTTTCAGTATTTAAAGGTGGCTTATGAGAAAGAAAGAGAGAGACTTTTTACGAGGACCTGTAGTGATGGGAGAAGGGGCAATGGTTTTAAACTGAAAGAGGGTAGATTTAGATTGGATATAAGGAAGAAGTTCTTTATGCTGAGGGTGGCAAGCCACTGGACCAGGTTGCCCAGAGAAGTTCTGGATGTCCCATATTTGGAAGTGTTCAAAGTCAGGTTGGATGTGGTTTTGAGAAACCTGATCTGGTGAAAAATGTCCCTGACCATGGCAGAGGCATTGAACTAGATGATCTTTAAAGGTCGCTTCCAACACAAACAATTTTATGATTCCATAGTTCTATGAAATTACTGGTGGCTGGACCATTTATATTATAAGTGCAAGATTTGATTATGAAAGAAAAGGCGTGAAATAGTTCACAAGGTGTTAGTGTCCACGCTACTACGAAAAGAACAAGAAAATAGACTGGCCGTGACAAGGCTCAGCAGAGTTGGGAAACTGGTACGATGACAGGGACTTTTAAAGGAGGGAAATTAATTTAGGGAATCTTTTATTATCTGGAAATTGCTCAAGAAAATGAGACAAACCATCCTAATAAAGCAAAAGATAAACATAGAAAATAACTAACCTGCATGGCAACTACAGAATCTCTTTAGATTACAATAAAATGAAAAAATATTTTAAAAAAAGAAGGAACAGAAAAAAATAATCAAGGTAAAACCATGCAGCACACCAAACCAAAAGGCTAGTGAGCAATAATGTACCTAGCAATGGACAGTGAAGACAAAAAGAAATGTAGATGCTCAAAAGAAGAGAGAATTTTGAAAGATTTTATAACCCCACCATTTCAGTGAAAAACCAGAGGCACTTAAAATATAATTTAGGCAAGGTAATTCTTCACACATACATGAAAATTATTGATGAACAAATAATTAACACAATTAAAATATGGTAAGAATAGGTCAAGAGAGGGTCTTAGAGTATAAGGGAAACTACAGACAATTACACAATTAAAGACATGCTAAGGTAGCAAGTATATTTGTTAAATTTTAACAAACACACACTGAAATAAGGCGTCGTAACTGAGGTGATAGCACAGTGGAAAATGTTAAGAGCAGTTATGGTGGATCACAGACAAAGACTGAATCAAGAATATCAATAACTGTCTGTTTAATATGAAAATACAAGAAATGGAGAAGGTCCAGTATAGAGTGACAGATATAAAACAAGAAAATAAACTTAACATGGAGCACTGAAAAAAATGGATTTATCTAATACAGAATGTGGAGTCCTGGCTGGACGAGAGGGGACATAGTTTGGTGCCGTTGAGCAACCCAGGTTTCAAACTAGAGATGGGCCTTGAGAGCGGCGAACACGGAACCCTGTTGGGAAGGTAGAGCAAAGAGCTCGGAACACTGGAGCAGGGGGACTGTTACGTCGCCGCTTCCTGCCACAGTGTTGCTTCCTGCCACAACACTGCTTCCGCATCGAGAGATGAAGCTTTGCACCAATTGCTGCAGTTTTGACTATATATGGTTAAGAGTAACTAACCAATTAGAAGCCGTAATTGATTTGCTATATATACCCTGTTTTGATGACTAATAAAGTAGAACGATCTTACTCACATTGGGATTGTATCGTTTCTACCAGTTCCGAGTTCCCACTCCGACAACAGAAAACAAAGAAATAAATAAAAGAGAAGAACAAAAGGTTACTTTATCAATCTTCATGTGTTTGTTCTATTTATATAAAGTGTGTCATAGATTTAGCAAAATGCTACAATATACAATTACTTCAACTTCTACTTTACGTCAGAAGAGAGTCATCCATTAAGCCAGTCTTTGTGAAGCACAAAGCATGATGGTATTCTATGGCCCAACCATCCAACTTGTTATTATCATGGTCTAACTGTAATTCACTGTTGTTTTGAACACAGAAATGGACACAGATGCTATATGTAATAAATGATATTTTGAACCAATTCTGTTAGTAGATCTGAGCTTCCTCTTCTAAGGAAGCTTCCAGCTTGTAGGATCTTTACGGTTGATCATCTGAGCATGGACTAGTATAAAGCTCTTAGTCTTTATTCAGCATCTGAGTTGTATCTTGTCTTGGAGTAGATGTCAGATCCCACTGATGGGTTTCTAGAAAATGCCAGAAATTGCACAAAACAGTTCATTACAGAACAGGTTTAAAACCACTGCTTCCAAGGAAGCAAAGCATGGTTAACTATTTAGTTCAGCAAGAGAGCTTCCTTGTGGAAGATGAATGGTGATACCTGGCCCGATTAGGCATCCATGCCTACCAGTTCCTGGGAATCACGGCCACTGCTGCCACAGGGGCAGTCAGATAATAACTTATCTTTGTACAAGCTGGTGACTCTGGTGGTCACAGAAACTCAGCAAGTTTCTGTGCATCATAAAGATGCAAAATATAATTGAAACCAAGTTTGTGTCCTCTAGCTTCTCTCTAAGAAAGGAGGTTAGACTAGACTCTTGCAAGTGAGAGATGAAAGGGATGGATGAAGATGATGACAATATTTGCAAACTTCTAGCTTACCCTATGACTCACTATTGAATATTATTCACATGTTGTTATTAATGTAGACATTTGGGACCTAGATTATGAAGCTGATAGTTTGTTATACCAAGAAGTGTTCTAAGGAGATAATTAGTAGTGATTAAGTGCTAGCACTTCTGACTGGGGGAGAAAAAGGTTGTGGCCAGCTCATGAATCATTTACCATTTTGTACTATATCTATAAGCTAATCTGTCTTGGGAGACCCTAAAAGTTTATGGTTTTTTATGAGAGTGGGTTTGTTTAAGAATTAATGATAGCAATTTTCACAATGGCTGCAGAACCCCTGAAGATAACAGTTAAAAGTGCAGCAACGAGCGGGAAAGAAATGGAAAGATTTGCTAAATTAAGAACTTTCTCCTCATTTATACTGACAGGAATTGCTAGAATTTGGTTTCTAGCACTTCTCCTCTGTCACATTAATACAAAGTTATTTTTCATGAAAGACCTGGGCTAGGACATAACATTTCTATTTTCTTTAGATGGATGCCCAAAAGCTTTTAGATTCTCAAATCAATTTGCTACTAGAACAGGAAGATGCTCCACATCACCTCTGCCCAAGAAAAAGAGATAGAGCTTTTGTTTTAAGTCTGATGAAAGATCAGCCTTAAAGAACAACACCAGAGAGCTTGATGGAAAACTTGACAAATGCTAAACCATTCAATAATACTGCAGTAGCCAGCACATACCCTTGTGATGAAATGTTTCTTCTAGTCATCTACCACAGGCAGTGCTAAAAGCAGCATCTATTCCATTTTTCACACTTGAACTTCCTAACACAAAAGATTTCTTCCCATTACCTGTAATTTCAACAAAGACTTCAGTGACTTTCTTTATGAAACTGGAGAAAAATATTTAACTATGCTGATGACTCTGACAGCCTACCTGCTTCCCAGTATCAGTGGAAATATTTTATTTTAGTTTCTCTGAATATTGATCTGTATTTGTAAAACAAAGATCCCTATGTCAGTGCTGACATAGGGAAAGACGAGTAAGAGGGCAGAAACACTCCTTTTGGTAGATTTGATGAGGTTAGCTGTATCCTCAAGTTTCACTGATAAATTCTGAATCAACATCAACCTTTGATGTATTTTTTTGCTCTCTTTTCTTTTATTTTTCTCTCTTCTAGCTAAACCATAAGGACACTATGGAAATGACCATCCTAGTTTAAGTACCTAATTTTAGGCCTAAAATTAGACAATGTAAACACACATAAAATCACAGCTATTTTGTGGCTTTATAGGTTTAGCATTTAAGACGCAGCTTGAGCAGTGATGAACTTGCCATCTCGTACTTAGTTGCAATGGTCCCATGTCACCCTGTTTCAATTTACCTGCTAAGTTCAATCAGCCATTAAGCAATAAATCTTTAAAGCCATGTAAAGGACACATGTGCACAAATCAAATTATTTATTAACAATATGCCTCAGCAAAATGTCTATGTGGACTGAAGACCTCTTGCACACCACTTTAAAAATAAGCTCCCTGGAGCCCAACCCAAAGAAATTGATTGAGTGCACTAACGTATTCTCACATATTCTTCTTGATGCTAAGTTTATCTCATGCTTGAAAGACTTTGCAGGGCATTACACAAGTTCTTTATTCCTTGCTCTTGAAGATGTTAAGCTAAGAGCTTCCAAGTATACCTAAGCATGTGCAAAAAGCAACTCTGCAAATATTTCTGAAAAAAACACACATAGTGTTGAGAGTGAACTTTGGCCATTGTTTCAAATTTGCTTGAATAAGTCAGAACCACTGGGTTTATTTACAAAAGAAATTATCGCAACTTGGCACGCAGTACCTGAGGTGAACACAAAAGTGAGGACTGTACACAGCTACCAAAAAGATGTTTCATCTCCTTGCACTTTAATACATCTCCCAGTCTAGTTTGCCATTTTGATCTCATTTCTATTCAAAGTGATTTCCCTGGAATTTATTCATTTATTTCTGGATTCCCTATCTTGTTCCTTTCTCTATTTTACCCACTCTCCAGGCTCTCGTTTGCCATAGTATCTTCCCCTATTGTGTGTTTTGTGACAATGAAACGACAGATGCATAATCTGGTTTCTAGTTAAGAAAAAATATTCCAAATTAAACTTGAATAAACACTTAGTAACTGGGTAGATTTATTTAACAGATAATAGGCTTTTGAGAGTGATGTACCTTTATGGTGTATGTTTCTGTATCGTATGTTTACATAAGCATTAATATAGCACGGTAGCATGTTACAGGAATGAGTAGGTATAGATAATGTATGTTAAAATTTCCCCAAACAATGCCTACAAGCAAGCACTGAGGCAAGCACTAATTAGCCAACTTCTGAACTGTTCGTCTTTGCCAAATACTTTGACTGAATTTCACAAAGCAAGACATATGGTGAATGACATTGTGTCTGTCCTAATATAAGAAATACAATTCAATATTCATGTAAACCTATTCTGACAATTTCCTTATGTGATTTACATATGCATTTTGTATTAAACTAGTTACCCTGAAGCAAATGTTGTAGATTGTACAGTATAATTCTCAAGGGGAACACAAAGATCATCAAACTGCTCAGTTTCATGTTTGTATTAGATTGCCTATGTAATAATAATTTTTAAAGACCAGTTAATATTTTGTTTACATGATAAACTTTATGATGATGGATGCTTTTTAACTTTGCTACAATATAATTGCAGCATAGTTAAGAGAAATGAATGCCACTCTGTAATTAAACACTCTTCCATTTTAGTCTACAAACACCTATGAGAATCCTTGCTTGTTCCTGTGCAGTGAATAATTTTGATAGATTTGCTTCTATATTAAAAAGATCAATATTGATAAGACAGAACAATGAAATAATAGTGGATATAAGGTACTTACAGGAAATAACATAACTTCCATAGAACAAGTTTTAGATCCCTGTAGTTGCTCAACTATGATCTTGGAAGTCTAGTGGTTCACAGGAGAAATTGTGAAGTTGATTTCTTGATAAGCTAACAAGATTTATATGAAATAAATTTTACAAAATGGAACTAGTCTTTCTGTCAAATTTATTTCAAGAAAATGTAGTACAACACTTTTACCTTTTTTATGTATTTGTGGAATTCAAACAATAAAATAAAAAAGCTATGCATTTTTTTCATAAGAAGTAATACATTTGAGAGCAGCAGGATTCTCTTCAGAGACAGTATACTCCAGTTTCCCACCCTCCACCACTCTGAATTTTTTTGTTTCCTTTTCTCATTCTAATTTAACAAAAATTATTCTCAATATTTGAGTCAAACAGCTAGTCAGACCCTCAAAGATCAGCTGGTTCTTCAGTTTGCTGTAGTATTGAGCAGCTTGTTTTAAGGAAATGAGCAGTAGAAAATCTAATTAATGTGGGTCTGCTGCATGCAACTTCCTCCTGTGGAAACCAGAAAAGCATTTGCATAGTCCTTCAAAGGAAGCAGGAGCCTGGGGTGAAGCATCTTCCTCCCTCCACAAGTGTTTCTGATCAGCAGTGAATGTCTTTTAGTGTCCAAGTTTAGCTCTAGCATCTGGATTTCCTCATAAGGTGTATGCAATTCTACCTCCAGTCTTTCACATTTAAGAAAGATTGATTACTCATTCTTTTTGATTCATAGCGAAATAAAATCCCAGGTATTACAGCACTTGTGTAAGTGTAGACGGTGCAATCCATATGGTTTGAGTTCACAATCCTTTCAATGTTTTCAGCACTTTCAGACATCATCTGTACCAATATTTCTAAAACCCAGCATGTCTATTTGCAGAAATGTAGACCTTGAGTGCTCCATAAAGTAAAAAACATATGAAACAATTATTTAATAACTAAATAGTTTTAAAAAGTACACTCCAAAATATTCATTTTTTCAGATCAAATTCAGCAAGAAATTTTCATATTTCTTAGACTTTACTAAAAACCTGTCAAAGGCTGAAGGTAACCAGTATGTCTTAGATCATATCCTAGCAATCTGTTTCAGCAGAAAGCTGAGGAACTTTATCAAACACTTGCTTAAGTCCCTGTGACTTTTCCAGAACTTGCATGACAAAATTGTTCAAATATCTGTTTTCTTGTAATTACACTATGCATGCTTTCAGCAATGCTGGATAGCTGGATACAAATAAAGCTGTCTGCCCCAGAGTCCTTCATATATAATTCTTATTGAAGAGGCAGGGAGAGTAGTTTTGATGAATTCCCTCAGTATTACAAGAACAGTATTTGGAAAAGAGCCTCACTGGTTAAAAGGCAATTTATTTTAAGAAAGTACCTTACCTCTTTATACCGGTCACTTACTACAAACAGGAAGAGTTGGATTTCTGAAGTAATTGCTGGCTCGCTTGTTTTATTTTATGTAAAGTATTGTAGAAAATCTACACTATTGTGCTCTAAAAAAACCCGAGATACAAACTTTGAGATCTGGTAGGTCTTATTATAGTCCAGGAAGATGACACAAAGGGTGAAATTCATCTGATAGAAAATATAAATACAACATGTCTCCTTTGACAGAGAAGATTTTACATCCAGTCCTTCAATCCTCATTGAAATCTTACTGTCAACAACATTAATAAGAGCAGAGTGAACACTAAGAATCAGATTTTCAGTTTTTGTAACAGCTGTTACTAGACAAAAAGCCTGCCTGAACAGATCCTACTATCATCAGAATAGGGCATGAATATTGCCTGAAACTGTGTCCCTTAAAAACTCAAACTTTGAAACACTTAATTTCCTAGAATTTGTTAAAAATATCACAGCTTTTAAACAGATGAGCTAAAGTTGATAGACACTGCTTTACTACAGACATCTCAAGATAGATGAGGCTCAGAAGATACACTTTTTCTGAGTAGCTTTACTGAGCTCTACCATGCAGGGAAGATCACAAAAAGAGGTTTAAAGGTCATTGTACATGTGTTAACTTTAAAGCAGAATATGAACGGGTGATCAAAACGATTTCTTGGATTGGATGAGCAGCTTAAGTCTTCAATATGAGTTTCCATCTAACTGTAAAAATGAAGAAATCAGATAAAAATATACCTTACAAGTATACCTTAAAATATATAAGGTACAAGTATACCTTAAAATATAAAAGTATACCTTAAAAGTTCTGAAAAGGCTTACTGTACTCAACAGTGGGAAAATTTCAGTATTACACTTCCAACTTGAACTTAGTGTTTTGTCTCACTATTATGTTGGTAAAACATACATGTTGACTGTGGTTTTTGTAGGTTGAGCTTGTAGAAAAACCCAACAGATTAGGACAGTATGACAAATTAAAATAAATCCTATCTGCTACTGTATATATACGTATATGTATATATTATATATATATATATTTTATATGTATACTTCTATACCTAATCATATGTTCTTATGTTCTATGCTATGTGCAAGAACAAAATAGTCAGGTACTCTTATTTCATAAACGTCCTAATACTGTAGAAATGTTTCTGCAACTTCAGACAAGACAGTTATCTTACAAAAAGAAATAAAACATTTAAATAAGAACTTAATCTCAAGGAAACCTGGAAGCCCAGTCCTGTCCATTGTCTGCAACAGAGACATATTCACTTTTTGAAAAATAAAAATTATCCAGCTTATTAATATAGGGACTACGTCATTTTCTAGTATCCCATATGATAGATCAACTCCTTTGTACAGGTACCGATACCACTGAATGTTCCCCCCTTGGGTAATCTTACCAAGAAAAAGATTAATTTTGAGGTATGGTAGTATTCATTGTCTGTTCAAATAGTCTTATTTTCTTTATTTTTTTTCTGGGTAAGAAATTATTTTTAGTTCCATAATTTGGTTGAAATATGAGTTATTGTCTATTTTTCTGATTCAGAAGGGAAAAAAGGTTTTTATGTACAGCTGTCTACTTGAGTAGTCTCAATTATAATCAAACAAAAATCTTCTGACAAAAATGTACTTAGGATGGCTGATTTAGTATTGTTTCAAGCTCCTAAGACCTCTTCTCTTACCCTAACACTTTTCAGATATGACAATGAAATACAGCTTTATGAATATAATTTGTTTTGAGGGAAGTTCTAAGATAATTCTTTCCTGTCTCCCATTTTTTTACATAAACAACAACTGATATGTTTTTTTAGGAAATCTATTACTTTAATCCTAAATCAATAATTTTTTGTTTGATTTATGATTTGATAGAATCATTATGCTCAGAAGAATAATCGAACTTTCAGATTTGATTACTTTTATGTCAATTAGATTTATTCTGCAGAGCAGCAATTTGCAATGATCTAATTGCCAACACTTTTTAAAATGCCTACGCTATGCATTTCCTGAACTGTTAGGAAAATCAGAGGTCTTAGTTGTTTCCCTTTCTTCAACACTTTTGAAGCGTTCCATTTTTAATTCTCTAAATCAATAAGAACACAGAAGGATCTTAACCCTCGATAGATGAGCATCCATTAAATAAAAAAAAATGGGCATATGAACTCTGGATTACTTATGGCATCTTTTGATCATTATCCTTCTTTGGGATACAACTTCTTATTTTGATATTGAAAGGACTTTTCTGATGTAAGGGAAAAACTAGCTTCCTTTCATTTGGTTTGGGCTGTCTTCTGATTCCCACAGCAATCTTGAGCTCATTGGAAACTCTATATGATATTAATCCTATTCTCTCCTTGGGTTCAAAGACTATGTTGTTGGCTGAGGACTTAATGGTCTTCAGATTCAACTAACAGAGTCTTTATACCATGTTTCTCAGCCTGGCATCTGTGACTACATCTGTACTAATACACTAGATAGTGTCAGAGCTTGTCCTTTGTCTCTGTAGTCAACTGACAGAGTCTAGCCACATCCATACTAGCAAACTCCCTTAGCTGCTCAAATAGGTAGGCCACATACACAGTAACCTGCTGGAAATGTTCTTGCGGCTCTGAACTATGTCTGGGAATTATGTGGGAAAAAGACAGAGAGATGAAATTATCACAGCTGCATCCTGATACTGTTTAGGTTGCTAGTATTGCCTTTTTTTTGTACAAAAGCAGCTTAATAAATAAAAGTAACTGCATGTGAGAAAAAGCAGCGGGATTATAGATGTGATTATCCGATTTAGTCTTGAGCATTTGAAAGTAACTCTATAAAAGCTTAATTATTGGTTATGTATGAAAATTTTGAAAGCTTCTCTATGTAATTCTTCTGTGAGAATATCAGTGGGGTTTTGACCCTTAACTGTAATTTGTTTCTTGACACTAAATTTATCTTAATATATCTTACCGTGTCTTAGTGATTCCAACTGCCAGTACGAGCCTGTCATAAGAACATAAAACACTCTATTGTTAAAGTTTCTTTTCTTTTTTTCTTATTTAAATACCTTACAGCTATAATTGATTATTCTGTTTTTGAAACACATTCATTTTATTACTATGAATAATACATAACAAGACAGAAATTGAAACAATTTACATGAAGGCACAGAGAGAAAGAGATGGAGCAGTTGACTAGAGCATGACCACACTGTGAACAGCTCTGTTGTCCACCTTGCAAAGGGGATTCCTGCTGGAGCATGACAAACAATTTGAAAACTTGCTTCCTTCTATATATGGAGTACAAATCATTACAGTTATGTCTACATAAACAGCTATACTTAATTATGTTTTACAGCAAAACTTTATGTAGCAAAACTAAGGTGGGTACCCAGTGTAAAGCAAGCACATAAATATTTCTGAAATATCCCATACTACACATCAGATAATTTATTTGAAGTACATAGTGACTAAAAATGTATAAAGAGAAGGATATTGCACTTGCAGCACTTATCTACAGCCATGAGTTTCTAAAGAGGAGTGGGTGTGAAGCTGTGAAGAAAAGCAATTCCATTCTCAGTAGGCTGCCACAGTACATTTTCAAAAGTTTCTAATTGAAGATCTGCTTCATTTGCCTTAGCTATAAAAGAAGTCACATTTACTCATGATTATGTCTGTAAATGATCTCATAAAAAGTAGTCTTGAAAACAAACAAACAAAAAAAAACAAATCCCAAAACCAAACCAAAACAAAAGTAACATTTGGAAAGCATTTTTAATTATGTGAAATTGTACATTTATTTTTTGTATTACCTTTCCAATATGAAGAGAGTTAAACTCCATTAAGCTCAATAATTTAAAACTATTTTGATCACAAATATATTATCTGTATTAGGAATACAGTTCATGCTAAAATGAAAACACCATATATTATAGCTCTCAAAAAATAGATTAAAACTATGATAGTACTGTGACTAATGTATTATTCAGAGTCAATACATAGAGTGGATCCTTTAGAATGTTGTGATGGAATTTTTTAATTATTGAACACAAAGTTGTCATGAAACAAGCAAACAAAACCAAGAATTGTGATATAAAAAACGTATTGATTACACTGACAATTAATCCTTCTTGAATATGAGGACCAGACTATTTTGAATGCCATAGTCTAAGTACGCCTAATCTCATATTTAAGACTGTCAGCCATACTTGACCACACAGAACACAGAGATTTGTTGTTCGTTTTCTTAAAAGTACTTAAAATTATAGATCTTTAGATCACTCAGGGTTTGGGGTTTTTTTTTGGTTTGTTGTTTTGGGGCTTTTTTTCATCTAAGTAGACTAGGAGAAAATAGTAGTCAATACATTTTAAATAGAATTTTTATGTCCTAGAAAAAAATCAGGAGATATAAAAAACCTTGTAATTAGTTTCCACAATATAACTTGTAGGAAAGTATGAGAACAGAAAAGTGTACAGGTAAATCAAGTTATACAAGTTTGCTTTCATTTTTTGCATGAATACAACATGTCTGGAAGATCCTTCTACTCAGAATTCTAGTCCAGCTACTCTGAAAGTGAGACTGATCTTGCCTAATTTTATATTTCTGTCAACCTTAGCTAATCAAGTGAACCTCTTTAGCTGTCAGTGATGAAAAATAGTTGTTTCTGAGATGTTGTTTAGGATATCTGAATGTAGATATACAGAAATATACAGGTGCATTTTTTTCTAAAATATGCATTTCTTTCTACTGATTATGAAGTCTGCTTTGCAGCTGAGCAGATGTGTGATATGGGCAAGAAGAACACTCTCTGTTATTTGCACAGTCACAGGTGTGTACACTTCCTTGGCCAAGCACTGCTGGAAAAAGCCTTCAGTGAGAGCATTAGCTCATCTGGAAGGCCACACATCTGCCTTCTACATAGGATTTTCAGTAAACCCAACCAGAATAAAACACTGTAAAACCTATGTAGAGGCTCAGCAAACTAATGAACCAGTGCAACTGTGAATTTCATCACATTTCACTCATAAAAAATTTCATATTTTTCATATTTCATGTTGGTAAATGAGTAACTCTGTTTCCTGACTTGGAACAGAAACAAGTAATGAAATAACAGCAAACTGAGTGCCAATTCCAACCACATTCAACTATCTTTTAAGCTTCCAATTTTAATTCCTCTCTGAAAAGCCTCCATGAATGTAGATACTGTGCTGTAAAAAAGTTCTCAGAACTCAAATTTGCTGAACACAAAGCAGCATGGTTCAGGGCTGATGACTTTGCCTTTCATGCCACCACCTCCCATCTGCCCCAGCGCCCCAACTGGATCACCATTATGTAGTGAACTTTATTTCAGCAAATAGTGTGTATACTGCTGCATACATAAGAACCTCTCTGCATGTATGATTTAGAGGTCAATTTATGGTCCTTTCTCTGAGCTCAGAAAAAGAAGGACACACAGGTTCCAATATTTTGTCTGTTCTTGCTAGAATAAAAGAAAATATACTATATCACATTTTGTGTCAGGGAATTGTTCACATAAGAACACTCTAGGATTTTTTTTCTACAGAGTTCAAGTTCCTTTTGAATTTTGTTTGAACAAACTAGATATTTCACAAAATAAACTTTTGAAAGAAATGCATAAGTAAGTTCATAAACTACTGATTTAGACCATTTTCATGATTTGATGACTTTTTTGTACTGAGGAAATTTACCTTCTCTCTCTGCAACAATTAACTGAATTTACTCTGATAGTCTCCAACTCATATCTTTAAAGAGGGAAGGGTATTGAGCCAAAGGGAGCTTGTACGTATATGTAGTGTGCATGTGTATCACTAAATACAATTACCATAGAATCATAGAATCATAGAATGGTTTGGGTTGGAAGGGAACTTAAAGATCAAAAGGTTCCAGCCCACCTGCCATGAGCAGGGACATCTTCCACTAGACCAGGCTGCTCAGAGCTCCATCCAGCCTGGCCTTGAACACTTCCAGGGAGGGGGCAGCCACAGCTTCTATGGGCAGCCTGTTCCAGTGTTTCACCATCCTCATGGTAAAGAATTTCTTCCTAATATCTAATCTAAATCTGTCCTCTTTTAGTTTACAGCTGTTTCGCCTTGTCCTATCACTACACACTCTTGTGAAAAGTCCCTCTCCATCCTTCCTATAGGCCCCCTTCAGGTACTGGAAGGCTGCTATAAGGTCTCCTCGGAGCCTGCTCTTCTCCAGGTGGATCAGCCCCAACTCCCTCAGCCTGTCCTTGTAGGAGAGGTACTCCAGCCCTCTGATCATCTTTGTGGCCCTCCTCTGGACCTGCTCCAACACATCCATGCCCTTCTTATGTTGGGGGCACCAGAGCTGGACGCAGTACTCCAGGTGGGATCTCACAAGAGCGAGTAAAGGGGCAGAATCACCTCCCTCGACCTGCTGGCCACACTTCTCTTGAATTGCCATGATATAGTGCAGTCCTAGATAGCTTTCCAGTTTTTGACCTGGTTGAAAAGAGACAAAAAAATAAAAGTTGGGAAGTACTATAGTCTGCAGGTTTATTCCACTGGGAGTTTTAGTAAGTTAGTTCATGAAGTTTATGGGCACTTTCCCGTATTTATTTAATTATGGGTACACAACAGGCCAACATATGCAATTTAATGGTTCAATTTGCCAAAGTTACAAAAAGCAGAATCCCTGCTGAAAATTTAAAGAGGGAGTGTACCTATTTTCTGCTTCTATTTCTTCATACAATGGCTTCCCAGATCAGACAGAATAGCAAGCAAACAAAATGCAGATGATGCATGACTTACACCAACTGCTTGTGAGTTGAAAGCAGATGTGGACAGTGGGAGGCTGGCCATCTCTAAATACAATGTGAGAACCTGAAAAAGAGATGAAAACTCTACCAGTGATGTTCAAGAGTGTATCTCATAGTTAAAATCTCTCTCCTTTTAAGGAGACAGTCAGAATGACAGTCACCACAATAACAAAAAGGAAATTGTATCAAGCATATAACGTAAAGAAATATAAATTATAAATATAATGTAAATAAATAAAGCACAGTGGCGTAACTGTGATAATGTGTATTGCTACGTATCTGTCAGATTTATTAGGATTTTCAGCTTTAAAGTAAAAACACCAGATATATTCAAACTTGAAGACTTGTAAGTATAACTGCCTTTGAATTGTGATAAATTCACTGTTTTGCACAGAAAAAATCCTTGTTAAAGAAGAAGCCAATGATACACATATTGCTTTTAAGTATACTGTTGAATATATTTACATGCTCTGGAAAAGGGGAAAACAACCAGATTTGACTTCAGTAGTACAAATCCCTGAATCAGTTCATTACTCATCAGCTATATTTTCATTACAAGTTTTTCCATTTTCAACTACACCTTATTATAGTACTCTGATTAATTGTAATTCTTTACCCTCCCAGGTGCACCGTATATTTCTCTTATCAACCTTTTCACAAATCAACTTTATTTACTGGTCTGTGGGGTTTTATCATAGCAAAGCTTTCTCTAAAAGCAAGATATTCTAAGAGATACTAATAACTTCTATCTCATCAATTCTTTTTTATATCTAAACAAAATATTCTATTTCCTACACTCAATTTACTAGACTTCTCTGCTAAATATCAATGCTAAATACCCTTAATTAATGTCAAAGCTCTCTTGGTGTTTTCAGGCTGTACCAGATTCAAGTCTATATTCAGTGTACTGCAGCGAATGTTATTGGTCTTCTGAGACTATTTTACTAGAGCCACACTAAATCACTTTCTACATACTGTGACAACATTTAACGTTCTCTACTTACATTATTTTTCCAGCTCTCAATAAGTTTTTGGATATACTACTAACCGTTGCCCATTTTGGTTTTTTTTCTCACTTCATATTAAAGCTCCATTTGGGTTGGGCATTTTGGCAGCTTTCAGAGGGTGAGACCATTCATCCTGGTTTGATCCTCATTACAATTCCATATTTTTTCTTACTTCCTGTGAAATATATGTCTTTTTCTGGACTATGGAACTTTTCTTCCTTTCTTAATACTACCATAAAAAGCTTAGATGACATTTTTGCCTCAGCTGATTCATATTTCAATAAATTACTAACTTCATGTTTTAGAAGACATACAAGTTCAACCAAGAACTTATGCCCCTTAAAAAGACTTGGTAAAAAAAAATCTGTTTGCTTCTATTAATCTTCAGAGCCATGTTCTTTGCACATATTATCTCTAGTGGTTTTCTTAACAATTATTATTATGTCACACTTACACTATGATTTTTCTACTCCTCTAAACATGTTTCATCTCTCTCTCTGAGTTTCGCTTTCCTTAAACTTTGAAGAACTTTCTGGGATCTCATTTATGCTCCTAGAAATACTGCCACAGATTTCAGTGGAAGCAGAATCAGACCCAAAAAGTTCTTTAAAAGTTTTTGATACATAAATATTAGGAACTTGCCAGTCTCTGTTATTCAGTGGGATCTTTGGCAGGGACTTAAGTGAATGTGGTTTAGCCCCGGCTGGCAACAAAGAACTACGCAGTTGCTCTATCACCCCTCCCCCCGCTGGGGTGGGGAGGAGAATCGGAAGAAAAAGGGAAAACTGCGTCAGGATAAGGACAGATTAACAGAATGGCAAAGGACACTAACAGTAACAACAAGACTACTGATAAGAAGAATATACAAAAACAGCAGAACACACAGAGCAACACTCTCTCACCACCTGCTGCCCAGCGCACTTCCAAGCTGCAATTAACTTCCGCCCGGCCAGCGCCCCGACTCAGAACTAAGCATGACGGCGCATGGTATCGAATACTCTGTTCTGTTTGGCCAGTTTGGGTCAGCCCACTCGGCTGTGTCCCCTCCCGGCTTCTGGTGAAAATTAACCCCATCATGGCCAAACCCAGGACAGTATGCCCAGGTCCCCCATCCTCCAATTAATCACCACCACTTTTCCTGTCTTTAATATGCACACAAGGATATCATTCGCTTAGTCTATGGATTATCCCTCTCAAATGTCTGTTGAGTTCATTTAATCCATGATGTTGGGCTCCATCTGTCTTAACTGTCTTTCAGTGCGGGAGAGGTGACATGTGATGTTAGATGGTTGCATGCTGCATCCGGAGCTCACAGCTGGCGTATCTGGCACAACCCGTGCCCATGGTGTGTGGGTTGAAGATGTTGACCTTGAGGAAGTTGCTGGGTGCCAATTGTTGAAGTCAGGTCCAGTCCTACCACTGCTGCACTTTGCTCTGTTTCGTCAAAGTCCATCCTTCACTAGTTTGGGTGATTCTTACTGTAATACCATTGATATAACGTAACAACTGTAGTAATGATGGCAGACAGTTACAGGGTTATTTAGCAATTAACACTATGCAATTTAATGTATTGCCTGTTCTCACCCAAAATCAAATCCCCATGAGGTACACGTAGGATTTCCCCATCCTTCTGCATCACCCACCAAGTACACCCAGGTCCTTGAATAAAAGCAGTCCTGCAGACGGGTTTACCTTTGCCCAAGGCAAGACTAACCCAGACTGTCTTCCCGAGCATATTCTTCAAGTGCACTACAGGGACTTTATCCCCTTCTACAGGATGTGGAAGTTTTGTATGGGCATGGCTGGCTTGGTTTGTGGGCCGTCTGGTGTTAACTAACCAGGAAGCTTTTGCTAAATGAGTATCCCAGTGTTTGAAGGGCCCACCCCCCATTGCTTTCAGAGTAGTTTTTAGGAGTCCATTGTCCACTGCTGTTTATTTACTTGAATAAAAAATCACAAGAAGGAATATTAAGACAGAGCTTACATAAATTTTTTTTATAATTTCTATTTCCATTATGCATACCGAATTCTAAATAGTTTATATACATACATGTATCTTCAACACAAGAATACGAGGCACAAGGCTCAAGAGCTTTTGGTCTAAGCTAGGTAGATATCCCCTCTTTTGGTTGGTTAGGTCTTTGCACAGCTGCCTTGATGGTTCACACTAGACTGTATCTGTAATCTGTGCTAGACCATAGTCCGAAGAAGGCCTGTATTTAGAGAACTGGATTTTTTTTTTTTTTTTTTAAACTAGTGCGGTAACAGTAATTTAAAATAAAACCTTAGTAGGTACAGGATAGAGGAGAGATCATTTACCAAAGCATATTTTATATCTTTTATATGTAAAAGATTTATTTAGAAAAAATATCATTGCATGTATTTAGCAAACTAACTGAACAGTTCTGGTTACTTAATCTCTCTAAGATTTTAGGACTCCTATATATCATTGTTGCACTTCTAGTCTGTATGCATAGCCTAAAACTGGCTTTGCTTCTCTTTCATTCCCATTTGGTTTCTCAAGTTTGAGCAAAATAGTCATTGAATTGATCTACTCGGATAACTTAGAATAAATAAAATATTCTCTCTGCAGCTGCAGAAGGAGCAGATGCTGTCAGAAGTGGTCTAGCGCTTCAACAGACTGCTTCTGTCTGCATAGCCAGTGACTTGCTAGTTCAGTAGTCTGATTTCTTTAAAGCTTTGGCAGCAAATACGTTCTGCTTCATACTTTGTCTTTTAAACTAAATTTAATACACTCTAATGAGTTTAAGCCTGGCTATCACAGTAATAATCTCAGATTAAAGGGTTTTAATGCATGAAATAAGTACAACCTGTAATTTACATAAACAACTCTGGTTCTGTTTTGGTACATCATTGCATTTAAAAACAATGCCATGATTGGTCTGTGGTTTGTTTGAGATTCCACAGGAGTATTTTTTTCAGATAATGAGCTATATGTGACACAGTGGCTTTTCCTCTATTGATCAAGGTCCTTCTCGCCATTACTTGCGTTCCACATAAAATACTGCTTTTAATCCCTTCTCAGCAAGGTAGACTGTCCTCACATCCTAGAGCACAGGAGGGATGAATGAAAGGATGAACAGCTGGCTACCACTCCTTTTCCAGAAGAGGCAGGGCTGTCTCGTCTCCCAAAATACATCATCCCATGTTTCTATGTCGACTTTTATTTCTTCCTCTCAAAGTTTCTCTGTCTTTATCCTACAGAGTGAAGGAAGGTGTTGCTAATTTTTATTCAGTGCCATGATAGTTCAGCTAGATGAGCCAATGCATCTGCCTAGTACTGTGTCTTGTAACTCAAATCTTTTTACCATACTCCTTTTCTCAGAGTAGACATGATCTGCATCCTTACAACACATCATAGAGGGTACTTAGATATCTAAACCCCATCAGTCTCGCTAAGAATTATTGCTCAACTGCACACAGATATTTCCAATGCCTGATCCTCCAGCAGGAAGTTTAAGTTCGTCATCAGTGAGTTAACTGAGAGTAGAATTGGATAGGAAATACAACTGTAATTGATTAATAGGAAAACATCACTACAGGCTTACCAAAACATAATTATGCAAGGCATCAGAAAATGGAAAATTTACACCTACTCTTCTTAACTCCAATATTCAAACTAATAAATTTTTCAGCATTTTTCTCTGAGTTATTGCATAACATGGATACATTCTTTACCTTGTAAATTTGGAGTAATTAACAGTCCTAATTATTGCTCATGTTATGAAAACAGGTGAGTTAATCAAAATGGCATTGTTTAAATATGGGGAAGTATTGTGCAATACAGAAGTGCTCATGACTTGTGAAACGAGATCTGTTTCAAAAGTACTTCAGAATTTAGTTAAGTTACAAATTGCATCAAGCTTGTGGTTATTTTCCTGGTCTTTTATCTAATTGTGATTTATCTCTTACCAAACTACTTCTCAATACCTTTTTTTTTTACTGAAAGAAAGCCCTTCAGAAATCAAAGCAGCTTATCTCCATCACTGTAGCTTATGCACTTATCTTCATCTTACAGACATGTGTGACGTGCTCCCCGTCCCATCGGTGCCTCTGTGAATGATAATTGGATGTTTATGTTTCTACTCCAAAGCTGATGGATTAAATGTATCTAAAACTTCTGCAGTCACTGGTATTTGAGATGTGTACACTAATACATGTGTGACTACATATTAACTCATATAAATAGCAATTACTGACACAGTCATAAATTATCTATTAGTATTCATAAGTATTGATCACATTTATTAGCTTGGTTTCCTACTATCTTTCAGATAGAACTCTTTAAAATGCCCTAAATATGCATTTGAATATTTACACTCCTGTCGCGTTAAAGGGGGGGGTAAGGGGAGTCTGATATTCAACTAGCCTGCCAGAGCCCTTCCAAGGACTTTCACTGAAACAGTTTCGCTAAGTTGAAACAATAGGTAATTTATTCAAGTGACAGTTATCACAGATTCGGAATTGCCATTGATAAATTCACTGTCTACAAAAGTTGAGCTCAAAGTAATAGTTTAGCGCTTTAGTTAACAATGTGTTCCCGGGGGTACGTCTGACAAAGTCAGAGGCGCGACTCTTACCAAAAAGGCGTCCCTTCTTGGGGGGGGAAGAGAGGTTCAGGCCCTTCGACCCGTCCGTCAGGTGAAGTTCTCGCTTGGCTCCTCCTCCCAAAGAGAGTTTTCAAGTGCCAATTTTTATATGTTTGGAAATCTTTTTGCAAGGTGGGACTAAGTCAATTATTGTGTATCGATTGGCTCTTGGCATGGAATGTTGTGTCGTCAGAAGCGGGACTCAGCAGTGTGACACGCCTTCGGAGCGGGCATCTTGGTATGTGCATTCGGGGGCCATCTGTGCTTTGTCCAAAGCAATCTCTGAAGCAATCTCTGGCTGCGCAGCCTCCGCGGCACCCCACAGATCACTGAGTTTACAGTGATGGGCTATCCCCCCTTACTTTTGTCTGATAAGATAAGCACCAGTTATTTACTTCGTTAGCTCTTCGGCTCTTGACAACCTCAGTCCCTTTGTCTTTTGTCTTGCATTCGACAAGTCCAGCAAGGCCATCGATTACGTTATCCACCCCGTGACTTTAGTCACATCTCGTCAAAAAGGAATATTAGATGAATTTAGGTTCAGACGGGTTGAGGGGCTCATCTTCCTCCCTAATAGGAGAAGGAATTAAAGGAACATAATCAGGGTTATGAACTTTAAGCATTCTAATATGTGTACTAAAAGTTTTAGTTAATGAAGTTTGTACACATGATAAACCCACACAAATAACAATAAGGAGTTCAATAAACATCAGTACATATTGAATCAAACTTTGTATCCATCCACTAATGTTTAGTCCAAGTCCATTAAAAACTTTCGAGATCCACCCCGTCCATTCCCAGGGCTTCTGCTTCATATTTTCACGGAGTTCTCAAGACTGTTCCGCAATCTTACGCATTTCATCCATGGCTTGATGTAAAGTGACGGATACATTTGGGATAGAAACACAACAGGTTTTATCAGGATAGGAGGCATTTAGCCATCCGCAAACACCACTTTCTTTTAACAAAATCATATCTAAGGCCAACCCATTTTGTAGCGTCATTTTGGGTGTAGCTTGCAGCTGCAAGTCAACTGCATTAATTGCTGTTTTTGTCCAGTTTGCTAGGGATTCTACTTGCCACGTCAAATTTTCTATATATAATCGATTATTGGTAATTACTGTCCAATAACCCCAAAAAGGTTTCATTCCCAAGTTTATTCTCGTTGCTGGTGTATAATAGCTCGGCCAAGCAAAAAGATTACCATTTTCTTGCATAGAGTTCCACATTTGTGACTGTCTTTAACTCTATGTCCTCGTGATTTTGTTAAGGATTGAATGAAATTAAAAGCTATAGTAGGACAAAAACTTGGAATACCTAGAGTACATTCTAATCCATCCCAGTAGGGTTGAATGTAGTCTGATATTTGTCCATTAGAACACACCCATACAGTTTCAGGCGGTGCAGGCAGCATTAAAGTGCTACACGTACTATTTTCGAGTTCATCGAGGCTATTATGTCCATTTAGATAGTGTTGGAAAGGAACTCGGCATCTTTTGGCCTGTGGCTCAGCATTGTTGCTAGAAACTATACGATATGCCCATGTGTTAACCTGTTTGGGATCCACTTTTATCATACACTCTGACCTTGTCTTAGGGATTGGAGCACTATAATTATGACATAAACATACACTTCTTAAAGCATGGTAAAGGCCTGCAACCATCCATACCCATGGGTAGTCATCAATATTAGAACAAGTTATCTTGTTAGTACAATTCCATAATTGGACTGGCCCTAGCGGCGTGGTAATTGGAGGCTTTTCTCCCCATTGTGTAAAACGAGTTCTATGATCAGCAATAGTCCACATACAAGGTACGTCATTAGATTGTGGACTACACTTAGATCCATAGTTTGAGGGAAATTCGATACACCATTCAGCTTGTACTGGGATACTATATTTAAAGGTAATAGGTACACCCCAGAATGGTCGAGGAGGCTGGTCAAGCCAGGGTAACTCCGTGCAGTCGATAGACAATTTTATCTTGTTGTTTAAATTCAGGAAATTTTTGTCAAGCTCTCGAGTGCAGTTAGAATTAGACCATATGTTGGTATAGTTAAGATTTGAAGGATAAGTATAATGTTTGTAGGTAATTCCACTTCCCCATGGTATGGAGATGGTATTGTCTTTCATTTCCCATAAATCCAGCAGTGCTCCTTTTAAGTCAAGGGGAATAACCATAAAAGGGAGTCCCTCTGCAGGGGCTGTTGGCAACATAAGACAAGTGGTTCCCTGACTCCAATTCATCATTCTAAGAAATCCTTGTAACAACTTAAAGGCTGTGTTTTCCTCTATCATACCCAAAGACTTCTTTGTTTTTTGATTATAATCTCTATGGAACACATGCACAATTATTACACCTAATATGTAAACACATGTTAAACTTACACATATTTGTCTACCACTGCCAATGCATGATAGAAGATTCATATTGACAATTCTGTAGTAAATTATAACTATCAAAACCACAACAAAATAAAGCTATTTTGCATTATAAAAACAGTAACCTAAACAATAAAGCAAAAAGGTAAAAAGTTCACATAATATACAACTAAAATTAGAAATCATTATTCCTATCAAAATTAAATCACTATTGTCCTTTTTGTTAGATTGTTTTGACCTTCTGGAAACTTTGGTTCACAGATGATTCCACAGATTAGGACTAGAAGTATAAATCAGCAGTCCTTGATGGCAGTCTGTGTTTTGACACGTGACAGTCTGTGTTTTCAGGTGTAGTTTCCCAGCGTTTGGAAAATACCTTTAAACAGAAAAGAAAGGAAAATGCTCGGTTGTCATTGAAACCAGCATATAATAGGTTAAAAGGTAGGTACTATCCATCTAGCACTGATTCGATGCAGTTTTCCAGAGTTATCTTTCGCTTCCCAAGTGTAAAGATTTTTTGGTTTTGTTAATACTAGTGCCACTGTTCCAATCTGAAGCATTTTAACCAGCACTGGCTGGCCTGCAGAAAAGCCAGTAGGGTGTTCTGGTTTTACATCTGCCTTTGGCACCAGAGTTGTGGCAGGAGCAGAGAATGCTTTCATTTTGGGACAGCCGTCTCCAACCCATCTATTATTTAATTGATAGATGGCATTGGATAATCGCAGATGCCACCCAGATTCGTGGGTTTTAGCAAATCGCTTAACTAACCCGTTTGTTCTCTCAACAATACCATTTGCTTGGGGGTAGTACGGAGTATGGAATACCCACCGAATTCCTTCTTCTTTTGCCCAGTCTTGTACCACTGTAGCTGTAAAGTGTGATCCGTTGTCACTTTGAATCTCCTCAGGAAGGGGGAGTGTGCTGAACCATTCCTTCAGGCTGTAAACTGTGTTATCTCCAGTTGCAGCCGGGACAGCTGTTGCCATGGTAACTCCTGAAACAACTTCCACCTCTACTAATATATGTTTTTTACCCCCTGAGGGTCTCAATGGACCTATGTAATCAATTTGCCAGGTGTGCCACAGTGTTTTTTTATTTCGGATGTGCATGGGAGGTGCCTTACTTGGATGATCTTTGTTAAGTCACAGGCGACACTGTGAACAGGAAGTGACCACTTGTTCACACAGTTTTGTTGACACAGGCCATCCCTGGGCTATGCCTTCCCGATACAAATCAGCTCGGCCAGTGTGCCCTCGTTTTACATGTAACCATTCAAGTAAACGTTCCCATTCTAATTCATCACTTATAATATCAATTTTGTGTAGCCGTGTGAGGCTATCAACTTGTTGATTGAACTGGGCAGCAGCAGAGGCTGATCGATCATGCCCTTTCACCCAACCAGTATGCAGTATCCTTTGTTCTCCTATTTTTAGCAATTGTTTCCAGCTGTCAGTTTGCCAGACTGGGACTCTATTTACCTGCCAGTCGTTGGCTGCCCAGTGGCTCACCCACTCTGTAGCTCCTTTAAAAACAGCATATGAGTCAGTGTAAATATAGTCAGCACCGTGTTGTGCAGCTAATAAAACTGCCCTAAGCTCCCCCACTTGTACACTTCCTTTACCTGTTTCGCTGACCCGTTCTCCCGTGGCTACTTCCAGTGCCACTGCATTATAATTCCACTCATTATTTTGCCTGTAGGATGACGCATCAGTGAACCATACCCCTTCGAGGTTGCTGCTTTCTGTTAGAGGAAGCGCCTCCCGAATTGGAGATGGTTTGCTTGGAGGAGTTTGGAACAGCGAAGTATTATCTATATCTTTTTGCAGTTTAGACACTTTAGTGCTGCCCTCTGTAATAGGCATAATGTCATGGATGCTTTCCAGATAGGCATACCACTTACGGACCGTGGGCTTTTGGGCAATGCCAGCAGGCGGCACCATCCCTTTAAATATTGTGTCTAGGAGGCGGAAAGGTCCCCGAATGATTACACTCTGTTTTTTTCTTATTTGTTCCATTCGCTTTACAGCTCATACCAAAGACAATAGTCCCTTTTTCAGATCTGAGTATCGCGATTCAGTATCATTAAAGGACTTTGAACTGAACTCAAGTGGACGCTCAGGCCCTTCAGGTCCTTTTTGCCAAACATTACATTGAGAACCGTGTTCACTAAATCCCCATTCCACATGAATTGGATCACAGGGATGTACAGGACCTAGCTGCTGAAATAGTCTCAATTCTTTTACCAGTGTCTCCAGGGCATTAGAATGTTGATTTGTCCACTCCCATGATTTCTTTTTTCGCAGCAAATTGTAAAGGGGTCGAGCAATGATAGAAAATCCAGGGACACGTTTACGCCAGTATACTAAAGTTCCTAAAACTTGTTGCAATTACTTAACATTACAGAATCACAGAATCACAGAATAGTAGGGGTTGGAAGGGACCTCTGTGGGTCATCTAGTCCAACCCCCCTGCCGAAGCAGGGTCACCTACAGTAGGCTGCACAGGATCTTGTCCAGGCGAGTCTTGAATATCTCCAGAGAAGGAGACTCCACAACCTCCCTGGGCAGCCTGTTCCAGTGCTCCGTCATCCTCAGAGGGAAGAAGTTCCTCCTCATGTTCAGACGGAACTTCCTGTGCCTCAGTTTGTGCCCATTGCCCCTTGTCCTGTCACTGGGCACCACTGAAAAGAGCTTGGCCCCATCCTCCTGACACCCACCCTTGAGATGTCTTTTGTCTTGCATTCGACAAGTCCAGCAAGGCCATCGATTACAACTCCTTGTAATGAAGTCAATATATTTTACGCAAATTCACTCCTTCTTAGATTTTGCTTAACTTATCTTTTCAAGAATGAAGTTATAATCTTGAATATGCAAACTGTTGATTTGCAACTGGATGATGCTGTGATGAGCCTGACTTTGTTCTATGATATGATGTGTAAGGCCCAGCTTTGAAGTAGCCATCTTGAAAAAATTTCTTTGCTATACCGCATGAGATTTTATAGAAGTTAATATATTATAAAATCATTTTTTAAATTTAATCACATTCAGTGAGAATGTCTTTTACAAACTACGTAAATAATGTAAGAACTAATACTGCAGTTTTAAAGGAGAGTGGATTTTTGACTGGCATAGGTTCTGAAGGTAGTATGGGTGGGTATCCAGTGCATTACAAACTGTTTGAAAAGTTCATTAATAAGTAATGTCTTCAGAAAGATTTGTTTATTTAAAAAAAAAAATTTTTTCTCTATTCTGCTGCTACAATGGTAGACTGAGGTGACTTCAAGGATTTTTCAAACAAAGTATATTCATTTGGCACAAAGAAAACTACATATATAAAGCTTTACTGTTACTTGCAGACTATAATAATGTTCTCTCAGAGACCCGAATGAGGAACAACTTATAACAAACTAGGCCTTTCTTTTTACTTTCCTGCACAGTCCCCCTTGCCCTGTGTATTATATTGCCCACAAATGAAAAATTGAAAACAGATGTATATTAAGGAACTGTTTGATCTATCTTTGGACAAATATGCCTCATGAATGATACAAATTGTATGTGGAAATATTTTTGGTTTCCATTCTCTGCTTGTGAAGGGGTACAGTTCCATTGCCATGTTCAGTATGTAATTCTCAATGAATCATTTCACAGTATTACTTTAATTTTAAATGAGAACAGCTGGGTAGTGTTAGGCTCCTTGGAAAGTCAGGATATGTGCTGGTTTTTTCATAGTTTCTATGGGACTTGAGATATTTTGCTGGATTTTGGGGTTTTTATTGTTGTGGGGGTTTTTTTGGGGGGTTGGAGTTATTTTATTTTGATTACCGTTGATATGCACGCCACCACTGGCAATAATGTCATAATTTACATGACAGCTCCTAGCCTAGTAACATTTTGAAACAAAGTTCCCTGATGAATCTTGTCTGAATCTTTGTGATAACAATACAGGAATTTCCAGAGAATTCAGTGTGTATATGTTTTTTCTGAGTAGAATGGTAACAGCTGCACAAGTTCCTGTAATTCATTTGTGTTAATTTTGGGCAGAAAATATTTTACGCTCTTTCTTTTAAAGTTTTGAGGATGGATTGTTTTTATTTGGTTGGGTTTTTTGCGGTTTTGTGTTTTACTTTTAGGTGGGAATAACTATGTAAATATGTTATTGCATATTTTATTATAATTTGCTCTGCAAATTTATTGTTTTTAAAAATCAAAACTGCAGAGGAAATTACTCCTTTAAGGAGGATTTGTTGCTTTTTTTACACTGCAGAAATCTCATGCATATGGAAAATGATTGTAAACATATTCTTAGAATAAGATTGACTCAATACATGAATTTATATCAATCTGAACATACAATTAGTTCAAAAGGAATAATAGATACCGCACTTCAATATATCATTATGAATAATTAAAAAAAATGAACTGCTGTGTAATTTTATTCATACTGTCAAATAATTAAATTACCTTTTTCTTTTAATATTAGGTATTTGTTATGATTTCATGTGCTGGAGGAGGTATACAAAATGGTCCAGAAGTTTTAATATCCCTTCATTTCAGATTCCTTAAGGTAAGATTCTTTTGTCTTTCTTATTAAAGCTGCATGTACAGCTAGGAATATATACACAGAACACTACATATCAGAAATGCTCAAGACATAGTTTTGTAGGAGATTTCTGGTCAACAGGAGCAAATCTAAGTAAAGTAACTGTTGATTTAGAAAGAAAAAACTAAGCACTGGGTATTGCATACCGAAAAATGGAAACATTTGGAATGAAGTTATAGATACTGAAAATCCAAATTCTTAATACTTACTTAGTCCTCATAAGAGCTAAAGCTTGTGCACCATTATTTTTAATGCTGTACCAGCTAAGACTCTTAGTGCACTAAAAGTAGAGTACAAATAAAGCAAAGAGTTCCTGCCTCTTTCTCTCAAAAATCCTGTGTCACTGAGTTGGTGTGGCAATGTTCTGATTAAAAACCTACATAAAATGCTAATCCTGATACATCTTCAATTTATCTCGTCTCTTTCCAGGTAGTAACTTGCACTATTTTATATTCTTTGAACCACTAGAGAAACCAACATATTTAGAAATACAGTACTCTATACTGTGACTTGCTTTTTAGCTGGGAAACTTTCAAAGGCAGTACCTTTTCCTCTACATAAGAAGAGTTTCATGCTTTGTAAATTAAGGCTATAAGACATAGACATCATTCTCTTTCTACTGAAATTCCAGACTCAGAGCTTCTGCATTCTTTCTTCATCAGCATCACAGGAAAGGAACAAATTGTATTTTCCCATCCACAAGTCTCTAACTTCCTCTGTTTCCTTACCTGCAGCCTACAACTGTATTGCCCACCCCAAATACTACAAAGCCATTACATAATTTTCCTAGAGCGATTTACAGGTACCTCCTGTTAAAGTGCTAGTTTTCAGGTAGAGATACAGAGTGTCCTTAAATCTTCTCTGGAGTCAATCTGGGTCTTTCTCAAAGACAAGAAGACTTCCTAATTCCCCTTAATTGTGGAAAAGCCAGTCAAACCACCCCAAAATACTCATCATAGCAGTAGTATCTCCCCACAGGACCATGAGCTGCGGTACTGTACGAAGCTTATTGCTGCAAAGCAGCAGCTTTCTGTTAGAACAACTGTGGCAATTTGCATTTCTTGGAGCTATTTTTTCAATTGCCTATAGACTGGGACAGTTTATATTTTAAATGGTTTCTGCATATCCACACAAGATAACAGCAAATACCATTTAAATGAATGCAAAGATTTCAATTTTCACTGCAGCTCAAGTGGGAAAGTTTTCAAGTGAAATTAAACTGAGATTTAAAATTTTCTCATGTTGTTTTAGAAGAGATAAAAACACCCTTTTTTCTGTCAGAAAAAAAAGAAAGAAAAAAGAAGTTTAGAATTGAAAGTATCACATAGATAATTATGTCACCAGAATGTGAGAGGCCAGACTGGCCAGATTTGCAGTCTGGAAGTTGAAAGATACCTCCTGAGGTTGTTTAATTTCTTTCCTCTAAACAAGGTTCCACTATACCTTCCTTGTAGTTAAGCTGTCTGGCAAAATACTGGCTAAATTATTTATAAATCAATGACACTTCTGCAGGCTCTTTAAAGTGCTTAAATAGTGTTATAATTAGCCTTCTTTTTTTTCCCCATACGAACTTTTCTGCAGTTTACAGTTCTTGTTTGATGGATGTGAAGAATAATTATTTCCATTTCCTTTGCATAAGCTTCTTATATATTTGGTTATTTTTTTTTCCCTAACTATGTAGCAATGGATCTTTCCATCATTTCTCTGTATCATATTTTCTAGACTTGTAATTACTCTTGAGGCACTTTCATAGTATTCCTCATCTTTTACTTCTACACTTTGTATTTCCTGTCCCAGGGAAGGGACCTGAATGTGCCTTCAGACAAACCCTGATATTATGACCATTCTCAAATGAACCTTTCTAATCTCTCTTAATCTTTCTTGGTCTGAGGAAATAAATGATCATTGAAAAGCCAGTTCAGTATAATTCCTTAGATCTTAGGCTGAATACACACACCAGTGATTAAGAACATTTTCCTCCAGGTATCCTAAAGACTGCTGTATTTGTGGGGAGTTTTCGGCTGGATATGTGTTTGTTTTCTTTGATGATTTTCCATTTCATTGACAAATTCCAAAGAGTCTTCTTTTTCATTCAGTAACTTTCATACAGTGGTCTCTGACATGTTTTTATTTAAAGTAGTACATCACATAAAACTGATTTCCAGGTATTGGGATTAAATGTAATGCCTAGCAAACAAGAAGATGATTAATAATAAAACCAAGATTCTTTGACTACTTTCTTGAAAAGTGGTTTTCATTAGATTTCTAGAACTATCTATTACACAAGTTTTTTGAAATACAGTCCTGAAACTATTTCTTATTTTTATTTTTCAGATCTTCACATATGAAGAGTTTTAATACATTTAAACATCTAGCTGCCATTCACATCTGCCATTCTCAGTGTTAAAGCAGGGATATAAAGAAAAATCTTTACTATTTTGGGGTAATAATCTAAAAGACACTTAAAGTTCTTCAAATCAGCAAGGAGTGCCATTTCTCTCAATACAGATGAACACGTTGCATGTTATATTACGTGCAGGAAGGTATAATGACTGTCAATTTTTAGCAAGATGGACAGACAGTATACTTCCCAATTATCACCCTTGCTTCTCCCAGAAAGAAAAATCTTCAGCATCCTTTATCATCATTAGTCTTTAATAAAGGAAAACAGATAGGTAAATATTGTCAACATTAAAATAACTAGTACATGAATATTGCAGTGTGTCCATTCAACTTGTTATGTTTGCTATAAATTCCTACCTGGTCATATTATAAATGAAATTTCTATAATCATTTTTGCATAACAGTTCTTTATTAGTAATTTGATGAGTTTTCTGCAGTCATCAATAGGCCAGATTTTGATGATTATTTTGTGACAGAACACCAAAGAAACAGGAGCGATAACCCACCTCTGAGATTCATATGATCTACCTTCACATATTCTGACAATCTAGCATTTCTTGTTACTGTCTTCCACTATCTGCTACCTGCCACTCTTTGTGTCCTTCAGAAAAAATACTAGAAAAGGAGAATGTTTGTCTAGCAGTGTTGCTATGGTAATTTAATAATAAGAAAAAATGAGTACTAATACAGACTCTATCCATACTGAAGTAAGGATATTTTACATTTACTATCTAGCCAATAAGGTCTGGTGTTTTCACAGTTCTTCACGTGCAATGTCTGCAGTAATGACTACAAAGTTAAGTCACTTTGTGCCTTGAAGAAATTAGTTCTTGGAGGTAGAAAACTTCATCATATTTCCAAGTATTTAGGAAATTCACATCCTGTGTTTTCTTTCACTAAAAATTAATCTAGAAAAATATTTTTCAGGAGAGAATTTTTAAAAATATATTATTATTTTCCATTATTTTCAGACGTTAGGGTACACAGGTACTCCCAAAATCAGACATATGAATCACATCATAGCAAGAATACTTGAAAGAAAAGTATCATAGGCACACTGAAGCAGTTACAATACATCCATACACTGCACTCCAGAAAGTACATACAGTCTGAAAAGCAATAGTTCCAGTTCTGTTTTTAATATAGTTTGTGGAAAAAATTATTTCCATTTTGCAAGAAAACATCTTTTCTCTATTCCACTTACCTTGTCTTGCATATACACACACAAACTCATGCACATGCAAACAATATTATGCTAATGAATACATTAAAAATTATACTGTAAGAACCAGAGATTTAATATAGGGAGTATGTTACCCTCTGCAGAGTTTTCAGGGTTTAATTTGTAGCAGAAAAATGAGAAAAAATTTATACCGTATACAGAACTGGTCTGATATTACTATTTCAGTGTGTATCAGTCTCAAGGACCGAGATGAAGTAAAGAAATGCAGAAAGCTGGGGAGGGGTTGTTCGAAAAAGATAGAACCTATGAGAACTCCTTTCTTCTAGAACTCACAAATTAATTACTTTCATTGAGAGGCCTTTGAAACAAAAATTATATTTAAGAAAAAGATAGAGGAATGCAAGTTTTTCTGAAAAAGAAGTACAACTCAGGAAGTTGATTACTTTTGTTTGTTGCATGTTTGCAGTCAGTCAGTCAAACCCTTCTGACATTATGAAACGCCTCTAAATAATCCAGGAAGTCCAAGCAAGTAGGGAATTACTAAAAGACAGTATATACTAATTGTGTCTGTTATTTCACCCCATTTGGTGCTTTCATTTTTAATATGAGTTTTCTTTTATTTCAAAATTTAAAATTTTCCTGCTTTGTCTCATTTGCATAATTGTCAGTTATTAAGTTACTAATCAGTCACTTAAAATGACACTAATAATCCCTAAAATAATCTCTCCATACTGTGAAGAATCTTCAGATGCTTGAAGGTCCCTGACCCAAAGGTTTCTGTCATAGATATTTGCAAGCTGCATACCTTTTTCTGATTCTAAGAAATGTATAAAATCTCTGCTGCTCTTTCACAGGCTTGTTTTGCATACATAGCACAATTAGTCTGTAGGGTTGCAACTGTGACTCCCCACAACTATCATGGAATGCATAAACATATGTGTTAGTTTCTGAAGATTTTAGGGAGCAAAGGCATTCATCACTGCCAAAACCTTTCATGAAATCTACTTGTGATTGCTCTCTTCCTATGGGATCTCCAGGAACAGGCAGGTAAAGGGATCAGTACATTGCAGTGGAGGCAAAAATTTGGACACCATTCATATGACTAGTATGAAAATTGAGCCATGAACTTCCTACAGTAAGAAAATGGCACTCGCACAGAGTTAATCACAACTCCTTAAAATGACCATTTAAAAAAATGGTGTTGGTTGTTCTGATGGACATTAACATGGATTTAAAGCACTAATTTTTAGAATTCTGAAGCTTGACAAGATAAATATCTTCTTAACTGTAATATTAGCAGTAACATACTAGTTTACCAAATAAAATAGTTCAGTACAATAATGAGAGAACAGCTTTAAATCCCTAGCTATTTTTAATAACGTGGTAAATTTCAGCTTTTTTTCACATTATTTTATATTCTATTGTGGGTTTAGTTCTGGGTTTTCTTTTGCTGTTTTTTGAGCACAAAGAGTAGTTCCCCTTATCTGAAGACCCTTTATTATGCCTTAGCTCAATCCCTAAATTGTACTAGTTGGATACATCATTATAAAATTCTTTGTAGTTTAAACCAGAAAATACGGACCTAATCAGTAAAGCACGGGTTTAGATCATTCCTAGAAAGTTTTGGAAAGCGTTCCTGGTAGAAGTTTATATTTATGGAGTGTTCTTAAATAGTTAAGTTTATGAATATTCTAATACCAAAAAAGGTAGCTATTTATTTATTTATTTTAGGCTATTTCTTTCTCCTTCATGCAGAACCATTGTACCAGAAGATAATACACCATTTGTTTTTTGCTGACCATTGTCAGTTAAAAACTTCACGTTGATTCACTTTTATTCTTGTAGTTTGCTTTTAATTTTCTATGCTAGCGTCAGCATCCAAAATTATAATTACAGGTCTTGCAAACTTGCAGAATGTTCTATTAATTTATCCTCCAATAACATCAGATTAGCACTTTAATATTCAGAAACTGTGTAAATTACGCATCACCCAGTTTCCTTGAGAGAGTACTCAGAGTCATCTTATTTATCAGAGACCTCTGAAAATCTGTTATATTTATACTTAAAACTTCTACTGATGAAATGCAAGTACTATGAACTGCACAAAATTCATCAACATCATATTAATTATAGTGGTAAGATTCAATGTTAAACCAAAATTGACATCCAAATTTATTTTTAGTAATGACCTTGAAAATGAAGATATATCCTATGGAAGATTATCATTACCATATATAAATAAAACAGTCTATCTCAAACTTATCTATATCTGCCTTCTATGAACCCTTTGCCACCCTGCCTAACAAAAAAATCCCTATAAGATTGAAGACTATGTCCAGTACACAACGGAAAGCACATTTTTTAATTCATTTATCTTAAGCAAAAGATAATTATCCCAACCAATTCTAGGTGTTACCAGATGTCAAATATATATGCTGGACACCTCTTAATCAGTTTTGTGACCTAGTTCCCTCCAGTGTTTTTTGACTTCAAAAGAGAATAGTAGAAAGGGCATAAATCAGCTGCTAGCCCTAACATTTCCAGTTTTTAAATGCCTTAACATGAATTATTGGAATAAACAGATAATTTTCTGCAAAACTGGACAACTATATTGACTTGGAGATTACTAAAGTTTAACTTACTACTTTAGATTTTTTAAGTCATTTCCACTGCAGACAATCTCTTTTCTAACAATGATTTGGGGGTTTTGGGAAGATGTTAGTCAGAATTTCCATTTTTAAATTTTTTTTTACTTGTTTGCATCTTATTTTATAAAATCAATTAATGTCTGTAAAAATAGAATAGGGTCTCTTCATTAAAGACTATGTGGAGACATCATATCTTAGAACAAACACTCTGAAAAACGTTACTGTAGAGCTATGATAAACCCCTAGCAAGTATATTCCTCTTCTAGATGTAGCTTACACTTTGAGATATTTTCTTTACTTAACCTATGGCAATCACTGAGAGGAGTTTTGAACACACAGACACACACCCTTTTAACTTTGGAAATGAAAAATGAGAAGTTTTATTCTCATTAGCTTACTCCTGAACTGTTGCAGGACACTTTTCAAGGAATATAGCAATGAGAACTCTGGCTTAAGACTAGACACATGTTTTTTTCTTTCTCAATATGAAATAAAACTGTTCTAGACTGAAATAAGATTCTCCTTAGCAGGAGGTACAGTTGTAGCAAATTTCCACTACATTCCTTTAAGAAAGTAAATTTACTATTTATTTGGACAAATTATATTTATTATAATAATGTCTTCTGATTTTTTTAATAGTCTAGACAAAGTCATAAAACTAATCAGTTAATGATATTTCTAGCTCAAGCATTTTAAAAAAATCTTTGAATTTTGCTGCCAATGTTGTCATAAACACAGCTTTCATTGAAAGTACACATAGTTTGGATTGCAAGTAAAACTAGAAAGTGAATTATATTTCCATCATAGAAATCCCCAGCAACAAGAAAAAAATTATCACACAAAGCTGCTGACTTTTCAGATAAAATTGTGGTCTTCGGGAAAAAATTGTTCACCCTACACATACATATGTGCTTAATCTGACGCAAAGGAATGAATTTTTTTGATCCTTTAGAGAAAAAAAAACATCAGCTAATTAGGAACCAGTTTGGTAGAAGTCCTTTTACCTGAACACCTTTTATTATTCAACAGCCTTACAAAGCTTTCAAAATCAACAAATAATAGCATTAAGAGATTATATGATTCATCTCTGAAAAGATAATCTCCTTTGCTAGAAAGCTGCAATTTACGACTTCCTTTATCCTCAGTTGTCACCTCTGTATTTTCCTACTCCTCTTCCTTTGTTCCTAATCCATTTCTTCCACATCACCAACCAGACTCTCATGCTTCTCAAGGGTATTGTCTACATTTCCATTTTGGTCAATAGTATAACCCAAGCAAGTGTGAAACTCAGGTGCTGGGGAGCCAATGGGCACGTTAGCACATTTCAAGAGGGAGGGTTCCTTTAGAATCCCTCTGGTCTGATCCTGTGGTCTGACTGCGCGTCTTCAATTGGATCACTTCATGTGTGCTCCTGGAGCACAACTTCTCATTCAACTACACACACACAGACATGCATGCATATATATACAAAAAAAAAAATATTTTTGTATGTATGAGGTACTCTTAAGTAGCCTTTACACTCATCTTACATCATCATCTTACTCATCTTTACAAAGACTGCTTCCTTTCTCATGTTCAATGCCCTTCATTTTTTATGATGCAGTTATTTTAGCAACAGTTAAATATATATTTTCTATCTATATGTTTATATAACATAATAAAGGTTATGTGTTCTGAGGTTCCCCAAAATGACAAGAAAATCATAGAATCATAGAATCATAGGCTGGAAAAGACTGTAAGATCATCAAGTCCAGCCATCCACCCAACACCACTATGCCTACTAAACAGTATCCCGAAGTGTCACATCTACATGATTTTTAAACACCTCCAGGGATGGGGACTCAATCACCTCCCTGGGCAGCCTATTCCAACGTCTGACCAATCTTTCAGTAAAGAAATTCTTCCTAGTATCTAATCTAAACCTCCCCTGATGCAACTCGAGATCATTGCCTCTCGTCCTATTACTGGTTATTTGAGTTACTCATACTTGCCTCACTACAACCTCCTTTCAGGTAGCTGTAGAGAGCGATAAGGTCCCCCCTCAGCCTCCTCTTCTCCAGATTAAACAATCGCAGTTCCCTCAGCCGCTGCTCATAAGACTTGTTCTCTAGACCTCTCAGCAGTTTCTTTGCCCTTCTCTGGACACGCTCCAGCAACTCACAGTCTTTCTTGTAGTGAGGGTCCCAAAACTAAACACAGTATTCGAGGTGCAGCCTCACCAGTGTCAAGTACAGGGACACGATCACCTCCCTGCTACTGCTGGCCACATTATTGCTGATACAAACCAGGACGCTGTTGGCATTCTTGGCCACCTGGGCACACTGCTGACTGATGTGCAGTTGGCTGTCGACCAGCACCCCGAGGTCCTTTTCTGCTGGGCAGCTTTCACTCCACCCCAAGCCTGTAGTTGGGGTTGTTGTGACCCAAGTGCAGGATGCAGCTTTTGGCCTTGTTGAACCTCATACAGTTGGCCTCGGCCCATTGACCCAGCCTGTCCAGGTCACTCTGCAGGACCTTCCTACCCTCAAGCAGATCAACACTCCCGCCCAACTTGGTGTCATCTGCAAATTTACTGAGGGAGCACTCAATCCCCTCATCCAGATCACTGATAAAGATCTTAAACAAGACCAGACCCAGTACTGATCCCTGGGGAACACCACTCATGACTGGCTGCCAGCTGGATTTAACTCCGTTCACCACCACTCTCTGGGCTCGGCCATTTAGCCAGTTCTTCATCCAGCGAAGAGTACACCTATCCAAACCATGGGCAAGCTAGTTTCTCCAGGAGGATACTTTGGGGAACAGTGTAAAAGGCCTGACTAAAGTCCAGGTAGATGACCTCCACAGCCTTTCCCTCATCCACTAGGCAGGTCACCTGATCATAGAAGGAGATCAGGTTGGTCAAGCAGGACCTGCCTTTCATGAACACATGTTGGCTGGGTCTGAATCCCTGGTTGTCCTTCATATTCCCAGTGAGCACACTCAGGATGAATCACTCCATAATCTTCCTTAGCACCAAGGTCAGGCTGACAGGCCTGTATTTCCCTGTACCCTCCTTCCAGCCCTTCTTGTAAATGGATGTTACACTGGCAATCCTCCGGTCATCTGGGACCTCCCCTGTTAGCCAGGACTGCTGATAGATGATGGAGAGTGGCTTGGCCAGCTCCTCCGCCAGTTCCCTCAGCACTCTTGGGTGGATCTCATCTGGCACCATAGAATTGTAAGCATCCAGGTGTCATAGCAGGTCATTAACTTCTTCCCCCTGGATTACAGGAGGTTTGTTCCACTCTCCTTCCCTATCTTCCAGCACTGGGGGCTGACTACTCTGGGGATAACCAGTCTGACTATTAAAGACTGAGTCAAAGAAGACATGAAGTACCTCAACCTTTTCCTCATCCTTGGTGGCAATATTTCCCCTTGCATCCAATATGGGATGGAGACTGATGGAGACTGTCCTTGGCCGTTTTTTTGTTGGTGGTGTATTTGTAAAAACATTTTTTATTGTCCTTTACAACAGTGGCCATCCTGACTTCCAGCTGGGCTTTTGCCTTTCTAATTTCCTCTCTGCATGACCTAATGAGACCCCTGTACTCCTCTTGAGTCGCCTGCCCTTTCTTCCATAGGTGGTAGACCCTCCTTTTTTTCCTGAGTCTCAGAAAGAGCTCCCTGTTCAGCCAGGTTGGTCATCTTCCCCACCGGTTCATCTTGCGACTCATGGGGACAGTCTGCTCCTGTGTGTTTAAGACTTCTTCCTTAAAGAATGTCCAGCCTTCCTGGACCACTTTGCCCTTCAGGACATTCTCCCAAGGGACTCTCTCAACCAGCATCCTGAACAGGCCAAAGTCTGCCCTCTGGAAGTCCATGGTGTTGGTTTCGCTGACCCCCCTCTTAACTTCACCTCAAACCAAGAACTCTATCTTTTCATGGTCACTAAGCCCAAGACTGCCTCCGACCACCACGTCTCCCACCAGTCCTTCTCTGTTAGTAAACAGCAAGTCTAGTGCGGCACCTCCCCTGGCAGGCTCACTTATCAGCTGTGTCAGGAAGTTATCTTCTACATGTTCCAGGAACCTGCTGGACTCTTTCCTCTCTGCTGTGTCGTATTTCTGGCAGATGTCCGGTAAGTTAAAGTCCCCCAGGAGAACAAGTGCTAGCAATTGTGAGACTTCTGCCAGCCTCTGTCAATCTCTTTGTTATTTACATAGGCTAAGGTAGAAAAAAATCCCTTTTTTTCCTGAAATTGAAGTTGAATGTTCTTGAAAATTCTTCCATCAAACACTTTCCAAAACAGCTACATTCGTAATGGTGAAAATCCAAAGGTAGGTAAATCTCACTGATTAAACCTTGGAGTAAAGCATAGAATTATTATATTCCATCTATAACTCTGCAGGCTGATACAGAGGCATTCAGGAAGAATTTGGCATCTATTAAGTGCTCCTTCCATTTCATAGCTTTGTGAGCATTGGAAGGTTTATAATAGATTTCCTTACAGATAGATCATATACATGCCAGCAGTCTGTTGGCATCAGCAATCCAGCCCATTCTGAAAAGAGTAAACTTGACCTTAGGAGAAATATATCACAGCACAGCTAACATTTGAATGTGAGAGTACAACATCTCTAGGGAGAAAAAACTTTGCTCTCAAGAAGACTTCAGAGGCTTCACTGGATCCTGAAAATGAATAAGCAGAAGAGAAAGTTCTAACTTACAACAGTGTTTCCTCAGGAGTATTTTTAGCAATAAGTTGCTGTATCTGCCAAGATTAATTGTCCAGTGACACCTTATTTTGCAAGTGTGTTAATATCCGTCATATAACAATCATGTCTTGTTGGATTTTCTCTCAGTACAGAGCCTACACTGAAATGAGTTTCTTCTCTCTCTTCTTCATTTGCTACTACTGAATTATTTATTTTTCAATATCTATTCTGTGATAAGGAAAACAAATGGTTCCATGGGTTTTTTTTGTTTGCAACAAGAGCTGCTTGGGGCTTTAGTTTCTAACATTCTCATCTTTAAAAAAACTCTTTGTGCTTGGTAACATTCATGGACATGCTTTTTTCCTTGGAATTTTCAGTTATTATCTTTGTAGGTTAACCATTTTTATGGGAATTACTCTAGGACAGTAGCATGCTGTCAAATGTTTAAAATTTGTCACTGTAGTCTTGATTCAGTTGTTTAAACTGCAAGAGCTAAATTCTGCTTTAAAATATGAAAGCATGAAAGCACTCAAAGAAAAGTCTGCACAAGTCTGCACAAGTGAAAAATTTAACCTTATCTATGTCTTAGATGTACAATGCTACGATCAAAACTTTAATCCTGACTCATCCCTAGTAAAAGCAGACTGAATTTGACTCAGACCTGGCTGGTTACGTCTTTGTGGTCTTTGATCTATATTTCTTCTTTTCAACTAAAGCAGCACTGAAGTTCTCCTCTGAAAGCAGTCTGGCTTCTAGCTATCCTTTTATTTATGTGTTTATTTACTTGTTTATTTAATCTTTTGTTGTAATCTAGAGCATAAATATTCTCAGAATTGGAAAGAAAAACACCAATTCACATGAATCAAAAAAGTAAATTTCCAGACACTTAAATGGTTTATTCATATCTAAATATTCTAGTCTACCACTTTCTCAATTCAGTAAAATGCTGTAAAATATCATAAAAAGCAGTGTTTTTCTCACACTACTGTCACTGAGAGTCACCTTTTTAACTGTTTTCACCAGAATAATATTTCCAGAGTGTACAATCACCTGGTACTTAAAGAATAACTTTTTAATTTTTTTTTTACTCTTTTTTCTTACCAGAGAATCTATTTTATACTTTTCAATTCATATTATGAAAGGAATACTTTTTTTACCAGTGACATATGTATGTATATCGAGGGTTTCCAAGTATGCCATTACCTGCTTTTCATCACCTGTCATGAAAGAAGTTAAATTTCTTGAGTTTCAGAAATGACTGAATGATCATTTACTATAAAAAAAAAATCTGGTTTGAACATTACTTTCTGGTTTGATTCCTGAATGCATTTGACCATAACGTTTCTACAGTCTTCCTTGGATAAAGGTCAAACTGACTGATTTGAGAGTCCCATACATTACACAGCTCTATTCTGTGTGACAGACATTACTTTTCAGGCTTGAGTAGAGTTGTCATGCTTTATAATTCCAATCTTTGTTAAATATTTTATGCTTCTGCTTTTGTAAAATTATTGTTTCAGCCGCTCTGTACTTAATTAATGGCTATACTCATATCTCATTGAAGGTTTCTGAAAAGATTGTCAGTAATGTATTCCATTGTTGCCCATCTCCAAAGTCAGAATACTGTTCTGCTTTTATTTTGCCAAATGTCTTCGTGCCACTACATTTGTTCTGTTCATAACTTCCCATCAAATTCAATGATAGAAGCAACGATGAATTTGGGTAGGTTTAAGGCAGAATTCTTCTATTGTCTACCTATGAAGAGTTTTCACTATAGTTGGGTCTTCAGCGTACTTCTGTTATTCATGAGGTTCTGATGATAATTTCATATTTTTTAATTTCAGGTGTTAAACCCTTAGGCTATATAAGAGGCCTCAGTGAGACAGCATTATGAATTGTACGAGTGTTATGACAAAGGACTACTCAAGGTTTTTTTGTATTTTGTTCACAGAGAAGAGGATGAGAATAGTATCTATTCTTCTTATAGGGACAATGATAAGATCTGATTCATACAGAATCCCCTCAAAATCATTTATGATAGGAATTCTTATCCCACATAAATCTCTTCTTGCATACTCCAGACCTGTTTCTATTCATCTGGCTGGTCAATATGTTCTGCTGCACCATCTGGGAACTTGTCATTTCAGATCATGACCCTATTACAAATAGGGTTATGTAATGCCTTAAATTATTGCTAATATATTCTAGTCCCCTAACATAGATGTTAACATAGTGATTTCAGTTTCTGGTCATTTTTTTAATTGTTTCTCACTCCATTTTACTCTTACTGTATGTTACAGAAATGTGCTTGTAAGAATTCAGTCGTTACTCACAGACACTTTCTACGAGGCCGTATTAGAAAATGTCTTCTCTGTGTAAAGAACATAGCTGTGCATATTTATAATTCAGAAACAGAGTTATTTTTTGAATACCATGTCCCAAAAAAAGACTGAGTTTAACCTTAAAATACTAACTTTTTCCACTCCATGAAAATTTTATTTGAATAAACTTTATAACCAACTTCACTTATAACCAACTTTGGTGAAAAAATTTCTCTAAGCTTAGAAGCAAAAATTGCAAATCATAGGCTTCATTTTTTCTTAATGTATATTTGATATGTTACATCATTGATAATGAAATGTCACTGATGAAGATTTTCCTCCTGATTTACAGCATTAGAAAGTTCAGGGTATATGAAACAATTCTCAATTAATGATGCATCAATTACCTATTAGAATTCTATGCTTTGTGTAGCTTCGTCTTTAGGTTTTCAAAGACTGGTGAGGTATGAGCCAGAAATGCTGCAGAAGTTTAATTTTCCTCTCAGATGAAAATAAACAATGTGGAGTTCATATCACACAATTCTTTCTCTTTGACAGATCGGGTTTCTCTGTTTGATGGCCAAAAATAATGCTGTGAAGAGTGTGATCACTAACATTTGCAGTAAATAGATTTTGAAGAAGCTGTGAAAAAAGTAAACACCAAACAGAGTTCTCAAAAGAAAAATTAGCTGCCAAAATTAAAGTGGATACATTATTCAGTAATGAAAAGTTGATTCTGTTTTGCTTTGCTTTGATTTTCAGTTTAGCTACTTGTTTAAAGTTTAACATGTTGACTAACTTAGAATGGAAAAGAAAATATGCATCTAAGACCAGCAAAGCTAATAGGCTGTTTCAGTATCATATGCCAGTGTCACATTCTGAGAAACGCAAATAGGTTTTGTTTGTAGCAAAACTAAAGCCACACAGTTTCCTTGTTTATATACCCTGAGTAACTTTGTATCTGTGTATGGGGCTGGATGCGCTCATAACATCTAAGGTTCAGCCAGTGAATAGGCTTTTCCTCTGTTTTGGACATCTGTAATGGTGCTGTACTATGCATACTCTGATCTTTAATGTGGTTTGACATAACGCTTAGCCTTTATTTCTGTGAATATGGTAAAAAAGGTCACTTTAGCCTACTTAGGCAACATTTTCATGATATTTTAAAACAACACATTTTCAAATGTCTATCTGTTTGATCAAAATTCACCATGTTCAAAATTTATTAGAAGAAATAAAATATAAGTTCATTGTCTTATAAAAACACCTTGTGGTGGGTTGGCCTTGGCTGGGTGCCAGGTGCTCACCAAACTGCTTTATCACTCCCCTCCCCAGCAGCAGAAAGTGGCGGGGGGGGGGGGGGGGCGGGGCAGAAAGTAAGGTGGGAAAATATACACCCCAGAAGACTCATGGGTCAAGGTAAAGGCAGTTTAGTAAAGCAAAAGTAAAAAGCAAAGACCGCATGTGGAAGCACAGAACAACAAAAGATTTATTCTCTACTTCCCATCAGCAGGAGACGTCTGGCCGCTTCCCAGGAAGCAGGGCTTCTGTATGGGTAGTGGTTGATCCGGAAGACAAACATCTTAAACAATGAATGCCCCACTTCCTCCTCCTCTCTCCCAGCCTTTATTGCTGAGCAGATATCATGTCGTATGGAATATCTCTTTGGTCACTTTGGGTCAGCTGTCCTGGCTATGTGTCTTTAAACTAGGTTCGAAGGGGGAAGGGGATATTGCCCAGCTCACTAGGGATGAGCCTAGGCTTGGAGTGCCAAGGCCAGGGGTGAGATTGACAGCCCAGCTCAAGTGTGTTTACACCAATGCACGTAGTATGGCCAATAAACAGGAGGAGCTGGAAGCCATTATACAGCAGGACGGCTACGACTTGGTCGCCATCACAGAAACGTGGTGGGACAACTCGCATGACTGGCATGCTGTCATAGATGGCTACAGACTCTTTAGGAAAGACAGGTCAACAAGGAGAGGTGGGGGAGTTGCTCTATATGTGAGGGAGCAACTGGAATGCATTGAGCTTGGCCTGGGGGCAAGTGAAGAAGGAGTTGAAAGCTTGTGGGTTAGAATTAAGGGACAGGCTCACACGGGTGACATTACGGTGGGTGTATACTACAGGCCACCTGACCAGGAGGAGGAGGTTGATGAAGCCTTCTACAGGCAGCTGCAAGCAGCCTCACAGTCACAGGCTCTGGTTCTCATGGGGGACTTCAACCACCCTGACATCAGCTGGGAAGACCATACAGCTAGGCAGGCGCAATCCAGGAGGTTCCTACAGAGCATCGATGATAACTTTCTGATGCAAGTGGTGGAGGAACCAACAAGGAAAGGCGCTCTGCTGGACCTTGTATTAACAAACAAGGAGGGACTGGTGGAGGACGTGAAGGTTGGAGGTAGACTCGGCTGCAGTGACCATGAAATGGTCGAGTTCAGGATCCTGCGTGGAGGAAGCAGGGCGATAAGCAGGATCAAAACCCTGGACCTCAGGAGGGCTGACTTTGCCCTCTTCAAGGAGCTACTGGGAGGAATCCCGTGGGCCAGGGCTCTCGAAGGCAGGGGGGTCCATGAGTGCTGGTCGCTTTTTAAACAACACTTCTTCCATGCACAGGAGCAATGCATCCCCCTGAGAAAGAAATTTAGCAAAGGAGGCAGGAGACCTGCATGGTTAAACAAGGAGCTTCTAGCGGAGATCAGGCAGAAGAGAAAGGTGCATGGCATGTGGAAAGAGGGACAGGCCACTTGGGAAGAGTACAGAAACATAGTGAGAGCATGCAGGGATGCGACGAGGAAGGCCAAGGCTCACCTGGAATTGAAGCTGGCAAGGGATGTCAAAAACAACAAGAAGGGCTTCTTCAACTACATCAGCAGCAAAAGGAAGGCTAGGGACAACGTGGGGCCGCTGCTGAATGAGGCGGGTGTCCTGGTGACGGAGGATGCGGAGAAGGCAGAGCTACTGAATGCCTTCTTTGCTTCAGTCTTCAGTGCTAAGACTGGCCCTCAGGAATCCCAGGCCCCGGAGGTAAGAGAAGAAGCCTACAGAGAGGACGACTTTCCCTTGGTCGAGGAGGACTGTGTGAGGGATCGCTTAAGCGATCTGGATGTCCACAAATCCATGGGCCCCGACGGAATGCACCCACGAGTGCTGAGGGAGCTGGCGGATGTCATTGCTGAGCCACTCTCCATCATCTTTGAGAGGTCCTGGAGGACTGGAGAGGTGCCCGAGGACTGGAGAAAGGCCAATGTCACTCCAATCTTCAAAAAGGGCAAGAAGGAGGACCCAGGGAACTACAGGCCGGTCAGCCTCACCTCCATCCCGGGAAAGGTGATGGAGCAGCTTATCCTGGAGGCCATCATCAAGCAAGTGGAAGAAAAGAAGGTTATCAGGAGTAGTCAGCATGGATTCACCAAGGGGAAATCATGCCTGACCAATCTGATAGCTTTCTATGATGACATGACTGGCTGGGTAGACGAAGGGAGAGCTGTGGATGTTATCTACCTTGACTTCAGCAAGGCTTTCGACACAGTCTCCCATGATATCCTCCTGGGGAAGCTGAGGAAGTGTGGGCTGGATGAGTGGTCGGTGAAGTGGATAGAGAACTGGCTGAATGGCAGAACTCAGAGGGTTGTCATCAGCGGCGCTGAGTCTAGTTGGAGGCTGGTGACAAGTGGTGTCCCTCAGGGGTCAGTACTGGGCCCAGTCTTGTTTAACTTCTTCATCAACGACCTGGATGAAGAGTTAGAATGTACCCTCAGCAAGTTTGCTGACGACACCAAACTGGGAGGTGTGGTAGATACACCGGAAGGCTGTGCTGCCATTCAGCGTGACCTGGATAGGCTGGAGAGCTGGGCAGAGAGGAACCTGATGAGGTTCAACAAGGGCAAGTGCAGGGTCCTGCACCTGGGGAGGAACAACCTCATGCACCAGTACAGGCTTGGGGTGGACCTGCTGGAGAGCAGCTCTGCGGAGAGGGACCTGGGTGTCCTGGTGGACGACAGGTTAACTATGAGCCAGCAGTGTGCCCTGGCTGCCAAGAAGGCCAATGGGATCCTGGGGTGCATCAAGAAGAGTGTGGCCAGCAGGACAAGGGAGGTTCTCCTTCCCCTCTACACTACCCTGGTGAGGCCTCATCTGGAGTACTGTGTCCAGTTCTGGGCTCCCCAGTTCAAGAAGGATGAAGAGCTACTGGAGATAGTCCAGCGGAGGGCTACAAGGATGGTGAGGGGACTGGAGCATCTCCACTACGAGGAGAGGTTGAGGGAACTGGGCTTGTTCAGCCTGAAGAAGAGAAGGCTGCGAGGGGACCTTATAAATGCCTACAAATATCTGAAGGGTGGGTGTCAGGAGGATGGGGCCAAGCTCTTTTCAGTGGTGCCCAGTGACAGGACAAGGGGTAATGGGCACAAACTGAGGCACAGGAAGTTCCGTCTGAACATGAGGAGGAACTTCTTCTCTCTGAGGGTGACGGAGCACTGGAACAGGCTGCCCAGGGAGGTTGTGGAGTCTCCTTCTCTGGAGATATTCAAGACCCGCCTGGACAAGGTCCTGTGCAGCCTGCTGTAGGTGACCCTGCTTCGGCGGGGGGGTTGGACTAGATGACCCACAGAGGTCCCTTCCAACCCCTACTATTCTGTGATTCTGTGATTCTGTGATTCTGTGTCCCCCCCAAGACCTTACCCACCCCAAGCCTGATGCAGTGTGGGGGGAATGTTGAAGAGACAGCCTTGACGCTGTGCAGGCACTACTCAGCAGTAGCCAAAACACTGGTATGTTATCAACACCTTTCGAGCTACTAATACAAAACACAGCACTATGAGGGCTGCTATGGGGAAAATTAACTCCATCTCAGCCAGACCCAGTACACACCTGAAAATAAAAGCAGTAATAAATGAATAGAAACAGGTGGTGGGAGGATGGGAAAAGAGAGATTTTATTGCAGCCATGTGGCAAAATACGAAGGAAACAAGGATTTTTTGCTTAAGTGACCCTTCATCTTCTTAAATTTATTGAAAAGATTTTCATCATTTAATTATCCTCTTTTACTTTTTTCTCGACATCTTAGAGTCTTCAACACATGAGTGTGAAAATGCCTTGAATTAGATCATCTGATCAACTTGAGTCTGGATGAAATACAGCATTTTAAATGCAGCCTTACTTTCCAATAATATAGAAATACTACCTCCCATTGTTCAAGGAAAAGCTCCTTCCTTATTCGTGGAGTAGCTCATCAAAATATCATTACTACCCCATAAAATATTTTAAATATTTTTAAAACACTGCCTGGTGGGTGAAAAACCTAATCAAACTAAAAAAAAAGAAAGCATTGGAGTGTACATATTTCCCCAGGAAAGGTGATATGTCAATCATGTATTACTATTCTTTATTGTAGCTCATGATCATTTATATTCCACTGTTACATAAAATAAATGAATTACAACTTATCATTAAATATAAAACAGAAGAATTTTTCTTTCTGCCAGTATCAGTTGGTGTAAGTAATTTATAGTTAAGGTGGCAACTAATGTGAAATCAAAATAATGTTTTAGAAAAAATGTCATCTTCAGGGAAGCAAAATATTTTACTCTGCCAAGCTGTAGTTTCAGGATTTTTTTCCTCAAGACTGACATATTGCCATGAATGTTTCAATATCAGTGTATAAGAACATTTTTGCGCAAGTCCTTCTTACAGTTCCTAGCAGAATAGAGCAAAAGAATCTCGGTAGAATTTGGGACAATTCTGGGGGTATTCTCTTGCTATTATCACTTAAAGCTCTTAGATTGTTTTTTAGCTAGTGCTACAAGTTTAGGCACTTTTTTGTCAAAGCCATTTCTTATCTTTGTCTGAAATACTATATGAATATTTCTGATAGTGCATCTTAAAGACATGAACTGTAGTGCGTCTGTGATCAGCTGGGTCTGCTGATTACATCTTTAATATCATCAACATGATTAACTTTTCACAAGTAACACAAAAAAACTTAAGTTCATATGGAAGTGTCACTATACATTATTTTTAACAAAGAGAATTTTTCATCACCTTTTAACAAAATGAGCCAATGCCTCTGCAGTTTCATATACTAAGCAGTAATTGCATATAAAAGTTGCTAAAATCAGTACGTGGAATATAACATAATCCTACATCTATAAGAAACAAACTGAGATCTGATAAGAGCTTTGCATTTAAGACTAGTGATATAAAGTTCAGTGCCCTGTGGAGCTTATCTTGGTTTTTTTCTTTCTTTTAATTCATGTAAGTAGAAAAAAATAATTCCAAAAAAAAGCAAACATCAGCATGAATTACTTTTACAAAAGGAGTAAAGAATGCAATGCTTCCTTTTTACTCCTCTTTGGGGATGTATGGAGTGCAGTAAGAAAATTAGTCTTTTTGATGAAATCTGGATACACGTCTCATCTCCTAGAAGAGTGTTTTCACTGCAGTACATTTGTAGGTAAAGACCATGCAATTTCATCAGACATATTGTTATGCTTGGACGAATAGAGAGATTTCTATAGAAGAAGAGATAGACTAGTGGAATCATGCTCTGCCCTGCCTAAGACAGACACAGGAAGAGTCACAGGAAAAAAAACAAGATTGGAGGATCCTGTATTCTCCTCCCCGGCAAACTGAAGGCAGTAGCTTAAAGGAAAGGAGTGAACGGAAGAAAGGTGAGAGGTGAAGCCCCTCTTTGCCCACTTCGCATTCCCAGGTGCCTCTGTACAACAGGTATGAGGATCTGGATGTGGAATGCCAGACAAGGGATGATGTGCATGATGGTCCATGTACACCAGAGATGTTGCTAAGGTCAGAAAGGTCTACCCCCTGTATCACAACCACCACCAAGAGGAAGAAAAGACAGGTTACAGTTGTAGGCGATTCCCTTCTGAGGGGAACAGAGGGTCCAATATGCCAGACAGACCATCCTCTTAGGGAAGTTTGCTGCCTCCCTGTGGCCTGAATTAAGGACATCACTAGGAAACTTCCTAGTATGGCACGGCCCTCTAACTATTACCCATTACTGCTCTTCCATGTGGGTGGCGATGAGGCCATGATTACCCTTGCGTAGTTCAAGGGTAATCAAGAGAGATTTCAGGGCCTTGGGACAGTTGGTAAGTGAGTCTGGAACACAGGTTATTTTTTCCTCTCTCCTTCCAGTTGCAGACAGTGACACTGCATGAAACAGACGGGCCCAGTCTATTAATACGTGGCTCCTTGACTGGTATCACCACCACAGTTTTGGGGTTTTTGATAATGGGATGGACTACAGGGCACCAGGCTTGCTGGCATCAGGTGGGACTCACCTTTCTCAAAGGGGGAAGATGGTCTTTAATCACAAGCTAGTGGGGCTCACTGACAGAGATTTAAACTAGACTTGAAGGGGGAGGGGTGTAAGATCAGGCTTGCCCATGACAAGCTGTGGGATGACAGGCCAAGGTCAGAGAGGCGGGGTGCTAGCAAGGGCCCTCAGCCTGTTGCTCTGAGATAAGCTGGCTACATTGCAGCACACTTGAAGTCTTATGGAGATGAGCTAGAGGCTCCTGAAGTAATAGGGGCCAACAGGGAAACATTAGTGAAACATGTCAGAGGAATTAAGGGGTACTCCTCTAAGAATGTGACACAGCTGACAGCTGAGCTCTACATCAAATGCCTCTACACGAATGCACACGATGTGGGCAACAAACAGGAAGAGTTCGAAGCCACTGTGCTGCTAGAAAGCTATGACCTACTTGCGGTTACTGAAACTTGGTGGGACAGATCCCATGACTGGTGTGCAGCTATCGATGGCTACAGGCTGCTCAGAAGGCACAGGCAAGGAAGAAGGGACAGAGGCATTGCCCTCTATATCAAGAAATGGATAGAGTGGGAAGAGCTGTCTCTGAAGAATAGCCAAGAGCAGGTTGAAAGCTTATGGTTAAGAGTCAGAGACCGAGGCAACAAAGGGAACCTTGTGGTTGGTGTCTGCTACAGGCCACACGGTCAAGGGGAGCCTATTGACAAAGCCTTCTTACTCCAGCTACAGGAGGCATTGCACTCCCAGGTTCTCGTCCTGCTGTGGGACTTCAACCACTTCTATGTCTGCTAGAGAAGTAGCACGGTGAGCTGCAGGCAATCCAGGAGACTCCTGGTGTGTATGAAGGATAACTTCTTAAGCCAGGTAATGTTAACAGACAGCCCTGTCAGAGGTGATGTGATACTGAACTGTTGGTCACCAACACAAGTGAGCTGATTGGTGACGTCAAGACAGGAAGCAGCCTGGGCTGCAGTGATCATGCACTGGTGGAGTTCCCAGCCCTGAGGGATAAGCATCAGGCAAAGAGAAAAGTCAGGACCCGGAATTTTAGGAAAGCAAAATTCCAGCTCTTCAGGGAGTTAGTCAATATGACCCCCTAGGAAATAGCCTTCAGGGACAAGGGAGCAGAACAGAGCTGGCAGATCTTTAAGGATGCTGCCCAGAAAGCGCAAGAGCTCTTGATCCCCTGGTGTAAGAAATCAGGAAAGGAAGGCAAGAGACTGGCATGGCTGAGTCGAGACCCACTGGTCAAACTAGAGGGCAAGAAGGAAATGCGCAGGCAGTGGAAGCAGGGACGGGTGTCCTGGGAAGAGTATAGGCATGCTTCCCTGTTGTGCAGGGACAGTGTCAGGAAGGCCAAAGCACAGCTGAAGCTGAACTTGGCAGGGGGTGCAAAGAATAACAAGAAAGGCTTCTACAGGTATGTCAGCCAGAAGAGAAAGGTCAAAGAAAGCGTACCCTCCATGCCATGCCACCCACAAGACTGGCAAACCGTTAACAATGGACAAGGAGAAGGCTGAGGTACTCAACAAAATTTTAGCCGCACTCTTCACTGGCAACATTTCTTCCCACACCTCTGGAGTGGATGAACCACAAGACAGGGACTGGGGGAACAAAATCCACCCCGCTGTAAGAGAAGATCAGGTTCATGACCACCTGAGGAGCCTGAATATGCATCAGTCTATGGGACCTGATGAGATGCATTCCAGAGTCCTGAGGGAATTGGCTGATGTAGTTGCCAAGCCACTTTCCATCATATTTGAAAAGTCATGGCAGTCAGATGAAGTCCTTGGTGACTGGAAAAAGGGAAACACCACACTCATTTTTAAAAAGGGTAGGAAAGAGGACTCTGGGAACTATCGACCTGCCAGCCTCACCTCTGAGCCTGGGAAGGTCATGGAACAGATCCTCCTGGAAGCTCTTCTAAGGCACATGGAGGACAGAAAGGGGATTCAAGACAGCCAGCATGGCTTCACAAAGGGTGAGTCCTGCCTGACCAACCTAGTGGCCTTCTATGGTGGAGTGACCATGTCAGTGGACAAGGGAAGAGCTATGGCTGTCATCTATCTGGTTTTGTGTAAGGCCTTTCACATGGTCCCCCACAACATCCTTCTCTCTAAATTGGAGAGATATGGATTTGATGGGTAGACTTTTATTTGGTTGCGGAATTAGTTGGATGATCACATCCAGAGGGTAGTGGTCCATGGATCAATGACCAGATGGAAATCAGTGACAAGTGGTGTTCCTCAGGGGTCCATATTTGGACCAGTACTGTTTAATATCTTCATCAATGATGCAGACAGCAAGATCAGGTGCACCCTCAGCAAGTTTGCAGATGACAGCAAGCTGAGTGGTGTGGTCGACACACGTGAGGGACAGGATGCCATCCAGAGGGACCTGGGCAAGCTCAAGGAGTGGTCCCATGTGAACCTCATGAGGTTCAACAAGGCCAAGTGAAAGGTCCTGCACCTGGGTCAGGGCAACCCCCGATATCAATACAGGCAGGGGGATGAAGGGATTGAGAGCAGCCTTGCCAAGAAGGACTTGGGGCTGCTGGGGGATGAAAAGCTGGACATGAGCTGACAATGTGTGCTCACAGCCCAGAAAGACAACCGTATCCTGGGCTGCATCAAAAGAAGCATGGCCAGCAGGTTGAGGGAGGTGATCCTGCCGCTTTGCTCTCGAGAGACCCTGCTTGGAGTACTGCCTCCAGCTCTGGAGTCTTCAGCACAGGAAAGACATGGACCTGCTGGAGCAAGTCCAGAGGAGGGCCACAAAAATGATGAGAGGGCTGGAACACCTCTCCTATGAGGAAGGGCTGAAAGAATTGGGGTTGTTCAGCCTGGAGAAGACAAGGCTGTGGGGAGACCTTATAGCAGCCTTCCAGTACTCAAAGGGGGGCTTATAAGAAAGATGGGGACAAACTTTCTTTTTAGCAGAGCCTGTTGTGACAGGACGTGGGGTAATGGTTTTGAACTAAAAAAAGGATAGATTTAGACTGGATATCAGGGAGAAATTTTTTTACAGTGAGGGTGGTAAACCACTGGAACAGGTTTCCCAGAGAGGTGGCAGATGCCCCATTCCTGGAAACATTCAAGGTCAGGTTGGACAGGGCTCTGAGCAAACTGATCTAATTGAAGATCTCCCCACTCATTGCAGGGGGTGTGGACTAGCTGACCTTTAAAGGTTAAACCCAAACTATTCTATTGTTCTATGACTCTATGACTTCGCGTATGAAGTAGAAGCATCAGACTCCGAAACGGTAGAGAAAATACTGTACCTTATCACCTTTTTCTCTTTTTCCTGCTACTGATGCCTACTCTAGTCCTCAGTATCAGCTGTTTCCTCTTAGAAAAGGCCCATCAAATAGGTAAACTTGTCCTAAAGAATTATGTGAAAATTAGAAATCTTTGAAACCTGCTACTTCTATTTCAGATAAGGATTGTTTGGGTGTCTGAAAGCGTGGCTAACATTCTCATATACACCAGCTGGTGAAAACCTTTATCTACAAATCCTGTACTGTTAAAAATTTTAGATCGTCAAAACCACATTAAAGCACTAGCATTGTTCCACAATGAGAACCATTCCCTGCCCCCTACACAACCACAAAAATGTCATGTTGATCATAGAACGGTTTGGGTTGGAAGGGACCTTAAAGATCATCTGGTTCCACCCCCACTGCCACGGACAAGGACACCTTCCACTAGACTAGGTTGCTCAAAGCCTCATCCAACCTGACTTTGAATAATTCCAGGGAGGGGGCATTCACAACTTCTCTGGGCAATCTCTTCCAGTGCCTCACCACCTCATAGTAAATTGATGTTCTAACACTTTACACAAATTACTGAGCTTTTCACTGAGGCAACAAGAGGTGGCTTCACATATAAAATGTAACTCTGCAGAATTTTGCCCCCCCACATGATGTTTTACCTTTTCTCAATTTTACCCTTCCTTCTTCCTAACTTCAAAGAAACAGAAATGCATTTCAAGGTTGCTGCTACTAAATGGAGGTGAGGGTGGGGGGAAGTAGATTATTTTTTGTGAGGCTATGTACTGGTTTTGGCTGAAATACAGTTAATTTTCTTCATAGTAGCTCATGTGGTGCTATGTTTTGGATGTGCGATGAAAACAGTGTTGATGATGCACTGATGTTTTAGTTATTGTTGAACAGTACTTGTGAAATGTTAAGGCCTTTTCTGCTTCTCACACTTCCCCACCAGTCAATTGGCTGGGCATGCACAGGAAGCTGTGGGACACAGCCTGGACAGCTGACCCCAGCTGACCAAAGGGATGTCCCAGACCATATGGCATCGTGCTCAGGAATAAAAGCTGGGAAAAGAGGGAGGAAGGGGGTGAATGTTCAGAGTTATCATGTTTGTCATCCAAAGTAACCATGACAAGTGGGGAAGCACTGCTTTTCTGTAGATGGCTAAATGTCTGCCTGCAACATGCAAACAGTGAATGAATTCCTTATTTTTCTTTGCTTGTGTGGTCAGCTTCCGCTTTACCAATTAAACTGTCTTTATCCCAACCCACAAGTTTTCTCACTTTTACCTTCTCAATTCTCTCCCCCATCCTGCTGTGGGGGGAATGAGCTGTGTGAGGCTGAGCTGCCTACCGTGTTTAAACTACAACAGACCATTAAAATTACAGGGATAACAAAGCAGAATTTAGTAGGCGGCCTAAAAACTCAAGAAAAATTTGTGCTTTCTGAGCTTCAAGTGAGTATTGAAGTCAAAACACCTGTTTCATCCTCGTTGGACACTCAAATTACAGCAAATTTTTTATCTTGAAGTACTATGAAAAGATTTTGACCTTTGACATCGTACAAGATAGCACATTACCCATTGCAATTCCAAGTTTAAAATTGCCTTTAATGTTTACCATCTTCACAGCATAAAAAGTAAGGGGGTTTCTATGATATTCTATAAATCATTATATTTCTATTGTACACATCTTTGGGAAGTGGTGTTTATACAAAGATATTGGATGGATTAATAAATCCTCCTGTGTTTGAAATAAAAATAGTCAGGTTACTAACCATATACCAGATTCTATAAACCAGCTGAAATTAATGGCAAAAAAGACCTACATAGTCATCTAGCACAGTTTGTTCTCTAACTGAGATGAAGTCTGTATAGCCTCATTTCTGTAAGGGTCAAATGATGGTCATGGTATTTCTCTTCAGTGGCTTTTTCACAGTCTACTAAATTTAATCATTCAGAATCTGTGTATGAATATTTCGCCCATAAGTTCCCCCCCCCCAGTGTTTTATCATATTTCTAGTTAGAAATTGCCATACTTTTCGTTGGAATACTGAATCAATACTTAGTTTAGATAATTTTTAATGGTTCACTTTGTTGCCTCTAAGCATATATTTTTCAAACATGTCAGCCAAAAAAAACCCACACCTTTTTTTTTTCTATTTCAGTACAGGACAGAATCTCATTTTCAAATGTAAAACTTCTCCCAAAATGGAAGAACTGGAAGAACTTGGATCAGCTAAGAAAAATACTCTTCAGCTACTGTTCATCCATCAGTTTGGGTTCAACAAGAACTGAAGCACTTACAGGCTGATTTGTAACTTGTTTCCCGTGTCTTGAGGCATGACTAGACACCTTCAAGTTTTGATGTTTTTTTCTTTTTAAATTTCCACAGATAATCTTTCCTGAATCTATTAACATCTGGAGGTGTCTCATTAACTTTCAAAAGTGCTTAAAAAGATTAATTAAGAAAGCAGCTTTGGTGATCTTATCACAAGTAATCAATTATCACTATTTTCCTAAGGTCATTCTCTTTATTGACATTTTTAAGAAACATCTCTACTCTGCTCTGGTGAGACCTCACCTGGAGTACTGCCTTCAGCTCTGGAGCCCTCAGCACAAGAAGGACATGAAACTGTTGGAGCGGGTCCAAAGGAGGGCTACAAAAATGATCCGAGGGCTGGAGCACCTCTCTTATGAGGACAGACTAAGAGAGTTGGGCTTGTTCAGCGTGGAGAAGAGAAGGCTGCAGGGAGACCTGATTGCAGCCTTTCAGTACTTAAAGGGAGCCGACAGGAAAGATAGGGACAATTTGTTTAGTAGAGACAACAGCGATAGGACGAGGGGTAATGGTTTTAAACTAAAACAGGGTAGGTTTAGGCTAGATATAAGGAAGAAATTCTTTACAATGAGGGTGGTGAAACACTGGAACGGGTTGCCCAGAGAGGTAGTGGAGGCCCCATCCCTGGAAACATTCAAGACCAGGTTGGACAGGGCTCTGAGCAACCTGATCTAGTTAGAGGTATCCCTACTCGCTGCAGGGGGGTTGGAATAGATGACCTCTAGGGGTCCCTTCCAACCCAAAACTTTCTATGATTTCTATGATTTCTATGATTTCTATGATTTCTATGATTTCTATGATTTCTATGATTTCTATGATCCTGGGGTATATTAGGAGGAGTGTGGCCAGCAGGTCGAGGGAGGTTCTCCTTCCCCTCTACACTGCCCTGGTGAGGCCTCATCTGGAGTACTCTGTCCAGTTCTGGGCTCCCCAGTTCAAGAAAGATGAGGAGCTACTGGAGATAGTCCAGCGGAGGGCTATGAAGATGATGAGGGGACTGAAGCATCTCTCCTACGAGGAGAGATGGAGGGAGCTGGGCTTGTTCAGCCTGAAGAAGAGAAGGCTGAGAGAGGACGTAATATATACTTACAAATATCTCAAGGGTGGGTGTCAGGAGGATGGGGCCAAACTCTTTTCAATGGTGCCCAGTGACAGGACAAGGGACAACGGGCACAAATTGAAGCAGATGAAGTTCCGTCTGAACATGAGGAAGAACTTCTTCTCTCTGCGGGTGACGGAGCACTGGAACAGGCTGCCCAGGGAGGTTGTGGAGTCTCCTTCTCTGGAGATATTCAAGACCCGCCTGGACAAGGTCCTGTGCAGCCTACTGTAGGTGACCCTCCTTCGGCAGGGGGTTGGACTAGATTACCCACAGAGGTCCCTTCCAACCCCTACCATTCTGTGATTCTGTGATTCTGTGAAATATACCTCAGGTTAAAGCCAAATCCACTGAGATTTAGAAAGTCCAGTCCCCAAGTGTCTACTGAAAAAATACTGAGAAGAGAAGAGAAAGAGAAAGAGAAGAGAAGAAGAGAAGAGAAGAGAAGAGAAGAGAAGAGAAGAGAAGAGAAGAGAAGAGAAGAGAAGAGAAGAGAAGAGAAGAGAAGAGAAGAGAAGAGAAAGAGAAGAGAAGAGAAGAGAAGAAGAGAAGAGAAGAGAAGAGAAGAGAAGAGAAGAGAAGAGGAAGAGAAGAGAAGAAGAGGAGAGAAGAGAAGAGAAGAGAAGAGGAAGAGAAGAGAAGAGAGAGAAGAGAAGAGAAAGAGAAGAGAGAGAAGAGAAAGAGAAGAGAAGAGAAGAGAAGAGAGAGAAGAGAAGAGAAAGAGAAGAGAAGAGAAGAGAGAAAGAGAAGAGAAGAGAAGAGAAGAGAAGAGAAGAGAAGAGAAAGAGAAGAGAAGAGAAGAGAAGAGAGAAGAGAAGAGAAGAGAAGAGAGAGAAGAGAAGAGAAGAGAAGAGAAGAGAAGAGAAGAGAAGAGAAGAGAAGAGAAGAGAAGAGAAGAGAAGAGAAGAGAAGAGAAGAGAGAATTTGGTCAGGGAAGCTATGTTATCAGAAAGATCATATGGGCTTGGAAGAGGTAAATATTCCTTAAGCACTCCTATTACAGACACCAGGAATGCTAAAATTTTATTGGGATAGACAGTGCCCCGGCGAGACCCTGGTGGTATCTTTGTAATTAAATATTTTGTGTATTAGCAGAAATTCAGTACTCTAGACTTTACTAAGGGCTTGTTATGGTTTGGCTGCTGCCGGCAACAAAAGCGCCACGCAGCCGACCCTCCTCCCGCTGGGTTGCGGAGGAGAATTGAAAGAAACAGGCAGAAACTCGTGGGTTGGGATAAGGGCAGTTTAACAGAACAGCAAACAAAGGGAACAGTAACAACAATGATACAGATAAGGAGAATACACAAAACAAACCCATAACACAGAAAGCCGCTCTCACCGCCCACCACCACTGCGTGCTCCCGAGGCGGGAGTGTGTTCCCGTTGCCCAGCTCCCCACCAGCCGGAACCCAGCATGACAGCACATGGTATGGAATACCCTGCTCTGTTTGGCCAGGTTGGCTCAGCCTGCCTGGCTGCGTCCCTTCCTGGATTCTGGTAAAAATTAACCCTGTCCTGGCCAAACCCTGGGAAGGGCTGTTTCTGTATTTTACATGAAACATCACTGAATAAAAGCTGAATTAATTGTGTGAGTAGGAAACTGTTTATAATGCACTACTAAAGACATTAGACTAGAATAGAGAAATGTACAACTGAGATGTACAACATGACCATGCTGTTTACTAGGAGCATAACCAGTAACTTCTTGATTACACTTTTGCAGTGCTTTGCACATTACTGAAATAACTTCACCACAGCTGTTCCAGAGAAGTTTCTGTAATATCATATTTCTTTGACGTCTTACTGTTTTTCACTTTTTTCCCATGTGGACCCAGTCTAGTCATTAATATCATCCAATATACCAGGTAGGAGAAGAAAAGAACTCCTTCATCTTTTTCCATTGAAAGAAAAATACAATGGAATCTCCCTGACAAAGGTATGAGAGATTGTGTGTAGCTAGAAACACATGAAAATAGTCTGTTTGTTTGCTTCTAATTTACTGCTGTCAGCAAATTGATACTTGAAAGACAAAAATTTTGTTATTAATTATAAAACTTAAATTTCCTTATTTAGGAGAAGATCACTAAATTAAAGAAACAATAAAAGGATTTTTCTAATATTACAAAATTAATACACATTAATTATTGTGGAATTTGCTGTGTTCATATACAAAAATACAATTTCTGTCCTCAAGAAATCTAAGAAAATCAGCAAAAGCAGAGGAATAAACATAAATACACAAGTGTACTATACAGATGACAAAGTATTGCACACTTCCAAGACAGCTGGAAAATTTTTGCGCAGTAAGGACAGTTAAAGAAAGTTGTAGAAATCAAAGTACAACTCTCTATAAGAAAAGTAATACTTCTGAGAGACTATTTTTTTCATGAATGCTACCTTCTAGGTTTTAGTGTTGCTTATCTTGAAGTCACCCTCTAACTTTCTGTCTCTTGCATTTGACAGACTTCCCTGCCATAATGTAGGCAGTTGATTGGCTTGACTTTATATTCATTGGCAGTAAGAGACACCAAACTCATAGAATAATAGAATGGGTTGGGTTGGAAAGGATATTCAAACATTATCTGGTCCAACCACACTGCCATATGCAGGGACACTTCTCACTAGCTAAGGTTGCTCAAAGCCCCATCCTAACTAACATTTAGGATTTCCATGTACAGGACATCCGCAACTTCTCTTGGCAACCGTTTCCAGTCCCTCACCATCCTCATCATAAAAATTTCTTGTTTATGACCAATCTAAATCTACCCTCCCTTAATTTAAAACCACTACTCCTTGTCCTGTCACTGCAGGCCTTCATAAAAAATCTGTCTCGATCATTATTATAAGCCCTTTTTATATACTGAAAAGCCACACTAAGGTCTCCCTGGAGCCTTCTGTTCACAGAGGTACCAACTACATGTTAGAATTGGAATCCTGATCACCTCCCAATTGATCTTGCAATATATTTCTGTGGCTGTTTTGAACAATGTCTGAGAGGAATCATGGAATCACAGATACACAGAATGTTCGGAGTCGGAAGGGACCTCTGTGGGTCATCTAGTCCAACCCTCCTGCTGAAGCAGGGTTACCTACAGCAAACTGCACAGGACCACATCCAGGTGGGTCTTGAATATCTCTAGAGAAGGAGACTCCACAACCTCCCTGGGCAGCCTGTTCCAGTGCTCCGTCACCCGCAGAGGGAAGAAGTTCTTCCTCTTGTTCAGACGGAACTTCATCTGCTTCAATTTGTGCCCGTTGTCCCTTGTCCTGTCTCTGGGCACCACTGAAAAGAGCTTGGCCCCATCCTCCTGACACCCACCCTTGAGATATTTATAAGCATTTATAAGGTCCCCTCTCAGCCTTCTCTTCTTCAGGCTGAACAAGCCCAGCTCCCTCCGTCTCTCCTCGTAGGAGAGATGCTCCAGTCCCTTCATCATCCTCATAGCCCTCCGCTGGACTATCTCCAGTAGCTCCTCATCTTTCTTGAACTGGGGAGCCCAGAACTGGACAGAGTACTCCAGATGGGGCCTCCCTGCACTTGCCCTTGTTGAACCTCATCAGGTTCCTCTCTGCCCAACTTTCCAGCCTGTCCAGGTCACGCTGAATGACAGCACAGCCTGCTAGTGTATCCACCACTCCTCCCAGTTTTGTGTCATCAGCAAACTTGCTGAAGGTATACTCTAACTCTTCATCCAGGTCATTGATGAAGAAGTTAAACAAGACTGGGCCCAGTACTGACCCCTGAGGGACACCACTTGTCACCAGCCTCCAACTAGACTCAGCGCCGCTGATGACAACCCTCTGAGTTCTGCCATTCAGCCAGTTCTCAGTCCATCTCACCGACCACTCATCCAGCCCACACTTCCTCAGCTTCCCTAGGAGGATATCATGGGAGACTGTGTCGAAAGCCTTGCTGAAGTCGAGGTAGACAACATCCATGGCTCTCCCCTCATCTACCCAGTTGGTCATGCCATCGTAGAAAGCTATCAGATCGGTCAGGCGTGATTTCCCCTTTGTGAATCCATGCTGACTAGTCCCGATAACCTTCTTTTCCTCCACTTGCTTGATGATTACCTCCAGGATGAGCTGCACCCCTGGGGGACACCACTAGTTACAGGCCTCCAACTAAACTCAGTGCCGCTGATGACAACCTTCTGAGCTCTGCCATTCGGCCAGTTCTCGCACCAGTTATAAAAGCAGTTGTTCAGTAGAAAACTGGGGTTTCCAGTTAAAAGAAATATTCACAACTATACTAGGAAAATAACAAAAATTTTATTTCCATGGAATAGTCGTTTGTCTGTATTGCTGGAGCTGTGGTATAATTCTTCACACATCTACTCTGTCTCATAAAGAAATTTAATGTCCTGAGGCTGATATCATTCAGGGCCTCTCCACATCCACAGGGGATGTGACCGTATGCAAGGAAGCTGTCACATGATTTTTTTATCATGGTTCACATAACTAAATGGGAAAAAATAACCAGAAGAATACCACTTCTTTGAATTTTCTCAAGTAAAGAATATTTTAATTTTTATTTTTTGTTTAAAATATTGAGGTGCTTGAGGAGCACCTTGACTGTGAGTCAGATATCCTTAACTCCACTCTCACATGAGATGTTGCTAAACACCATCTTCCATTATACCCTTGCCTGCTGGTTTGGGATTTTTTTTGGGGGGGGCAGGTGGGGTGGAGATTTTTTTGGTTTGTTTTTGTAAGAATAATAGAGCTTGTGCAGACGTACTCAAGTGGTGAATATAGCAGTGTGGATAATTATGGAATCAGCACTCAGAAGTGTACTGCAGCTTGCATTTGCCCTGGAATTCAGATGTGTCCCAAGGGTGTATCCTTGAATCAGGACACTGGATCACAACTATTAAGAGGATAACATAACCTGGGTGTTTGCCTAAGTGGTGCTACCATGAACCTTTATCCACTCAGTTCCTTTTCTAACACTGAGCACACACATCCACTTCTGCCAGGATTATAGGAGGTCATAACCTGAAGGGAAAAGTGTAGTCATGCTCCAACTTTTTTCTGCTAAGATAGCTGCAGAGCAGAGCTGGGAGCGCAGGCAAGAGTTATGATTGCCTATTAATGTTAAGTGTTTTTTCAAACTCAGCACTCAGAACTTGCTGAAATAGAGTCTGGAAGACTCATTTTGCCACCACCAAAATAGGCCCAATATAGACCTGAAAAACCTGGACAGTGCATGTATACTTCTGTCATTCTCTCTCCTTTTCCCTCTTTCTCTATTTTAGGGACTTGATTTTGCTACTCCTGTCAATATGTCAACCATGGCAACTACTTTTTTTCTTTTGTCATCCATTTGGCACAAACAGAAGGACAATTATTCATTTTTCTATATACAATTTAACTCAGTGCATGGAAATTTTGAATTATTTGGGCCTGTTTTTATAATAATTCTTTTTTTTTGACAGACATATTGAGTGTGAGGCCTCTGACCAAAAATGTATCCATGCTGCTTTGATATACAGCTGAACTAGTCATCATAGCTTCTTTTTATAGTTAATGGAAAGAAATAGGCATTTCTAATACATGAATCACCTCATGTAAATGTCTAAAATGGGTCATATGACTCATGTCCTAAAAATATATATCTATTCATTGTTTGTAAAGACTGACTAGCTTTGCTAGTTCAGATGTAGATGAGCAAGTTAAATTAGATGAATGTTCTCCAAGGAATCTTTGATATAAAAAAACTTTAAATATGTGTGACGACCTGCTTCTACACCTACTTTTCATCCACTATCCCGAATGACAGTGTCAGTTCCCCAGAAACTAGGCTTGCAAATCGGACGTCCCTTTCTCATACCATTGACCCATGTGCAAGGTGACATTTCACAATTTGTCACTACTTGTTCTGAACTGGTGATTCAGAAGAGAAATTAACTGCAGTAGAGGCAATGAAACAGGAGTCTAATAGCTAATTAAATGTATATGCAGTTTATATATGGAAGTATTATTACGTAAGTACTCTTTACTACATACAACTGCATTGTCAGGGTATTCCCCACCACTGATTTAGGATTAATTTATAGTGTGAAGTTTTATGCAGATAGAAAGATAGCTATTTACAAAAATGGAGTAAAATGTGCATCCAAAGAATGTCCCCAAAATTGCTTCTAAAAAGTGCATATTTTTAAAGCACGGGTATATGCTTTCCCATTGCCACCCCATATGTCACATAAGAACTTCCCACTTTCAGCCTATAAACATTTAGCATATGCACAGCTGAAAATGAATAACTGCAATGCTCTGCATGTCTTCCCCACCCCCCCAAGAATCCATGTTATGTACATAATTGTGTTACGTAGCAAATAGGAATGGACTGAATGTCTGCAAAGAAATGAACTTCACTCCTGTAGACTTGCAGAAAATTACTTCAAAAGGGGCTTCTAGAAGAGAGCGTTGTGGTGCCAGTCATTAAAAATGAACTTCAAGGGACTCATAGGTGCTGTATATAAATGACTTACTCTATAGAATTACATGATCCATATTCCACGGAGGATGAATATAGGGCAAGAATAAGTCATTGCCAATCCTAACATTTCCGTTCACTGCATTCATAGCTGTAATCCACCTGCTTCTTACCTACTTATACATCATTTATGTGTTATTTATTTCGTCACTTTGGGGATTTACAGCTTTATTACTGTATTCTTATTCTACCTCTGAGAAATATGATGTGCTTTAATTTGAGAAAAAAATATTAGTATACAGTTTTTATTTTGTGCTCCATACCTCCATTAGTCATAATAAGGAATTACCCACTGAAGCAGAAAACCAAAGCAATCTGGATTTGTTTTATAATAATTTGTATCAGATTATGCCCAGAGGCCTGAGTAGAAAGAGTCTGTTCAATAATAAGGTCAGTTCATTAAATACTAGAGTACTGTGTTCTCTCCCAGAGTTTCATGTTGATTTCACACAAATAGTGTTTGCTACTGTAAGGACATGTTCCTATAAGGCATGGAATTAACATTTTATATGCCACCATCAATACTCAAATGAGGGAAAAATACTGCTTCCCTAAAAAATTTAATCTGTGCAATTGCAAGTGCCAGTAGTAAATGACGTATTCTGATTTCCAGAGGAGGAAAAGAGAGGGGAAAAGGTTGGTGTTGTTTCTATCTGTCTTGTGACAGAGCATCAGCTAATAAATAAAATTTGAGGAATTTGCACTATCATTTTTACTCTTTTTTTCCGGTTGTATAGCTTAAAGATGTGAGGGCAAACAGTTCACAGATTTTGAAACCAGGTTTCAGCTGGATGTTTTTATACCCTTTTGTTATTTGCAGCTCATATTTTTTTCATGCACTTTGAAGCAAATTATGGCCACTGCATATGCATGGATAACTGGAAGCACATCCAGCTCCCTAGAATTAATCTGAGCCAACCAAGAGTTATTTTCACCTGTATCAGAGAAGTGCCAGGCTTGATAGATGGGCTGGACATAGAAGGTGTTGAAATCCAGTGTTCTGTTCACAGTTCACTGCTGATTAGCTTTAAAAATCAAATGTTCTTCTCAACCTTTATCGAACAACTTTTCACACAATGAGTTTCAGCTTCTTCTGCTGGTCTGCCACATACTAGTCTGACACTTTCTATTTTTGTGAAGAACTGTTTTCATAATGCTTTTTGCAAAGTGCTTTGGAAGAAGCATACAGTATATTTTAAATGTTAAATTTGCTGAGTAGTAGTAGCCAGACACATGGCAACAACCTTTTAGAATGACTGTACTAAATGAATGAGGCTCCTAACAGCTAGTACAGCTGTACAGAACTTAGATACAGTATTTAGGAAAAAAAAAGCTAACAAATATTTACTTGTTGATGGCTAAAGACAGTCAAAGTTCTAAAGCAATAGAAATGTTAACTTCAAACTTTATTAGAATTCAGAATTTTAAATAAAGTTTGTAAAATCCTGTTTCAGAAATAGCAGTCCATATGCTTTTTTAAAACCAAAATATATAACCATGTAAGGCATTTTCTGCCTCCTTCCTCTGCAGCAACAAGCCAGAAGCCCTCAACTCATGCGACGAGCTCAGATTCTCAGGTGTCGTAGGCTCAGGACAGAAGAAGCAAAAGCAAAGTTTCATGTACAGTCAATCTTGCTATTCTGAATGTCAAGTCATCATGATTCCAACAGTTATACAGACTGTGTCAATAAATATGGACAGAGACAGCCAGAGGCTCCGTGAGCCTGCTTTGGTAGTAGCATAGCATACCTAGAATCTAAAAAAAGAAGGATAAATCAATTACATAACCAGTCACAGGGAAAAGTGAGAAAAGTGGGTTAGGTTAGCACCTGATAAGAACATTTTACAAGATCGTTCTGCCCTTCAGCCTACCCCAACTGAGAAAGCACAGCGGCGAGGGGCCGTGCCCCGCATTGGCGTCCAGTGCGGCCTGCCCTGGGCCCCGCTGCCTGGGTCCACTGCAAGGCCCCGGGGTGGCACTGGGAGTCGCTGCTGGTCCATCCTGTTGCAAGGCCCTGTCAGGCATCTCCCTCCGAGGTGGGAGTGTGTTCAGGCTCTGGCCCTGGGAGTCGAGTCTGTGACCTTCCCAGCATCCCGGCCGGGGTTAGACTCAGAGTGAGGGGGGTCCCAGCCTGAGCGGCTGTCTGGACCTGGTGCCATGGGTTTCTGTCTTAAGGAACCCAAACTTGTCTCAAGAAATGAGCCCACCTCTTGCCCCCATGGAGGTACCAGGCAGGAGCAGAGCGGTGATGCCCCTTGGGACAGCGTCTTGCCTGTGGGGCTGCCCCGAGGCCGAGGGGCGAAGCAGTGGCTCCTGTGGGTGCTGCAGCTCCTGGGTGAAGCGGAGAGGTGGTGTGAACAGTTGCGGCTCTTCATGCAGCATTTGTCATGATGGGAGGGTGCTTTTGTAACCCCTGTGCGCTTCCCCTCACTGAGGAGGTGTTTGAATGGCGTGTTTTGGAGTCATTTCTGGGTTCATGGAGAAGAGGGGGCTCCAGGCACCCCTTAGAGCAGCCTTCCAGTACTCAAAGGGGGCCTACAAGAAAGCTGGAAAAGGACTTCTTACCAGGGCATGTAGTAGACAAGGGTTAATAGCTTTAAACTGAAAAGGGTAGATGTAGACTAGATAAAAGAAAGAAATTCTTTACTGTGATGGTGGTGAGGCACTGGACCAGGTTGCCCAGAGAAGCTGTGGCTGCCCCTCTCCCTGGAAGTGTTCAAGGCCAGGCTGGACAGGGCTTTGATCAACCTGGTGTAGTGGAAAATGTCACTGCCCATGTCTGGGGGGTTGGAACGAGGTGGTCTATAAGGTCCCTTCCAATTTTCACCAGAATCCAGGAAGGGACACAGCTGGGAGAGCTGACCCAACTGGGCCAAACAGAGCAGGGTATTCCATACCATGTGCTGCCATGCTGGGTTCTGGTCTGGGGGGAGCTGGGTGGCGGGAACTCTCTCACGGCTCGGGAGTGCACAGTGGTGGTGGTCGGTGAGAGCAGCTCTGTGAGTTGTGCTGTTTTGTGTTGTGTTTTCTCCTTATCTGTATCATTGTCGTTACTGTTCCCTTTGTCTGCTGTTCTGTTAAACTGTCCTTATCCTGACCCACCAGTTTTTGCCTGTTTCTTTCTATTCTTCTCCTCACCCCAGTAGGGGGAGGGGTGGCCGCATGGCAATTTTGTTACCAGCCGCAGCCAAACTATAACAAACCCAAACCATACTATGATTCTATGAGTCTATAAATGTTTGCCTACAAAATCTGTGTGCCGAATGTTAAAATGTTAAAATACAAATTTGAGACAACATGGAAGAGTAAACATGTATGTTCAAACTGTCTCACTACAATGATGATAATTATATTTCCATTGTGAAGAAACCTAGTTCAAGCTGATTTTTTTCCACCTTTTCAGCAGTTGTGTTTCTTATCTACAAAATCATTTTTGCCCTGGTCAGAAGAGAGAAGAAATGACATCATGAAGGGGCTAAAGACAGAATTCAGTGAATTAGCTGTACAGAAGATTGATGTTCAGAAAAGGCTGTGAATTGCCCTGTCTTGGACAAGCAGATTGATCTTGACTGTGGGAATGTAAAAATCCTTACTCTGATAACCAGCTGGAGGTCACATAAAGTAAGTGGTGGATTATAGAAAGTAGTGTGTGCTTCACTTGATGACAACAGCAACAAACTGTGTCTTTTTCTGTTTTGTTTTTGTCATCACAAAGAAAATGTGCAATGAGAAGATCAAAGAGGAGGGGGGAAAAAAAAGAAAAGAAAAAGAAAAATCTCCAGGGCCATTGTTAGGACAGTTAGAACATTGTTAGAACACTTCTTCCACAATGGAGAAAATGGAAGATGCAACTAAGATGTCCCAGACATGAAGGCATATGCATAGCAGACATGTCACTGGGCCTGTGGGAGAATTATGCCTTTTTGGAGTAGCGCTGTGAAGAAGTGTAGATACTCTACAGCTACTGAAATAGGACTAGAAACTTATGTAGGGAACTGACACAAATGTAATTAATATAATGATCAAAGAAAGAGGTAGCTACAGAGTGACAATATTGAGTGAATGCTATCTTTGGATCAAATTTTTCAGTGGCTAACCAGTCAAATATGTTGCAACTAGACCTCCCAGATTTTTTGCATTGTTGAAATTTATGACACAGTTGCCAACAATCAACCTGAAGGCAAGCAACACAGTAACAGATTATTCTAATTGATGGAAGGTTTGAATGGGACTCTTCCCATGTTGACACAATATATCTTAAGGCAGAAATTTGAAAAAAGGGCTTAAAAAATATCCAGAAATATTTAAAAGGGCAGTTTTGTTGCCTGTGAATTGTCAGCTGCAGACAAAATCAGAATGATTCATTTTTCAAACAAGCTATTTTGGCAGAAATACTCCACTATTAAAAAAGATTATTCACATGATGAAAAAGAGTGATAAACTTCTTTCTTTTTCTTTTCATTTTCTTTCAGTGACACTTTGTAAATCAATAGATAGGCATGGGTGGTTAGGAAGCGTGTTTGAGGAGAGAAGGCGGCACCAGCCTGTTAGAAGCTGCTTCCAATGCAAGAAATCAGCAAGCAGTCCTAAATTGAAAAATAGCATTACCACCTAAAACAAGAAGCAAAAGGTCGTAAAAAATACTCAAAATCTATAGCAAGATTCTCATAGAGAGAATTTCTTGGAAGAATAAGAAAGTATGATGAAGTATCAGGGAAATCCTAAACTGTGAGCTACTTTTGAAGATGTAATGAACACTTTTGGATTGTGCAAAGAAGGAAAAATACTCCAAAACAAAATAATCTTTTAAAGTACTTTCAGATAATTTAATTAGTATTCTTGGCTGAATTATAAGGCTGATCTAGTAAAATGTATTGTGTTTTGCCTCAACATGGGAAGGCAAAGCTTTCAAGAAACACTGACATATCTCAGCATGGTGTTTAAACAATAGCAAGACATGATGTTGCATATGAAAAATTGTTTGTTGTAGGTATGCCCGACGAAATAAGATGAATTTTTCTGAGATTTCAAAGTGTGTGATATTCATCTAGAATTCAATGTTACTTTATTAGTGTTCTGGGTTTGGCCAGGACAGGGTTAATTTTCACCGGACTCCAGGAAAGGGGCACAGCCGGGGGGTGGGGGCTGACCCCACCTGGCCAGACAGAGCCCGGTTATTCCATACCATGTGACATCATGCTGGGTTCCAGTGGGGGAGGGGGGCGTCGCGGCAGGAACTCACTCGCGGCTCGGGAGCGCGCGGCGCCGGTCGTGTCTGGGAGAGAGGGTCTGTTGTGCGAGTTTGTGTCATATTTTCTCCTTATCTGTATCACTGTTGTTACTGTTCCCTTTGTCTGCTGTTGTTAAACTGCCCTTATCCCGACCCAACAGTTTCTGCCTATTGCTTTCCATTCTCCTACGCACTGTGGCGGGGAGAGGGGCGGCTGAGTGACGCTGTTGTTGCCGGCAGCAGCCGAAACCAAAACATTAAAATTGGCGCCCAACGTGGGGCGGGGATAATGGCAGGCCTGAGCAGCGGGTGTTAAAACAGCTTTCTTAGATTTTTGTTATACGCATTTATTGTGTTAGTTAAACAGTCGCCGGTAAAAGATGTTTCTGACTTCGATCAAATGGCTCTGGTATTTGAACCCTTACTTGCAGTATGTATTCACTGCTGTGCTGTTCGTTACCTCGGGGAAAAGGATCAGAATGACCATTTTGCTGTACTGTATGATATCGACTTATGATATGATAACATCACTGTGCATGAAATTAGTCTTGTATTTGCATGCGGCACTGCGGTCATTTCCATACCTCGGATCCTATGTCTTAGAATTTGATAATAATCGAACCCAATCTGTGGGGAAAACCGGAGGGGATACCTTACCCTACTCTTTCGCAACCCCTCTCTCCTTCAGGATGGTCCTAACAGCTTTTGAGAACTTCTAGAACCTGTGCGATGGTCAGGCCAGCACGCTCCTATTGTCCTGCCTCCTGAATGGGTTTTGGGTCTTGTTTAGGGTTAAACAAGTAGTTAAGAACATCGTGCAGAGACCTGCCCCGGGGCTGGATAGCTGTGAGTGACTGGGTGTGTGGGACAGCATGGGCAGGTGTCTAGGGCAGTGGGCACCCCTGGTGTCTTTGAAACTCACCCCTGAGCAAGTTCAGAATCCGGACAATCTAGTAAAATATCTGCAAAAAGTGTGTTGCCACGCTGGGAACTCTAGAGAGACACAAATCACCGCAATGTCCTGGGGTCTGGCCCACGCCTACCGAGCCCTGTTCAACCTGATTCAGTGCCCTAAAGGGGAAAAGGGAAGAAACAAAGCAGCAGGCACTGCAAATGGCGGTGCCCCCCGGCCGGCCCTGCAGCCCCTCCAGCCCAGCAGGCAGTCACAGTCCCCCCGACCGCCACCAAGGCTGCTGCAGCCACTGGTGTGGTCCCGGCTCATCCGGCAGGCACGGCAGCTGCTGCAGCTCCAGCTCCAGCCACAGGCACGGTGACTGAACCCAATGACCAACCTGTGCCGGTAGCTGTCGCCCCCGTAAAACTAAAGAAAGACGCAAAGAGAGCAGACCGCTCTGGGAGGGATGACGATGAGCCAGGGTCATCGCAGGAGATAGAGACAGAGATCATCACCCGGTCCCTGTCCCTGTCCCTCAGTGAGCTGTGAGACATGTGGAAAGATTTCAGCCGCCACCCAGGCGAGCACATTGTCACCTGGCTGCTGTGGTGCTGGGATAATGGGGCCAGCAGCTTGGAGTTAGAGGGCAAGGAAGCCAAGCAGCTGGGATCCTTAGCCGGGGATGGGGGCATTGACAAGGCCATTGGGAAAAAGGAATAAGTCCTCAGCCTCTGGAGGAGACTTCTGTCAGGCGTGAGGGAGAGGTACCCCTTCAGTGATGATTTTGTATGCTACCCTGGCAAGTGGACCAATATGAAAAGGGGTATTCAGTACTTGAGGGAATTAGCTGTGCGGGAGCTGGGAACCAGACCATGAGCAGTTACCCACAGACACAGATGAAGTCCAGTGCACACCATCTATGTGGAGGAAGTTTGTGCGTAGCGCACCCTCCTCATATGCCAACTCACTGGCAGTTGTAAACTGGAAAGGTAAAGAGGCACCAACAGTGGATGAGGTGGCTGTCAGACTCCGCCAATACGAGGAAAGTCTCTCTTCCTCCCTTGTCTCAGCTGTAAATAAATTCTACCAGAAGGTTAAGCGACTCGAACAGAGTATGTCCTACTCCCCACCTGTACAGGCCAGTGTCTCAGCAATTAGGGGCAAGAGTTTCTCTGCTCAGGAGAGGGAATACAGAGGCTATACACCACGGGGCACCCTGTGGTTCTACCTGCGTGACCACGGAGAGGACATGAGGAAGTGGGATGGAAAACCCACCTGAGGTCTAGAGGCACGAGTCCGTGAGTTGCGAGGTAAAACAATCACCAAAGGGGATTCTGTTAGGAAAAATGCCACTCCAGTTTCCAGAAGCCAGCTCTCCAGACCAGGTGGACAGGTTGACCTTGATTCCGATACTCTGGAGGGGACCTCCAAGTCATTCTTAGAGCAAGTGAGTAGCAAATTCTCTGACGAGGATTAGAGGGGCCCTGCCTCCAGCCAGGTGGAGGAAAGGGACAACCGTGTCTATTGGACGGTGTGGATTCGGTGACCTGGCACGTCAGATCCACAAGAGTATAAAGCTCTAGTGGACACTGGTGCACAGTGTACTTTAATGCCATAAGATTTCAAAGGGTCAGAGTCCATTTGCATTTCGGGAGTGACCGGGGAGTCCCAAGACCTGAGTGTATTGGAGGCTGAAGTGAGCCTCACTGGGCAGGAGTGGCAGAAGCACCCCATTGTAACTGGCCCCGAGGCTCTATGCATCCTTGGTGTAGACTATCTTAGGAGAGGGTATTTCAAGGACCCAAAGGGGTATCGGTGGGCTTTTGGCATAGCTGCTTTGGAGATGGAAGAAATTAAACAGCTGTCCATTTTGCCTGGTCTCTCAGAGGATCCTTCCGTTGTGGGGTTGCTGAGGGTTGAAGAACAACAGGTGCCACTCGCGACCACAACAGTGCACCGGCGACAGTATCGTACCAACCGAGACTCGCTTCTCCTCATTCATCAGCTGATCCGTCAACTGGAGAGTCAAGGAGTGATCACCAAAACTCGCTCACCCTTTAATAGTCCCGTATGGCCAGTGAGAAAATCTACTGGAGAGTGGAGACTGATAATAGACTACTGTGGCCTGAATGAAGTCACACCACTACTGAGTGCTGCCGTGCCAGACATGCTAGAACTTCAATATCAGCTGGAGTCAAAGGCAGCCAAGTGGTATGCTACAATTGACATCGCTAATGCATTCTTCTCCATCCCTTTGGCAGCAGAGTGCAGGCCACAGTTTGCTTTCACCTGGAGGGGCATCCAGTACACCTGGAATCGACTGCCCCAGGGGTGGAAACACAGTCCCACCATTTGCCATGGACTAATCCAGACTGCACTGGAAAAGGGTGAAGCCCCAGAACATCTGCAGTACATCGACGACATCATTATATGGGGCGACACAGCGGAGGAGGTTTTCGAGAAAGGGGAGAAAATAGTTCACATCCTTCTGAAAGCTGGTTTTGCCATTAAGCGAAGTAAAGTCAAGGGACCTGCGCATGAGATCCAGTTTTTGGGAATAAAATGGCAGGATGGGTGCCGTCAAATCTCAATGGATGTTATCAACAAAATAGCAGCTATGTCCCCACCAACCAGCAAAAAGGAAGCACAGGCCTTCTTAGGTGTTGTGGGTTTTTGGAGGATGCACATCCCAAATTACAGCCAGAGTGTAAGTCCTCTGTACCACGTGACCCAGAAGAAGAATGATTTTGAATGGGGCCCTGAGCAACAACAGGCATTTGAACAAATTAAATGGGAGATAGTTCATGCCGTAGCCCTTGGTCCAGTCCGGTCAGGGCAAGATGTTAAAAATGTGCTCTACACCGCAGCCGGGGAGAATGGCCCAACCTGGAGTCTCTGGCAGAAAGCACCAGGGGAGACTCGAGGTCGACCCCTGGGGTTTTGGAGCCGGCGATACAAAGGATCCGAGGCCCGCTATACTCCCACCTAAAAAGAGATTCTGGCAGCATATGAAGGCATTCGAGCTGCTGCAGAAGTGGTCGGCACAGAAGCACAGCTCCTCCTAGCACCACGATTGTCGGTCCTGGGCTGGATGTTCAAAGAGAGGGTCCCCTCTGCGCATCATGCCACCGATGCTACGTGGAGTAAGTGGGTCGCGCTGATCACCCAGCGTGCCCAAATGGGAAACCCCAGTCGCCCAGGAATTCTGGAGGTAATCATGGACTGGCCAGAAGGCAAAGATTTTGGAGCATCGCCAGAGGAGGAGGTGACACGTGCTGAAGAGGCCCCACTGTATAACCAGCTGCCAGAAGAGAAGAAACAGTATGCCCTGTTCACGGATGGGTCCTGTCGCATTGTGGGGAAGCAGCGGAGGTGGAAGGCTGCTGTATGGAGCCCTATACGACAAATCGCAGAAGCTACCAAGGGAGAAGGTGAGTCCAACCAGTTTGCAGAGGTGAAAGCCATCCAGCTGGCTTTAGACATTGCCAGTCGAGAGCAGTCGCCAGTGCTCTATCTTTACACCGACTCTTGGATGGTGGCCAATGCCTTGTAGGGGTGGCTGCAGCAATGGAAGAAGAACAACTGGCAGCGCAGAGGCAAACCTATCTGGGCTGCCCCATTGTGGCAAGATATTGCTGCCTGGCTAGAGCAGTTGGTTGTAAAAGTCCATCACGTGGACGCCCACGTCCCTAGGAGTCGGGCCACTGAAGAACATCAAAACAACCACTAGGTAGATCAGGCTGCTAAGACTGAAGTGGCTCAGGTGGATCTTGACTGGCAACATAAGGGTGAACTCTTTATAGCTTGGTGGGCCCATGACACCTCGGGCCATCAAGGAAGAGACGCGACATACAGATGGGCTCATGACCGAGGGTGGACTTGACCATGGACTCCATCACACAGGTTATCCATGAATGTGAGACATGCGCTGCAATCAAGCAAGCCAAGCGAGTAAAGCCTCAGTGGTATAGAGGACGATGGCTAAAATATAAATATGGGGAGGCTTGGCAGATTGACTACATCACACTGCCACAAACCCGCCAAGGCAAGCGCTATGTGCTCACAATGGTGGAGGCCACCACTGGATGGCTGGAAACCTACCCTGTGCCCCATGCCACCGCCCGGAATACCATCCTGGGCCTGGAAAAACAAGTCCTGTGGTGACATGGCACTCCCGAAAGAATTGAGTCGGACAACAGGACTCATTTTCGCAACAGCCTCATAGACACCTGGGCCAAAGAACACGGTATTGAGTGGGTGTATCACATCCCCTACCATGCACCAGCCTCTGGAAAGATCGAACGGTACAATAGGCTGCTAAAAACCACTTTGAGGGCAATGGGGGGTGGGACTTTCAAAAATTGGGATACTCATTTGGCAAAGGCCACCTGGTTGGTTAACATCAGAGGATCCACCAACCGGGCTGGTCCTGCCCAGTCAAAACCTCAGCGCCCCACAGAAGGGAATAAAGTCCCTGTAGTGCACATGCGGAACATGTTAGGGAAGACAGTTTGGGTTAGTCCTGCCTCGGGCAAAGGCAAGCCTGTCCGTGGGATTGCTTTTGCTCAAGGACCTGTGTGTACCTGGTGGGTAATGCGGAAGGATGGGGAAGTCCGGTGTGTACCTCACGGGGATTTGATTTTGGGGGAGAATAGTCCATAAATAAATTTTATAAAGTTAATTGTTAAATAACCCTGTCACTGTCTGTTATCACTCTTATGATTGTTATATTTTGTACCAGTAATAGCATAGTAAGAATCGTCCAGATTAAAGAAGGATGGACTTTTTGATGAAAACCTAGCAGAGCACAGCAATGATGGAACTGGACCTGGTTTTCAAAAACTGGCATCCAGCAACTTCATCAAGACCAACTTCTCCTGCAGACTGTGGGCACGGGCCGCACCAGATACATCAGCCGTGAGCTCCGGATGCAGCAAGTTACTGCCCATCACCACACATTACCTCTCCTGCCACAGAAGACCATTACGACAGAGGGAGCCCGAAGTCATGGATTAAATGAACTCAATGGACACTGTAGAGTGACGATCCATAGACTAAGGGAATGATATCTGGAGACAGGAGAAGTGGTGGTGATCAACTGGACAATTGGCGACCTGGGCATGACGAAGATGGTATGGAATAAGGGGTGGATAATGTCCAGGGTTTGGCCAGGACAGTGTTAATTTTCACCGGACTCCAGGAAAGGGGCACAGCCGGGGGGTGGGGGCTGACCCCACCTGGCCAAACAGAGCCCGGTTATTCCATACCATGTGACGTCATGCTGGGTTCCGGTGGGGGAGGGGGGCGGCGCGGCGGGAACTCACTCGCGGCGCCGGTCCTGTCCGGGTGAGAGGGTCTGTTGTGTGAGTTTGTGTCATATTTTCTCCTTATCTGTATCGTTGTTGTTACCGTTCCCTTTGTCTGCTGTTCTGTTAAACTGCCCTTATCCCGACCCACCAGTTTCTGCCTCTTTCTTTCCATTCTCCTCCGCACCGCGGCAGGGGGAGGGGTGGCTGCGTGACGCTTTTGTTGCCGGCAGCAGCCAAAAACCAAAACAATTAGATCTCTATAAAAAAAAACATAGAATGGAAATAAGTGCTTTCTAGTGACAATTGACTCCTTTATTATGTGGGAAGAAAGTTTTTAATGATTTTTTCAAAATAATAATATCAAGAGACTTCTAAAAGTCTTTTCTTAGCAAATTTTGCCCAGAAGAACATGCTCTAAATGTAGTGGAATCAGTCAGTGGCACCCATTTTTTAAAGGTAAATACTAAACGAATTGGTAAAAAATGTGAAATCAAGCAACAATTTAGTAATCCTACTATGTACAGTCCAGCAGGCAAGAAGAGAGGAGTAATAGTCCGTTAAGAAGTCACTAGGGAGAATTGTCAAAGGAACAGGAAAAGCCTGGAATAAAAGTCTTCCCTTGATCTTATGGTCTTACAGACAGCACTTAGTATCTGCGCAGGATTTCCTTCATTGGAAGTGAAGGTGGGGAAATAAAATGAGGCTACTGAAAATGTGGTATGTACAAATATCTCATGAAATGCAAATGTTGAAAAGAAAAGGGTTTCCTATAAGTGTTGAATAAAAAAATATTAAGGACACAAAATAACTGGCAAATACTTGTTCCTCATCGGCACTTATCTACAAACAACTTAATGGTAGGATGTTTGGGGAACGTGCTTTTACTTCCCGTTGTAAATGAATGTACAACTTGTTAAAGTTTATCGGCAACTTTTATTTAGAGGAAAAAATACACCCAAGTTATAAGCTAAGATCTGAAATGAGGTTGAACAGAATCTACAGTGCAGACCTTTAAAAGTGGCAGTATAATTAAAAAAGATAAATTTGGTTGGGAAAAAGGATGAAGTTCCATAACATTGGATGTTAGGCAAGCAGAAGAGACAAATACTAGGAAAGGAAAGTTGAAAGCCTTAAGAGTAACATAATCCAGGTGGAAAATATATTCTTTTTGAAAGAATGTGTTGACTAAGTCAGTTTTTCCAGAATGCAGCGTAAGGGATCATGTTAAATAGGACTGGAATCATAGAATTGTGGTATCATACAGACTGGTCCAACTGTAAACCTAACACTGCCAAGTCCACCACTAATCCATGTCCCTAAGCACCACATGTATACATCTGCTAAATACCTCCAGGGATGGTGACTCAACCACTTCCCTGGGCAGCCTGTTCCAGTGCTTGATAACCCTTTCAGTGAAGAAATTTTTTCTAATATCCAATCTAAACTTCCCTTCGCGCATGTTGAGACTGTTTTCTTGTGTCTGATCACTTGCTACTTTGGAAAAGAGAATGACACCCACCTTGCTACATCCTCCTTTCAGGTAGCTGTAGAAAGCAAGAAGGTGTCCCCTCAGCCTCCTCTAAACAGTCCTCCAGACTAAACAGCCCCCGTTCCCTCAGCCACTCCTCGTAAGACTTGTTCTCTAGACCTTTCAACAGCTTTGTTGCCCTTCTCTGGACATGCTTCAGCACCTCAATGCTTTTCTTGTTGTGAGGGACACAAAACTGAACACTGTATTAGAGGTGCAGTCTCACCAGTGCCAAGTTAAAAGAAGAATCTGAAAGAAGAATAATGTACAGCAGTTAAGCATCATATTAATGCATGTTAGTTTAATGGGTATTATATTGTCTATTCATTCTGCTATCATGACTTTAAATTTAAATTTTAGTGTTATTAATAGTGTTTATAGTTATAATAATATTCATAAAATGAATAATTTGGGCATCAACGAGTTTCTATATCAAATTGCTTATTTAGTCTTGTGACTTGTTTTATTCAAGTCCAAATAATGAATAAAATGCAGTCAAAATTTTAGATGTCCATATCATGGCTGACTTTAATCTTTGAAGTGGAACTTCTGGTGGAAGGTCCTTTCCTAACTGAAAAATTCCAACAAAATATTGAAAGCGAAGATTATAGTTTTGCAACTCTTAGAGACCAAGAGTTCTTTGGAAGTGAATCAAGCATAACAGATGACTCCTAGACATTGACAGGTTTATGGGGAAAAATACTATTATTCTAACTAGGAACAAATAGGGCTGCATCCTATTTCAGGAGAGAACTGAATGAACTTCAGGGTAAATATTAAACTGGTTTACCTTCTAAGAAACAGTGGTTTATAAATCCTGATTGATGAGCTAGACAGATTTGTTTCAAGGATGTATACGGGTAACTCTTGTGGACAGTAAGTCATAATAAATTTGTAGGTAGTTGAAAACATCAGCCAGATGCAGCAAAAACAGAGAAAAAAAGAAGACAGGTGGAGAACTGACAGAGACTTAGTTAAAACTCCAGGCAGACGCTTTGCTATTAGCTCTGATCTAAATCTACTTTTTCTTCCCAACTTCTTTTCCTCCTTCTTCATCTCCTGGCTGAATTTAGAGAGCTAAAGCCATAATTTGTTTTCACACTCTTCTATTATATAATACCCAGAAAGGAATGCAATTGCAAAGGTGTGTGCAGCGATGATTGGATGTCATTAATTCAAATTGCAATTACCCTGGTCGTGAGGAGTAACAACAAGAGTAGGAGACCCAGAGAAATTTTTTTGTGACTGTACTGTCCTTGAGTATAAGTATCACAGAGGGTCAGACCATCCTATCAGCCTGCCAGACAAGCTGGTGACAGTACAGTGTCAAAAGTCTTGCTGAAGGGAAAATAATACTCATTGCTCTTCCCTCATTTACTGAGTTAGTCATTTAATTGTAGAAGACTGTTGGGTTTGTCAAGCATGATTTCCTCTCCATAAGTCCGTGTTGACTATTCCAAATCACATTCTTGTGTTTTTTACATTTGGGAAAAAATTCCAGAATTATTTATTCCATCACCTTCCCAGGAACTGAGATGAGGCTGACCAGCCTACAGTTCCTCAGATTCTCCTTCTGCTCTTTTTGAAGATAGAACTGACATTTGCTTTCTTCTAGTCCTCAGTGATTCCATGGGATTCTTAGAAGAAGGTCAATGAACAGGCAAAGGTTTTCTCTTCTGAAGTGCAGGGCTGTGATCCTGCTGTTTGACTTACTCCCTCCCTTCAGGATCCTGAACTCCATCACCTCACATTCATGGCAGCAAGGGCTGCTCCCAACCTTCACATCCCAGACTACTTGGATTAAAAAGAAATTTAGACATCTCCTTTAAAATTAGAGAAACATTTCAGGTTATTGTGCATCTAACTAGATGATAACTCAGCATATCTCAAATAAAGCTTTTATTCTGTAGCTTTAAAATAAATTCATGTACAGATAGTCTTGTAAATAAATATATGTTCACACTGTCTAAGAAAGCCCAAAAGACATTTTTGTAAGGAAAGCATTCAATATGCCTCTTTTGCCCCAAGGAAGTAGGATATCAATGTTGAGAAATGTATGTAAATGGGGAAAAAAATATTAATAGATTATGGTATTAGTGTTTGCTGCCGTTAACACACTTTTGGTACCTGCTGCACTCAAACTTAGACAAAAAATTTGGCAATGTTATTATAAAAATGCTGTGCATGATGACAGAGATAGTATTAAACTGAAAGAATGTGAATTATGCTTTGTAAATATTAATAAGATATTTACATTTCTTGTAAATATCTGGCCAAAACTTGTTGCATGTTTCATATAATGAGACTCCTTGACTTAGACAGGACCATTAATTTATATTCCAGACATTCGATACTATATATCAGAATAATGACTCTGTCCTCTCTCTTTTCAAGTCCTCGATTGAAGCATAAATTTATTTCTATTGGATCTGCTTTCTCTGGATAACATGTGCTACCATTGCAGAACCTATTGTCAAAATTTAGCATGCCTTTAATGCAATTCTGGAATAATCAGAGAGACAGCCATACACTACTGCATTAAAATAAAATCTAATGAAGCCACAGTGGTTGCATGATTATGATGACTAACTGCTAGAGAAACAGGAAGAGACTGCTGTTTTTTTGAATACTGCCAATAGTATTTTCCTCTTAGCATTTCCTGAATGGAAGAGGCCACAGCCTTCATAAAACATGTCCAGTTTGATTTAATTTACAAATAAACTATACTAGAATAACAAAAATCTGCTGCTTATATCGTCAAGAAATATTTTTTTCTGTGCTTCTTTATATACCTAATATTTTTTGAGATTTTTTTGTCCACTGTAGCATGCTGTTGTGTATTTTTCTGATTTCTTTATTAATAAGTATTTATTCTCATTCTGTGAGCACACCTTTATAGTGATCAAAGCCTTCTTATTGATGATGGTGTCAAAAAGAACATTCCGGCAGATGCACTTATCGCTTACGTCAAGTCAATTCAAGAGGTTTTTCATCCCTTATCTCTGTCATGACTTTAATTGCCTTTGCCCACAGCAGAAATAAGGTTGTCAAACTGAATTTTCAAATTTATCAGTTTAAACCCTCTTTTTAGGGCACTCAGAGTTATCTGTATTGAATTAATTACACAAACACATAGATCTATGCTTTATCTGCAGTCTGGACAGACTGGGGGCAGGTGGACGAGGTAACTTTCTGACCTGTCTCAATGCATTTGCAGCAGCATTCCTAGGAAATCATTGGCATTTTTTCTTTATTTCCCCCCCCCCCCCCCCCCCTTTTCTTCTTCTCTAAACACTATGTGCTTGGCTGTAAAACTATCAATCAGCTGCATTTCAAGTCACCATTAAGTCTGACAGGGGAAAAAGAGATTAACAAATATTTCAAAAAAGTTAAAATACAGTTTTACTTAGAGAAGGCATTCTTTAATAGGAAAAGAAGAATGGCTTTCATTATCCCTTCAGATTCATTAGACATATATGAGTAACACAAAACAAAGTCTGAAATCTTTTCCTTTAATTTTTACATAAATTAATATATTTGAGAACAACATATTCTGATAGTACAGCTCCACTGTGAGAGGACCATGTAGGTTAGAGATGGTTAACTCCCACCTTGCATTTCAGTCCATCAAAAAATTAAATCATTCACCCTCCATGAGGATCAGTTCCCTTGAAAACAATCTCTCTGCAACAAGCTGTCGAAAGGTAGCATTTAAGATTAACATTATGGAATTTCACACTTCACCAGCTAAATGTTCTGAGACACTAGTGATAACATGACAGAGGATTTGGCATTTTCCTTGTAGATATTTCAACTTTCATTAATTGGTTTTCTTGTTCTTTATTGGTGCTCACCACGCCCACTTCCCAATAATAAAAAGATATCACAGACAAACAAAATGTTCAAAAAGGTTCAGAATGCATCATTCTGTCAGACTGAATACAACAAGTAACAAAGTTGTCTGCATTCTTTAATTTCTGATATATGGAGAACAAGGAGAAAGGATTGATTTCATATCCATTTCCTGTTTTCATTCTTTTCCTTGTTTTGAACCTGAATACATTTTGTCCCCAGTTCTTCTCTTATTATAGAATATCCTTACCATTGTCATGAGACTAGATAAACTCTCTGCCATTGTTCTTCTCATTTTAAAGGGGGATCAGTTATTAAAGAAATTAAAGAAAACACTGTGGAAGTAAATTATGTATTACAATTGCCCATGAAAAATTTTTTAACACATGGAGAAAAGCAGGAAAAATTGATTCTTCCAATACAAAAGTCTTAATGAAAACACTTAGTTGTCTTGATCCATTGGCATGAAGGAAATTTAGCACTGTGAAATGGTGCTGTGGTGCCACCTTTGCCAGCAGTCAGATGCCCACGCAGCCTCTCTCTTACTCTCCCTCCTCTACAAGACAGGGAGAAAAAATAGGATGGACAAGTTAGTGGGTAGAGACAAAGACATAGGAATTAGTTAAAAGTTACCATCACAAGCAAAACAGACTCAACTTGGGGAAAATACTTTTAATCTATTGCCAATTAAAACAGAGTAGGGTGGTGACAAACAAAGACAAAAACTAAAATACCTTCCCCACACACACCCTTCTTCCAGTGCTCAAATTCACTCTGTCCTTCCCAAATCCTCTTACTCTTCCCTCAGTCCCAAGTGACACAGAGGAGGTGGGACATTAAGAGTTGCAGTCAGTCCATAGCAGTTCCTCTCCACAGCTCCTTCCTCCTCACACTGTTCCCCTGCTCCAGCTTAAGGTCCTCCATGAGCTGCAGGGAAATACCTGCTCCACCGTGATCTCTTCCAAAACTTTCACAGGCTGTAGGGAAACCTCTGCTCCAGTGTCTGGAGCATCTGCTGTCAAAACCTTGCCACCTACACTCAGTGCAGGTGTAAACAACCCTTGTTTGTTCAGCCATTGCTATAGTGTCTCTGGGCACTGTTCTCGGAACTCATGTTGACATCCTGGTTTTCGCACCATTCCCAGTGTGTACCCACGCTTGTGCACCATGAGTTAGAATGAGGACAAGGAACTATATGCTTTGCCTATAGTTAGGACGATATTGAACATAATTCATAACATTAACTCTTCTTTTTTTTTTCTTTTACTGATACATTGTAGTCTCATTCCATTGGCTACACTGGTTGAATATGACTTATGAAAACATAAATTCTTTAGGCTAAAAATGACCACATTATCTCATTATGTGTGAGGAAGGTAGATGTATCATCAGTTTCAGAAGAACAAGGATAGCATTTAGGATGACTGCATGCTTTCACTAATGAAACTAGTTCTCTGTGTGATAATGAACATGGATTTACACCTACAGCTGAGGGCTTACGTTGAGCTGTAAGCAGGACCCAATTTTCCAAAGTCTCAAAGACTAAGTATCTCTGAATTAATCTGATATACAAATGTAGCTAAACTGGATGGACAGTTTCATTGGTTTATTTCCTTGGCATGAGAAACATTTACTGCTGTGGATCATCACAGAAGAAGTCAGCCACAGAGCGCGATGCCAAAATCAGGTCTATTAGCTGCCAGTTAATGCTATGACTTTGGAAAGTCCTGAATATAGAAGCTTAATGGAAAATGGAATAACACACTTAATTCAGGGCTATGTTCTGCGGTAAGGAAAAATAAAAATTACCCTTTACTTCTGTACTGTTTAGTCCATAATAAGGATAATTTGTGAACTATTCACAAAAATGGTTGAATATTGGAATGTTTTAGCATGCTAACCTAAGCCAAATCAGCCTTTTTTTGAGATATTTTCCACTTAATGGTAGTTTTGAAAGTTTACATGTGTTTTTATATGTAGAAAACATTCTTATATTAAAAGGTCTTAATATTGAGCTATAATAACACCGAAATAAAATGACAAGTATTTAGCTCTGGAATTCTTCAGCAGTTCCACAAGTTCTGCAGAGATTCTTATGAAGAAATAACCTCACTCCAAAGAGCATGAGAGAGAGCTCAGATGAGCATTTGTTGTATCTGAATATTTTTTTAAGTGTTCCCTTGACAGTAAGATTTATGCCTTCAGGATAATAAAGTAAAAAATTATTTGGCAGTGGAATTATGTAAATGCTTTCTTATTGCAATTGATAAGAAAAGGCAATGCTTCAAAAGTAGAGGTGGCTTACTTACAGAGCATGTCAATATGTATTTTTTTTTCCTTTTAGACTTCATAATAATAGTAAAAAAATATATTTTTTCCAAAATCTAAATTAAATGTCTCTTTTTTCCCTAGACATTGAGAAGAATTAATGTACTTTCTTTTTAAATCCTCTTCCAAATGTGAAGTCTGTGATCGTGTCTAGTGTCCTTTGGATCAGACTTCTTTAGCTCCTACAGCATTTCTGCATGGATAATGTTTGCTAGTCAGTATTACTGTATGGACAATGTTTTTGAAACATCTGATAATTTGATGTCCTCTTTTCTGGACTATGCTGTTGGTTCAGATTCTCAAATTATGGTGTCCAAATCTCAATGCAGAATTTCTGTGTAGGATTTATCAGTACCTAGCAAAGTAGAAGGATTTTACACATTACAAACTTGCTTATACTTTGCAGTTTGGTGTTTATCTTTCTTATAACTTTAGGACAAGGTTGGTCAATGTTCACCTTTTTATCCATTTTAATCACAACCTTTTTCTGCAGTATTACACCTGGCCAGCCATTTCTCATCTTGGATTTATGTATCAGATTATTCGCACCTAAATACAGAATTATTCATTTTACGTTGTTGGACTGTGGCCTTCTATTTTTGACCAAGTCTCCAATTTGTCAAGATTATTTAACATTTTGATTCTGATATCCAGTAAGTCCATCCCATGTGGGACTGTCCACAAATTAACAAACAGACTTTCTGTGCCTTCATCCACGTTGCTAATGAAAATATCAAATAGAAGAGACCTAGAAAGAACCTCTGGATCTTACTCAGTACATGTTTTAGTTTTGACAATTGATAACTACAGTCAAGGAACAAATTTTCAAGTTTTCTTCTCCCATCTGAAATGGTTTAATCTCTCTATGTCACTTATTGAGACATCTGCTACTTCACATGTATGAACAAATGTTTATAAGGTTTGATATTCTTTAATTTAGATTGAAAAAAATAACAACAGATATTTTGATCTTATTTATTCCTGAAAAATCTACACTGGTTATCATCTCTTTCTTGGTGTATAAGTGCTTGCAAATTATTTCATTGAATGATAACAGCTGCCTGCATTCCTCGTGTACTTCCTTCTAGTAAAAGCGTATGCTTCTTTTTCTTCTGGTCTTCTAGAACCTTTTCCTATTCTCTATAGTTTCCCGAAGAAAATGGATCTATATCCTAGGTACTCCTGTGTGAATTTCACCAGACACTACTGATTTGAAAACATCTAATTTATGTAAGCACTCTCTAAACTGCTATTTCCCTTTTTTACTACTCTGTCCTTTACAGCTAACTCATTTTGTGAAGACTGAATTAAAAAGACGTTAAACATGCTGCTTTCTAAGCACTAGCTTTTCTTTTCTGCTGAGTAGCAAACCATCTTGTCTGCCATTTCCAGACATATTTTTAAAGAACCCATTTCTATATTACTAAGTCACTGGATTTTTAAAATATATTTTGCTTGTCGCTAATTACATGACTTGACTTAAATTTTATGCAATTCCCTTACTTCCCTCCAGCTTAAATTTTCAGTACTTTTCCACTTTGCAGGATTTCATAATACAGCTCAGCTGATCTATCATGACCATACTAGCTTTATACTGCCTGAAATAGTTTATGCTTGTGCCCTTGATGCTGTTTAAATAACTCCTGACTGTCCTAAACTCTATTTTTCCTTGTATTTTAGATGGAAACTTCTCCACTGGTTCTCTTGCTTTATGAATTTTGCCCTTGTAAAGCCTGTTTTTTGTCCTGTTCCCACTTGTTATGCTGCAAGAAATGCAGACTCTGTATGGTCATTGCTCAGTTGTCTTCTGCTTTCACATTCTCACCAATAGAATAATGCCAGAAAGGAAACATTTCTGAGACTGGGTCCACACGTTGACTTCAAAGGAACTATCCTCAGTGAACAGCTCTTTCAGGGCCAGGATCCAAGGTCTCTTACTATAGCTAGAATACCGGTCTAGAGTGATCCTTCTGACGTCTGTATATAGATTTTAGTCACAGAAGCATACTGTATGTACCTCCATTAAAAAAAGAAATTTAAGCTGGAGTTTTAAATTTACCAACATTTCTAGGCTTTTCTCCTTATTTTGTAAAGATCAAATTTTGCTTTGTATTTTACAAGAAATCTTTTCTAACAAAAATATAAATATGTGCTACTAAGAGTGACTGAGTCTGTTTTCCCTGAAAATTGAACTACTACAAATATAAACATTTTTATAAACTTGAAATGCTAGTTTTTTTGCATTTGAAATCGTCTCACAGGCAGAAATTATATTTTCAACATACTTTCATTTTTTAAAATGGAAATAAACTAATAGAAAAAGGGTTGCATAAGTTGAATTTCTACTAAAAGCACATGACAATGTTTTCTCCATCCTTTCACATTCCTAATTGTATCGTAAAATTATTCACCAGAGGCAAATACTACAAGTGTAAATTGTGAAGATCTTACTTTTATCTGAGAAGAAAAATAAGTTCTGATACACAACCTTTCACTGTTTTTGACTGAAGAGATTTTTTTCCCTCTTTTCTGTCTCCCCCTCCTTTCCCAAAAATAATGAATAACTCTAGGGAATAATTTCTTTTCATAGCTCAATCACACAAAGCATCTCCTTCATAATATTTTTAGAAACAAGTTGAATTTTTTTCAATGCAGGTGAAAAAATTAAGCCCAATGAAGACACTGGAAACTTCTATCAACTGTGTCCAAATTTAGAAGATGAGCACAAGGCAGACACTGACAGCAAAAATCACCCTTGAGGATATTTAGAAGAAAATCTATCATCTGTAAAACTGAATTATAACAGCCATTAGCTACCAGGGATGTATTCCTTGTCAATTTTCCAAAAGAGAAAATATATTTACTAAAAAGATAAACTATGACTGTCAGGTTGAAAAAAAATACCAAAAAAACAAAAAACCCAAAACAACAGCAACACCTAAAAGCAAAAAAGAAAACCAAACATTCTTATCATTGGCAAGCTCAGTGACTAAGAAGATATTAACAGACTAGCCCAGTGGGATGATTTGCAAGGCTGTTGAGTACTATGGTCTAAATATCTGCTTACGAAAGAGACTACCTTTTTTTTTTGTACAGTGAAAAAAAATCACCCACTTTAAAGTCAGAAAGTTTTTTGTTTAAAAAAATAGATGTTTTTGATATCTCCAGTACTTCATATAGTAATCATGACATTTCAAACTGCTCATTTTCAGAAATTTGTATATTTCATTGTATAACAAAAGATCTCAGGGAAGTGGAACATTCTCATTTCTGTTAATAGCTACCAGTATAAAGCTATTCTGTTGACAAATAATTTATTTATGAAAATTGTGTCATGGAAGCTACATATATACAGTGAACTCCCATTTAATGCTAATTTCTGCTTTAATTCTCTCTATTCTAATATGCTATTCAGAGTTAGCATTGAACATTGGATGAAATAACGGCCATCCCTATCTAAAGCGATTACCTTAAAACGTCTTACTAAACAAATACATTATGTATGTGTATATTATATATATTTATACAATATATATAAGGAAATCATGTTCAGTGTAGCACTGAACAGTATTTCCTTATTTATGCTTGAACTTTTATTTAAATTGTGTCAAGTAGAAACTCCAATTCACTCAATGAGACACCGCAGGAAATAAAAAATTGTCCTTTTCCCAAATTGCCTGTAGTCCACAAAAAATAACTGTCAGGTGCTTCATATAACTTGAAGCACAAGACAGGTAGGAAGTATTTACAGATATTGTGAAAAGTAGAAGTCACAGAGCATCAGCTGGATTATTTGAAACCTGGCTTGATTAACTAAGAAAGCTCCAGAGACTGAGAGATTCCTAAACAATAACAAGATAGAGACAGTTTCTTGAACAAAAACATTAGAGGTAGGAAAGGAAATTAGTTTTCCTTGTAAGAAATACTCCTTTGGGAAGGCAAGGGAGGGAAATCCTATGTTAGTCCCTGTACTAAATCTCGAAGAACACATTTAATTTTCTCTCACTCAAAACCAGCTGAAGCAAAACATTCCTCAAAGCCCATTTTTGGCTGGAAAAGAGTAAGGTGAAGATCTCAAGAGACTTTCAATGAGGCTGATGTGAAAACCACAGGCACATGAGTGTGACAGGACTTCATTGCTTCAAAAGGTTTTCACAAGTTGGGGCGAGACTTGAATACCTGAAGTAAACGAAGCAGCCAGCAAGATTTACAAAACTGAATCAGAATATATTACCAAACTAAACCCAAGAAGGTATCATGGTCAGTGACTGCTCCTTTGTCTATTTTAGCTGGTGGGAATCACCAGAGAAAACAGTACAGAGGATGAGTACCTACCTGAGTATGCAGGTGGGTGCATGTGCACTTTAAGAATGCAAGAGACGTTAAAGGAAAAAGATCATACAAAAGAAGAAAAGCATAAGTTGTTCATTATCAAGGTAATGGTGCTAAGATGAAGATATTTAGTTGTTCTATTCTGGCAAAATTAAAAAAAAAAAAAAAGAAAAGTCTATTAGCTTGTGCGGAGCCTTGTAAGAATTTCGTATATGCTTATGCCCATATTGCTACATACCCATGTCTACAAGCTTAGACAAAGCCAGCAAAATCCCTACAGAGAACTAAGACACAGGTGCACAAATGCAAAAGAATTCTGTATTGAGTCTGAACACTGGTTTATATGGAAAGTTGGTGCATGTCTTTAGTTGCTGTATGTTCTTTTACATCTACACTAAATAGAATAATAAATAAAGATTTGTTTTAGTGAGGTTTATAAATTTACGATGTGGCTGGATTCCACTATCCGCAAGATATAAGCCATCTCTGAATGTGGAGACTGAAGAAGTACAGTTCAGTCCTTTGTGTCTGTAAAAACAGCTACCCATTGAGCCAAATTTCCTCAGCCCTGAGAAGAAAAATCAGCAGGGATAAGGAATGTGTTGGCTTAAAATGCTTTTAACTGTTAGTCTGGCAATGGGGTGTGTTTATAATGTTTGGCTGTACCAAACTGGGCCAGCCTATTGCCAGTGTAGCTCAACATGTTAATTACAACCGTAGAATAAAATACTAATGAGTTTCACAGGAGAAAAAGAAATGCAGATTAAAGCAGAAACTGAACTGTTCGTGTGTGCCACAAAAAATATGATCTATGTAACTCTGGACAAAAAAAGTTCCTTTCAGAGAATAAAGTCCAACAGATACGCTTATACGAACACTCAGAGATGTCTGCAATATCAGAAAATCTTTCAGGTTGATTAATATTTTGATGATATTGACCCAGATAGACTGCAATATATATAGAGTTTATAAAGAACACTGATTAGCTCTTAGAAAGCTGAAGAACTTGGAATGTCTTTTACATGCCTTGATAATCTGCTTCAGAACAAACCAGGATGAAATATAAGTTCATAAACCTTGCTGATATCAAGGCATCTATAAGTCCCACTGTTCTGATGGAGTTTATCTACTCAGCTGAAACACTTAGAGCCATGGAAGTTACAGGCTCTGTTAGAGCAGGACTCAATTCCAGTAGTATGCTGTACTACTTTGTAGTAAATTTACTTTTTGTTCCCACATGTCCATTCAAGTGGAGAGTTCAGGAAGAAACTCAGTTTGTGAGAAGTTCTACTTTTTTTCTTTTTTAGTTTCTTAATCTCTGCCTCCAAACATCTCCATATACATGGCCAATTAGATTTCTTCAAAACTGCATTATTCTCAGTGAGGCAATACCTGAATAATTATCATTCTTTGCAGCTGGATTTGACAACTAGCAACCTCAGATAAGATATGTTTAACTCTAAGTGTGACTGCTAATGTTTAATGTGGTATTGGTTCTGCTGATCTAAAGACTATGATACAATGTAATAAACACATGTAAAATGACAATCATTCCTTACCTCCTTCTTCAAAACAAATTATAGAATATTTAGGGTATATATACCTGCAAATTCTCCACCAATATAGATTTAATAAAATTTTATAACTAATTACTAAATTAAATGTCAAAGTCAATATGTTGAGAATAAATTAGAGAATTACATGAATACACTTGAGTATTGAAATAAAATTCTAATCGGTTACATGTTTTCAAGTTCTCAATGTGCCACAGTTTTTTTTATGCTAATTAGAGCTATGTGTATAATGCGGCAAAAAAATGTTTGCTATCTGTTGCCAAAACATATCTCTCATTAATCTGATCACTTGATTATATATGTGGAAGGAAATTTATCAAGTCAAAACACTAGTTTTTCATTTTTAATTCTTTCTTTAATCAAGCTAAAAAAACATAGCTCAAATTTGAAGCTAAGCAATTTTTTTAATTCAATGGCATATCAGCTTTTTTGTAATTGCCTACAAAGAGATAAACTGTGATTTATACATTTTTGCTGGAAATATTCAGTGCAAAATAGAATTTTTAAAAGTATTTGGTGTGTTGACAAAATAAAGCTAAAATTTCAGCCAGAAAAGGGACATAATTTTCTCTGTGCATGCAGAAAGATAGAAATAACACTCTAAAATAATCAGAAAAAAAATACTTTACAATGTGATTTACATCATCATTACTAGATTCGAGAATCATCAACTTAATGAGCCACTATCAAAGTAGTTCCTTGTTGTGTTAAATCAGATGCGGGAAGAATATCACAAAGAAAATAGTAATCCAGGTTTTCCAGTCTCTTTAGGTCTCAGAAGGACAAGGCTGCATGATTCACCTCTGAACACTAGTATAGAGCTTGGTTATGTTATGGGGGGGATTTTTTTTTAAATAATTTTCTTGCAGATTAAATATGTAATAACAACTGGAACATATTTCTGCAACAAGGGGAGATACCTCAACAAATTCCATTACCACAGAGCTATGCAATTTCATCCTGATATACTTGTTGCCCTACAAAGCACCGGTAGCAATTTGGACTTCACTTGATATCCTTTGAAGCCCAGTGGCCTGACTCAATTTGGTAAAGCAAAATTTCATACAGCAAACTTCCTTCCCACATGCAAAAATTCAAGAGCATTTCCTGCTTGATGCTAACCAACAGAAGTAGAACATGAGAGGAAAAAAAAATCTTTCTTGCAATACACAAGAAATTAACAAATGTTTGGACAAGATATTATCTGAAGGTTATCTTAAGTTGTAACGTTACAAAAGCCATATCATATGCTATGTTTCAAGCTCTTTCGTGTATGGAAACTTATGCCATGGGTTTTTTTCAAGGATATAACCTTATAGTAGAATTATAGTTTTTGCATTATTTAAAAAATCTGTAGATATATGGATTATGAGAACAGCATCATTTCATCTTGTAATTACATTTACAAGTCATTCCTAATAAAATTTCTCATTTGAGGTTAAAATACCAAAACCTCCTGGGATTTGAGGAACGTATTCTTACAGTGTTTTAATTCAGAGGTCATATCCAAAGGTTAAAATGACCTAAAACTTTGTACGGAATTTCTCATACTGATTGTTACTGTGTCAGTCATAAATGTTACTTGCAAAGAAAAAGGAAAAATAACCCTTTCTATTTGCTGACTGTCAGGTAGGTACGGAAGCATGAAGAAAAAGTTAGTTCTCATTTTGTTTTATTCTATTTAGTACTTAAGTGTACTATCCATGGTTTTTTTACAATAACATTTCAGAAAATGACTTTGCAAGGTTTACAACCTTTATAACTTCCTTATATTTCAGAGTTTGCTATCATAAGTAAGATACTTGCTTTTCAGTTTTGCAGGGGAAAGGGAAATCTTTTTTGAGTAAAACCTGCAAGATAATGGCTCACATGGTCATCTATGTAGCTAACTATTTAAAAAGATTTTTTTTTCTTAAACACAAACTTGAATGAAAGGCACAGTGCTAAAAGTAGCTAATTTATATTAATAATGTATTGGATTTTTGTGGCAAGGTTTTGGTAGCGGGAAGGCTAAGGCGTGGCTTCTGTGAGAAGCTGCTAGAATTTTCCCCTATGTCTGACAGTGCCAATGCCAACCAGCTCCAAGATGGACCTGTCGCGTTAATTTGGCAGAAAATAAACCCCCTTGCTTTCTAATGCTCTTCACTGAAGTGAGAGGCTAGGTGCGGCTAGGTTTAAATTCTGAGTGATGTCCAATTTGCCACTACCAGTCCAGTCGCGTTTAATACGTATATTAAAATACCACTATTCTGGATACACTAATAGCAGTCTGCACCTTCAGTCCAGTCGTGCTCATGAACTAGCATGGCCACATTCGGTCGCGTTCAGTGAGAAACTGTGACAACTGGCTACTGAAACAGTGCAGTTTTATTTGTGCAACAGATATATAGGTTTTTTGAATTGCCGGTGATAGTGACTGTCTGCAAGAAAGCACGTGCAAATATAAAATGCGTGAAAAGATTATAAATAATACAGCCTGGCTATAAACATTAGGGAGTAACTATTGCCGAGAAAAGCACTTAGTTTAAGTTTTACCCAAGGCGTCCCAAGGGGGGGAGAAGCAAGGCTCAGCCCGTCGGCCAATCCTGGTTGTCGGAGGCAGTCTGAGGTGGAGTTTCCCTTGACTTGCTCACGGTGTTATCTTCTTTTCCTTCGAAGATCTTCTTCTCCAAAAATCCTCCATTTCCCTGGCTATTTTTATATCCTTTCTACCTTTAAGGTCAAGTTTGAGTGACTATAGTCATACATACCTTTTATCAGCCTGAAGAAGAGAAGGCTGCGAGGGGACCTAATTAATGCTTATAAATATCTGAAGGGTGGGTGTCAGAAGGATGGGGCCAAGCTCTTTTCAGTGATGCCCAGTGACAGGACAAAGGGCAATGGGCACAAACTGAGGCACAGGAAGTTCCATCTGAACATGAGGAAGAACTTCTTCATCTGAGAGTGGCGGAGCCCTGGAACAGGCTGCCCAGGGAGGCTGTGGAGTCTCCTTCTCTGGAGATATTCAAGACTCGCCTGGACAAGGTCCTGTGCAGTCTGCTGTAGGTGACCCTGCTTCGGCAGGAGGGTTGGACTAGATGACCCACAGAGGTCCCTTCCAACCCCTACCATTCTGTGATTCTGTGATCCATGGTGGTAGTGCCTCTGTGTCAACACATTTAAGAAGGGAAAAATACTTCTGTGCATCAACAACTGCAGCTGTAAAGAGGAGCGAGAATATGAGAGAGAAACAATTCTGCAGACAGCAAGGTCAGTGAAGAAAGAGGGAGAGGAGGTGCTCCAGGTGCCAGAGCAAATATTGCCTTGCAGCCGATGGAGTTCCATGGTGGAGTGGAGACCGCCTGCAGCCATGGAGCACCCCACAGAAGAGCAAGTGAATGTGCCTGAAGGAGACTGTAGTAAGCCCATGCTGGAGCAGGTTTGTTGGCAGGACTTTTGACCCTGTAGGGGACCCACACTGGAGCAGTCTGTTCCTGAATATTTGCAACCCATGGAAGCAACGCATGCTGGAGCAGTTAGTGAAGAATTGCATCCCGTGGGAAGGACTCACACTGGAGAATTTAATGGAAAAGTGTCTCCCATGGGAGGGAACCCATGCTGGAGCAGGGGAAGAGTGTGAGGAGTCCTCCCCCTGAGGAGAAAGGAGTGGTGCGGGCAAAGTGTGATTGACTGACAGAAACCTTCATTCCCTGATCCCTGTGCCACTCGGGGGGAGGAGGCAGAGAAATAGGGAGTCAAGTTGAGCCTGGGAAGAAGGGAGGGGTGGGGGAAAGTTGATTTAAGATTTGGGTTTATTTCTTATTAACCTACTCTGATTTGATTGGTAATAAATTAAGTTAATTTCCCTGAGTCAAGTCTGTTTTGGCCATGGCAGTAATCGGTGAATGATCTCTCCCTGTCCTTATCTCAATCCATGAGGTTTTTGTTATATTTCTTCTCCCCTGTCCAGTCAAGGAGGGGAGTGATAGAGTGGCTTTGGTGGGCACCTGGCGTCCAGTCAGGGTCACCCCGCCACAAATGATCGTCAATATTGGCATGCAGCAAAAGGGGAGAAATAAACAGAAAGAAAGATTAAAAGAAGAGAAAAACAGAGAGGTAATAAAGTTTAAAATAACAAATAAGAAAGAAGAAATCAGTGCATATCAGTTGATGATTTAACTGAAAAGAAACAAGGAAATTACTAAGACAAGTTTCTTGCATCATCTGGTTTCAGGTGGAATATAATCACGCTTTTAAAGCAAGTAGGGCTGCACACTGCCAAGGTCCCTGAAATTGTGCCTTGTGCTCTCACAGAAAGCTGCCCTAAACCATGATCCCTTTCATGTAGTATTTTACAAGGTGGAGCTTTATCTGTTCGTGCAAATGCCTGTGGCTAGATATAGAGCAGTGTCCTAAGTGGTGGTGGGACCTGGGTACTGTTGCTCAGCTGGCCGTACTGCTGAACTCTTGTTGCAGATGTGACGATGGAAATCTGGTATGGTTTTGGGCAGTGCCAGCTGGCACCCTCCCAGATGTACTCATCATAGGCAAGTTTGAGGGGTTAGTGAAGGTCAGGGATCATTCCTAAAAGGTTGAATGCAGTTGTCTCATTTCAGAAGCTGGGACAGTTTAATCCTATAGTCACGGCCAGACTCTGGAAGTTGGCATAAGCACCAGAGAAGAGGCTGTTTTCTGTATTGTTTACTACTATAGATAGAAAATACTTTCCCTGTATGCAGAACTAGATTTTCTGAAAAGCACTGGAGTAGTAAAGTCATTTGGTTTGTTTGTAATATTTCCAATAATGAAATCTTAACAAGCTCACCCTGTGTTTGCTCTGTGCTTAGGGGAAAACTAACTGTCTCACAGAGTACCATGAACATGATATATATGATATAATTCAAGCACATTACATGTTTCGGTAAGAACCATGTTAATTGGGACCATGTTCCTAGTTTCAACATCTCTTCTCCAAAGACAGAATTATAATTTAGCTACAGGGAGATCATTGAAAGAGCAGTGAAAAATTACGCTGATGCAGAACTGCCATATTTTTTTCACTGAAAATCAAAAAGGGCTAAAGCCCCAAGTAAAAAAGTGGAGGATTTCAGCATTTCCATATTAGCAATTCATTACTCCAAACAATGTGCAAATCAAGAACTATACACTGAAGGTGTTTATGAATAATTTAAAACAGTAAGTAATTCCAAGCTTTTTGCAGTTTGAGAAAGCACAGGTTATGGTAAAAAAAGGTTAATTACCTAGGTCCCCAGGTATAATTTTCCATAAAATGCAGAGTTCTAACTTACCAATATTTTAAAGAATTTCAGAACAAGGGGTATATTCTATTAAGTTGTTTTATTGAAGACTCTGAAATTTATTCTTAAATGCCTCCTGGTTTACACGAGAAAACTTTATAAACTGCCTCCAACTGCTGTAGATCAACTCTTATAGGAGAATTGTTATTCTACGAATTTACAATACCTTTCACAACTCAGTGTTAACCCAGGATAAACCAGGGCCTCTGAGAACTGTAGAAAAGATCATGGTATCATGGACATAAATCAACATTTTAACTTAGGTTTGCATGACCTTTTTCATCATTTTCAAATATATTAGTAAGCTTCCATGTAATTTTTCCTCATTATATTTCCTGTTATATTATTGTCCCCACATATTTTTTTATGTTTGTGTTCATGTTTATGCATAGATGTACTTACTAACACAGTACAAATAAAAAAGTCTATTGCCAAAAAACTGTGAAACATTATTTTTCAACTGTAATGTTATATTTCAGGTGTTGACATAAACCTTTATAAGTTACTCATAAATAGATCTACTGTTTTATAGCAAGATGTATACAGAACTTGTTTCAGGAACAGATTTGTCTCAAAGATTGTTAACCACCTCCTGACTTTGCTGAAGTTTAGAGAAAAAAGATAATAAAACTTTGCTGAGTTAGCACATACTATTTAAAGATGTGTAACAGTTTTTACAGATAACAAAAATCTTTTTGTTTTGAAAGATAAAAAGAAAAGTGGTTTTATTTGAACTCCAGCTAATATTCTTACAACATAAAAAGTCTGATCTACTGAGAATTTTCTATTCAAATAAGTGAGTTCAATTATCGCTGTGGAAATGAGGTGACATTCAAAGTTGATATATGGCAAACCCACATCTGTCAGTCTTTATCTGAATGTCAATAATACACTTTATTCCAATGAGAGGAGACCTTGCCTTAGGAAGAAAAATTCTAAGCCTGTCAAAAGACAATTTCTTTTACAGTAAATGGAAGATCATTTACCCACATTAAAGATTTCCTATCTGTGGTATTTCATGTATAACATCTGGGTTTAGTGGAATGCTTTATTTTTTAATTTTACTAATGGGGTATAGAGCGGTGAGGAAAAAATCATGCAAAAGGAAAGAGGAACAAAGAGATAAGGAATCATAACTGTGGCAGTTCGTCGTAAATGTAGTAGATCTTACCAGTTCATTTGCAGCTGAAACCAATTTCAATATCTCCACATAAGGAAGAGAAAGAACCCACAAGAAATCTTTTAAGTACTGGGCGTAAGGCAAATGCTCAGTTAACACAATCATAAATGTTAAGCAATCTGCATGTAAGGTTTGTAACTTTGTGCTTTTTATCTAAAAGACTAAACAATATCCCCTTCCTAGACCCAGAAGTTTCTGAAACAGTTTCTGTTCCTGGCTAAGCTGAATTTTTTAGTAAATCATCCTATTTCCCTGCCATCTTTTGCAAAGGAACACCAGTTCTGACACTTGGTGAGGTGGATGGACCCAAGAAGGACAAAAGTCAGAACTGAGGTATTCAGAGTCCCAATGGTCAGGAAATAGGATGAGAAAACAGATTAGTCTCTTCTTCTTTTCTTCTTTATCTTGCTTCTGTTTAACAGTATAAAACTATGTTCTTGCAGCTGTAGTATGACAAGCACGTTTCTAAGAGATTATAGCTCTTATTAGGCTCCCCAGTTTTCATATCGCGAAAGGTAATTCATGGGTCAAATGGCAGAGACTGAGCAAGAGTCCACCTTTCTCATAGAAAGAGTAAGTCTGAATAAATTTCGTACTTTTAAGCTAATATCTGTGGAGAAAACCACCATAAGTGCCATGCTTGCCAAGACTGGAGGGATTCTGAAGGTGAATTTTATGCTGCTCCGATTATTATTATTACTATTATCATTGTTACTATTCTTTATAACTTTCACTGTACTTTATAAGAAGCAGGCATTCTACTGGTCCTTTTCAGTTTCCAACTTTTCTGCTTGGTCATATGTTTGAATGTATGGACCAAAGACTTTTAAAACAAACTTTCCTAGATAAGGACTTTACAGCAGTTCTTCTTGATATCGGTAGGATAAGATCTGGTTTAATTCTCAGGCATCCTTCCCTAAGGATTCTCAGCATACAATTTTGGCTGGTTTTAGCATCACCATTTTTCTATACATTGGACATTCTTCACTAGGATCTACTTAGATGGTATTTGAGGACTCGATTGTATACATATCTGTGACAGTTTTATTAACTATAGAAAAGCATTTTAATATGGAAATTGCTAAGGATTTCATTAGTTCCAACAAGGCAAAGTGATTCTGTATATACAAAACAGATATTGTGTTTCAAAAATGTTAAAATATTGAAAGAAAATCATATTGATTGTTTTAGGTATGCAAAAGTTTATGTTGACAGGTTTATGAGGAAATATGCAATATACACACGTATAACAAATGCATTTGTGTTTACAGTCTTTTAAAAAAAAGAGTTGCAGTAATTAATTATCTGTTTCAGTTCAATTTGCTTTCTATTGAGAGCATGTCATGCTGTTTTATAGTACTTAATAAAATCTAATCCATTAGACAATGTGATAGAATCTTATATACTGACTTCAGGCCCCCTTTGGTTCTAAAACCAATTTATATGTAGATGATACCCATTTCAATTCTCCTCCAAAATAATTTAGTTTACAGTTTCAAATAGTACAAACTAAGTACTTCTTGAAGGCCAACACCAAGTTCATGAACTCTTCATAGTGCTGTTCATGTAAAAAAAGATAATGAAGCCATAAAAAATCCCAGATTTTTTTTTGCAGGGTAGAAGATAAAACCCCACAACATTCATTAATTTCAAAACCAAAGAAGAAATAAGACAACTATGATGCAATTATGGGGCTTGTTCTGAAAATTCATTGCTAGCATATATGGAAATAAAAATTAATAAACAGTGTATCTGGGAAATATTCTTGAAAAGAAATGAGAAAAAAACATTTGTTTTCCTCACGAAGGATGTCTCTGTCTAAACCAGCATTGATTGTAAAAAGGATTTTTGCTTAAAAAGAAATTTGATATAATCAAAACATTGTTTCAATGTTTTTTACCCAACTGTTTGAATGGTATATGTACTTTCTATAAGGAAATAAAAAAAAAGAAACTGAAATAAAAAGGAAATATTTGTGTATAAATAGTATTTGTATTAGTAAGAAAGGCTGCTGAGAAGGAAGCTAGAGTTTTATAGATCATCCAGACTCAAAAGGAGAAAAAAAAACAAACACACCATTGAATCTTAATAATTGCAGGACAGAAAAACTACTTCAGACACAACTGTATGAGAATATCAGACAACATTACTTTGGTATATATGAACTTTACTTATGACAAGCAGAAAACATTAAAAAGAATAAATCTTATATCTCTAAGATAAATTCTCTTTACAAGTGACTAACTTGCTGCTGTCTTTTAACTTCTAAAAATAAACAGTGTTCTAGGGATCTTATATGAACAATCACTATATATCACAATTTTGACCGTTGATTGCTTTTGCTGTTGAATCCATTACCAGAGAAAAGGTCAGAAATCACAATCCCCTATCTAACACAGAGGAGTCCTTTAAAAATTTTGGTCCTGCAAACTGAGAGTTGAAGCTTAAAAACTGTTCCTCTATGCTTGTAAATAGTGAGAAGACAGTAGAAGAAAGAAAATTTTGACTTCTATTTCAAATTTTATACACAAAGTGCTTCTAGAAATTAGAAGCTGAGATAAATTAGCCAACGCAATTGAAACTGAAAATGTATTTTCTGTAATTATTACTTATTTATGTCTAAATTGTAGTTATCATGCAGCCATACTAAAACATGTCTGAACCCGAGAGTACTGTTCTCAGAGGGAAATGTTTTATTCAGAACACATCTAACATTTTGCTTTACCCTTGGGGTCATTACCTTATAAATAAATATATAATAATAATGCTGGCAATATTTTAACAAATACATTCAAAAGTAAAAATTCCTATATTGTGGCCCAAGTATCAGAAGACAGGCATGGTATTAGCTCAGTTCTTTCTGAGGGATTCACCTCATGTTTAGAGATTTCAAAATCTGAGAACTGAGCTTATTTTAGTCATCCTAAGCTCCTTTGCAGCTGAGAGGGAGATAGAGCAACCTGCGTTTAGACTAAGAATTTTGCTATAAAGATGGAATTTCTGGTATAAAAATATAGCAAGCCTGCCTGCTACTAACAAAACGTCACTTGACTGGAAAGCAAAGCACACACTTATCTAGCACTTGATAATGGCAATATAGGTAACAGAGAACAAGTTACAGCACCTGTGAGAGAAAAGCTAGGTGTGTTTCTAGATACTGATGGTACGATCTATTTTTCTCTCTTTTTGTCCCCTGATTCATTTACAAATTTCTAAAACATTTTTTATTATCTTTTTTAATTAGTAGTTCTTCATTGGACTTTTTCACGTAAAACATTTGCCCCTGGTATTGGTTTGCGTGGCAAGATTTTGGTAGCGGGGGGGCTGTAGGGGTGGCTTCTGTGAGAAGCTGCTGGAAGCTTCCCCCGTTTCTGATAAAGCCAGTGCCAGCCAGCTCTAAGATGGACCTGCCGCTGCCCAAGGCCAAGCCAATCAGCAATGGTGGTAACGCCTCTGTGATAACATATTTAAGAAGAGGAAGAAAAAAAACTCTGGGATGAAATGGTGAAATGGCAGGGTAGAGAGAGGAATGAGACTATGTGAGAGAAAAAACTGCAGGCACCAAGGTCAGTGAAGAAGGAGCTGGGGAGGGGGTATACGAATTGTTGGAGCAGAGAGACTTCTCTTGCAACTCCTGACGAAGACCATGGTGAGGCAGATTGTCCCCCTGCAGTCCATGGAGGTCCATGCTGGAGCAAATATCCACCTGTAGCCTGTGGAAGGGACCGCACGCTGGAGCAGGTTTGCTGGCAGGGATTGTGACCCCATGGGGGACCCACACTGGAGCAGCCTGTTCCTGAAGGACTGCACTCCATGGGAAGGACCCATGCTGGGGCAGTTCGTGAAGAGCTGGAGCCCGTGTGAAGGACTCACTTTGGAGAAGTTTGTGGAGAACTGTCTCCTGTGAGAGGAACCTTCAAGCTGGAGCAGGGGAAGAGTGTGAGGAGTCCTCCCCTTGAGGAGGAAGGAGCGGCAGAGACAATGTGTGATGAACTGACCGTAACTCCCATTCCCCATCCCCCTGCGCCGCTTGGGGGGAGGAGGCAGAGAAATGGGATTGAAGCTGAGCCCGGGAAGAAGGGAGGGGTGTGGGGAAGGTGTTTTAAGATCTGTATTTGTTTCTCACTATCCTACCATGATTTGATTGATGATGAATTAAACTCCTTTTTCTCCCCATGTTCAGTCTGCTTTGTCAGTGACAGTAAGTGGTGAGTGGTCTCTCCCTGTCCTTGTCTCAACCTTCAAGCCTTTCATCATATTTCCTCTCCCCTGTCCAACTGAGGAGGGGGAGTGATAGAGTGCTTTTGGTGGGCACCTGGCATTTATCCAGGCCAAACCAAAACAACTTTTGGTGAGCCAGCCAGGAGTTGAACCAAGAATCTAGAAGCCATTCTAAAGCCTATGCCTGTGAAGTGAAAAAGAAGAGGGTCCAGAAAGATTTCTCAGGGCTTATTTATGACATTACCAGATTAATTGCACTACTGTTTAATGGAATAAATATTCAACTACTTTTGCAACGGTCTTTCAATTAAGTAAACGCTCCACAACCAATTTAAGTGTCAGAAGAATTGGACTGAAAAGAGATGTTTTTGACTACAAATTAAAGTCTATAGATCTTTTTTTCTCCGCTCCTATTTAAAAAGTAGAATACTGAATTTCAGTTTTGTGAAATAGTTGTAAAGTAGGTTATTTACAAGGTTGTTTTATGAACTGCAGTGTAATTCAAGTGCTTCTCTCCACAGAGAAATAGTTACAGTAGTATCTAGTGGAAACTACAGATTACTGCACATCACCTTCTTCATGCCAGTAAGTCCGTTAAAGCACATTGAAATTCATACATATATTCTCACTATCACTTTTTAATAGCAAAATTGAATGAAATAATAAAATCAGAAAGATGTCATGAATTTCTAAACATATTGTGAAAAACCCCACTTGAATTCCCTGTGTAAGATACTTTTCCTGTTGTTTGAAGTGAAACAACTGTGGTCTATACCTGTGTTTGCCATATATACTTTTTTGTCCAGGATTTTGTCCGGGATTTTTTGATATTTACAATTTCTCACAAGAGTATGAAAATAATGCAAAAAACAATGAAAAATTTAAGTTTGTGAAGTTGGTTCAGCTTCATGCCAGTAACAGGTGGCAGTAAAAATATGAGGCCAGATTGCTAGCTTCTGCAAGTATTAGAATAGCTCAGCTGCTGACAGTGAGTACATGATCCAAGTTCCACAGCTAAGATTTTAGGTCTTATAAGCTGTTTAGAAAATGACTCTGACATTGAGCTAACTTTGTCTTCTTGTCTGCTTCCTTTGTTGAAACAAAGCCACCTATTTGGTTTAATTCTGCCACAGCATCTCCATTGACTTCTGCTGTGAGCTCAAGTGTTTTAGTTCTATTGACTGTAGCAGAGCTACTTGCATGAATAAAAGAAAGTTCTTGCAATATTTCCAAGAAATAAGAATGTTCATTTATTACTACAAAAATAGAACAGCACCTCAGTGTTTACATATAGCTGTCTGAAATTGTTTTTGAACATTGATTCAGCTTACATATGTATAGACACACACATATAAGTTTAATGTAATACTTTGGGGTTTAGCTGTAATGAATTATTCAGAGGTACTGTAACCAAGGTGATGGAATTAGTTAATCAAAAAGCACGAACAATGCTTCTATCTCCCTTGTACAGCCCTGCCCATCTGGACATTAGGTCTGGGAACAGAGGGTTTAGTCCCTAGGTAATCATTAATGTTAAACAATAATGGTGAAGGGGGATTTTTAATAGAAATAGCGTTACCAAATAGTTGCAGGTGTATTTGTGGTACCTATCTATCATGTGAATTAACTGAAGCAAAAAGTCATACATCTCCCCCCAAAGAAGTTAGTTTTAATTAAAACTAGCAGGTGCCTAGAACTGGTCAAGACGACCCGTGCCGCAGGGACAAGAGCCAGAAGAGGACAGAGTTTGCGCAGAAACTGTGATGAAGAGGATAAGCCTTCATTTTGGGACCCCCGACGACCACCACTAGGAGGCACTGCACAAGAGCGGGTGGGAGGAGTGTATGAAAATGGGCTGATTTGGCTATGAAAGGAAGGGCTTATATAATCAGATGAATATGTATATTTTGACCTATATAAACTGCACGGAAAGGGTATGGGGTATGCACGTTCAGTGGAATTATCCCCCGTGCATTCGGCGCCGCAATAAAGAATGCCTGTCTTTTAACACTACATTATTGTTACGAGGTTTTATTCCCGGATTTTCGGTGACAGTACTGTAGCTTCATCTTCTTAACAATGCATTTTGTTACACATTGCAAAACCATTAGTTTAATAGTTCAGACTAAGAGCCCAGATGTTGGTCGAAGCCAGAATACTGTCTCAAATATTGGCTGAAGGTTCGTTTTGAAAAAAGAGCAAGAACATGCCACTGAATAATGAGTCGACTGACTACTCTCTGATTTTGTGACTATTTCCAGCTACTGGAATCTTGTAAGCTGTTGCAGTCTGCCTATTTGGTAATCTTCAGTAGGTTTCTTTTTCTCTTCCAGGCTCCCCTTGTGCGTTCTACACTTCAAAAATAAAATAAAAAAGAAATTCCTTTACCTCTTGTAATCGATGGCCTTGCTGGACTTGTCCAATGCAAGACAAAAGACAAACGGACTGAGGCATCAAGAGCCTAAGAGCTAACAAAGGAAGTAAATAACTGGTGCTTACCTTATCAGACAAAAGTAAGGGGGGATAGCCCATCACTGTAAACTCAGTGATCTGTGGGGCGCCATGGAGGCTGCGCAGCCAGAGATTGCTTCAGAGATTGCTTTGGATAAAGCACAGATGGCCCCCGAATACACATACCAAGATGCCCGCTCTGAAGGCGTGTCACACTGCTGAGTCCCGCTTCTGACGACACGACATTCCATGCCAAGAGCCAATCGATACACAATAATTGACTTAGTCCCACCTCGCAAAAAGATTTCCAAACATATAAAAATTGGGACTTGAAAACTCTCTTTGGGAGGAGGAGCCAAGTGAGAACTTCACCTGACGGACGGGTCGAAGGGCCTGAAACTCTCTTCCCCCCCCAAGAAGGGACGCCTTTTTGGTAAGAGTCGCGCCTCTGACTTTGTCAGACGTACCCCCGGGAACACATTGTTAACTAAAGTGCTAAACTATTACTTTGAGCTCAACTTTTGTAGACAGTGAATTTATCAACGTCAATTCCGAATCTGTGATAACTGTCGCTTGAATAAATTACCTATTGTTTCAACTTTGCGAAACTGTTTCAGTGAAAGTCCTTGGAAGGGCTCTGGCAGGCTAGTTGAATACCAGACTCCCCTTACCCCCCCCTTTAACGCGACACCTCTCTTGTGCATGAAGTCATCTTCCTTAGTTTCTTTTTAACTTGACTACTGGTATATATTGTTGATGTTTCCTAGTGCTTATACTGCAAGACAGTGAACAGTTACTGTTATTCACCCAATGTCACTCACGATTTTTTAGACCAGTGCCATATTCACCCTCCCTCTCACAAGTTATCTCTTTGCCATGAACTCATAATTTGACACACAACTGATTATTCTCCCTTCAGTCAATGCTTTTTTTATGCACTGGTTAAAATGACTCTTCAGAGGATCCCACATAAATGACATCTATTTCACACAGTACATGAGAAATATTAGTATTGCCTGAATAAAGTTGAACTTAATTCTTCCTTTCAAATATTATTCCTTTTCCAGTTTCTTGTAACTGTAGTGAGGAAGTTATCATTTACAGAACAGATGACTTAATTCAACCAGTAAGAGGAATTTCATTTCTGTTTATGGTTAAAGTACTCAATTAAATAAGAGGAGCAAAACTGATAGTAAACAATACATTTCTGTACAATTTAGAGAAAAAAAAAACGTGAACTCATTTCATTTATGACAGAATGTAGGACCAATAAGGAGTGACTCAATTCCAAAAGGAGGAAAAAAACCCCCAGACGCTGAGCAGTATTAGAACTTTTGCTGACGGATGATGTAAAAATGTTCCTTTGAACATACTATATACTGTTTTAACAAGCAACAAAAAGAAATGAAACTGTTACATTTTAGAAACTGCATAAATATTTATGTACCACACGCATTGCTTGGATAGTCTGAAGAAAATTCCTACTAGCATAATTCCTGCGGAACAATTAAAGGCTCAGTTTTGAGATCTAGTGCACTTCCACGTACCTCTGACACTCTCTTCCCCATTTAGAAAAAAGGTTCTCACATATGGCAAATAACTTTCCTTTTTTTTTTTTTTTTTAATATCCTGCATCCTTACTACTGTTTCCAGCATTGGCTAATTTTACCTTATTTTCTTATCTTTTTATAGGTGCTTTCTTGATAGTTTTTTGTTTTGGTTTGATTTGGTTTTTCTTCTTGTGCATTCGGATTTTTTCAGGTCATTCCACATTTAACATTTATCTTGAACTTAATGAAAAATTGGGCATCCCAATATCTGTCATTTTGTAGTCTTTTCCTATGGTCAGCGGACAAAGGCATTTATGAAGACAATATATTTTGACTCTTCTAGGCAAATGTTTAAGGGTGGATTGTCTCTGTTCAATGAAGATAAGAAGATCCTATCTTTGAGTAGATTAAATGTCTAAAGTAAAGGGTAGATGAATCCTACTTCATATGCTTCATTCAGTCCAAACAATGAACATATTGTTTCTAGCAAGTGATACCATTGTTACATGCTGGCTGAACAGATACCACTGTAGATGCAAAATTCAAGATACAAGAGAATTTACATTGTCTGACTTAGGATACTGCACCCTGCTTCTCTTGTGGGCAATTCCAGAGAGCTGTCATAGAATGGAAAGAGATGAACACAGAAATATTACCAGCAACCTGCTCTTCTTTACAGACACAATACATAATTCTTTACAGTGTCACAGCTATGGCATAATCAAATAATAAAATTCAGTAGGCTACATTTTCACCTGTACATTCTTACAGAAATGTAAGTTTAATAGTCCCTTGTATGAAGAAAAAAAATGAAAACAAGGACCGACACTGTCCTAGTTTCTCTCAAAACTCAGAGGTTAAGGTAGGTGAGAAAGGTGAGGTCATATTATCCCAGTACACCATTTTTCATCTGCTTTCACGTGCAATACTTGAGATGTCCAGGCTTAAAGTCTATTCAATAATTCTTCAAGACATTGCAGCTCAAATAGATTTATAATCTACTTGGACAGAAGAAATTTCTCACTATATATTTATGGTGAGTGTATTTTCACCCCAACTAAACTCCATAATGAAAAGACAATGGGGAGCCTAAATCATAGAATCATAGAATCATATAATGCTTTGGGTTGGGAGAGATATTTAGAGGTCATCAGCCCAAGCCCCCTGCAGTAATCAGTGACATCTTCAACTAGATCAGGTTGATCAGAGCCCCGTTCAACCTGGCCTTGAATGTTTCCAGGAATGTGGCCTCCACTACCTCTCTGGGCAACCATTCCAGTGTTTCACCACCCTCATTGTAAAAAAAATTTTTTCTTTATATCCAGTTTAAATCTACCCTCCCTTAATTTAAAACCATTACTCCTTGTCCTGTCACAACAAGCCTTGCTAAAAAGATTTTCCCCATTTTTCCTGTAGGCCCCCTTTAAGTACTGAAAGGCTGCAATAAGGTCTTCCCACAGCCTTCTCTCCTCCAGGCTGAACAACACCAGCTCTCTCAGCCTTTCCTCACTGGAGAGGTGCTCCAGCCCTCCGATCATTTCTGTGGCCCTCCTCTGGCCCTGCTCTAACAGGTCTATGTCTTTCCTGTGCTGAGGGCTCCAGAGCTGGATACAGGACTCCAGGTGCAGTCTCACCAGAGCAGAGTGGAGTGGTAGAATCACCTCCCTTGACCTGCTGGCCATGCTTCTTTTGATGCAGCCCAGGATATAGGTGGAAGAACTGAGGCATCACTTCACTGAGTATCATAATGCCTGAGCCAAAGGTATGTTCCAAAACCCAGGGTCTTGAGCTAGATAAAATGCAAAGGCAGATGGAGAACAGATGTAGGCACCCAAAGCTGGGTAGCTGAGGCAGCCTGGAGCTGCATGCCAACCATTCTTGTTCTCTGTTCTTGATAAATAATCATCCATTGCAATCCTAATCATTCTCTTGATTGCTGGTGAAAACTCCAATCATTAAGCAAGAGACTAGCAATTTTTATGTATGTTACCTCAAACTCCATTCAGGAAGGGAAAGATCAACACCGGAGAAAAAGCTAAACTTGACTAGCTGGGGTGATGCAGGCAGCGCAGGCAGAGGAGGTCCTCAAGCCCACACCCAGGCAGAAGCCACGTGCAGGGTGGGTTGGTCTCATTTCAGGGGGCCTCTGCACACTGATGGACATGGTCACGCTGGGCAGAGCTTGCTAGCCTAGTCGTTGTTTCATACTCAGCCAGAGAGTCAGCTAAGCCCTGAAGAAATTTATCCTGTCCTCTGCTGTTTCTGAGCTTCAGGTCCACTGCTGGCACTTTCCTGAGAGACAGACTGGCTCACTGCTGCCATGATCTTCAATAGCCATGTTGCTTGGCAGTACCCATCTTGTTCTCACCCTCTAGCTGACTAAGTGCCATACTAAAATTTATTGCTGAAATTTAGTTCTGTATTTTGACTATCTCCAAAATTAAGCAATAAGTGAGGGGGTTTTGGCATCTGAATGATAGAATTTTGGTGTTCAACCTAATAAAGGACTTAGCAGCTACAATTGCCTAGGGTTTATTTTATGTTTTGTTTTGTTCTCAGTTTCCTACTAAGCAGATCATTGCCCCCCTGCTCCCCCCAGGGCATTAGAGGTAAAAGATAATTTAAGGAAAATACCTACCTAGTGCCACACCCATTGATCAGTTTTTGTTTCTATTAAAATAGAACTTATGACCACTCAAGAAGTTGACAGACATTCAAATTAAGACCACTCTTTGCTTGTCAAAGAAGCTTCATGAATCAGAGCCAACCAGAGCTAACATTTCGGTGGTAAATGCTGTAAAAGAAGCATGCATTACTAAAACTAATTTAAAATTGCATTAATAAATCACTTGGTAAGCAGCAGTTTATTGACCCTGAAGTGAAGATCTGTCCCTTGAACAAACCATATAGTCATTAAGTCAATACTGTGCCTGAAATTTCATTCCAAAGTGGTTTTTACTCTTAATTTATCTGTCCTTCTGGAAAAAAAAAAAACAAAACACACCAAAAAAACAAACAACCACCCCAAAAAATCAACCCAAAACCACCACCAAAAAAAAAAACCTCAAACCTTTTTTTTTTTTCTTTTAGTTACTGCAAAATGCACAAAAATGTTGTGATTTCTCTACGTAGTATGTAAACATACATACTAGGTCTAGTATGCCTAGTAAGTATATGGTAGATGCATAGACCTTGTCCATAAAATATGTTGCACTGTTCAGCTCATGTCAATACCAAAGAAAAGATAAAAAATTTAGGGAAACAAATTTTAAAAATACCCCTTCATCAGGGGAAAAAATAAAAAGGAACAAAAAGGCAGAAAAACATCTTCAAAACCACTAGCTGTGCTTATCCTATTAAAATGTTTCGCTCGAGTATTTTGAAGTCGAGCATTCTAAGCAAGCTATTGTGAGACTGGAATTAACTTCACTTAAACTTAAAAATCTAAAAAATAAGCATCTACTCAGTCCTGCTTTTGTAGGCACACTCTTTAGTCCAAAAGGTGGCAAACATTCCATCCTACTTGTTCTCCGCTTTCACTTTTGGATTGAAATAGAATCTCACTAACACGGCAATCCAGCTTTGTTTTAGCAGATTAACTAAATTGAGTGGACATACACATGTAGTCCAAATGAACAGATGAAATGCGAATAGTTTTGTAAAACTGGAAGAAAGTGTGGGGTCATAGTGTTATGGGACATTAGCCTTGGCAGACTTTGAAAACCAGTGGATTTCTGCTTCCCGCTCTCATAGATGGAGGCTGCTGCTGTTGTACAGTATGAACACAGAAGATACAAATATGCATACACACACAGAGCACATATGACAAGCTGTATCAGTCATCACAGGTAGGGGAATGAGAATGAGGCAGGTGTCCTGGTGACGGAGGATGCAGAGAAGGCAGAGCTACTGAATGCCTTCTTTGCTTCAGTCTTCAGTGCCAAGGCAGACCCTCAGGAATCCCAGGCCCCGGAGGTAAAAGAAGAAGCCCACAGAGAGAATGACTTTCCCTTGGTCGAGGAGGACTGCGTAAGGGATCACTTAAGCGATCTAAATGCCCACAAATCCATGGGCCCCGATGGAATGCACCCACGAGTGCTGAGGGAGCTGGCAGATGTTATTGCTGAGCCACTCTCCATCATCTTTGAGAGGTCCTGGAGGACAGAAGAGGTGCCCGAGGACTGGAGCAAGGCCAATGTCACTCCAATCTTCAAAAAGGGCAAGAAGGAGGACCCAGGGAACTACAGGCCGGTCAGCCTCACCTCCATCCCGAGAAAGATGATGGAGCAGCTTATCCTGGAGGTCATCAACAAGCAAGTGGAGGAAAAGCAGGTTATCAGGAGTAGTCAGCATGGATTCATCAAGGGGAAATCACGCCTGACCAATCTGATAGCTTTCTACGATGGCATGGCTGGCTGGGTAGATGAGGGGAGAGCCGTGGATGTTGTCTACCTAGACTTCAGCAAGGCTTTTGACATGGTCTCTCATAACATCATCCTAGGGAAGCTGAGGAAGTGTGGGCTGGATGAGTGGTCGGTGAGGTGGATTGAGAACTGGCTGAATGGCAGAACTCAGAGGGCTGTCATCAGCGGCGCTGAGTCTAGTTGGAGGCTGGTAACTGGTGGTGTCCCTCAGGGGTGAGTACTGGGCCCAGTCTTGTTTAATTTCTTCATCAACGACCTGGATGAAGAGTTAGAATGTACCCTCAGCAATTTTGCTGATGACACCAAACTTGGAGGTGTGGTGGATACACCAGAAGGCTGTGCTGCCATTCAGCGTGACCTGGACAGGCTGGAAAGTTGGGCAGAGAGGAACCTGATGAGGTTCAACAAAGGCGAATGTAGGGTCCTACACCTGGGGAGGGCCAACTTCATGCACCAGTACAGGCTTGGGGTGGACCTGCTGGACAGCAGCTCTGTGGAGAAGGACCTGGGTGTCCTGATGGACGACAGGCTAACCATGAGCCAGCAGTGTGCCCTGGCTGCCAAGAAGGCCAATGGCATTTTGGGGTGCATTAGGAGGAGTGTGGCCAGCAGGTCGAGGGAGGTTCTTCTTCTCCTTTACAGTGCCCTAGTGAGGCCCCATCTGGAGTACTCTGTCCAGTTCTGGGCTCCCCACTTCAAAAAAGATGAAGAGCTACTGGAGAGTGTCCAGCAGAGGGCTATGAGGATGATGAGGGGACTGGAACATCCTCCCTACGAGGAGAGGCTGAGGGAGCTGGGCTTGTTCAGCCTGAAGAAGAGAAGGCTGCGAGGGGACCTAATAAATGCTTACAAATATCTGAAGGGTGGGTGTCAGGAGGATGGGGCCAAACTCTTTTCAGTAGTGCCCAGCAACAGGACAAAGGGCAATGGGCACAAGCTGAAGCACAGGAAGTTCCGTCTGAACATGAGGAAGAACTTCTTCCCTCTGAGGGTGATGGAGCACTGGAACAGGCTGCCCAGGGAGGCTGTGGAGTCCCCTTCTCTGGAGATATTCAGGACCCGCCTGGATGCGGTCCTGTACAGCCTACTGTAGGTGACCCTGCTTAGGCAGGAGGGTTGGACTAGATGACCCACAGAGGTCCCTTCCAACCCCTACCATTCTGTGATTCTGTGAGAACAATGCCTTTACCGATACTCATTTCAGCTTAAACAGCATTGAAATAAACAAGAGCAACCCATATGACCAGTCATGCTCCTCCTCTCCAGCACATTCACTCTTCACAAGCACATTCACACTAGTAGGTCTCTCGAAACGTGGTTTAGCTGTTAGGTCCACGTGGTATAACTATGTTGGACCTCTTTGTCCAGCCACTGACTCAGATCTTGGCTTTTTTCTTGTGGATGGTGTCCTCTCACTCCCTGGGTAGTTCAGTTCCAGGTTGGCTAGTAGAACTAAGACATAAACAAAAACATAGAGAGCATAAAGAACACATGCAGACAGGAAAAATAAAGTTCGGAACCTGACTCTTATGCAGGGCTTGGTCATATAATCATGCTGACCAACAAGCTGGTTATACATGATCAAACTCTTATATTGTCCCTTAATTTCCACACACTTATTTCTCTTAATCCTCATACTTTTTCCTCACTTTCCTTTTCTTAATTATTCTGTAATACATTCCACTGACTCACGCAATCCCCTTAAAACATACCACAGTAAGCTTTAAACTGTGCCGTGTAACTTCCCCCCCCCAATATCCCATCCTTTCTTATCAGTTACACAATTCTAGCTGAAGCTCTTCAAGGCTATTCCTTCAATAGCCTATCAGATAGAAACCTGAGCATTCTGCTCTTTGTTATGGTCACTGATATCTACTGCTCCATAGCGCTTGTGGTTTTTTTGCTTTCACGCTTTATTACTATTAACCAGATATGAAAGGAGACATCCTTGTAAGACAGATGTTCTTGTATATGAGACATCAGGTTTGTGGAGCAGAATCAGTATAACCACAGTACATTTTTACTCGAGTGATGCATATGTGGTTTAGGAAGAGAAAGTCTAGCTTACCAGCCAAAACTTTTATTGAGAAGCCTAAGCAAGTAGAAAGAGTAGCTGTTTGAGACATGCCCTATTCACACAGAAGCTATTCTAAAGCGCTCAGTTGTTGGGGGATGTTGGAGCTCCTACAATTTCACCATAGCAACAGACCCTTACTGCCAGAGAACTTTTCATTACCCAATGCAATATATGAAATTAAATCTAACACAGTTCTTGCCACTTCTTTCTAAATCTAAGCCCTATCCATGAAAAATCAGCTGCAGAGGAGTTCTTTAATAAACTTCTCAAAATCTCTGACATTTCTCTATATTCAGGACAGAATTTCTGTATGGGGGGCATGGGCTTCTGTCGTTTATTAAAATTGTAAGTTTTGAAGGTTGATTTGTTTGGTTTTGATTCAATAGGGTTTACTGGGTAAAGGTTGACATTTTGTGAATGTCGTGACCACCTCAGAGGATACCACTCATGTAGATCTCTTGAGCTAGAATTATACCAACTAACATTGGTCTTGAGAGCATGGTAGCCATGGAAACATGGAGCTTCCCATGGTCTGCTAAAATTGCATAGATGGCTGGCCTGCACAGAGCTGCTGTGAGCAGGACCTGAGGTAGCTCCTGAAAAACTAACTGATCTACTTAGGTTTTGGTGAATGCAGCACAGACAACAGCCAATCATACCCCTTCAGCGGACTGAGTATCTGACAGGTTTCCCATTTACAAGCTGACCAAGATATAATACGATGTGGTGTTTACAGGATGTTTCAGAGGAACTACTGCTCTCAGAAATGTGAACTGTAAGAAACACTTTAGCCATATTTAACAAAGCCTGATGACCAAATATAAAAATGTTCCTAAAACTTCTGAAGATGTGTAGTATGGGTCTACATTCTTCTTTGCAACTTACTCCACCTATGTTATTTACTTACACAATATAAAAAGCTCATAACTTTCAATGCTTATGAAAAAAAGTGACTTCCAGAATACTTAAAAAAACATTATCTGATATGGGTAGGTTTTGCACCTTTGTTCCTTTCTCACATGCAGACTATGAACTCAGAAACAGTTGCAGGTAAATTCTGTTTAGAAAGAGTGCAGTAAGTGGCTTTGATTTCTGAGAGTCGATAGATATATAAACAACTAAATGTAATATAAACACTTCTTGCTTTATTCCAATAAGTGATATTTATGTGAGGGGAAAAAAAACAGTTTCATCTTCACATCCCTCTGATTAGAGCTGATACTTTCATTTAGATTCTAGCTAATGAAGTCTCTAAGCTATGAAACCACAAATGCAAACTTTGAGGTGATTAAAGCCTTAGGCCTATTACCATAGAAAACGACCTTATTTAGGAAACAAGAACAATTTGATGATAATGGATTTGGAAAAACAACAGACCAAAGACCTTTCTTAATGTTTATTTACTTTTCTCTGTGGAAACAAGAGTTTGTTTACAAGTATTGTTCTCATTACATATTCTAAATAGTAATGTGTGCGTTTAATTGAACTGCATTTAATTGAATTGCATTATATTTAATTACAGTTAATTAGAATAGCTATTTAGCTATGTGTTCCTACATAGCTCTAATCTGATGCTCAGGCCCAGAACCATGAAAGGTCTGAAATATGCAAAGTCTGACCTAGCCCAATTTTAGAGTAGAGATCTAAAGTGTGTTTTGTTGAAAGTTCAGTGTGAATCTTGGGTACTTAAAATCTATAGAAGCTTCAGTATTTGTTTTGAAGTACCTTAACTCCCAAAAATGTCTGCCCTAGTTAAGGCTTGGAGTCGTTGCCATTTTTGCAATGCTGAGATCTCTATTCTTTTTTGCAGCTCAGCCTGGCCAGAACTCCCAAAGTAAATGATATTCTGGTTCAGGCCAAATCATCCTTACAAGCCCTGTTTTGGCATGTCTAGCATATATTAATAAAATAGTCGTGCACAGAACAGAGAAGCTACAGCTGCTTCTATTAAAAAACAGAGTTAAAAGAATGTATTTTACCCCTTTCGTAAAGAAAACTGAAGGTATATTGCACAGACATGATACCGATGAACTTAATTCTGTGCCCACATCAGCCAGAGACATTTTACAATTATCTACATTTGCAAAATCATACAGGGACAGTAAGTGAAAGCTAGAAGTTAGGCTTTTGTGAGCAAATATTGACACCCTCCCCCCCAACACCTTTTTCTTATGTTAAAAAAAAATAGGGGGGGACAACTAATCAGTAGTGATTAGTGATCACTGTTGTCTGTGCAAGAATATACCATTTGGGCTGAAATTCCTTCCTTCCTCCTTTTACTCTCACAACCCAAAAATATCAGGCAAGGAATTCAGTCTTGTTCTGGGAATTACCAGGCAACCTAGTACTGACATGTCTCTGACAGGTTTTAGTTTCTAATATCTCTATAAAAACTAGATATGTTGTCGCTGATAATTTATGCACATTATATCAAATTAGTATAAAATTACTTCTATTATTAGACAAAAGTTATGTGATTTTTTCTAATGTTTTCCTACCAGATAATCTGTACACAGTTTTAACATTTGAATGATATGGAATCATGAGGAACAAATATGAGATGTTTTACTCATTTTACTTACATCAAGACATAGAAATTGTGGAAATACCGGTATCAAAGACACAAAAAGGAAGAATCAGATGACAGCAAAACACCTACTTAGATTAACTGCAGAATAAAAAAAAAAAAAAAAAAAAAAAAAAATGAGACCATGTGGATTTATGGTATCCTTTACTTTAAAAATAGAAAAAGAAAATATTTAAATTTTAACTTTTTTTCTTTGAACATAGCAGTAACTCCTTAATGCTAAAAGGAAAGAGCTTGAAAATAGTCTTTTTTATGTGAAAGTGTAACAAAACCTGTGTCCTGCATTATTCTTGTTATGTAGATAAACATTTTGCAGTTGGCTGTATTTGGTTAAATGAACATAGCCCAAAGAAATGACATGAAACACCCAGGGCAGAAACCGCAATGGAAAAAGAGCTTTGAATTTATACCATTTTTGAGCATTTGTAGTAAATATACTTACCATAGCCCAAAAAAATCCCAATTTCATAAGCAGTGAATGTGCAAGAAAAAGGGAACGAAAATAAATCAGAATTAATTTTGCTTTTTTAATATGCTACATTTAGAGGTTTTGAAATGTTTATGAACAATCAGAGCTGTAGTGCTAGACAGTGCACAAACATAACTATGAATCAGTCTTATCTAAAAATATTACAACTCGTTCCTATCAGATGAGCAGGAATCCATAGATAACTTTCTAGTTAACATTTCTAGCTTTCCTCTTTATTTTGATTTGTTTTGTTTTTGAAGGACAACTTCTAAAGATAGCATCATCATTTTAACCAATCTTTATATTTCAAGACAGTTTCCTCAGAAGCATGTATTAGTTTTAATTTGCTTATTTAATGCTCTTCCTTTGGAGGTTTCCCAAAAGCCTCTGAAAATATGCATATACTTATGCTGCGTTTGTTGCTTTTTATCACTTTGGAATAGAAACACAGAGAATTTTGAGTCAATTAATGATACTTTCAAGATGAAACTAAAACCCTTGGCATAAGATTTCATCTGTGTGTGATCCAAGGCCAGCTTGGTTTAACACAGCTGTGTGATGTTAATTCAGTTTTGTTGAAAGAATCATTGTGAAGGTGTGAAAAATTATATGAGCTAAAAGAATTAGAGGTAAGAAATGTAAAAACACAGACGTGTAATCATGAAGATAGCAATTATTAGGAGCTTAAAGACACAGGAGGAATAATACTAGCTGGAAGCTATAAAAACTTAAGGAAATAAACAAATAATCGAAAGATGGTAACTTGAAAACATCAATGACCAACATTCTTCAAGGCATGGTGGATCATTCTCCATTGATGATGACTACCCAACCAGCAGAAACTCATTGAATGTCTTGTTTTGGGCTGGTGAGCATGTTAATGTGTAGCCTAGGTGTTTGTTAGTGATTTGGTACCTGCTATATACAATATAATATAAATAATTGCACTTTACACTGCAAAGCTGTACAAATCTTGCCCAAAGTCTCTTAATGTGCTACAAAAGTCACCCAATGAAATTGTCCCAGAGAAGAATTGCAAGATTTCTGCTGAAACTGTGCTGAAGTAATGTGACTTCTCAAACAGGAAAACACCATTGCCTTTTCTTCCTAGCAGTCATATTCTGACAAAAGATTAAAGAAAGTTGACAATGAACATCCATAAAATAAGGACTGACATTTACTGCTTACCCAGTCACAGCAAATGTCACTCTTTCTTTCAAGCAAGCAAACTCATGGGGAGAAGCATATATAAAATATTCACAGCAGTCCTAGTCTCACAGAGAATTTATGGAAAAAAAATGACACCACAAAAACCTTTGGTAAAGTCAGACAAAGTAAACAAAACATTGGCTCATCCACTAGATTGGACATGTTATATAGTATAAAATATCAAGCTGTATATATTTCTAATATACATGTTTACTGTTGGTAATTTTGCAAGAGTGTTAACTTTTGCTGAATTGACTCCTTCAGATTCTCCTTAAAATAATCTCACAAGCAGAGGGCTGAATAGAATTCCCCTCTTCACATGTAAGTCCCAGTATAAGAAAATCCACTGCCAGAGGAGACCAAGGGACAGATTCTGGTCCACACTTACATTTAGCCACTGTTACATCAGCTTTAGTAGCAGACCTGAAACCCTACCTATCTCAGAGTTCTTTTGATTTGACATAAATAAGCTTTAAAGGAATTTAAGTTACTCACCCAGCTTTGTACCAGTACTATTTAAGACCCATTTGTCAGCAGACCAGGGTACAAATGTTCTCACTGTTCCAAAGTGTGCAAATGCTACTTGAGATTTATTAAAAGGTCTGAAGAAGGCTACCTTTTTTTTACAAAGTTACACAAGCCTGAGGTTTCACCAGTTCCATGAGAACTGGATAAGCACAACATGCAGCATAAAGCCACTTTTGCCTGTTTTCTTTGAATCCTGTAATACTTACTGGAGCCAACGGAGGGCTGATGATCAGAGTGCATATGTGTTCTTGAGAAAGAACAGAGAACAGAGAAGCAGATAACATTCTGGTACAAATTTAGTGACTAGAATAGGTCTGGCTGAAACATTCCTACCAAAGTCTTTTTTGAAAGAAAACCAGATTTTCAGTAAAATGATCCCTATCACCTATTACCAACATTCCCCAGAGCAAACTAGCAGCTTTCTCTGAAAAACAGGAAAATTTTTGGGTCAGCAGGGACAGAGGGAAAGGAGGTGTGTAAGTGGAAATGTTGATTTTTTTTTAATTTATCTATATTAATTAGATGAAAATGTTTTGACATCCCCACTAAAAATTTAGGGTTTTTTTTCTTTTTGGAACAAAGTAATTCAGAAAACGTTTTATAAAGTTTTATGACATTTAAAGATCATCGAAATCTTTCCTGTCTCCTGTTGCCTCTTGCTTAAGAACACTTAGCTGTGACATTTGTTCTCTGTATCATCAAAGGACTGAGCAGAAACAACGCCATGCTGCTTAGTGGTTTTACCATACAACTAGTATCAACTGCAAAGTAGCAAGAGCTGCTTTGTGAAACTGATAATACATTAATAATTTAAAAGAAAAAATCACAGAAATACTACAGTTCTTCATTTCCAAGAAGTCAGACTGAATTTAATTGAAGATTGCAAAAAGGAGAAATGAAAAACTTGTAAGTAAGATATATAGTGATGAGAGGATGCAAAAGCAATTAAAGGTAAATCCAAGGTAAATATGTGAACTGATGACATTAAAGTCATATCTGAATCTTTTTCACTCCCGAAGTTCACAGTTTAATGACTGAAATATTAACTCTGTTCTTGAGAGCGGTGCATCATCTGCAGTAGACATTTAACTCTGCCCACAGCAAGAAGTGTTAGATATGTCAGCTATTACACCAAACAAGTGCAGCTAGCAAACCTTATCAGCAATATTTGTTCAATATTTGACTTAAATTTTCTTTGAGTTTAAATGTTTTATAGAATAATATTATTGAGGGGAACTTTTTGCTGGGAGACAGAGTGTAAAAAATATTTGCAAAAATAGCAAATGTTTGTTGGTTGAAGTTTGTACACAGGAACCCTAATCATGGAGTTACTCATCCAGTTTGCAAACACAGTGTGCATTCTTACATAATTTAGCAGCAGTTCACAAGCATCTAAATGTGGGAGTATCTAGAGGTTAACAGAACAAGATATTGGTCCATGCCATATAGCTGGCTTATCTGTGAGACCCATCTACCACTGGAGAAGACAGAACAAACCACAGTGATAGGAATTATCCTTACATTCAAAACAAACTATTCAGCAAACTTTTCATAAGTCAGATTTTCACTGAATCAACTAGAAAATTTGCCTGTACAAGGATTCTTACAACAAGTCTTCAATACCTGTAGTTATGCATGTGGAGAAAAAAAATTGCACATTTCAAGCAATGTTTCTATTTAAATATGTTATTTAAAAATTGTCCTATTTACAGCTGCAAATTTGAAGCACATGACCTGGTTTTCCCAGGGATTGTTCAGAGCTTTAATTCATTCCCATTGTAAAATGTTTGTTCTTTTATTATGTTCACTGTCAAAAATACTTAATTTCTTTTTTTGATTACCTAATTATTTTTTGCCATTGCCTGATTACTATTTTGGAATGTGCTGTTATCCGTTTGTTTGCATATGCTTAATTTTTCAATAATCTTTCTGACATCTAGTTCTTTATTTTCCCCTCACTTGCACGGAATTGTCTAGAATGGTTTTAGTCAGCTTATATAAGTGTTTGCTTACAGAGATTTATTTTTTATACCTGCTTTTCTGTGCTGCCTTAATAATTCCTGTTAGAAATGTTATTTAAGTAGCCTTGCAATTCTTCTTTCTGAGTTTTTGAAGTGCTTTATGATAACTTTGTGTATCAAGGCTGCAAGGGCAGTCTGTTAAACCACAGTGTACTTATTCTTTGAGTTTCTGAAGACGTAGGTATTATACTTTTCATCCTTTGCAAAAGTGTTTTGATGTAGTGAATGCTCAGTTCTTTGCTGGTCTGTATCTGATATAACTTTTTCACTGTTAACCTTTTACTTTTTTACTTTTATTTATGGCAACACAGCTTTATATACACAAAATGTAGAACAGAATTACAGGAACATGAAAATGTACAAGGCAGAAAACAGAAGAACCTTCCTTACCTTAATAACTCATGAATGGACAAGTCCACAGGCAGTATAATTGTGACTACTATCTTCTAAGGCACAGTGGAATTCTTCAGTTTAATTAGTTAAAATATTACTGTCTGTCCTTTGATTGCGTTAGCACAGATGCTGCCAGATATCAAGGGCACCTAATTGTTACTAAGCAATTTAGACAACTGGGTGATTTTTTTGTTCTGATTACAAAATATGTCCTGTATGTTTTAGTGTACTGAGAAGTGACATCTGCATCCATATTTACTGTTACACCAAAACATGTGGGTGAGAGATTATAACCCAGAATTAATGGGGAAAAATGGATGCAGATGGAAAGCAAAGAGCAGGGATATCCAAACAAGAGAGACCTCAGAATAATCTGAAAGGTTGAAAGGAATTGTGTCTCAAACATACATACGTAAATGTTTGCAGCCTGGGAAACATGCAGGAGGAACTAGACCTCCTCATGAGTTCACAGAACTGTGAAATCAGCAGAATAACTGAGAGCTGGTAGGACAGCTCTATATGGCTGGTGTGCTATGATGGATGAGAACAAAGAATGATGAGCAAGGAAGATGAGGAGGTGAGCGTTTCCTTTATGTGAAGGAACAGCTTGGATGTACAAAGATCTGTTATGAGATGGACAACAGATTGACTGAGACTTTGTGGGTCAGGATTAGAAGAGAGGCTAGTAAAAGTGACATTGTGGTGAGAGATTGCTACAGACCACCTGATTAGGGTAAGGAAGTGGATGAAACCTTCCTTAAACAGCTGAAAAAATATCTGCATCACAGACCCCAGTTCTCATGGCGGACTTCAATCTCTTTGTTATCCGCTAGAAGTCGTATCGGGCAGAAATATTAAGGACAGAGTAATGATTGGGTCCTAGTGACATTGTTTAATTTTAAGCCCGACTACCTGATATAAACAATGCATGCCTTAGTAACATTTATGCCCTTGGAAAGGAGCTAACAGACTGATAAAAGGGCAACATCCAGCCCAGAAGGTGCCAAAAGCTGGATGACTGCCGAAGAAGCATGAAGTTAACAAAGACCTAAGGTAACTAAGAAAAAGGTAAAGGCAGCAGGGGGAGATCAGGACCACCGACTCAATTCAGAACCAGAAAGACTGCACGCCCCCAGATTGCGAGCATGCTTAGTTAAGTAAGGAAGGAATACAGCTCTAAGATAAGTGTGTAATGCGATGAACCAATCAGAAAGTAATGAGTAATATCTTTTTTTTTGTAAGAGTATATAGTCCTTGGGAGTCTCCTAAGCATTGTGTTAGCTTTGTGGAATGATCACCTAGCACCCATATCTGCACAAATGTGCAATAAAGACAATACCTCAACTCGGTGTGTATATCAGCATAGTGCACACCAGGTGAACGGCCCCACTTTTGGGACAACAGAGGGCAACATGGTGGGATGTGAGCAGTCAAGAAGATGTCTGAAAGATGTTGGGGACAACTGGTTAAACAGATGGCAGTGCACAACTGTATCCTCTATTCACTAAGAAGGAGCAACTGATTGGAAATGAGTAGTTTAGTGGAAGCCTTGGCTGTAGATGAGTTCTAGATTCTGGGAGAGTGAGGAAGGCCCTGAATTTTAGGGTATCAGAGTTCAGCTTATTCAAGAAACAGGTAAGTGGAAGGTTGTCCTCAGTTCGGCCAGGACAGGGTTAATTTTCACCAGAAGCCAGACAGGCTGACCCAAACTGGCCAAACAAAACAGTTTATTTGATACCATGTGCCATCATGCTTGGTTCCAGGTGGGGGAGCTGACCGGGGGGAAAGTTGCTCACAGCTCGAGAGCGCGCGGGGCATCGGGTGGTACAAGTCGCTCTGTTTATTTCACTGGTTGTTTTGTATATTCTTCTTATCAGTATTGTTGTTTTTACTGTTCATTTGCCATTCTGTTAAACTGCCCTTATCCCTATCCATAAGGGGTTCGCGGGGCATCGGGTGGTACAAGTCGCTCTGTTTATTTCACTGGTTGTTTTGTATATTCTTCTTATCAGTATTGTTGTTTTTACTGTTCATTTGCCATTCTGTTAAACTGCCCTTATCCCTATCCATAAGGGGTTTTTTTGCCTTTTTCTTTCCATTCTCCTCCCCAGCAGGGGTGATGTGGGAAATTGAAAATTAGTTCAATTTTGCTATAGCTTTAGTTTAATTTTGTTATATAACTTTTCATCTATGTTAAGGTAAGAGTTAAACACTGTTATTTAATTTAGTTCTGCTCTTTGTAATCTTGCTAACAAGGACTGTTGTGGCTCAAATGTAGCAAACAAGGACTGCTTGCGAGACAAATGAAGAGAAACAAGGACAGATAACCAGAACTTTGTTGTCTGTAAGAAGCAACTCACTAGCTGAAACTGTTTCTATTGTTTGAGACTCAGTCAACACAGACAACTCAGGAATTTTTGAGCCAAAGGTGAAAGCACACAGCGAGGAAGACTACAAGCCTTCATCCAGAAGACCCCCACAGATGACCACCAGACAACACTGCGCAAGTGCTAAAGGGGGGGTGGAGTATGATAATGAATTTCTAGAAATAATTACAATAATCCAACCTACTTAGATAAGCTTTGTAATAAATAGGTGCATTCTTTGTGACTTGGTGTGCAAGTTAGGAGGAGCGATCTCCCTTGCACACAGCGCCGCAATAAACATACCTGCTTTATAACTCTCTGAGTTGTGAAGTTTGATTCGGCACGTCAGGGGGAGGGACAGTAGAGCAACCATGTGGTCCTTTGTTGTGGGCCACGGGCCAAAATTATAACAAAGGCAAAAGGGAAATGCTAAAGGAACTCAGGAAAAGCTGGCAGATCTTTTAAGGATAGCATCTTCCAAGCACAAAGGCAATCCCACAGAATACTCGGGGAGACAAGTAGACATATCAGGAGACTGACTTGGCTAAACTGAGAATTCATAACAGACAGCAAATGCAAAAGAACTTTATAGAGGAACTGGAAGCAGGGACATGTGGAATTTAGAAGAATCACCATGTAGGGATAGTGTCCAGAAAGCCAAAACCAAACTGAAGCTGAGACTGGCAAGGGACATCAAGAGAAGTTTCTACTGCTGCATTAGTATTAAAAGGTTGAACAAGGAAAATATTGGCCAGTTGATGAATGGAGTGGATGATTTAGTGACAGCAGACAGATATGGCTGAGATACCCAGTGCCTTTTTTGCCAGTCTTCATTGGTAAGTCCTCCCAGGCCTCTGTGCTTAGTGTAAGGGTTGAAGGAGGAGAACAAGCAAAGAGCAAGAGGATCAAGGGAGAGTTTACCTGAGAGCTAAACCCATAGAAATTCATAAAACTAGATGGGCTGTATTGAGATGTGTTGAGAGAACTGGTCAATATGCTTGCAAGTCTTCTTTCTAACATCTTATAAAGTTCATGGAGACTGGGTGAGGTCTCTGGAAACTAGAAAAAGGCAACCATGGCACCCATCTTCAGAAAAGATGAAGACAATAATCCAGGGATCTACAGGCCAATCAGCCTCATTTTGGTGCCTGGAAAAATCACAGAATAAGTCCTCCTGGAACACATTTAAGGACACACAAAGGTGAAGGTGACTGTGTACCATCAGTATGGCTTTACCAACCATGCCTCATCATCCTGATTGCCTTCTATGATATAATGACCAGTTTTGTGAATAAGGGAGGAGCCTTGACTTTAAAAGGGCTTTCAACACTGTCTCCCATAGTGTTGGTATATCCAAGGTTAGTCATTGCGGTTTGGATGTGTGGGTAATTAGACTGGTAAAAATCTGGTTGAGCAGTTGGACTCGGAAGGTAGCAGTTAATGGGTCATACTAAACCTGGAAGCTGTTAACAAATGGGGTACAGTACAGGTCTCTTCCTGGGCATGTCTTCTTTAATGTCTCTATCAGTGACCAGGTGAAGGAGTGCTCGATTGTGAAGTTTGTAGGTGACACTGGCCTGGTGAGACTGCATGATAACTTAAGGGCAGGTCCAAAAGGGTGCAGACAGATTGGAAGAATAGGCCAACAGCAACCTGGTGATATCAAACAAGAATATCCCAAGTCCTGCACTCAAAGAGGAAGAAGCTCTTTTAATGATACAGGCTGGGGACTGTCTGGCTGGGGAACTCAGGCTGTGCAGAAAAGGCTTTGGGGTTCCTGGTGCACAGCAAGCTGCGCATGAGCCAGCAGCGGGGCATGACAGCAAAGAGGGCCAACACTATCTAGGACTGTATTAGAATATGCACAGTCTGTCATTCAAAGCAAGTGCTTACTCTCCCTCACTCTGCACTAATTAGATCACATGTTGATACTGCATCCAGTTCGGGGGCACTGAGTAGAAGAAAGACATTGCTAACACAGAGAGAGTTCAGCATAGGTCATTGAGACAGTCGGGAGCTGCAGCACTTTCTTTGTGAGGACAGGCTGAGGGAGCAGGGCTGGTTCAGCCTGGAGACAGCTCTGGAGGGACCTAACAAGGCCCATCAGTAACTATAGGGAGGCTACCAAGAAGATGGAAGAAGGCTCTTCAGTAGCACACAGATCTCATGGAATGAGAGGCAACAGGCATAAACTGGAACAGGAAAGGATCAGAGTGGATATAAGAAAGACTTTATTTGCTATGAAGGCAGTCAAGAAGAAGAGCAGGCTGTCCAGTGAGGCTGTGTAGTCTCTATAACTGGAGGTATTCCAGGCTTACTGGAAAAAGCCTGAGCAACCTGAGAGCTGACCTCACAGCTAACCCTACTATGGTAAGGGAGTTGGAATAGAGACTTCCTGAGGTACCTTCTGCACTGAATTACTCTGTGATTCTGTGATTCATGAGGAGGTAATTGTCTAAATAGTTGTGACGTTCAATGAGTCAACATCTGGAGCCACCCTTTTACTTTGTTATGATCAAAACATTATTTACTAACATCCTAAAGCTGTAAACATAGCCATTCAGATGAATAAATGACTATGTGTCAAAAAATCCAGTATATTTAAGATAGTTATTTGAAGTGGCCAGAATACAGTCCTTCAGTCAGACACAGTTATTACTTATTACCACATATATGAGATTATGATATTAAAAAAATATTTAAGCAGAAAAATGGGAAAACACGTGGCCCTGACCATCACTACCTTCCCCAGTTAGCAGCAGCATGATTCCCCTAAAACAGCACAGCAAAGGGAAGTCTGCATACATACATGAATTACTCTGCCTTCATTCACTTGGAAACTGCTTCTGGAATAGTTTGTTGATAAGTACGGATTTACATAGTAAATATTATAGCGAATCTTTCTAGCTGACATTTTCTGCTATATCAAAGCATGCTCAGGGGATGGTATGAGAGGAAGATACTGCAAGTGTAGTGCTTCTTCGACCCATTTTGTAAAAAAATGTGAATCTCAGATGAGAAACCCTATCACACACTGTACGTGCAAAACTGTTCTTCCTGAGGAGCCCACACCTCCACAAAGAAAAGACAGTGGATTAGAATTGACTTTAACTTCTTTAGCTTCACACTAGAGCTTTTGATGGGAGAACTTAACATTAGCTAAATATGGAATAAAATTATGATATCATGACCACAGAGATTTAAAGTTATTCTAAGAGAGTATATCAATGCTCCGTACTGCTTTTCTAATCCGTATCTTGATTTTTGCAGATTTATGCCAAAGAATGTTTGTGAATAGTCACTTTCAGGTACAAGTTTTACTACTGTTTATCAAACCCATTCTCTTCCTATCTTTTTCTTCAAAAGTGCAAGTTAACCTGAATCATTGTCATCATGTCAAATCCCAAATCTAAATTGTGGGTTGAGAAATTCAAGTATATTTCACCTTGGTGATGGTTAAACAACTACATATTACACATCATATATAACATGCTGAAGTGACTTGAACTATGCATGTCGTATAACATGCTGAAGTGAGTTGAACTAGTCATATAACAAGGTGAGAGAACGTGGTTCACTTTATTATAACAAACATCTCTAATTCAGTCTTGATAGTTAAAATCCTCTGCAGGTGGAGGAAAAGCTGAAATTTGTGAAAGAATTGTTTTGAAGTGTATTTACCTTTTTTTAAATTATGGATAGAGGTCAAGAAAGAGAGCAGAACAGATACTGTGTAAAGTCTTAAAAGAATTGTCCAAGAGAATCATTGAAGATCTTTGTTTATTTGTTCTAGGTTAAAATTTATGTGTTATATCAGCAGTACTTTGGGTGTTCTGTAAGAGTTTTTTTAGAAAGTTCTGAAATAACATTATGGTAGAACATTTTAGGACAGTAAATATAAGCATAAAACATAAACATCTACTGATTATTTCCTTTCAAACCAGCTTTTCAGCAGCTCTATAGCAGAGCTGAAAACCTGATCCAATCTACTTTCCTGAATTTCTCAGGAACAGGTAATAAGACCCATACCTTCCCCACTTTAGATATTAGGATATTTTAAGGGGTGTTAAATTTTCAAGGTTTTATAATCACACAGTAACTTTGAAATGTTTTTGCCTCTAGGGACCGTGATTGAAATAAAGATTTCTCTGAAAGTCATGCGTGAGTTAATTAATATATTAACCTACAATATCTTGAGAAGTAGGTACACAGAGTTCTAAGTAAACCTAGCTTCAGTAGGGTAATGGTAATTTTATTTCTCTTTGAGCTAGACTAGCCGATGGTCCTGTTATTACTCTCTCTTTTTCGTATTTCAAACATATCAAAGAAATATATAAACAGCCTATGGACACAAAGCATTTTTTAAATCTATTCCCACTTAAGAAATTCCTTTTATGCAATCAGTACTTTTGTAACTGCAACGAAAGAAGAGGAGAGGAGAGGAGAGGGGAGGAGAGGAGAGGAGAGGAGAGGGGAGGGGAGGAGAGGAGAGGGGAGGGGAGGGGAGGGGAGGGGAGGGGAGGGGAGGGGAGGGGAGGGGAGGGGAGGGGAGGGGAGGGGAGGAGAGGAGGAGGAGAGGAGAGGAGAGGAGAGGAGAGGAGAGGAGAGGAGAGGAGAGGAGAGGAGAGGAGAGGAGAGGAGAGGAGAGGAGAGGAGAGGAGAGGAGAGGAGAGGAGAGGAGAGGAGAGGAGAGGGGAGAGGGGAGGGGAGGGGAGGGGAGGAGAGGGGAGGGGAGGAGAGGGGAGGAGAGGAGAGGAGAGGAGAGGAGAGGAGAGGAGAGGAGAGGAGAGGAGAGGAGAGGAGAGGAGAGGAGAGGAGAGGAGAGGAGAGGAGAGGAGAGGAGAGGAGAGGAGAGGAGAGGAGAGGGGAGGAGAGGAGAGGAGAGGAGAGGAGAGGAGAGGAGAGGAGAGGAGAGGAGAGGAGAGGAGAGGAGAGGAGAGGAGAGGAGAGGAGAGGAGAGGAGAGGAGAGGAGAGGAGAGGAGAGGAGAGGAGAGGAGAGGAGAGGAGAGGAGAGGAGAGGAGAGGAGAGAGAGGAGAGGAGAGGAGAGGAGAGGAGAGATGGAAGACTTCAATTTCTACAGGGCTTTGCTACAACTTTTGACCCTCCTATCAAAAGCAAAAAGATAGACTCCTGCCAGAAAAGTAAGAAACAGATGCATTTTTCTACTCATCCAGTCTGGTTCCATACTTTGCAATCACTGCTAGACTGAAAAATGCTCCTTGTATAATAATTTGCACATTTCTTATGCTATTCTCTTTACAGGACGAAGCCCTCCTTCAGTAGTCTGCATAAATAGTGTGCAATTAAGTGGCAGTTGTTCAGATTTCACATTATCCTTTTATTAAGTATACAGCTTCGCCTTCTATACAGCAAAAATACCCTCTTCTGAAGTCATGGGCTCTCTTATATTGTTCTCCACTTCTATATTTGAGAATTTTACAGTTATTAACGAGCACGTGAGGTGTTTTTTATTATTTTCATATTCTGTTTAGAGAATGAAACTGCTCTATACCATCATCTATATTCAGATCACAGCTATCATTTAGTTCATTATTATTTTTGAATGCTGAATATTTACATCAGGGTGCAGGCAGACACTTTATGTACAGGCACTATTTAAAGCACTCCTTCCTTGGATTCACTGCTCTGGATTTACTGCTTTCATTCCCTGATCAATTCTGCTTGTCTCTGCCTGCCTGCTTTGTATATCTAACAGAGAAAAGGGAAAGAGTGCCTGTTGTGTGAATGTGTGTGTGTGTGTTTATACTGAGAGAAAGGAGCGCAAGGAAAAGTCTAGCTTGACAGTCCTGCTCAGCATTTCACAGGAAATCCATGGCATTTAGAGCCCTGTTCTCCAGGATATTGGTTTAGCATGCAGTTTGCACAACAGAGGGGTCTTAGAGATAATAACCTCCTCTGTTTGCTTCATTGCTGTTGAAGGAGCATGCTGTGTATCAAACAACAATGGGTTCTGTTGCATAAAAGAGGAAAAAAAAATCACTGTAGTTCTATTCTGTATCATGAAACACACACAAGGGAACTAAATAAGGATCCAGTAATGCTGGCATGTCATGCAATATGATGGCTATTTAATATATGAACACTTTTAACATAATTTGTCTGTGACTTTTCAAACTTTTAAAGAACAAGCTGTAAACCGCAGGAGTTTAGATGCATGACACACAGTGCATCAAATATAATGATTGCATGGATTATATAGAGGATTTAAGTCTGTAGACCCATAAATCATACCTGTGCCATTTGAGCTAATGAACTAGTTGATATCACTACTGGGTTTTCTTTCTCTGCATAGACAAGTTAGAATAGACACACATCATCAGTCAATATGCTGACTGTAGAAGAACACTGAACCTCACTAGGTCAGAGCTGTATTTTGTGTCTTGGAGAACACCATACACTATCCATTTTGCTTCACTTTCAACTGACCCTGTATTAATCCTTTTTCTACCCCCTACCCTTTTTTCAGGGCTAGCTTCCTTACTGAGGCTTCATATTAGGAAAATCCTATTTCTCACTTCAGGTTTTGGCTCACACGTTATCTTCAGCTCCCACTGAATCATGTCCCACCTCTCTCTGAGCCCTCTAGTTCCATATATTTGCTTTCTTTGTATACCAAAGGATTTATTTTGTTACCTCTGCATCACAATCTTAGTGCTAATGGGTCACAGGAGAATGTTTAATACTGCAAAACCGAAGTTTTAATTTTCCTAGCTGATGCCCTATAGACCAAAGCAACAAAAAAGCAGTTTTGAGAAAACTCCCATCAAGCTACTGCATCTGTCATCTGGAATATGTAGGGTACAAAAAGAAATTCCTTGATTTTCCTCTGATACTCAGTAAGTCTCTACTGAGAAAATTGAACAGAAAGTAATTATATCAGTCAGGTAGATTATTCAGAATAAAAGAGGAAAAGTAAATGCCTAAGAAGTTATCAAGTATTTTTTTCCGATGCATGTGGAATATTTTTCTATTTTTTCAATACAGGTTATAGTTTTTTTTAATCTAATCTGGTTTACAGGTATAAAACTTATTTTTATGAAAATTTGAATGGAGGCAGCATCCATGAATAGTATGAATAGAATTCAGTTCTCCAGGACTGAAAATTTGAACAGAGATGCAGAGAAATAAATACCAAAAGAGCTAGAGGCAAATAAAACCATCTTGGAATTGGGAATTCCACACCATAAACCCACCGTATGACAAATAAACAAAGTATCTGTACACATAAATTGAGGTTGATATAAATGTCATGGGTTTAACTGAAAACCTGAAGGGCAAATTAAAAAGCTATATCTTTTTTTTAGTAGTGGGAGTTAAATATCTCATGTACACACACCATAAAAAAGACCATCCGATCCAATATATCTCACGCCCATGGAAGCAATAGAAGCAGTTAGCTCTTTTTACAATTTTTTCCCTGTTCCTTCCTTTGCCCACCCACCCACTCCCTGCTTGCATCTGTTCTGCTGAGCTCTCTGGAGCTAATCTGATTCAAGGGGATGTTTCCTGCCCAATGGTTATTCTGCAACCTATGCACAAAAAGTACTCCTTGAGAAGCGTTCCCATGCTCTGCCTCTGCCTTTCCATGTCTGCTGCGTCGGGGATGTTTGGCAGCAGACCTAAATTGGGAATGATTCTGGCACAGCGGTAACACCAGGACCAGTGAGGCACTGTTGTATCTTTTAGTGCAGCATTAAGCTATTCTGACGCCAAACGTTGCTCATTCAGAACTAATTCAGTTCCAGCTGAAGTCAGCAGGAGTCTTCCATGAATTTCAGTGATCTTCATGTAAATCCAGGAAAAAGCAAACCCTTCTTTCTTCCTTGTATGAGGAAGAGAACAAAAATGGAAATGTTAATGATTGATTATATAGATCACTGTCAGTTCTGTGAGCTATGTATTATATATAACATATTAGGCTAACCCTAAGGAAAGTAGTTTGTGATGGGGAATAGAGATGACTAATTCTAGGTCCTGAGGTACTTGTTTTGATCACTTTGATGTGAATAGCTCTTGTGTTTCACTGGGTCTTGGTATGAGAGAGACAAAATTAGAAGCAAATTTTGCCTTAGATCTTCACTCACGGTGTCTATTGACTTAAATGAAAACTGATCTGATGTAGCTATGGCAGAATTTTTTCTTTACAATTCTGAATTTTAGTAGAATATATATTAATGTCCTAAGGTGCTATGTTCACTTTTCCAATGTTGTTTTTACTTGCCAGTTGTTATTTTTAATGTTTTTAAAATAAATATGTGTTCCCAGAAGCAAAATAAATTTTTAAAAATGCCTCTTTTCACTGTTTGTTATTTTTATTTTACATACTTGCATATTTTACTTTATTTTTTTTTTTACATATGCTATTGTGTATGTTTATGTACTAAAGGCTTGGTTACTAGAATTAGTGGCTTTTGAAGTCGTTAAGAATGTGGCCCTAAAGAACAACTTGAAAATGCACCTCAGATGACTATCAGAGCATTAGGCATAAATCACACATAAGTATATCTCTGTTGCATTCCCTAATAGATAGAATACTCAAGCAAACACAACAGAAGTGTAATTTGCAAAAGGCTGGAGTTACTCTAGAGATTAATTATCCAGTTGTTTTAGGGTTTGGTTGTTAGGGTTTTTTTGCAAACATTGCTGGCAGTGGACAGAAGTAAGGCAGAGTGAGACAAAAAGCCTTCCAAGCATTTAGGAAAACCTATGTCCTCTCCAGAGATGCTTGATCTATTTCTGGTAATACAATAAGCTGTTCCTTTGGCGAGAGAAGGTATGCTAGGTGGTTCACATCACACAATTTATTTACAAGACTTCAAGCTGCAACAGCTGCAACTCCACTCTTTGCTGGAAGATAGAGGGAATGCATCCAAGTGTAACATAAATATACAAGTCAGATGTGCCTCTGTCAGATACCATCCTCAAAGACATTTCACTTGGAATGGATGAGTTGAAATCTCCAGATATTATTTCACACTGAGAAAATACAATAATGAAAACAGCCCATCTAAAGATTAGATAGAGGGTTTATTTATTAATTTACCCTGGGATTCAACTAGCTTATATGCTAAAGGATCTTTTAAAGGACATTAGTAAAACAATCTATTTTGAACTTCTGTTTCTTTATCAAAGAAAACAGCCTTTCTATTTTGGATGACAACAGCTATCCAGCCAATAAAATATTTTTAGTGAAAGGTTAATTGTATAAGATACTTGTTTCATTTTAACAGTATTTGATTATCAAACACATGTTCCCTCATCTAGGCTGAATATTGGATTACCAATGGATAATTAGAAGTTCTTGCACATTAAGCTGTCTTGGCCAGTCCTGTTAGGATGAAATATGGCACATAAGAGGTATCTCACAAGAGATACACCAGAAGTAGCACAGTTTCCGTATAACACTTTTATACTTCCAGCTTAGAGCTAGAAATTCAAAATTACTTTGATTACACTTAGTGCCCTGTTGCCAAAATTAAGATTTTTCGGGATAAAGGAATTGGCAAGATTGCCACCCATTAAGCAACTGCCAACATAACCAAGGCCATGAAATGCTCCTTTTCAGACAAGTAATAGGATGGGCTCAGTGGTGCAGACTCCGATGTCCCCCTCGACTTTTGCCTTGGCCAGCAAGATTCTGCAGTAGCGGTGTTTCCAGCATTCCTGCTTCGTCATAAACAGCAGCAAATTGAGTATTCCTCCTTACAGTAACACAAGACTTAAATAAAGCTAAACGCTTGGTAGGTGAGAGTTCTGGCAGCGAATGTAATAAATGACTATGACATTAATTGAATTGAATTAATTTTTATTATCTTTTCACTTGCTTAATTAACGGAAAAGTGTAAAGGTAACACTGAGATTGTGAGGAGTTTTGAAAAGCATTTCAAGATTCCATTTCTTTGATTGTATGACTACATGAATTGCTCATGATCTTAAACAGCATTATTTACAGGAGTATGTACTTAATGAATTTATTCTAAAGAGTCCAGGTAATTAATTTTCAGCTAACCATTTAACATTTCTAGCCCTTTAATATTACAGGATTACCTGTTACTCCTTTCTAGCTAAAAGATGGCAACTGCAGTATTTAAATAACATACTATAGGATTTATATATAATAAAAATGTCCTTTCATTTCATAAATATTATTTTATTGCTATTATATATAATGTGTGTATATATGTATCTATGTATATTTATATTCATGCATGCATAGAAATCTAGGGAAACATGCACTAGAAAATATTACATTAATTGAGTTTTTTTAGTTTAGAAAAGATTCTGGAGACACAATGCTACACTATTCAAATACGTAGAGGAAGGCAGCAGTCTGGTTTCTGTATCTGTGATGGATTTTATAAGAAGCAGTAAGCTTAAATTACAGTAGAATAATTCAAGGGAAACTATCCAAACAAGAACAATTGTATTTTATTATATTTAATAATAAAAGTATTAACCTTTGCTTGCAGCTTATCTAGTAAACATTTTTAGTAATAAGTCAGCATGCAAAGCTGAATTTCTTTAACTGGATGCATAAATCACATCAAAAGACTCTGTTACTTGATCACATAATAAAAAAGCAGGTGTATGATGTAAATATTCATATTAATTAATTAAAAAATGGTTTCCTATAAATATTCACTACAATTCTTTCAAATTGTGACTATCTGGGAGAATATTCCTCTTGCAACTTTAGCAAATATTCATGTAATCCCCATTCACAGTAAAGAAGAGAATCAATTAAAAATTGAAACAAATATTTGAAGAAAATATCTGGCAGTGTTTTTGCAGCTCGACTTCTGTGCAATGATAATTGAATAGAAGAAGAGTGATCTGATAAATCGCATATCCACAAGAGAATTGGAAATATTCAGCAGAAGGAAGACAAAAGAAAATATTTCTAAGTTGTATATTCTACTTTCTTTAAAGTTCTGCTTGCTAATTGCACATGCTATTAAAAAAAATCAGTAATCAAGAGGTTCTGTTGACATTTATCAATGTAAGTTTATTTTTCCTCATGCAAACTGAGTGCAGACATAGGCAGTTCAGTTTAGTAAAGATTATCTGTTCTTTCCACTTGGTCATCTGGAATGTACGTTATTCAGAACTATTTTTACATCAACACATCATCATCTATGCATATCTATGTAATTAAAGAATATGTGGTATCCATATTCCACCAGAAAAAAAGCAAACACCCCTCCCAAACCAAACCAAGGAAGCTAGGTATTATTGCAACATTAAAAGAAATAGTATAATAATATATAATAATATAATAATAGTATAATAACACCGTTTAGGTATCAAATTTCACTTTTTTTCTCACAGGCCCAGAGGCGTGGAGAGATGTATTTCATGTAACTGATGAAATATCAGTAAAAAAGCAAAAAACTATTTTCACAGATTTTGAAATCCAGAAAAAAATAAATATGGGAAAAGGCTGCATTTGCTTTTTGAACAAGGTATCTGTTTTCTGTCTAAGGTGTTTGTAGATCACATGCTACTGTGGTATCAGAGCACCTAATTATTTTAATACAAGTGTCCCTGTGGGACATGAAATGGATATTTACACATGAAAAATTGAGACAAAATTGGACTGACCGCTTGAGCTACATGTATCTTGCATTAATTAAATGTTCACAGATGAGGTTCATCGAGACTAGTCACTTAAGTAGTGTGATGCTTATCGGCCAACAATAAATACCACAGACAATGTTATAAAAATCACACTTCTAATAAAGTGAAGTATTTCACTACATCTATCAAGAAAACCATAGAATCATAAAATCATTAAGGTTGGAAAAGACCTCTAAGATCATCAAGTCCAACCATCGAATGTGAATGTACATGTCAAAATTGATTTCTTACCTCATGTATGTTGTCTCCCTGAGGGCTGTCTCTGATTGGTTGCTTTGGTTAAGTTATGGAAAGTAAGTGGTTAGTAGCATCCAGAAAGAAGGAAGCCTAGTTTCCAGAACTTCCTTTGCCTGGAAAACCTTGATCCTACTTATCTGAAAAATAGGTATTGAGTTCAGTGAGAAAGTTAACCCTCGTGGGTGTGGAAGTGGTTTTGCTTTTTGGGCAAGGAGTCGAGACGCACAGAGTAAGAGTTAGAATGAGCAAGAGTAAGCACTTTTTCCTGGGGGAGTTTGGGGATGAAGGGGAGGTGGGAGCGAGAATGACAGTGGTAAATTAGTGGGGGAGCTGTGATGTGACAGCAGCTATGGGTGGGAGGCTGTGCTGGCATGGACAGGAACAACCACAGATGTGTGCCAACATCTCCCCATGGACCTGAGTGATGGACTTGTCCGTCCCTCTCACTACACTGCTGGGGCAGGGTGTATGGGAGGGTTGACTACCCACCACTGTTTTGTCTGCCATGAAGCGCAAAGCCCTGATGCAAAGGAGGAGGCTGAGAGTAAAGCAGGACATGCTGTGGGGCAGAGAGGGGCTGACTGTGAAAGAAAAACCCCAGGTCATGTAGGGAGGTACTCTGACCACTGATACCCAACGATGGTCTTCCCCAGACACTCTTGGCTCCTGCCCACCACATAAGTCCATGCTGAGAGTGACATATGTGTTCTTGCAATGCCTCCTTCCCTTTCAAATATGCATAGCTGTATACATATATATAGAGAGAGAGACATATAAATATCTGCATATATAATGATCGATCTCCAGGCGCCAGAAAGGTGCTAGATCACAGCCAAGTGCCCTCCACTCTTCAGCATATGTGCTGTGTCAGTGAGTTGATGCTGACCAAGATATTTATGGAAGGAGAACCCAGAAGGGTCATCTCCTCACCCACAAGGAGGATGCTTGCTCTAGCTGGGCAAGGGGACAATTGGTAGTTGACTCTCTGTGTGTCGGGTCCACCTCAAGCTTAGCCTTCCACAGAGAGCTACGCATGTGGGGATTTATTCCCCCAAAGGGGCACTACTTTCTATAATTATTACTTCCTAACTTAGCTGGTTGGCATAAGGCACCAATGCCTACATTCATTACATAGCCCCAGGCTGATCTCTTTGATTTTGTCCCCACCAGAAGTCAATAATCTACTGGATCCCTGTTGTCTTCTGGTCTACTGTCCTGAGCAAGTTACAAGGGTGTAAAGCTAATAATAATTTATCTGTGGTTCTTTGTGTTCTTTCTGTACATACCCAAGCCATTAGGGGAAGGTAGATATGGTCCAGAGATTTGGGGAAGCCTCCCTCAACAATTCCCTGTGCTTGGTTTGTATTCCTCAGTGCATGTCAGAATCTTCTTATGAGTTTATACTGGGCAGAAGTAGTCAACGTTTCGCTTAACTGACTTTCAGGGAAACTACACCTGTGACACTTGTGTGGAAATATTTTTCCACTGAATAATGCCTAGCTTATGCAAGAGTTAAAAAATCTTCTGGCTCTGAGGCACTTCCCTGGTACTCTTCTTTTTACTTTGGAACCACTACTTGATACTACAGCAATGAAAATGCCTAGCCAGGAAGCAAAAATTGCACATTTTCATTATGGGGAAAAAACAAGGTTACGATATGGTCCCATTTACTGTGTATTTTCATCGTTTCTTGGAAACTATTTACGGCTACAACTTTGTTTCAGGTGGAAGTATGTATGCATACAAGTACACACATACAGCTATACATATATATCAAACAATTTAAAAATATGTTTTGCATTAATGTGAACAACAGAAGCAAATAATTACTTTTTATAGCAGATGATGTGTCTGAGACTCTAAAATATAAGAAAAAAATCCTGCACCTGCTAAAAATAAACACTGTGACAGAAAGTTTATTTCAGTCAAAGAGACCAAAAGGCTGGAAAGCTTATTGATAGGTGTAGAATGGAACTATATGATTTGTCTTTGTGTAGTGGAAAGAATGATTGGTGATTAAATATTTGGAAAGGAAATTCTTCCATATTGGAGAATGTCTAACAATAGAATTAGATTTAACACCTGTCAAGGTAGAGTTTGTTAAGAGAACTTAAGGGTATCAGTTCAGAGAAGAATTAATCTCTCATAATGGTTCCATAGATAATGAAAATAATGCTGCTGACTTAAAAGTCAAGTGCCACTACATTTGATATCAGAAATTTTATTCAGATATGATAAAGTTGGATTAACAGGTTAATATTTGTTTTATTGCTGCTAAAGTCTTGTAAGATCAAGTTTCTTATTTTCTACCATCTTATGTGCCTTTTTCAAATATCTATAGCATTTTTTTACAGTTTTTTCTTCTATGTGGAACATCCAGCTAAGTACCAAATAAACTGACTATCATACCAAATAGAATACCAGCCACTAGATTCCATATACAAAGAAAATCATTTGCAAAACAAGTAACCATCTATTTTTCTTCTCTTTCTTTAATCAACAGTTTATAACTACACACAAATAATTTTAAGTGAATCTAAATGTAGCTGCAAAATTAAATATCAATTCACTGATCAGAAGAGATGTTCAAGAACAAAAAAAGATAATGAATGATTCAATAGTACACAAATATCAGACATTTAATACAAAAGGACAGCTGAAGCTGATAGGAAACTGTTCCAGAAATCCAACTTTAAAAAAAAAAAACATATTGGCAAAGTCATATTATGAACCTACTTGAAGACCATTCCCAGGTAACTGAGAAGTCAATAATGAGTTATAGAGAAACAAACAGACTCAGGGAGCAAACTAGCTCACCTAAATTAAATTTTCTCATTCTCCATATGTTGATTGCAGTAAGAAAGTTAACACAAGTTGTCTCCAGACTTGCTTGCTATGAAAGGTGCTGTTAAATGCATCTGAACCACTGAACTTTCTTTTTCATATCATAGATGCCATCACAAAATACCAAAAACTCCAATGAAGAAAAGAAACGAAATACGAACAATAAAAGTGATATTTTGATGTGCATCTCTGTCTGATTCCTGTAACATTAGTAGTCAAGATAAAAGGGCAATATAGACAGGAAATGGAGAAATACCATCTTGTAACTGTATAGCCAGTTAGGGAATGTTTAAAAGTAGGTTTTTTCTGTTTATTTTCTCTTGTTGCATTCACAGATATTTGAAAAATATAAGGACTTGAGATGGAGAGAGTTAGTGATTCATGTGTGGTAGACATGTAGTGATTTTTTTTTAATTTCAGGATTAAAATGAATAGAGCATAATCATTTGGCAGACAAAAAGTAACAAAAATTTATTTAAATAAAAAAATTAAATAAAAATTCTCAGAAAAAGCAATTAACACAGCTTATTTGTTGTAGACACCAGATCTTGGTATAATTCCATGTGGTCCGAAATACAAAAGAACTTTGGAGTTTTATGAAATTTCTTATTCCTGTATCATCTTCTGTGGGTCCTCAGACTCCCTACATGTCTTTTGTCTTCTGTCCAACTTAAGAACTGTGATTTTCAAACCCACTGAAATAAAATGATTTCAGGTCTATATCTCAAACACATTAGAAAACTGAGCACTAAGCATAATAAACTCAAATAGAACATACATTTTGGTCTATTTACAAAGATTTTTCTCATGTTTTTACATTAAAATAAAAAATATTTTCACTATTAGAATCTAGGCTTGAATATTAAAGAAAAATAAACATTATTTTAGCTAAACAAATAGTGTGCTGTGGATCAGTCAGTGATGTAGCCCTAACAAGCAAATACAGATATGAAACAAGCAAATACAGATATGAATTTCAAATTTGAGTGATAGAGCTGTGAGTTGATTCTGATTTCACTTGTTTATACAGTGAAATATCTTTACAGTCTTTAGTTACTCTTCCAAACCCCACTCCAAATAAGCTTTAAATTCAGTCCAAACATAGCAATAACAAAGTTTGACATGATCCGATAATGTAATGGCAGTTGTTACAATATGACCTGGGTAGATTGTTTTCTTCTTCCTCTTGTCTGCAAATGTTCTGTTTTCGAAAACGTCAGACTTTCCAGTTTTGGTAGTTTGATGTGGTATAATGTATGAAGCAAATACAGAAGCCCTTGAAAAGATTAATATTTTAATAGTTTCAGAGTTTTATTTTCTGCTTTAGTTCAAGGTACAACATATATAGTTTACTTAGATGTCCAGTGTTTTGTCAAAATCCCCTACAAAAGGTTTTCGTGGAAACTAGGTAGTCATAGAATAAAAAGGAAGTGTTTGGCATAGCTGTTCAAAAGACATATGATATCTTAGGAATATTGTAGGCATAATGGCCAGTCTTGCAATGAGGGCAGTTCAGCAGTGGAGTTCTGGGAAGATCTGGGCTGCAATCTTTGTGCTAACACACTCCTTCTGTAAACTGGAAAAAAAAAGCAAGCAATGTTGGGAACAGAGTTTGCTGGTGCTAACGAAGTTATTCAAAGTAATAAGGGCAACAACAAACAGAAGAATTTCAGAAGAAACTTAGCAAGACTTAGCAAGAATTTTAGCAGTTGACATAAGAAATTAAATTAAATTGAACTAATGTAATGATCTAAATAGAGAAAAATCTTTTGCATAATTAGTAAATTCAGTCATTTTTCTATGTGATGAGCTCCAAACTGATTGTTTCCATTCAGAAGTAAGGTACTAGTGTTACTACAGGTAGCTCTATGGATGGGCTGGGTAGTATCTAATAGTAATCAAAAGAGTTAAAAATATTAGGAAGTACTAGGAAAGAAATAGAGAACCAAATACAAAATGTGATAGCAAATTAATGTCTCACTCATTCCCTGAACCCTATATACAGTGCTGGTTCTCTCATCTGAAAAAGCATATATTGGAACTTGAAAGGAAATTCAGAGAAAGGCAACAAGAATCATCAAACGTATGTGCAGGCCTCGGTATGAAGAATGATTATGGTGGGGCCCAGCCTTGGCAAAAAATGGAAAGGGGAGGTATGAGAGAAGTCTGTAAAATCATCAGTGACCTGGAGAAGACAGATTGGGACTGTCCATTCATTGTCTTTCCCAATAGAACTAGTGTCCAAAACATGAACTTCATATCTTAATTTTAACTTCAGGTTCAGAACAAAGGCTTCGGTTCTTCACTCAACACCTAACAATTTTGTGGAATTCCCTCCCAGAGAATTCTGTGGATGTGAGAATTTTATATAGGCTTGATGTGAGACGTCCTTGGAAGGCAAATTGAGTGATGTTGAGAAGATTAACCTCAAGACTCAGGAAATCCCCTGAACTGAAAAAATAGACTGGGAGAACTGCTTAGAGGGAATATAACATAGCCTTATCTTCTTCCTATTCTTTCATATATCTTCACTTTTGACCAGTGCTGGAGACAACATACTAGGCTAGATGGACTCTTGTTCTGAACCATCAAAGCTGATTTGATGTCCATATGTTAAATTAGATTTTCTCTTTGGAAAACAGGCCAATTTTGGTTAAATATATGTATGAGCAGAGTTTAATCTGTTGTGAATACATCTGGGAGTTATACAAAGTAAAGATAGGTAAAATATACTTAGCTAAGTGTAGTCTAATATTTTTCTCCTTTCTTTCAAAGCCATCTGTCAAAGCCACAATATTTGCTACTTCTTCTCAGGGAGGTAAGCTGGTGTTTTAAAAATGGCATTAGTTTAAATTCATATACAGCATCGTGCTTTCTAAAATCATCAACATATTGCCTCGAAGCAAATTCTTTTGGAAATCTGGAAGAAAATGTCACCGTGAACATGTTCCTATGCTGACACTTTTAATTTATGTGCAGGCTAAACAGAAGAGATTTCTTCCATTTAGTGCAGTTTCTACATATTTTGGAAACAAGTCCTCCCAAAAATGTTAGAAATTCACAATTAAGTCCTTCCTTGCCATAAAGTCCTCCTAGGGAAGCTCAGGAAGTGTGGGCTGGATGAGTGATCAGTGAGGCGGATTGAGAACTGGCTGAATGGCAGAACTCAGAGGGTTGTCATCAGCGGCGCTAAGTCTAGTTGGAGGCTGGTAACAAGTTGTGTCCCCCAGAGGTCAGTACTGGGCCCAGTCTTGTTTAACTTCTTCATCAACGACCTGGATGAAGAGTTAGAACGTACCCTCAGCAAGTTTGCTGATGACACCAAACTGGGAGGAGTGGTAGACACACCGGAAGGCTGTGCTGCCATTCAGCTTGACCTGGACAGGCTGGAAAGTTGGGCAGAGAGGAACCTGATGAGGTTCAACAAGGGCAAGTGCAGGGTCCTGCACCTGGGGAGGAACAACCCCATGCATCAGTAGAGGCTTGGGGTGGACCTGCTGGAGAGCAGCTTTGTGGAGAGGGACCTGGGTGTCCTGGTGGACGACAGGTTAACCATGAGCCAGCAGTGTGCCCTGGCTGCCAAGAAAGCCAGTGGGATCCTGGGGTTCATCAAGAAGAGCGTGGCCAGCAGGACGAGGGAGGTTCTCCTTCCCCTCTACACTGCCCTGGTGAGGCCTCATCTGGAGTACTCTGTCCAGTTCTGGGCTCCCCACTTCAAAAAAGATGAAGAGCTACTGGAGGGAGTCCAGCGGAGGGCTACAGGGATGATGAGGGGACTGGAACACCACCCCTACGAGGGGAGGCTGAGGGAGCTCGGCTTGTTCAGCCTGAAGAAGAGAAGGCTGCGAGGGGACCTAATAAATGCTTATAAATATCTGAAGGGTAGGTGTCAGGAGGATGGGGCCAAGCTCTTTTCAGTGGTGCCCAGTGACAGGACAAGGGGCAATGGGCACAAACTGAGGCACAGGAAGTTCCATCTGAACATGAGGAAGAACTTCTTCCCTCTGAGGGTGACGGAGCACTGGAACAGGCTGCCCAGGGAGGTTGTGGAGTCTCCTTCTCTGGAGATATTCAAGTCCTGCCTGGACGCGGTCCTGTGCAGCCTGCTGTAGGTGACCCTGCTTCGGCAGGAGGGTTGGACTAGATGACCCACAGAGGTCCCTTCCAACTCCTACTATTCTGTGATTCTGTGATTCTGTGAAAACAAGTTAGTTAATGGAAAATTCACAAAGTATTAAGTATCTGTGACTGGTTTTATTTCTGATTGTTTCTATTTTTAGGTCAAGAATTTCTATTCCAAGAATTTGGATTCTGTAGTGAAAATACAAAGCAAAATTCTGTTTAATGCATACTCTGGCCTTCTAACAACATGCAGAAAACTTATGGCTTCAGATAAAAATATTCTAAGGCAGTAGTGTTCAAATTATAGCTCTTAAGGGAGCTGAATACGGCTTTCCTGAAACCCAGGTGTCTCACGTGTTCCTTTGTTGTATTTTAGTCCAGGGCAGACAGAAGCACAGTAACAGTAGCAACAACCCCTGTGCAGAAACACATCTGCAAGGGAACACTTGATCAGTAGAGAACCACCCTGCAACCTTCTTAATTAAGTGAAAGATGCAGGGGGGAAAACATGTGAGTAACAAAAAAAAATACTCCTTTTCAGTGCTTAAAGCTCTCTTTACCCCTTGACTAGATGGATTCAGGCCAGTAGAAAGTTAAAAAAATAAAAATTTTATTGTTTTGAAACAAGAACAAACTCAGGTTCTGCTTGTAAAGGACTTTCTGTTTGTGCAATTGCAAGCAAACCTGAGTTTCCATTTATATCTTAAAGTTTTCTTAATTTATTTACATTTCTCCCAAATATGACTTCAAAGGCTCACAAAAGTAGAGAATGACAGCAAAGTCGCCTGCCACAAATGCTCTTGGCTCATTTTTGGTCCTATCTTGCAGGCTTGGATTTCTGTGACTCAGTGAACCTTCAGTACAGATTGAAAAGGAAGATACTAAATGAGAGTTGGACATAGAAAGAATCTCTGAGTACTTTATTAAGCTATATTTTATTCTAGAAGCAGAAAGATTCTCTCAGTGAGGTTCATGTCAGTTTGTTCTGAAGTCACTGTTACACCCTTTCTCCTGTGTCATTGTTGACATTTCCAAATACTTATGCACACAAACTTTCTAATGATTTAGTTTTAAAACCCAACAGGAAGAATTCTCTAATACCTCCTATGTGCTCTCAAGTTGGATGAATAATAATTTTTAAAAGCCTACATACGTTTGCTTTGTTAAATGTCCATACATTTTTATCCTTTGTATTTGCTTTTCCCAGATATCTTGGCACATTTTTTAACTGCCCATAATATTTGTTGAAACAGATGTTTTGACCCTCAGCATTATAGCAGCAAGAATATTACATATGAAATACTGTAAACTGTATATCTAATGCAGTATCATGGCTGTGGCCAAAGAAAAAATCATTTCAACGAATTTATCTTGCTTATTTGTTTTGACAGTTTGTAGTGAGGTCCAGTCCAACAGAATGCTGTGTGCTTCAGTGCTATGTTACGTACAAAGGATGTCAGTAGTTGCTTGGAGCTAAGCACTTTGTCCCTCATGCAGTGAGGCAGATGAGCATGTGCTTAGCTTGAAGTACAAGAGCAGCTAACCAGGGAGACATGGTGAGGTTTGAGCATTTGGCTCATTTCCTGGAGCAGCATAAGAGAAGAAAGACATATTTAACAGTCTTAAAGTCAGTAGACCTTGTGCTGCAAATTTACTGCCTTCAGAAAAGTAAAAATCATAGAGAGATATTTTTATCCTTTATTGCTACACAAAGGAAATATCAATTTTCTATACAAAAAACCAAAAAACAGATGAAAAACAGAAAGAACATTAGAAAAAGTGTAATTTTTTTATCCAATATATTGGCAATATGACTAATCATTCCAGGCTGGCTATACTCCATGAACTGTCTGCAGGCACTTTATAAACCAAAAGTTATTTTAAAACCTTCAAATACTTTTGACTGATGCACATCCTTTAAGGAGCCAGCTCTTTTTCTACTGCTGCAATATGACTTAGGATAACTGATCTTGTGTTTGAAGAACAGTTTGTTGTTATTTTTGTTCATAAAATGTATGAGTCTAAAGTGTTCAGAAATAGAATTCAGGTTATTTGTAACTGGAATCTGTTAAAAGCATATAAGGAATGAAAAAATGAAACTAGAAAGATGCTTTATAGTGGCTGGCAGGGCTTACTAAGAGGGCTTTAAGCTAGGTTCGAAGGGGGAAGGGGTCATAGACCACCTCAACAGGGATGAGTCCAGGCTTGACGTGCCAGGATCAGGGCTGAGATTGACAGCCCAGCTCAAGTGTATCTATACCAACGCACGTAGCATGGGCAATAAACAGGAGGAGCTAGAAGCCGTTATACAGCAGGATGGCTACGACTTGGTCACCATCACAGAAACGTGGTGGGACAACTCCCATGCTGTCATGGATGGCTACAGACTCTTTAGGAAAGACAGACCAAGAAGGAGAGGTGGTGGAATATGTGAGTATGTGAAGGAGCAACCGGAATGCATTGAGCTTGGCCTGAGGGCAGATGAAGAACGAGTTGAGAGCTTATGAGTTAGAATTAAGGGACAGGCTCATAAGGGTGACATAACGGTGGGTGTATACTACAGGCCACATGACCAGGAGGAGGAAATTGATGAGGCCTTCTACAGGCAGCTGCCAGCAGCCTCACAGTCACAGGCCCTGGTTCTCATGGGGGACTTCAACCACTCTGACATCAGCTGGGAAGACCATACAGCTAGGCAGACGCAATCCAGGAGCTTCCTACAGAGCATCGATGATAACTTTCTGATGCAAGTGGTGAAGGAACCAACAAGGAAAGGTGCTCTGCTGGACCTTGTATTAACAAACAAGGAGGGACTGGTGGAGGATGTGAAGGTCGGAGGTAGACTCGGCTGCAGTGACCATGAAATTGTTGAGTTCAGGATCCTGAGTGGAGGAAGCAGGGCGATAAGCAGGATCAAAACCTTGGACCTCAGGAGGGCTGACTTTGGCCTCTTCAAGAAGCCACTGGGAGGAATCCCATGGGCCAGGGCTCTCGAAGGTTCTCCAAGAGTGCTGGTCGCTGTTTAAACGTCACTTCCTCCATGCTCAGGAGCGGTGCATCCCCCTGAGAAAGAAATTTAGCAAAGGAGGCAGGAGACCTGCATGGTTCAATAAGGAGTTTCTAGTGGACATTAGGTGGAAGAGAAAGGTCCATGGAATGTGGAAAGAGGGGCAGGGAAGAGTACAGGAATGTGGTCAGAGAATGCAGGGATGCGACGAGGAAGGCCAGGGGCCACCTGGAATTGAAACTGGCAAGTGATGTCAAAAACAACAAGAAGGGCTTCTTCAACTACATCAAGCAGCAAAAGGAAGGCTAGGGACAATGTGGGTCTGCTGCTGAATGAGGCGGGTGTCCTGGTGACAGAGGATGCGGAGAAGGCAGAGCTACTGAATGCCTTCTTTGCTTCAGTCTTCAGTGCCAAGGCAGACCCTCAGGAATCCCAGGCCCCGGAGGTAAAAGAAGAAGCCCACAGAGAGAATGACTTTCCCTTGGTCGAGGAGGACTGCGTAAGGGATCACTTAAGCGATCTAAATGCCCACAAATCCATGGGCCCCGATGGAATGCACCCACGAGTGCTGAGGGAGCTGGCAGATGTTATTGCTGAGCCACTCTCCATCATCTTTGAGAGGTCCTGGAGGACAGAAGAGGTGCCCGAGGACTGGAGCAAGGCCAATGTCACTCCAATCTTCAAAAAGGGCAAGAAGGAGGACCCAGGGAACTACAGGCCGGTCAGCCTCACCTCCATCCTGAGTAAGCTGATGGAGCAGCTTATCCTGGAGGTCATCAACAAGCAAGTGGAGGAAAAGCAGGTTATCAGGAGTAGTCAGCATGGATTCATCAAGGGGAAATCATGCCTGACCAATCTGATAGCTTTCTACGATGGCATGACTGGCTGGGTAGATGAGGGGAGAGCCGTGGATATTGTCTACCTAGACTTCAGCAAGGCTTTTGACATGGTCTCTCATAACATCATCCTAGGGAAGCTGAGGAAGAGTGGGCTGGATGAGTGATCAGTGAGGTGGATTGAGAACTGGCTGAATGGCAGAACTCAGAGGGTTGTCATCAGCGGCGCTGAGTCTAGTTGGAGGCTGGTAACAAGTTGTGTCCCCCAGAGGTCAGTACTGGGCCCAGTCTTGTTTAACTTCTTCATCAACGACCTGGATGAAGAGTTAGAACGTACCCTCAGCAAGTTTGCTGATGACACCAAACTTGGAGGTGTGGTAGACACACCGGAAGGCTGTGCTGCCATTCAGCGTGACCTGGACAGGCTGGAAAGTTGGGCAGAGAGGAACCTGATGAGGTTCAACAAAGCCAAATGCAGGGTCCTGCACCTGGGGAGGAACAACCCCATGCATCAGTAGAGGCTTGGGGTGGACCTGCTGGAGAGCAGCTCTGCGGAGAGGGACCTGGGTGTCCTGGTGGACGACAGGTTAACCATGAGCCAGCAGTGTGCCCTGGCTGCCAAGAAGGCCAATGGGATCCTGGGGTGCATCAAGAAAAGTGTGGCCAACAGGACGAGGGAGGTTCTCCTTCCCCTCTGGAGTGCCCTAGTGAGTCCTCATTTGGAGTACTCTGTCCAGTTCTGGGCTCCCCACTTCAAAAAATATGGGGAGCTGCTGGAGAGTGTCCAGCGGAGGGCTATAAGGATGGTGAGGGAACTGGAGCATTTCTCCTACGAGGAGAGGCTGAGGGAGCTCGGCTTGTTCACCCTGAAGAAGAGAAGGCTGCGAGGGGACCTAATAAATGCTTATAAATATCTGAAGGGTGGGTGTCAGGAGGATGCGGCCAAACTCTTTTCAGTGGTGCCCAGTGACAGGACAAGGGGCAATGGGCACAAACTGATGCACAGGAAGTTCCATCTGAACACGAGGAAGAACTTCTTCCCTCTGAGGGTGACGGAGCACTGGAACATGCTGCCCAGGGAGGTTGTGGAGTCTCCTTCTCTAGAGATATTCAAGACCCACCTGGACCTGGTCCTGTGCAGCCTGCTGTAGGTGACCCTGCTTCGGCAGTGGGGTTGGACTAGATGACCCGCGGAAGTCCAACCCCTACCATTCTGTGATTCTGTGATTCTGTGATTCTGTGATTCTGTGATTCTGTGATTCTGCTTAACAGTAGGTCTTTGGAGGAGTCTTAGTCAGTGTCTGATGCATATATGGAATGGCTAGACTCCTAATAGTCTCATTATTACACATGGGTGTTGTGAAAGGATGAAACAATATAATAGAAGTTATTATGTACAATTTACCTTTTCTTTATGTAGAAGTTACAAGGATCCATTCATGAGAGATCATTACCCAAAAGTTGTAGTTAGACTTTAGACCAAAATCACACAAACTCGGGCCAGAGCTCCTGATGTCCACATGGCTCACACGACCATACTAGATTGTGCCAGTAATAGTGAACCCATGAATCCTTTTCTTCCTGTGAAACTAAGAGAGGTAACAGGCACAGTAAGGTTGGACTTGGAAATTTTGATGGTTAGCCCAGTGCTGTCCTTCAATTGACCAAAGAAGCCCTTAACAAAGCCAAAGTGTCTCCTGTATGTGACCAGTTTGTAGAGTACCTCCTTGCTGATGGCTTGCTGAGATAGGTAGAGCGAACCTTGTGGCTATCAGCCATGTAGAAACCTTAGTATGTGCTTATTAGAAGATGACTAAGTTTGGTGATCAGAAGAATATTTACTGTGTTTCTTTCACATTAAAGTATGAGTGCATTCTCTCTGGAGATGAACGATTAAGATCTTCCTGTGTGCACAGCAGAAGGAAGCTGAGTTCTTAACTGGGGAGGCTGATCTATTGCTTCTTTGCTACTTTGATTATGAAATATGTTTAGCAGGTAGTCAGTGCTGATGACCCTTTAGTCCCTTTTGGTCTTTAAAATCTACAGACTCTAAAAGTTCTATTTTTATTAGATTTTTTTTTTTCAGTATTTACATACCAGACAAAAAAAAGAAACTTTTCTAGTCCAAAAGAAAAATGTTGATAGTAGCAACAACATCATCATCATCTTTCTATCCAGTCGTCAAGTGTTTTGAAATAGGGTGTCCAGCTCTGCAGCAATCTCCAAGATCTACTGGTGGGAAAAAAAATCTAAAAAGTCGTTTTAGAGATTAGAAAAGTCTCATTTGTCCCACATGCATGTTTGTCTGGAGTTTAAATTCCGGAGAGAAATATTTATGCTTCACATAAATAAAGAACACTTTTATTTTTTCTTTCCCCATAAAAATGTCTGGATACCTAATACAGTAATTTAAACAGAATTCAAATATTTCTGTAACGGAAAGCTTGGTAACATTTTAAAATTATAATTTTCTCTAAGACACAGTTTTGTCCTTGAATAAGGTACTTATCATATAAATTTGATAGACAGTTCAGGGAATGTCAGATCTGGGGAATGAGGAGAAGAATTTGTATCTGTTCTCAGTAATGAACAGTAGGCTCCAGGGATTCAGTGCTCCACTCCGCCCACACCAAACACCCACTGCAAATGTATTTGGGCCTACAGTGGCTACGTTTGCCTGATCTTATGGAAGATACGGCCGTAGAAAAATGTTATCTTTGCTCTGTGGAAATCATTTGATTCTATTCATTCCTTTCAAAGTTCATTTCTGGCTGGATAAATACTGGTTTTGTGAGAGAAACTAAAGTCTGCTGTGATGATTACAGTAACAGACTCTACCGTTCTGAAGTCTGATATCACTGCTTTGGACTTTAAAGTGACTGCAGTACAAGGCAGCTTAATGTTTTATTTCAGACCTCAGTGGTGTGAGAAAAATCAAGCTATTGGGCTTCAGTGAAATAATTTCACATTACAATAAGCGAAGGAAGGCAGTTTAGCAGTCATCTCGGTGTCAGATATTTAAACTGAGATACAAGCATTTATAGGTGCCTCCCACTGCATGCTCTGTTTTGCTTGTCATTTTATAGGTAGATCACTACTAAACATTTTTGTTTCAATTTATGATTGTGACATTTGTGCTATGTTGCAATGTTGAAATCTCTGTTATAATGCACTAATTTATATGCTTTAAAAAGTGTCAGTAAACTGTCTTGTAGCTGTACCGTGTCACCTAGATGATACTTTACTGTGTACAAGTTTGTTACTGCTGCTGCTGCTATTGTTTTTTTTAAAATGTGGTAGTTTCTATAACTTTATCAGCTTCTCATTAGGATTTTCAGAAGTCTTTCATCAACATAATCTACGCAGAAATCAACAAATAAGACCCAGAAAACCAAAACAATGAAAGTCTAATACATAATTTTGCAAAAAAAATCTATGACCAGTGTACTAAAACAGAAGGATATGAACTGCAGGTACTGTTTACACCTCATTATCTTCAGCTACACAGTCAAAATATTTTGTCAAAGATCCACTGCTGTAAGAGTGAAAGATAATGTATTCTACAGTTTTCAGGTTACATGATTAAATAAGGTTGATCCAGATATCTCGTTAAATGAAAAATGTTACCCTTTACTTAGAGTAATATACTTTAATCCTTTCACCAGAGTGAATTCTCCCCACAGAATAATAATTAAGATAATTTATCCCCATTGCTTTCTTAATTTCTTTCTACCAAATCCTCACTGTGCAGTGACGGAAAGAAGGACATGTGCTTGTTCTGTAGCTTCAATTCTACTCTTTTCATAACAGAAAATGCAGAACTGATCTGTATTATTGGTTAATTATAAACTAAATTTATTTTACTAGAGCTCTAGCTTGCCACTTAAAAATTAATTATGGACAATAACAAATAGCAAAATGTTCCTTTTGCAGAATAAATTCCCCACTGGGATGCAGTGGAAATGTTAATAATTAATCAAATAGTCTGACTCGGTATTATTTTTGCTACCACACACTTATACAAAACGCCGCTGATGTTGTCTGACTTATTTGGTTTCATAAATATTTATATGTAATTGCATTTTCCTTGTAAATTGCATTTTTTCTGCCTAAAGGGAGGACTTTATCTCACTTATGTTAATTTTATCTCACTGGCTTTGTTCAGCTTCAGTAGTTCTGTATATAAAATAAGAGATTAGATAAAAAGAAATGCACGCAACCTGTATTTGTTAATATAAAGCATAATAATTAGAGAATGTTGCTAATTTTGTAGCAATTCAGGTAAATTGCTACCTACCTACATACAGTAAAAAGCAGGCAATTCAGCATTTCTCTTCCCCCTACCTCCCAACTTTAATATTTATTTTGTTTAGATTCTGCTGCCCCCTACAGAATAGTTGAAAATATTTAGGATTTTACAAACCCAAGACTGCTGTCCATTTCTTTTTTGATCTTACCTAGACAAGTATATGCACAGCTTTCATAGTCTTCTGAGGAAGTAGAGCTTTATTTGTTGTCATTGTATGTTTTTGATATATTCTGCATGACTTGTAACTTTAAAAATCTTGCCACTTTGTGATATATTGAAAAACAAAGATAGAAGTGATAGAAATTGTTACTGAACCACTGAAAAAAGATGAAATATATTTTACATCCTCCAAGAGAAGAGAAAGCAAGTTTACTAACCTTTGAGTCTCAGGAGGTAAGCTAATTGTATACTTTATCAGCTGCTACCTGTATACTACTATTCTTTCCAGACCTCACTACGTGTAACAAATAGCAGCAATTAAATGCAATGATTCACTTAAGACTCTAGTAGAAAACAGACTGTCAACAGGACAGGGGGGGAACAGAAAAGACTCTGAATGTAAACTGTGTATTTTGAATTACAGTTCAGAAATATAACATGCTCTTTGAAATCAAAGTAGCATTTGTACTAATTGATGCTCCTAAAATCTAGCTAACTAAATAAAATCCAAGACCTAGATTATAGTTCCTGCAGCTAACCTCAAAGATGAATAGGAAAGTCTGTTCTTCATGGATATGCCCTGGCTGTCTCCATTGCACTGTATCTGTCCATCATTTAGGAGATCATGCACGAAGGAGATGAGGCTGAGGAATCTTCTGTCATTTGCTGTCCTTCTAACTGTGTGGAGAAAATAAATAAGCAGGAGATTTCATTCGGTCTGAATTAGCTCCCTTTGTACTGCTCTGCTGAGTTACAAACTGTGCTACCTAGAAACCAGGCATTAGGGGGAAGAGAACTGTCATAGATGTATTTGAGTTTCTTACTGAATACTTCCCAAAACTCACATGGCACAGAAACTCACATGTCCTTGGCTTGCTGAGATTAGCAAGAAGTTAGGACGCTATCCTAATCATATCTCTCAAACATCTTCATTTTCCCTGTGTGTTCCCCCAAATGCTCAGAGAAGCTACTAGTCTTGAGGAGACAGGTACAAGTTACATCTTCCATGGCATATGGTGAATGCATCATGGAACACTAAGGTATTTGAGCAGGGGTGGTTTTTCTTACAAAATAACTTTGTAGACATGTCAGCAAACCCAAGAAAACTTACAGGCATTTTGATGCCTCAGCTTCATCATGTCTTGGAAACAAGTTTTGATCAATAGCTCCTAGATGTCCCATTCTCCCCTGGCTTAAGGCTTGTTTTGGTTTGGTCATGGCTGGCAACAAAGGGCCATGCAGTCGATCTGTTGTCCCTCCCCCCGCTGGGGTGGGGAGGAGAATGGAAAGAAAAAGGCAAAAACTCGTGGGTCAGGATAAGGGCAGTTTAACAGAATGGCAAATGAAGGAAACAGTAACAACAACAATACTGATAAGGAGAATATACAAAACAAAACAGCAAAATGCACAGAACAACTCTCACCGCCCGATGACCCGCATGCTCCCGAATTGCGATTAACTTCCCCCCGGCCAGCTCCCCAACCTAAAACCCAGCATGATGACACATGGTATCGAATACCCTGTGTGTTTGGCCAGTTTGTGTCAGCCTGCCTGGCTGTGTCCCCTCCTGGCTTCTGGTGAAAACTAACCCTGTCTGGGCCGAACCCAGGACAGGCTTCCCTTCAATATCCTTTCTGCAAATCCTATTTTCCCCTGTTAATGTACTTTTCTTTAACCTTGACTCTGCAGACATTTTAACTGAGTTGCTTGTTTCTGAGTACTCGCTTTTGTCTTGCTATGAATCAAAACCTTCTGTGGGCCCACTATTAGTATTAGCATTCTTTGCTCTCCTTGCTCTACTCCAGATTAACTAAGTAAGGGTAATTATACATACAAATATAAAATGATGGAGAGAAAGTCCAGTCAGAAACTTACTTAGTTGTTCCAAATCTGCTTCTGGAGGGCAGTTTCTGCCCCTTATTTCTCTTTGCATTATGTGTAGGAGAATCCTTGAGAAATACATTTCTCTGAGTGAACATGAGACTTTGTAAAGAGTACCCTAAAACACATCCCAGAGGTTCCGCAGGAGCTGGCCAGTCAGTTGAGGACGTGTCATTGGATCCTTCTCTTGTGAGCTGCCTGCTCAGACTGTATGTAAAGATTTTCAGTACTTTGAATGTCTTCAATACTTCAGGTACAAATTCATGTCATAACTAAGCTGATCTGATGGCTAGACCTACTGTTGAAATTGGCTGACTGTTTCTCACTCTTGGCCATAAACTCCTGCTTCTCTCCTTGTGCCTTCTGAGTATTTGATGAAGAGATGAAGAATGAAGAAAGGAATAATCATCTCCTTAATTAGCTCCTGAAGTCTCCTCACCATACTGTAACACAATCAGTACACCGAGTGCAAAAGGAAACATGCCCCTTGGAAGTGGCAGAGTAACAATGGCTGGCTTAGGTATAGTCAAAAACTTCAGCCTCAGGTTATAGGCCCTTGCACAGCACTTTCTTTCTCATTTCATTCTCATTCTCATTCTCATTCTTAAATGTGGTCAGGATCTTTCAAAGACATTGGCTGTGATCAGTATTACCCACAAACCATCCCCCTCAGCCTAAATCAAGTAAGCACCTGGTCGAATGCAGTGCACTTAATAGTTTGGATAATTGGTTCTATTGTCTTCTGAGGAGGGATTTGTATTTCTTTCGGATTAATTGTATACTAAATCCGAATTTTCTGTAGAGCCTTTGTGTATTATTTATTTCACAAACAAGAATTTGCTGTAAATGGGTAAAAGATCCATGAAGACAGACTCGAAGATATTAATGGGGAGTGCTGCTCAAATAAGCATAGTACAAAAGCCCTCCAAAAAGCAAAGAGCTTTCTCAGATGAGAGAAGTGTTTTTCTGACCATAACATTTGCTGTGCAACTTCAGCATCACTAAATGCAGCGAAGACAACAGTACATGTGTATAGAATATCTTGCCCAGAAAAAGTTGCTGGACTGGATTCCTTTCAAATAGCAAACTGCTTCTGAAACATATTTCAGTATTTTATCACATGTTTAAAGAATTAATGTATTTCCTGGAGATAGGAAAAGGGAACAGAAAGATGAAAAAGCGGCTTCAGAAAAAACAGGGTTTAGGTTTTGAAGCCTTAGGACTTTTTTGCGCTTTTTTTTTTCCCAGAAAGAAGGGAGACGTTAAAGGTAGAGGGGGAAGCCCCCTGCAAAATTACCTGTTAAATGTATTTTCCAACTTTCATCTATTCTGTTATTCTAAGAATCTGCCATTCACTCAAACAGTGCATTTATTTCCTGTGAACATCAGAAGCATATATGTTCACTACTTCACAAAAGACTATAATTTAACATACAGCACAGGGCTATTAAAGCTAAAAGCTTTGAGAATAAATCACAAACCTGACACTTTTCTATGGTTTTAGCTTGACTAGGCTGGGGGGAGGAACAGAATAAGAGAACAGCTTTGCAAGCTTCACCTAATACTTCAAATAGACTAAGTGCAGATATTGTAGATTTAAATATCCACATTAATATTGATTTGCAGGAGTATCTGGGAAGAAAAACAACACCATTAAAAAGATAGAGACATAATTCCAATTATAGTTGTTGGTAATGGAACAGCTACATTACTAAAAGCTAGTCTTAGATTAGACAGGCACAGTAGTAATTCAAGCCCAGTGAGAAGATAAAAGGAACAAAAAACATGTCATTGCTACAAAGCCAGGACCAATAAAGAATGTAAGCGTTTCAACAGTAAGACATTATTTGTTCCAGCAAAACTGTGCCACTGTATGTGAGAAGAACTCTCAAACATTTATTGAGCAAAGGACTGAAGACCTCTAGACTATGAAGGAGTCCTGGGTTCCAGTTCAGACTTTCAAGGCTGTTTCTGTATTTTACACATCTGTTTTTTAATTTAAGTAATAAAGAAGTTTTTGTTCTAGGAGATGGATGTGGAAAGCATATATTTCCCTTTAACTGTTAAGCTACACTCAGGCTTGTGGTCCTCTTCACACTTCTCCCTTACCTTCACCCCTGTGCTCAGCCCAGGTCAGTGAGTCTGAGTCTTTTACATAACCCCAACACCTGAAGAGGGCTACCTCACCCAGTTTACATTGTAAGTTGCTCATAGAAAGAATTTTAACTGAACGTTTTTCAGGAGACCCCTTAAAATATTAATTCCAGTAGGTTTTAGGCATGAATAGTGCGGTCTTCCAAAGCAGGTGATCTCATAGCAGTGTGACCTGTTAAAGCAAGGGAGATGGAGGAGTTTGGATGGAAGTCCTCTTAGGGGAGCAGATGTAAATTCTATGCAAAGAAAATTTCTTTTTTATTACAGTGTATATTTCCTCTTGTGTTTCTAACAAGGAGACAGTTTCATTGTTTTGACAGCACACAGCATTAATGCCAAGTTCCATCTATCCTCCGTGGAACACAGTGCTACAACAATTTCTCTGGTGTAATCCAGAATTTTAGTGTTTCACTGGGACACTGAAGAGTAGCAGAATTTGAGAGTTCAGTGTTCTTTTCCCACTGAATGAAGCAAGGACTGTTTTTCAGACGACTTCAAAGCTGCCCTTGAGATCACCAGGTACAAAATAGTATAGAACTTTTATAGAACAGTTTTCTTTAAAACTGATGACTATTTGAACTGATAGTCTTAATCACATCAGAGAGTGATATATGCTTACTCTAACTTGAATGACCCTAACTCTGACTTTGAGAGATCTTTCAAACATTGGTCACATTGTGTGTTTCAGGCCCTGGCAGACACTTGGTTTGTATAAAGATCAGATGTGCCAGCATGTCAAATACCTATTCAGGGTTAGAAATAAAGATGTGCAGAAGAAAATCCCTCACATTTTCCACTCTTAACTTCCCTGCTCCTTCTACAATCACTATCAATGTAAAATAAGAAAGAGGTTTTGACAGATTAGGGGCAGGCACAGAAACAACTGCACACCTGGCTTTCCATCTGCAAGATTACTAATTTCTTTATAATTTTTGGCTTACATTTTAGAAGCAGTTCAATTTTGTCAATTTCATTTACTTCACTGTCTTTTTTCCATTACTATATTGCCATTAGTATTTTGTTTCAATGGTGTGGTTCATTAGTATGACGTTAGTAGTTCTAAGTATGCAAATTTTAAACCTAACCTAAATATCTTAGTGATGCTCATGTTTCCTGCTCAAATTTCTTTAATGTTGTGCAGCATTCCCCTTTATTAGACCAGTTATTTTAATGGTAGGATTGTATTATTTTCTGGTGAAACATTTGTAGAACTATTTGTATACAATGGAAATGTTTTTCTGTCTTACTTGTCTTTTCATATGTTAAAATGTATAATAAACAGGAAATTTAGAATATGCAGCTAAGTATCAGAACATACTTTTAATTTAAGCTAGAACTCTTTATGTCAACCTATTTACTTACTTTTTGTATGGGTATGATATTCCATATATTATATGAAGTTATATGCAGTTGAAGTAAAGGTGCACGATAAACAAGTCCAACACTAAGTATAGTAAAGAATAAATGCACAAGATGCTGACTAATTAACATGAACGCACTGAAAACCTATTCTTTTCCTTTTATAATTCTGGTTTACAAAGTGAAACCCTAGGTTTTAACGTGAGTGCAAGAACAGTAGAGATAAGTTTTGCTTAAGGGAAAGGACCCTTTATGGCTCAGTGCCTCAGTGAGGAGTATAGTTTCCTTCATAAGGACAAGAGGTCTTCTATTCCCTTAATGCATTCCAATGTGGTTCATAATTTTAGCCATTCACTGCTCCACCATATAATCTCTCCCATTTAGTCCTGCAGTTTGACAAGCAAGGTCACCTTGATACACAAAACAAAATGATTGAATTCACATATAGCATAAACCAGTGAGAGATTGCGTGATCTCATTCAGCATATGGCAGCTTCCAGGATTTCCTGTCTTGTCAAGATACTGGCCCACTAATCTTTTTACAAAAAAACAATAGTAGCCAGAAAAACCGTGCTAACTAAGAGCACAAGCATCCATTCCTGCTGGAAGTAAGAGTTCTTGGGTGGACACACAGAGATAGTAACACTCCTTGGTTGTCTAGTTTTAATCCGAGAACAGGACAAGTGCTGACTGTTGTTACTTCTTGCATGGCCTGTCAGCTTGCAGCTATCTGTAGCGTGGGTCCTCCCTGAACTACGCGTTGTGTCTGTACGCCTGTGCTTTAGTAGTTCTCCATGACCTCAGTGACTTAATATAATATTGTCTTGAACTGTTTATTTTTGTCATAAAAGCCATCCTAAGACAGTGAGGTACAGAATGCAAGTGCACACTACATGAAAAATATAATAATTTCTATTTGTTTTATTTATTCTAATTTTTTAAGAAATTAAGTTATCTCTACATCTTTTACCATGAGAAATGGTAACCAGCTTTTCCCTCTATATTTTTTCTATGCTGTTCATTACTTTGTCTATCTCTTCTATCGCTCCTGTCTTTCTGTTTACCATGCTGAAAAGTCCCAGTCTAAAATAAACGTTTCTGTACATACTGTGTAAGCTGCATTCACTCTTTATCATTCTATCATATATATATATACACGTGTGTACTCTTTTTATTTTTTGTAAAGGTTTGCTTAGTAAAAATCTTTCTTTGATCATGTTCATTGCCCTTCCCTTCATTCTTTCTTTTGCTATCTTTTTTCTTGGACAAGCTGACTACGACTACACACCAGTATTCAGGTCATGAGTGGGTTTTGATTTGTGTTCTTTTCCTAGTAAATTCAAACATTCAGTTTCCATCTTAGAGTATTACTTGAATGCTATTTTCACAAGGGCTTGACATCATGGGCTTGGGCTACCTGCAAGGTAGTAGCTAATTTTGAGTCCACTGCGGTATAACTTCAGTTAGGATTACATTTCTCCTTCTACATTTGCTTTTACTTGTGAACATTATGTTTATCATATTAAGTCTATTTCATAGTCAGTCAGACTCATGATACGTTTTCTCAGATGTTCACAATCTGTTACTTTTGAGTAGCCTGAGTAATTTTCATCATCATCAGACAGCACTATCAGTCACTCCTCATGCCTGATCTGGACAATTCATGAGTACAGTGAGCAACACAGGTCCAATAAAAACTCTTGTGGGATTCTTATCATTATCCTCCATCCATTACGGGAGTTGATCATTTTCCTACATTTGTTTCCAGTCCTTCAGTCAATTGTTTATCTGTGACAGGACTTTTCCACTTTCCCAAAAAAGCTTGTTAAAAGTTTTTTTGGAATTCCATCTGTACTGTTATGAACATGATTGACAAGTTCATTGACATCACTAAAAAATTATTCAAAATCTGCAGGATGTGACTTTATTCTACAAAAGCTGTATTGACTTTTCATTGTTGTATCATACATTCACTTAATTCTATTCTGACTACTTTGCTTGGTACAAAAGTCAAATGCACTCAGACCAATGCCTATATTCCTACAGATTTCTTCTGAAGACCTTTGTGAAAATGACACTACATTTACCATCACCTTTGTGAAAATGGCACTGCATTTACCCTCTTCCTTCCCTCTGGTAGTAAGACAAATTTAAATGTGAAGTTATACACCATAGTCACCACTGTGGCAATTTCATGTTAACCTTCTTCAGACTTTATACCTAAAGGGAATCTAGTCCTTGCTGCTTATTTCTCCTGATCTTCACCTTCTTCTAAAAATACTTCAACATGAGATGATTCTTCTTATTTCTCCCCTGTGAAGACTTCTATTGTGTTAAACTTTCAAACTTATCTGAAGTGAACAGTTACAAAAAAAGCTCATTTAGCTTTTCTGCTATGACATTGGCTTCTGTGAATGTGCTTTTTATAGCTTCATTACCCATCAGTGTGAGAAAAGCATTCAGAGATTTTATTTGAATAGAAATCTTAACTTTAAAGATCTGTATCAATGAACTGCTGTAAAAGAATGTATTAGTTTTGCCTCTAACATGTACCTGAATGGACTGGTCTAAGAAATCAAAGATATCTCACTTTCTTGCTTCTCCGTGATTATTTCCTCCCCGAATAGACAGCAGTTGAGCTTCCTCAGCTAGAAAACCCATTATGTAAAATGGGTTTGGAATTATGGAATACTGGAATTATGTAATACGAATTTATTCATTTACTGTGGGCTCTTGAATGCCTCTATAAAGGGATAAGTCTATGAGTCTTTTTAAACTTTTGGGGCATGTAGAACAAATCAGTAACTCTGAAGATTATACAGTAATTTGGCTGCTGCAACAGTGTAATGCAATCAGAGTAAGAATATGCTTTGATCGATACAGGGATTGCCTACTTTTTGTACTTGTGTAAAATTCAGAGCAGGTCTGAAATTCCTGGTCTTCATAATTGGCAACAGATCTCCTTGTCTTTATCTTGACTCACGATCTTGTCTTCATATTTTCTCCCACTGTCCTGCTGAGGAGAAGGAGTGATAAAGTGGCTTGGTGGGCACCTGGCAGCCAGCCAAGGTCAACCCACCACATTTAGGTACTGAAACCAAAACCAGCCAAAAAACATATATCCAGATTTCGTTTAATTGAGCCTATGTCTGATCTTACCCATGTTGGTTATTTTCTTTTGCAACTCATTTTATATTAAGGGATTGCTTATGGTTTCACTGTTTGAAACAATCCACTTCATGTAGCTATGCTTATTATACTTATAAAGAAACAATTTGTGATCTCTCCATGCTGTTTGCCATGTTGCACTCACTGCGGCAGAGGCTACAGAGAAGCTGCAGATGAGTTTCTTCTTGTCATTTTCGTGTGTCCTCTTCTGCATGTAGAAATAAAATGCTCCCTCACTTTTGGAAAATGATGTATTTTCCATGGTTAACATAAAATCACAAGTGTGATTTATAAAGTCAAATGGACTTTCTTCAGATCAAATAGTCTGATTTCTATACAAGTAGAGGCTGTAAAATACCACTTCCATCCCTGTAATGCAACCAATACTACAAAGTAGTTAGAATGTATTTCTAGAAAAAAACATTATATACATATTCGATAAGAAATATGTGCAGTGTACTATAACTGTGCAACAGTTTGAAGGGACTGGAGGGGGGGTGTGTGCTCATTTTTAGTGTTCTCCTTACTGTATCCTCTACAGCAGAAAAAACACTGTTCTATTTTCTCTTCAATAAAAGCATATGGAATTAAATTCAGAGGAATAGCGGCACCTACATAGCTAATATTGCCCTTAAAATGGCATACAAAATAACGCTTAACACTGAAATAGCACTGAACATTGAAATAACATGTCAAAACATTAGTTTTGCTCTTCTGCCTAATGATTCTCACAGGTGCTGAAAAGTGAAGTTATGTCTGATAGCTGTGGCTGGACAGTGGTTCCCTGTACCTCATCATAATTTATAAATCAGGTTTTCAGCTACTTGTATGAAGGGGAAATTCAAGTTGTGACTGCTCAGCAGTGATAATTTGTGACTGAGGAATGATCTGGCATGGAAGGCAAGAAGGGCCAACTGCAGAAGGCATTAACTGGCTGGAAGTAGGAATGCCAGAGACAGAAGCACTCCTTGTAAGGGAATGAAGTTTTGTGGTTTTGAAGTCTTACCCAGAACAAAGGAGACTTCCACAGACGATCCACTCATCTCGTGTAAGTGTCCTATTCAGTACAAGGAACATTACTGCTGTGCAACCAGCTTCTAATCAGTCCGAGAATGAAAGCCCTTACCTTACATACCTTCAGGAAATCTTTTCAGATTAGGATTCCCAAGGGAAAGGGAACACTTATGCACACTGCTGAAAGGTATTTTTAAATCAAAAACACCTAAAATTAAGATGTACATGTGAACACAGCGTTTGCATTTGTCACTTCAGTTTTCTGGGTAGGTATAAATTATTTTTATATTACTTGGGTCTATGTTAAAATTATTTAATGTCTGTTCAGACAATGAATAGCTTTATTTTATGCCTGGAGTCTGTTTAAGCAGTGTCTCTAAACCTGGGTTGAGGAAACACTTCCTTAAATGTAGTGCTGTTATCAGCTTCTTAAATAGTGGCATCTGGCTGGTATGCATAAAATTAGACACAATCATATGTGACAGGCAGATTTGCACAAAAACAAGCATGCATGTCAACAGACATAGCTATCAGCTTAGTCTTCCTTGATTAATAAACTGTAGTAGATACAGTTGTGTAACAAGACAGGTCTGAAATTAAGTTAATGTTGCTTATAGTTAAGCAGCCATACAGCTGTGTGACAGTGACCTCTGTTTCTTGAAGTAGATCTGCCGGACAGTCACAGTTCCCATGTGCACCAATGTGAGATCTTAGAGACTTCTTTTAACCCCACAGCCCCTTATTCTTTCTTTGTTTCCCTTACGGAATTTAAATAAACCAGGATTATCTCCTGCCTAGGGTTTGGGAATAGGCACAATCCAAATTATTATAGCTTTTGTCATATGTAAAGTTGGTGTATCAGTATAACCATTCTTCTGTCCTGTCAGTAAACGCGATAATAATATGTCCCTAAAGGACTTTCTTTGCCTTTGAAGTACCCAGAGATCCAGTTGCAACAGTGGTTCTTCTGGGAACAGGGGAAAATGGCTGCTCTTCACTGTTTTCATAACCATCAGAAAATAACTCCAGAGTAGATCATCAACCTCATCTAAATATGCCCTAAAATCTGACATTTAAGTGTTTAGATTCTCATTAAAAGTTACAGAAAGGTAACAAAAATTGAAATTAGACAGTACTGTCAGCCCACTACTTCTTTGCAAGAAAATCACCTCAAGTTTGCGTAACCATGGAGCGAGTATGACAGAAAGAAAAACTCATGTGGCACTGGGAAAAAATCCAGAGAATACCACAGCATTATTTTCAACTGCCTCACACTTTTGTACACCTGCAGTGTAGATGTGCACTATTGTCAAATGTCAAGCATAACATTGAGCACCCACATTGCCCAGCTAGAGACAAGCATGCAAGGTTTTGGTTTAAAAGAGAATCAAACACTTAGAACTTCACGCCTTTAAAATCAGTGAAAATATCTCATTTCGTTCAGTGTTTCACCACCAAGATTTCAGATTCCCCAACAACTGTTTAAAAAACCTCTCAACAGGAATCAACATGTTTCATCAGATAAGAATACTGTTGAGAATTAATCTTCTTATGTTTAATGATTTTATACTCTGGACTTATTCGCTAGTGATCATAGGTCCTGTGTGGACTTTGTCTCAGGTAATTAGGTGTTCACTGTGTAGGTATTTGCATATAGACTAGTCACCTTAAGCTTTGCTTATAGTCAATGAAGAAAAATACGCAATCCCAGGCCATGAGTCTTTTGACTGATTTTAGACATCTACTTTAGAACAAGGTAAATCAAGCCACTAAACTGCCTACTGACTTTACTGACTGCCTGGAAAGAGAAGCCAAATGCAGCCCCACATTTGGTAGATGAATCCTGCCCTCAGACTTCGGTATTAGAGCACAGGGTAGCTTGCTGTTACATACATGACTTCATACTAAGATAACAGGCCTAGGAAAAAAATTTCAAAGGCAGTATGTGTATGAGATGAGAAACTGCAGTTGCAGCTAATATAGAAAATCGGTGTCTTGGAATGAGGGAAAGTCAGAAAAAGAAGAGAATATGATCTAGTCATATAAAAAAAAGTAAGCCGGTGCATATGGCAGAGAGTAGCAATCAACCCCCACATCTGTGATCACACTCAGATGTTGTAAGTACATACAGACTGCTTTAGCTTTATTAAAGTTGTACAATCACTAGCCACCAGAACTGTCAGCTTATGAAAGTAGAATGGCTAAAACATAGAAATGAAATGTATCAAAATGGAAGGCAGAGACATCAGCTCATAGCAGCCTACAGTAGCCTATAGCACATGTTATCTTTTCTTTGTCCTGCCATTGAGAGTAATTATATTCCTCTCTATTTGACTGTTTGGCAGTCACACAATTTCTGGAGTCCACATCATCATTTGTGCCTTTTTTACATGTGGTTGGCAGTATTTACAGCTGTGTTGCAAGAAACACTTGAATTGCCTATTAAAAACTTTTTAGTTATTTATTTACTCTGAAAAGCTTACTCATGCACGCATCGTCAATCATCTTCTATGAGCTTGAGTCAGCTAAGGTTCCTGAGATGAGCTGCTGACTCATACTGATATCCGACACGTGGATTTTATTACGGCTAAGTATTCTTACAGATGTTATTAGTATCAGTTGTGAATCCTGATTTAGGATCCTGCCAACTATGCCAATTTGTCATGAATGAGTGATTTGGGATTCTGTCAAGTACACCAATTTGTCACGAATCCTGATTTAGGATCTTGCCGACTACACCAATTTGTCACGGATGGAGTGATGCACTACACTCGCAAGAGAGAAACAGCAATATGTTTTATTGAGGTAGGATAATAATTTGACAGAGTTCAATAAATTGATGGAATTTAACAAAATTTAACAGTAAAGGTGGTCTAGATAGTTTAAAGAACCACTGTCAAAGGTACTAACAAAAGTGGTTTAAATATGATGATGTAAAAGTGCACCTTAACAAAGTTCTATGGCAAAGATCATTTTCAAAGGAAAACCCTCCTGTTGAGTCAGGATAGTTCAGAATGGACCCCCTTGCTTTCTAAACTCCTTCTCAGAGAGGAGTCTAGGTGCGGCTGGATCCAGACTTAGCCTTAGACTTGATGAAGGATTTATGTCTAAGGGATTGTATATGAATGTTTCATTAGTATCAATTCAGCATACATTCAAAGTTACCAAGGCAAAATCAAAGTTATCATATCATGGGGTTGTGTGTGATATCAGTCGCTTACCAAAGGTCTGTCGTTAGTGAAAGCTCTCTCTACCTCAAGGAGCAACCTTCAGGGGCGTCCCAGCTCAAGGGGAGATCACTGCCATGCAGGGAAAGCTCAAAGAAAGCTTACTTTGACTGTCATATTTATGGGATGAAGTGGTTGGTTCATAGTGAAGTTACATGCCATGGGAAAGTATGCAGGAGGCACCTTGTAACCACAATAACTTTCTTTGTTCCTTGATGAACGAGTCTTGTAAAAGCCCCGCACTCTTCGTGAGTTAGGCACATAACCAGTGTTCTAAGCTCATATGCATTGATGTTCACTGTGTCACTCTGCTCTGTTATGGGTTTTCAAAGGGGTTGAAACTATAGGAGATCACAGCCCAGCTACAGCTCAGGCTTCTACCTCCTCCAAAGCCTGTACCAAACTACTGCTAGTTTGGTTAAAGGGGTCAAGCGCTAATGTCACAGTGTCATAGGCATAGACTGAACAGACTGGAGTAAGGGTGTTTGTACCTTAAAGCAAAAACTGAATCATAGATCAGATACATAGACATTCTGTCTGCAACTTTTTCAAGAGGCCTTTGGTCATGGGAGATACAAAAGCAGTAGTGGTGTAACTTTTATTGTGACAAGTTACTTTACCCATTTTAAAAATGTTCAGCTGTAACAAGGGGTGTATAATAACGACTCAGAACGAGCGAAAGCAGAAGTTAGCTTTATCATAACAGCTGAACTCTGTAAAAGGTCCAGGTCTTGCAACATATATCAGTTTTCTGGGAGTGAAGAAAAGCAATAGGTGGCTTGACCTGATCATTGTACTTCTTGGGCTGCTCTAAACATCACCAGATCTGTTATGTAGCTCTGAATTCAATAATACAAGCAATATGTGATGTCGACAATACGGTTACATCCCAAAGTGAAACTTGGGGTCAGGGGGAGATGTACAAATCTTGAATTAATGAAAAAAAAGGAGCCAAGGGTCCTGGCAGATAGCAAGGTGAACATGAGTCAGCTGCTGAAGGTCTGGTAAATCTCACAATGAATCTTATACATAACCATACTGGGTTATCAACAAAGAGTGTAGCAAAACGTTGAGGGAAATGGTTTTTCTCTGAACTTTTGCATCCCACAATACAAAGCAAGCTGGAGCTAATCATTGTGATGATTAGGGGGTGAAGGAAAAAATGCATAGTTTGAGGCTGAAGAGAATTGGTTTCTTTAACCTAAAGAACAGAAGGCTGAGGGAGATTTTACTACAGAATTCCACTGAAGGGGACTGCAGAGGACACAGAGACTGACTTAACCCAGCAGTGGACAGTGAGTGGCAAGATGCAACAGCCACAAGTTTCAACAAGGGAAATCCTGACTGGACATAAGAAAAAAAATCTCTTTGAACTGAGAGTGTTTAAACACTGGAGCAAATTGTGCAGAATGGCTGTAGAATAACTGCTCTTTGAGATACTCAGAACTTGACCGGACAAGTGTCAGAGCAACGGGTCTAACTTAGAAGCCAGTGCTGCTTTGAATACCAAGTTGTCCTGAATGATCTCCAGGAATCCCTTCCAAATATTCTTTCTTTTTACAATGCTTTGCTGCCTGTTAGACCGGGAAGTAAAGGACTCTTCCTCTGGCAGCTGTGGCCATCGACATTTACACAAAATCCTGCAGGAGTTCTCAGCCAGCTATCTCCATGAACAGGCTGCTGAAATCAGTCACTTAGATGACTGGTGACTAGAATATGTTGGAAAAGACTAATATAATGTAAAGTAAATTAGAGGAAATTATGAAAATTGCTTGCATCCTGGATTTGTTTCAGGAAAACAAATCACGCACATCATTGTAGCCATTCACTGAAAACATCTGTTCAGTAGAAGCTAAAATCAGCTAAGATATTTAACTGTATTAAAAAGAAATAGAGATTATTGAGAGTCTGACACTGAGGCATAGCTCCTCCTCTGATCTTGTTTTCCCGAAAATGGAATTGTTTACCCAGTGTCTAATAAGCCAATATACACACAGAGCAGAGGTATTCTCTTTATTGTACATTTGTGCAGATATGGGTGCTAGGAAATCATTCCACAAAGCTAACACAACGCTTAGGAGACTCCCAAGGACTATATACTCTTACAAAAAAAAAGATATTACTCATTACTTTCTGATTGGTTCATCGCATTACACATTTATCTTAGAGCTGTACTCCTTCCTTACTTAATTAAGCATGCTCGCAATCTGGGGGCGTGCAGTCTTTTTGGTTCTGAATTGAGTCGGTGGTCCTGATCTCCCCCTGCTGCCTTTACCTTTTTCTTAGTTACCTTAGGTCTTTGTTAACTTCATGCTTCTTCGGCAGTCATCCAGCTTTTGGCACCTTCTGGGCTGGATGTTGCCCTTTTATCAGTCTGTTAGCTCGTTTCCAAAGGCATAAATGTTACTAAGGCATGCATTGTTTATACAAAGTAGTCAGGCCTAAAATTAAACAATGTCACTATGACCTAAGAATTTCTGCCCTATATCATTACAACCCAAGCATTACTATGCCCGAAATGTTTCTGCCCGATACCTATCTCACCTGCAACAATTTTGTTTATTCTGGTTTTCACAGTAAAGTTAAAGGAATGTTACTATTAACTTACAGAGTTAAGAAATATTTCTGAGAGAATTTTTTTATCTATGACGTCTTAATGAACTCAGGAAATAACCTCACTCAGTATATAATGGTCCCTCTATCAGAATTATGGGTGGCTGACCACCTTGATAATGATTTTTGTTCCAAATGTCAAATGTACATATTCTGTCTTTTCACCACATTTATCCTTAAGTGCTATATGCCCTGGATTTCACAAATTGTCAGGCATATTTATTGTGGGAGGGTAGCTTTCTGCTTCCAGTTCCCTTTCCATTTAGATTTGCTAATCAGTTACCTCACAGTTTAAGATGATATGCCATAGACTGCAAATTATTTCAGGGTAGTTACAAGCTACATGAAGAGAAGCTGAAAAACAGGTGTCTGCTGTTTGATTGGATGCAGCGCTAGAAATGAAGAGAAAATAACAATTGCTGAGGGAAGTTGGATAGAAATCTTTACCTCAGCGTGTAAGTGCACCCAGTATGCTTGACATTCTATCAAGAAAGGGCAAACACCACCTCTTTTTAGAGATTTTAATGGAAAAATTAGAACAATATGTCAGTGAAAGGGTAGGATACCAGCAGTCACATGAAGATTTGCATTGAAAAGTGTACACAAGACACCCTCTATACTGTTTAAAATATGGGCACTGGACAAAGCAGAGGTCTGAATTACATAGGCATTTTACACCCCACTCTTGAAGAGGAACTATGGCCAAATTTGGGGTTTTAAATTCATTATACTATGCTTTTAAATGGCTTCCATGCATAGTTTTAAACACTTAAAAACATGGTATGCTAAGCAGATTAAAACTCTTCCCTCTAGGCCAAGCTATACATTCCTCCAAGTCAAGAAAATCCTTAAACTTTTGATGTGCGAAATCCTTTGGCATCCAATAATTTCACTAAGAATTAGCTCTTTTTAAAGTATGATGTAGATAGGGCCAGAGAGAATTTGTGAATTTTTGAATGTCATTCCTTTAGCTGGAATTACTCCCAGAAGCCTTGTTGGGAAACTTTTCTGAAAAGACAGCCTATCAAGTTCCACCAGGCACAAGTTCAAAGACAAGTTCTCTCTGAAAACAGAGAGGATAATCAAGAACTTCTAACCTTCCCTGAATCTTTTTAGTCACCTCTAAAGTTAGCCAGCACCATTTTCAATAGCATAAATAGCATTTCTCTCTTCTCAATTATGACTACTTGAAATTTCTCAGAAAAAAAGAAACAAGCAAACAAAACAAACAAATAAATTACGTAATAGTTGGAGCCTTCTGACATTACTCAACTTTCATGCATGCAGAGCTGTCCTGGGTTTGGCCAGGACAGGGTTAATTTTCACCGGACTCCAGGAAGGGGCACAGCCGGGGGGTGGGGGCTGACCCCACCTGGCCAAACAGAGCCCGGTATTCCATACCATGTGACGTCACGCTGGGTTCCGGTGGGGGGGGGGGGGGCGGCGCGGCGGGAAGGCACTCGCGGCTTGGGGGGGCGCAGCGCCGGTCCGGTTTCGGGAGAGCGGCTGTTGTACGGTTCGTGGTTGTGTTTTCTCCTTATTCGTATCGTTGTTGTTCCTGTTTTCCCTCTGTTTGCTGTTCTGTTAAACTGCCCTTATCCCGACCCACCAGTTTCTGCCTTTTTCTTTCCATTCTCCTCCGCACGCCGGCGGGGGGAGGGGCGGCCGCGTGGCGCTTTTGTTGCCGGCACCAGCTGAAACCGAAACATTAAATTGGCGCCCACACGTGGAGCGGGGATAACGGCAGGGCTGAGCAGCTGGTGTTAAAACTGCTTTCATAGATTTCGTTAAAATTTATTATACGCATTTACTGTGCTAGTTAAAGTCGCCGGTAAAAATGTTTCTGACTTTGATCAAATACCTGTGCTACGTAAATCCTTACTTGCTGTATGTGTTTACTGCCATGCTGTTCGTCATCGCTGGGAAAAAGATCAGGATGATAATTTTCCTCTACCTTACGATATCGACTTATGATATGATAACATCACTGTGCATGAAATTAGTCTTGTATTTGCATGCGGCACTGCGGTCATTTCCGTACCTCGGATCCTATGTCTTAGATTTTGTTAATAATCAAACCTAGTCTGTGGGGAAAACCGGAGGGGATACCTTCCCCCACTCTTTCGCCCCCCCTCTCTTCCTCAGGCTGGTCCTAACAGCTTTTGAGAATTTCGAGTACCCGTGGGATGCTCAGGGCAGCACTCTCCTTTTATTCTGCCTGCTGAACGGGTTCTGGGTTTTGTTTAGGGTTAAGCAAGTCGTTAAGAACATCCTGCAGAGACCTGCCCCGGGGCTGGATAGCTGTGAGTGGCTGGGTGTGTGGGACAGCATGGGCAGATGTCTAGAGCAGTGGGCACCACAGGTGTGTTTTAAACTCACCCCTGAACAAATACAGAATCCGGATAATCTGGTAAAATATCTGAAAAAAGTGTGCTGCCACCCTGGGAACTCCAGAGAGACACAGATCACCACAACGTGCTGGGGTCTGGCCCATGCCTACCGAGCCATGTTCAACACTGTTCAGTGCCTTAAAGGGGAAAGGGGGGGAAGCGAAGTGGCAGACGCTGCAACTGGCACTGCCCCCCGAGCCGGCCCTGCAGCCCCTCCAGCCCAGCAGGCAGTCACAGCCCCCCAGACTGGCACCGCCGCTGCCACAGCTGCAGGGTCTGCCTCGGTTTCCCTGGCAGGCACAGCAGCTGCTCCAGCCCCAGCTCCAGCTGCAGGCAGCGTGGCTGAGCCCAATGACCAACCTGTGCCGGTAGCAGTCGCCCCTGTAAAACTAAAGAAAGACGCAAAGAGAGCAGATTGCTCTGGGAGGGATGACGATGAGCCAGGGTCATCGCGGGAGATAGAGACAGAGATCATCACCCGGTCCCTGTCCCTGGGCGAGCTGCGAGACATGCGGAAAGATTTCAGCCGCCACCCAGGCGAGCACATTGCCACCTGGCTGCTGCGGTGCTGGGATAACGGGGCCAGCAGCTTGGAATTAGAGGGCAAGGAAGCCAAGCAGCTGGGATCCCTGGCCAGGGATGGGGGCATTGACAAGGCCATTGGGAAAAAAGAACAAATCCTCAGCCTCTGGAGGAGACTTCTGTCAGGCGTGAGGGAGAGGTACCCCTTCAGTGACGATTTTGTATGCTATCCTGGCAAGTGGACCAATATGGAAAGGGGTATTCAGTACTTGAGGGAATTAGCTGTGCGGGAGCTGGTTTACTGTGACACAGACGTTGAGCAGGTACCCACAGACCCAGATGAACTCCAGTGCTCACAATCCATGTGGAGGAAGTTTGTGCGGAGTGCACCCTCCTCGCATGCCAACTCACTGGCAGTTGTAAACTGGAAAGGTAAAGACGTACCAACAGTGGATGAGGTGGCTGTCAGACTCCGGCAATATGAGGAAAGTCTCTCTTCCTCCCTTGTCTCAGCGGTGGAGAAACTGGCCCGGGAGGTCCGACAAATGAAAGAGAGTAGGTGCTACTCACCACCTGTACGGGCCAGTGTCTCAGCTATTAGGGGCAAGCGTTTCCCTGCTCAGGAGAGGGAATACAGAGGCTACACACCACGGGGCACCCTGTGGTTTTACCTGCGTGACCACGGAGAGGACATGAGGAAGTGGGATGGAAAACCCACCTCAAGTCTAGAGGCACGAGTACGTGAGTTACGAGGTAAAACAATCACAAAAGGGGACTCTGTTAGGAAAAATGCGGCCCCAGTTTCCAAAAGCCAGCTCTCCAGACCAGGTAGACAGTTTGACCTTGATTCCGATCCTCTGGAGGGGACCTCCAAATCATTTTTACAGCAGGTGAGCAGCAATTTCTCTGACGAGGATTAGAGGGGCCCTGCCTCCAGCCAGGTGGAGGAAAGGGACAACCGTGTCTATTGGACGGTGTGGATTCGGTGGCCTGGCACGTCAGATCCACAAGAGTATAAAGCTCTAGTGGACACTGGTGCATAGTGTACTTTAATGCCATCAGATTTCAAAGAGTCAGAGTCCATTTGCATTTCGGGAGTGACCGGGGGGTCCCAAGAGCTGAGTCTACTGGAGGCTGAAGTGAGCCTCACTGGGCAGGACTGGCAGAAGCACCCCATTGTAACTGGCCCCGAGGCTCCGTGCATCCTTGGCATAGACTATCTTAGGAGAGGCTATTTCAAGGACCCAAAGGGGTATCGGTGGGCTTTTGGCATAGCTGCTGTGGAGACGGAAGAAATTAAACAGCTGTCCATTTTGCCTGGTCTCTCGGAGGATCCTTCCTTTGTGGGGTTGCTGAGGGTTGAAGAACAACAGGTACCCATCGCAACCACAACGGTGAACCGGCGACAGTATCGTACCAACCGAGACTCCCTTCTCCCCATTCATCAGCTGATCCGCCAGCTGGAGAGTCAAGCAGTGATCACCAAAACTCGCTCACCCTTTAATAGTCCCATATGGCCAGTAAGAAAATCTACTGGAGAGTGGAGACTGACAACAGACTACCGTGGCCTGAATGAAGTCACACCACCGCTGAGTGCTGCCGTGCCAGACATGCTAGAACTTCAATATCAGCTGGAGTCAAAGGCAGCCAAGTGGTATGCTACAATTGACATCGCTAATGCATTCTTCTCCATCCCTTTGGCAGCAGAGTGCAGGCCACAGTTTGCTTTCACCTGGAGGGGCATCCAGTACACCTGGAATCGACTGCCCCAGGGGTGGAAACACAGTCCCACCATTTGCCATGGACTAATCCAGACTGCACTGGAAAACGGTGGAGCCCCAGAACATCTGCAGTACATCGACGACATCATTATATGGGGCGACACAGCGGAGGAGGTTTTCGAGAAAGGGGAGAAAATAGTTCAGATCCTTCTGAAAGCCGGTTTCGCCATTAAGCGAAGTAAAGTAAAGGGACCTGCGCAAGAGATCCAGTTTTTGGGAATAAAATGGCAGGATGGGCGCCGTCAAATCCCAATGGATGTCATCAACAAAATAGCAGCTATGTCTCCACCAACCAGCAAAAAGGAAGCACAGGCCTTCCTGGGTGTTGTAGGTTTTTGGAGGATGCACATCCCAAATTACAGCCAAATTGTGAGTCCTCTGTACCACGTGACCCGGAAGAAGAATGATTTTGAATGGGGCCCTGAGCAACGACAGGCATTTGAACAAATTAAACGGGAGATAGTTCATGCCGTAGCACTTGGTCCAGTCCGGTCAGGGCAAGATGTTAAAAACGTGCTCTACACCGCAGCCGGGGAGAATGGCCCAACCTGGAGTCTCTGGCAGAAGGCACCAGGGGAGACTCGAGGTCGACCCCTGGGGTTTTGGAGCCGGGGATACAAAGGATCCGAGGCCCGCTATACTCCCACTGAAAAAGAGATTCTGGCAGCATATGAAGGCGTTCGAGCTGCTTCAGAAGTGGTCGGCACTTAAGCACAGCTCCTCCTAGCTCCACGATTGCCGGTCCTGGGCTGGATGTTCAAAGAGAGGGTCCCCTCTACGCATCATGCCACCGATGCTACGTGGAGTAAGTGGGTCGCGCTGATCACCCAGCGTGCCCGAATGGGAAACCCCAGTCGCCCAGGAATTCTGGAGGTAATCATGGACTGGCCAGAAGGCAAAGATTTTGGAGCATCGCCAGAGGAGGAGGTGACACGTGCTGAAGAGGCCCCACTGTATAACCAGCTGCCAGAAGAGAAGAAACAGTATGCCCTGTTCACGGATGGGTCCTGTCGCATTGTGGGGAAGCAGCGGAGGTGGAAGGCTGCTGTATGGAGCCCTATACGACAAGTCGTGGAAACTGCCAAGGGAGAAGGTGAGTCCAACCAGTTTGCACAGGTGAAAGCCATCCAGCTGGCTTTAGACATTGCTACTCGAGAGAAGTGGCCAGTGCTCTATCTTTACACCGACTCTTGGATGGTGGCCAATGCCTTGTGGGGGTGGCTGCAGCAATGGAAGAAGAACAACTGGCAGCGCAGAGGCAAACCTATCTGGGCTGCCCCATTGTGGCAAGATATTGCTGCCCGGCTGGAGCAGTTGGCTGTAAAAGTCCGTCACGTGGACGCCCACGTCCCTAAGAGTTGGGCCACTGAAGAACATCAAAACAACCACCAGGTAGATCAGGCTGCTAAGATTGAAGTGGCTCAGGTGGATCTGGACTGGCAACATAAGGGTGAACTCTTTATAGCTCGGTGGGCCCATGACACCTCGGGCCACCAAGGAAGAGACGCGACATACAGATGGGCTCGTAACCGAGGGGTGGACTTGACCATGGACACTATCGCACAGGTTATCCATGAATGTGAGACATGCGCTGCAATCAAGCAAGCCAAGCGGGTAAAGCCTCAGTGGTATGGAGGACGATGGCTAAAATATAAATATGGTGAGGCTTGGCAGATTGACTACATCACACTGCCACAGACCCGCCAAGGCAAGCGCTATGTACTCACAATGGTGGAGGCCACCACCGGATGGCTGGAAACCTACCCTGTGCCCCATGCCACCGCCCGGAATACCATCCTGGGCCTGGAAAAACAAGTCCTGTGGCGGCATGGCACTCCCGAAAGAATCGAGTCGGACAACGGGACTCACTTTCGCAACAGCCTCATAGACACCTGGGCCAAAGAACACGGTATTGAGTGGGTGTATCACATCCCCTACCATGCACCAGCCTCGGGAAAGATCGAACGGTACAATGGGCTGTTAAAAACCACTTTGAGGGCAATGGGGGGTGGGACTTTCAAAAATTGGGATGCCCATTTAGCAAAGGCCACCTGGTTGGTTAACACCAGAGGATCCACCAACCGGGCTGGTCCTGCCCAGTCAAAACCTCAGCGCCCAGTAGAAGGGCATAAAGTCCTTGTAGTGCACATGCGGAACATGTTAGGGAAGACGGTTTGGGTTAGTCCTGCCTTGGGCAAAGGCAAGCCCGTCCGCGGGATTGCCTTTGCTCAAGGACCTGGGTGTACCTGGTGGGTAATGCGGAAGGATGGGGAAGTCCGATGTGTACCTCATGGGGATTCAATTTTGGGCGAGAATAGTCCATAAATAAATTGTATAAAGTTAGTTGTTAAATAACCCTGTCACTGTCTGTTATCACTGTTATAATTGTTATATTTTGTACCAGTAGTAGCATAGTAAGAATCGTCCAGATTAAAGAAGGATGGACTTTTTTCGATGAAAACCTAGCAGAGCACAGCGATGATGGAACTGGACCTGGTTTTCAACAACTGGCATCCAGCAACTTCATCAAGATCAACATCTCCTGCAGACTGTGGGCACGGGCCGCACCAGATACATCAGCCGTGAGCTCCGGATGCAGCAAGTGACCGCCCATCACCACACATCACCTCTCCTGCCACGGAAGACCATAACGACAGATGGAGCCTGAAGTCATGGATTAAATGAACTCAATGGACACTTTAGAGTGATGATCCATAGACTAAAGGAATGATATCTGGAGACAGGAGAAGTGGTGGTGATCAACTGGACAATGGGGGACCTGGGCATGACGTAGATGGTATGGAATAAGGGGTGGATAATGTCCTGGGTTTGGCCAGGACAGGGTTAATTTTCACCGGACTCCAGGAAGGGGCACAGCCGGGGGGTGGGGGCTGACCCCACCTGGCCAAACAGAGCCCGGTATTCCATACCATGTGACGTCACGCTGGGTTCCGGTGGGGGGGGGGGGGCGGCGCGGCGGGAAGGCACTCGCGGCTTGGGGGGGCGCAGCGCCGGTCCGGTTTCGGGAGAGCGGCTGTTGTACGGTTCGTGGTTGTGTTTTCTCCTTATTTGTATCGTTGTTGTTCCTGTTTTCCCTCTGTTTGCTGTTCTGTTAAACTGCCCTTATCCCGACCCACCAGTTTCTGCCTCTTTCTTTCCATTCTCCTCCGCACGCCGGCGGGGGGAGGGGCGGCCGCGTGGCGCTTTTGTTTGCCGGCGGCAGCCGAAACCGAAACAAGAGCACAGAACTACAGTTTCTACAGTCTGTAGCTGCCCTTTCTGTTCCTGCAGAAATTACTTAGGAAGGAGAGAGCCTGGAAAGCACATATGGCTGGAAGTTTAGCCAAAAGTGGACGGCTCAGAAAAGCACAAAAGCCCTGGCTAGAAAAGCACATTATCCATGACATTCCACACACTTGGGCTGTGTGACTCACACCACCTGGGAAATACTGTCTCCAAAGCCAGGAGACAGAAACCTCTGGGTCTTATGCAATACTGCTGATACCATCTTTAGCCCTTCAGTGTTGTTGCATTCCACCACTAGTAGTAACAAATTCATCTGAATTGTTGGATTAGTTCAACTGCTATTCCATAGCACATGTCCTACAAGTTCAATTTTGTTTATAAATAAAAAGATCATCATGAAATTCTGAGGAATTTAAGTTTTGAATTCCTGAGTTTGTCTTTTCATTCTGATTAAGAATATTATTTTTCTAGAAAAGACACCAAAGTAAAATCACATAAAAATTCAATGTCCTGATCACTTCTTGCAAAACATGTTTAGAACTCTGAGTGAGGGAAAAGTGGTTTTAGTGACACTTTTGACAACAGCCCATCATAGCATGGATGGAAATGGATAGAATTAAGACTATTTCCTAACAAGAAAATCTTGGACTGCAAGTTTAGAAAGTGAAGGCATAAATTTTAACCTTTCTAAAGAACCTACTAGAAAGTTATAATTATTTCCTAATACATGCAGAGATTATTCAAAGTACCTATGGAAAGGATATTTTTTCCAGCAAGAAGCTATAACTTTAGAGTCATTTTTTTCTTATTAAGAAATATAAGTGCCTTGGGAGAGCCCTTGACAGGGCATGAGGACAGTCTTTAATATAAGGCAATGCAATAAGGCAAGCTGTTTCCTCTCTGTTGGAAGGACTGGAGCTTTGCTATAACAAATAAATGTCAGAATGTATCTTGCACAGTCTGGCACATAATATGATATATACCTAATTCAGCTTCAAATTTCAGTACTTGGAATCTGGATGACATCTGAGATTGTGATATCTAAACAGAGATGTCTTCATGATGATATCTTTAGGTCCTGTGGATGTCCATGCAATAGGGATGTGGGACCTGATTCATTTTCCTAAACAAAGTTTTCTGGGGTCATTTTAGGGACACTACAATATCTCACCCAGCTTCTAGCTGCCACTCCAGAATATCTTGTATGTCTTGTGTCAGATCTATTAGCCACATTGGAAGGTCTCAGGAAACTTCACTTGCCTTTTAGGTAGCTGAATTTGAAGCCACAAGGGAGGCTTTGTGAGCTGACACAGGCAGGAGGCAGGAACAACCACAAAACCATGGGTGAAATGTAAAAAGTACATTTATTTTTATTACCTTGCGAATCAAGCGATCTCTGAAGCAGCACTCTGGCAGAGGCACACAAGCAGGAATGCAAGAAATGCGGAGCTCAGTCCTTGCTAGAGAGTATGTTACCAAACCTGCTGTTTTCACCTGTGTATCAGGGGTTCAAACAGGCGTAGTTTTCTACTGTGCTTTGATCTTTCCCACAGCAGGGCAGGAATCTCAAGCATGTTCAATAAAGTGCCTCTGAGTCTATCACAGGCCTGTGTTGTCTAGACACAGATGTTCTACTTGTCAAGCAAACAAGACTAACCAATGATTAGTATGACACGTGTTTTTGACATCTCTACCTGCAAGTCACTTGAGTGTGCTTACAGTCCTCCTTGTCAATCTTCCGTTATTATCCCACAGAGACTAAGGAGGACAGCTAGAGCACAGATACCAGTTTGAATGCCCGAAAGTAACACATAGTAAAGGACATACAGAAGACTCGTGCCTTTTTGAAGTGGTAGCTGAAAACCTGGGACAATGTCTTAGGACATCATCAATAGTACTAGATCCTATGTGTGGGCACCTGAATAAATTCCTCAGTGCTTACGTAAGCTAATGATTTATGCAAAGTACAGACACCAAGAAAATTTGCAAACTCATATTTCTTCAAGATGAATTGATTGTTGAAATATATGTGCTTAATACTAACAATCCCCTCTTTCATAGCCTGACAAATACATGCTAATTTTATACATTTTTCAGCAAATCTGAAACAGATCATTTTCTCAAACTGTATATGAATTCTGGTTTAATATAAGAGGGAAAAGGAAGAATATTTCAGAAATGTTTACTTATTTTAGCTTACACATAAATATCACAGATTATCAGTCTATTTTAAACTGTGGTCACAGTTTCATAGAGTTTGAGGACATAGGGAGGCGGGTGTTGGTCTCCCAAGTAACAAGTGATAGGACGAGAGGAAATGGCATCAAGTTGTGTCAGGGGAGGTTTAGATTGGATATTAGGAAAAATTTCTTTACTGTTTGTTCAGATGTGGTAGAATATTAAATTATTTTTGCCAACAAAATAAAATTACAGTACAACTTCTGCCTTCATCATAACACGGTTTTGAGCAACAAATATAATCATGCTCACTCTTCATCAGAACTGCTTCAAGAATCATTACTAAGCATATATTCTAACTGTTGGAAGTTCTCCTAATTTATTAATAGACAATACTTTCTCTTTTCCCAACTACTCTCTAAATGACTAAAAATCTCTCAACGTGGCAGTCACCAAGAGTTCTAGATGAATTAATATTCACAAACTTGATAAAGCAGTCTCACTAGAACTGATCCAGCAGTATTCATGCTTCTGCATGGCATAGCTGTCTCTATAAGATCCATGCTTTGCTTACTCAAGAATTTATTTGAAAACGTATGCATTAAAACAGGAAGACTTCCCAATAGCTTCTGATGACTGATTGAGGAACAGAGGAACAGAACAAATGGAACATATCATTGTTCAAAATCATTGTATATTGTTGCTCAAAATTAGAAACAACTCACAATGGAACAGACAATCGAAGACAATTATTCAGCTAGATTACAAGCAGACCATACTGCTTCACAGAATATCATTATATCTACAGTTTTGTCTTTTTTTTTCTCTCTATTCTTTCCATCTGCTGATAGGTCACATTAGAAACAGCATATAATAGTAACTAATTACTGATTTTCAATTGGTCTCAATTTTTTATTTGCATACTATTATTTCAGTGAACATTTTCTGTTTTTCTGTGGTTTTAATAGTGGAATGATTACTGAAATATGGCACAACTAAAGATTTTTTTTTTTGATTGGTTAGGTTTTTAGTAGTGTCTTCAAAGTAATTTATATGCCATGATTATTTAAGTCTTAAATAAATTAGCTAATTAAAAAAAATATTAAAGGAGTCAGCAGTTAGATTTTTTGGCAGCTTTTCTATCTTTTGATATAGCTGTGAGCCTTACACAGACATGCAAATAAAGTAATAATGAAATTGACACTATAGTTTATTTCTTCCAGTAAATAACAGAATGAAAATTGAGACCAAATTGTGTATCCTTGTTCCACTTCTCAGAAAATAATACGCCATCCCTGAATGAGAGAAAAGATAGTAAGAAAAATTAAATGAGTTGTTAATTACAGTTTATCCACATAATGTGGAGGTATAGTCATTTCAACATGAATAAGTTAAAATGATCAAACTTTTCCTAGAATTTGGGTGTTCAGAATAGATTCAAAGCAAGTTGTGAGATTAATTTCAAAGTTCAGAGCAGCATATATGTTCTCTAAACTGAAAATGAAAAAAAAAGTTGTTGGTTTAAATGAGCAAAGTCCGTGCAAAACGCAATGGAATATAGTTTATGGAATAAGGAGATAGTCAATTGCCTCTCAATATTAGGGGTGGAGGGGAAGCATCAGGAAAAAATGGACTGGATAGGGCACAGCATTTCTGCAATGCAAGGGTGTTGGCTGGACCAGCACGTAAGATTTAGCAAGAAAGAATATCTATAAATATGAAGGTTAAATAGGAATAACAGAAGCATTGTAATAAACTTTAAAAAAATATTTAAAGAGATGATCACTAATACAGCTCACGTACACATTGACACTGAGTGATATGCCTTTGCACAGTGACAATTTATTGCAGGTAATTCTATCAAAAAAAGCTTTGGCATTGTCATGGTTATAGCCCCGGCCGGCAGCAAAGGACAAAGCAGTTACTCTATCTCCCCTCCCCCTGCTGGGGTGAGGAGGAGAATGGAAAGAACAAGGTAAAACTCCTGGGTCGGGATAAGGGCAGTTTAACAGAACAGCAAACGAAGAAAACAGTAACAACAACAATACTGATAAGGAGAATATACAAAACAAGCAGCAGAAATGCACAGAGCAACTCTCTTACTGCCTGATGCCCAGCGCGCTCACGAGCCGCGATTAATTTCCCCCAGGCCAGCTCCCCCACCTGGAACAGAACATCATGTCACATGGTATGGAACACCCCATTTGTTTGGTCAGTTTGGGTCAGCCAGCCCAGCAGTGTCCCCTTCCGGCTTCTTGTAATAATTATCCTTATCCTAGCCTAACACAGGACATCATCCACTCCTTATTCTATACCATCTACATCATGCCCAGGTCTCCCATTTTCCAGTTAATCACCACCACTTTTCCTGTCTTTAATATCGCACACAAATATCATTCCTTTACTCTACGGATTATCTCTCTCAAATGTCTGTTGAGTTCATTTAATCAATGATGTTGGGCTCCATCTGTCATAAGTCTTTCAGGGCAGGAGAGATGATGCGTGGTGTTGGATGGTCGCATGCTGCATTTAGAGCTCACGGCTGGTGTATCTGGCACAGCCCATGTCTATGGTCTACGGGTTGAAGATGTCGATCTTGATGAAGTTGCTGGGTGCCAGCTGTTGAAGTCAAGTCTACTCCCATCACCACTGCTCTTTGCTCTATTTCATCAAAGTCCATCCTGCATTAGTTTGGGTGTTTCTGACTGTAATAACATTGATATAACATGTAACAAATGTAGTAGTGATGACAGACAGTGACAGAGTTATTTAGTAATTAACATTATACAATATATTTACTAACTATTCTCACTCAAAATCAAATCTACATGAGATACACATTGGACTTCCCCATCCTTCTGCATTACCCACCAGGTACACCTAGGTCCTTGAGCAAAAGCAATCCCACGGACAGGCTTGCCTTTGCCCGAGGCAGGACTAACCCAAACTGTCTTCCTAAGCATATTCTTCATGTGCACTACAGGGACTTTATCCCATTCTACAGGACGTGGAAGTTTTGATTGGGCAGGGACAGCCCAGTTAGTGGATCCTCTGGTGTTAACCAACCAGGTGGCCTTTGCTAAATGAGTATCCCAGTGTTTGAAAGTCCCAACCCCCACTGCATTCAGAGTAGCTTTTAGCAGTCCATTGTACCGTTTGATTTTTCCGGAGGCTGATGCATGGTAGGGTATGTGATACACCCACTCAATACCATGTTCTTTGGCCGAGGTGTCTACGAGGCTGTTGCGAAAATGAGTCCCTTTGTTCAACTCCATTCTTTCAGGAGTGTCATGTCGCCACAGGACTTGTTTTTCAAGGCCAATGATGCTATTCCGGGCAGTGACATGGGGCACAGGGTAGGTTTCCAGCCATCCGGTGGTGGCCTCCACCATTGTGAGCACTTAGCACTTGCCTTGGTGGGTTTGTGGCAGTGTGACATAGTCAATCTGCCAAGCCAGCCCATATTTATGTTTTAGCTAACGTCCTTCATACCACTGAGGCTTTACCCGCTTGGCTTGCTTGATTGCAGTGCATGTTTCACATTTACAGATAACCTGTGCGATGGTGTCCATGTTCAAGTCCACCCCTCATTCACGAGCCCATCTGTATGTCACATCTCTTCTTTGATGGCCTGAGGTGTCATGGGTCTGCCGAGCCATAAAAATTCTCCCTTATGTTGCCAGTCCAGATCCACCTGAGCCACTTCAATCTTAGCAGCCTGATCCACCTGCTGGTTGTTTTAATTTTCCTCAGTGACCCAGTTCTCAGGGACGTGGGCTTCCACATGATGCACTTTTACAACCAGCTTCTATAGTCGGGCAGAAATATCATGCCGTAAAGGGGCAGCCCAGATAGGTTTGCCTCTGTGCTGCCAGTTGTTCTTCTTCCATTGCTGCAGCCACCCCCACAAGGCATTGGCCACTATCCAGGAGTCAGTGTAAGGATAGATCACTGGCCACTTCTCTCGAGTAGCAATGTCTAAAGCCGGCCAGATGGCTTTCACCTCTGCAAACTGGCTTGACTCACCTTCTCCCTCGGCAGTTTCCATGACTTGTTGTTTAGGGCTCCATACAGCATCTTCCACCTCCGCTGCTTCCCCACAATAGGACAGGAGCCATCCGTGAACAGGGCATACTGCCTCTCATTATGTGGCAGCTTATTATACTGTGGGGCCTTTTCAGCACGTGTCGTATCCTCCTCTGGCAATACTCCGAAGTCTTTCCCTTCTGGCCAGTCCGTGACTACCTCCGGAATTCCAGGGTGACTCGGTTTCCCCTTTTGGGCCCACTGTGCTATCAGTTTAACTCACTTACTCCATGTAATATCAGTGGCATGATGCTCTTTGAACATCCAGTCCAGGATGGGCAGTCATTGGTCTAAGAGGAGCTGTGCTTCAGTGTCGACCACTTCTGAAGCAGCTCGAACACCTTCATATGCTGCCAGAATCTCTTTTTCAGTTGGAGCAGCGCAGGCCTGGGATCCTGTATCCCCGACTCCAAAACCCCAGGGGTCGACCTCGAGTCTCCCCTGGTGCTTTCTGCCAGAGACTCCAGAGTGGGCCATTCTCTCCGGCTGTGGTGTAGAGCACGTTTTTAACATCTTGCCCTGACTGAACTGGACCAAGGGCTATGGCATGAACTATCTCCCGTTTAATTTGTTCAAATGCCTGTCGTTGCTCAGGGCCCCATTCAAAATCATTCTTCTTCCGGGTCACATGGTACAGAGGACTTACACTCTGGCTGTGATTTGGGATGTGCATCCTCCAAAAACCCAATATTTAAAAAGGCTTGTGTTTCCTTTTTGCTGGTTGGTGGAGATATAACTGCTGTTTTGTTGATTACATCCATTGGGATTTGACGACGCCCGTCCTGCCATTTTATTCCTTAAACCTGAATCTCCTGTGCAGGTCACTTGACTTTACTTTGTTTTATGGGAAAATTGGCTTTCAGAAGGATTTGAACTGTTTTCTTCCCTTTCTCAAAAACTTTCTCCACTGTGTCACCCCATACAATGATGCCATCGATGTACTGCAGATGTTCTGGAGCTTCACCGTTTTCCAGTGCAGTCTGGATTAGTCCATGGCAAATGGAGCCTCGGGGCCAGTTACAATGGAGTGCTTCTGCCACTCCTTCCCAGTGAAGCTCACTTCAGCCTCCAATACACTCAGCTCTTGGGACCCACCCGGTCACTCCAGAAGTACAAATGGACTCTGACCCTTTGTAATCTTGATGGCTTTAAAGTACACTGTGCACCCATGTCTACTGGAGCTTTATACTCTTGTGGATCTGATCTGCCAGACCACCGAATCCACACTGTCCAATAAACATGGTTGTCCCTTTCCTCCACCTGGCTGGAGGCAGGGCCCCTCTAGTCCTGGTCAGAGTATTTGTTACTCGCTTGTTGTAAAAATGACTTAGAGGTCCCTTCAGGAGGATCAGAAGCAAGATCAAATTGTCTACCCTGTCTGGACAACTGGTGCTGGAAACTGGAGCAGCATTTTTCCTAGAGGTAGCTCCTTCTGTGATTGTTTTTCCTTGCAACTCATGCACTCATGCCTCTAGACTTGAGGTAGGTTTTCCATCCCACTTCCTCATGTCCTGTCTGTGGTCATGCAGATAAAACCACAGGGTGCCCCATGGTGTGTAGTCTCTGTATCCTCTCTCTAGAGCAGAAAAATGCTTATGCTTAATAGCTGAGATACTAGCCTGTACAGGTGGGGACATATTATCTTTGAATTGCTGGACCTCCAGGGGCAATTTCTCCACAGCTGAGAAGGGGGAGGAAAAAAGACTTTCTTCATATTGCCAGCATTGGCTGACCACTTCTTTCACTGTTGGTGCCTCTTCACCTTTTCAGTCCATTACTGCCAATGAGTTGGCATGCCATGATGGTGCATTCTGTACAGATTTGCTCAACATAGGTCATTTGCGTTGGACTTCATGTGGGTCTGTGGGTAACTGCGCATTCATTGTCCGCTCACCTGGATAACATACAACAATGTCAGTGAAGGGATTCCTTTCCTTCTCACCTGACAGAAGGTGAACCTCCAGAGGCTGAGGGCTTGTACCTTTTTTTCCAATCACCTTGTCAATACCCCCTTCCCTGGCCAGGGATCCCAGCTGCTTGGCTTCCCTGTCCTCTGATTCCAAGCTACTGGCCCCACTATCCCAGCACCGGAGCAGCCAGGTAAAAATGTGCTTGCCTGAGTGGTGGCTGAAACCTTTCTGCATATCTCGCAGCTTGCTCAGGGACAGGGATCAAGTGATTTTATCTGGCTCTGCCTTCTCCTCCTGCTCTGATGATGGCCCTGATTCATTGTCATCCCTTACTGGGTAAACTGATTTTTTCTGTATTTCTTTTTCTGTATAGGGGTGATTGATACTGGCACAGGTTGGTTTTCAGGTTTAGTCACAGTGCATGATGGGTTTGAGTAGCTGCCATGCCCACCATGGGGTCTGAGGTAGCCATGGTGGCTGGAGTGACTGCAGAGCCCGTTGTGGGGTTGGGACAGCTTCAGTGTCTGTCTCTTTGGTCCGTCCCCCCCCTCCTTCCCCTTTAGAGCACTGAACAGTGTTATGACTAGCCTGAAGAAGAAAGCAGGAGTGAAAGAGTGGGGGAAAGTATCCCCTCCACTTTTCCCCATAGAGAGAGTTTGATTACTAGAAACTCCAAGAGATAGCATCTGAGGTATGGAAATGACGGCAATGCTGCATACAAATGTAAGCCTAAATTCATGCCCAGTGATGTTATTATATCATAAATCGATATTACATAGTACCGAAAAATCATAATCCCGATCCTTTTCCCTGAGGTGATGAACAACATCGCAGGGAACACATGCAGCAAGTAAGGGTTTACATACCACAACCACGTGACCAAACAAAGCAACATTTTGACCAGTGACTATTTAACTAATACAATAAATACATACAACAAATTAGAACAAAGTTATTTTGATACACTCTGCTCAGCCCTGCGTTATCCCGACCCTTCGGGCCCCACGTTGGGCACCAAAATGGACTGCTGTGGTTTAGCGCTGGAAGGCCACTAAGGACCACACAGTCGCTCTATCTCCCCTCCCCCTGCTGGGGTGGGGAATTGTATGAAAAAGGCAAAACTCCTGGCTCCGGATAAGAACAGTTTAACAGAATAGCAAAGGACGTTAACAGTAACAGCAACAATACTGATAAGAGACATATACAAAAACAAGGGAACACACAGAGCAACTCTCTCACCACCTGATACCCAGCATGCTCCCGATCAGTGATTAGCCTCCCCCCTCCCCCTGGCCAGCTCCCTTACTCAGCAAAGAGCATGGCGTCACATGGTATCGAATACCCTGTTCTTTTTGGCCAGTTTGGGTCAGCCAGCCCGGCTGTGTCCCCTCCTGGCTTCTGGTGAAAATTAACCCTGTCCCAGCTGAACCCAGGACAGGCATGTTCACAATTAAGTGTGAGCTATGGCATTCATCTCTTAGCCATTACCAAATTTAGACAAAATATCTTTTGTGTATTTTGCATTTATAATTTCATAGTTGATGTCTTGCAAATATAAACATATATCCTTGAAGAACTGCAGCCAGCTTCTTGAAGACCACATTCCACAGCAACAGTGGTCTTAGAAAGATTACCAAAAGCAGGATTTGTCCTGCATTTTATGTTTTGCATTTTATGATCATATCAGTTTCATATGATGAAATTTAGAGGTAAAATAGTCCAAAATTGTATTAGAGCGATGGTATTCACTGAAAAACTGAGTGAAACTGGATCGTTGCATTAAACACTACACAAAATCATTATCAGACAATGAGGGGAAAAAAAGCCCAATACCTAAAAGAAAATCAGAGACTAACTGACAGAATAGGTGTTCCGTGAATTACTAAAACCAATTAAACACATGAGCAGACTTTCACAAATGGTGCTATGGCAAATGGAAATGGAAAAGAGAAATTCATTATAAAAGAGCATACCAGAAAGCAGAAAAGAACCTACAAGTTTTACTGCATTTTTCATGCTTCTGCTTGCAGTAAAGTATTTCTTTGCTGGTATGTTTCAGATTTAATGTTAGATCTCTTTAAAAAAACAAATCTGAAATTTTACTATAAGATATATAATATTTATAGAACAAATTGTTTCGGTTTTATTACAATAACAGCTAAGCTTTCTTTCTTTCTTGTTTTTTTTTTTCCTCCCCAAAGTAAACATCTCTTTCTGGAGAACTTGGAGAGACAGATGACAGCAGATCTAAAGAAATGCAGCCTGACATCTAACTAAATTGACTAGTGCAATGTAATACTGTTGCCAGTCTGTATTTGTCAGAAGTAGCTATAAGAATGAGGCCCAAAATATGTTTGTGAGAAAGACTGAGACTTTTCCAAAACAAATGGAAGACTTTGCAACAAAATTTCTGTGAAAACTTTGAGGATTCCTGAAAAAAGTACATGCCCGTTACAGGAATATGAGAAACTTTTTGCAGTTCATAATAAAATATTGTGGCTTACAAAAACATCAGTTCATTTGTTTCACTAGTTTCCTTAAAAATGAGATTTTGTTTTGCAAAGAAGAATCTTGAGTAGCAAATATTTGTTACTAAGAAAAAGATTGAGAGAAATATTGAAAACCTCAAGCATTTAAGAAAAATAGAACTGGTTTGAAAAATCATGAGCTGTTCTTTTATTTCACTTAGACACTTCCTGAGTTTTCAGGAACATTCTGTTGTGTTTATCATTTTTTCCTCAATATAGCTTAGTCTATTGTAATCTATTCATTTTGTTTTTAAATAAATGTGAAGTTTTTCTCATGCACTTGTATATCTCCCAAAATTCAATATTTGAAAACATATTAAACATAATAAAATTGATAGTACAAAATCAATGAGTTTTGTCATAGCATATGTAACACTTCGTTTACATTTTCAGAGTATTCTGAAATAAATAGTAACAAAACTTACATCATTACATATCTGTGATGATGCCATTCCCAGATTCTAATGGAACAATAATACACCACATGTTCTCAAAAATTAAAATTGCTGGCAGCTCATTTATCTCTTGCAGAAGCCAAGACTGCACCCTCCAGTGGGGCTAGAGTTGCCCATAGACAGGGTTGTTACATTATTTATGAGAGAGATTCACTGTCTGTATACACCATGAACTGAAGCAAGACCAAACCCAGTATGTAAGTATATAGCGGTCAGACAGGATAAAATTCAGATAAAATTCAAGATTTTGAGAAACAGAATAATTACAACAACATGACTATTTCAAATGATTTCTGGTCATACTTTCTATCAGAAAACACCAATTCAAAGATCAGTACAACAGCCAGGAGCACAGTATACAATATAAGTGAACACTATCCAAAAAAATAAAAAATCCAGTGAGCCCCTGAGTAAGTAGAAAGCTTTCAGGCTATAGTAGTGGGCGCAGAACAATCTCACTGGGCCTGGTAAGAACCCACATGTAGCTTGTGAAATACTGATCAGTCCAAGAGAAGGTATTTATATTAATTTTCCAGTGGAAGGTTTCCACTTGGTATATTCCATACTTTTTTTACCCTTTCAGTTTCTTCCTGAAAATTCAAAGGTTGGATACTCTTCCTACTGTGAAAGGCACATACTTTTCTCCCTTTCTTTTCTGCCCTCCAATATTGTATTAAAAAAAATATAGAGATATATTTACTGATAACACGTATCTGCTTAACCCAGAAGGATTTTTTCCCCTTCTACAGAAATTTCAGCAACCCATGGTTGTTTTCCTGAGGAATCTTATTGTTAAGTTTACAAAGTTAAAATTAACAGAATCTTCAATCCCTCTAGACTTATTCTATATTTGGTCTATAATTATCACATCAATTTAACGTTGTTCAATAATTGCCTAAAATGATAAAGTGGATAGAGGAGGGTTATCCAAATTTCAGGACGGGGCTCTGAGAAACCTGATCTAGTGGTAGATGTCCCTGATCATTGCAGAGAGAAATGGTCTAGATGGCCTTTAAAGGTCGCTTCCAACCCCCAAAATTCTATATTATTCTATGATAGCAGAAAGAAACCCAGAACAGATACTCTCCTCTCATTCAAAGCACAGTAATTCACGATAATTAGTCTCTCTCTTTTGGTTTGGCCTGGATGAATGCCAGGTGCCCACCAAAAGCACTCTATCACTCCCCCTCCTCAACTGGACGGGGGTGAGGAAATATGATGAAAGGCTTAAGGGTCGAGACAAGGACAGGGAGAGACCACTCACCAGTTACCATCACAAAACAGGCTGAACATGGGGAGAAAAAGGAGTTTAATTCATCACCAATCAAATCAGAGTAGGATAGTGAGAAACAAATACAGATCTTAAAACGCCTTCCCCACACCCCTCCCTTCTTCCCGGGCTCAGCTTCAATCCCGTTTCTCTGCCTCCTCCCCCTCGCGTGGCGTAGGGGGATGGGGAATGGGGGTTATGGTCAGTTCATCACACATTGTCTCTGCCACTCCTTCCTCCTCAAGGGGAGGACTCCTCACACTCTTCCCCTGCTCCAGCTTGAAGGTTCCTCTCATGGGAGACAGTTCTCCACAAACTTCTCCAAAGTGAGTCCTTCCCACGGGCTCCAGCTCTTCACGAACTGCCCCAGCATGGGTCCTTCCCACGGGGTGCAGTCCTTCAGGAACAGGCTGCTCCAGTGTGGGTCCCCCATGGGGTCACAATCCCTGCCAGCAAACCTGCTCCAGCGTGCGGTCCCTTCCACAGGCTACAGGTGGATATTTGCTCCAGCATGGACCTCCATGGACTGCAGGGGGACAATCTGCCTCACCATGGTCTTCGTCAGGAGTTGCAAGGGAAGGCTCTCTGCCTCCCCCCCTCCTTCTTCACTGACCTTGGTACCTGCATAGTTTTTTCTCTCACATAGTCTCACTCCTCTCTCTACCCTGCCATTTCATCCCAGAGATTCTTTCTTCCTCTCCTTAAATATGTTATCACAGAGGCACTACCACTGTCACTGATTGGCTTGGCCTTGGCCAGCGGTGGGTCCATCTTAGAGCCAGCTGGCACTCAGTTTATAAAACATGGTGGAAGCTTCCAGCAGCTTCTCACAGAAGCCACCCCTATAGCCCCCCAGCTACCAAAACCTTGGCAGGAAAATGCAGAACACTCTCCAAGACAGAAATTATGGGAACTGTGAAGACTAGAAGAGCAGTACCTCTCCCTTGCAGAACAATTTTGGTTGCAAAATAAAACATCATCAGCTGAAAGAGTAGCAGGCAATAGGTCTATTTCAGCATAGGCCAGTCAAGCTTCCTCTCCTGTACTGCCGTTCAATATAGTTTCCAAGATCCTGCAAGATGAAAAAAATAACAACAAAAAAATTATTGTTTCATTACCCAGGAAACTCTGAAATAAGCCTTCTGCATTCTAAATTATTTTTAGTCTCCTGCCATTATATGGTGCAGCTGGAGGGTCTAGTTGATTGATGATAGTGTTGCTGTGGACTAGGGCAAGTCTATTTCTCTGAATTCAGGGCAATCCATTACAGGTCCTGAATAAAAGTGTAAGCTTTGTACATCCATTCTATGGGAAAGATGATATTTAAAATAGAAGTGGCTTCTAAGACTGTAGTCTTCACCCCGAATAAAGTATGGCTTTCCAGGAACCAGTGTAGATAGAAGTACACTCATATAAAAAAAAAAGCTTTGTCTTATATTAATACCTTGGTGGAGGATGTATATTAATATGGGGAACAGTGTTACATTTTTTTCTAATGAAAGTCCTTTTGCTTTATGTAATGGTTGAGGAACATAACAGTAGATGAAATATTATCCAGACTTCTTAGGACAGAAGATAATCAATTTGTTATTTCAAACTTCTTTCAACCAATTTAATTAAATAGGTGGGTCATTTCTTTTGACATGTAAGGACTAAAACAGATTTTGAAATAAACTGTCAGGTTTTCCTCCTTCCTTAATAACACTTTTTAAGATCTCTAGAGAACAGGACTAGGTATGATAAATCAAATAATTTGCTGCTGTTCTTCTTACATTTTATTAGAACTTGATACTGTTAGCTTACGAGTTTTTGTACTAACATCTGATTTCATTTTTATAGGCTTATGAAATTACATATGACAGGATTTACTTCTAATGTTTTCTCAAATGTCCAAGGGCATTTAAACCTGCAGAACAGATCAGATGCAATACAGTTATCCTTATTGGTACATGTTGCTAAATAAAATATTATTGACATGGCCGATTACTCTTCTTCCTAAATGGTATACAGCTTCATTTGATGCTTGGGTGTCATGCATCCCAGGAATTTACTGATGTTGACTTGTCTGTAGAATTACTATATAAATAATAAAGACATTTTACAGATATAGAAACAACATCAAACCTTTAATACCGCTTTATAGTCATAAATACTGTTGTAAAAGCTACCATAAACTCTATCTGCTTAAACATTGATCTGACTTGCATTTTAATATTTCCAGCTTTTCTTATTCCTGGTTTCTTTCTTTATTTTAACCATTTCTCTCTCTCTTTTGTGAGAGTGACTGTTTTTTCAGTGGGCAAAATAAATCAGAAGATCAATCATTTCTTAATGTATATGATGCCTTGGGCATAACATCACCCTATGGGGAATAGCTTACAGATTTGAGCTATACTCGTTTGTACTTTATTTTCAAAAGGAATGAACTTCCCATCTTAGGTACTTATTTACTGATATTAGCTTCTATAAAAAAGATTTATTGTGTAAAAATTTCAGAGGCCTCAGTCACGCATTACAAACCAAACACAAATGTAATAGCTTCCCTTAACCCAGAAAGAAAAGAAAATATAAAATATACAGTTCTCTGTGCACATATCCTTGTCCTCAGGATACACTGGGTAGCATATACACAAGTTTATCACATTCTGGGTATTTTGGACTGGACGACAGAAATAACTCTGAATTTTAGGGATTGTCCTACTAGAAATCTTTAATGCTTAGCTTTTGTGATCACTGCTACCATTGGTCCCAGAGTGATCTTGATGTTTTAAGAGTCAATAACTATAAGCTGATATGGTGACCTATTTGATGACTGAAAGAGAAGCCCTGTGAGTTGTCATCTTCAAGTACTCACAAGAGTCCACATCTTCTGATTAACACTCTCAGGATAAACAAGAGGAAACAGTGCTGGATTCCTGAAGAATCAATTGTACAGCCTCTCTAAGACCTTTCTTGTGCAACCTGAAGGACCCTTAAACACAGGTCCACTTTCTGAAAAGGCGTCTGAAGAAAAGCAATAAAAATAAATCTGCTTTTCAGCCCATCGAAGACAGCTCACAGATGGAACTGCGGAAAACCATATCTGATGAGTAAATGTTTCCAGTGCTCTGATCTTCAGCTTTCAAAAGTGTGGTAACAAGTAAAAAATTAGCTAGGTGCTCTATTACTACAATCATTATAATAGTTAAAGAACATATCTGGAAAAATCACCAGTCATTATCAGCATTGGCACTGCTATATCCAGGAGCTTAAAAATTTCAGGAGCTCATACTGGGACTTTCTAGTGAAGTAGGATTGTCAGAGATCACCTATCTAATAGATACGAATTAATTCAATTTGTAGAATGTACAGTAATGTGCTTTAGGAAGAAGGTAGTAATATTTTCATCCACAGGGCTTGTTGAAGAGATACTTATTATATGTTAATACAGACAAACTTTTGCATGTCATCAGCGATTATCAGGAACTTGTATTTCTAACCTATGTTTCCTCTCCAAAATCTTACCCACATCTACCGTCACACATTTATATTGGAGGACAGTGAAAGAGGCAGAAATATGCTGTTAAAAGCTTTATAGTTCATGGAACAGTAATTCCCAGCTCAGGTAAATGTGTAGATGTGGTATTCCCTTTCCACCAAAGCATCAGATAGATTTGATAAGCAGTCCAGGTTTGCGTGAAATATTTATTGATTTTGGCTAAATATCACAGCCATGCTGATCCTCCTATCATATCTGCCGCTCTTAATCCAAGGCACACCTGCAACAATCTCTGCTAATGTAACTCTGATTTATTCACCAGCTAGGTTTCTGTACTTTATTCAGAATAATGAGGCCTGATGATTATAAAAATCTGATACCGTATTGTTTAGCAAAAGCAAAAAAACTCCAGATGAATATTTTTTCTTTAGAAAAGAAGTAGAAATATCTCAGTGGATTAGGACAAAGGACAGATAGATGTGATTGTGAAAAGGAACAATAAATATATAGTAAACTTGCTCTTTCACAACTTCTGGTAGCTTGTGTCAGTGAGTCATGTAGTTTAGCAACCTTAAATCAAAGTTCATGAAGATTCTGCATCTGGAATTTGTAAAAGATATATACCAGCCAACAGTAATATGTAACATAATAGAAGCAGGATATTGAATTGATTTACTGTACCCAAGATTAATTTGGTAACAATATTAGATTTAAGGCTGGCCAGTGAGTTGGCTTAGTCCTGTAATATAATCGTCTCTTGAGAAATGCATTAATTTTCTACTGTGTAAAAACAGTTTTTGATCATGAATAAAATTCCTTTATTCTTATGTTTTTGCTTCTTCAGAACTCAGCCTCCAGCATTTAATTATCAGCAATAGCCAGCATAAAGTATTCTCATTGATTTGTAAATATGATATACACATGTATAATTATATATATATACACAATGTCATTGCCCCAGAGTGCAATACAGGTATTTATCATGTTTATTAGCTAAAAGCAACAGCAATTACGATTTAAAGACCAAGAAAAGTAACTGCTGTTTAAATAAAACTAACTTTATGTATTCCAATTATCTGTTCCAGTCTTTGTGATTAACCAAAGGTTCACTAAATTAACTACAATAGTTTAGAGACTACAAAGTGATTATTTTTTATCATCATCTCCAGTTCACCTGAATAAAATTTCTCAGGAACTGACTGCTGAGATTATTTCAGGTTTTAAATAGAATTTCTTTTCTTTACTGTATGTATACAGGTTAATGAAGTGGGAAAGCCATTAAAGGTAAATTAAAAGTTGAGTTAAAATTAAACTGCAATGAAAGCAAACCCCATAACAGGGCCCATGAGGTGATATTCACATTAATACTGAATGAACAATTTTACTGGAATAAATAGCAGATGAATTTAAATTGCTGAGGTCATTAATTAATATTTTACTAAGAAATGTATGTATCTGGCATACTTTCACCTTAATATTACTGAAGTAAGCAGTCAGATGACCAGGCCCTGGCCTGAGGTTTAGCTAACTGCACAGGCCATGAGAAACTACTGCATACACCTGTGGTAAATGATTGAACGGACCCCACAGAATCACAGAATCACAGAATCACAGAATAGTAGGGGTTGGAAGGGACCTCTGTGGGTCATCTAGTCCAACTCTCCTGCCGAAGCAGGGTCACCTACAGCAGGCTGCACAGGACCTTGTCCAGGCGGGTCTTGAATATCTCCAGAGAAGGAGACTCCACAACCTCCCTGGGCAGCCTGTTCCAGTGCTCCGTCACCCGCAGAGAGAAGAAGTTCTTCCTCATGTTCAGACGGAACTTCATCTGCTTCAATTTGTGCCCATTGCCCCTTGTCCTGTCACTGGGCACCACTGAAAAGAGCTTGGCCCCATCCTTCTGACAACCACCCTTCAGATATTTATAAGCATTTATTAGGTCCCCTCGCAGCCTTCTCTTCTTCAGGCTGAACAAGCCCAGCTGCCTCAGACACCCCTTGTAGGGGAGATGCTCCAGTCCCCTCATCATCCTTGTAGCCCTCCGCTGGACTCTTTCCAGTAGCTCTTCATCTTTCTTGAACTGGGGAGCCCAGAACGGGACACAGCACTCCAGATGAGGCCTCACCAGGGCAGTGTAGAGGGGAAGGAGAACCTCCCTCGTCCTGCTGGCCACACTCTTCTTGATGAACCCCAGGATCCCACTGGCTTTCTTGGCAGCCAGGGCACACTGCTGGCTCATGGTTAACCTGTCGTCCACCAGGACACCCAGGTCCCTCTCCACAAAGCTGCTCTCCAGCAGGTCCACCCCAAGCCTGTACTGATGCATGAGGTTGTTCCTCCCCAGGTGCAGCACCCTGCATTTGCCTTTGTTGAACCTCATCAGGTTCCCCTCTGCCCAACTTTCCAGCCTATCCAGGTCACGCTGAATGGCAGCACAGCCTTCCGGTGTGTCTACCACACCTCCCAGTTTGGTGTCATCAGCAAAATTGCTGAGGGTACATTCTAACTCTTCATCCAGGTCGTTGATGAAGAAGTTAAACAAGACTGGGCCCAGTACTGACCCCTGGGGGACACCACTTGTTACCAGCCTCCAACTAGACTCAGCGCCGCTGATGACAACCCTCTGAGTTCTGCCATTCAGCCAGTTCTCAATCCACTTCACCGACCACTCATCCAGCTCACACTTCCTCAGCTTCCCTAGGAGGATATCATGGGAGACTGTGTCGAAAGCCTTGCTGAAGTCAAGGTAGACAACATCCATGGCTCTCCCTTCGTCTACCCAGCCAGTCATGTCATCGTAGAAAGCTATTAGATTGGTCAGGCGTGATTTCCCCTTGGTGAATCCATGCTGACTACTCCTGATAACCTTCTTTTCTTCCACTTGCTTCATGATGGCCTCCAGGATAAGCTGCTCCATCACCTTTCCTGGGATGGAGGTGAGGCTGACCGGCCTGTAGTTCCCTGGGTCCTCCTTCTTGCCCTTTTTGAAGATTGGAGTGACATTGGCCCTTCTCCAGTCCTCGGGCACCTCTCTTGTCCTCCAGGACCTCTCAAAGGTGATGGAGAGTGGCTCAGCAATGACATCCGCCAGCTCCCTCAGCACTCGTGGGTGCATTCCATCGGGGCCCATGGATTTGTGGACGTCCAGATCACTTAAGCGATCCCTCACACAGTCCTCCTCAACGAAGGGAAACTCGTCCTCTTTGTAAGCTTCCTCTCTTACCTCCGGGGCCTGGGATTCCTGAGGGCCTGCCTTGATACTGAAGACTGAAGAGAAGAAGGCATACAGTAGCTCTGCCTTCTCCGCATCCTCCGTCACCAGAACACCCGTCTCATTCAGCAGCGGCCCCACATTGTCCCTAGCCTTCCTTTTGCTGCTGATGTAGTTGAAGAAACCCTTCTTGTTGTTTTTGACATCCCTTGCCAGCTTCAATTCCAGGTGGGCCTTGGCCTTCCTCGTCGCATCCCTGCATGCTCTCACCACGTTTCTGTACTCTTCCCAAGTGGCCTGCCCTCTTTCCACATTCCATGGACCTTTCTCTTCTGCCTGATCTCCACTAGAATCTCCTTGTTTAACCATGCAGGTCTCCTGCCTCCTTTGCTCGATTTCTTTCTCAGGGGGATGCATTGCTCCTGTGCATGGAAGAAGTGTTGTTTAAAGAGCGACCAGCACTCATGGACCCCCCTGCCTTCGAGAGCCCTGGCCCACGGGATTCCTCCCAGTAGCTCCTTGAAGAGGGCAAAGTCAGCCCTCCTGAGGTCCAGGGTTTTGATCCTGCTTATCGCCCTGCTTCCTCCACTCAGGATCCTGAACTCAACAATTTCATGGTCACTGCAGCCGAGTCTACCTCCAACCTTCACATCCTCCACCAGTCCCACCTTGTTTGTTAATACAAGGTCCAGCAGAGCACCTTTCCTTGTTGGTTCCTCCACCACTTGCATCAGAAAGTTATCATCGATGCTCTGTAGGAACCTTCTGGATTGCGCCTGCCTAGCTGTATGGTCTTCCCAGCTGATGTCAGGGTGGTTGAAGTCCCCCATGAGAACCAGGGCCTGTGACTGTGAGGCTGCTTGCAGCTGCCTGTAGAAGGCCTCATCAACCTCCTCCTCCAGGTCAGGTGGCCTCTAGTACACACCCACCATAATGTCACCCTTATGAGCCTGTCCCTTAATTCTAACCCACAAGCTTTCAACTTGTTCCTCATTTGCCCCCAGGCCAAACTCAATGCATTCTACTTGCTCCCTCACATATAGAGCAACTCCACCACCTCTCCTTCTTGGTCTGTCTTTCCTAAAGAGTCTGTAGTCATCCATGACAGCATGCCAGTCATGCGAGTTGTCCCACCACGTTTCTGTGATGGCGACCAAGTCATAGCAGTCCTGCTGTATAATGGCTTCCAGCTCCTCCTGTTTATTGCCCATGCTACGTGCATTGGTGTAAACACACTTGAGCTGGGCTGTCAATCTCACCTCTGGCCTTGGCATGCCAAGCCTAGGCTCATCCCTAGTGAGCTGGGCAATATCCCCTTCCCCCTTCGAACCTAGTTTAAAGCCCTCTCAATGAGCCCCGCCAGCTCGTGGCCAAGAATCCTTTTTCCCCTTTGAGATAGCTGCACTCCACCTGTCGCCAGCAGGCCCGGTGCTGTGTACACCTCCCCATGATCAAAGAAGCCAAAATTTGACCGATGGCACCAGTCCCTGAGCCACCTGTTAACCAGGTGAGTTTTCCAGCCCCTTTCAGTGCTGTTCCCTGCCACTGATGGAATGGAGGAAAACACCACCTGCGCCCCTGATCCCTCAACCAATAGCCCCAGTGCCCTGAAGTCCCTTTTGATGGCCTTGGGACTTCTTTCTGCTATCTCGTCCCTGCCAACCTGCATTACCAAGAGGGAGTAGTAATCAGAAGGCCGCACCAGACCAGGGAGTTCCTTAGCAACATCCCTAACCCAGGCCCCAGGGAGGCAGCAGACTTCCCTGTGGGATGGGTCCGGTCGGCAGATCGGGCCCTCTGTTCCCCTCAGAAGGGAATCACCTATAAAAATGACCCTCCTTTTTTTCTTCTTAGTTGAGGCAGTTGTAATACGTGGGGTGTCTGACTCGTTCTAGGCAACCCCCTGGATAGAGCCTCACCTTCACCCACATCCTCTGTGGCCGGTCCCTCACATTCCAAAGCCCCATACCTGTTGCTTAAGGGCAACCGGGCAGGTGAGGGAGGCCAGGGGGAGATTCGCCAATCTGTGCTTGATCAGAATCATTTTATTGCTCAAGTGAATGCCTTCTATACCAATACCATAGTTACTAGAGACAATCAGCTTTTAATTTGTGACCTTGCAAATACCAGTTCATGGTTGCTGTATTCCAGGATATTTTGCAGCTGGATGTGTGAAAACAGCTTACCTCATGGGAACAACAAAGGAAGGAACAGGATGCGCTGACCCATCAGGGCCATGAGACAGCGCTGTTCTGTCTCAAGTTATACCATTTCCCATATGCAACAGGAAAAACTGCTGGTCATTACCAATAACCTACTGGGCCAGAGGCTGCAACCCAGACGGTGCTTCGGATGGTGGATGAAGCCTCACAAGTCCCAGGCTGCAGGGAGAGCCTGGGGCATGGATTTCAATGGCAGGAGAGATGGCCCTCCATCCTGCAAGACGGTGTGCTTCCTTTGAAGAGCCATGCTGTTAAAAGCAGGCTGCTGTTACAGGAATAAATGAGCAGGCTGCATAGCATCATAAGATAACACGGAAGAGAAATAGATCTTCTCAGAGATGCAGCAGCTTGAAGAGCCCTGGACCCCAGTTGCGGTAGAGACACAGTCACTGTCCATCTCCAGTATAATGGTAATGCAGCCTGAGGGAACATGAAAAATGGAAGCTGCTGACTTCTGGCATCAAAAGATCTCCTGCTACATCTAATGGCTTACCACAATGAAACTGGCTGACCTCCCTCAAAGTTGAAGAGGAGAGAGATGTCCTTTTAAGCCAAACATCTGGGCCACCTCAGCCTAAACCATACAAGACCTCTAGGAGGAAGCAGGATACAGATAGTACCATGAAGGTGGCTGGATTTCACTAGTGGTTAAAAGGGAGTTACGTGAGAGACAGCCAGACTCCCCAGATAGTGGAGGGGAGTATTGGGGCCTTTTTAGGAGCAGAATATTGCAAGGCCAACAGTGCCTTGACGAACACATCAGTAGTATTGTTGAAGGCCGAGGTAGTAGAAGACCTAGGTAGCAGTATCAGAAGTACCAAATTTGGGTGTAGCGGCAGCAAATTCTGGGACTGACAGAAATTAATTAGCAGTGGGTTGTTTATCTGACAGGAGGCAATGCAGGAACAGGCCTCACAGAGCAGAATCTCAGTAAACAAGAAAAGATGAAGGAAGCCCAAACTGTATTTCATGCTCCCTTGTAGTCACTGTGCTTTACCTTGAATGAGACATGAAGGGATTCATGTTGCTTAATTTCAGATACCTTTGTATTGAAGCTAGTCAGCACAAACTTTCCATATAATCAAAGACGAGAACAAAATTATTTCAAGGCACACTTTATTTGACCTAATTTACACATCGGTTCAGGATGAGATGATCCATAGCCTGAAAAAGCCCATTAAAAGAGGTTGGGTGGGGAAGGTGATATTCGTTTACAAGTCTCAAAGTTGATTTAACCCATGCATATTCTTTGCCATAGATTTCATTCTCATATTCTCTTATTCACGTACTCACAAGCACCAACACGCAAGTTTTCATGGTCTGACCAGGATCATCGGTATGTGATGCAGAGGTCAAGTGACACCAGTATAGAGTTCTCATCATGTCTCTGAGATTGTTCTTCTTAGGTGATGACAAATGTGTTATTTATGTCCTTAAAGTGCCATTATTTGTCGTGGAGTGGTCATTTGCCTCTATATTGCTTACTTTATCTACCACACGCCTTGGCCAAGTTGCCTGTTTTACCTTGTTTGAAATGTCCTTGTGTTTGACGTGTGCCTGGAAACTGGGAAGGGTATAGATGATAAGCTGCAATATGGTTGCCATCCTCTTATTGTCAGCATAGGGTCTTCTGCAGATCGATCGTTTATGCTGCAGTCTTCTCAGAATGCAGGGCTTTCTGGAGTTCGCGTAAAGAATATGTTCCTCATTTTTTTTCCTCAGAAAGTGCTATACACTTCTTCATAAGAGATTCTATTAATTTCTATCTATTTTGTGTCCCTTTTTTCTTAGAAAGAAGATAAATATTCTTCTTATGGTTTAAATAAAAAATAAAAATTTATCTAAAATGCAGAACTGGTTTTAAAACATAATAAGTAAATAAAACTACCCTACATGTTCCTATTGCACAAGAATGAAAAATATATTTTCTTAAAATATTTACCAATTTTAGGACTCAGTTTTCACAAAGGAACAGAGTGGGATTCAACAGCTGAAACACAGGTGTCTAATGCCATCCTAGGAAACAGGTGTCAGAAGTAAAAATCCAGGTACCACATCCAAGCTTTAAGTGTCAAAATTCATTGTGAACTTGGAAGTACCTAGTTCTTATCTGTCTACCTTTCTGCTCTGAGGGAGGAGCAGGAATGTTTTTCTGTGCATGAAAAGGAAGCCTGGGAAAGATCCACAAGCTCACACCTGCGCCAGGCAGAACTGTTGCTATTGTTTCAGTGACATTCTGAGACTGGCCTATGGAGAACTAGGTTAGGGACTAGTGGCCCACACCATGAGGACATTTCTGTTGATTGAAGAATGACCAGCTGGCTAACGCATGTCACAGGCTTCAATATGCATGAAGTTTGGAAAACTTTGATTAGTGCATACAGCTGTTTCTGTATTATGTACAACAATTAGGCCGCCTGTTGGAAAAGTCAGATTCAAGCTTTTGTTTTTCATCTCTGTGGATAGCTATGAACCTAGATTTCCTATTTCTGACAATCTAAAGGGTTTAAATAGTCTATGAGTCCCTTCATTTAGCCATTTTTAGTTTGCTAAAAATATTTTAGTACTCATTAAATTAGACATGAAAATGTTGCCATATTTGCCTTCTAAAGTAATTCATGTGAGATGCAAATGATTCAGTCTTCAGTCCCTTCTCTGTGCCTAAATTTAAAAATCTCAAATTCATTTGTAAATGGTACTCTCCATGGAAAATAGAGATTTATAATCAGCGTGGAATTTGGCTCTTTATCATATGAAATGTTTGGTTTTCGAGGTTAAAGGAAAGTTCCAGATTTTCTGTTGCTATTAAGAGCTCTTTCCTGTTTGCTCACAAGGGTCTATTTAGTTATCTCTCTATCTATTTGAAAATTCTTTTCCTGTTTTCTTTAAACCAAAACCACTCCCTCTAAAACAGAAATAAAACCTTAGAATATAACTACCCACAGCTTACAGACATACTACATTGTTTTCTGACAGTTAAAAAAAAATGCTAAGGTTAATTAAGGAATTCCTCATATTTAAAAAAGATTACTTATGTGCATCTTGGATCTTAAAGTCAAACTTCTCAAGGCTTGTTGTATTCTGACAATGACTAATTTGAACAGTCATCTAGCTGTCCTTAAAGTAGACTTGTTTTAGAAGAATGAGATCAACTTCCAATGGCAATTTTTTTGTTCATCTGTCAATGTCATATCTTCTAAACACTGCTGAAAAGTATCACAACCTAGCTCACTGGTATATATGTACAGTGAGAGGCAGTAGACCAGGTCTATGCCTATCATTCTGTATAAAAATATATAGGTGTATAGCTATCCACCAAGAAGGAAAACTATTCTTTAAGTCTACACAGCAATAGATCTTAACATTCTAAATAAGCTATTTATATGATTTCCTGTATTTGTTTTATATTTAGCTAAATCCCATTTTCCAACACAATTCAAAAAGATGAAAGGGGTTTTTTTCTTATTTAATTATATTTCTACAAAAATAAGCATGTCTATAAACTTGTGTCTGTGTATGGGAGTGTATAAGCTTTCGTGTGTAGAAGTTCTGAATTGGCAGTGTTAGGTGAACAGTCTTCCATAAATATTGCCAAAATGAAATGCCTAAACTTTTTTCTGCTGTGAACTACCCACTGCCAGAATCTGGACTATTATGTTTTAGTCATTTGTTCTCATATGAAAGGTTGTTTTAATGATGGAAGGTGATAATAATTTCATCTTTTATCTTGACTGTAGTTTCATCCTGAGCTAGGCAATGGCAAATTACTTGATGAAAATTAATGATTATCTGTCCTTTTTTTAGAAATGACTTAATTATAAGTTTTATAAATAACGGATTAGTAATTCATTACATAACAAGCTGTTGAAGTTAGCCCATTAGTGTACCTTCTGTTATGATTATAGGCGCCTGCCCTACATAACAATTCAACTTACAGAAATACATCCTGTGTTGCAGCACCACTCGCTAGAACCATGATGAGTGAGCTAAGGTCCATTTAGCATTTCCATTATAAAACACATTTTTCAGCTTCAGCTTCTAATTTCTTAGCCATTTCATAGACTATTTGGATCAAACTTGGTACAGAAATTTAACACTCAGTCCCTTCCCCTTCTCCTTTCTCTTGCAAAAGTTGAAATATACAAAATGTGGAATTTTTTTAAATTTATTTGTCTATATATATTTTCCTTGCATTGCTCTTGAGGAAGACTTAGCTGGATATGAAATGACTGCGTGTATATTGATCTGCGTGAGGTTAATGTAACATTTTAAGTGATATGAAATAGAGTAAGAAACTTTTGAATTACTACAATATGGAATTTAAAACTTTGCTACCAGACATGTACAGTTATTTTAGCCTCACGAGTCCAGTCTTCACTATGATACCTTTGTTATAAACCAAAGTTTTACTTATATTGCATGATTATTATGTTCCATGGGATTTCACTTTAGTTAATTAGAGATGATTCTGCAATTGCAATTTTATGTCACATGAAAGATTCAATGCAAGAAACATAATCCTTTTGGAAAGATGTTTTTATGACTTACTTTAATAAAGGGAGGAACAAGATGCCATGAAATGGAAAAGAAAAAAAAATTATTACTCTCAGATAAGACTGAAAGTGGATATAAAAGAGGACTGAAAAATATAGTTATTAGAACATCACTACACACACTTGTTTAAATGACTGTCTGGTTTTGCTTAGAAGTTTGGAAGAAGGTCAGCTTAGAAATGGCTCAGAAAGACACTTTTGCATTCAAATAAATATAAGTAAATTTACAAACTGGTCCAGTGCAAAGGTGCTAAAGGTATTGTGTTCAACTCCAGTCTCTACAGGGCCAGATATCATTATTCGTGTCAATCATGATTCAATATTTTTCTTAAATTATCCTGATATTTTCAAGTGTCTCTTAGAACTGAATATTTTATATTCTTTTTAGGGGCAAATATGAATTTTTAGCTATCCCAAAAAAATATTCACCCTCAGTTAGGAAACCATCTGTAACAAATCCTTTGTTTTCTTTAGAAAGATGAAAGATTCTTACAATAATCTGAGCCACGGTTGAAGCAGAAATGCGGAGAACTAAAATGTGGAAATTCACATATTCTGGGGGAAGAGATGCATGCTATACTATTTTCATCACAGCAGAACTCCTGTATCTCTTTAAATTATGCTGTCAGCCAGGAGTTTGAAAGCCCATCCAAGTATTTCTCAAGCAGTTGGAATAAGGCTTATTTTGAAGATGTAGTAGAGAAGAGCTCTGTTCAGAAACCTTGAAGAAGCAGAGCAAACAGTGAGAAACATTAGCTTACTTCTCTCAATATAAAGCAAGTCAGTGTCAGACAGAATTTTAACTCACCGAAACTGGATTAAGAAGGTTATGGGCCTTAGATATATCACATTAATTTATCAGAGTATGGGGAGATGTTATTCAAACTCTCTCTATATACTGACAGACAAATAAACCTAAAACTATAGACATAAACTTCTTCCTTACTTTTGTATCAGCATCTAAACCTGGTGAGAAACCAACATTGTATGTCATCATTTAGAGAAGGGCGGCAATAAACTGAGTGGCAGATGCTCTCTGTTAACCCCTACCCTCCCCATCAGGAAAAGGGAAAAAGAAGGAAAAGAGAGAGAGAATTACAAATTGGATATTTAAACAACTTTACTAATAACTCTAATAATACTTGTAATACTAATAATCAGAGAAATAATGCAAAATATACAAAAATGATACTGTGTTTCTCAGAGTTGCATGCCACAGGAGCTGGCATCCTGCCAGTGGCTGCCAGGCAGGCACCGAGCCGTCCCAGACTGGACTCAGCAGTAGATGGGAACTGGATTCAGGAATGCATGGATCAGAATCTGGATCAGGTTCGCAAGAAGGACAACAAGCAGAGTTCTTTTCAGAAGCCGGCCATGGACGAATGCCGAGTTTCAGCATCCGTGCAGGGACAGGAAAGACTCTCACACATTGATGCAATGCACAGTCAGTTCACTTTATTGCTCCTCTTGCGTAATAATATACATTTTTCATATCTGTACACACGATCACGCTTATTCGGATAGGCTACAGATATAAATCACACGCTGTTCACACGCCCCACATTCCCTTATGATTGGTAACTATGCACTGACGCCAATAGCAACAGACCGCCTCCACGTCCCTGAACACATCTTGTTTTTGCTAACCTACATCATGTGCACTATCAGAACTTTCTCAATTGCTATTCTTAGCTGTCCTTTCCAGAGGCCCGTTCAGTTACGCTGTTTTGCTTAAGCGGCCTAGTCATGCTAACTCTCAAGCTACATCAACCCCAACAGACGAAGAGTAGCAAGACCCTTGTGATCCTCCAACTTTAAATTGAGTATGGCGTGCATGGCATGGAGTACCTAGTTGGTCAATATCGGGTCACCTGTTCTGTCCGTCCCTCCCCGCAATTGCGACCCTTTATGACTCCTCACTTGTGGGACCTAAAATGTCTATCGGTGACCTTGGCTACTGCAGTAATAATAAATAAACAGGTGCCTTTTTCTCTGTTCCATTCCTACTGTTAGCTCAGTAAACTATAAACATTAGGTGTTATCAGCTTTGGAGACGATACTGTCTGAAAAATATGCAGCCAGCTACAGAAAAATGAAGTTATGTAGAAGAACTTAGCTGTAAGGAAGACTCACTAAAACAGAATATGTTCTGTTTTAACCAAGACCAGGACATGGGGTAATGATTTCATCTTAAAGTAGTTAGCATAGATGATCATTCCTTACAAAAATCTGGTCATTTTGAGGGCTAAATGAACAAAGAGTGCAACACAAAATTCAGAGACAGTCCACTGAAGAATCATGTCGAGAATTTAAAAGCCACATTTATGCTTCTTTATTTTTCAGAAGCTATTTTATCTGCGTTTTTCTTTCTTTTTTTTTTTTTTTGTGAAAAAGACAGGTATATTCCCTTTCAGCTAAATAAGCAGGATATTAGGTAAGTGTAATGCCAAAGAGAGTAATAGAAATAAATTTTATTGAGAAGTATGCTTGTGGCTTTGGATGTTGTTGGTTTTTTAATAAGTATTGTTTACTCTCTCAGATACATACTTAACCATTCACAAAATCAAAGTAAATATATATTATTACCAATAAGAAGAGAGAGAGGGAGACTATTTATTCAACAATTATGCGAATTGCTTTCAAACACTTGAAACTTCTATCTGCAATTTTATATTTGCTGACAATCAAATTTCTGCTACAGTATTCTATGACGTACTTGTCATGAGCTTAGTGGATTTTGACTAATGGTTTAATAACAAAATATTTAATACTAACTGCTACACACAAGTGGGCAGAGACCTACATCGATACTATAATTTTTCACATCCCATCCATACCTTGACTGTATTGATTAGACTGATTTTCAAGAAATTAGAGTTATTTCAAAAAATGGAGTTGCACTATGAAAATGACAAATTGTTGGCCTATTTATTCCTATTTTTTTCAAACAATTTTGATAAATTCAGTAGGATTACTTCTCAGGCTTTATGAATGTTCTTTTGGTGACTGAATACAGGTAAAAATCTCCAACACCTGCTGTTTCAGTTACAGTCACTCACCTGAGAGCAAAGGAGTGGTGAATTTGATTTTGTTAATTACTAACTGTTCCAATTGATCAAGCTAAGTCCATGAACAATTCAATAAAACTGACAAAAACTCAGATACCACCTCAGATATCTGAGGTGGCAAGTGGCTCTAATACCCAAATACCTCATACAGTGCATGTTTTGACACATGCCCTTGGACAAATTCGGTCCAAAATTATGAAAAACATATGTATGGACAAAAATGGGGAACCCTTTGTGTTCATAGCTCTCCCTTCACTTGCACTGACATGTCAACTAGATGATAATTTTGACATGCAATTCATTGGTGCATGTTGACCAAATTGTTATGACTAGAAGGCATCATTCTATTTCCCTATCATTGTATTTGAAGTAAATTTTTAGCTGTCTTGCAGACCAAGATTCCCAAAGAGACAAACTTCAGAGATGTTTTGAAGAGAAGTTCCTTTTCCCCAGTGAAGTTTTGTATGGGCTTCTTGAATAGGAATTAAATGTTTGCATTCATCAGTATTCAACTTTGGGATTCTTCATGTGTGACAAGGAGAATTATCTGAAGCGATTCCATAGACATCACCTTTTCTGCAGTAATGAAAACAACCTGAAAATGCTTAGGAAGTGTATTACCACCTCTTATGCCACTAAATATTGTTTTGGAGATTTAATTCAAAAATTTAACTGTCTTACAGATGAATGGATTGTTGAAATGCCCTAGGTTCTCCTGTAACTAAAGGGTATTTTAGCACTCTTCATGAAAGTAAGAGGAAACTTAAGTAGGGAATTCCTAAATATTGTTTGCTTGCTTTTTCATCTAAGTTTTAATTCACATTAGGGTATTTGGATGTTGAAAGAATCCAGAATTGAATCACTGGCAGTTCTGTCACCTGCAGTTTCTAAGGTACAATCTGCAATTATTTTGGTGTAACGACTGAAGTCAGGAAAAGATAATTCCATGTAGGGGGACTTAGTGAGGGCAGGACTCTCTCCTACAAATCATTCACTCTGTGCTATGTCACAGTCAATTCAAAACAAGTCAAGAAAACAAATGCTTCTTACACAAATCCAGATAAGCTTGTAATTGAGCTTTTAGAGAACAAGAGACTTTAAGCTGTTTTGACACCAGCTTGTGAAAATAGCTTGTAGTAGAAATAATGTGATGATATTTCATGCTATCTTTTTAGTCATTTAATCCCTTAAAGATTAGATATTAGTATGTTAAAACTTTCTATATATTAACTGAATTTTCATGCATCACTCAGTATCAGCTAATTTTCAATAATGAATTTTCTGTTTCTTATAAGTCTGATATAAAGTGCTGAAGAAATTGCTGAATGTAGTAAAAATGTGAGTTATACTGCAGAATTTTACAAGCTGGCAGTGTTGTTGGCTATTATACCCTTTCTTACAGGAGCCTTTGAAATGAATGACTCCCTGCTTGTCAACAACCATCTCTATTAAGACAGCATTTACACAGCACTATTGGGAAATTCAGCTTCAAAAGAAGACAGACAAATCAATTCACACTTTACACTTCAGTTACCAAATTCAGAGCTTTACCTCTCTTGAAATGATAAGAAAAAAAAATAAATTTCATGTAATAAAACACGTGGAGAAAAAAATGTTAATATATCCTGACTAAGTTTTCTGGCTCTTACAGGCATTCCTTTTACGATGCAATGAGCCACTAAGGCACATGTAAAAATGTGTGTGTTGGTAGGGTAAATGATGCATCTTTTGGAGGGCTAGTGAGATCAACAACCTTTTGATAGTAGTGTTGCCATAACTATCCTGAAGGATCTTGTCATGTCCAACAATGTTAGGTGAAACTACTTCAATTAGAATAAATGGGCTGCAGCTGACTTTTGTCTGCATCACCTATAGGTGAAAACTGTTTTTGTGAGTATTTTCCTCTTCTTTTTTTGTGCATGTGATTGTTTCTGAGTTTGGAGTTTGGATTTTATCTGTGATTTGTTGGGGGTGGGGGTGTCAGCTTATAGAAAAGTATGTGCTACAGTGGAAAGTTTTTCTGATTTTGTCTTGTGGATCTTAACCTGGCAAGGAACTCAGACCTCCTGAAGAGCAATAATGGTGGATAATTTATGTATTTGTTTCATTTAAATTTCATTTGATTAACATGGGTTATCAGTTATGTCTTCATAAATCAAGCACTTGTAATTCTTATCCAGTCAATGAAGGGAAGTAAAATCTGTACCAACAGCGATGATCTAATGCATCTAATTTAGGCATCTGGTTCTCTCTCCTTTGGATTCCGTGAAATTTTGTTGTAGAGTACATAAGTTCTTCTATACTTGGTTGCCCAACCACTTTTGTTAATTACTTTAGTTATTTATATTTTACCAATAATGCTTGTGTTTTGTAACAGATTTATGATAATTTCAATTTAATTACAGTTTTACATTAATATCTATGTAGTTTATATAACTCACATGAGCATTTTCATGGTGTTTTATTTTCTTGGGAAGGAATTCTATTATGTAAATGTCTTTGTATCCAAATTAATAGCCCATTCTTGTTTGATGTGGAGGGTAATTATATGGTGTTAAATTAATTTTAATAAAATCAAAGATCAATTTTTCTAGTATCTATCTATATATCTACCTAATTAAAATGCAATGTAAAGAAGAAATAGCCTATTTCACTGTACTGGCATTTTAAGTAAATATTTATATCAGATGGTGCATGCAATAACAATAGGATTGCCATCTTCCATACTGTGTTACAGAAAGTCTTTTATTAACATCTTAAGTAACAGAGTTCTTCTGAAAGGGCTATGGAAAATTATAATCTCTTCCAAGGCTCTTTACCATTAATTCATTCATAAGGCATAATTCATGACCACATTTGTGTTTGCTGGGGGATTTAAAGATGTTTCCTACCTCCTTCTAGCTATCTTTTTATGCTTTACTTCTCCTAAATGAGACAGATGTAAACTCAGTCCCTGTAATGAATATTGAACACCAGACAGATTCAGAACATTTCTTCTCTAGAAGTTTCTAAGAGATGCATATTATGAAAGTAACATATCTTGACCACTTTTCTATTTAGAAGCATTTAAATCTTTTATGAAGGGAAGGCGATGAGAAAAGACAGCAAATGTCAATGGACAAAAATCATAGTAAAATACTTAGGCTTTGCACAAGCTGTGCATTATATTTAATTTCACTGCAGCTTACTTAACATTCTGAGATACAAGGCTCCAAAATACAAAAGTAATTTTGGATTCAGATATTAAATTGTATTCTTCTGAAAAAATATGGCTTCATATTTATATAATAACAAATAAAGTTCTCTTCCTTTCCCTCTAACCTCATACAAGCAGAAGGTCAAGTTTAGTTATGATATAACTTTACTGATTTCCATGAATTCTGTCTTACTGAAAGAGAAACAAGTTTCCTGTAAAGAACTTCCCAGAAAGTAAACAAGAAGTAGACCTAGATAAGGTTTTTTTCAAAAGTAGTAATAAATTAATTGTTCTATGTCAGAATTAGCTTACAGGGAGGTTTTCAGTTTTAAGACTGAAAGTAAAGTTATTGCTCTGGTAGATGCTTCTAATGCAGAAAAGGAATAGCTTACTCTGAAGTCTAACATTTCAGAAATCATATTGTCTAACTTTACTCTGATTTCCAATTCAATTAAATTCTACTTCAATTCAAGAAACTATTTTTCAATGAACAAAATGTCATTAAAGAGGAAAATCAAGATAATGGACTCTACTTAGTGATGCTTGCATTAATATGTCAGGTTAGAGACAGTATTAATGACGGGAAAGTAAACAAAACAGGGACTACAGAACAGTTCAAAGTGAGGTTCATAACTGTAGGATGAAAAATCTTTGGGCCTTTTTTCTTTGGTTACTTTTTTTTGGTTACTTTTACTTGCATCTTTGCAGAACAAAAGCACGACAGGCATGTACCAGCTGAGAAACTCAATACAGTCTTAACAGTGGTTTTCCACAACTGTATAATTCCAAAATATGACAAATTAAAATAAAGAAAATTGAATGAAAATTTCTAAAGTATTTTTAATGTGTTATGTCTGTATCTTTGTCCTAATTTCATGTTCTCTCAAAACTCAGTGATGCTTTATTGCTTCAAACAAAAGGAAATAAGATGAAAAGCTGGCTGCAAAATGAAATTTTTCTATCTTGATTGTTGACACAGGCTTTAGTAAGAAACCAAACACAAAGTGAAGTATTACTTTTAAAAGTCCTAAAACCCCACTAAGGTGTGAGAATATGGGAGCAGATCAAGCACATTCTCAACCTATCATAAGCATGATGTAAGTTATATGTGCTCAATAAAAATTATATATTAAGGTAATTTATCCTGTCTTGGAAGAAGTCTGAAAATGCATTTACGTTTACTGAAGTTCAGTCTCAGTTAAATAACCAGAGAACTGACAAAAAAGGAAACATAATTAATGAGATTATATTGTTTACTTGATTAGTATAATCTTTATGCATATTAGATAAAAAACAAAATTCACATATGTAAGATTAAAACATTTAATAGAGAAATAGTCTGTATTTGACATCTTTTGTAACATGGCCTGCAGAATCTGTGCAAAAGTACTGAGTTCATAAAGTTTTGCTGGACTAGTACTTTGACAGCACATTTACGGAATTTAGCTCTAAAGTCATTAACAGCACAACTTTCACTTTTCTCATCGGTATGGGCAGCCATGCTGGGAATCTGGCTCTAACTGACAACTTGGAAATGATACAGAAGTATTCCTAATAAATGTAAAGTGGTCTGGTGTCATGGTTTAGCCCAAGCTGGCAACAAAGGCCCACTCGGTCACTCTATTGCCCCTCCTTCTGCGGGGGTGGGGAGGAGAATCAGAAGAAAAAGATAAAACTCGTGGGTTTGGATAAGGACCGTTTAATAGAACAGCGAAGGAAGAAAACACTAACAACAACAATACTGATAAGAATAATATACAAAACCAAGTGAACACAGAGAGCAACTCTCTCTTATCATTACATGCCTGGCACACAGCCAAGCAGCGGTTACCCTTCCCCCTCCATCCCCACCCCTGGCCAGCTCCGCCACTCAGAACTGAATGTGATGTCACATAGTATTGAACACCCCATTTGTTTGGCCAGTTTGGGTCAGCCATTCCCTGGCTGTGTATCTTGCTGGTTTCTTGTGAAAATTAACCCTGTCTCAGCCAAACCCAGGACACGTAGCTTCTCCTAGGCCTGTTTCCCTTCCCTTTCCTGTTAGTGAGAGCAAAAGGGGTACCACCTATTTTACACCAACTTTCAAAAATAATGAAGAAAAAAATGTTCTCAAAGCTATAAATGAAAGAAGTAGATCACTTTAGACTTTATTTACAGATCAGAACTTGTAAGTGTAGGAGAGGTACAGTTATTTCTTTAGGCTCATCAAGCAGCTAAGTTGCAGAATCTGAACTAAAAACTTGAACAGTTCACTTTATACTCCAGTACACTAAATTCAAGGTTTCACAAAAGCATTACCAATACATGTCAGGTATAATAGCCCCTAAGCTCAAATGCATCTCAAGAACTTCGGAAGTCTCATTATTCCCTGATGCTCACTATGGTGCAGAAAAGCATCTGAGCTTATAGTTAATCTTCAGAGTGATCAGACTTGATAGCGTAGTATAGTATAGTACAGTATAGTATAGTATAGCATCGTATTAATTATATTTTTAATTGCTCTGGCTGTCTAGCATCTGTAGTACACATTCTTTTCACATTTTAACACACTGAATTACCCAGTTAAGAGATTTTCAAGAGTAAACATTCTTATTTTTAAAGATTACATGTATATATGGATACACATCTGCAGTGAAACCTAGGTTATGGCAATTTTCAGAAGTCTTTTTCAGACAGACACACAGAAAGAGCATCCCACTTATCTTCTTTTCTTGCTAGATTACTTTAATGAAATCACTAAAGGAAAATTAAAAAAACGTGTTAGCTCCCTACTCTCTTGGGTGTACACATGGTGTTTTGCTTACTGTTTAGAAAGAAGACATCACAGTACATTTTTCTGGTTAAAGGGGATGCCATTGTCTGCAAGAAATTGGTATAATTTCAGTAGCATGAGTTCTTGCTGTTGATATTTAGTGAAAGTGTTTTCATAAGAAATGTCGTGGCTTAAAATGTTAATTTACAATGAGTTGGAACTTGGCATACAAGATCTCTAGCAACAAGAAATATTTCAAAGCACTGATGTTCTGAATTGTCATTTTGGAGGCAAGATATAAAAACAATTAAAGCTGCAGTGGGTCATGAACCATACTAATTCTATAAATTGTATTTTAAAAAATCAAATTTATTATCTTTCTGCAATTCTATTGAGTTGGCAGCAATTGTCTTTTGTTTTAATGCACACTGTATTTCATTTTCTACCTTTCCACTTCTTCAGGCACAGTATGGATGAAACTTAACTGTTAACTGTTAAGCTTCACACTACTCCAGCTGCTTAGATCAGAGGTACCTCCACACCCAAAGTCTGCACTGACATAAGGGAGGGAGGGAGGGAGGGAGGGAGGGAGGGAGGAAGGAAGGAAGGAAGGAAGGAAGGAAGGAAGGAAGGAAGGAAGGAAGGAAGGAAGGAAGGAAGGAAGGAAGGAAGGAAGGAAGGAAGGAAGGAAGGAAGGAAGGAAGGAAGGAAGGAAGGAAGGAAGGAAGGAAGGAAGGAAGGAAGGAAGGAAGGAAGGAAGGAGGGAGGGAGGGAAGGAAGGAGGGAAGGAGGGAAGGAAAATGAAACAGAAAAGAGAGTGAGGGAGAGATCTTTGTAAGTGAGCAAAAGAAAAATGTTGTTCTCCAAGCTTATATTCTTTCTCCTGCTGAAAATTTCTTTTAGGTGTTAATATAGAGATGGCCATTTTTATACTGCAAATAATTTCAATGATTTATTTTCTTCATTGTATTTGTATGGAAACTATCATAGAATCATAGAATAGTTCGGTTTGGAAGGGACCATATAGACCATCTAGTCCCAACTCCCTTAACATGGGCAAGGACACCTTCCACTAGACCTGGCTGATCAAGGCCCCATCCAACCTGGTCTTGAACACTTCCAGGGAGGGGGCATCCAAAATTTCTCTAGGCAACTTGGTCCAGTGCCTCACCACCCTCATATATCTAATCTAAAACTGCCCTCTATCAGTTTAAAGCCATTACCACTTGTCCTATCACTACATGCACACTGTGTATGTGTGTGCTGTACGAAGCCCCTCTCCAGCTTTCTTGTAGGTCCCCTTCAGGTACTGGAATGCTGCTATAAGGTCTGCCTGCAGCCTTCTCTTCTCCAGGCTGAACAACTCCATCTCCCTCAGCTTTTCCTCATATAAGAAGTGTCCCATCCCTCTGACCATTTTTGTGGCCTCCTCTGGCCGCACTCCAAGAGGTCCATGTCTTTCTTGTGCTGAAGGCTCCAGAGCTGGAGGCAGTGCTCCAGGTGGGGTCTCACCAGAGCAGAGGGGTAGAATCCCCTCCCTCAACCTGCTGGTCACTAACTGATTTTATTAGCAGCAATACCTCAGGTATATGGGGGTGCAAACACTACAGACTTTATACTGATTTTTTTCAAAATATCTGATTATAATAGCCACAACAAAAATAATAACATTCATAATAATAGATATTGCTTAAAAAATACTATATAAGCATAGAATCATAGAATGGTTTGGGTTGGAAGGGACATGTGAAAGTCATCTAGTCCAACCACTCTGTCATGTGATTACAACATTTTTGAATGAAGAGCATGAATCCTTTTGTCTACCTCTTCAGGGATCAGAAGAACTTCTGTACAAATTCTGAGACAGTAAATTAACAAGAATGAGGCATAATAACCCACTTAACTGATGCAAGTTTTGAAGGGTTGTGAGCAATGGAAGTTTTTTCTGGATAGCATTTTATGGGCGATAACTTATTTCCACTGAGGCCTTTCAAATGAAAACACAGTTGAAAGTAAAATCTCCAAATGGAAGGCAAAATCTGAAAGAGGAAAAGGCATACATACTCTAAAGCAATGTGCAATAACTGAAAATAAGGCATAACTTTTATACTTACGACCAGAGTGCTCCAGACTGAATAAATTGCTAACTACTAGCCAGATATGCCCAAAGTCAGCAGTCAGCTTCACAGAATCATAGACAATATCATTAACTGCCTCTTGGCAGGCAGGTCTAACCTTTCTTTGGTAGATAATGAGCCTGAGTCTCAGAATATACGACAACATATCAGGTCCCCATGCTGGCCCCAGTGCACTCTCAGGATGAGTCATTCTACCTGATCTTTCCTCTTGCCTAAGTGGCAGCAAGGTTGGATCATCTCTCAGCTAAAAGTTTACCTCCAGGGTGCTTTTCTGACCCTAACCTGAACCTTACACGTTCTACAGGTTAACTTCAACCTTCTACAGACAGATGACTACATAAAATGGGGTGAGTACACCACAAGTTTCAAAGCTTTTGCTTCAACCCTGCAAACAACCACACCATGACATTTACCCTTCCAGTAGGGAAAATTCAGATCTCATGAAAGGAAGTACAATAAAAAAGTAGTTTAATTTTATACCAGATCTGCAGAGAGTCACTAGGAAATCTCTGAGTAGTGCTAACTGACTAAGGAACGTTCCTGCTGCTGGTGTTCAACAAGCGCTATGTTTCTAGATTCCTAGTACATTTGAAAATTCCATTTCATTTACTTGTTTCTTTCTCTGTGTTAGAAACACTTTATCATGGAGACTACCAAAACAGTGCATTAACATTCCAACCGTGTCTTCAAAACATTAAGTGTTTCAAGTACTAGAATATTTATTCAAATTCAAATAGGTTTCTAAAATAAATTAATTGAGAGAAGAGAAAGTTTATTGAGTGGTTTCAGCTACAACACTTAAATGAACTCTCTTCCTACTCTTGACATTTCTTATTTAGATTGCAATCCTGAATCTTCAATGCTCTGGGAATGAATGCTGAAATGTGGGTGAAACTCAAATTGGGTGAAATTCAACACGAGTTCAAGCACCTAAGAATGCATATATTTCACAGTGTGATGAGGATTCATACCTATGAGACAAGATGAAAGAGGGTACTCTTGGACCAATCAGTGCTATTTTTGTGTAGCAAACCACCAGATGTTACACAGTCTTCCTAAATTTTTCTTCACGGTGATTAAACACTTTTCTTAGTTTTGAAAAAATATCTGTGTTGCTAGATGTTTGTGAAAATTTCCCTGTAATACAGAGATACTTAAAGCAGGTGATACTTAGAGAAGACCTAAACTTAGTGCCATGTGTTGTTCTCATGTGGGGATTTCAGGATTCTCAGATTTACTGATTCTTGTTCACAAAAAAAGTGCTGGCAACAGAAGAGAATACTGAAATCAGAAGAAGCCAAAATAGCTCTCTTATTAATAGCATAGCACATGGTTATTTAAATTTTGTAATAACTATAGTGCAGAGTTATTACATTAATTTTAGCTCTTCATCAAATCTTTAATTTCATCATTATTTGGAGCTCAGCAGCTAATTAATGTTTTACCATCTAATAATAATAATAAGGAACTTTTAGTTTGTTTTCAAATGCTTATACTAGAGATTTATAAGTTTCCAAGCAATTTTAATAAAACCTTAGAACTCTGAATATTAGGTAGTTTAAAAACACAAAGTCAAAAGAGAAATTATATGATTTTCTGCATCCTAATATGGCTGTTTCTTGGATGCCAATAGAGAATTATTTCTTGGTCTCATCAGCAATAATTATATTTCAGTTGAAAAAAGCCATTTTTATCTCCAAATAGTCTATTTGTAAGTGGAATATAGTCACATGGAGTGGACAGACACTAAGGACAAAGCATCTGTGCTGTTCCGTCTGAACATGAGGAAGAACTTCACTCTGAGGGTGACGGAGCACTGGAACAGGTTGCCCAGGGAGGTTGTGGAGTCTCCCTCTCTGGAGATATTCAAGACCTGCCTAGACACGGTCCTGTGCAGCCTGCTGTAGGTGACCCTGCTTCGGCAAGGGGGTTGGACTAGAGGACCCATAGAGGTCCCTTCCAACCCCTAACATTATGTGATTCTGTGTGATTCTGTGAAAACTAATACTAGTGGTTTGCATTGTAAATCCTAGAATGGTTTAGGCTGGAAAAGAATTTTGAAGATCATCTTGTCCAACCCTCCTGACATGGGCAGAGATATCTTTCACTGGAATAGGTGCTCAAAACCCCATCTAACCTGACGTTGAACACTTGAAAGGATGGGGAATCCACAGCTTCTCTGGGCAACCTGTTCCAGTGTCTCATCACCCTCGTCATAACAACTCCTTCCTATGTCCAATCTAAGCCTTCCTTCTTTCAGTTTAAAACCATTGTAACTTTTACTATAATTACAAGCCTTTGCAAAAAGTCTCTTTGTTTTCCTGATAAGCCTTCTTTATATATTTGAATGCCACAACAAGTTATCTTCACAGAAGCATTAGGTTAGAAAAGACCTCTAAGATCATCAAGTCCAACCATCAACCCAACACCACCATGCCTACTACACCATATCCCGAACTGCCACATCTACAAGTTTTTTGAACACCTCCGGGGATGGTTGTGGAGTCCTGGCTGGACGAGAGGGGACATAGCTTGGTGCGTTGAGCAACCCAGGTTCCGATCCGGAGGTGAGCCTTGGGAGCGGCTGACACGGAACCCTGCAGGGAAGGGAGAGCGACGAGCTCGGGACACTGGAGTAGGGGGAACGTCACCGTTTCCTGCCACACTGTCACTTCCTTCCTGCCACGCTGTTGTTTCCTGCCACTGCACTGTTTTCACATCGAAATGCAGCTCTGCACCAATCACAACGAGTTGCAGTAGTTTTGCCTATATATGGATTGGGGGTCTGACTAATCAGATGCTGTAATAGTTTTGCTATATAAACCTTGTTTTTGCTGACTAATAAAGGTGAACGATCATACTCATATTGGGGTGACATCGTTACAACATTTCCGTAACCCACGCCAACATTTGGTAGCAGCAGATGGACGGTTTCCCCTGCAAAAGTCCCTAAGCCTGCAGTGAGCAGCTAGATGTGGGGCGTGGAAACAATGGCTGGGAGGGTCCTGCCTGTGCGTAGAAGCACAGGGCAGACACGGACAGCCGACTCCCAGGAATTTTTGAGCCACACTGGGGCTGCCTGGTGCAGCTAAATTTAAATGTGGAGGCCGTGGTCGCAGGCAAGGAGCTGGATGCTGCGGCAACGTTGCTCGTCGGTATTCTCTCTAAGAGAGGAATAGACGCAACGGCAAAGCAACTCATGAAGTTGATTGAACTGGGGCAGCGATGGCGTCACTTTGCGGATACCCCGCTACTGTTTTCCGTCTTGGAATGGCAAGAGTTAGGAGAGACAATGTGGGAAAGGACAATAACTGGGGAGGAAAAGGAGGAAAAGGAGATAAAAGCAGTCCGCGAGCTCTGGTGAACAGTATTACAGACCTTAAAAGCCATGAAATCTGAATGAGAGGTGGCGTGTGCTGCAGCTCAGAAGATAGCTCCAGAGCCCGGGAAAGATCACGCGCCTAAGCCTGGGACATTCGCACGGGTTTTCAGGCTCCCTGCTGTTAGAGGGATGACTGGGATCACTTGTAACACAATTGCCGAGATTCAGGCGAGTGCGGAGCACAGTTCCGGTCTGGGCGCAGAGGGGACGGCCCCACCAGAAGTTGCCGCTAGAGAGATCAACTCGAAATGCGAGCCGGACGCAGTACTACAACCGCCCCCGGGGAGAGGGGAAGAGTCAGGCACGGAAGTACGACTGCCTTCCGGAAGAGGGGAGGAGTGGCTGCCTTCCGGAAGAGGGGAGGAGCGGGTAGTACCACCCTCAGAGGGGGAGGGGGAAGGGGCGTGGCTTACAACATTGGCCCCTCCTGGGGCGCGGCCTGCAACATCGGCCCCTCCTCTCTATCCACCCTTGCCGCCTTCTGTCACGTTAAAGGGGGGGGTAAGGGGAGTCTGATATTCAACTAGCCTGCCAGAGCCCTTCCAAGGACTTTCACTGAAACAGTTTCGCAAAGTTGAAACAATAGGTAATTTATTCAAGCGACAGTTATCACAGATTCGGAATTGACGTTGATAAATTCACTGTCTACAAAAGTTGAGCTCAAAGTAATAGTTTAGCACTTTAGTTAACAATGTGTTCCCGGGGATACGTCTGACAAAGTCAGAGGCGCGATTCTTACCAAAAAAGGCGCCCCTTCTTGGGGGGGGGAAGAGAGGTTCAGGCCCTTCGACCCGTCCGTCAGGTGAAGTTCTCGCTTGGCTCCTTCTCCCAAGGAGAGTTTTCAAGTGCCAATTTTTATATGTTTGGAAATCTTTTTGCGAGGTGGGACTAAGTCAATTATTGTGTATCGATTGGCTCTTGGCATGGAATGTCGTGTCGTCAGAAGCGGGACTCAGCAGTGTGACACGCCTTCAGAGCGGGCATCTTGGTATGTGTATTCGGGGGCCATCTGTGCTTTATCCAAAGCAATCTCTGAAGCAATCTCTGGCTGCGCAGCCTCCGGGCGCCCCACAGATCACTGAGTTTACAGTGATGGGCTATCCCCCCTTACTTTTGTCTGATAAGGTAAGCACCAGTTATTTACTTCCTTTGTTAGCTCTTAGGCTCTTGATGCCTCAGTCCGTTTGTCTTTTGTCTTGCATTGGACAAGTCCAGCAAGGCCATCGATTACGTTATCCACCCCGTGACTTTAGTCACATCTCGTCAAAAAGGAATATTAGATGAATTTAGGTTCAGACGGGTTGAGGGGCTCATCTTCCTCCCTAATAGGAGAAGGAATTAAAGGAACATAATCAGGGTTATGAACTTTAAGCATTCTAATATGCGTACTAAAAGTTTTAGCTAGTGAAGATTGTACACATGATAAACCCACACAAATAACAATATGGAGTTCAATAAACATCACTACATATTGAATCAAACTTTGTATCCATCCACTAATGTTTAGTCCAAGTCCATTAAAAACTTTCGAGATCCACCCCGTCCATTCCCAGGGCTTCTGCTTCATATTTTCACGGAGTTCTCAAGACTGTTCCGCAATCTTACGCATTTCATCCATGGCTTGATGTAAAGCGACGGATACATTTGGGATAGAAACACAAGAAGTTTCAACAGGATAGGAGGCATTTAGCCATCCACAAACACCACTTTCTTTTAACAAAATCATATCTAAGGCTAACCTATTTTGTAGCATCATTTTTGATGTAGCTTGCAGCTGCAAGTCAACTGCATTAATTGCTGTTTTTGTCCAGTTTGCTAGGGATTCTACTTGCCACGTCAAATTTTCTATATATAATCGATTATTGGTTATTGGTTATTACTGTCCAATAACCCCAAAAAGCTTTCATTCCCAAGTTTATTCTCATTGCTGGTGTATAATAGCTCAGACAGGCAAAAAGATTACCATTTTCTTGCATAGAGTTCCACATTTGTGACTGTCTTTAACTCTATGTCCTCGTGATTTTGTTAAGGATTGAATGAAATTAAAAGCTATAGTAGGACAAAAACTTGGAATACCTAGAGTACATTCTAATCCATCCCAGTAGGGTTGAATGTAGTCTGATATTTGTCCATTAGAACACACCCATACAGTTTCAGGCGGTGCAGGCAGCATTAAAGTGCTACACGTACTATTTTCGAGTTCATCGAGGCTATTATGTCCATTTAGATAGTGTTGGAAAGGAACTCGGCATCTTTTGGCCTGTGGCTCAGCATTGTTGCTAGAAACTATATGATATGCCCATGTGTTAACCTGTTTGGGATCCACTTTTATCATACACTCTGACCTTGTCTTAGGGATTGGAGCACTATAATTATGACATAAACATACACTTCTTAAAGCATGGTAAAGGTCTGCAACCATCCATACCCATGGGTAGTCATCAATATTAGAACAAGTTATCTTGTTAGTACAATTCCATAATTGGACTGGCCCTAGCGGCGTGGTAATTGGAGGTTTTTCTCCCCATTGTGTAAAACGAGTTCTATGATCAGCAATAGTCCACATACAAGGTACATCATTAGATTGTGGACTACACTTAGATCCATAGTTTGAGGGAAATTCAATACACCATTCAGCTTGTACTGGGATACTATATTTAAAGGTAATAGGTACACCCCAGAATGGTCGAGGAGGCTGGTCAAGACAGGGTACCTCCGTACAGTCGATAGACAATTTTATCTTGTTGTTTAAATTCAGGAAATTTTTGTCAAGCTCTCGAGTGCAGTTAGAATTAGACCATATGTTGGTATAGTTAAGATCTGAAGGATAAGTATAATGTTTGTAGGTAATTCCACTTCCCCATGGTATGGAGATGGTATTGTCTTTCATTTCCCATAAATCCAGCAGTGCTCCTTTTAAGTCAAGGGGAATAACCATAAAAGGGAGTCCCTCTGCAGGGGTTGTTGGCAGCATAAGACAAGTGGTTCCCTGAGTCCAATTCATCATTCCAAGAAATCCTTGTAACAACTTAAAGGCTGTGTTTTCCTCTATCATACCCAAAGACTTCTTTGATTTTTGATTATAATTTCTATGGAGCACATGCACAATTATTACACCTAATATGTAAACACATGTTAAACTTACACATATTCGTCTACCACTGCCAATGCATGATAGAAGATTCATATTGACAATTCTGTAGTAAATTATAACTATCAAAACCACAACAAAATAAAACTATTTTGCATTATAAAAACAGTAACCTAAACAATAAAGCAAAAAGGTAAAAAGTTCACATAATATATAACTAAAATTAGAAATCATTATTCCTATCAAAATTAAATCACTATTGTCCTTTTTGTTAGATTGTTTTGACCTTCTGGAAACTTTGGTTCACAGATGATTCCACAGATTAGGACTAGAAGTATCCCACAGATAAAACTCAGCAGCCCTTGATGGCAGTCTGTTTTGACACGTGACAGTCTGTGTTTTCAGGCGTAGTTTCCCAGCGTTTGGAAAATACCTGTAAACAGAAAAGAAAGGAAAATGCTCGGTTGTCAGTGAAACCGGCATATAATAGGTTAAAAGGTAGGTACTATCCATCTAGCACTGATTCGATGCAGTTTTCCAGAGTTATCTTTCACTTCCCAAGCGTAAAGATTTTTTGGTTTTGTTAATACTAGTGCCACTGTTCCAATCTGAGGCATTTTAACCAGCACTGGCTGGCCTGCAGAAAAGCCAGTAGGGTGTTCTGGTTTTACATGTGCCTTCGGCACCAGAGTTGTGGCAGGAGCAGAGAATGCTTTCATTTTGGGACAGCCGTCTCCAGTCCATCTATTATTTAATTGATAAATGGCATTGGATAATCGCAGATGCCACCCAGATTCATGGGTTTTAGTAAATCGCTTAACTAACCCGTTTGTTCTCTCAACAATACCATTTGCTTGGGGGTAGTACGGAGTATGGAATACCCACCGAATTCCTTCTTCTTTTGCCCAGTCTTGTACCACTGTAGCTGTAAAGTGTGATCCGTTGTCACTTTGAATCTCCTCAGGAAGGGGGAGTGTGCTGAACCATTCCTTCAGGCTGTAAACTGTGTTATCTCCAGTTGCAGCCGGGACAGCTGTTGCCATGGTAATTCCTGAAACAACTTCCACCCCTACTAATATATGTTTTTTACCCCCTGAGGGTCTCAATGGACCTATGTAATCAATTTGCCAGGTGTGCCACAGTGTTTTTTTATTTCGGATGTGCATGGGAGGTGCCTTACTTGGATGATCTTTGTTAAGTCACAGGCGACACTGTGAACAGGAAGTGACCACTTGTTCACACAGTTTTGTTGACACAGGCCATCCCCGGGCTATGCCTTCCCGATACAAATCAGCTCGGCCAGTGTGCCCTCGTTTTACATGTAACCATTCAAGTAAACGTTCCCATTCTAATTCATCACTTATAATATCAATTTTGTGTAGCCGTGTGAGGCTATCAACTTGTTGATTGAACTGGGCAGCAATAGAGGCTGATCGATCATGCCCTTTCACCCAACCAATGTGCAGTATCCTTTGTTCTCCTATTTTTAGCAATTGTTTCCAGCTGTCAGTTTGCCAGACTGGGACTCTATTTACCTGCCAGTCGTTGGCTGCCCAGTGGCTCACCCACTCTGTAGCTCCTTTAAAAACAGCATATGAGTCAGTGTAAGTATAGTCAGCACCGTGTTGTGCAGCTAGTAAGACTGCCCTAAGCTCCCCCACTTGTGCACTTCCTTTACCTGTTTCGCTGACCCGTTCTCCCGTGGCTACTTCCAGTGCCACTGCATTATAATTCCACTCATTATTTTGCCTGTAGGATGACGCATCAGTGAACCATACCCCTTCGAGGTTGCTGCTTTCTGTTAGAGGAAGCGCCTCCCGAATTGGAGATGGTTTGCTTGGAGGAGTTTGGAACAGCGAAGTATTATCTATATCTTTTTGCAGTTTAGACACTTTAGTGCTGCCCTCTGTAATAGGCATAATGTCATGGATGCTTTCCAGATAGGCATACCACTTACGGACCGTGGGCTTTTGGGCAATGCCAGCAGGCGGCACCATCCCTTTAAATATTGTGTCTAGGAGGCGGAAAGGTCCCCGAATGATTACACTCTGTTTTTTTCTTATTTGTTCCACTCGCTTTACAGCTCATACCAAAGACAATAGTCCCTTTTTCAGATCTGAGTATCGCGATTCATTATCATTAAAGGACTTTGAACTGAACTCAAGTGGAAGCTCAGGCCTTTCAGGTCCTCTTTGCCAAACATTACAGTGAGAACCGTGTTCACTAAATCCCCATTCCACATGAATTGGATCAGAGGGATGTAGAGGACCTAGCTGCTGAAATAGTCTCAATTCTTTTACCTGTGTCTCCAGGGCATTAGAATGTTGATTTCTACACTCCCATGATTTCTTTTTTCGCAGTAAGTTGTAAAGGGGTTGAGCAATGATAGAAAATCCAGGGACATGTTTACGCCAGTATACTAAAGTTCTAAAACTTATTGCAATTCCTTAACATTAGAGGGATCCTGTCCCTGTTCTATTTTCTCCAGTGTGTCAGGAGGGATAGAGAAGGCTCCTTTGATCCACCAGAGCCCTAGGAATTTAACTTCCTGTGGTCCTTGACATTTGGATGGGGGAATTTCCAGACCCAAGGTTGTTAATTGCAATGTCACAACATCCGTAGCCTGTTTAACAGTGTCAAATTGTTCCCCTCCAATCAAAAGATCATCTATTTATTGATATATAGTAACGTCTGATGGAACAGGAATTCCAGTCCGTGTTTTAGCTAAAGCATTGTGAGCAATCGTGGGGGGATGTTTGTATCCCTGAGGCAGCCTGTTAAAGGTGTATTGTATCCCTTTCCAGGTAAAAGCAAATTGGGCTTTATCATGTTCCTCGAGTGGAACCATAAAAAACATATCTTTTACATCTAAAGTTGCCATCCATGTGTGAGATGCTCCCTGTATCTGAGTTACTAATTCTCCAATGCTCGGTACAGCTGCAGTTAAAGGTGCGGTGTTGGCATTTAATCGCCTGTAATCAATCGTGAGTCTCCACTGCCCGTTTGGTTTTTTTACTGACCAGACAGGGGAATTATAGGGTGAGTGTGTACAAGTGATGATGCCTCGGTTTTCTAAGTCTTTTACCACCCCGTCAATACCCGATTGCGCAGCTGCTGGTAAGGTGTACTGTTTTGTGTTTGTAATTTTTGATGGTGGTAAAGATATGGACATTTCTAATAAATTAATTTTTTTTAGGCTCATTCTGTTTAATTTCTCGCCCAGCAAAACTCCAAATTGAACCATCAGGGAGTTTCCACACTCTGCCATACAACAAATCAAATCCCAAAATATTAGTGTTAGCAGCACCGACCAGTACTTCAGTGCGGGTTAATCTTTGTTCGCCTGGGAGCCACAGGGTAATTTTTGCTGTAGGGCATTCCCTTATGACTCCATCAATGCCTGTAAATTTTACTTTACGGCGACCAGGTTTTACATTTAAGCATGTTGCAGTCTCCTTGGTGATTACCGAAATTTGAGCACCAGTATCAATGAGAAAATTTACAAAAACTTTCTTTGGTCCCAGCGGGATGGCAATGACAGGTTCGGGAGGTGTATTGGAGAGCCACTGTATAGCTAGTACCCGCTGAGGAAGGAGGGTCTCAGCCCTCCCCGCGGATAGGCATTTTTTGCCTGAGGGTCTGTCAGATCAATTAGCTCCTGCTGTGGGGCGGAGGATGCAGTGTTAAAAGCTGCTTTGTTTTCTGCCGGCTGACCTGTCTTTGCTGAATTAAGCTTATGGCTTAACGACTGTACGAGAATTTTTAGGTCAGTCGTGGATATACCAATCAGTAGATGCCGTGGCACCCCAATAGCTCGAGCTTTACACCAGAGCTCGTTACGCTCCGTATCAAATTTTAATTTGCATTCGGGCTTAGCCTTAGGGCTGTGAATCTGGCGAAATCGCCGAGGTGGCGGATCAGATAACTCTGAGGATCTGAGCCATCCCATCCTGCGCCCGTAGTTTACTATATCTTGTACAAATTCACTCCAAGTGATTCCTTGATTTTGATCTTGGTCCCGATCTTGCCCTCGATGTGGGCGTCGGCCTTGTCTGGGGCGAACGACTTGAAGTCGATCTTGTATATTGGCCACATATGTTTTTAACCTGTCTGCGAGGCCTCGGATCAGTGGAGTTAATCTTGCTCGATCTATAGGGGCTAACATTGGGGATCTTATTAACACATCCCGCTCATGCATTGCTTGTATGCAAGCAGCCTTTTGCACAGATGTCACCAAATCAGAGAACCCTGAGGTTTTTATGACAGAAGGTTCTCCTCTGTCATGTGGGTCTATGCCACCAGCCCAATAAGCAGCTCGCATAGTTAATGAATAATTATGATTACCTGGAGTGGTAGTTAGAAATACTCCAGGACCCCAGTAGCCTCCTGCTTCTTCCTCATTTAAGAGGATTCGGTCTCCCCCGGTAAGGGAGACTCGACATACATATTCCGTCTCGGATTCCTCTGGACATCTGGAATATTTTTCCTGCAGTTTTGCCAATTCAGCAGGAGACCATGGAATGGTTCGTACAGTAGCAAGAGCCTGTTCTCCACCCTCATCGGTGGTTTCTGTTTTAATCAATCTGTTCTCCACCCTCATCGGTGGTTTCTGTTTTAATCAATGGTTGAAAAGGTATAGGCTCTGGGGGCAAATCATAATCAGAATTTTCCTCCAGTTCATCATTATCATCCCTGTTCCAGATGTCTCCATCCCACGTCTTGGGATCCCCATACTGTGTTAATTTGCGGACTTGTTTAGCTGAGACCGAGGACGGTATCGGGTTTAATGAGAGATTTAATTTTTCTTCTAAATGTTTTTCTCGCCTATTGGCCCAAAACAATTGCGATTTAAGGTAATCGATTTCACCTTTTAGGGTGTCGATTTGTGTCTCGAATTTCTTTCCAATTTCCTTTTCAAAATTCAGTAGAGTTTTTAACACTTCATTTTCTGATTTTAGTGCCGCATATTCTACATCTGCAATTTTTTCAGGTGGTAGGGACTCTTTAATTTCTTTCTGCGCGCAAAATAGGCAAGCCCCTAATACAGCACAAATAAATTTTTTGCCTTTAGTGCCTTTGATCTTTTGCTCACTTAAACATTGTTTTATACGTTCTACCACTTTATCCTCATCTTTCCAGAATTTCTGGGCCCATTCAATACCTGCTTGTGAAGGTGCACACTTATATTTTTGTAGCAGTTTATCCATGGCAATCCTGCCAACTACGCCAATTTTCTTACTGTCACGTTAAAGGGGGGGGTAAGGGGAGTCTGATATTCAACTAGCCTGCCAGAGCCCTTCCAAGGACTTTCACTGAAACAGTTTCGCAAAGTTGAAACAATAGGTAATTTATTCAAGCGACAGTTATCACAGATTCGGAATTGACGTTGATAAATTCACTGTCTACAAAAGTTGAGCTCAAAGTAATAGTTTAGCACTTTAGTTAACAATGTGTTCCCGGGGATACGTCTGACAAAGTCAGAGGCGCGACTCTTACCAAAAAAGGCGCCCCTTCTTGGGGGGGGGAAGAGAGATTCAGGCCCGTCGACCCGTCCGTCAGGTGAAGTTCTCGCTTGGCTCCTCCTCCCAAAGAGAGTTTTCAAGTCCCAATTTTTATATGTTTGGAAATCTTTTTGCGAGGTGGGACTAAGTCAATTATTGTGTATCGATTGGCTCTTGGCATGGAATGTCATGTCGTCAGAAGCGGGACTCAGCAGTGTGACACGCCTTCAGAGCGGGCATCTTGGTATGTGTATTCGGGGGCCATCTGTGCTTTATCCAAAGCAATCTCTGAAGCAATCTCTGGCTGCGCAGCCTCCGGGCGCCCCACAGATCACTGAGTTTACAGTGATGGGCTATCCCCCCTTACTTTTGTCTGATAAGGTAAGCACCAGTTATTTACTTCCTTTGTTAGCTCTTTGGCTCTTGATGCCTCAGTCCATTTGTCTTTTGTCTTGCATTGGACAAGTCCAGCAAGGCCATCGATTACACCTTCCAGCAAAGCGTCTCCTCTCCAGACGCCCTCTGATGGTGGCCAGAAAGAATTGCAAGAATAAAAAGCGTGCGATCTTTTGCAGTCAGTTTTGCAGCATCTTCAAGACATGAGCTTGCAGTTCCAGCATATGTCAATCGTTGCCAACCCCCCCCCACCGTGAAAATGAGGCTTCCTCTCCGAAAAGTTTAGCTGGGTCTCCGGCACAGATCACATCTGCCCTCTGGAGTGATGTTATAAGAGATGCCATCCTAGATGGACAGTGGAACGTTGCCACTTGTATGGGAGGTACACAAGCCTTAGCCTGTCCTGTGGTACAGGTTAATGGACAAAGCAAATGGGAACCACATGACTGGAAGATTTTGCAACAGGCCCGTAGCACCATAACACAATATGGGGTGAAGTCTGAGGCCACTCGACAAATTGTTACCTGGATTTACTCCGCTGACCTGATGTGTCCACATGACTGTTGAAGTTTAATGCGATTGCTACTCACCCTTACTCATTTCTTGTTGTGGGGAGCAGCGTGGGCACAACGGGTTATGGATGAGGCGATGCGACATCAGGACCAACAAGATCCTTATCATGGAGTAACAGTGGACATATTTACCGGTCAAGTAATTTATGCTAGCCTGGAACGGCAATTGATCTTCCCCGCCCATGTGCTTCAATTGTCAGCACGTCTTGCCCTGGAAGCTTTCTTTGCACTGCCTGGTTCATCTGCTCCACCTTTTGGAACTGTAGTGCAAGGAGCCACTGAAACTTACAGCAACTTCATCAACCAGCTGTATAATGCGTTAATGAATCATCCAGATTTAAATGACGAAAGCAAGCAGCAAATGTTTCGTTTGTTAGCCTTTGACTATGCCAATAAAACTACAAAACAGCTTCTGGCAGGTCTGCTGCGAGGGGCAGGAGTTGAAGACATGCTGTTCAGGGTCTAGAGGGCTGGAGCACAAAAGCAACAGGCGACGGTCACTGCTGCCGTGCAAGGCGCGGTCAGAGAAGTTGTCCAGCCACTTGCAGCTGCAGTGCAACAAAACCGTCTTCTGCAGGTGCAATCGTCAGTCCGTCGTATTTGCTATCGGTGTGGGGAAAAGGGGCATGTCAGATGTTGCTGCCGTAGCGCCGTCTGGTGTGAGAACTGTCAAAAGGATACCCATGCCACAAAAGTATGTTCAGGAAATGAGAGAAGGAGCGCGGACAGAGGCCACGTGTGGAAACAAATGAATCCTCCGAGCAAAGCAAGAGTTCTTCACAACAGCCTCAAGCCGCAACCAGAGGCAGCTTGGGAATCTACTTGGAAACCACAATAGACATTGTCCTTAATGGCACGTCCATACATGAGATCCCTAGCAATGCGGTCGGGCCAAGGATTAATTCAAACGGCAGAATGAAAGGATTTTTAGTGGGACGTTCTTCTGCCGACGTTAAGGGACTACTAATTGTTCCTAAGGTTATTGATGCAAACTACACGGACCAGATTCATATTATGGTCCATACTCTTTGTCCTCCTTTGTTTGTTCCAAAAGGCAGTAAGATAGCGCAGGTTCTAGTGATAGGCAGCTCAGTCGACCATTCTTTAGCGAAGACTTCCCGTGAAAGCCGAAGTCTTAATTCCACAGACCCTGCAGTTTGTTTTACTACGAAGATGGACCATCGGCCTAATATGCGTGTTGTGTTGAGTCAGAAAAATGCATCAGTACAAATCTATGCCATGCTAGACACTGGAGCTGACATCACAATCGTAAGTACAGGTGTTTGGCCGGAGGAGTGGCCACTAAGTGTTCCCACAACGGCTATCGCAGGTGTGGGGGGACACTCCGCTCCCATGATGAGCCAATACCCTGTGTAAATAACCTTTCCTGAAGGGCAGGAGGTCAGTTTAAAGGTCTATGTCATGCAGCTGCCCGAAACTCTTTCAGCCCTAATTGGCCGCGACGTTTTGAGTCAAATTGGAGTTGTACTAACTACTACCCCTTTTTAGTTATGGGCACTGGTGAGCAGTTGCCCAACCCACTGCTAACCTGGCTTTCCAACGACCCTGTGTGGGTTGACCAGTGGCCCATGACGGAAGAGCGACTGCAAATAACAAGGCAATTGGTAGCAGAGCAAATCGCTGCAGGCCACATCAAGCCTTCAGTCAGCCCATGGAATACCCCATTTTTGTCATTCCGAAAAAGAGCGGCAAATGGCACCTCTTACACGACCTACGTAAGATTAATGAGCAGATGCAACCCATGGTAGCCGTACAACCTGGAATGCCATCACCTGCTATGCTTCCGTCGGGATGGCACATGATCATTGTTGACCTAAAAGACTGCTTTTTCACTATACCTTTACATCCACGAGACACTCAATGGTTCGCCTTTTCGATACCAGTAACCAACAAAGCAGCACCTTCAGAGCGATATGAGTGGGTTGTCTTGCCAAAAGGCATGAGAAACTCACCCACGCTGTGTCAACTTTATGTGGCTTGGGCCTTAGCTCCACTCAGGGAGCAATGGCCGAATACAATCATTTATCATTATATGGATGACATCCTCTGCTGTCAACAGGAAGCGTTCAAAGACGATTCCTTGACACAGCTGAGTACTGTTTTAGCCAGCAAGGGCCTTGTTATTGCCCCGGAAAAGGTTCAGTGATCTGCACCATGGAAGTATTTGGGGTGGCGCATCTCTGACGCTAAGATCCAACCACAAAAGGTGGAGTTAGCGACAAATTTGCGCACATTGACAGATGTACAGACTTTGCTTGGAGATCTCCAGTGGGTGCGCAACTGTGCTGGTATTTCCAATGCTGACATTGCACCATTGACATTACTACTACTACTACATGGCTCAAATCCCAGCACAGCAGTCACCCTATCACAGACTCAGCAAGCAGCTTTGCAACACATCGTACAGAAGCTTCAAACAGCTTGGACTGCTAGGCGATTGCTAACCCTACCTGTTTCCTTGCTTATTTGTAACCCTGCAGAGTCACCATATGCCCTTGTTTGTCAGTGGCAAAACAAGAAGCGGGAGACTCATTCCTGTACAGCATCGTTGAATAGTCCTGATTTTGCCACTGACAAGCCTATTAGGGGCGATGATCCATTTTACATACTAGAATGGGTGTTTTTAAGTGTGCAGCCAAAGACTAGTACACAGACACAATCAGAAGCTGTGGGAGAGCTAATCAGAAAAGGTAGGACGAGGATAGTGGAAATAACAGGGGAAGAGCCGCAGGACATCAGTATACCGGTCAAAGCAGCAGATTTGGAATGGTGGTTGAGGCATGCTCTACCCATACAGGAAGCTCTGTTAGGCTATGGTGGGAGGATACATTCCCGACAGCCGAGAGGGAGATTGTGGCAGTTCTTGAAACGTAATCTATGGCTTGAGAAGTCCAGAGTTCAGGAGAAGCCACTGGCCGAAGGAATCACAGTGTATACAGATGCAGGCAGGAGGCAGTTTGTGTTTGGCAAGAAGGGGGCCAGTGGTGTCATCATATGATACAAGGACAGGATGGAGATTCGCTACAAATTTTAGAGCTGACTGCCGTGGTCTGGGCTTTAACTAATTGGTTAAATGAGCCTTTAAATGTTGTAACTGACTCCCTTTATGTAGCCAGGATAGTGCCTCGAATACCGGATGCCTTGCTTAGGGAGGCAGTCAACCCTACATTAGGCAAGCTGTTTATCCAGTTGCAGACCATACTGTCTCAACAGGCCGTACCTTGTTGTGTCATTCATGTACGTAGCCACCAATGGGATCTGGGACTAGGGCACGGCAATCAGATTGCTGACAACTTAGTCAGTCCCGCATGCCCTATGCCTCCAGTAGACAAGTTTCAGCAGGCCAGACAGAGTCATGAGAATTTTCACCAAAATGCACGAGGTCTGCGAAGGCAATTTGGACTGACAGAGACTGAGGCTCGTTATATTGTACAGGCCTGTCCTAAGTGTGGAAAACAAGGACCAGGTATAGGCCAAGGGGTAAATCCAAAAGGGCTGCAGGCACTTGCGCTGTGGCAGATGGACGTCACGCACTTCTCCAAATTTGGGCGATTGAAGTATGTGCATGTCACAATAGACACCTTTTCAAAAATGATATGGGCCACTGCTTTACCTGGGGAGAAAGCGCAACATGTTTGTAAACATCTGCTTTCGTGTTTTGCAGTACTGGGGGTCCCTGAAGAAATTAAGACCGATAATGGACCTGCCTATGTCAGTCAAAAGCTGAGATCATTCTTGTTGACATGGGGAATTAAGCACAACACGGGAGTTGCACATTCTCCGACAGGGCAAGGCCTCATAGAGCGCACTCATCGTGTTCTGAAAGACTACTTAGATAAACAGCAAGGAGTTGAAACAGAAGCGCAACTAAGGTTGCATCGAGTTCTTTTTACTTTAAACTTTTTGTGCCTTATGGGTGATCAGGAGGCACTGCCTGTTGTGGTGCATCACCAAAACTTAAAATTCAATAGTGCAACGACTTTACCGCGGTTTAAAGTGATCTATAGAGACCCGACTACTGGAGAATGGGCTGGACCCGTACCAGTGATATTTAACGGTCGAGGTTATATGTGTGTTTCCACAGATCGTGGTCCAGTCTGGGTGCCTAGCCGAGCCGTGAAACCTGCTTTGAATCAGCAAGACAAGTTAGTCGAGGAGCAACAAGCAGACTCTCACAAGCAGAGCAATCAAGTAGAAGTAACCTGAATAGAGGGAAGAGTATATGAGTGGTTACCAGGAGGTACTTGTCACCGATACCACCTGTGATGTTTTGTAAGATCTGTAAGCCTCGGGTTTTATGTAATTGTTACACTTGCTAACCATAGCGGTGGCGGCGAATATTGTTTGCGAAGCATCAGTGTAATCAGTGCCTTTAATAGGGCGCAGCATAGCTCGCACTTTAATTGTTACAAAGCTCAAGACAAAAGGAAGCGATGCTTATCTCTGTAGCCGCTTGAAGTAAGTAAAGTTAGCAAACCAGAGAGTTAAAACCGTAAGGGTAAGTAGTTCTTTTAATATAGCCAAAGTAAGTTAGTGCCTGCTGTTTGGATCGTTCCCAAAGCGGAGGGGGAAAGATGAGAGTGTGATGCTTACATCAGTTTTGAAGGGAATGGCAGGAAAATGAGTGATTACCCTGTTAGCCGTACTCTTTACATGTTGTCAGATTATAGTAGGCGAAGAAACCCTTTACCGCATTGAGCCCCGAAAAAATCTATGGGTTACCTGGGCGAACAAAACGGGCCAGTCAGCATTTTGTTTGTCTCTTGCTTCTGCAACAGAACCTTTTCGCACCTGTCTAATAGGAGGTGCTATTATTAGCATTTTGCTGATTACTCATTTTGCTAATTATAGTGCAGGCAGATGTACAAAGGAGATTCAAGTGAGTAGTTGCAGTGCCAAACTCATACAAGGTCTGAATCGCACATTGCCCTGGGATCCTCAAGAGTTGAACTTGCTAGGATCGATGAGGATTGGTAACACGACCAAAAACTGGACTCAAACTTGTTTTGTATTTGCAGGGCCTTCTATTGCTAGGCCTAACCATCGCCATTTCTTCAACCAGTCAGGGTGGACCAATGACACTCCAATTGCTTCTTACTATGACTATCAGGGCCACTCTAGAGCTGTCACCTTCTGTGGTACCAATGATACGAACAAAAGAAGCCCCCAAAGTCTGGGCGCCTACGGGATGGAAGGTGGTATTCCCTAATGCTGTGCCTAAAGCCTTACCTCCTGACATGTTTTTAATCTGTGGTGACAGGGCATGGCAAGGAATTCCTTGTAATGTCTATGGCAGCCCATGTTACTTAGGTCAGCTGACATTGCTAGCTCCAGATTGACAGTGGTGGAAGAAGGTAACAACTCGTCCCAAACGAGGTGTTACGGATCTTCCTCCTAACTGCGATGATCGAATCACTCTCCCAAGTACCACCGAGCGACTATTTCTGGCATTATTGGTGCCCGGTGCCACCGCCGGCGCAGTGTTAAATCAGCTAGGGAAATTGACGTGCTGGGCAGAGAAGCAAGCCAGTGTTACCACAAATGTCTTGCAATCCCTGCTAGAAGATCAGAGTAGTCTACGACATGCGGTATTGCAAAATAGAGCCGCAATTGATTTTTTACTGCTGGCCCAGCGACATGGTTGTGAGGATTTCGAAGGTATGTGCTGTATGGACTTGTCCGATCATAGTAAGTCCATCCACAAGCAATTACAATGGCTCGAACAGCACGCCAATCAAATAAAACAAGACCAGGGATTTTTTGATGGATTTTTCACCTCGCTCTTTGGTAATCTGCCCGCTTGGTTTAACAGTTTAATTATAGAAATTTTGCTCATATATATCGTGTTACTTGCTGTTGGAATTATAATATGTATTTGCTTTAGCTGTCTAAAAGGGCTCTCTCCAAGATGACGAAGCACGCCTGGCTTGCTCAAAAACAAGAAGGGGGAATTGTGGAGTCCTGGCTGGACGAGAGGGGACATAGCTTGGTGCGTTGAGCAACCCAGGTTCCGATCCGGAGGTGAGCCTTGGGAGCGGCTGACACGGAACCCTGCAGGGAAGGGAGAGCGACGAGCTCGGGACACTGGAGTAGGGGGAATGTCACCGTTTCCTGCCACACTGTCACTTCCTTCCTGCCACGCTGTTGTTTCCTGCCACGGTACTGTTTTCACATCGAGATGCAGCTCTGCACCAATCACAACGAGTTGCAGTAGTTTTGCTTATATATGGATTGGGGGTCTGACTAATCAGATGCTGTAATAGTTTTGCTATATAAACCTTGTTTTTGCTGACTAATAAAGGTGAACGATCATACTCATATTGGGGTGACATCGTTACAATGTTTCCGTAACCCACGCCAACAGATGGTGACTCCAACACTTCCCTGGGAAGCCTTTTCCATTGCTTGACTACTCTTTCAGTAAAGAAATGTTTCCTAATATTCAGTCTAAACCTTCCGTGGTGCACCTTGAGGCTGTTTCATCCTATTGCTAGTTACCTGGGAGAAGGGACCTACAACCACCTTGCTGCAACCTCCTTGCTAGGTAGTTATAGAGAGTGGCAAGATCTCCCCTCAGCCTCCTTTTCTCCAGACTAAACAGCCCCTGTTCCCTCAGCCACTCCTCATGAGACTTGTTTTCCAGAAAATTCAACAGCTTTGTTGCCCTTCTCTGGACACGCTCCAGCACCTCAATATGTTTCTTGTAGTGAGGGGCCCAAAACTAAACACACTACTTGAGGTGAGGGCTCATCAGTGCCGAGTACAGTGGCATGATCACTTCCCTACTCCTGCTGACCACACTATTCCTGATACAAGCCAGGATGCGGACGGCCTTCTTGGCCACCTGGGCACACTGCTGGCTCATGTTCAGCTGGCTGTCGAGCAACATCTCCAGGTCCTTTTCTGCCAGGTAGCTTCCCATCCAATCTTCCCCAAGCCTGTAGCGTTGCATGGGGTTATTGTGACTGTAGTGCAGGACCTGGCACTTGGCCTTGTTAAACCTCATGCAACTGACCTCAGCCCATTGATCCAGCCTCTCCAGTTCTCTCTGCAGAGACTCCCTACCTTCAAGCAAAACAACACTCCTGCCGAACTTGGTGTCATCTGCAAACTTACTGAGGGAGCACTCAATCTCCTCATCCCCAAAACCGAGACCTGGGGAACACCCCATGTGAATTGCCGCCTGCTGGATATAACTCCATTCACTACCACTCTCTGGGCTCAGCCATTTTTTTACCCAGCGAAGTGTACACCCATCTAAACCATGGGCAGCTTGTTTCTCCAGGAGGATGCTGTGGGAAACAGTGTCAAATTTCTTACTAAAGTCCAGGTAGATGGTGGGCCAGCCAAATACAAACCAGATAAGGAATAAAAAAACACTTGAAAACAGCCTTGGAGTTAGATGATGTGTACATTGTTGTGGAAAATATGTCTAGACACTGACTCCCTGCCCAAAATATCAGAGCCAGGACTGAGAAAAAAAACATGCACAGGACTGGGGGATTGTGGAGCACATGCCATTACCTAGGGAACAGTCTCCCTGAACACCTTATAAAAGGCTGTGCAACCAAATTACAAGGGGACCCCCACCAACGACGCACACAGGAACTACGGACAAACAGGACGCCACTGGATCCATGGCAGTGACTATCACTTGCGACTCTATCCTGACTGCTTGCTGGGTTTCTTTCTTTCCTGTCTTTTCCTCTTTCTCCTGTTGCTGTTACCTTGCGCCTTTATTTGAACAAGTGATCAATAAAGCTGTTTGAGTGGTGGCATTTGACCTCATTTGTGTCTGAATTTCACTCTGGGAATAACAACGAATCTCTACAGCTTGGGTCTTCCTGGACCATAACGGTGGCATAGTAAGTGATTAACTACTTCCTCCTGGATCATGGGAGGGGGGAGTTTATTCTCTCCGTATTTTCTCCTCTCCAGGCTGAACAATTCCAATTCTCTCAGGCTTTCTTCATAGCAGAGTTGTTGCAGCTCCTACTCTTTTTTGTGGGTCTCCTCTGGACTTACTCTAAGAGTTCGATGTCTTTCTTGTGCTGGGGGACCCAGAGCTGGACACAGTACTCCAGGCAGGATCTCATCAGAGTAAGCTCGTATGTAGTTTTTCACCTGACTGTGTTCCCAAGTCCTTCTCCACAGGGCTGGTCTCAATCTATTCATCCCTCAGCCTGAACTGATACTGGTGATTGCCCAGATCAAGGTGCAAGACCTTGTTGAACTTTATGAGGTTTGCACAGGCCTGTTCCTTGAGCCTCTCAAGATCTACCTGGATGGCATCCCTTCCCTTAAGTAAATTAACTGCACCACTCAGCTTGGTGTCATCCACAAACTTTCTGTATATGCACTCAATCCCGCTGTCTATGTCAATGATGAAGATATTAAATGGTACTGGTCACAGAATGAACCCTTGAGGGACACCACTTGCTACCAGTTTCTGCTTGGACTTTGAGCCATTGACTATAACTCTGTAGAGGCGACCATCCAGCCAATTCCTTATCCATCTAATAGTCCATCCATCAAACACATATCTCTCCAATTTAGCAACAAGGATATTCTGTGGGACTGTGTTAAAGGCCTGACAGAAGCTAAAGTGAATGACATCAGTTGTTCTTCCCTTGTCCATCAACACAGTCACTCCATCGCAGAAGGTCACTAGATTAGTCAGGCACAATTTGCCCTTGGTGAAGCCATGTTGGCTGTCTCGAATCTCCTCTCTGTCTTCTATATGCCTTGACATAGCTTCCAGGAGGATCTGTTCCATGATCTTACCAGGCATGGAGGTGACACTAACTGGACGGTAGTTGCCAGTGTCTTCTTTTTTACCCTTTTTAAAAATGGCATGATGTTTCCCTTTTTCTGGTCACTGGGGTCTTTGCCTGACAGCCACAACTTTTCACACCTCATTGAGAGTGGCTTGCGACCACACCAGTGAATTCCCTCAGGACCGTGGGATGCATCTCATTGGGTCTTATGGACTTTTGTATGTTCAGGTTCCTGAGACGGTCTTGAACCTGATCTTCTCTTGTCATGGAAGGGACTTCATTCCTATAGTCCCTTCCTTGAGATTCAAGGACTCAAAAGATCTGGGAATCAACAACTGAGGCAAAAAAAATATGTTATTATGTAATGTAATGGTAGAATAGATTCAAGTTTAAGTAGTGGTTTATGGGAATATTTATTTTTTGTGGACTTCGTATCCTGCTGTTAACTACTATGTTTTTAACTATTTGTTGGTGCTACACCAATCTTTGCCACCCTTTGACATGAAGTTATGTTTTAGAGTGCAGTCCAAACCAGTACTTCATAAAGCAGTTTTCCTCTAGCTGTATTGAAACAAGACTATAATTATCAGCTAGAGATCAATGAGCAAGAGTGATGATTTTTTTTTCTTTTTCACCTCATTGTTTGACAGAAGCTTGCATAGAAAATGTACTGTTAGGGCTATGCTCTGGTCCTTATTCACAAGAAATAATATTCTCACTTTAACAAGACCACTAGTAAGCAAAGATAATATTCAGTGAGATAAAGGGAATCAACACATCTCCTTCAGAGCTCAACTTGTCTTGGAAGTATTTACTTTCTTGGCTCCTGCATCTTCAGAATATTTTTTCAATATATTTGAAATAGGTGTGTTCAGAGCTACATGTATTTTGAGAATGGTTGATATTTACTTTATTGAACTGCCACACTGACTATGTGAGCAAACACAATTTTTATTTCAGTCCTTATTTAAAAATTCTGTCCTTGCAAAATTGTTAATAATGGCATACTTTCACAGAAATGTATCAAAGAAAGAATTACACCATAGTTCTACTTTATTGTCTGCATTTCAGTTTCTCTGGATGTAGAGTTACAGAGCATACATTCAGGGAAAATTAGCTTTGCGTGTTTTTATACCAGAAACAAGTGCTAAAAATTTTTTTTATTATACAGAACTTCTTTATTCCAACATATGATTTTGTTTAAGAAATTTTTATTGTAGTAGGGTGATATTTGTGTACATGGAAGCTAGATTTCCCTCCTTTTATGATTACCTAATAATACAATTATCACAAACAACTTTTAAAGTATAGGCAAATTATAAATATTTTGTGTGAAACATAAAGAGTGGTTTTATTTGTGCCATATCTCAGTACATCAAACTATCTCTAGCTTAAAACACTTCACTTCTGAAGAAAATTAGAGATTGACAGCCTGCAAACGATGTGAATTCTTCCAAAGTACCTTAATTACAGAAAAGAACTGTATAAAAATAGCTTTGTTCTGAGCCACTGGGAAAATCTGTGGTGTTCAACAGCCCTGGAAATTTCACATTCCTTACCTGTCATGAGGTGGCCTAGTGGCTGCATATTAAGACACTGGTTCCAAACCTCTGTAAAGGCAATCAGAGAAGTGCATTTGTGTTTTTATATGCATTAACACCTGTCTTATTTTTTCTAATCTTCTAATTAGTATTTTAAGAATACTGTAGTTAAAGCTGTATTATAGTTAAAGACATGGTTAGAAACTGGTTGGAATTCAGAAAATTTAAATATAAAAATGGTCTGTATTACACTGTCCATTTACAAGCCATTACACCTTTAGTAATATTTGGCAGATACTTGAGGGCATCATGAAACAGGAAGTTTCCAGGCTAGCTTCTAGTGTATTCTCATAAGCAGTCTAGAAAATCAGAACCTAGTAGCACCTGTTCTTAAAAGTCCTGTGACAACCAACAAGGCTAGGTCCTGCAAGGCTGACTACCAAACCTTTTTTACATCCTTACTCTGTACAACACAGTGATGGATCCTGATTATTGGGAATGGTCCCTAGCCTGAGCTACAAAAAGGAGTTTTTGGGAGGGTGATAGGGTCTTATGTTTAACAATAGAGTTGATCCAGTTACAGTACTCAGAACAATTTCCACTCACTATTTCATTTAATAATGTAGACAACAGGAACACCTATACCTCCATTTATTGTGCCAATTGCATGGTTATTTCAGCAATACTATGCTTGGCAAAAGGCACTGTCCTTGTACAAGACAGAAATTAATTTCCTGTCATATTTTTCATGAAAAGATATGAGGTGATTTGTCAACACTGGAAACAGAAAATACTTCATCTCCATGAGGACTAGAAAATAAACGAGGCTGTGGAATGGTAGCTATACTACAACCACCTGCTCCCAGCATTCATCTTTCCCAGACAACCCATTGTTCCTTGTTTACATATGAGATGTTTCACTGCTAGGTATGATATTGTTCAGCCTGACCAATGTTCAAACAAGATAAAAACCATTGGAGCCATCTGGGTTATTCCTTGCAGGTATGCTTACCCCAGGGATTTAGGCCATTTAGTACTCATCTCCTTGTTCTTTCCTACTATTGTGCCTTAGTCACACAGCAGGTTCTATCTCTGCTACCAGCTGGCCACCTACACATTGGTTGTTTCCACATAGTCTTTCTCCCTTGTGAGGACGCTTGACTGGGAAAAAAAGCACAAGTGAAATCTGCAATCCGCACTGGTCAAGGAAAAGGAGAGACAGGTTTGGTACAGATCACATAATAAAAAAAATTCTAGTCACTCATAATCATCAAGTCATGGCTTGAGTTATCTGAAGTTTTGCTTCTGGTTTTCTCATGAAAGAGCTGAGCTGGGTGAAGAATGCTCTTAAACTACTGGTAGTTAGTAGTTCTCTCATTCCTGTTCAGGTAATCCAAAAAGAACTCACCAAATTGTTTCTAAAGCACAGACATGACTTTTTGAAGACCTCATAAAAAGTGGAGGCATAAGAGTTTTAAACAGAAACCCTAATAGTAACCCTGCTCAAGTGATCATGTGATGAGGTGAAGTCTGGAACAGGATGAAGCACAAAGGTCTTTCCAGAGATAGCTCAAAGTCTCATGAAGTAAGATGTTAGATTTCACATTCTGCTGAACTGTGGGTGCTACCAGAATACTTTGACTCTATTTCACTTTTGCTGTTTCAGGAATGACAGGCAAACATGGTGCCACTGTCACAGCTGTGGTTTTTTTTAATAATGATATAACCTACTATTCACCAGGCTTGCTGGCTTCAGATGCGTATCACCTTTTTCAAAGGGGGAAGAGGATCTTTGCTCACAACCTAGCTGAGCTCATTGACAGAGCTTTAAACTAGACTGGAAGAAGGACAAGGATAATATCCAGCTCACCCACGACAACCTGTGGGATGACAGGCCAAGGTTAAAGAGGCGGGGTGCTAACAAGGGCCCTCAGCCTGTTGCTCAGAAACAGGCTGGTTACACTGCAGAACACTTGAAGATTTATGGACATGAGCCAGAGGCTCCTGAAGTAATAGGGGCCAACAGAGAAACATTAGTGAAACATGTCAGAGGAATTAAGGGGTACTCCTCTAAGAAAGTGACACAGCTGACAGCTGAGCTCTACATCAAATGTCTCTACACGAATGCACACAATGTGGGCAACAAACAGGAAGAGTTCGAAGCCACTGTGCTGCTAGAAAGCTATGACCTACTTGCGGTTACTGAAACTTGGTGGGACAGATCCCATGACTGGTGTGCAGCTATCGATGGCTACAGGCTGCTCAGAAGGCACAGGCAAGGAAGAAGGGACAGAGGCATTGCCCTCTATATCAAGAAATGGATAGAGTGGGAAGAGCTGTCTCTGAAGAATAGCCAAGAGCAGGTTGAAAGCTTATGGTTAAGAGTCAGAGACCGAGGCAACAAAGGGAACCTTGTGGTTGGTGTCTGCTACAGGCCACACGGTCAAGGGGAGCCTATTGACAAAGCCTTCTTACTCCAGCTACAGGAGGCATTGCACTCCCATGTTCTCGTCCTGCTGTGGGACTTCAACCACTTCTATGTCTGCTAGAGAAGTAGCACGGTGAGCTGCAGGCAATCCAGGAGACTCCTGGTGTGTATGAAGGATAACTTCTTAAGCCAGGTAATGTTAACAGACAGCCCTGTCAGAGGTGTGATACTGAACTGTTGGTCACCAACACAAGTGAGCTGATTGGTGACGTCAAGACAGGAAGCAGCCTGGGCTGCAGTGATCATGCACTGGTGGAGTTCCCAGCCCTGAGGGATAAGCATCAGGCAAAGAGAAAAGTCAGGACCCGGAATTTTAGGAAAGCAAAATTCCAGCTCTTCAGGGAGTTAGTCAATAGGACCCCCTGGGAAATAGCCTTCAGGGACAAGGGAGCAGAACAGAGCTGGCAGATCTTTAAGGATGCTGCCCAGAAAGCGCAAGAGCTCTTGATCCCCTGGTGTAAGAAATCAGGAAAGGAAGGCAAGAGACTGGCATGGCTGAGTCGAGACCCACTGGTCAAACTAGAGAGCAAGAAGGAAATGCGCAGGCAGTGGAAGCAGGGACGGGTGTCCTGGGAAGAGTATAGGCATGCTTCCCTGTTGTGCAGGGACAGTGTCAGGAAGGCCAAAGCACAGCTGAAGCTGAACTTGGCAGGGGGTGCAAAGAATAACAAGAAAGGCTTCTACAGGTATGTCAGCCAGAAGAGAAAGGTCAAAGAAAGCGTACCCTCCATGCCATGCCACCCACAAGACTGGCAAACCGTTAACAAATGACAAGGAGAAGGCTGAGGTACTCAACAAAATTTTAGCCGCACTCTTCACTGGCAACATTTCTTCCCACACCTCTGGAGTGGATGAACCACAAGACAGGGACTGGGGGAACAAAATCCACCCCGCTGTAAGAGAAGATCAGGTTCATGACCACCTGAGGAGCCTGAATATGCATCAGTCTATGGGACCTGATGAGATGCATTCCAGAGTCCTGAGGGAATTGGCTGATGTAGTTGCCAAGCCACTTTCCATCATATTTGAAAAGTCATGGCAGTCAGATGAAGTCCTTGGTGACTGGAAAAAGGGAAACACCACACTCATTTTTAAAAAGGGTAGGAAGGAGGACTCTGGGAACTATCGACCTGCCAGCCTCACCTCTGAGCCTGGGAAGGTCATGGAACAGATCCTCCTGGAAGCTCTTCTAAGGCACATGGAGGACAGAAAGGGGATTCAAGACAGCCAGCATGGCTTCACAAAGGGTGAGTCCTGCCTGACCAACCTAGTGGCCTTCTATGGTGGAGTGACCATGTCAGTGGACAAGGGAAGAGCTATGGCTGTCAGCTATCTGGATTTGTGTAAGGCCTTTCACATGGTCCCCCACAACATCCTTCTCTCTAAATTGGAGAGATATGGATTTGATGGGTAGACTTTTATTTGGTTGCGGAATTAGTTGGATGATCACATCCAGAGGGCAGTGGTCCACGGATCAATGACCAGATGGAAATCAGTGACAAGTGGTGTTCCTCAGGGGTCCATATTTGGACCAGTACTGTTTAATATCTTCATCAATGATGCAGACAGCAAGATTAGGTGCACCCTCAGGAAGTCTGCAGATGACAGCAAGCTGAGTGGTGCAGTGAAGACGGCTGAGAGACAGGATGCCATTCATAGGTACCTGGACAGGCTTGAGAAGTGGGGCCATGTGAACCTCATGAGGTTCAACAAGGCCAAGTGCAGGGTCTTCCATCTGGGTTGGAGCAGCCCCCGATATCAATACGGGCTAGGGGATGAAGAGGTTGAGAGCAGCCCTGCCGAGAAGGACTTGGGGCTGCTGGGGAAGAAAAGCTGGACATGAGCCAACAATGTGTGTTCTCAGCCCGGAAGGCCAAATGTATCCTGGGCTGCATCAAGAGAAGCATGGCCAGCAGGTTGAAGGAGGGGATTCTGCCCCTCTGCTTGGCTCTGGTAAGACCGCACCTGGAGTACTGCCTCCAGCTCTGGAGCCCTCAGCACAAGAAGGACATGGGCTTTTGGAGTGGGTCCAGAGGAGGGCCACAGAAATTATGAGAGAGCTGGAACACCTCTCCTATGAGGAAAGGCTGAGAGAGTTGGGGCTGTTCAGCCTAGAGAAGAGAAGGCTGCAGGGAGACCTTTTAGCAGCCTTCCAGTACTCAAAGGTGCTTATAAGAAAGAAGGGGACAAACTTTTTAGCAGGGCCTGCTGTGATAGGGAAAGAGGTAATATTTTTAAAATTAAAGAGGGTAGATTTAGACTGCATATAAGGAAGAATTTTTTTACAATGAAGGTGGTGAAATATTGGAACAAGATTCCCAGAGAGGTGGTAGATGCCCCATCCCTGGAAATGTTCAAGGTCAGGTTGGACGGGGCTCTGAGCAACCTGATCTGGTGGCTGATATCCCTGCTCATTGCGGGGAGGTTTTGACTAGATGAGCTTTAAAGCTTTCTTCTGACCAGCAGCGTTCTGTGATTCTATGATTCTATGGTTCTAAACAGACCAAGATTTTTTCAAAATCCTGTCAATTTATTAGGAAATGAAGAAAGGGTATATCTGAGGATAAGTTCCGATGTTCACTCCTGTCATTGTTTGAAGCAGGGCAGCAATAACCTGAATGGCAGATGCTCTCTATTAACCCCCACTTTCCCACCAGAGGAGGGGAAAAAGGGAGAGAGACTTACAAATCAAATATTAAAAATTTTACTCGTAACACTAAAATACTAATAATATCAATAATAAGAGATATAATGCAAAATATACAAAAATGATACTGAGTTTCTCGGAGTTGGGTGTTGGAGAGCTGGCATCCCACCAGCAGCTGCTGGGCAGCACCAGTAGGTCCTGGACTGGCCTCAGCAGTAGATGGGAACTGGACTCAGGAATGCACGGATAGGAATCTGCATCAGGATCACAGGCAAAACAATGACCAAGGTCCTCTTCAGAAGCCGGCCATGGACGAAGGGAGCGAGACCTTCATGATCCCCCAGCTTTAAACTGAGTATGACATGCAAGGCATGGAATACGTCGCTGGTCAATATCGGGTCACCTGTTCTGTCCGTCCCTCCCCGCAACTGCGACCCTTTACGACTCCTCGCTTGTGGGACCTAAGACATCGATCAGTGACATTGGCTGCTATAGTAATAATTATAAACCTGGGCCTTTTTGTGCATTCCTTTCCTACCGTTAGCTCGGTATAACTACAAACATTAGGTGTTATCAGCTTTGGAGAGGACCTTGTCTGTCCTGAACCAACTTCAGAAAAATTCAGTTACGTAGAAGAACTTCGCTGTAAGGAAGATTCACTAAAAGACAATCACTTCTGTTTTAACCAAAACCAGTACAATATCTCTCTGTCCTGGGTTTGGCCAGGACAGTGTTAATTTTCACTATCCAGGAAGGGACACAGCCAGGTGGGAAGACCTCACCTGGCCAAACAGAGCAGGATATTCCATACCATGTGCCGTCATGCTGGGTTCCGGTGGGGGGGAGCGAGGTGGCGGGAACTCACTCAAGGCTCGGGAGCACGCAGCGGCGGTGGTTCGGGAGAGCGGCTCTCTGGGTTATGCGGTTTGTGTTGTGTTTTCTCCTTATCTGTATCGTTGTTGTTACTGTTCTCTTTGTTTGCTGTTCTGTTAAACTGCCCTTATCCCAACCCACCAGTTTCTGTCTGTGTCTTTCCATTCTCGTCCACACCCCGGCGGGGGGAGGGGCGGCCACGTGGCATTTTTATTGCCGGTCGCAGCCAAACCATAACACTCTTACTAAAAATTCTATCCTAACTTTTAGGAACAGGGAAGATACAAAATAAATCTTTTTTTTTGTCCCTTGGCCCATTAAAGAACAACTTCTAAAAAGGCATTATTAGTCTAATGGACTTCACTTCTCTGACCTTGAGAAGTGCAATCTTGCATTGCTTATGGCCATCGGGAATGCCAAATTAAAGATTATTTTGTTGGTCCATTCCTTTGATCACTTCAATGCACGTTGCTGCAAATGATAAAGTGCTAGGGGGGGGGGGTTGAGGGCATAGAGATGACTCTAGGTATAGTATATACATATAAAGACTGCGCTTTGCTATGATTTGGGTTTTCTTGGACTGAGGTTTTAGTTTTATTTTGTTTTTTAAAGGTGTGTCATTCTATAGTCTTTGAATAAGAAAGAAGAGATAAAAGGATGATGTGATACAGTTTTCTTAACTCCTCCACATTTTTTTTTAAACGTACAGCAGGAAGAAGTAATGCTATAGTAATTATATTAGAGAAAGCTAAAGATTGTCTTCAAAAATATATTATCTAATAAAGTGTATACAATCCCGAGGCTGAGGATTGAGATATAATAGAAATAGAGGTTTTACATAAAATTATAACTGAGAACTGCAAACAAATATAATGTGTAAGAAGCAAATCATCATTTGAGGGAGCTGTGTGTTCTACAGCCACAGCAGATTCTAAAAACAAGAATACATACTGCACCAACTGTAATAAGCATAAGACATAAATTAACATTTCAGGTTTCTTCATTCTAGTATGAGGATAAGTAATCTAACTGTTGGACTCCTTGGTGGAGGACTCTTGCTTTGGCAATCCTAAATCACCTTCTCCTAGGACAATGCAAGACTTTAGCAGACAAAATGGAAGCTGCTTGCTAAAACCCCTTCCAGAGCTCACAGCCTGGGATCCTCAGCCTTTGCTACTACAAACCCTGGAGGTGCCCAGAGGCTCTGTGGGGACAGCTCTTTTCCATGCTGTTACCAATGCTGTTCAGGGCACACGGTGTTCCAGTGACTATGCGGTATTCATGGTGAAAGAGTTCTATACAGTTTCATACCTCTTTTTTTCTCTAAATTGGTCTCTGAAGACTTTACCTGATACTAAACTTATGAAAGCCCATGGAAGTCTGCTAAAGGATATTAGTAGGATTATGTCTTTTATGTATTAGAGATTATTACTGAGCTCTCGAATTAGTTAGATTAGTCCAGCATTACAGTTTATTATCATAATCCTTAATACGTGATGGAAAAAATATGTTTTCTTCTCAGACAGGGTTAAATAATTTTCTACTGCAACATAAAATGCTGCCTGGATGGCTGTGCCCAAAGAGCTGAGGTGAATGGATTTAAATCCATCTGGCAATCAGTCACAAGGGTGTCCTGGGTTCGGACAGGACAGGGTTAATTTTCACCGGAATCCAGGAAGGGAATCCAGGAAGGGACACAGCCAGGCGGGAAGACCCAACCTGGCCAAACAGAGCAGGGTATTCCATACCATGTGCCGTCATGCTGGGTTCCGATGGGGGTCGGCGGTGCAGCGGGAACTCACTCGCGGCTCGGGAGCGTGTGGCACCGGTCCTGTCCAAGAGAGTGGTTCTGTTCTGCGGGCTCTGTTCTGCTGGTTTGTTTTGTGTATTCCCCTTTTCTGTATCGTTGTTATTGTTCACTCTGTTTGCTGTTCTGTTAAACTGCCCTTATCCTGACCCATCAGTTTCTGCCTGTTCCTTTCCATTCTCCTCCGCACCCTGGTGGGGGGAGGGGCGGCCGCATGGCGCTTTTGTTGCTGACTGTAGCCAAATCATAACATTAAATTTGCGCCCAAGCGTGGGCTCAGTTCTTGTTAACAACTTTATCAATGGTCTGGATGAGGGGATTGAGTGCTCCCTCAGTAAGTTTGCAGATGACACCAAGTTCGGCAGGAGTGTTGTTTTGCTTGAGGGTAGGAAGGCTCTGCAGAGAGAACTGGAGAGGCTGGATCAATAGGCTGAGGTCAGCTGCATGAGGTTTAACAAGGCCAAGTTCCGGGTCCTGCACTACAGTCACAACAACCCCATGCAACACTACAGGCTTGGGGAAGATTGGATGGGAAGCTACCTGGCAGAAAAGGACCTGGGAGTGTTGGTCAACAGCCAGCTGAACATGAGCCAGCAGTGTGCCCAGGTGGGCAAGAAGGCCGTCCGCATCCTGGCTTGTATCAGGAATAGTGTAGCCAGCAGGACTATGGAATCCCCCTGTACTCGACACTGGTGAGGCCGCACCTTAAGTACTGTGTTCAGTTTCGGGCCCCTCACTACAAGAAAGACACTGAGTTGCTGGAGCATGTCCAGAGAAAGGCAGCGGGGTTGGTGAAGAGTCTAGAGAACAAGTCTCATGAGGAGTGGCTGAGGGAAGATCTTACCACTCTCTATAACTACCTGAAAGGAGGTTGCAGCAAGGTGGTTGCAGGTCTCTTTTCTCAAGTAGCAAATGATAGGATGAGAGGAAAAAGCCTCAGGTTGTGCCAGGGGAGGTTTAGGCTGTATATTAGGAAAAATGTCTTTACTGAAAGGGTTATCAAGCACTGGAACAGGCTGCCCAGTGGAATGGTTGAGTCACCATTCCTGCAGGTATTTAAAAGACATGTAGATGTGGTGCTTAGGGACATGGTTTAATGGTGGACTTGGCAGTGTTATGTTTATGGTTGGACTCTATGATCTCAAGGGTCTTTTCCAACCTAAAATATTCTGTGATGCTATGACTCTGTATTAGTCAGTCAAACTCGGATGTGCTGAGATGAATAGTCTACAGGGTGTGTCCGAAAAAATTTGATGAACCAGTTAACTCATGATGTTGGAAGAAAAGCAGTATTCAGGAGTGGCTTTCCCACAGAACAATTCCAGAAACACTCAGCCACTGAAATTTGAAATCAGAAATATTTCTAAGGTCTGAATGGTTTAGAAAAAAATTGATCAAACCTGTGCAGGACCTGGCGGATATGACTGATCTGGCTCTTTGTCTGATACATACTGCTGAAAAAGACAGGATTATCTGAAAACGTGTTCTCTAATGACAAGTTGGGCAAAGCAGGTGGGAAAAGATACTAAAGGTCAGTCTAAGTTATTTGAAACCAATGATTTTCCAAAGACAAAGTTGTGGCATTGGCTGCAAAAAACATTGGGAGAGTGCCTATTAACTCCAGTGTAATGAAGTACAAAGGTAGTCAAGCAAACCTGAAGTCAGGCAAAATTGGAACAGATTGCCTTGCTACTATGTGTGCTTCAGATATTTATGATAATTTATTTTGAATTAACTTGGCTTTCTTTATAGGCCATGGACTTATGCCATTTAAACAGACCAGAAAGGAGAAGTGGATAACAAAGGAAGTAGAACAGGGAGTTTGTAGTATACACAAGCTGTAGCATATAATACAAAACAGATCAATATTCTGGATAAGGAGCCTCTCGATGTATGAAGTGGATATCTAATCTGAAAACAAGAAGTGTCTTAAAGCAAAAGGTCTGTTAAGGAAAAACCCACACAAAGTAAATGAAATAAGAACAGGAAGGATAGTTCCATAGAGCAAGGACATCTTTATGAGCACTTCTGTCCTATTTCAGACAGGCTTCTGGATTTAAAGGAGGCAATACCTGCTGACTCCATCTTTCCCTATAGAAACCCACATAGAATGTTGGAGACTTTATTAGTTTTAGTTGGGTTATTTTGTTTGTTGGTTTGGGTACAACGCAGGATAAAGAAAAGGAAAGCAATGAGGCACATTGAATTATCTATCTCATTACATTCTGAGCAGATATCGCATAATGTTCAGAACTGACACTGAAATGTAAGTAAAAAAAATATAATTGAGAGCATATATAGGAACATATTTAGGCCATGATGTGATGTATAAATTGTTGTAGGGGAAGGTTAGCCATATGATTCGTCTATATTGTAACATACTCCAGGACCAAAAATTCCAGGACTTAAAATTAAAATAAGTGTAGTCAGTAGAAGTCCTGGACAAGATTTTCACATATGGACATCTCAGTGCAAAAGATACTGATATTCAATTTATCGAATTTGAGTGTCTGAACATCAGTTATATAAATATCATCTCACCACTCTAACATCTTTTTAAAGTCAGTGAGGGGAAGTAGGTGATTCAATTCACCCTAAATTGAGTGTCTACTATTGGAAAAATAAAAATTTTCAACAGTTCATTTTCAATAGTTATTCTACCTATCTTCATCTTAGTCAATCAATTCCTGATTGTCATACTCAATTGTAATACTCAGTCATACGAATCTTATTGAAGATTGCTTGCAAGATATTGATGTGAAACAACTGTTCTACAGAAGAACTATTAACAGTAAGTCCAAAAATGAAGATACAATTGTAGCATGTGGCATAAATAGCTGAAATTGACAAGATGGAAGAATCTTCAAAATAAATTAATTTGATGATTTCAGAAGATAATTGATTTGGATATGCAGATGACTGAATAGTAGGCACGAAATACAGTAGTCATGGAAAAACACTTCAATCTTTTCACAGAAGATGCATCACCAAAAAATCTCCTTGGCAAATTTATTCAATTTCCTAGATTTTCTTTCTGGCTACAGACAGATCAGATAGATCAAAACAATCAGCAAGCTAATTACTTTAAGTGCAATATGGAAAAGTCACTCATCATGATGCTTTCTACAGGAAAAATCACTCTAGTAAATACTTTTCGTAAGAAATGTTCTAGGAAAAATATGTACTATAAAGAAAGAGCTGACTGGAGCTGAAGTCTTCTCAGTGTGGGTTTTTTGTTTTTTTTTTAATATGTAGCTGTACACGAGAGGACCACAATGAAAAAATGTTTAAGAGGGACAGAGAAATCTAGAGAGTGCAGCCTGAAACCAAATTTCAGTGAAGTGCCAGTCAGGTTTGAAAGAATTACTTGCTTTAGTCACTTCTTTGAAAAAGAGACATCAAATCTGATCTAAAGAAACCTAGAGTGCTAAAGGATTTTATAGCACAAATCTCCAGAGGAGAACTGGGCATTATGTTGTGTAAAACCCTTGGTGGAGCCTGTGACATTCACGTAGTTTAAAGATACTCTCTACAAACAGAGGTCTCATGGAGGATATTCAAGGGCCACATCTTGGCAGATAACACTTACTTGATGCGATCTTGGATCATGTGGACATTTGGTAACAGCTATGGGCCATATGTTACCTTCAGCTGGGCCCTGCGTCCTCCCGCAGTATTTCACAGGAGATATTCAGCCAGCTGGCTGCTCAGCAGCGAACATGAACAGGCATGCTTGACACCAGAGCCTCAGTGCCATTGGTGTCGTGTCTGCCCTAGGTGCCTTGTACAGCTTGAACAAAGAGCAGTGATCGGCTCCAGTAGGAGCAGCCAGACCCAAATCAGGTCCTCCAATGCCTTGGTACCCAGCCTGGCCTTCCTGACCCCATAGGACCTCCTGACAGAGAAGTGTGTGAGACCATCTGTACCCATCTGCCTGGAGGCCAGCTCCATTAAAGCAACAAACATTGTGGCTCGCTTTCTTTTACCGTAACAGCAGCTAAAAACAGATCCAGTTTTCCTCTCTCCTTCTCCTTTGCTGATCAACCGTACTCATCTCTACCCTCCCACACTCTCCTCTCCATCCCTGGGTCTGTTAGCTCTGTTTTGCTGCACAGTGCAGCGACAGCCATAGCACCTCTCTCTTCCTAGGAGCTGCAGCTTCAGGGTTTGTTTTCAGCTGTCCTCTCTCTCTTTGCTCTTTCTTTGCCTTGCTCATTTTCAGTTATGTCTTTGTTCTATTCCTTCCATGATCCACACAGGCAAAAATCCTCGCAAAAATGTTTTTCATTCCCCTGTTACAGTCAGATCATACTTAGATTTTTGTCACCACTAGTCTTATTGATGATTCTTTCCCAATATTGCATTGTCCTCTGTGCTCAGGCTGTCTACCCAAGCACTTAAATATCCTTTAGTCTCCAGGCAATGACATTAGCAGACATCATAAACCTATTACAAAGGTTACTGTATGAAACTTTGGTGTTCAGAAGATGTATTCAAAATGAAAGAAAAGTAGTTACAAAAACAGAACGGGAAAGCAATAGGGCAGGAAAAATAAATAAATAAATAAATAAATAAATAAATAAACAAACAAATAAATATATAAATAAATAGGTGTTGTGTTGCTTCACAAGTCGTTGCTACCACAGGCATTGTGGATGCAAAGTAACCTGTGGAGTCCCAGGAGACAGTGCAACCCTAAGAGAGGGTTAGGACTGAAGTAGATTAAACAGTCAAGACAACCTGAAGGTCCTGCTTGTTCCTCTGTTACTTGAACCACTCCCTCACGTGGGTGAGGTCTGTAGCTCTCTGCAACAATGCCAGCTGAGGATTGCAGTGGGTCAGCCTAAGGTTCTAAATACAAGACTTTGAACCTGTATTGATGGATGCCTTCATGCAGGGCAGCCTGTATGCTTCCCTAGACGCTTTCCAGACCTTATCACCTGTTGCCTCTGGGAAGTGCTTCCTAGGATCTGGGAGCACATGGCACAGTGCGCAATCTCCCATAGGATCTTTCCTATAACCATATTCATTGGAAGGCCATGTCCACAGCCGTGTTTGAAAAGGTCTGACTTGCACTCATTGCAGAAACTGGGGAAAAAACAGGGAGGAGTTCTCAATAAGATGTCCCTAACAATCTAGAGACTGTGTTCAATATGGTGGTGTAGGTCTCAGCAGGGCCCCCAGTGTGGCGCAATTAATAAAGGAGGACGTGCTGGAACTCGTTGGCCACAAGACCTGGGAAGAAACGAGATAGTGTCGAGTCTTCCTGGAGGAGGGAGTATTGCCCTAGTTAAGATAAACTTAAGGAATGTGTCTGTTGAGATAAGCTTAAAGAATGTGTGTCTGCGCCAGCATTTGTGTTAACCAATTAATGGGTGCCTAGTTTGAAACTTAACCAATCAGTTTAGAACACGTTGTCTTCTGATCTGTATAAATATATGTGTACAACGGCAATAAAACGAACATTCTGCTTGCATCAAGCAGGTGTCCCGTCTCTCAAACGCAGCATGGTGGGATGGCAGTGTCCTGGACTCTAGTTCAACAACCAGAACATCTGAATAGCAGCAGGAGGGACTTGTGGGCAAAGAGAGGTGGTATGGATTAGGGTCATGTTTGCTGTGAGATGGATTCTCTATATATCAGACTTCCTTGCTGTCTTTTTGTAGCCTACTTTGTATGTGAAGAGGATTGAGTATGTGGTGTGCAAGAAAAAATGTAAGCAGTGGTGCTGCAAGTGGAGGATGCTTCCCAGCAGAATGAAGGGTTGTTAGCTAGTCTGCTATGTGTCCTTTGTGCCATGCTGATGCCTTTTCAGGTACAAAAGTTGCCAGGTAAGGTTTCTGTGATCTCAACAGGCCACGCAGCTGGTACACTTACACATGCAATGCTAACTGTTGCACAGAAGAGATGTCTAGTGTCCCAGAGGACCTGTGATCATATTTTGTAGAAGGACCACTGTCAGAACCACATTCCCTGGACCCAGAGCCAGTCCTATAAGAGGAACCAAAAGATGCTCTTTTTTACCCTGAATGTCAGATGAGGTACAGATTTTGTGTCCACAACATAACGGGTTAAATATGGCTTCTGTCAAAATATGATAGGGCTGGCTCGGAAATGGGACATGATCCAGATTTCTGCAAGGCCCCAGAGAAACCCATCAGATAAAATAGACCTGTGTCAGGAATGGGGGAATAGACAGGCGGAGTAAGTTTCTTTTCAGTGTGCCTAGACAAAGTTGGGGTCGTGGGATACAGGAGATGCAAGAAAAGAGCAATGGTGACATGTTTCTCCAGATAATGCTTTATAAAAGAAACGGCATTTGGTGACAATAGCTGCATTTATTGCTTTCAGGAATGTGGGAGGCATGGGATACCATTTGGGCAAGCAGTGTATGTGGAAGTCTTGCCGAGGGGAGCTGGAGGCGCCTGAGGTATCAGGTGCAAACAAGAAAATACCCATGAAGCACCTCAAGGGAAAAAAGGAGTGCTCTGCTATGAAGGTAACAAGGCCGACAGCTCAGATGAAATGCCTCTATACAAACGCATGCAGCATGGGAAACAAACAGGAGGAGTTGGAAGCAGTCATGCTGCTGGAAAGCTACGACCTGATTGCCTTCTTGGAAACTTGGTGGGATGAATCCCACGACTGGAATGTGGCTCTTGATGGCTACAGGCTGTTCAGAAGGGACAGGCAAGGAAGGAGGGCCGGGGGCGTTGCGCTTTACATCAAGAAAACATTACAGAGTGAAGAGCTGTTCCTGAAGAATAGCCACGAGTAGGTCGAAAACTTATGGGTAAGAATCAGAGAGAGAGGCAACAAAGGGAACCTAGTGGTTGGTGTCTACTACAGGCCGCCAGATCAAGAGGAGCTGATAGACGAAGCGTTCTTCCTCCAACTCCAGGAGGCTTCGCGCTCGCAGGCTCTCGTCCTACTTGGGGACTTCAACCACCCCAACATCTGCTGGAAAATCAACACGGCAAGCTGTAGGCAATCCAGCAGGTTCCTAGAATGCATTGAGGACAACTTCTTAAGCCAGGTAATAAGCACCCCTGCCCGAGGGGATGCAATACTAGACCTGGTGGTCACCAGTGCAAGTGAGCTCTTTGCGGATGTCAAGATCGGAGGTAGCCTGGGCTGCAGTGACCACGCGCTGGTGGAACTAGCGCTACTGAGGGAAATGGGAATAACGAAGAGCATAGTCAGGACCCTAAATTTTAGGAGGGCAAAATTCCAGCTCTTCAAGGAGATAGTCAGAAGAACTCCCTGGGAAACGGTCCTCAGGGACAGGGGAACAGAACAGAGCTGGCAGGTCTTTAAGGATGTATTCCAGAGAGCGCAAGAACTCTCAGTCCCCAAGTGTAAGAAGTCGGGCAGAGAAGGGAAGAGACCAGCATGGCTGAGGCAAGAGATGCTGGTCAAATTAAGGAAGAAGAGGGAACTGCACAGGCAGTGGAAGCAGGGACTGGCTTCCTGGGAAGAGTATAGGGAAGCTGCCCGGTTGTGTAGGGATGAGGTCAGGAAGGCCAAGGCACAGCTGGAGCTGAACTTGGCAAGGGATGTGAAAAATAACAAGAAGGGCTTCTACAGGTATGTCAGCCGGAAAAAGATGGTCAAAGAAAGCGTACCCCCGCTCACGAGTGAGACCGGCGAACTGGCAACAGCAGATGAGGAGAAAGCTGAGGTACTCAACAACTTTTTTGCCTCAGCCTTCACAGGCAACCTCTCTCCTCACCCCTCCCGAGTCGATGAATGCCATGAAGGAGACCAGGAGGGTAAAATCCCTCCAACTGTAAGTGAAGACCAGGTTCGGGACCTCCTGCAGAACCTAAATGTACAGAAGTCCATGGGACCTGATGAGATGCATCCCAGAGTCCTGAGGGAACTGGCTGACATAGTTGCCAAGCCAATCTCCGTGATATTTGAAAAGTCATGGCAGTCAGGGGAAGTCCCCAGTGACTGGAAAAAGGGAAACATTGTGCCCCTTTTCAAAAAGGGTAGAAAGAAAGACCCTGGGAACTACCGACCTGTCAGCCTCACCTCTGTGCCTGGGAAGATCATGGAACAGATCCTCCTAGAAGATATGCTAAGGCACATCGAGGCCAGGGAGGTGATTCGAGACAGCCAGCATAGCTTCACCAAGGGCAAGTCCTGCCTCACCAACCTAGTGGCTTTCTATGATGGTGTAACAACAAGAGTGGACAAGGGAAAACCTATGGATGTCATCTATCTGGATTTTTGTAAAGCCTTTGACATGGTCCCCCACAACATCCTTCTCTCTAAATTGGAGAGCCATGGATTTGATGGGTGGACCATTCGGTGGATAAGGAATTGGTTGGATGGTCGCAGCCAAAGGGTAGTGGTCAACGGCTCAATGTCCAGAAGGAGACCAGTGACGAGTGGAGTCCCTCAGGGGTCCTTACTGGGACCGATGCTGTTCAATATATTTATCAATGACTTGGACAGCGACATTGAGTGTACCCTCAGCAAGTTTGCAGATGACACCAAGCTGAGTGGTACAGTCAAGACACCAGAAGGATGGGATGCCATCCAGAGGGACCTGGACAAGCTGGAGAGGTGGGCCTGTGTGAACCTCATGAGGTTCAACACGGCTTAGTGCAAGGTCCTACACCTGGGTCGGGGTAATCCCTGCTATCAATACAGGCTGGGGGATGAAAGGATCGAGAGCATCTCTGCCGAGAGGGACTTGGTGGTACTGATAGACGAAAGGCTGGACATGAGCCGGCAATGTGCGCTGGCAGCCCAGAGGGCCAACCGTGTCCTGGGCTGCATCAGGAGAAGCGTGGCCAGCAGGTCGAGAGAGGTGATTCTGCCCCTCTACTCTGCTCTGGTGAGACCTCACCTGGAGTACTGCGTTCAGCTCTGGAGCCCTCAGCACAAGAAGGACATGGAACTGTTGGAGCAGGTCCAAAGGAGGGCTACAAAAATGATCCGAGGGCTGGAGCACCTCTCTTATGAGGAGAGGCTGAGAGAGTTGGGCTTGTTCAGCCTGGAGAAGAGAAGGCTGTGGGGAGACCTGATTGCAGCCTTTCAGTACTTAAAGGGAGCCTATACGAAAAATGGGGACAATCTTTTTAGTAGAGACAGCAGTGACAGGACGAGGGGTAATGGTTTTAAACTAAAACAGGGTAGGTTTAGGTTGGATATAAGGAAGAAATTCTTTACAATAAGGGTGGTGAAACACTGGAATGGGTTGCCCAGAGAGGTAGTGGAGGCCCCATCCCTGGAAACATTCAAGACCGGGTTGGACAGGGCTCTGAGCAACCTGATCTACTTAGTGGTGTCCCTGCTCGCTGCGGGGGCTTTAGACTAGATGACCTCTAGGGGTCCCTTCCAACCCAAAACTTTCTATGATTCTGTGTAAGCAGAGTCATTTTTGTGAGCAGCGTGGCTTCTTTTTTCCCATGCAGAGGACAAAGACTAGAGACAATCACATGTGTGGTCATGTATGGAGTCCTGACAGGATCTGTCTTGTTCAGGACATGTGAGTGTGTGACTGTTTCTGCTGCTACCACACCACATACCCTTTGCGGTGACACCCTGCTCTGAGGCATAACTGGTTGCTACGCAGACATAATCTGTCAGCTGAAGATTTTCTTCTTTCTTTTCCCCTGAGTTGCCATGGGAGATTGTCAAGCTGCAGAGATGTCAGGTTCACCCTCCCCCAGGAGTCTTTCGTCTCTGTATATGCCATTCTCAGTGTCACTAATCTTAAGATTCCCCTTCTTCCCTCCCCTGCCAAGAGCATAAATACAATTTACACTCACTAGACCTCTACTCAGTTCTTCCCTCTGCCTCTGGACTTGACAGTGATGGCAGCAGTGGCAGGACAGCGTAGGTAGACATCTGCCCATGGCACGGACTTGGGAAAGGATTCTAGCCGTGGGGTGGTGGGCTACTCTATCGACAGGGGAGGGCGCTGCAGCTGCAGACCTCAAATGCCTGCCTGGTCTGGAAAGGCTGCAATCCAGCATCTAAACGCTCACTGCAGCATGTAGTATGAGGAAATAAGGGGGGCTACATGGGGAGAGGTCCCGAGCCTGCATGCAGGAGGATATTTTTGTTTACCATTTCATTGCCAAACACCATGCTCTGCTACAGGCCATCTTGCCACCTCAGCCTAGACAACACAGGACTGTCACAGGCAAAGCAGTCTTGACTAAGGGAGTATCTTTTGTAACTTAGTTTATTGCCGTTTAGCACAAAGTTTTGATTATTGATTTGGGTATTCAGAAAAAAGAAAATGTAAGAAAGAAAATAAGCATTTAAGGAAATATATTTCCACTCCCTTCCCCAGGCTCCCCATAGGCAAAACATGTTTCCTCCCCACTTCTCAGTCCGACTTTCCTTGTTTTTTTCTGAGGATTAAACTCAGCCAACCCATTTCCTTTGATGAAGTGATGGATGGTGCAGGAGGCTGGGGTTGGTGCATAGTGGTTTCTTTCAGTCACTCCTTGTTTCTTACTCATTCTCCTCCACTGCTCCTGGCTTCTTCCTTGTTTTCCTCTGCCCCAGCATGGGTCACCCACAACCACAGTACCTCAGAGGTGTCCCTGCTCTGACAGTGAGTGCCTGTGTCTGCAACTACATCCTCTTCCACATCTCATAGAATCATACAGTGGTTTTAGTTGGAAGGGACCTTTAAAGTTCATTTAGTCCAACACCTCTGCCATGGGCAGGGACATCTTTCACTAGATCTGGTTGCTTAAAGCCCTTACAGAAGCCCAGGTAGATGACATCAGTTGCTCTTCCCTTGTCCATCAACACAGTCACTCCATCGCAGGAGGTCACTAGATTAATCAGGCACAATTTGCCCTTGGTGAAGCCATGTTGGCTGTCTCGAATCTCCTCTCTGTCTTCTATATGCCTTGACATAGCTTCCAGGAGGATCTGTTCCATGATCTTACCAGGCATGGAGGTGACACTAACTGGTTGGTAGTTGCCAGTGTCTTCTTTTTTACCCTTTTTAAAAATGGCATGATGTTTCCCTTTTTCTGGTCACTGGGGTCTTTGCCTGACAGCCACAGCTTTTCACACCTCATTGAGAGTGGCTTGCGACCACACCAGTGAATTCCCTCAGGACCGTGGGATGCATCTCATTGGGTCTTATGGACTTTTGTATGTTCAGGTTCCTGAGACGGTCTTGAACCTTATCTTCTCTTGTCATGGAAGGGACTTCATTCCCCCAGTCCCTGTCTTGATGTTCAGGTGCTTGATAAATTTGGAAAGAGAGATTACTGTCAAAAAATGAGGCAAAAAAATTGTTGAATACCTCAGTCTTCTCTCTGTTGTTTGTCACCAGTCCTCCCACCTTGTTTGTTGTGGGGGTACATTCTCTTTAATCTTCTTTTTCTAGACAATAGACCCATAGAAGTTGTTATTAATATTCTTAGTATCACTGGCCAAATTCAGCTGCAACTGTGCCTTAAGATTTCTGACCCCATCCTTACACACCTGGATAGCATCACTATAATCTTCCCAGGACTCATGTTACTGGTTCCACTGCCTACGCATTTCCTTTTTACACTTCCATTTGACAAGGAGGTTCTTACTGAGATATGCCAGTCCCCTGTCTTACTTGCCCTTTTTCTTACACAAGGAATCAATAGCTCAGTAGCTCTTGCATTCTAAGAAAAATGTCGTAGTAGAGCTGCCAGCTCTGTTCAGTTCCTTCACCCCTGAGTGCAGTTTCCCAGGGGATTCCATCTGTCAACTCCTTAAAATATTGCAAGTTTGCTTTCTTAAAATTCAGGATCTTGATTCTAATCTTCACATGGCCCATATCCCTCAAGATTGTGAACTCCACCAGGACATGATCACTACATCCCAGGCTGCCACCAATCTTGACATTTCTAATTACTTCATCTGTGTTGGTACGCAAAGGTCAGTAACACTTTTCCTCTAGTCAGGGTATATATCACCTGGATTAAGAAATTATCCTTGTCCCTTACCAAGAGTCTCCTGGACTGCTTACAGCTTGCTGTGCCACTCTTACAACAGATGTCAGGATTATCAAATTCCCCCAGCAAGGTCAGAGATTGCGAGTGTAATGCTTCCTTTAGTTGAAGTAAGAATGATTTGTCAATAGGCTTCCTTTGATCAGGTGGCCTGTAGTAAACACCAGCCACGAGGTGTCCTTTGTTGTTGTAGCCCCTAGTTTTTTACTCATAAGTTATCCACCAGTTTTCAAGGACAGCTCTTTAGAGTCAATCCATTGTTTTACATAGAGGGAAATCCTCCACCTTTCGTTCCTTGCCTGTCCCTTATGAACAGTTTGTAGCCATAAATTGCAGCGCTCCAGTCGTGAAATTCACCACCAAGTTTCAGTGATAGCTATTAGATCACATCTTTCTAGCTGCACAGTGGTTTCCATATCCTCCTGTTTGCAATCCATGCTGCATGCATTGGTATAGACACACTTCAGCTGGGATATTGACCATATCATCCTTTTAGACGAACAGACTCTAATTCCTTTAAGGTATTTCACAGGTGTTTCCTTGTTGGTTCCTAATACATCAGTAGCCCCTGGCTCTTCTCTGTTGCTCAAACTCCAGTTTAAACATCTGTGCTTAAGTCTGACCAGCTTGTTGGCAAAGACCTTCTTGCGCCACTTGGTCAGTGAATCCCATCAGCTCCCAACAGACCAGGCTTCTCAAAGGTAGATCCATGATCACAGAAGCCAGAGCCTTGAGTATGGCACCAGCCATTCAGCCGGGTGTTCACCTTTTGAATTTGTCTCCTCCTTCCTAATTCCCTTCCTCTGACTGGGAGGATAGACGAGAAACCACCTGTGTACCACATCCTTTTAACTGTACTCGAAGGCACATATAGTCTCTTTTGACGGTTCTGAGTTTCCTTATCGTAGTATCGTTAGACTCTACATGGAATAGTAGGAGCAGATGGTAATCTGCAGGGCTCACCAAGGCTCAGCAGCCTCTCAGTGGTGTTGTGAATGAGATCTCATGGTAGGCAGGTTAGTCAAGCAGCTGCCTCATTTGTTCTCCCACAGTGGTTGACAGTATTTCATTGCTGCCCGAGCAGAGGCACGGGGAGGTCCCCCAGCTGCGCCAGTTTTTGGGGTGTGATGGGCTGTTTGTGTTGGTGTCGCATTCAGCTGGAACCATCTGTGCCCAGCACAGGGTTGGTCATGGCCATCTCCTGCACAGGGCATCCTGGCAGCCCCCTAACACCTCAAACCTGCCAGTTATACCTGATACAAAAATCCAGATAAATCCCTTTGACTTCTGTAGTACAACAGCAGGAGTGGATGTGGGGCAGTTCAGCCACAGGAAGCAGAGCAGGAAGGTATAGACATGTAGCCTTCCACCATATTGCTGGAGGACTGTGACTGAGTGACACTGCTAAGGTGATATGGCCTCATCTGTGCCATGTGACTCCATTGCAGGACCAGTGACGACTGGCAGGCAATGGTTAGCACTGACACAGTGCCATTTAGGTTTGGACCAGAGCAATGTAGGAGACAAAGCTAACAACACAGCAGTGCAGATGACTGCAACCCTACGCTGACAAACTTCTTCAGTGATCAGGATGATAGGACAGAGTTCGCCCTCAGCAAGTTTACAAATGATACAAAGTTGGGAAGAGGATCTAATTGATAGACCAGATGATTGTGCCACTGTTCAGAGGAACTGCAACGGGCTGGAGCAACAGGCCAACAGAAACCTCATGCAGTTCAGTAACAGGAAATGCCAAGTCCTGCACCTGGAGATGAATAAATCCATGCACCAGTACATGCTAGGGGCCAACCAGCTGCAGGACCTAAGCAGTTTTGCAGAAAAGGACCTGAGGGTCCCGGTGGACAACAAACTGAACATGAGCCAGTGCTGTGCCTCTGCAGTTAAGAAAGGCAATAGCACCCTGGGGGGCATTAGGCAGAGAGCATTGCCAGCAGATTGAGGAAGGTGATCCTTCCCCTCTGCTCAGTCCTGGTGAGACACAGCTGGAGTGCTTATTCAGATTCTGGGCTCCCCAGTACAAGAGACGTGGACATACTGGAGTGAGTCCAGTGAAGGGGCATGAAACTGACAACGGAACTGGACCACCTGACACAAGCATAGACATCTGGGATCATTTTCCCTGAAGAAGAGAAGGCTCAGAAGGAATGGATCAACGTGTATAAATACTTGATGAGGGGAGTAAAGAAGATGGAGTCAGTCTTTTCTCCATGACATCCAGCGAGAACACAAGGGGCAAATGGCCCAAACTGAAATACAGGAATTTCCGTTTAAACATAAAAAAAAAATCTTTCTATTGTGAAGGTGATGAAACACTAGAACAGGTTACAGAGGTTGTGGAATGTCTATCCTTGGACAAAACTCAGTTGGACATGGCCCTGAGACATCTACTCTAGCTAAACCTGCTTATAGCAATGGGCTAGGACTAGGTCATCTCCAGAAGTTCCTTCCAACATTAATTTTTTTGTGATTCTTTGATTCCGTGATTTTCTGCTGTGTTTAATTTACTGCTATAGATGTAGAGAATTAGAGTCCTGGTCACACTATGTCATACATCTGCCATACAGTCAAAATGAAGATAAAGTTGCAAAGTATCAAATACAGAACCGGAATTACATGCAATGTAATTACTGATGCATTTGCAACCGTTAAGTTATGATTGCTTCCTTGTATATCAAGAAAATGACAATTATTTTATATTGTTCCTCTTAAAGATGCTCAAGAAAAGGAATATCCCAGGTTTACCAGCTTTCGCACTTGTAGAAATGAAAGTTTCACTCATGGCGCTCTGGATCAGAGTGGGTCTATATATGGCTGCATATACACATTAGCAGCACCGTACTTGAGTTTAGAAGTCTAGCATCCTTTTAGGACTCCTAATGTCAGGCAAACAACCATATTTTGGCACACCGCACACACACTGGAGCAGTCTCAGACTAGCTATCTCAGAATATGTCTTGTTCTTCTTTTGCAAATCCACTTAGACACACTGTAAGACCAACACATATGCTTTGAGTGCTAAGCATGGGAGTACCTTTAGCCAAGTATTTAAAAGACTTGTAAAGAAAAATCTGATTTAATTTCACTATATTTCTCCACTGATGAGAAAGTTCTAGATCAGGCAATATTCCAGAAGATAATAATAGAGGACAGGAATGAAGGACAGATCTGAACATTACTAACCATTGAAGGATCTTCAAAGACAAGAATCAATTATTATGTGATCTATAAGGAAAAGCTCTCGGTGTGAACTGTGCAATAAAGAAATATGATTTAAAGTTTTTCCAAACACGATTCTACAGAAACACTCCCAGAGAGTGCGATTGTCTTTAGACTGAACGGTGGTAGACCTTCAAAGGTAAGGAAAAAAGGATTTATAATATAAATATACTTTAATAAATTTTTTCTTTAAATTAGATGTGTTATCGAAGGAATACTATTATAATGTATAACATTATAATTTTATACAATTATAATGTGTAAAATAGTGAGAACCCCATGTGACTTCAGTTCACAACTGGCCATCTTCAATTATTGGGAAATATATTGCCTTACCCCCTTGAACGCTATAAAGAAGACAGAATAGTATACCACAAATAAATATGGCATTGTGAGGGCCTAAATTTTCATATTTTATAGCACTGTTAATCTAAGTACTCTGCTTCACTGTACCTTATGTTTTCCTCATTTTTAATCATCTCTTGCTAAACTACTTACAGAACTCCCACTGAGATTCCGTTCATTACTTTAGAAATGCCATACATAAAGTGGCTTGGAATCTATCCAAAAAATAAGCCTAAACCAAATATAATCTGTCCCATATCTATTCTATATTTTTAGGGGTTTTGTTCATGCAGCAGCCAGCAGTACCATTACTGTGGCTCTCAAGACAGAAAGGTCAAAGACTTATGGAAGTGTCTCCCTCATTGTTAGAGTCAAACACATGATTTCAAGGGTAAGTTTGTATGAAAAGGCTTGGGGAAGGAAGTAAAATTATCACAAAGGTCTAAAGCAGGTATCACTCATTTATTAGTGTTTCCTGTGTAAATTAGGAGGAAAATGGCTATCAGTTAAAGCTGATACAAAGTAATACAAAGTAGCAATAAGTATGATTTGAGAAATAAATAGAAATGCCAGTGAAAGCCTTTATTCAGATTTTTAACTTCCTAACCTACTTTTCCCCATAAAACACAACATAGTAAGAGCTGTAGCAATAAAATCTACAGTCCCATTTCCACAATGACAATGCAAAGTATACTTGAAACAGTTTTCCTTTACCCTTACAATGACCTAGTATTAATGCGAGTCTTTGCACAGCATGATATGTGAAAATTATACATTTCTCAGTGTATTTTATTATCAGCAGTGTGCCTAATTGTAAGGACTGGATTCTTTAATACCATATTGTGAAGTCACCTAAAAGCCAATGCTATGGACTGATTTCCTTTTTGCTAGGTGCCAAAGAAACATACAGTCCACATACCAGAAATCCTTGATGTAAGTGGATGAAAAAAGGGGTTTTCCTACTCCACTATTACTGATTTTGAAACTCCAAAATTTCTTTCATTCTGCTTTGGGATGAAAGCAAGTGTTAAGTGGTGTAAGAGAGTATGGCCACCTCCTTCAGCTGATCCAGCCCAGGACATCTTCAGCCTGGCTACTGGAGCCCAGCCCAGTGCCCCAGGGACCTGTGGTCTATGCTCAGGCTGAGGGATGTGGCCGGAACTTTCCTGGTTGCAGGTTCAACAAGTAGCGAAGCTGAGCACACGTCCCAGAGACACACAGACACACACAAGATTGTACACATACACACACAGACACATAAAATACATTGGTACAACCAGTCCCACAGATTGCTGCAGACAAGGTGATGCCTTCAACTGCACCCACACATGGGACTCACGTAAAACATAAATGGAGAGAGCCAAGTGCCCTTCCTCCTCTTCAGATGACAGAGACTGAAGTTCCCTAGTGAAGGCACACAGAGGACAGTCTCCACATTCACAAGGAAACATTTGCAGATCACTCAAGCACCAGCATAGCCCCTCTGTCTTCTTGACACTCTTGTCTGGATCCTGGGCCCCCTTACCTGCTTCACAGGTCCCCTACTTGCTGACTAGTTCAGCTTGGTGCTCGCTAGCACACGGCACTCATGTTCTTCCTTCATGCACTCCACATTCGCAAGTCCCGCTGAGCGTACCAGCACAGAACTCCTGCCCGCCTAATACCCTGGCCCAAACCCAAGGCCCCCCCATGCTCACGATCTATTCCAGCTTAAAGTTTGCTAGAGAATACACACACCCACACACCCACACCAGGATTTGGGAAGATATAGAAACTCAAGTCTCCAGGAGCCAGCACCAAGCACACTGACTCTGATGTGTGGTCCCACTCCAGCTGCTGGTGCAGAGCCTCTCACTCACCTCACTTGTACCAGCATCACCCAGCAGCTGTTTTTTGGGTCACCCACAGTTCCTATGCCAGTGGCTGGATGTTAAAGACACCTACTTGCTCCAGTAGCTGGCACCACAGGCCAGGGGTGTCCATACCCTTGGTCTGAGTTCAGTAGCTGGCACCAGTTTTCACTCACACTAGTACTGGTCTTACCAGTAGCTGGCACTTAGTCCTTGCAGCACACATGCACATGGGGCAAAAAGTGAGATTATGCAGAGAGACAGTTAAGAAAAGATTTATTAAGAAAATATAAGAGCAACTTCTATTTTACAATTTTTTTGTAATATGTGTTCCTTTGATTTTACTTCAAATTAAAAATTTTATGAAAGATTTAGTATAACAAATATAAAGTAGGAAAAAGTGCTGTCATATTACAGGCAGCCTCTATGGCCGTGAGTGACAGAAACCTACACAAACATTTCTGTGCAATTCCAGAAAGCCACCAGAATCCAGTCATCACTAAAAGTAATTATTTATAACTACTTCAATGTGTATAGTATGAACCCTTCACAAACCTTTGCATGACTGTAAACACTGATAAATAAACTATGGCTTTAGCACTAAATTTTTCTAGTCATAATTAAAAGGAAAAGTAAACGCCAAAATGCGTAAAGCTACAGTTTCCTGATAAAAGAGGAAGTCGTTGAGTATATTCCTCACCACCAGAGGCAAAAATAACCTACTCACAAATGACTGCTCTCAGTTAACAACATTTGAATGTTTCAGCATCCTCTGAGTCTCAGCCGCTTTCCATTGTTTGCTACATATACTACTATTTAGTCTTCAGTTTCTTAATGTAAGTAAAGAATTCTTACAGTTACTTGTAGAAGAGAAAAAAACAACAAAACTCAACTGATAGTCATCTCATGTTTTTTCAGATCTGTTGCATATTGAGTTTGAAAAAAGAAGTGTTCCTCTTTCAGTCTTCTATTTTCCTTCTTCTTCAGAGATGAACATTTATGATATTATATGTAAAAGTACTCATTTTGGTTTTCTACTGAGGTCTAACTATACTTAACACGCTGAACTCCAGACCTCCCTGTTCCTGAGTGACACTACAAAAACATTATCATTGCCTTGTTCTTCTCTTCTTTTGCTCCTACGTCCTCTTACAATTTAGCACAGAAGTCAACAAACTTTAATAGTCTACTGTGAACTTCTGGAGCAGCATAGATAGAGCTATCTACTTGCTGCTCTGCCCTATAAAACTATGCTCCTGAGAGCGTAAAGGATTTTAGCATTTCCTAATGAATAAAGTTGAACATCTTCCTAATCATCTAGTGGAATTTGATTTTCTTTCTGAAATGCCTGCTACTCCTTACTCAACCTATGGACAGTGAATGATAACTTTTCATTGGACCACAACGATTAAAGGTTAAGAGATTATAAACTTGGTGTCAGTGAGAGCTCATTATCTGCATTTCCAAGATGTCGTTGCCTTTTCTGCAAAGTCTTAGCCACACGAGGAGTGAAATACATTTTAAGTGCACATATAGAGACTTAAAAAGAAAATTCCCTCTTTAACATAGATGAAACATGAACATGGTATGATAATGCCCTTCACTCTGAAAGACACTTTTTATCTGAAATACTGTTGGAAAAGAAGTGCATTTTTATGCCACAGGAAGGAAAATCCATTGTTTACTTTCAGACAGTAAAAGGGATCATTTAGACTGGAGAATTACATAGCCCAGATGATTAGAAATGAGACTTAACTACTTTTTTGGTCTGAATTACACAATCAACATAAAGTGAATGTAGGATGCACAGTCATATCTGTAGTTTAATCTGGTGAGATTGTGGACATGTTGAAGGAAGACAGGAAGAGAAGTCTGAAATACTCCATACCTTACAGGCAATGTTCATGCAGCACTACTTTCTAAGCCCTTAGGAGACTATAGCAAGGTGGGAGAAGCTGTTAACCCACATAAAAATGTAATGCTTGTCTGTCTATTTACACAATTAGTAATCAGGTCTTTGCATAAAAACCAGAATAGGTGAGGAGAACACGCCCATCTGCTCAGAGGCGGGAGACTTGGAAGACCTACAAAAAGCACTAGGCTCTTCCAAACTAACAAGAATTCTTGACTGAGATTTATGTTCTACTCCTGACTCACATGTATGGCTGAATTCCAGAAAATAATCTGTTTAACCTTACAAGCCCATATGCATGTGTTTGGACCCAGGTGGCCATGGCACCTGCTCACACAGCAACTCAGGAATAATTTTCTCCAGCCTTGGTATACATACAGTATTTATATTGTGGCCCACAGTAGCAGATACAGCTGAGAAATTTAAATCACATGGACAGGAACACTTCTGTCCGGCCTCTTTCCCACAAATCAACACGAAGTTAGTAATTACTAAAAATAATAACCATTCACCTTGTAATCACTGTGTTCAGTTTACTACTAGGAAGTTCTGTAAGTTGCATAGTTTAAGTTAAATCATAAGCAAATGAAAATACAAATGACAAATGCTGGATTTATGCAGCTCATAATTTTAAGCTTAAATGTTTTTGTATGATTTACTGAGGAAGTTTTATGAGTCATATCTGTAATGCCATTGACTATGCAATACTTACTGAATGAAATATTTACAAGTTACAGTCAAGTGTAAATTTCGTGTTACAAACGCCACATTTCTGCCAAAATTTATTGTTCATGTAGCACATAAGGTGTCTTTTAGGCAAAGAAATTACTGAAGCTAGCATTTAAACATTTTAGCAAGAAGCTATTTTTCTTAAAGTGTTCTGATTTTTTTCTCATTTGGGGCAGGAATATTTTAATTTAATTTTTGTTAGAAGATCATCAGCTTTGAAAAATATTATTTTTAGTGATGGTAACTACCACATATGCTCCAAATAACAGTTACATAGCCATTCTTTTTGTTTTTAAAGTAGTAAAAATGCAGTCATGACAGAGAGCTCTCTGTCATTTTGTGGGTATACTCGGCATTCAGCTGTTGAATGTACTAATGTTGGTATATCAGGTAGCACAAGTGCCGCTATAAGCACGTGTTTCTGAGGGCAATGGGATTGTTTAAAGAAGCTAGATTAGCATGAGATTCCAAAGTGGGATCGTGCAAAACTTGAATGTGCCTCTATCAGTAAGAAGTGAAACTGATTTTCTAGGATATGAGTTAAAAGGCAATGGCTTTTTGGTACAAGCTTAGGTTTAGCAAACCCAGGGACTTTGAATGCAAATTCAGTTGACAACTGCTGTATGATCCTGTGGTAGGAATACCTACGTGAAGCTTTCCTCATACTCATTGGCAGTTTTAGTTATTTAGGTAGCCTTCTGTACTCAAACACTCTGTTGCGCAATGTGATGGGACTCTAATTCAGTTGAGTTCTCTAACAGCTATTGATACTCAGTAGCTTCTCTTTCAGCTAACACTAACTGAACTAAAACCAGGAATCTCTGATATGTTGTTTTCCTTTCACTTTGCTGGCAAGAAGAAAAATTGTTTTTACCAACCTGGATGAAATGTTTTCAGTCCAGCTTTTCTATGTTATAGTCTTAAATAATGACTAAAAAATGCTGAGGGTAAGGTTATGGAAAATCAAATTCTAAAGAAACAAAAGTATAGTCGATTAAAGACTAATGTAAATGGCAGATATTATTCGTGAAAAACGGCTAATTTCTGCCTCTCTTCTAAGAAGTACACTGATGTTTTTTTACCCTGTTCTATCACATCTCCCTTGGTTAATCCTGTGCTTCTCCAAACATTTACTGGATTTAGGTGTATACTCTAATGTACATCTGAACTAGAACACAACATAGATATGGTCAGCAGCAGCCTATGAGGGTCTGAAATATCAGCACCAGCTTTCTTTAAGTTACTTACATTTGTCTTCTCCATGTTTTGTTTTTTAGGCCTCATTCCTGCACTTCACGTGCTCCCAAAAAACAAGTGTTATCTGTATATTTTATATATTTGTATATTTTATTTTATTATATATATAGATATTTTATAGACCCTGAAACTATTGTCCAGGTAGATATCCGTGTATCTAGTATATATCTAAATATTACATAGTGAAAGCATTCCAGTACACAGAAACATATGGAGAGGTCTGTCCACCAAAGGTGACTCTAGACTCCCTTGCAATTAAACTAAGTCCAGAAGCTTCTAAGGAATATTTTGACAAAGTACATACATAAACATTCATATTTGTAGACAAAACTCTTAGTAACAATACATTGAACACATTAAGGCAGCAGCTGTGGCTGTAAATCATAAAATTTCTCACTTTTTCATGTTTTAAAAAAAATGCTGAAATGCTTACTGACAGCCAGGCCTTGTATATGTATCTCATCGTATGTAAACACATTAAATTCCTCCACAGAGTAGAAATTTTATTCTTAACTACATTTACCAAAAGGTCCTTTCTAGCTCATGAAAACGGAGAAGGACTTCCAGACAATGACTCATCCATTTAATCCATTCAGCAGCCATGGATGACATCTAGACAATTAGTTTAGCATACGATTGTTACAGTTCAGATTGTTATATTAGGAGGACTTAATCTCATTCCAAATGCCTCATCCAAACAATATACTTTTATTTCTGGCTAGTAATTAGGAAAGGATTAATCTTACCTTAGATTTAGGGTTATCTAGAAATCGATTTGTTCATGGCGACTTTGGGAGAATATGTTTATTCCAGGAAAGAAATGGAAATAGTTCAAAAGGAATTAATGCAGGATACATCTAGAAAACTATAATTACACTCAATTTCTATTTGAACCAGAATGTGTTAGGGGAAAAATGAAGGAAGACTGAGAGTAAAATTCATACGCGAATACTAGAAACTCTGAATCAAAATGCTGTGTTTAAGTAGCTCATCAAAATCGTACAGCTGCTTTTCCTTTTTGTTTCACCTCTTAAGTTGTATTTATCCAATACTTTTAGACTTGCCAGAAAAAAAGAGCATCTGTCATATAAGCCTCTTAAATAATTGTGCTCACAATGTTCTGCTACTGGCCTCAAAAGCTCAGGATGCTTTTTCTACAGGTGAGAGAAAAATTTGGTCCTTTTTCATTTCTTTCCAACCCTTTCCGTTGAAACTGCCAATTAGTTCCAGCTCCAGGAGCATCTGAGTTCAAAAGGAACATGAGGAAAACAATATATTAATTAACAAATTCTTGTCATGCTACAAAACAATTAACTGGGAGAGGAATAAAAATAAACAGCAACTATTATTAGTTTGGATAAACTTTGACAGCGTCTGATCTTGTGGACTCTTACTCAAATTGTACAAAATCACACTGAAGGTTTTATTTTTGGAACAAAATCCATTTTGAATTTTTTTCCATAATATTTTTAGATTGGTACTTTTTATTTGAAGTTTAGTTAGACTAAGTTCAAATTTGGAAGCACAGCCTGAGAATGATGTGCACATCCACATCAGCAAGTACTAACGATGAGTAAGGGTACATATGTGGAGAAAAATTGCTGGTGATGAATATATGTTATTTGTACATATTTGTGAAGTGTTGACCTAGCCAGCTACTAAGCACCACTGGACGCTCACTTCCTCTAACCTCCTCACTCCCTCTAACCTCCCAAAGGGCACAAGAAAAACTCTCAGGTCAAAATAAAGACAATTAAATAAGTGAAAGGAAAAAAAAAAAACAAAAAAAAAAGCCGTGCACAGGCGATCACTCATCATATCTCACCAGCAGACCAATGCCCGGCCAGTCTCTGAGCACCAGCTATTTTGGAAAAATTGTTCCCCCGCATTTTATTGCTGAGCATGATGTTACATAGTATGGAATACCTCCTTGGTAAGCCAGGGTCAGCTGTCCTGCCTGCGATCCCTCCAGATCTCTTGCCCAACCCCAGCCTACTTGCTGAGGGATCAGTGCAAGAAAGAGAGAAAGCACTATTCAGTAATAGCTAAAATATTGGTTTGGTCAACACTGTTTTGGTCACAAATATAAAACACAGGACCATAAGAGCTGCTTTGAAGAAGATAAATTCCACCCCAGCCAGACCAAGTACATTTCAGGGTGTTTTTCAATTCTGAGTAGCTCTAGATTATCTTTTGAGCTCAACATCTATTTGTGTCTGGACTTCAAAATACATACATCATAGGAGGAGGAGCATCTTTTGGTAAACTGTCAATGCATTTAAGAAATTTTCATTTAAGAAAAAGGAATATTTTTTGTTTCTAAGGCACATTTGTCAATCTCTATACTTAGGGCACATTCCTAACAAGCAAAACCAATGGTGTATCCTTTTTTTTTCCTGCTTTCTTAGTTCTGCCTTGGACCAGCTAGTTTGCAATTTATATATATATTTGCAGAAGGTCCAATTTATTCTATTTTCAGTATTATTACAGGTGTGCAGATTTTCATATCTGTATGACTTTAAATATATATATTTTTTATATTCTATTATTTAGTAAAATATATTACAAAATTAATAAGAAACATTGGAAAGGAAACTGCAACAAACAGAAACCTGAAAATAGCTGGGAAAATGCTGCTTACAGTGGATTGAAAAGTATGATTTGCAAAGAAGCATTGATAAGATACTCTTTAATCATATAATTCATAGATGACATAATGTTATATATTCTTCTATATCATCTCTCTTAAGATTTCTCTCTTTTCTGTCTGCAACTCTTTAGTTTTATCATTCTGTGAACTAGATCTGTGTGGTTCACCCACACATATGCTCACATACAGTAGCTAACGCTACTCACCATCTCTTGAGACAGTTACTTTTAACTGAGGGCTTTTACTGAAAATTGTGTAGTAGGACAGAAGTAGAAAATATGCTTACAAATACAAGTGAATATTCCCATATATAACAGCAATGTCATGCGTAAATTAAACATGACTAATCTACATTCAAGTTTATATTTATATATATGTATATATTTAGACACATACATATATGATATATGATATACAACATATGACGTACGATGTATGATATCTTAGTGTGTGTATGAATATATATATGCATATATGTATCAATATCACAGAATTGCAGAATCAGAGTATAGTTTAGGTTGGAAAGGAGAACATCTAGTCCAGCACTGCTGGTCAAAGCAGGGTCAACTAGAGCAGATTGTTCAAGGATGTGTCCAGTCAGATTCTGAGCATCTCCTAGGATGGAGAATCCACTACCTTGCTGGGCGGCCTGTGCCAGTGTTCCACTACTCTCACAGGAAAAAAAAAATAAAAAGTTTATATTTAAGAGGAATTTCCATTAGTTCAGAGTGTGCCCAATACAACTTGTCCTTTCACTGGATGCTTTAAGAAAAGTCTGCTTCTGTCTTCTTTACTCCCTCCCACGAGATATTTATACACACTTACCAGATCTCCCTGAGTCTTCTCAAGGCTAAACAGTCCCAGCTCTCTCAGCCCTTCTCCATGTTACGAACTCTCCTATTCCAAGGTATGCAATATATGAAAATGTCTTTATTTAATGCAGGATCTTCTCTTTTCTGTGTGTGTGCATCACAATGTATATACACTGAATTATTAAGACCTCATTCCCACAGGTAGGTCCACCAGCCAGAGCTCATCATCACTGCCTTCTGGTCTGTGTGTCAGGGTTTCACCCTGTACGAACCCAAGAAAGAGGGATGGGGAAGATGCCTTATGTGGACATGCAGGTGGAACACAGCCAGAGCCAAGACCCAAAAGGCACTCTCAGATCCTGCAACTTAGTAGCACTTTGTCAAACCAATTTACCAAGTGACATACAGAATAGCATAATTGCCTAGCAGTGTTTCATCATAGTTTTATGTGGGTCCTACAGGTTTAATTCAAACAACGTGTCTGTTTCTCAGCTTCCAAGCTCTTACAACCTATACACTGTCCAACAACTTTAAAGTCTTAAAAACCAGAGGGTTTTCTTCTCCCAGTTTTCACTTCTTATGGTGTGTTGTTGTCTGTAAGGAATGACTCATTACATCAAGCCTTCTACAAGGGAGATTTTTAACACAATTTTTAAAAATTTCTGTTATTAATAAGAGGTAAATTGCACTGGTTTACAGAAGCGTCAAATATGAACACTTTCTAGTTACTCTACTCTTGGGTATATTTGTGCTTTTAAACATCAAAGAAAACTTTTAATTACAGGAAAGGAAATGAAAACACACAGCACTTTGATTTATAGCAACTGTATGTTTTTTCTGAAGTTTTAGAAATTTATTACCCTACAGGGTTTCAAACACTTCAGTGACAATTCTTGTTTTCTAAGAAAAATAATAATAAATACTGGCACTAACTAGATTTTAAAAACCACTTTATTCTCTCTCCTTCCTCTCAGCTGTGCTGAGCAGAGCTTTGGTCCAGATAAGAAACTGGGTCTCAGATCAGTTCAAGGTCTTATTATAGCTACAGAGTAAGATTTACACCCTCTGGTGCGTGGGGAGAAGCAAGAATGGGAGGAACTGGAGGTACTCTGCCCATGAAGAAACAACTGCACTCTCGGAGGCATCCACTACTGCACACAGAGTTTGCTCCCACATCTGCATGCAGAGACAGATATAGGCTAGAGCTGCAGTTTTGTCAGGGGAAGTGTGGTGAGAAACACCAGAATGCTGCTGGCTGCCTGTGGATCTCTGTTCAGCCTTTCAGCTGAGAGTGATTGTGTTTGCTCTAAAGAGCTAGGCATTATTTGGCTGGCCCTCCTTTTCCCTAGTGCTGTTATATGTGGAATAGTTACTTTTCTGGGTATATACTACGACATTTTAAGCTACTACTGTCGTCTTAATATGGGTTTATAAAACAATTTTGTTAGAACTCTCTCTACTAATAAAACAGTTCTCTGTCGTTCTGTGAGTTTTAATTTTCCCTGTGAGTGTAAGTACGTATATGTCTAGAGCTGCTGGAACTGTTCTGGCCTGCAGGACTCAAATTAAGCAGATTTGCAAAGTGTTGACTCGATCTGGATTAAATGTGCACTTAAATATTGTCCAAAATGTGTATAAGTTTGCCTAGAGTTCAGACTTGTCTTCTGCTGGTACACTGATATCTTTCTCAGAGCTTCTGGCAATTTTTATTTCTGCTTCTGTACTGGAAAAAAAAATATTATAGAACAATAATAATGCATTTACAAGAAAGCAGATTCACATATTTGTATTTTGACTTAGATAAGGGTTAATAGAAGGAGCACTAGAATTCAGAAAAAAGAAAAGTTGTCTTTAATTCCGTGTTCTCACACAACACATTTTCTGTGCCATTAATCAAATAATTTAGCCTTTGTGTGCCTCACTTTGCTCTTCTTGATAAGGAGGTAACAGTATGGCCATCTCCTCCTAAGGACAAACTGTGTGTTGGGAGAAAGTACACATTATATTTTTATAGTAATTATGACAATAGAGCTCAATTATTAAGATAATTAAGCTATAACTTAATGCAGAGACTATACAGATCTTAGTAGGGTTTGTGTTTTATAACTTCAGTCAAACTACTGCATTCTTGAGGACTGAAGCTATATCTAAGCACTTTATTAAGAAATTTTACAAAAAAGAGAAAACATATTTTTAAGAATTTTGCCCCCCAGAAGAAAGACACTAAAAATAAATTTACCACTGTATCAGTAGTGAGGAGTCTGTTGAAGCAAAGGGAAGGATGAAACAATTCAAAGTAGTTGCCTGCTTATACTTTATCTTCCTCACATCTGTGTAAACCCTGGAGTACAGCCACTCTGGGAAACATACGGAAAAAATAAGTCCTGACTATGCATTTTTTCACATCTCTTTATACATATCTTTGCATTTTTTTTTTTTTTTAATTAGGTTACTTTCTCCAAATATCAGGACAACTTTCACTTCTTTCCTATACCTGAGATACGAGCATTTTCTTGAGATTTGAATTCGAAATCTGCAAGAACAAGGATTCTTGACATATCTGCCTAGCCAGAATATATATACATACTTATGCACATAGGTGTATATAAAATATAATAAATATATAAAATACATAAATTATATATAGTTGTGGATATTTTTATAAGCTTTCAAATAGTAACTGAACATGTAGGTTTTTCTTTTTAAAGAAATATTCCATGACTGCACTGCAGAGAGTATTGGTTTTATCTGTAATTTTTGGCTTGTCTCCTTAATATCTGTAAGCCTAATGGAATTTGGCTGCAGTTGATTAGCCAGGCACATATGGAAAAGTTTCGGCTGAACAGAGGGATGCCCAGGAATTTTATTATTATTCAAGACTCGGTATCCAAATTTAAATGGTTTTAAATCTCAGTTCCAGAATGTTTTACATTCATTTTTTGGTACTAATCTATTCCATAGAAAACTTACATAGTTTTTAGACTTTTAATATTAAGGTAGTTTTTAAATACAGAGAAGTTTTGGAGAAGAATCTGAAGTTCTGCACTATTCTGTGCTCAGCCCACCTGGCACAGAGTTCCAGCCTCTCTCTGAAGTGTCTCTTCTTTCAAATTAATTCAATCTGCTTGCTTAATAACACTTCAGAATAATCTAAGTCCCTTAGTACTATACATCTCATATATCTTCTACCTTCCAGAACACAAAGCAGCTCTTTCTGAACCTGTAAACTGAAAGTGAAGGGGGGGGAGAGAAGGAAAGAAAAGTTCTCTTACATAAAGATATGTCTGATAAGCTTTGTGGCTTCAATTATTTGGTTTATGGATTGGAGGGAGCTGATGGCGGTGGCTTATATGTTTTCATTCAATACAGGAATGAAAAAACATACCTGATAAATATATACTTAATTTCTCCTTTTAACAACATGCATTTGGCACTTTGGAAATACACAGCAGAAAAAGCAATGAAATCTTCATTTTTATTTCTTCAAATAGAGTTTGAATTTATTTGGCTATTTCTTGTGCAATAAACTATACTTCATAAATTCCAGAAACAATGTTTTTAATACTTCCACAAAATATTTAAAAAAATGATGATAAGTATCTTGTTTCTCAAGCTTCAGTTTAATCATCCAGGCTACATATTTTGTTCATTTGAGTCTTGAACTAAAAAATGCCATGATTTGTTTTCTGATATTAATTCACTGAACTTAATAAAAATTGGAGGGATTTCAAATTTTTGTTTTTTATTTAATCACCTCAGTACTCTGCAAAATTGTAACTAACTCATTAATCTTGAACCACATCATAAAATATTATTTAAAACATTTAAATTTGTATAATCGTGTTCTTATCATCCCACTGTTCCCTTTGTGTCTCAGAGCACTACCTGATTATTTTAAAATCAGAGATTTTCTCATTTCATTCATTTGAACATTTTCCACTTCTAGCCTACTATCATCTTTTAGACCAAGTAAATATAGCTTTTTATTTGTTCAATATGCTATACAGATTTCAATAAATGATTACATACACACTCATCCAAGAGAGTTGGCTGAATAATTCATAATGACTCTTTCCTGTTCTTCAGTTTACATGAATAATTACCAGACTGTAGACTGTTCACAGATAGTTTATTCTGAGTATTCACTATTTCAAATCCCAAATCTGTGCTGGTTTACTGATGTGTAGGTTATATGCAGGATGTGGAATATCACATTTTGCTTTCCTGAAGACTGAAATTCTCAACTTCAACACAAAGTAATGAGTTAGTACAATATTCAGTTACATTATAGGAGACGGTTTTATGAAAAATGGCCTATCAAGCAAATTTGTATTTCAGGCACTGAAAGAACAGATTTGGTAGATAAAGAGAGCTATGTAAATGTAATACTTTTGATAAAACAGGTAGAGTATAATGTGCACATGATGTCATAATAAAATAAGTATTAAATGTTACTAGTAAAGTTGACTTTAACATGTGCAATAACTGTGTGATACTGGGTCCAATACTGGTCAACAAATTCATTAGTGTTCTGGATGATGTGGCAGTGTACCATCAGTAAATTTACAGATGACACAAAACTGGGAGGAATGACTGATACACCAGAGCATTGCAATGCCATCCAGAGGGAATTTAACAGGCTGGAGAAAAGGGTGGACAGGAAGGAACCTCATGAAGTTCAATAAGGACAATGCAAAGTCCTGCAAACCCCAGGCACCAGTAGATACTAGAAGCTGGCCAGCTGGAAGGCAACTTTTCAGAAAAGGACCTGGGGGTACAAGTTGAACACGAGCCATAGATATGCTCTTGTGCCAAAAAAGGCTAGTGGTATCCTGGGCTGCATTAGCAGGTGTGTTGCCAGTAGGACAAGGGAAGCTATCCTTTTCCTCCGTTCAGCAGTGGCCACGCCTAGAGTACTATGTCCAGTTTGGGGCTCCTCTGTATGAGAGAGTCATAGGCATACTGGAGAAAGTCTAGCAAAGGGCTACTAAGATGGTGAAGGATCTTAAGCAAGAAATCACAAAGGACCAAACAGCACACCTTTGCTGCTGCTAAAGATATTTATCAGCAAAAGCAGGGACAGGAGCATCTCTTCTACAAAAAAAGGCTGAGACAGGTGGGACAGTTCAACCTAGAACAGAGAAGGGTCAGGGAGATCTCATCAATGTACATAAGTATCTGAAGGAAAGGTGTAAAGAAGATAGAGCCACGATCTTTTCTGTAGTGGCTAGTGACAGGACAAGAGGCAATGGGCAGGAACTGAAACACAGGAGGTTCTGCCTGAACAGCAGGAAACGCTTTTTTGTATTGTGAAGGTGACCAAGCACTGTCACAGATTGCCCAGAGAGGTTGTGGAGTATACCCTTGGAGATACTCAAAAACCGTCTGGACAAGGTTCCGGGCAACTTCCTCCAGATATTTCAGCCTGATCAGGGAAGTTGGAGAAGATGATCTCGAGAGGTCCATTCCAACCTCACCCTTTCTGTGACACTGTGATTCTGTCAGCTTGTTGATAGATTTAATATATAACCACCACCAGGAATTACATTCGAGTAGCAGTGTTTCTAGTTTAGGCCCATTAGGATTAGCCTTATGGTTTTCAGCTTTTTAGCAGTGATAAAGACTAAAAACATAAATGTAGTGCTGATGAAGTTTACAGAGGAAAAGGTTGGCATAAAAGCAAAACAATGGTCAAGAAGGCAATTTTTTATAGCAATATGGACTACTTCATAAACTAAGTATATTTGCACAAAATATGATCTAATATAGCCAACTACGCAGATGAGGAAGGGGAAAAATGAACTTCATGATTCTGAAAAGATCTAGGAACTGCTAAAAATAACACTCAATGATAGATAGCATCCATTACGATTTTGGTACAAAATAGCCATTCTTCAACTGAAAAAAAACCTTACCGTGAGTGAGACTGTTTTATCTGTGCTTTTAGCGTATGGAAACTGTTTTTTCAATTTAGAGTGACAGTTGTGTGTATACACTTAAATATGGCTTTTGGAAAACTGAAAAACAAATATAAAAAATGAAAAACAGAACTGAAAAATTAGGAGACTAAATACAGCTGAGAAGCTTCAAGAGATCTATTTCTTTAGATTAACAAAGAAAGCACTGAGGCTTATCTTGTTTACGGTAGCTAAAATTATCAAAGAAACTCAAGTTTAAACAAAATTAAAACATTATCCTTGGCAGCAAGCAGTATAGAAATTCTAACCTTTTTTTTCTTTTTTTTCTTTTTTTTCCCAAAAGCATGTTTCTTTGTGGAAACCCTGAACTTGCTATATGACATGAAGAGTTCTTCAGTTCCTGAATGGCATTTCTACCATAGGCAACAGTGATTGTTGCACATACAGGTCATCCTTAGTGATAAAAGTATTTCAGATTCTAGTCTGGCTCTGAGAAAAAACTTGAACCATGAGAGCCCTTACAGCTAGACTGTTGTCCAAGCAGGAACTGGAGTTTTTCACACTTTGATTACCTGTATCTTTAGAGATTTTTGGAAGATCTTAATTTCTTTCTGTAATGGCATCAAAACGACTCTCAAAGTTTATGCATTTTTGAAAAATTACATTCTTTTTATTCTTTCTAGTTCATCTTAAGAGTTAACTATTTAAATAATTGTCAGGAGAAACAGAAAATATTTTTTATTTTACATTGAAAAGGTCTAAAAAGAAATACTGTTCCTTGGGATAGGAAGAATTTTGCCAGACACAAACTATTGGTCTTCATACCATGACAAACAAATGAAATACTTTAGTCTTAGCCACACAGGAGGGTTGTTCCATGATCAGATGTTATTTTCTGTCTTTTTAATCTATGATTGTTTGAAAAAAAAAAGGCCCATATAACGAAAAATTCTTCCCAAAGCAGTAAGAAGTTTGGGGAAACTGAAAGAATTGTTTCCCTGTGTTCGAATGGTCTATTTTGGAAAGCTTTCATAGAATCATAGAATGATTCGGGTTGGAAGGGACCCTAAAGATCATCTAGTTCCACCCCCCCGACATAGGCAGTGACACTTTTCCCTAGATCAGGTTGATCAAAGCCCGGTCCAGCCTGGCACTGAACACTTCCAGGGAGGTGGCAGCCACATCTTCTCTGGGCAGACTGTTCCAGTGCCTCAGCACCTTTATGGTGAAGAATTTCTTCCTTATATCTAATCCAAATCTACCCTCTTTCAGTCTAAAGCCATCACCCTTTGTCCTATCACTACGTGTCCTTGAAAAAGTCCCCCTCTGTCTTTCTTGTAGGCCCCCTTTATGTATTAGTAGGCTGCTATAAGGTCTCCCTGGAGCCTTCTTTTCTCTAGGCTGAACAACTCCGACTCTTTCAGCCTGCATTCACAGGAGAGGTAACAAAGGCTACCCCATCCCTGCAACAAAACCAAGAAGAGTTGCGAACCTACGGCATAGGCTCTGACTGTTTCTTTATCCAATAACCTAGTGACTAGGGCATTCATCCAAAGTCTGCGACGGAATTCCTTTGCTTTTCTTCACAGATCTTAGCCCAGATATCCAGTGAGCATACTCTACTATCCTATAGAACGCTTTGAGAAAGGATGCTGTCAATGTCTCCTAGGGACTCTGCTCTACCTTCACTAAATATTTAATAGTCATTGTAACAAGGTCTGGAAGCTAAGCATAGATCTAGACAACTGAACTACAGACCTAAGCTTTTGCTTGATGTGTTAAAGAACACTTCAATAATTAATCTAGAGAAGAACAGTATCAACAGCAGAGACTAAGACTAACTGTGTCTTAAAATGCATGATGTTGGGAATGTGCTTTTACTGGGGCAGAAAAAATGATATTTTCTCTCTCTTCTTTACTGTGAGAGAAAAAAATCAGATTAAATCCATAAATATGGATTCTACATCTTACTTCATTTTTCTGACTGCTGCCGTACTGTAGAGTGTAAGAAATACTTCTACTATCCATTATAGTTTCTAAATTCACTCTTTCATTATCTTTACTTTTATTAAATACCTATTGGAACATTTCAGAAATGTAAAAATATATCTAAGTCATTGTATTTTAGTATCCACAAGTGTTTTCTATTACACACACTTAATTTTCAAAAGACAAACAAAATTAATTCAGGCATGACTGAACCTGAGTTTGTCCTTAGTTCAGTCCACAAATTAAACAATCAAATATTGGCATGATTCTGATCAGAATAATCTGTCACAAAATTGGGGCTGGAAGGAACCCAGTTTAAACAGTTTCCCTTTTTTTTAAATAAATGCTCAAAATAAAAATATTTTTTTGTTACTTGACTTTCTTCTATATATTTCCTATATATTTCCTTATATTTTCAGTTTAACCACAAATGCTACCAGTTTAGTTTATATCTCACTGCTTGTAAGCTGGTCAGATAAATTTTGCATGCTACTGGACTTGTTAAAACTAGTTTGTATTATAAGGCTGTCAACATATATTTATGTTCAAGTGAGTATTCTCTGTTTGTGTACATTATATTTATCACAGGGAGACAAATAAGCTTACTCTGTGTGTGATGGTAATTACTAGGTTGCCAGCATAGCAGCACTAAATTATATTTTACCAAGACAGGTCCAAAGAAACTGGAATCTTGCCATTCATAGTCCATGAAAAAGACCTATCTGTACTAAAAAGCCCAGAAACAACGCTTTCTCAGAATAATGACCTACAAATTTTACCATCATGCCAGTGTTTTTTTTTTCCCTGCTGTCACTGAACATCTTCTGATTTTGTAAACTGGACAATGGCATGTGCCCTGTGAAATCTTAGGCAGTGGGTGCTAGAATATCAGCACCATATGAATAGTGTGCCTACAGTGGCGGGCTGTAAGCTGCCTGGTGTCCATGGTATCTCTCACACTGTTTTTTCAACTACATGTTAAATCTGTTGCATTTATATTTAGCTTGAAAATCATCTAATATCTGTAATCAGTGAGTTTCCTAGAGGGACATCTAGCAATTCATTTTAACAACCTTTGGTGTAGCAGCAGTGTTGTTGGATGTCTTTTGATAGCCTACTGTATTGAGACATCAAGCAACTTAGCTACATGTTTTTGTAACAAGGTGACAGCAGTTTGCTTTTGTGTTTCAACGCCTCCAAATTTTTAATCGTGAGCCCCCTGCCGGTAAATGAGTTAAACTGATTACAGTGAGTACTTGAATAATAGTGAGAACTTCATAATTAGACAGTCATGCTATTGATCTTGTTATGAACTGTTTTCGTTAGAAATGTCTAGAAATTACCATTCCCCTGTCAGTACTCCACAAAAACAGAGACATGCTTAATTAATTCTAATCCAAGGACAAACTCAGTCATTTGTTTTAAAATCTGAAACAAACTTCAAATTGAGTCTTCAGCTTTGGGGTTTTTTTTTTATTTTAGTGATGTAGAACAAGAGCTGAGCATTAAAATAAACAAGAAATATCAAAAACAACTTTATGAAAATGGAGATTCTACATATCATTATTCAAGTAAATTAATCCACAGAGACAAGATACTTCTTTACATATGAATACAACAATTACACCCAAAGTCTTCTGTGGCTTTTATCTTGTATGGCAGCTACAGTAAAACAAAATAATTTAGAAAAAAAAAAGTTTTTAAAGTAAATATATGGACCCTTGGCTTTTGTTTCTTTTCTTCACAACTATAGAGCAGAACATAATGAATAAGCCTAATTTTAGCTTTTACCATAAGAAGGTCCTTTCTCTTTTATTTTCTTTTGCTTATGCAGAGTGAAGCCTGATATGAGAGATATTAATACTACAAATACCCAGCTCTAAGTACCGAGTTGCACAGGGAACAAATTCCTAATGTCCATAATCTTTGCAGAAACATGAATCTTTCTGCTTTAATTTTGAGACATCTAAAGGAGAGAAGGTAGAATAAGGTAGTAGTAAAAATCAATTATATGGACTTTCTAATTATAGATTTCAAGAGGACAATGTCTCAGTATAACAAGCAATTAATGACAGCTCATTTCTTAATGTATTATGTATTCTAAAGAATAACTCATCAAATGTTATGAACTGCAGATGACTTGCGAAGAGGCTCTTGAGGATCATCCTCATCCCATATAGACACCCAGAACACAGACACCAGTGGCTGAGCTATTTTTACGAGTTCTTTTTAGAGTCAGAGGATTTTAACACTTTGTAGGATAATATTAATCTAATTTTAATGTACACTTAAGAAATTCAGAAAAATTACCCATTTCTTTTTGTGAACTATAAAGGAAGTCAAAAGCATTTAGAGACATTAGCTGAGATAGTGACTTTTAGTGTTGCTATTCAGACTGAGGCAAATTTTGGTAGTTCACAGGGTGTGCGAGCGAGAACTGTCTAAGGCTGCAATGAGTCAGCAAAGAACAGCATACAATGGGTTTTAATGCCCTGGTCAAGAAAAAGGCAGGCCCAGCCGATAAGGTCCCAGTGGGCCAAATTAGATTGCCAGGGTAGCAGTTTCCAAGTAGTACACGTTTTGGCAGCCCCAGAAGTTTACAGCAGGGATGTGCTTGAGACCCTGAAGCTGTGGTAGGGCAAAGTCTAAGGCTACCTGCAGGATAAGTCCGGCTGCACACACCATGTGGCAGCTGTGCAACACTACCTGGACACCACCAGCCTAAGAGGACCCTCTGGCATGGCTAGCTGAGCACCCAAGATCCATATGTGTCTGACTTTGTGTGGCCTTCAGTGAGTGTTTACCCCTGAATTGGGCACATATTTTCCATGCATTTCAACTGGCTATTTTAAACAAAATTATGTGGAGACTAGCTTGTATTTGACCAGTTACTTCTTTGGGTAACACCAGCATCACCCTGGGGACTATGCATTGACTGCTAAGCACTCAAACTAACCCCATACTTCTTTAGAGATACTGTCAGTTTCCAAAGGGGCAGCTGGGGGAAGTGAGAGAGAATAGACAGAAATAAATGAATGGAGAATTTGGAACTGTATCCAAAGAGCTTTACATTCCTGAACATCTTCAAACTCAGTAAATGCAATGCAAATGGAGGACTTTTTGATTAACATACACTGTGGGAAACAGCTTTCTTGTAATACACCTTCCACTAAGCTGTTGTGGGAAAGAAGTAGTTACACCATCTGAAAGAATGCCTGTTGCTACAAAAATATTGGTAAACGGAACAGTGGTGGAGCATAAGCTTGAATGCTAAGAATCAGCTGTCTATATTGTTAAATTGCAAGAATGGTCCATGGACAGGTTTTGGTCTAGGCTAAGTAGTTCTACCACCCGTGTTCAAGTGGTGACCGGAGTGACCACTCCCAGCAGACAGTTTGTGTGCTCTAAGTTGTGTCCTCAGATCTAAGGAAATTTATTATTAATGATGGGCCATTCTATGCCTCTCTTCCCAGGCACAAGTAATTCACTACTATGGATAGAGCACAGGAGTCTGTGTGTTCTAAACATAAACTGTCACCCTTACTAGCTGTGACTGTCTGAGAGGTTACTGTCTCTGGTTATCACAGTTACTGTGCATCATTAGCTAGAATGATTACAATTACTCTGCTCCTTTTCCTTAACGAAGACTTGTGTAATATTCGCCACAGAAACCTGCTTGTAAACTATTTTGATTAAATATACTTTCTCTCTTCCCCAACATGCAGCAGGTTCCACAAGCAGTAAAAACAATAACATTTTAGAAACCTCAAACATCTTCGATAGTGGCAAAACTAAGCTAGATCTAGTGGCAATTAGTGAGACATTGCCTTAAGGCACTGTTCGGCATTTGAGTCAGCACATGAACTACTAATCTTTCAAGAAACTGCTGAAAAAGTACATTGAGTCAGTCCCACTCCTCCTCCAAACCCACCTCCTGCTCTGAGACTGGAGATATCACCACAGTCTTTCACTTTTTTTTTAGACATTAATAGCTATGTAAGAAAAAGTAGGCTACCGTCTTAATAGGGATGTCTCTGCCCACTCCTGGGTCTCCCTCTGTCTTGCAGGTGGCAGTAATCACTGGAGAATGTTTTGATTCCTCATTTGCACTATGTCAGGGCTAGTCACACATCAGACCAAAATGTTATCTGACAAACATTCTTTTTCTGTATTTACTGCTTCATCTTTCACCTTTTTTTAAAAAAATAGCTTTATAGTTATGGTTATTTTCCACCTCAATGGTGAAGGTATCCCCACAGTAAACCAATAACTGTTTCTGCCCAGAGTACAGCTGTTTGTGCATAAGATTTGGGAACTTAACAGTGTGATGTTTTAGGATTTCTTTTTTAGGAGAAAGGATATTTATAGTAAAAGGAAAAATCATCATAACTATAAATATTCAAATCTCATACTGCAAAAGCTTAATTACAGTAAATGTCACTCCTGTTGCTGATGCAGAAGTGAGAAAGCAAGAAAAAAACCATGTGCCTTTCACATAAAATCAGCAGTGGTAGCACGGTCCCTAGAACGAGTGAAATCTCTCATATATCTCCACCAAAGAGTAATAGAAATCTTTGGGACGTCATTTTCAAGTTCTGCCTGGGATGTCAACATAGCACAATGTTGAAAAGATATCCAAAGCCACTCTTTCAGAGCAAGAAATCCATGACAACCAATTGTTCCAGCTACTATAATTATGCCCCTTGTAACTCTGCCTGTCATTGCACAGAACTATGCATATGTTTTCTCTCTCACATACATAGAAATACTCACATTCAAGCACTTGCAACTCATTTGCAAATCATAATTTTAAGTAACCCAAAAGTCAACTTGAATCAACTCAATGACTAAAGCCTGAAACAAACAAAAAAAGAGGACAAACAACAGCTTCCAAAATAATAATTGACTGGATAAATAACGATCACTTTAAATTCCCAGCGTCCTCAGATATTGCCATTTCGTTCCTTTAGTAACATATACAGGTAGTGCTTTTCTATGTGTTATTCCCATTATGCTATTTTTGATTATCCTATGCAAGCTGGCAAGTGAAGGAGCCTTAGATCTCTTCAGTTCTTCATTCAGACTATCCGGAAATTTTCAAAGAAAGGATTCAAAAATCAGGTACTTTTCAAAGTCTGCAACACAAAGATAAAATACAGAGCTCACCAAAAATATTATTGTTTCTCTTAGCCTTCTGCAGACCTTCTTATCTCCAAATTAAAACTGCATGTGCCTTTAGTAATATTACTTTTATTGTGCACTGTGCCTGTGTCCCACAAGATGATCTTTAGCAGCTGAGACCCAATAAGGAAGCAGATCTGTTAGTCGATCTGGAAAACACACAGAAAAAAAAATAGAATTTAACAAAGCTTACTGTAACATGAGAAAAAATAGTTAACCTATTGATGACAGAAGAAGGAAGATTAGAAACCAAGTCATAATGAGTGTGCTTAAACACTAGAACCGGCTGCCCAGAGCAGCTATGGGACCTCCATCCTTGGGCACTTTCGAAACTCCACTAGACCCCACAAAACATGATCTAGCTCTAGTGATTGCCCTGCTTTGAGGAACAGGTTAGCATACATGACTTCCAAAAACCCATTCCAGCCTAAATTATCCTGTAATGAGCAAAACATTGTTTGATGGAAAGTCATTTTCATATTGCATCACCTTACCTTTATTTCCACATTTTGTTTTCTTAACAGTGGTCAGAAAAGTTCAATTTCAAATAAGCTGAAGTCTAGTCATTAACTAATCCTTACAAAAAGTAATTTGGAAGATATCAACAGAAATAATGTGTTCTCTTGAATATTTTGAAATCTGTCTATAAACAGAAATACTTTCTGTAAAAAAGAAATCCAAACCCGGCTGTATAAATAGAATATAAAATATAGCTTTGGTTGTCAATTTGTCTTGCAGGGTAAATTATGAACAACCTGTCAATACTAAATTATCTTTTCTGACAGCCAATGACAATTCCTTTAAGACACAGAATATATCTTTAAAGTTTATGACATTAGTTTTCCACAGTTTCTTCCTGTCACAAGAGCACCAAATACTACATCAGTTACAAAAACAGCATCCTGAGCCCTGGGAAACAACTGATGTGTCCAAGAATTTGACAGATTCATTAATATTAACACCTGTTGCCAACACATATTTTCCTCTTTAGAATGTATAAAATGTCTCATTTGAAATTTTTGCACAAAAAATGAATAGCAAAATAATGTAAATGAGTGTTGACTTGATGAAATAATCTATTTTTAAAACTTAAGTTTCTTACAATATCAAAGGTGCTAATTCATGATGCTTAGTTCTGTTCCTTCAATGACAATTTTTTATTTCAGTTTTCTTGGAAAAGCTTCAACCATTTTACCAGAGCAGTAAAAAATGGACTAGAATAAACGAAGCAAAATGAAAAATTATTTTCTCATTTTAATTTACATTCAAGATGTTGTCAGTATGAAACTGCATTTTTCATCCTATATTGCTCAGTTTAAATTTTGACATTATGTTAACATTCAGGCCACTGAGACTTTGCACCCAGCTGAAATTAAACTAGAAATTGTGGGTACCCGCTCATAAGAAGTTGTTGATGCTACAATCAGGGAACACCAACCAACAAAAATTGTTGATGGTAACTGGAAGAAAAGATACTTTCTTGCCAAAATCTTTACTAAAATAACACTGTGAAGAATAAAAGTGAGCTCAGGAGTAGATTGAAGATAGCTGTTTCAAGTACACCAGTCAGTAAGCATTTACAGCTTAATCCGAAATATCCCTGAGCAGTTCGTATCTCTCATGCGTTTCTCCAGAGAACAGAAATATTTTCTTATGGGATGGTGACAAAATCCAAAGTGCAAACTGAAAATGTTGGGCAAAAAAAATTAAATGTGCAAAAGAGTTTTTCCCTGGGGTGTTCTCTTCATGAGTATTCCCAAGGTATTTCAAGCTGTGGCCTAAGAACTGGTGGGCAAACTTTAGATCAGACAGGCTTTGTCACAAAGACCAACAGTATTTTCAACTTCTTCTAATTCTTCCTCAGTAATGCAGAAAAGATTTTATATCTCCCCACCATTTCCAGCAATTTCCCATAAAGAGGTTAAAAAAGACCTTGCAGACATGGAGTGTACCTGCTAGAATGCCTAATGATTTGGGAGGAAGAAAAGCATTATTCTTTCTCAGTGCTTCATTTTTTCCTGGGTTCCCCATTAACAGGTAATGTCTTGATCTGTGTTCACATTAGGGTGTTCATTCAGGTCTTGAACTTGAATTAAAGCTCAAACTATTGTTCACTCACACTGCCTACATTTTGACTTACAAAGATGAATCAAAGGTGTGGTTTTTTATTTAAAACTCAAAGTCAGAATTTCAGCTGTGGTATCAAAGGCTATTGGGAATCATTCTCTCAACATTCTGGCCTTCTGCATGATATTACACAGATGTAGAAAGGCAACCAGAACTGGAACCCTAAAAACACACATCTCATCCTCATGTTACGGGCATAAGAAAGTAAAATACAAAAGTCAAATCTGTATTTAAAAAGTTCCACTAACTCTCCCTGATGATGGGCTTCCATATTGCTGAACCTTGATCCAAAATCCCAGTGTTCCCCTCGAAAATCTGTCAATTCCAGTTGGTTTATCTTTCTCTAGATTTAGAACTACCAACAACTATGTTCTCCTCTTCTTTAGCAAAACAAAGGTGATATGATTTCGTAATCCTCTTTTCATGGACAGAGACAGACATTGTTCTTGGTGACAATGAACAGCTTCCATTCATTCATTGTTCTGGCACATAAATCAGGGCAAATATGCAGAAGAAAAGGACATATTCTTACTCTGCAAACTCCTCGCAGTTTCTCGCTTCCTGGAAATATCTTTGTGTTATGATTGACACTCAAGCAAAGGTACAATAAGCAGTAGGAAGAAACACTGAATTTATGTAAATTTTGCCAAAAAGCCTGCATGAAATAGGTAGGAAAGCTAAGAGGTGACTTTTTCTCTGATTTTCAGCTCATACGTCATGGTTAGTAGACTTCGCTAAGGCATGTCAGCTGTATACAAAATTATTGCTCTGAGTATAAAACTGCTCACAAGACAAGCTGAATGTAAAACAGGTGGTAAAATGTGGATGTTTGAAACTGGAAATTAGTTCAAGAAATAAATGTATTTTATATTAAGAAATGGACATAGAAAAGGCTAATGTAACATATTTCCTTCCTTGGTACTTAAGGCAAATATTACAATTTTCCTTAATTAATTTCAGGATCCTGGTCCTTCTGGTCCTTCTATATTCTGAATTTCTGAGATCATGTGATTTTGTGAAACATTCCGCATGAGTATACTTTAAATACATTTCAACTGACGAATAATATAGCTTCTCTTGATTTTTTCTGTTTGACCAAAATCTAGAATCTCATTCTATTTAAATGAAGTCTTTTCAGACAATGCTGTTCACATTGTTTCTGTAATGTTCTGCATCCTAAAAAATCTCCAGCAGATTAATGGACTGCTGTTACATATATTGTGACTTGAATTTTATTCTTTTTTAAAACTTGGGCTAAAATTATGAAAATTTTATTGATATTTACTGGGTATTTTCCGTTTTAACAAATCTCTCCTTTTTTTTTTTTGCCTCCCCTGTAGAATAATTCCTCCAAAAGAAGCCCATGATGGAGCCTTTTCACTGAATCCGTGGAGACAGATTCACTTGCTGGTCAGAGTAGTCCAGTAGGATACTGACACAGGGAGAAATTTAGTAGAATTTTGAAGGATGTTACCTTTGTTTCTCTGTTTGTGTTGTCCTCTTTGATCTCCATTCATTAATGTTACCACATTCTAATGTATCTTCTCCATGTACAACAGGACAAATTCTTCAATGTCACGGCCAAACCTGTCAGCTCACTAAACAACAATTCTTTGTTGATAAAGTGTAATTGAAATCTAGCCAGAGATAATTATTATGGTGGCTGAACCAGCTTAGGAACTAGACTAAGGAGAACCAGGTTATTTGAAAGAGACGGGAGGAAAAAAACAAACCCTCAGTACTTCAAATAAGAAAATACAGATGGAAGAGATCTTTGAGTTCAAAGAAAATGAAGTTATTTTTGTGAATTGGTCACAGAAAGATCACAAAAGAAGAAGCTCCACTTTTTATTCTGTTGTTATTCTAATAATAAAGTATTATTAATAATCACTAATAAACATGATCTTCAAAAAGCTACTTGTGTTTTACATTTTAACACAAAACATGGCTTATCGTTACAGAAAGCAGCAGTTCTGAAGTAGAAAGATAAACTTTGATAACATCTGAGTTAAAAAAAGTCTATAAATTTTGGCAAAATGATCTGCAGGAAAACTGCATAACAAAAATTATTATAATAATATAATTAATTTCCAAAGTAGTAGTAGGCAAGAGTAATAAACAGAGTTTTTCACATTGAAAGCAACCAATGATCAGTGGCAGCTTTGTGAAAGACAGATCAAGTCTCTGCTCTGTTGACAGTTTAATGGCTTTGAACTACCTGAATATTGAAACTGGTAGACACTTCCAGGTGAGTTGCTGTCCTGAGGTGAACAGGGTTCATTTCAAGGCTTGACACGTTTTACTTAATAGAATTTGTATTTTCTCACTTACCTGTAACGTGGCTCTTCTTTTATTGATATCTTTTCTCAAGATCTGTTCTCTCAGTCCACATGCACCCCCATCCTGCTGCTGTTGGATCACTACCACTTCTGATATATGTTGCTCTTTAATGAAGTTGGCCGTGTCTTTCGTGTTTTCTCTTAATGTGATGTTTTATTTTCTGCTAAAGCCTGCCTTCACAGAACCTCAATGAGAAGGTTAGAAATCTAGTTTTCTGTTGCATTTTCATATATTTTTATGATTTTAATTGTAAATCTCTCTTTATAAGAGGTTTCAAAGAAGTCTGAATTCCTGGTATTATTGTATTACTTGCTTTACTTAAAATAATTACAGATTTCAAACTGCTTAGCCTAGAAAGTAACCTGCATCTACTCTGTCTAATGAAACCATCCTCTAATGAAAAGGATTCAGTGCCTGCATATCCTCCATTTGCCAAATTGTCCAGAAGCATATATGTGATCCCAAGGCCTTCCAGGACCAAGTCACTTCAACAGATATGACTTCAGTCTGAAGACCTTCACAGATCTTATCTCTCTCTGTTGACTGTACCAGAAATTCAGATCCCAGTACAATAAGGTGGATTTAATCAGGTAACTAAAATACTGAGACCTCCCAGAACCAGAAGTGTATGTGATTTTTATAGCATCTTCATCATGTCTGCCAGCTGTTTGAAGATTTCTCTGCTTACTTAGACTATCCCAAGTAGTTCCAGATATCTATACTGAGGCAACTGACTTGGGCTCTGGATACTGTGATTTTGAGCTGAGTCTCACTCAAGATCCTACCCTAATATTTTTAAATTTCTGAAATAGAAAAGAGAGAAATTATGCCAAGATTATGTCTTCAAGGTTAAAACTCAAAAACTAAAGGTAACAGATGAAAATACATTAATTTATTGACTCTTTTTCTCTAGCTTGGATTTGATGCTTTAGCATTTGATCTATTCTTCTTGCTGAACTATGAAAGACATGATAAATCAAGCTAAGGAATCAATGAGAATTTTCCACCATAAAAATACAAGAAATTGAAAAGTGTCTTTTAAAATTAGTATAGAAATGAATATGCTTCTTAAAAGAGTAACAAGTATGTAGTTTTAGTAAATTCCTGGTAGTGTCAGATGCATTTGGAATTGGTAAAGATTTTGAAAGACCAAAACGGCAAAACTGACAAGGTAGGCAGATGAGCCTACCCTGGTACCAGGATATATAATCTTTATGTCATTAATACAAATCTGGAAATTATTAAAGGTCGTAGCCAAAGGAAAGGTTATTTGATGCCCACCTTCTAAGTGAAATGGAAATTGATTGGGTAAATTAGAATGTGGACTGATCATTGGAGAAGAGCATCACTCTTCCAACTCCAAAGAAGTCACACTGCATAAGGAATTGTATTCCATAACTGTTTTGTATTTTGAATCCATCAGTTAGCACAGGTAAAGACTTCCACGGGGGTTAAGAAGAAAGTTTTCCCTTGATAAAACAGTCTAGCAAAGTATTTGTTTATGTAGTACATTTAATGCAGCCACACAGCTGCATAACCCCTTACTCAGATCATAGCTGCATCTGATGAAGTATCTTGTCCTTGCGATAAAAGCGTCTTAGCAAGAAAACTACCAGAGTTCAGTGAGGGTTAAAAGGAAAAAGTGTTCTGATGAAATAAAAAGGCAAATCTTGTTCACATTTTTGGCTGGTTTTTATTTCTCAAATCAATGTATTTCTTCTTGTTTTACACATCTGAGAAAGCTGGCTGCAAGCATACTAGTTTTCATGGGCAAAAATGAAAGATACCCACTAAGAACAACACAACACAGGCAATTAGCATCTGAATCTTTAAAATGTCGACCCCTCTCTTGATGCATTTGCCTATAACTACCTCATTCAAATTCAACAGTTATTTCCTCATGTGAAAAAGCTTTATTAATGCAGACAGATCATAGTGTGGCATGCCTTCACTTTTTAACAGAATTGTTTCTGAGTACTTTATAGTCTGTATTGTGCTAAGAAGGCAGGGAAGAAAGTAAAAGACTTGTGAAGGAAAATGAGTAACATACACCTGTGGAGTAAAAGGACTGCCCATATATAAACCCAGTGTACAGAAAAATGTATTAGAGGATCCTCATAACAACAAAAAACAAAAAAATTGAACAGTAAGAGTTTAAATATTGGACCAACCTGAAGCCCTTACTACAAAACTGCTTAGGTCTATTGCTCTATTAATGTTCTCTTAAAGGCCATTCTGTTGCTGTTAACCAGGCTGGAGAGGTTTATGCATTTCTACGCTACAGGTACGCTACATCCAGCCAAAGTAGGTTCATTCTGTACCAGCATTCAGGGCACCATGCCCTCAAGCCCAAACACTCCCACCCAGATCAAAAAAAACCATCAACAAATCATTACTTTTCTACATTACAAATACAGCTTGAATTCACCAGGCAGCTCTACAAAAAGAGGCTTGTTTGAGCCCGATCATTACTTACTGCCATATTACAGAAATTACTGAGGCAGGGACTGTATCTCCAGGTAAACCACCAGAAGATGTTACCCATTATCTCTAACTGGCTGTTACTCATATCCTCTGACTGTACCTGACAACTGATATGAGGATTTATACCCATCTCTTTCACCCACTGTTTTCTTCAGTAAGGGCTCACTTTTTCCTTCCTTCACCATTTACCTGTCATTTGGCTACTTACCTATGTATATTCTCCCAAGGACAATTATATCCTGGTTTGTCTTGTTCAAGAAGTGGCCAACAACCACAGGCCATGGTGGAGAACAAAGGAGGGAGTACATTAGAGCTGAGATGTTTATGGAGATAAATATTTTCATAAACTCAGTGAACTGTGGGAAAGAAGGACTTTCTGAGAACGGTTGTCCTTCACTAGGGCACCAAATCACAATACAAGACGTCATCAGATGTTTTAGATTCCTGACAGGAATGAGAAGTGGTTGTTTTGTCAAAGACAAAAACAATTGCCTGCCTTGTTAAACAGTCTGTACAGTGTCTCACAGGCAGACTCCAAGAAACAATAGTCCCAAAACCTCAGTACCTTGTAATATCCAGATGGCAAAACAGTAGTAGGGGACTGGGTTTTCTGATCCCCTCCAAAATTTAACGTATAAAGAGGAAACCTGCTTAGACTCCCTTGTTCCTGTGAGTCTCGTGAAAGAATGGTGACATAAAACCTCTCAGCTGGTGATCCTTCACTGGTGTTCTCTGCCTTAATTGTGGTCAAATGCCAATAATATTTGCTTCTGAACACTGAATCCCAACAACAAAAGCTACATATTACCCTTCCAAACCAGTCTGCAACTTCAGACTGAGAATTTTCTGCACAAGCCGCTCAGCCAGTTGAATAGAATAGATAAAAAACAAGGGGTTATCTGTCTTACAAACAGGAAAATCCAAAGAATAAGCAACATATCCAGAATCTCTTAAAAGTTTTTTTACTTAATAGGATTTTTTTTCCTGGTTTTCTGCACCCACCTAGAATTATAACATCCAAAAGCAAAGAGATATTTTCAGTGGTAACGCTGCACAAGAAACAAGAGAAAGAGGTGCCCTGGTGCATGTTTTATGGGATTATTAAAATAAATTACTGCCAGATAGCAAATCCATCTTTGTTTAAGGCTTTCCCAAACATTCATTTTCCTTTCCTGACTTTTTTCCTGCTTCTTCTGAGAACTGGTGAGTAACCAGAAACAGAACTTTCTGGATTGTTATAAAATGACAAACGTACCACAGAGAACAAGCTAGCACTAGGAACAAGCTCTTGGGCTCTGTTTTCTGACAGTGACTGAACAGCAAGATCGTCATTATCATTAAGGGATCTGTTGCTGTGCCTACAGAAATCATTGAATGCATTGCTGAGCCATTGAACTGTAAAAGCAATGAAGTATCTGTTTCAGTGGAAAGACTACAGAAAAAAAAAACCAAAACAGATTTATTCTGGATATACTTGAAATATTTCATAGAATTTAAAATGTCTTTTATTTCTGTTTAAGTTTGACAAAACTAGAAATATATTTCAGAGCAAAAGAATCTAAATTAGTCATTTTACATGTTTTGATTTTCTTTTACTTTAATCTTCTAAGATGAAACATTTTTTTCTAAATCTGACCTGATTTCTTTTTTTTTTTCTTATTCCACTTCTCTTCTGGAGATCATGTATTCTTTTCTATTTCGTTATTTCACACAGTGATATTTAGTGAGGCAGTATATCTGCAGGTTAAGTCATTTATCTCTACAATAACTCTAATTACATGTGGACATCAGCTTCAGGCTGACACACCTAGGTGTATGTGCCTACATGTACGAAGGTCTAACCAAGTTATATACTTAGTTGACTAAAAGAGAAACACAGTTACTATACTTCCCCAGGCCCTCTGCTACCAAAGTAGGCACAGGTTATCCATAGGTCTTATGCGATATCTTGCAAGAAATTCATGTGAATTTCTCAGGTGCCATAAGACATTTCAAAGGACAGTAGATAACTCTGTGGGCCAGATGAATTGACCTTTAAGTGTCCTCTTCAGAATGAGTTGAGTTGTGGTCTAACGAACATGACTCCACTGTCTGACATATCTAGATCTCCACAGACAGTACCAGGAGCATTGACAATTAGCAGATGTGTACATCTACATTTAGACACACAAATGTAGGTGCCAGTCTAGAGATCAAGACTACTTTTACTGTCTGTTTGAAACTCCAGTCCAAGAAAGGACAGAAACAACCTTTGATTTCACTAGAAATTTTGATTTGGCATTTGTCATTACAAAAGGAAACTAAGACATTTGCATTTGCATTTTTCCTACAGAATAGTATTTTCAGCCTGAGTTTGGGAGTCAGTTAAAACATTTTATCCAAATAAAATTATTCTCTTTAAACCTCTAAAATTTTTCTGATTTTTGCATATTATTCTTGGTGGATAGAAATAATTTCTCCCAAAAACTGATCATTTGTAAATGAAAATAAAATATGTTTTGATAGAAGAACAGCGTGTCACAAATGGACAGTGAATAAATTGAAGCTGGAAATTAAAGCAGATGAAATTCCACATGATAAGATGAAATTCTGGAAAGACATTTCAAGATGATTTACTGTAGAGGGAATAACCTTCCCCATTTTTAACATCAGACATCGACCAGATAATGATTATAATTGTGTGTAAGCTTGAAAAAAAGCATAAAAGAAGATTTGTAGTGGGGGGGAGACAGAGCAGGTAGTGGTGCAGCATCTGCACAGTGACTCCCTGTCCCTTCCTCGGCTTTGAAGTGCAGCCTTCCCAAGGCATGCCAGGAGAAGCTTTCCACCATGAGGGGGCTTGTGGACCACTCGTAGGGGGTGGGAGTGTGATCCCCTTGTGGGGCTTACTCACTATAATGAGCATCTGTGGAGTTCTAAGTAGGTGAGCAGTTGTGGAGTTGGCATGGAGGTGTGTAGGGCTGGAGTAGCCTTACCTTCCCCAGGGAGAGCGAGCAGGGAACTTGCACTGCTGGTTGGCAGCAGGGAGGCAGGGGTCTGCGCGTCCATGTGCACGTGTGTAAACCACACAGCCTGTGGAGAGAGCAGTGGATGGGGAATAGCCCTTTTGGAGATTACCTATAGAGAGAGGGGTGTTTAGAATCTTGTAGCTGTAATTCTCTACTGCTGTGCTTTCTCTGTTGTATGGCTAGTACTAATCCTGAACATAAAGGTCACTGATTGCCAGTTAATTTTGTGTTACTGGTAAATCCGTAAACCACTTCAATCCCAATTTGGTTTAAACTATGTGAACTGAGCAGTTTTATCCTGTGATATAAGTCTGTAATAGCAAGAACTGGACTTGTTGAACTGCAAGTTACTTTCCAGAAAAAAAAGAAATTATTTATTTTCATGAAGAATCATAAAATCATAATTTTGCACAAATAGTAAATTACTGTGCTAGCTGAAGCTGTCAGTCAGGCTCTACAGTAACCTTTCTGCACTTTAAGGACAATGAATTTTTCTGGAAGTAATTCTCACTTTGGAAAAAATTCAGATTTGCCTCTGAAACAGGGTCCTAAGTATATTAAGAGAAAGAAATACAAGACCATCTGCTATTTGAACATGCAAATTGCACAAAAAAAAGAAATGACCAGAAGCTAATTGTCTTGCAAATTAGTGAAAGAAGTTTATTCATGAAACAGGAAGGAAAGTGGCACTTCTTTTCTGAATATAAGTAGAATATACAGGTAGAATACAAGTAGAACCTAGACTACAGATTTTCCAGTACCGTAGCAAGAAATTTTTTCCTGCTATTACAGTTTTCTATATTTAAAGTTAAAAACAGCTATGCAATGGGTTATTCACTTATTACACAGTAGCTTGTTAACTTTCTGCAGTAGTACACCTGGCTACACTGTTTATTTAAAAATGTGCTAGTTAAAAGCAGTTTTATACAGTTAAGTCTTTCCTACTTTCGTATGCAAAGGAATGAACACAGCTGTGATTGATTATTATCTTCACTAAATTTACATGATCTTGCTGTTATGGGATCACTGTTGTGATATACTGAAATCCATTCTTCTGCATTACTGAGATTTGTGGGCTTGAACTTAGGAGATGAAGGCATTTGTTCAGTCCAGAAGATCTCCATCATAGATTTTAACCCCGGCAATACACTTCAATCAAGCCTGTGTTCACTATGTTCCTGTTAGAAATAAATGACATTTCATAGATTTTCAAACCTTTGAAGTTCACTTTTCAAGATCAGATTTTGTATAACATCAGGTACAACACGCTTTTATTTTATCTTTTAATTAAAAGCTTAGAGAAGCTTTCATTGTTGCTTCCTACAAGCTACAGTCTCTCCAGAATATTTTCTTGGGAAACACAAGCATGAAATCATTGACACATTTGGAAACAGGACCCTCATATTACTTCTTCTAAACATTACATGGATTCAATTTCCTTTATTGCAGGATTATTCCAACTGTATTCCTCAGTTCCTGAATAGCAGATGTTCTATAATATAAGTATCTGTTCTAGATGTGATTTTCCTTTAGCTTCCACCTCCTGCCTCATTATATTTGGTAGCATGTTACATCTAGTTTGATGTAGAACAAATGGTCAAATAGAACTCTGCCTCGGTTGAGAATCTGAAAGAAAAAAAATCTGTTTGTGTCAGAAAAAATTACATTCCAAAGTGTTCCTTTAAAACCCCGTAGTTTTGAAGATATTTGAAAAACATACGGGTACAACTCCAGTGTTAGTTTTTTGACTACTTTTTAGTATGAATGATTTCTGTTGTTTAACCCAGCTTTGTCACTCTAGTTCGAAGTGCTTTCTACTCACTTTTCTGTTGACATTTGGTCAATTCAAAGTATTGCCTTGCTTCTGTCTATATATCTGTAACAATCAGAATAATGGCAAAGAATCTTCTAAAAAATATGATTCTTTAACATAGTGGGTTGTATTAAAAAATAAAAGATTAAAGTGTCAATCTGTATCATAATGTTATACGGTTACCAGATAACTCAAGTCTGCTTCATGGTAAATATGATTTTCTTTAGTTTGCTTGTTTTCCTTTTAGTTGTGATTTCCCCCCCCCCCCCCCCCCTTCTTTTTTTCCTGGGGAACCAAATGAAGTACATGTTTATTTCACTGTATCAGATACAGGAAAATTTTATTATGTTTTCCCCACACTGCAACTCCAAATAAGTAAACTACAGTCATGTTGACTTCCCACAGTTGGAAATTCCCAGAGTCTGGCCAAGATACATAACAAATGACAGAAAATTACAGATTTCTCCTACTACTAATCATGTGTTTTATTTTTTTATTGTACAAACAGGCCAGTTCTCAAATTCTTAAATATAGATCATGAAATATCTTCAGTGAAGAGTCCCAGATTGTGCAACAGATTTATCAAGATACTTAAATTCAGCCTTGATCAGTTTCAGAACTAGGACAGACCAATCTTTTCTTTGATCTTCCAGTTTCATTCGATTTTAAAAGAAAGAAAAGGAAAACAAATATACAAGAAAAGATGGAAGAGAAAGAAAAGAAGTCAGTTCAGACCGCGTACTACTTTCAGTTGTTCTGATAGTTGTAATAATAGAAACATCTGAGAATCATACTATTCCTACAGACCGTTATTCCTCAGACTTGTCTACACCAGTGTAATATCTGATGGATACCACCACAATGGTACCCACCAGAATCTTTGCTATGGTCTAGGAGATCACGAGGATGAATGTAGCTTGGAAACTTCCAAGTGATATAAAGATTGCAATGAGGATTACATTTTTGCCAAGACTACCTTAAAATACCATAATGAAGCAGTGAAAATAAGGTTTACGCTACTTAGCAGGAAACTCGTTTTCCAATAGCTGGTCTCTCACTTTCTCTTTCTCTTCAGATGCCCAGGGATTGTTCTATTTACAAGTACATTTAGTCTCCTGTATACTGCATTTACTAGTCCCAGGAGTAGAAATAAAGGACAGAATATTGTTGTTTTGGGAAAAAGCAAGATCTCCCTCTGAAAACACTAGTGTAGCCCTCAGTGCTCTTTCTTTCCTCCTATATCAGAAATTAGTTGTCTTTTATTTTAAGATTGTGATATATCTTCCAGAGCCTGCAACTTTCTCATGGTCCAGAAATGCCAGGATGTTTTCATATGTATAAAGTCCCAACACAAATAACTGTAAGATTCTTTGTTTCAGACTATCTCTCTTGTTTCTGTGACCTCTGAGATTTTTACTCCCCCCCACCCCCCACCCCCGACACACATTCATTGTCTCCTCCTTGTTCATACGCTTACACTTAGAGTCCCAAGGACATTCAAGAGTGCATCTGCACTGCTTTGATCAATAGCTGAAGGCAGCGAGCCTCCAGCAATGCTCAATGATATTTGCTTCGCTTCTCATACTGCCCCCAAATGCTGACAGATTCTCCTGGCCCAGCTTAAGAGGTATGAGGATCTGTGGTGAAATACTTTCCATCGTGGTGCTGTGAATGTGTGTACGCTTTTTTATTTATATCCTTTTGAATACTGTGAGAGTATACGTCACATTCACCACTGACTCCAAAAGCATTGAATGAGGCAATCTCTCACTGTTTCTATTTGTTAGCCTAGTTCCCAAAGAAGCTAAAGCTTATTCAGCTCAGTCACTGAGTATGTATGTATATGAGAAAGAGAAAGTGTTTCTCTAGTAACTTCTGAACATGTTGTTTGATTTGAGCCAGATGTGACAGAAGAGGTGAAATATAAAGACAATTTGTCCTGGGTTTGGCCAGGACAGGGTTAATTTTCACCGGAATCCAGGATGGGGCACAGCCGGCCAGGGGGACTGACCCCACCTGGCCAAACAGAGCAGGGTATTCCATACCATGTGCCGTCATGCTGGGTTCGGGTGGGAGTGACCTGGGGGGCGGGAACTCACTCACGGCTCGGGAGCGTGGGTACCGGTCCGGTCCGGGAGAGCAGCTCTCTGGCTTGTACAGTTTGTGTTGTGTTTTCTCTTATCTGTATCGTTGTTGTTACTGTTCCCTTTGTTTGCTTTTCTGTTAAACTGCCCTTATCCCAACCCACCAGTTTTTGCCTGTTTCTTTCCATTCTCCTCCGCACCCTGGCGGGGGGAGGGGCAGCCGCGTGGCGCTTTTGTTGCTGGCTGTAGCCAAATCATAACATTAAATTTGCGCCCAAGCGTGCATCAGGGATAACAGCAGGGCTGAGCAGCATGTGTTAAAACAGCTTTATTAGATTTTGTTAAATTTTGCTATACGCATTTGCTGTGTTAGTTAAGCAGTCGCCGGTAAAAAATGTTTCTGACTTTGCTCAAGTGGCTCTGCTATGTAAATCTGTATTTGCACTATGTGCTCATTGCCATGCTGTTCATCATCACCGGGAAAAGGATCAGGATGATGATTTTGCTCTACTGTACGATATCGACTTATGACATGATAACGTCACTGTGCATGAAATTAGGCTTGTATTTGCATGTGGCACTGCAGTCATTTCCGTACCTCGGATCCTATGTCTTAGAATTTGTTAATAATCGAACCCAATCTGTGGGGAAAACCGGAGGGAATACCTTCCCCAATCTTTCGCCCCCCACTCTCTCCTTCAGGCTGGTCCTAAAGGCTTTTGAGAATTTCGAGTACCCGTGGGATGCTCAGGTCAGCACTCTCCTATAGTTCTGCCTCCTGAATGGGTTTTGGGTCTTGTTTAGGGTTAAACAAGTAGTTAAGAACATCATGCAGAGACCTGCCCCGGGGCTGGATAGCTGTGAGTGGCTGGGTGTGTGGGACAGCATGGGCAGGTGTCTAGGGCAGTGGGCACCCCCGGTGTGTTTTAAACTCACCCCTGAACAAGTACAGAATCCGGACAATCTAGCAAAATATCTGCAAAAAGTGTGCTGCCACCCTGGGAACTCCAGAGAGACACAAATCACCTCAATGTTCTGGGGTCTGGCCCACACCTACCGAGCCCTGTTCAACCTGATTCAGTGCTCTAAAGGGGAAGAGGGGGGTAAAGAAGCGGCAGGCACTGCAACTGGCACTGCCCCACCAGCAGGCCCTGCAGCCTCTCCAGCCCAGCAGGTAGTCACAGCCCCCTCCTACCGGCACCACGGCTGCCGCTGCCACTGTTGTTGTCCTGGTTTGCCTGGCGGGCATGGCAGTTGCTGCAGCTCCAGCTCCAGCCCCAGCTCCAGCAGCAGACATCGCGGCTGAGCCCAATGACCAACCTGTGCCGGTAGCAGTCGCCCCTGTAAAACTACAGACGCAAAGAGAGCAAATCACTCTGGGAGGGATGACAATGAGCCAGGGTCATCGTGGGAGATAGAGACGGAGATCATCACCTGGTCCCTGTCCCTGAGAGAGCTGCGAGACATGCGGAAAGATTTCAGCCGCCACCCAGGCGAGCACATTGTCATCTGGCTGCTGTGGTGCTGGGATAACGGGGCCAGCACCTTGGAGTTAGAGGGCAAAGAAGCCAAGCAGCTGAGATCCCTGGCCAGGGATGGGGGCAATGACAAGGCCATTGGGAAAAAGGAACAAGTCCTCAGCCTCTGGAGGAGACTTCTCTCAGGCGTGAGGGAGAGGTACCCCTTCAGTGATGATTTTGTATGTTATCCTGGCAAGTGGACCAATATGGAGAGGGGTATTCAGTACTTGAGGGAATTAGCTGTGCAGGAGCTGGTTTATAATGACCCAGACGATGAGCAGTTACCCACAGACCCAGATGAAGTCCAGTGCTCACAATCCATGTGGAGGAAGTTTGTGCATAGCGCACCCTCCTCATATGCCAACTCACTGGCAGTTGTAAACTGGAAAGGTAAGGAGGCACCAACAGGGGATGAGGTGGCTGTCAGACTCCGGAAATATGAGGAAAGCCTCTCTTCCTCCCTCGTCTCAGCTGTAAATAAATTTTCCCGGGAGTTCCAGCAATTCAAAGAGGATACGTCCTACTCCCCACCTGTGTGGGCCCTCATCTCAGCTATTAGGGGCAGGCGTTCCTCTGCTCAGGAGAGAGAATACAGAGGTTACACACCCCGGGGCACCCTGTGGTTTTACCTGCGTGACCATGGAGAGGACATGAGGAAGTGGGATGGAAAACCCACCTCAAGTCTAGAGGCACGAGTGCGTGAGTTGCGAGGTAAAACAATCACCAAAGGGGATTCTGTTAGGAAAAATGCCACTCCAGTTTCCAACAGTCAGCTCTCCAGACCAGATAGACAGTTTGACCTTGATTCCGATCCTCTGGAGGGGACCTCCAGGTCATTTTTACAGCAGGTGAGCAGCAAATTCTCTGACCAGGATTAGAGGGGCCCTGCCTCCAGCCAGGTGCAGGAAAGGGACAACCGCATTTACTGGACGGTGTGGATTCGGTGGCCTGGCACGTCAGATCCACAAGAGTATAAAGCTCTAGTGGACATTGGTGCACAATGTACGTTAATGCCATCAGATTTCAAAGGGTCAGAGTCCATTTGCATTTCGGGAGTGACAGGGGGGTCCCAAGAGCTGAGTGTACTGGAGGCTGAAGTGAGCCTCACTGGGCAGGAGTGGCAGAAGCACCCCATTGTAACTGGCCCCGAGGCTCCGTGCATCCTTGATATACACTCTCTTAGGAGAGGGTATTTCAAGGACCCAAGGGGGTATCGGTGGGCTTTTGGCATAGCTGCTTTGGAGATGGAAGAAATTCAACAGCTGTCCATTTTGCCTGGTCTCTCGGAGGATCCTTCCGTTGTGGGGTTGCTAAGGATTGAAGAACAACAGGTGCCAATCGCAACCACAACGATGCACCGGTGACAGTATCATACCAACCAAGACTCCCTTATCCCCATTCATCAGCTGATCCGCCAGCTGGAGAGTCAAGGAAAGATCAGCAAAACTCGCTCACCCTTTAATAGTCCCGTATGGCCAGTGAGAAAATCTACTGGAGAGTGGAGACTGACAGTAGACTACCGTGGCCTGAATGAAGTCACACCACTGCTGAGTGTTGCCGTGCCAGACATGCTAGAACTTCAATATCAGCTGGAGTCAAAGGCAGCCAAGTGGTACACTACAATTGACATCGCTAATGCATTCTTCTCCATCCCTTTGGCAGCAGAGTGCAGGCCACAGTTTGCTTTCACCTGGAGGGGCATCCAGTACACCTGGAATCGACTGCCCCAGGGGTGGAAACACAGTCCCACCATTTGCCATGGACTAATCCAGACTGCACTGGAAAACGGTGAAGCTCCAGAACATCTGCAGTACATCGACGACATCATTATATGGGGCGACACAGCGGAGGAAGTTTTTGAGAAAGGGGAGAAAATAGTTCAGATCCTTCTGAAAGCTGGTTTTGCCATTAAGCGAAGTAAAGTCAAGGGACCTGCGCAAGAGATCCAGTTTTTGGGAATAAAATGGCAGGATGGGCGCCGTCAAATCCCAATGGATGTCATCAACAAAATAGCAGCTATGTCTCCACCAACCAGCAAAAAGGAAGCACAGGCCTTCCTGGGTGTTGTGGGTTTTTGGAGGATGCACATCCCAAATTACAGCCAAATTGTGAGTCCTCTGTACCACGTGACCCGGAAGAAGAATGATTTTGAATGGGGCCCTGAGCAATGACAGGCATTTGAACAAATTAAATGGGAGATAGTTCATGCCGTAGCCCTTGGTCCAGTCCGGTCAGGGCAAGATGTTAAAAATGTGCTCTACACCGCAGCCGGGGAGAATGGCCCAACCTGGAGTCTCTGGCAGAAAGCACCAGGGGAGACTCGAGGTCGACCCCTGGGGTTTTGGAGCCGGCGATACAAAGGATCCGAGGCCCGCTATACTCCCACCTAAAAAGAGATTCTGGCAGCACATGAAGGCGTTCGAGGTGCTTCAGAAGTGGTCGGCACTGAAGCACAGCTCCTCCTAGCACCACGATTGTCGGTCCTGGGCTGGATGTTCAAAGAGAGGGTCCCCTCTACGCATCATGCCACCGATGCTACGTGGAGTAAGTGGGTCGCGCTGATCACCCAGCGTGCCCGAATGGGAAACCCCAGTCGCCCAGGAATTCTGGAGGTAATCATGGACTGGCCAGAAGGCAAAGATTTTGGAGCATCGCCAGAGGAGGAGGTGACACGTGCTGAAGAGGCCCCACTGTATAACCAGCTGCCAGAAGATAAGAAACAGTATGCCCTGTTCACAGATGGGTCCTGTCGCATTGTGGGGAAGCAGCGGAGGTGGAAGGCTGCTGTATGGAGCCCTACATGACAAGTTGCGGAAACTGCCGAGGGAGAAGTTGAGTCAAGCCAGTTTGCAGACGTGAAAGCCATCCAGCTGGCTTTCGACACTGCCACTCGAGACCAGTGGCCAGTGCTCTATCTTTACACCGACTCCTGGATGGTGGCCAATGCCTTGTGAGGGTGGCTGCAGCAATGGAAGAAGAACAACTGGCAGCGCAGAGGCAAACCTATCTGGGCTGCCCCATTGTGGCAAGATATTGCTGCCCGGCTAGAGCAGTTGGTTGTAATAGTCCGTCACGTGGACGCTCACGTCCCTAGGGGTCGGGCCACTGAGGAACATCAAAACAACCACTAGGTGGATAAGGCTGCTAAGATTGAAGTGGCCCAGGTGTATCTTGACTGGCAACATAAGGGTGAACTCTTTATAGCTCGGTGGGCCCATGACACCTCGGGCCATCAAGGAAGAGACGCGACATACCAATGGGCTCATGACTGAGGGGTGGACTTGACCATGGACACCATTGCACAGGTTATCCATGAATGTGAAACATGCGTTGCAATCAAGCAAGCCAAGCGGGTAAAGCCTCAGTGGTCTGGAGGACAATGGCTAAAATATAAATATGGGGAGGCTTGGCAGATTGACTACATCACACTGCCACAAACCCGCCAAGGCAAGCGCTATGTGCTCACAATGGTGGAGGCCACCACCAGATGGCTGGAAACCCACCCTGTGCCCCATGCCACCTCCCGGAATACCATCCTGGGCCTGGAAAAACAAGTCCTGTGGTGACATGGCACTCCTGAAAGAATTGAGTCGGACAACGGGACTCACTTTCGTAACAGCCTCATAGACACCTGGGCCAAAGAACACGGTATTGAGTGGGTGTATCACATCCCCTACCATGCACCAGCCTCTGGAAAGATCGAACGGTACAATGGGCTGCTAAAAACCACTCTGAGGGCAATGGGGGGTGGGACTTTCAAAAATTGGGATACTCATTTAGCAAAGGCACCTGGTTGGTTAACATCAGAGGATCCACCAACCGGGCTGGTCCTGCCCAGTCAAAACCTCAGTGCCCCATAGAAGGGCATAAAGTCCCTGTAGTGCACATGCAGAACATGTTAGGGAAGACAGTTTGGGTTAGTCCTGCCTCGGGCAAAGGCAAGCCCGTCCACGGGATTGCGTTTGCTCAAGGACCTGTGTGTTCTTGGTGGGTAATGTGGAAGGATGGGGAAGTCCGATGTGTGCCTCATGTGGATTTGATTTTGGGTGAGAATAGTCCATAAATAAATTGTATAAAGTTAATTGTTAAATAACCCTGTCACTGTCTGTTATCACTGTTATAATTGTTATATGTTATACCAGTAGTAGCATAGTAAGAATCGTCCAGATTAAAGAAGGATGGACTTTTTGATGAAAACCTAGCAGACCACAGCGATGATGGGACTGGACCTGGTTTTCAACAACTGGCACCCAGTAACCTCATCGAGATCAACATCTCCTGCAGACTGTGGGCATGGGCCGCACCAGATACATCAGCCGTGAGCTCCAGATGCAGCAAGTGACCGCCCACCACCACACATCACCTCTCCTGCCATGGAAGACCATTACGACAGATGGAGCCCGAAGTCATGGATTAAATTAACTCAACAGACACTTTAGAGTGATGATCCATAGACTAAGGGAATGATATCTGGAGACAGGAGAAGTGGTGGTGATCAACTGGACAAATGGCGACCTGGGCATGACGTAGATGGTATGGAATAAGAGGTGGATAATGTCCTGAGTTTGGCCAGGACAGGGTTAAATTTTCACCGGAATCCAGGATGGGGCACAGCCGGCCAGGGGGACTGACCCCACCTGGCCAAACAGAGCAGGGTATTCCATACCATGTGCCGTCATGCTGGGTTCGGGTGGGGGGGAGAGGGCGGCGGGAACTCACTCACGGCTCGGGAGCTTGGGCACTGGTCCGGTCCGGGAGAGCAGCTCTCTGGGTTGTGCGGTTTGTGTTGTGTTTTCTCCTTATCTGTATCGTTGTTGTTACTGTTCCCTTTGTTTGTTGTTCTGTTAAACTGCCCTTATCCCGACCCACCAGTTTTGCCTGTTTCTTTCCATTCTCCTCCGCACCCCGGCGGGGGGAGGGGCGGCCGCGTGGCACTTTTGTTGCCAGCTGCAGCCAAACCATAACACAATTTAAAGTATGCAAAGTCTTCGTGAAAAATAAGCAGCTGATATTGGAAAGACCTTATGACTCTCAGTAGTTGTCACAAGGTGATTTCTACAGAGAAAGACTAAAATTAGACAGCAGAGGTTCTGTGACAAAGGCCTTATTGGTGTTCTGATCACAGGTGTAGCTTCCACTGAAGCACACAATTAATTGGGAGATAAAAATCCATAACAAACAAGACTTGATTAGATCAATGCTCACAGAACTAGTAGTTTGCACCGCAAAAGCATTCAAAACTTCAGCCATGGGTCAGATTCCCATTTTCCTAATCAGTGTACAAATACAGAGCAGAAAGTCCATTCCCAAGGAGGTTTTCTGCATACACATCTCCTCATTAAGACTGACCCTTCAAACCACTTAGCCTTTTTCACCCACAGCAAGGGCAGATGTTTCAGTAAATCTGCACAAAACTGTCAAGTTTAACAAGCTTCTTACTAAACCATAAACAGCTCTAATCTTATAAAACTTTGAGATAGTTAAGCTCATAGGTTAAACTTTGTCTTCCTTTCAGGCTGCGCACAAAGCTTTAACAGGTTTCATGATTTCTAAGCTTAAAGCCAAGAAGATGATTATACCAGCTAGTCTGACCTCCTTCATAGCAGGGACTTTGTTTCATTATACTGTTCATTTAGTGAATGGATAACAAGTGCTGTACCAAAGAATGACCTCCAAAAGGTTACACAGTCCTGTGGTGTGCTCACCTCTACTAAGAGCCAAATGCCCACCCAGCTGCTCACTCGTGCCTCCTCTTCAGGGGGACAAAATAAGAATGGAAAGCTCAAGAGATGAGATAAAAACAGCAAGATTTCTCACCAGTTACTGCTACAGGCAAAGCAGACTTGACTTGGGGACAATGGATTAAAAATATTGCCACCAGCTTTTCTGTAGTTGCTCCTTGAGAGGTTATTTTCAGCTACACATCTACAGCAGAAATCTTTGTCAGAATGGTTACTTTCAGAGTATGTTCCTCCATTGTATAAGACACTTTCCCCAAAAGCAATGATTAAAGAAATTTCAGACTGCAAACACCTTTTGTCCTTTCCTTTGCATATATACGATTCCCTCTTTGAAGTGAAGGCAATATGATATATTGACAAAAGTTTTCTTATAGTCTTACTTACTTTCTTATTGTCTGTCTTACTTTCTTATTTTCTGATTTCTGACTGTTACATTACCATAAGGTACTGAGTCTTGTCCAAGACTAGCCAGCTAATCTGTTTTAAAGCAGACCTGTTTATTCTGGAAAAATGTTTAGTCCTAGCTGAACAGGATTTAACGTCAGTTGTGGAATCATGGCTACATGGTAAAACCTGGATACCTTTCCCACACAGAGCCCTCTGTTTAGGAAGTATTAACAAGATTGTTCCTCTTCATTCCCCATCTACAGCACCTGACTTGAGCTTGAAGAAGGCCTTTAAGTTGGACAGGGCTTTTCGCCCTCCTCCTAGAAGAGTAAATTCGGGATGTTAAGCACCAGCAGCTCTTACCATCACCGGTGCAATAAATTCGTGTTTTCAATTATTAACTGCCCCTTACTCACACACCCTCAAAGACTGGGAAGAAATGAAAGGAAGAACAAGAAAATACTTTTTTCTAAGATGCTGTCAGGCCAGCTGTGTTTACTGATCCCTACCGTATTACAGTGCTCATTTCTGCCTTTGTGTGACTCATATATAGCATTGCATTTACCCTTGCAAGATTTCGATGAGAAAGGAAAATGTTGCTGCTCCTTTTATACAAATGAAGACCTGATAGAGAGAGAAAGTAAGTGACTTGAACCCCTGTCTCAGGAGTTCTTGTTATGGTGTTGGATGCAATCATCCATCACATTTTTCACCTGCTGACAAGTAGAAAATAACAACTCCCTCTACTCTGCTTCCCGACCAGAATTACTCATCCTTCACAAAAAATCACAGCAGGCTCAACCACACAAACCCCTACTGACATGGAGAGCAGGTAGCTGGTTTTCCTTTGTTATCAATTTCTCTGCACTCAAAAACAGAAACAACATTAAAGACAGTATTTCTAAAGCGGGTGAGAACAGAGTAAGAGTAACAGAAACAAAAGTGTTAATCATTGTCTACATACTTAGGGTAACTAGCAGTTAATATGCATAATATTGTTTCCATATACCCAAGGCCAAATTTGTATTATATTTCAAGATCAGCATAAATGTAAGCCTCATTTATATTTGCCTTCGTGGTGCTATGTAAAGAGAAAATTCTTCATGTTTTTTGCCAAGGAATGCTTGATAGATGAACAGATGGAGAAAATACTCTACTGTGTCTCCACTCAGATGTATGCCATTATCAGAATGGCACTGCATAATGGAATAAACAGATTAATATGTTTTTGTTGTTGTTGTCTTATAAATGGTAAATTTTCTGACCAGCTGTGTTGTAAAACTGAACATGTTTCTCTTTGTGTCACACATCTCAGAGGCATTGTTCTTAATTTTTAAACCCTCACGGAAAGGTATACAGACTTAAAATTGTTGGAGACAGTAACCATATACAATGCACACTGGGCAATGATACACGGACATTGCAAAGGTCAAAGCAGTTTGGTCACCCTGAGATGTTTTATGAATATCTGCCAGGCAATTATTCAGCTATGTTCAGGCTTTCCGATAAGAACCTGGCATTGAATGATTTAATTAACATAATTATGGATATGAATTTTAAAAATATCACTGTAATCAAGAAGAAGGTGTGCAGCCTGTACATTTGGCATTCATGTAGTCTTGAAAAGTGTTGATTAAACAACACGAATTTATATCTGAATTTATAAAGGAAGGAGGTTAAACTTCAGGTTACCCGACAAAGATATCACTTGGATCTGAGTGTTGAGCTATTCTATGATAATAATGAACATTTTTAATAAACATAATTTCAACACATATGTGCTGAGGAAAAACAAGTAAGTGGTTAAATCACTAGATTAGGTCATGCATGCTTCAGCTTCCACCCAGTGTTCTCAAATAACCTTAGGCAAATCACTTACAGCTAGACACACAAATCATTTTAGTTTCCCATGTGTCCTGGGTACCCACCCAGCTGTGAGAAAATCAGAGCACTAAAACTCCAGTCCTTCTAGTGAGCACTCCTCCAAGGTGGGACAGATCCCACTCCAACAGAAGGAAGCATATGCAAAGGAAACACTTCTGACTTCCCTCACTTCTTTCTTTTCTGGTGCTTTCACTTGCTCACTGCCATCTGTAAATTTTTATTCTGGCAACCATATGAAGAATTTAACAACTACTGAGTTAAGAGGATGAGACACAAACAAACCTGAAAGTACATGATTTGTGAGGAAAGGGAGGATGACACAGACAGAAACAAGGGCTCAAGTAAGAAGGCAAAGTATTCCAAGAAAAAAAAACATGTTTCATGAAATTATCCCAAAGACCTAACTGAGAAATTAATTCAAGATTAATTGGCTGTCAATGTAAACTCATTATAGTCGGTATAGATCTGAAGTATAACATAATATTCTACAAATAGATGTATATTGTCTTTTGTGTTCACCTAGGATACTCCACTTGGACCTCAGATGGTATTGCTGGATGACAGGTCTCCTGTTTAACCTACAACATTTGTCACGTGCTCAAGCAGTTTCTTCACATGTCAGTGTAGTGACTGCAGCTGAGAGAGCAGCCAGACTGACATGTCACAAAGGATGCATGGGCAGTTGTGCAGGCTGTTACCAGTAAGTCAACACAGAGACCCAAGGTGAAAGAAGTGAAAGAAGATGTTACTTCACAGAGTTTGGAAATAACAACTCTGTAAACACACCATACAGGAGTATGGACATAGAGTACAATGGAATACTCCATAGTGGAAATGTGCTGAATTTTGTAGGAAAAGAAACAAACTACCCAACTGAAAGCAAGTGAAATAGTTGTCCTTTTCAAAATGAACAAAAGTATATGATCCAAAGCAATGACAGAGAAGATATTAGAGAAACTTTCAGATAGAAGTAAATGCACTGAACCCCCACCTTTCACTGTTTTTGTCTACCCTAAAGAGTAAGTGAATTATAAGAAAGTTTTAGAAAAAAATGCAGTTTCTAATATCACTTCGGAAATAGTACACATAATACTCTGTGAGTACTGTCAAGTCATTAGGGGAAAAAACAACTGAATGTTGAATTTGAGAATATTTCTCAAGCGTCAGAGAACTCTCAGATGAGTACAGACAAAGATGATGGAGCCTATAATCAAGTTCAAGAGCTAGGTAAGTGTATTCATTGCTGTAGGAATCACAGAACAAATAGAAGATTTGCATTACATATGCTTTCTATTCACCATGGAGGAGAGAAAAAAGAACACACCACCATACCTAAAGAGAGAGAAGTTTTACGTAACATACAGAACTAAAATTATTAAGTAAAAAATCTTATGGTTTTACAACCTGAAATAATTAACATCCTGATAGAAGTTTGAGATGGTATTCATCACTTAATTTTGATGTCTGCATCTGAACTAGTAGCCAGCTGGAGTCCTTTACGCTCAGTGGAGCACAGTAAAGTAATTCATCTCATCTTAAGGTAGATATTTCAAGCAAGTCAAACGAGTCATTCCCAGAAAGTACCCTTTTTTCTTGACTGACCATAAAAAAGCCTACACAACTGCCTTTGGGATTAGAGCAGTATCTCTACCTTGCAATTTAGAGACATGTGGCTGAAATTTAACATCACAAGGAATATTCTAACACAGACCAGGTATTGTAGAAGTGAGTTAGTGTTAGCAAACTGACTGATAAGAAGACACAAATACTCCTTCTATCTCTTACAGTGGCAATTTCCTCTAAGATTTATTGATCAAACTGGTTTTACATTAAAGCTTCATAGAAGTTATAAAATCCAGCTCAATTAACAATTTAAGAACACAAAGGCATGGTGTTTCACAGGAAAATCTATCAGATATTTAATAATGTACTAAAATTGCATCATTCATATTTTCATTTGAGGAAAAGCTGCAGAATAGACTTACGGAATAGACTTATATCTACTCTCTTGAAGTTCAATAAACAATACAAATAACATACCTGTCAGAAGTTTAACACTGGGTACATACACATCTGAAGCTATCTGCATATGAGAAATAAGTATAATGAATCCTTAAAATGCAGACTTTTCTAGGAAAATATGCAAGCAATGTAGATGCCCAAATCAACAGTTTGACTATCTATGTCTGGTAGATATGGGATACAAGCATCAATAAATGTTTTGAGCGCCCCAGAAGAGTTTGATAGTACAGCGTTAACCTTGGACAATTTTGACAGGAAATTCACAACTGAAGTTGTACATTGGTGATTCCAAAGAAGCTGTTAAATTGTGGCTAAGAACAAATGATCAAAAAGATTGAGTAGTAGCTTATGTATTTTGAGCATTAAAAGAAAAGTAAATGAAAATACAGTTAATAAAAGAGAATTTCAATTTTATTCACAGAATCAGATCAAATGTGATTATCTGTAACAGTCTACCATTTGTTTACAATGTTATCAGATTCACAAACTGAATATTAACACGAGATGTGCTAATTGCAGATATTCTCTTGAAGATACTACTTTGAAGTGCACTTCAGTCAAGCCCAGATTCAGAATTTGTGTATAAAAATTTAGTCACAAGAAATTAAAAATTCTATCTCATGTTAAAAAACCTGTTGACAGAACTGTAACATCTACTGATGAAGATAAGATCGCAGTCAGACTACACCTAAGTGATAGATCCAGTTTAGGAGGTTTTTCTTTCTTAGATGAGGAGGAACTTCTTCTCTCTGAGGGTGACGGAGCACTGGAACAGGCTGCCCAGGGAGGTTGTGGAGTCTCCTTCTCTGGAGATATTCAAGACCCGCCTGGACAAGGTCCTGTGCAGCCTGCTGTAGGTGACCCTGCTTCGGCGGGGGGGTTGGACTAGATGACCCACAGAGGTCCCTTCCAACCCCTACTATTCTGTGATTCTGTGATTCTGTAAAAGAACAGGGAGAAGAATAATAACTTGTTACAGCAAAACATATTTTAAAGAAAATCATGAAAAATATTTAAGAATTGACAATCTGTGGAAAAATTACCCCCCTGCCCCCGTTAACGTTTTCATCAGCCCTGCAGTTTGTGTCACCGTGTTGCAAATCAGATCAGCTCATTAGTTTTTCTGAAAATTAATCTAGGGAGGGAAGAAATTTTTATTGAGTCAAATAGGTGGGGTGACCTGTCTAACAATGTGGCTACCCAAGCTCCAGGGAGCAAGTTCAGGGGAGCTTACAGGATGGTACAGGAGTTGGGAGAAGGAAAGGAGGAGCAGAGTCAATCACCCAGTGACAGCAGCACCATCAATTATGTAAGGACTCGAATTCCTTCCTAGAGCTGTGTGTCAGTCAACGGTGGAAATGCACTAGGACCATGTGATATGCCAGTGTTATGATAGTAAGGGATTAATACTTAGATAAAAAGGTGAAAATGCTGTCGTTCAGTCAGCCCTGAAATAAATTTAGCCTGATATTATGTCTATGACAGAAATCAGTAGCAATGCTGAACAGGAGGTAAGAAGAAAGAGGTAAAGTGTAAAGTAAGCCCCCCCTGCAACACAGTTTTATTTTCTATAGTTTATGGTTGCAGCTGGATCACAATGTTTAATAGCCTCTAACAGACAAAGCCATTTCTCTTGAACTTCTCTTTTTTATTCCAAATTGTATTTTTGGTATCTAAACTGTATTGTAGCAATGAGTGCCATTATTCAATCATATCTTGTATGAAAAAGCATTCCTTTGTTTCTTTAAAACCAACTGCAGACCAATTTAATTGGATTTCTTAGTTTTAGTGTTATGAGAAATAGTGAATAAATATTCCGATTTCCCCTTCTCCATGCTATTCTTGGATTAAATTAGATTCCCTGTGTAAGGAACTAGTTAGCTTCAATAATGTTAATTTATTTTCATTTAAAACACTGAAGTGTTGCACCTTAAAATTAAAAGGTTAAACTTTTTTCTGCCAGCTAATCCCATAAGCTTTTCCCCAGAAAATGAAACAAAATACCTGTATCAATGGGTCATCTGTGTCACTCTGCTTAGACTAATATGGTTTTCATTAGCCTCAGCCTACTGCATCAAAGCCTCTTAAGTAAGTGGATTCCATGATACCTAAATACTTTTCATGAAAATAGCCCTATTTAGCAAGATTTATTTTAATGAAACAAGGGCAGACTACACAACCCAAGAACACAGGTGATTTGCTGTTACATAATGTGCTACGCTCAACAATCTGTTGCGAGTGAACTGTGGCTGAAGGGACAACCGCAAGGGCCATACTACAAATCAACCCAGAAGAAGCTGTCCTGACTCAATTAGTCTTGCAGAATGGGCTGTGAAGACCTTCCTCGAAAATAGCCCCATGAACTGATGTCAGCTATGCAACATTACTGCAAAGCATTATAGGATCTAAGGTGGGAAACTTTAAGCGGGCACAGTGACATATAAGGCCTTTTCACATGTGGGTTGACGTTGTCTAGGGTTCTCCTAATGCATACACAGTCTGCAAAAACTGAGTGCTGCCACTCGACTGAGTCTACATGCTAGTTAAGCAATGTATGAGTATCACCTGGTCAGCTTCATGGACTTTACTATGGATTTCCCCTTACGCAACCCCTGAAAAAGCAACATGGATATATTCAGCAGACTGTATCTGAGGTGTCCCCTGTTTCATTGTGTTTAGGAGGCAGAAAACCTGATCATATGATCATAGGAATCCCTGTAATGAGTTATACTGAAACTCAATCTAACAATCCAGTATGGTTTTCTGCCTTTGACAGTGGCTGACAGAAAATACCTCATGTCTCCTGTGCCCTGCAGCACCAGATTCTGCTATGTAAATGATAATTTCTTTTGACTATTTTGAACTGCCCATCTATAAAAAGGCAGAAAAGAACTGATCCGTATTCACCCTTTTCACAACCCCTTTAAAACACAACTTTTCTGGAATTCGGAGTCCTAACCAGCACAGTCCCCTCTGGTGGAAGCATTTCCTCCTGCTGTCATCTCCTCTCTGTATCTGTTCCTGTCTCTCAGACAAGATTTGGCATCCAGGTCTTTCACCGGATGATGAGGTTAAGCTGTTCAATTCCCAATGAAAGCTCACTGCTCCATTTTCTAAAAGAGGAGGGAATTCTCTGGCAAAGGAAATACCACTCTCTAGCCAGCTGGCTCCTTAAAAGGTTCGTGCTACCCTTTTCACTCCTGCCTAACATAAATCTTCAGTCATGGGTAACTTGGAAATCTTTCCTTAAACGAAGATGAGGAAGCTATGGATGAGACTTGGAGTAGAGGATTCCACTTTGTTACAGCCAAAAGGCAGCTGAGGATGTGGGCTTAAGTGATATGTTAATATGAATTTTGGCACTGAAATGACATTAAACCCACATTTTCCAGGTTCAGACAACCACACTTCCCTACTGTGTATTTTGTTACAGGGTTTTTTCCCCCCTAAAATAAGCTGTATTCCTTTCAATGCCCTCTTTAGTTTCAACATAGTTTATGGCATATTTCCTTGTGACTCAATAAACCAAACTGGATGTCTGTAGTGTAGCAAAATATGATCTTTTTTGTCTAGTTATTTAATAAGTATCAACATGACATAAGGCTATTAAGGGACAAAGAAAGTAGTCTAACTGAATCAGATTGATTTTTCTTCTTTTTTCTTTTTTCTGTTTTCTTTATCATATTCATTTCTTCTCCTTTGCTTTCAGCAAAATAGCTGGTTTTTTTTTTAAAAAAAAAAAAAAGAAGATAAAAAAATGCATATAGGATATTCTGTACAACGGCTCCCTGAACTTTATGTCCCTCAACAGACTTTTTAAACAGAGTAAAAACAAACAAACAAATAGAATAAAGAATCAAGAACTGTTTGTCAAACATATAATTTTATTAAGTTAATTATTCTCACTGGAAAAAAAATATCCTTGACTCCTTGCCTACACTCTTTCTCTCGGGACCATGACCACCATCATTAATATTAGTGAAACAAACCCCCACCAAACATGTTTTAAACAATAAAGGAAATCTTTAACTTTTATTTTTTTTCTTCTCAGAAACAAATATTTCCTTATTTCACTGCTTATTTGTGACGTTGCTAATTTGACAGGAAACAGCATTTGCCTATTTTAGTAGACACCCAGAAAAAAGGCTGTTTTGAAGCACTTGGCCTGTAAACTTGGTGAAGATATAGGAACTGCAGGCCCAAGAAATTACTCATTAGATCTTGGAATCATGCCAGTTTTTCCATATGAAAGATAGCATGACTAGAGTATTAAAGTGAATTGAACAAGAGTACCTGAAGGTAATTATGCTTCATTTCTTGCTTCATCTTTCATATGCAGTATCTGCAGTGATGTGGAGTGTAAGAGACAGGTGGAAAATGGTCATGAAGGAAAATTCTTGAATGTCAACAGAATACACATGAAGCCAAATCCACACATCAAGAATCTGAAAGGAGAACAAGACTCTGAACATCATTAATACTAAGGCTGGGTTTCCATAAAACGCTGAGAGACTGGCGTTTCGAGCTACAATGTTCTCCAGCACCGACGGTGTCTTGAGGACCCACTGTTTCTAATATTTTCAGATTTCTGACAACTGTGTGTAAAAGCATTTACTGAACTCATTATTTTTACTAAGTGTTTTCAACAAAATCTAATGCCCAACTATTTTTAAAATGTAGTTTTTAGAGTGACCTTTGACCTCCCATGGGAAATTAGAAAAAGGAGAAGTTATTGGAGGAGGACATCCAACAAAATTACAGTCACGACAAGCTTGAATTACACCATGTAATTGAATCTATTCAGAAGCCAAAAATCAATGCAGTCAGCCAGAAGTATACCAAATGTGACATTCATTTTTTCTGCTTTATCAAGCTTAATTGATGTCTTAGGAAGTAAATAAGAGTAATAGGCAGCCTTACGGTAGAAACCTCAAGAGATATTTCAAGTGGCTATTCATAAAGGCTGCAAATAATTCATAGATTACACTGTCAGTTGATGTGGTGATAGAATAACTATGTTTCTTTTAAATACCACATGCCCTGGCATTACTTTCACCCCCATCCCTTCAGACTTCCTACTGAGAGAGGTAACAGGCACAAATCCATGTAGCTGGCATATCCTGACGTAAAGAAGCCCTTGATTTGTCAGTTTCATTTTGGACAGAAAGTTAACATACCATGGCTAACAAGTTAACACTAGTGACATTTCTTGGCATTTCCAAAAACAGTTTGTCATAATGCATATGCATACATAAAATACATGAATGTGTTCCAGAATCCAACAGAGGAGAACACATGCATGAATTTAATAGCATAAAGAATGCCTCAGAATAACGCTCTATGTCCCTACCTCCTTGATCATACCTAAAACGATGCAATAGGGTCTCAGCTACAGTGACACAAGGAACACGAATTTGAATTTACCATAAAAATCTAAGCAACACTGAATGTGCTCTGATGATGTCCTGAAAAATGTACTGAGAAGTAGCCACCTACTTTTGTAGTGAGCAGCAACAAAACAACAACAAATACCATAAAAAAACAGACACAACTATCTACTAGAAAGCAAGATCTGGCTGAACTTTTCAGTGATTTTCATGATTAACATATTTCAAAAGCTGTATGGTGTATAAATTATATTTCACTTGAAAATTCCAATGCCAGAATATTCTTATTTTGATAATTAACTATTTTTCTTAATTCATTTATTATCATTTAGTATCAGTACTGGAGAAAGCAACTGTGATGAATGAATCCTGTTACAAGAATACCACTGGTTTAAATATTTGGTCAGAGAGTTTCAAAGGACATAAGGAAATGACGTGCTTAAATTTCATCTTCTCTCTCTCACAAAACTTTCCATCATTTCCTGAAACAAATGATCTCCTCTTGCCTACACATAAGCAGATTTCACACAGAATTTAATAGTAAGGGTGATGACATAAGTAACGACGCAAAATTTTCTACATACTCAGACATCTTGGTATTTCTGTTAGATAGAAAAAAAAAAATGTTTGTCCTTCTTCAGACATTTATACGGCTCCATCTATACGACAAAGAAGTCAGACAAGCTCAGCTGTTTCTGGTCCTTTTTGAAGTAGACTCTAATTTCAGCATAATTACTATCAACATCATTTTGTTATACAGAAGACACAGGTTATCTGAAAATGACTCACCCAGCAGTGTAGTCAAACTAGTGGGCAACTGAAATATCTACTCTGATCAAGATTTCTTTAAATTTGGACTGTCTACAACTCTACGCACACACGCTTTAGAAGAGTCAGTCTTATGTCAAAATAAACAGCAGAAATTCCTTGACTTTTTCATTATCTTCCCCTGTTCTTCGGACCAAAAGACAGGCAAAATATTTGCTAACACAAACAGTTTGGAGGACTCAGAACTACATTTCTGAAGGTATCTTTAGTAGTAAAAAATAACTTGTGTAGTTCTGTTCCAGTGCAAATTGTACCAAAATGGTTACGGATAACAAGAAGCACAGGTAAGATAAAAGCACTGGGCCAAATAGGGCAAGGTCTGTAGAGCAAGCCCAATTCCAAACAGCCTGCATAGCATGGAATAGAGGCTCTTGTGTTGCGAAGTTGTAGGCTTTAAAAAAGAAACATATTTCTGAAATATATGAAAATCTCATAGCTTGGCATGCAATTTAAAGGTTTTCATTAAGAAATATTCCTCATTGCTTGCACATATGAGCTCCCTAGCTGGAGACAGCACTTAAAGAATTTGTGGATACTGGAAGTGTAATACTTTATACTTTAATCATATTAGTCACCAAACCTATTAAAAAAAGTAACACCCATCTGTATTTGTGTTACTTTACCAGGTTGGGTAAGAAAATGACCTGTACTTGTATTAATTGATTTAAGCAATTACTTTTGATTGTGAAGAAATGATTAGCTCAGACTTTAAGAGCTACACAGGCTTAGATTTAAAATCTAGCAATTGCCAAGAGTACCTGTTTATAACTCCTATCTTGTAGCATAATCTTATCTTCTGTGAAATACATTACTGCACTTCTCTTTAGGTATGATATAGATAAGATGTGCCAGCCTTGGAAGAAATTCCACTTTCAAATTCCAGTTAGCCCCAGATTGTTGCTATTTCTGTCATTTCCACTGCATGACAATCAGCTAAAATATCATCCACCATCTCAATCAACTTTACAGCAAGGCAGCTGCATGTTAATTAGGCATTGCTTTTGCTGTAAGGAAGAGCAACTGACGAATCAAACCTCAAGCTATCAACATCTAAACATACAAAATCTGTTAAATAAATTAATATTGCAAAATGTTACCCAAAAACAGATTAACAGCAAGGGACAGATCCTTCTTAGAAGCCTTTAATTTTGTGTCCCAAATTTTTTGCCTGTGCAAAGCAGCATGGAAGTTCTTAATTACTCTTTAAGTGCACCTATGCAGTTCAACAGAAATCAGTACAGGGACACCCCCCACCTGCCCCAACACCCAGATTCAGTGAAGATTTCACTAGTACCAGAATGGAAGCAATCAGTTGCACAGCTCTGCACTGAAGCTAAATAACTTCTTTGGAAAGTGCACCATTTTATCTTGGACTGGCACTGTGCTATCATGCCGCAATCACCTTCAGCATCTGAACTGAGCTTTCCAGTTACTGCGTAACTCCAAGAATGTACCATGAGCAGCCTGGACAAGCTACCTGTATTGACACGTCATGTTATACGGGAATTTTCGTTGCGATCAAGATCTGGAACTGCATAACATCTAAGGGATATACTCCCACCCCTGAAACTAAATATCAGTCTGTCTCATAAATATGACCTTTGGGGTGCCCGAGAACTGTTTGTATAGCTGAGGAAAGAATTTCAGGGGCCTTTGTAACAGTGAAAGACTGAAGCTCCGCTCAAACTTGTTACGCCTTCTCATTCTTCTGATGTGCCCTAGTCTCCATGATGTTTTGCTTTTATGAGAGTGGCAAGGACACAGCATGTATAAAGATGAATTATTAAGCCAAAGTCCCTGCAAGAAGCAGACAGGACTTACCCAGCCCTCCCCACTTATCCTTTTCAAAAAATATCTGTGATTTGCAAACACTTTATTGTATGTACAACGGCACATTTCAGCTCCTTTCCTGCCTTCTACGTGAGAAGGAAAAAAAAAAAGCAACCCACACAAAAGAGACTCTCTCATAGTAAATCAGATACAAATCCAAGATATTTTAAAACATAAAATTCATTTTTTATTCATTCTTTATTTCCTCCTTCCAATTAGCAGCTAATCTCATCCATATAGCTGGAGGCTCCAAGCTGGTAAATGTTGTGATCCACTAAAAAGTAGTTGGGAAATTTTTTCTCATAATTACAAGATATAATTACTTTGGAGCTTTCCTAGACCCTTCCATGATTAGCAAAGCTTTTGAAAATTGTAGACATAGCATTTGTATTTTTAATAAGCAGAAAACTTTTATGTTCTAATTAAAGAATTAAACCCACAAAAAACTAAGCAATTTAGGGCTTAAAAGCCCCTGGAGTACATTTGAGAGACAAGAAAGCAGGACTTCGGGGCCATTAACTTCTTTACATTGAAAATAGGCAATGAGATTGTTGTTATTAACATCAAACTGGAGTACATACTTGCAGGAAAGGAAGGTCTTGCCCAGGGGGAAAAAAAAAAAGAGGGGCACTCAGAAGTTTGGTTAAACCTTTGTATGATGCCTTGTCTTGAAATCAAGGAGAGAAAGAAAAAAAAATCCCTTTTGTCCCCCAGCAAGGCACTGAGGAGCAGCAGCTAGGCTAGAGTGCAGTCTGGCTCCCAGGGTACAAATATAAAGTGGGGCAGGAAAGAGTTCTGGGCACAGGAGCTCAGCTTTCTGCTTTCTGTATTAGAACCTTATTAGAATTGCCCCTACCATGCTTTTGGGCACTGACAAATAGCAGTCCCCAACAACCTCTGAGTACAGTTCAGCAGTTAGCACAGGTCAAGACCAGTTCCCAGTAGGAAACTGCCCTGTTTTGTAAGGCAAGAGTCCTTTCACACTGATGCAAACAGTTCTGTTGTAGCTGTCCTCAGTCAGTCAGTGGTCCCAGGAACATTCCATTTACTAGGACAGAGACAGTCCTACTGCTGAGCACAGCAGCTGTGCAGGAATAATAAAACTGTGCAACATATACATTGTCTCAGCATACTCTGAAGACATCTTCAAACAAATGCTGACCTGATCCTGATAGTCAATGCAGTATAGCAAAGTAATGTGGAAATGCAAAAGCTGAAAATAGAGTTCCTTTATTTGGCGCTACACCTGACAATGACTCCTCTTGGACTTACTGCTCAGCTCAGCAATGCATGAACTGAGTCATAATACTTCAGGACTTGAGCTGGCTCAGGGGCAGAGAAGTTAAAACGTAGATCTGCAACAGATATGGGCACTGGGAAGTCCAGAGCTAGGTCATTCAGCCAAATCTACAGAAGTACCACTTAATACCATATATTGGACTCTTAAATACTGGACTCCAATATATTGACCTCAGAAGTGACTGCCAGTGTACAGGCCGCAATTCTAGGAGTAGCCACTCCAACTTGCCACTTACCAAAAAACTATCAGGCAGGTTTTCTTTCTTGTGCAAATGGAAAACTATGCAGTGGAAACCTACAAAAGAAAATAATACCATTATATGAGCTTCTGCTGGCTCATAGGGAAACTGCATCATGGGAACAAGACCCAGACTTCTAATTCCCATAGGGTCTGGGAGTTGTCAGTACATTATGTGCAGTTTGGTCTGAAGAGAAAGTAGAGGACAGATTGAAATGATCCACAGTTTGCACCTAGACTTCACACTACCAGCTGAACCATGCTAGAGGGGGATTTGGCAACTATCAATAGCTAACTTTTCATTTAATTAGTGACCTGAATAACACTTCCTATTAACTTAGATCTCATGTCAGTGGAGGCAAAAGGCAGTTTTATTATTGAATCATAAGAGATCATGATTCTTTAGTGTAATCAATTGGACAGTATCAAACTCTTGTGCGATTGCCTTTGTATGAGTTTGTTTGTCCTCAGTTCTGTATCTCCTCTGTAAAACTAAGTTATATCCCAGAACTGATAAATAAAAATGGTAAACTGTAGCTTTCAGTGTGTTTTGCATAATCCAGAAAACAAGATAATTGACTCTGAAGGGAACAGAAACAAGAAAAAACCTGAAAAGATATTTTTCCAGTTAGTTTCTCAGAAGAGATCGAATAGAAAGGTGAGGAGAAAACACCTAGATATACGAGCCGAGCTGTCTAGAAAGAGCATGTTAACGGTCTACATTTGCATAAGACATTTGCAGAGAAATAAACATAAAAGAGTAAAACAAAAATTTATTACTGTGTTTTTGATTCTTTTCTCCATCTTGACACAACAAGGAACTGAACTGTTATAAAACTCTTAACCTTCTTTCTCTCTACCTTTTTGGGTAACTGTTCTTGGCACTGTTTTTGTAAGTTTTATGCATGACAAAGTCTGAGTGTGTCTGAAATTGATAAAGGTTCTACAGTGATGCATATTTGCAAGACAGGCTGTCTGTGAATATGTTTTAATGCAAATCTTATCAACAAAATGTCAATGGCATCCTGGTGTTATTCCATACAGTCACAGCATATTAACTACAGAGCCAGAAAGCAGCTCGCTAGGGATTCAAAGTTTAAGCAGAGACAGAAAAAAGAAATATGAAGACTGTACAGTTCCAGATAAACACAGTTACTTTCTTGGACACTGTAATTTTAAATAAAACTTGGAACTGAAGTTTTTATTTAGATACTGTCAGGCAAATAAAGAAATAATACTACTACTACTATTAAAAAATCTTCAGCATGCTGTTGCTTACATAATTCAAGTTGAAAATAATGTAGATTTTCTTACCAACTAAATATGATACATTCTTGCTGCTGCCTTATTTTGGATATGTCCTCTTTTCTTGAAAAAAAAATTGTATGAGAGAAATATGTATTTCTGCAATTAACCTGGAAAAGGTGACATTCTGCTGCTAATAAAAACAGAATAGAATATTGTTTCCCAATTTGTAAATCATTCCAGAATATTTCTGTGAGATGTGGCTAGGTTAGAATGCAGCTAAGATTAACAACTATGTTGTAGAAGTAAAAATGTGAGGACCATCATTATATTTAGCTAATATATACCAAGTCAATCCATCACTGGTCTGTTGCTTGGGGGTGATATTATCTCTAGACTTGTCACATATATACTGACTTTTATTTTGACATAGTTTTAAATCTGTGAGAAGTAATTCTTACAGAAATGAATGTATTTTTCAGCTTCTATTATGTTTCCTTGAATGCTCTAAGCAAGTAAAAGACTTCTGTTGACATGTTTCATGGTGACTTTTTGAACAATGGCATAGTATGGCAAAGGGACAGAAAAAATTTTATCTCAAGATCTTTAAATGCGGTTTAAATGAAGTACTTCTGAAGTTATCTGAAATAAATCCTTGCATACTTGCACATGTCTACATCAAAGACAAATGACTTTACAAGTCTATTTTCTGGTTAACTGGAGGGTCTGGACTTATTATAACCACCTGTCCTGGTTTTGATTAAAACAGAACCGATTCTCTTTTAGTGAATTTTCGTTACAGCTACATTCTTCTAAGTAACTGCATTTTTCTGAAGTTGGCTGCATATTTTACAGACTGCATCTACTCCAAAGCTGATAACACCTAAAGTTTATAATCACACTGAGCTAATGGTAGGAAAGGAATGCAAAAAAAGACCCCTGTTTATAGTTATTACTACAGCAGCCAAGGTCACTGATAGACCTCTTAGGTCCCACAAGTGAGGAGTTGGAAGGGGTCGTACTTGTGGGAAGAGGAGGAAAGGACAGGTGACCCGATATTGACCAACAAGGCATTCTGTGCCATGCATGTCATACTCAGTTTAAAGATGGGGGATCGTGAGGGTCTCTCTCTCTTCGTCCATGGCCAGCTTCTGAAGAGGACTCTGCTTGTTGTTCTACCTGCGATCCTGATCCAGATTCTGATCCGTGTGTTCCTGAGTCCAATTCGTGCCTACTGCTGAGGCCAGTCAGGGACTTTCTGGTGCTGCCCAGCAGCTGCTGGCGGGACACCAGCACCCATGCACCCAACTCTGGGAAACTCAGTATTGGTTTTGTATTTTTTATATTATTTCTCTTATTATTAATATTATTAGTATTTTAGTGTTATTAGTAAAATTTTTAATATTCAATTTGTAAGTCTCTCTCCCTTTTCCTCCTTTTCCCTTCCTCTGGTGGGAGGATGGGCGTTAATAGAGAGCATCTGCCACTCAGTTTATTGACACCCTGCTTTAAACTGTGACACCACCACAACTAGGAGCTCTTTCAGTCCCACTCAAACAAGAGGAGATGCTGAAGTTCAGAGGACCAATGGAAAAAAAAAAGAAAGAAGATGTAGGAGGGAAAGAAAACTGACACCCACAGATGTCTGAGACACGCAAGTGTTTTGAACGATAACTTCCGTATTGTCTGAACAAGGACTACATGGCCTTTTCTGAGCTGATTACTGTGTATCTGTCTGCTTAAGATTCATCCTCTTCCAAGGTCCACAAAACAGGCGTTCCTCCATCAATCTTTACTAAAAATCTCTGCTGAGTCAGTTTGCTCAGGGTTCACAGAATAGACAAAGTTTACTTAAGCTGTTACTTCTCATGTCTTATTTGTTAGAACATCTGCTCCAGCAGACCCATTTTGAGACCCACCCCACCCCCCACAAAGGACAAGAAAGGTTAGGATTGGAGCTGGTGTATCATAACAGACTGTGTTAATCACACAGTTATGGGAGGCAATGGCCTTTTTATCCTTTTTGTGGAAAACTGTGCCACTGTGAGCAAGAAGTGCAAAAGCCACATGGGCCAGAGAAGAGCAGATGTTAGCAGTTCAGCTGGCCCGATGGGAAAGATGCTGTCTTGAGTGACTGCTTTCAGAATTATTCTTGTTTTGTTTTTGTTCCTTTATCCAACAAGTAGCAAATACAAACTCTGTTAGCATTCCAGGAAGCAGAACACCACTTACTGGGCAAGTGTTTTTATCAGGTAAATGTGCAAAAGCCAGAAGTCTGACTTCCATCTTTGGGGAGTGCAGTTCCTGCAGGAGACAGCATTTCATAAATGCTCTGCTCTTCCACATTTCCTATTGATTGGTTTGGGCATCCTAGCACTTAGTGTACTGGCAGCTGTCAATCTCACCTTGTTCCAAATTGAAATTAGCTTTGCAAATTCTGCTCTTAGAGACAGGCTCTGAGGTTGGGGGTGTTGTATAACACATGTCACAACACCTAAATCCTTTCTATCGAGCAAGATTTAAATTGTCCTCTTCTTAATTCACCATTTTTCCCAAACTCATGTGCACAACAGAGAAACTCATGTGCACAACTTCAAGAGATAGGCAGAAAACTAATTTCATAGTCTGTTTTTAAAGGCTTTTTCATCAACAGAAATCAGCTCATCAGCTAGACAAACTATAAGCCAGTTAAAAATATAGAGCTATACACAAGTAAGTAGAAGCTCCTCATCTTGACTGAGTTATTTAAAATATTAATACAAAAAACACAGAACATTAAAAATGAAGCCTTCATAATTTGGGGCTAGCTTTGCATATTTTATAGCTAGATACATCTTTGTCTCAGGCAAGACTGTCTAAAATTCATTAAAATACTCATTTCCTCACAGGAACTGTGTTGCTCTTAGAACATCATATAAACAAAGAAAAACACACACACCAGATTATTCAACACACCATAGAAGAGCAATGTGTCTCCCAGCATGAAATGTTTCTCATCTGAGTTACCATATGCCTCCTATTTCTTATTCCATTTTTCCATCTCCTCTAGCATAAACACTTCCATCTATTAGCAACCTTTCAAGTTCTTTACACCTTAAATATTGTATAGCAACACATGTAAACACAAATCTACATTACTTTTATTGCACTCAAGGTACAAATTCACAGCAGCTGACAGCAGAATCTCAGCTTAGTGTAGGAAATGTATACCTGCCCAGCTGCAAAATTTTATTTGCAATAAATTATGTCAAATTCTGTATAAACTTCCACATCAAGGCAGTAATATTACGCTAGAACATTTCCTCTGCTTTCTCTTTCTAATTTCCTTCAAATTGTCTCTGATATTTCAAAAAAAAAAAAAAACAGGTGTAGGAAGAAACTGTATTAACTGCAGTTTCAGAGGGCTGTTAAGGAGGCATTAAAAACCTGCATCTGTATCAGAGTACAGAATTTATGTTCCAAGTGCTTTTTGTAAGGACTGTTATTTCTCAACAGAACTTTTATTTTGCTAATAAATATTTTTGTATTTCTTTTCTAAAGAAAGAAAAAAAACCAACCTACCACAAACTCTAAGCTTTTCCTTCTGATTTGTTAAAGTCTAATTACAGTGTAACTGATCCCGAAATTTCCTTTTGTGTTAGTTCAGTATCAAGCAGAATTTCCTCTGCCACTGATCATAAAGTCAGTGCAAGGCACGCAGTGGAACCCTTGAGAACTAGCTCACCTTTGCTGATTTCTGAAAATGATGATATTTGGTTCACTGCAAATGAGCCATCATGCAGAAATCTGTCTATACAAAGAAAAGGAGCCTTAGTGTTAGCACTTCTCAACAGGAAGTGAAAATATTGTGCCAACTGGGTAGTCTAAAAAGCAAGCAAAATGTGATTACATCTTGGGAATGCAAAATATTTTAACATTTTCAGGTGAATAACTGTTCCAACATTTTTGGATCAGTGTTTTTGTGTGAAAACTTTCATTGTGGTTGTTTAAACACAATAACCTTACATGCCAAAATAGAATGAGCAAAAATACATTTCTTTTAAATGTAATTTTTCTGCAAGCTAGTAGCTCCAGATCATGATCAGATTTAATTCTAAGATATTTAGAAAGCTGTCAGCTCACAAGGTCTAACATTATGAAAATGCAGAGGTGGTGAAGTCAACTTCTTTTTTTCATTATTATTTCATTATTATGATGCTAAAAATAAATTTTGTATTACATCTCTGCATTAGTCACTACAAACTCTGCATAAGGCTTGGCATTCATACTTAAATATCTACCTATTGACCTAGTCAATAATGCTGAGGAATAACTAATTAAAAAAACAATTTAACCTTATTCTTGCAGAATAAAAATAATAATTGAATGTTTCTACTAAAAGTGTAAATGATAGAAGATGAATATTTATTACAAAACTTATTTCCTAGTTTATAAATGGATATAATTAAATTTAAAAATCCAGACTACAAACAAGAACTGGATCTGTAAACATATAATTTTCATTAAATTATCATTCACATTTCCTTAAAATACTTTCACCATGATTTAAAGACTCATTTTGTTTTGTGTCCACAAGTCCCCAGTGAATTTCTACTATTATAACAAAGAGCTCACAAAAATACGTATTTAAAATATCTGACAAAAGAGTTACTTTCTCTAACATCAGAAAGTAGTAGACCTATAAAATAGTGTACCTCTTGATTCAGATTTAAGCCACTGACTAAGAAATTAAGAGATCTAAAGCAAAAATCAGCTACCCAACGTTTTCTAGTTCTGAAGTTATTTCATACCCTTTCAAGCACCAGATACTTTTCACTGTCTAAAATATAATGCTGAAATCCTGAACATTTCAGTTCCTGTTTTCATTAGGATTTCTCTATTTTGGACAGGTTTTATAATGAAGACGTAGTAGTCTGCTGCTATGTTAAATACAGTAGCACAAAGCAGTGATGTATTGACAGTGTTTCTTTTCTCTTGTGCCTCCAGTATGGGCAGAAACACTAAAACAAACCTCAAAACTGATCCCTATAAAATGTCATAAAATAATTTATTGAGAATTGAGTGTAAGAAACAGAAGTTAAGAGGCAAATTCAGATAAGGGACATATAGGTGAGCCATGTGTCATCGCAAATGACACTGATGGCTTGCACCTTGGTATCACCTCCCTCATGGCTGCCAAGTCCTTTGGCCAGTCACCGACAGCAAGGAAGGTGCTGTGCAAGAAGAATAATAAAAAGGATAAATTAGGGTGATTTATGATGGTGACAAATGGTCAGAGGAATGGAACACCTCTCTTCTGAGGAAAGGCTGAGGGAGTTGGGGCTGTTCAGCCTAGAGAAGAGAAGACTGCAGGGAGACCTTATTGCAGCCTTCCAGTACATGAAGGGGCCCTGCAAGAAAGACAGAGAGGGATTATTTACAAGGGCATGGAGTTACAGGACAAGGGGTAATAGCTTCCAGATGAAAAAGGGTAGGTTTAGACTGGATATAAGGAAGAAATTCTCTACTGTGAGGGTGGTGAGGCACTGGCACAGGTTTCCCAGAGAAGTTGTGGCTGCTCCCTCAAGGCCAGGCTAGATGGGGCTTTGAGAAACCTGGTCTAGTGGAAGGTATCCCTGCTGGTGCCAAGCGGGTTGGAGCTAGATGATTTTCAGGGTCCCTTCCAACCCTAACCACTCTATGTTTCTATGATTTGGGCCCTCTTCACAATGTCGGAGTTAGGGAGAGTCATCTTTGTCGTGATTTTAATGAATAAAAGGAGTTTTCAGTAGTTGCTGAAATCTAGCACTTCTTAAATCATACTGGGAGAAGATTGAAATAACTTTTAATAGGATTTCCTTATGTGAAATATATGTGCAAATGGTGCATACGTATCATACCTACAGGACACGTGCTGCACAGCTGATCTGTACCTGCACAGGGGACTTTGCACGTCCCAGCTGCATTGTCTCAACAGGCATCTGCTGTACATTTAACTGTCCTGGATCGTCCTTTGTCTAGGATTTTCAGGATATGTCAAACATATCAGATTAAAGTAGTTTTTTTATTGTCCAGACAAAATACTGTGGATCATATTTTATTGATATGATATGATATAATATTAATATGATAGGATATGTGATATAACAGTGCAATCCTACACAAAAGATTTCCATTCTGTTCTGCTAAGATGCACCGTCAGAGAAGGGAAGACATAATTGACAATTTATGTCTTATGTTGTTATAAATATCTGTACATATTTATTTATTTGTTTATTAAGTATTTTTAGTGCTTAAAACTGTTTACACATTTATCCCTTTTAAATTTTGAAAACTAATGGAATTAAGTATGCCACACTGATTTAAATAAATGCTGTGTTTCTACTCCTGTATTTCTCTCATTCACTCTAGTGCAACTAAAGGTTAAAAATTAACAAAATCACCCTTAAAGGAAAATCAGTATAAATCAGAATAAATGCCCCTGTTTATAAACATAAAAATAAACAGTGCTCTTAATTCACTGTCACAACTCTTCTCCCATGGCAAAGAAAGAATAATCTTGTTCTTAAATATAATTTAAGCAGAATTAAAAAACATGTGTGGTTAAATAAATCTTCTGTATTGGATGTAATTGGTTATTTAAATGAAAATGCAGACTTTAACTTATCTTTCTCAAGTTAGTGCTATATATTAGAACTTATCAGCTAACTAAAGAGAAACCTTCCTCTTAAAATAGCATAGGGCTTGCAAACCTTATCTTATACTGCAAATGAATATAGTACATTTTTTTAAGCTATCAAACACATCAGCCATTCTTTAAATCTTAATTTGTCATTCAATTACACATTGATGAACTTTATGTGGAATTATAGTTCATCATTTAATGTTTACAGGGGTTTTTTTTGTAATTATAAAGCTCATATATTATTAAAATTACTGTCGTATAGGTAGCAAGCAGACATTAGTGGTAATACATGGTCATCTTGCTGTAAATCATAATGCAAATAAGCATATCCCTTTACTAAACTTAAATTTAAGTATTTCAATTCAGTTTTAATCATGCAGTTCAGTTAATTACATCCTTTACAGGGCTAGTTTTAGTCTGTACAATTTTAATAATAGAATCACATGTTGGAAAAGACCTCTAAGATCACCTAGTTCAACCATCCACCCAACACCACCATTCCTACTAAACCATATCCTGAAGTGCCACATCTACATGATTTTTTAACTCCTCCAGGTACAATGACCCAACCACTGCCCTGGGCAGCCTATTCCAATGCCTGACCCCTCTTTCAGTAAAGAAATTATTCCTAATATCCAATCTAAATCTCCCCTGATGCAACTTAAGGCTATTGTCCTATCACTGGGAGAAGAGACCCATACCTTCCTCGCTACAACCTCCTTTCAGTTAGTTGTAGAGAGTGATAAGGCCTCCCCCCAGTTTCCTTTTGTCCAGACTAAACAGCCCCAGTTCCCTCAGCTGCTCCTCATCAGTCTTGCTCTCTAGACCTCTTACCAGCCTCATTGCCCTTCTCTGGACATGCTCCAGCAACTCATTGTCCTTCTTGTAGTGAGGGGCCCAAAACTAAACATGGTATTCGAGATATGGCCTCACCAGTGCCGAGTACAGGGGCACAATTACCTCCCTACTCCTGCTGGCCACACTATTCCTGATACAAGCCAGGATGCTATTGGCCGCCTTAGCCACCTGGGCACACAGCTGGCTTATACTCAGCCGGCTGTCAACCAGTACCCCCAGGTCCTTTTCCACCATGCAGCTTTCCAGCCACCTTTCCCAAAACCTGTAGCATTGCATGGGGTTATTGTGACTGAAGTGCAGGTCCCGGCATTTGGCCTTGTTGAATCTCACACAGTTGGCCTCAGTCCATCGATCCAGCCTGTCCAGGGCACTCTGTAGGACCTTCCTACCCTCAAGCAGATCGACACTCCCACCCAACTTGGTGTCATCTGCAAACTTACGGAGCGTGGACTCAATCCCCTCATCCAGATCATTGATAAAGATGTTAAACAAGATCCAGACCCAAAACCGAGCCCTGGGGGACACCACCTGTGACCAGCTGCCAACTGGATTTAACTCCATTCAGCACCACCCTCTGGGCTCGGCCATTCAGCAGTTCTTTATCCAGTGAAGAGTACAGTCATCCAAACACGGGCAGCTAGTTTCTCCAGTAAGATACTGTGGGGAACAGTGTCAAAGACCTTACTTAAAGTCCAGGTAGACAACATCCACAGCCTTTCCCTCATCCACTACACGGGTCATCTGGTCATAGCAGGAGATCAGGTTGGTCAAGCAGGACCTGCCTTTCTTGAAGCTGTACTGGCTGGGCCTAATCCCCTGGTTGTCCTTCACATGCCCAGTGAGTGCACTCAGGATGAATCACTCCATAATCTTCCCTGGCACCGAGGTCAGGCTGACATGCCTGTAGTTCCAGAATCTTCCTTCCAACCCTTCTTGTAGATGGGCAGCACATTGACAAGCCTCTAGTATTCTGAGACTTCTCCTATTAGCCAGGACTGCTGATAGATGATGGAGAGTGGCTTGGCCAGCTCCTCTGCCAGTTCCCTCAGCACTCTTGGGTGAATCCCTTCTGGCCCCATAGACTTGTAATTGTCCAGGTGTCATAGCAGGTCATTAACTGCTTCCTCCTGGATTGTGGATTATTTACTCTAGCTATACAGGCTCAAACTTTGTTCTGTAGTTCAATTTCATTTATTTTTTAATTCTTCCATGTATGAAACAGCTACCATTTACAGAAATTAAATATGAGTATTTACAGGGGCTGCAAAGGAAGTGTACTGTAGCTCTCTGTCACTGGGCAAAACACGATATATTTAGTAACTTAAACAAGTCCATTCTAAACCTGTCCATGTGAGTTCGTGTTCAAGTTAACTTGTGGCAGGGTACACCTAATCTCCTCTTTTCCACAGAAAATAAAAAAGGGATAGTCCCACAGTCAATAGTTGCTCCGAAGAGACATTTCAGTTTGTGTTGTAGGCTCTGATTCAACTGGACTAGAAGTGTTATTTAAAATAATTCTGATTGCTTGGTTTAATTCCAAGTCCAGTTCAAGACTCACTGTACTTTGGAATGCAATTATATCTGAGTATTATGAAAAGAAGTGTCTAGTAGTAATTCGTGAGACTGAGGAACAATTTTGGACAAAGGCATGAAAGCCTTTGTTTTCTTTCTCCAGAAAACTTAGGCAAAATTTCAGACTTTCACTTGTTCTTGAAACTAGCTATTAGGTGTATTTTGTTTTACTTGATAAGTGGATGATTCCAAACAGAGCCATTATTCAGTATACTGTATGTTCTATACTTGTATGACATGCATAGCTCTAAACTATTATTTACAGTTTAAGTTTTTAAACCCTTACATCAGCAAATATATTGATTTTCCAAGCCCCATAATAGGTATATGCTCACATTGTGAATGCCTTAATAGATTATTTCAGCAGTTCAATGAAAACAATGTTGTGAATTGAGAGCATCTTATACTATTATCAGATGATTTACAATTTCTTGTTTTCATAAATTTTGTGAACAATAGAAGATAATGACTGAAATTTTACATGATCTAAGTAAAAAGACTCTGAGCACTTAAACTACTCTAACCAAGAGTTTTGTTAGAACAGAAAAGAATCATTACGCTTTCCTGGTTAGCCTTATGCATTAAGAAATCTCATGCTTTCTGCCACTACACCTTACAGTGTTCAAAACTGATGTTTCTTTCACAGATTGTAAAGTTGACTCTGAGATAAAGATGCAGTTCAAGTTGAAGACATGCAGATATGTGTATTTATAAGAGTGCTATTTGTCTATGCTTGGATTACAGTCTGTTCCCTCTGCAGTAAACAGCTAGTGGCTGGTCAGTGGAATTGTCCTTTGAGTTTCAAGGATTGTATGGACTAGTCAGCACTTCATTTAAACATCTAGTGAGCCTACAGATGACTAGAATATAATTATAAATATGCATAAAATCAAATGTCCATTGCCACCTGCGATGCCCTTGAATACCTGAGACATCATCATGGACCTGGCAGATAGTGCGCAGGACTGATGGGAGACCTCTATCCTCCTGAAAGGGCACCTAGAGGCTTTCTGGGATACATGAGAGTGCCTCAAAGGTTGGAAGAGATTGTGTTTAAGTAACTGAATCATACTCCTACAATACAGACAACCCAAAACTAATATCTCCCAAAAATATCTTGGTTTCAGCCTGAATTCCACCGTAAGTTTTTGGCTATAAGCACCTCAAATCTATGACTAGATTTTAAGAAATTAGTTTGCTACATAGCTGGACTGTAAGGCAATATGATTGGTTTAAAAAGACAAGATCTCCTTTCTGCATTTATGTGTACATGCCTCAGAGGAAGTTCACATTGGTTTCAGTCATTTCGAATGACTGAGATTTCAACTCTTCTATCTAAAGGCTTAAGTGTAATTAGTAATCCTAAATGTGCTAACATAAATCTTCTTGGATCCACTCCACAAAGTCTGTGTGAAAATTTTAAATCTTTGTGAGTTGCTTTTCTGGTGGAGGAAGACTAGCATCTATTCTGCTTGCCATGTATTAAATAAGACAGACAGATGTATAACTTCAGTCAGAGGCAAGCCTAAATAAACTAGAACCACTTACAATAACAGATCTGTTTATGGAAATATAGAAATATACACGTCTTATTTATGTATCTATACTCCTCATCAAGAAATGGAGGTTGCAACTCTGGAGCCTGATTTTGTGAGGATGTTTCAGTCTTTCCAGAGGAGGACCTAGAAATAAAAGGACACACTTGGATGTAACTAATCCTCTAAAATAGGGCTTGTAAGCATAGAAAAACATTTCCAGAGAATATCCCTTTGAAAAGATTCTAGTGCAAAGAAGTATTTCTTACAGTATTCCTTGTAACATCTAATTTTAACTAGAGCTAAGCAAACATATTCAGATAAGTAAAAGACTTATCTCAATCATTGTATATTCCACAATAAAAACTCTCCTTGAGGAATGAAAAAAATTAACTGATATATTAAAAATTTGTTTTTCCTAGACACATTACTCCCAGGATTTGACAGCATGGACCAAATACTATATTTTGAGCAAGTATACTTCAAAGACAACTGTTTTGTGACATTTCTATTCTGACTAAAATTATTCAAAATCTCAGTGAAGAAAACAGCAAAATTAATAACTGTTCCATTTCAAAGCTTCTCTCTGAAATGTTAAGGAAGCATTGACTTCACATACCAACAGTATATTTTTAAAAACTTTTTTTTTGTTGCCTTTTCTAGTCATCTATGCCCTGTTCAGTGGATAATAGGGCTCATTCAGGCAACAGATAGACATTTAGGAGAAGTGAGCAAAAGTCCAGCATAGGTAAGATGAATCACCTTCTGGAGGGGTACCTCTGTCTTGACAAGAGAAACAACTGGCTTAGAAGATGCTTAACTGTTAGCCAGCTTAAATATGGATTTAACTCTTACTATTTATCCAGCTTAATGAAGTGAGAGGGGTTGAACTTTTAGTAATAGCAATATCTAGTTACCCTACAAATATGAGTCTTCTATTCCTAGAATTTCCCAGATTTGAAGACTGAATTATGTATTAAAAGGGCTAAAGTTCATATATCGTAGAACGTGTCATATAATCATAGAATGGTTCGGGTTGAAAGGGACTTTTAAAAGTCCAGCCTCCCTACAATAAGTAGGGACATCTTCAACTAGATCAGGTTGCTCAAAACCCCGTCTAATCTGACCTTGAAAGTTTCCAGGGATGAAGTATTTACCACCTCACCGGGCAGCCTCTTCCGGTGTTTAAACACCCTCATCGTAAAAAATTTCATCCTTATATCTAGTCTGAATCTCACCTCTTTTAGTTTAAAACCACTACCCCTTATCCTATTGCAACAGGCCCTGCTAAAAAGTTTTTCCCCATCTTTCTTATAAACCCCCTTTAAGTACTGAAAGATCACAATAAGGTCTCCCTGGAGCCTTCCCTTCTCTAAAGTCTTAGTGAGCATGACAGAAATAAATGTAAAAGAATTCGAATTAATAATTCTCAAACTGTTTTGATTCTTTTAAGTATTGTATAAATGCTTTTAATTTCAGTAGTCCAACCTTATGCCTAAATTCAGGACATTTACTGTAACTTTGCTTGTGGAAATAATAGACAAAATCTATTCAATGTCTGACAATATCCTGTTTTCTGTCTGAATGAGATTTTGAATCGAGAGTAACAATTGCTTGCTGAAAGTATCTCTTTGCATTTGGAAAAAGTCTTTCAGAGATTAATAACTTGTCACAAAGCACTCTCTCTGATAATACTGATCTATAAAATCATATGTTCCAACATATGAGCACATTTCATGCCCAAAATTAAAATATATATGCACACTTGACAGTTCCATGTAACAGTATGGAAAATATCAATATTTTTAAAGACTCTGTGAAGTATGAGAAATAATTTATATAGTCAGCAACAGGGTTTTTTAGGTGATTTTAATGGAACTTTGATAACTGTAGTCAGTTTGCCTTTAGGAATTTGGTCTAACCTAGGTAGACAGGCCCCTCCAGAGAATACCACCTATCTTTCTCTTAGATATTTGTCATAGGATGAGTTGAGTTGTCCCTTAGGATCTTTCTATGTTGATTTCAGAGGTGGCCTAAACAACTAGATTAGATTAAGATATTTACTTTCTAGAAACCTAAAGTAATGTTGCATTAATCTCACTCTATTTGACAAGCTTGGCATGAAACTCAACATATTCATCAAGTACTATAATAAATTAAATTTTTATCTAACAAAATCATTGACCTTAGCACAGTTGGTTTTTCTTCTGAAGAAAATACCTTTTACAAGTTTTAGAAAATTATACTGATCGCTATGCTTACCTCTCCCCATTCCAAGTAATATTGGTACACATTTTTACATAACTACCGATCTGACTTTAGTTTTTTTCAAAATACATAGACTGCATTATTCAGCAGTCGATTGTAATATATCTATGCAAAGGTAAACACAAACAAATTTTTCAAGTCCCTAATTCAAAAAGAAGCGTTTTATCTTTATTACAAAAACAGGTCACCTAGTAAACTAGGAGTTTAAAAGGGGGAGATGAACCGTTGATTTCAACAGGGCCAGCATGTTTCCCCAAAATGTCTAACAGATAGAGCTAATGTATGGTAACATAATGTCTTTCTGTAACTTTGGATTCAAATAATTCTGATGGAAAGCTGTATTATCTGAAAGGATTAAAACTACTACTTTCTAACAGGCTTTTGACATCTGTTGTATCAACACTTGTTGCCTTGCTGTCTTCAATTAGCCTGGTCCATTAACTAAAGCCATGACTTAGTCATTACCTTCTACAGAATATATCTTAATGAAAAAATTCAAAGACTTTTCTGAAAACTTTTAATAGCCTGCACTGTACAGAAAACTGTTAGAAAATTTTGTCGCTTACTTTCCATCTACTCTTAAAACACTGGCTTTATAAATTAGTTTTATTCTTTGTGTAACTGCTGTTGCTTTCTCCCAAGCACATGTCACATCACATGTAACTGGACTTGCTTTATTATATAAATAAAGCATACAGCCTACTGCAGACTACATCTTGTGCTTCTTCACTTTTCTATACACAGTATACAGTACTTTTAATGATATCCTTGGAGAGCTGGTCCAAGAGCTTGGGGGTGGAAATATGTTAGTGACTGTAGGACCAGCTGAAACTCAGAAGGGGCTTAGGGTAGGATTAGTGGTGTTTTGTTTGTTAGTTCTCCCTTAAAAACTCTCCCTTCACAGTATAAGACGAGCATCAAATTCTACCTCATGTTTGACATACATATAAAAAGTCTCCCTTGGAGACTGGAAAACATAATGAAAAAGAGCCAAAAAAAGGTATAACAACAAACATCATAGTAATCAGTGAATAATCCTGACCATATCTGTAAAGCAGAATGAAGATAGAATAAATTATTGTAAAAAATACATTTATATTTAACACTTTCTTTGATTTTATGAAACTTATCAGTTCCATGTAGGTAGTGTTATTGAAGTTCCACAACGTTTGTGTGCATACATTTCTCCTTTCTTCTCTACTGGATCATGGGCACAGAGAACAAATTAAAAAGCAAAGATTTACAAAATAGTTGTATGTCTGCAGAGTGTGTATATGCAAGGGAATCTAGTAACTTATGAACACTGCTGTTTCAGAATCTTTGACTACTCTATACAATACCTAATGGGATCTAGGGCAACAATTTATATGGTATGCCAATGGACATTATTTATGGCTCTGGAGAAGAAGCAATATATCTGAATCTAAATACAAACACAAATCTAAAAATTTGGTCTGCTTTTGAAGAATCCAACGGAGTACTTGTGCCTTAATAAAGAGTTACATATCCAGCCTCAGTATTGAAAAATGTGAATTTAGCACATTATAGACATTGGCTCACCAGAAATCATAATCAAGTATCAACATATGGTTTACATATGATCAAATATTTGATTAGCACAGATACACAATGGATTTGACGTACAAACCACTCAATACATTGAGTCAATAATGGTAGAATGAGCAACCATGAGTAAAATCTTTCGACAAGATGATTATATATACTAAAGTCATTTTTAAAAGAAGAAATAGAGACATTTCAATAGGGATCTTCCTCAGCGTGATTGTCTTCTGCTTTGAAAGTAAACACATCATGATTGTGTAACATCTGGAGTCCATTATATTTTAACTCTGTAACTTGGCACTGGTGAGGCCGCACCTTGAGTACTGTGTTCAGTTTTGGGGCTCTCACTACAAGAAGGACATTGAGGTGCTGGAGAGTGTCCAGAGAAGGGCAACAAGGCTGGTGAGGAGTCTAGAGAACAAGTATTGTGAGCAGCAGCCGAGGGAACTGAGGTTATTTAATCTGGAGAAGAGGAGGCTGAGGGGGGCCCTTACTGCTCTCTACAACTACCTGAAAGGAGGTTGTAGTGAGGCAGGTGTTGGCCTCTTCTCCCAGGTAACTAGGATAGGACAAGAGGAAATGGCTTCAGGTTGCGTCAGGGGAGGCTCAGATTGGACATTAGGAAAAATGTCTTCACTGAAAGAGTGGTCGGGCATTGGAATAGGCTGCCCAGGGTAGTGGTTGGGTCATTGTACCTGGAGTTCAAAAAATACGTAGATGTGGCACTTCAGGATATGGTTTAGTAGGAATGGTGGTGTTGGGTGGATGGTTGGACTTGATGATCTTAGAGGTCTTTTCCAACATATGATTCTACGATTCTATGATTCTATGAGTTGAATATGCAACTATAGAAAAACATCATTTGCTTTGCAAGAAATGGAAAACTTTCTGCTTTAAAGAAAATCCCCAGACAAAGATTAAGATTTCAGCAAGCATCTCACAGTTTACCTACGCTTTATTTAATGTAAAGGAAAGAACTAGAAGTTCACAACAGTCATAATGTTTCAACTTACTTGACTCTAGTGTCAAATCTTCGAATTCTTTCAAACAGCCACATAATGCACATATTAACTCATGCTCATGAATCAATAGTCCTGATATTTATGGCTGTCAGGGAATTTCAGGTTTAGTTGTCAGTTCCTTTTTAACTATATTTACAGTTTAATACAAAATGAAAGATATAATTTATAAAGATACAAAGATTAAGTAGTGAAATAGAATTGTGAAAAGTACATACAAAAAGCAGAAATTCTTAGACTGCGGTATATTTAACACTGGTTTCACATGGAGCAGACTAGAAAATATATTTTGGTTACAAGAAAAGTGGAATATAAACAACTTTGTTCATTTATGGATGTAATATGCAAGCCATACAGATTTCCTAAGTCAAATCAAAATTCACTACTGGCTGATGAGCCTTATTCTTAAAAGATCACAAATCCAGAAGCTATTATGCAATAACCCAAAACAATTATTTTTACTAAGCTTTATGTATTTAGTGACATAACATTCATGAAAATACAAAAATGTACGTTCATAATTTCTTACAGACCAGTTTTGACACCTAATCTAATCAGGAAAATGATGTTAAGAATTAATCTTAGAGTTCAAAGAATTATCCACACATGTACTTCATGTTCTTTTGTGTAGTTTATCCATTAAAACTATTTAAATCTACCATGAACATTAACTACTGGACAATAAAATACAATGTAAGAATTTCCCTTTTGAATAACTATCAAAGATAAGAGATAATGTAAAGCCTAATGATCTTTTATGGTGAGCATTGTCGTTTCATAGTAAGACAAATTAGTATAAACAGTCACATAATCAGACATTCTACACTGATATTGACGTTTTTAATATCCTCTCACATGGTTACAAGTACTAATTCATGCAACTTCTTCTTTTAACACCACTACTACTGCATCAACATGTCACCTAAATAACTGTAATTAAGCATTCTCTGTAGCTGCTGATTACAGTATGCTGATGAACATTCCCACTGGATTTAGCAGCCTCTTTCATAACAACTACAATAATCATCTCATATTATAATGTCTGTGCTTCTGAAGACTTCTTAAATAATCTAAAATTTAAATTGTACAGACTGTTGATTATTGCAATCCAAAGTTCAACAGGAGCTTAATCAAAAAGGTTCAAGTATCACATCACTGACATCTATTAAGCAATATGGTAATGTATAACTTGGGAAGTAAATACTGAAGCTACTTGGTCTTTCAATCAAAGTAAACTTTTCACAAAGGTCCATTGCCCTCTTGAAAAGAGCACTGGAACATCTTATTTCACTTTCTTTTGCAAGGAACGACAGCAAATTTTCTTTTTTTTCTGTGAGGATTTCTTAATTTTGTTAAGGTCCTCGTTATTTTGCATTGAGGATAATGACATTCAAAAGCCAAAGCACAGAATAATATCTCTTATTAAGACTTATTGTTTATATTTTTATCATTTTGAAAGCTAGCGGATCACATTTCTTTGAGCTCAAACCACATGAATTCAACTGTACGGTAGTCACCTGGATGAGTATACTGTCCTTGATGATCTCTAAACTCCTTGCAAACTGTATTATTTACATTATGTTTTCTTGCTGTTGTTCCTGCATAAAAAAAAGTATTTCACGGAGGGAATGAGAACCCCTTTGGTTTATCCCATCACAGATGACTTAGGAGGCTACATTCCTTTGAATACGTGTACATCAGCAGAAACAAGTATTTTAATTTTCTTTCCTAATAGTGATCTATGTTCAATACAGTCAAATCTTTGTTAAATCACATTTGAAAATGCAAGCCTATGATGCCTTTCTCTACGGTCAGTGAGGAACATATCTAGTAACACGAGGTTCATATCTCAGGGAAGAATAATACAGAAAACATACTACCAATTTTTGGCAATTTTTAGAAACAAGTAACCATCTCCCACCCCCAAATGCTGCAGGACATAACATATCTCAGCATATCTACCCTCTAAATGTTCTTCCCTTTCTCATTAGTAATTTTAGACATATATACAGTATCATTTTGTTAGCCTGTTTTTTAAAAAAACATATATATTCTATGTATTTATGAAAGGTGTTTCTCTGACCCCTTTATTCCTCCATCTACCACATATCTTGTTCAAAATGCTCTGAATGCACACCTCTGTCAACAGACAACAGACAAATATCCTGGAGACAGAATATCTACTGAACCATCCCAGAAATTCTCCAGGAGTAATAAGACATACTTCTATTTAAATCACTACAGTTTTGCTAAGTATATGAGGGTCTGGGTCGAGATATCTTAGAATCATAGAATGGTAAGGGTTGGAAGGGACCTTAAAGATCATCTGGCTCCAACCCCGCCTTCCATGAGCAGGGACATCTTCTACTAGACGAGGCTGCTCAGAGATCCATCCAACCTGACCTTGAACACTGCCAGGGAGGGGGCAGCCACAGCTTCTCTGGGAAACCTATTCCAGTGTTTCACCACCCTCATGGTGAAGAATTTCTTCTTAATATCTGATCTAAATCTGCCCTCTTTTAGTTTACAGCCGTTCCCCCTTGTCTTATCACTACACATCCTTGTAAAAAGCCCCTCTCCATCCTTCCTGTAGGCCCCCGTCAGGTACTGAAAGGCTGCTATAAGGTCTGCCTGCAGCCTTCCCTTCTCCAGGCTGAACAGCCCCAACTCCCTCAGCCTGTCCTCGTAGGAGAGGTGCTCCAGCCCTCTGATCATCTTCGTGGTTCTCCTCTGAACCTGCTCAAACACATCCATGTCCTTCTTAAGTTGGGGGCTCCAGAGCTGGACTCAGGACTCCAGATGGGGTCTCATGAGAGCGGAGTAAAGGGGCAGAATCATCCCCCTCAACCTGCTTGCCATGCTTCTCTTGATGCAGCCCAGGATACGGTTGGCTTTCTGGGCTGCAAGCACATATTACCTGCTCATGTTGAGCTTCTCATCCAGCAGTACCCCCAAGTCCTCTCCTCAAGGCTGCTCTCGAGCCACTCTCCTCCCAGCCTGTACTTGTGTTTGGGATTGTCCTGACCCACGTGCAGGACCTTGCACTTGGCCTTGTTGAACTTCATGCGGTTCACGCAGGCCTAACTCTCCAGCCTGTCAAGGTCCCTTTGAATGGCATCCCTTCCCTCCAGCATGTCAACCACACCACACAGCTTGGTGTTGTCAGCAGACTTGCTGAGGGTGCACTCGGTCCCACTGTCCATGTCAACAACAAAGATATTAAACAGCACCAGCCCCAGTACCGACCCGTGAGGCACACCACTTGTCACTGGGCTCCACCTGGACGTTGAGTCGTTGACTGTAACTCTTTGTGTGCGTACATAGAGCCAGTTCCTTATCCATCGAGTGGTCCATCTGTCAAATCCATGTCCTTCCAACTTAGAGACAAGGACATCATGCAGGACAGTGTCGAATGCCTTGTACAAGTCCAGGCAGACAATGTCAGTTGCCCGTCCTTTGTCCACCAACACTGTAACCCCATCATAGAAGGATACCAAGTTAGTCAGGCACGATTTGCCCTTGGTGAAGCCATGTTGGCTGTCCCCAATCACCTCCTTGTTATCCATATGCCTTAGCATGGTTTCAAGGAGGATCTGCTCCATCATCTTGCCAGGCACAGAGGTGAGGCTGACTGGCCTGTAGTTCCCTGGGTCTTCTTTTTTTCCCTTTTTAAAAATGGGGGTGATGTTGCCCCTTCTCCAGTCAGTGGGGACCTCCCCAGACTGCCACGACCTCTCAAATATGATGGAGAGTGGTCTGGCAACTTTGTCCGACTGTTCCCTCAGGATCCACGGATGCATCTCATCAGGCTCCACAGACTTGCGCATCTTCAGGTTCCTTAGGCAAACTTGAACCTGGTCTTCTCCTACAGTGGGCAGTTCTTCATTCTCCCAGTCCCCGTCTTTGCCTTCTGCAACTTGGGCGGTGTGGCTAGAGCACTTGCTGTTCATTCTGACCACATTGATTCTTAGGAAATTAAGCACAATGAATTCTTAGGAAATTAAGCACAACAAAGAGGTAAACTTGTAAGACTCACATTCACATGAAATAGAGGTTTTAATGGTTTGTATACTTTATGCTGTGAAAGACAGTCATCTTCCTCATTGTAGTTTCTTGATATAACATGAAAAAAAACCTATTGCTTCTTAAAATCTTTCTCCAAGTATCTCTCAAACAGCACAATAAGCCACCTGGGATGTACATATACATATGTGCGAGCACACATGTATTTTTATATATATGTGTACATTTTTCAGCTGTATTAACAGCTCATGGTCAGATATTTCAAATTATAGGCATGGAAATGAAGCAACTCGTATGCTTGGATCATTTGTTGGGTACGTCTTCAACGTTATTTTCAAAGTGTCTCTATCACACTTTCCCATCCAATTTAAAATGCATTAAAAAAAGGGCAATGTTCTTTTACCAGGGGAACACACCTCCAGTGTATAAACATAATTTAAAATCTTACATTGACAAAAGTGTTTGAAAGGGACAGATGGAAAATGAGTTAGGAAAATGAAGAGATTTTATCCTTAAGCAAAAAATATTACAGATTCTTTAAATCGAGCTGTTTTCAGCAATTCCATTTTGGTGTGTAAATACACAGGAGCAGTGTTTAGAGAAAAGACACTGAAGCAAATGTCTCAGAGTATCCTTCCACACTAGCTTTTCCGCTTTCTGCATTACTTTTCCTTCTCAGTCTTAGGATGCTCTAGCCTTCTCTAACTGTTACCATTCAAAGATTTTTTTTTAGAGATTCTGTTGACCTTTAAGTTCCAGGCAGCAGTTAAGTTTACCTACTGTAGCATATCCATATGAATGCTCTGGGAGAAAAACAGGTCATTTTTGCCCTTTAATTCCTCCTAATACAAGAGAAAAGAGTAAGGGTGGAAGGAAATCAATCGTAACTTATCCCTTGATGAATATCAGCAAACACTGTGTCACAAAACCAATGTGAAGAAATGGAGTATGGATTTTCTGCTGACATTTGTAAAGTGTTTGTGTCAAAGTATTTTTCTCATATAGCAAAGGTTACAGTTTAACAAACTAAAGCACATGTTTCTTTTGAACTGACATGCTGGTCATTTGGGTTAATTTAAATGGCTTGTGTTTTTCTAATAAACTCTTAACCTAACCTACTGTGATTATGGCCACTCTTTGCATTAATCTGCCATAAGTAATTGCTTTTTCATCAAAATGAGCTGAATGACAACCTTGACAACAGTCCATGACTTTAACACAATTTGGAGGAAATACTATATGCCACTTAAAATTTGTCCAGAAGTGAATTTGCATTGCAAAAACCTAAGCAATTATATGATTTTAATATCTATGATTTCTAATGGCTCAAGTGCTCTTTGATATTACAGGAATTCTTGAATGAGAGAACTATTTTCCCACGAGTTATAGCTTCCGTCATTGAATTTCTTAACAGAGACAAAACCCATCTTTGTTTTCCCAGACTTCACAATTTAATTTACTTTAAACTAGTTTATATAAATATTTAGTGCTTTGGAATTATAGTGTGACAACTTATAAGGAAGACAATATAAACACAAAGTTGTCATTGGATTGTGATGTACTACCTCAGTAATGATCATGCTAGGAAATTTTTTCCACTTTAACTAATAATTGAACACCAAATAAAATTTTTCAGGTCATTTTTTATGCTCTATTCCCAGTGTTTTTTGTTCACATATGGAAGTCTTTTAGGAAAATCCTTCATAAATATAGTATCATTTTAAAGAATTCCATAAAGTTTCTATGTGTGATTCATGAAAATATACTGACTTCTTAGCAGACCATTGAGTACTATTGCTAATGTATGTCTTTGTATGTAAAAAAAACCAAACCCAAAACCATTTTTTTTGTGTATTAAATAAGAAACGATGTTTAGAAGACATACATTTTACAAATAATTGAGATCATTTTGATATCAAAGCCAAGGAGTAGATTCTTCTTTTTTGCTTTTTAATATTTCAGTGAGATGACAAAAACTAAGAAATTTAGCATCAAGGTGTGGTCCAACTGGTCTTTTCATAAGAATCGTTTCACTCATATTGTGTGTTAACTGATGCGCCCACAACTTTAAGTAAGCATCTTTAAATTATTTGCAATGCTACATATACAATCATAGAAAGTTTTGGGTCAGAAGGGACCTCTAGAGGTCATCTAGTCCAACCTCCCTGCAGCTAACAGGGACCAGCTAGATCAGGTTGCTCAGAGCCCTGTCCAACCTGGTCTTGAATGTTTCCACGGACGGAGCCTCCACTACCTCTCTAGGCAACCCGTTCCAGTGTTTCACAACCCTCATTGTAAAGAATTTCTTCCTTATATCCAGCCTAAACCTACCCTGTTTTAGTTTAAAACATTTACCCCTCATCCTGTCACTGCTGTCTCTACTAAAAAGATTGTCCCCATCTTTCCTGTAGGCTCCCTTTGAGTACTGAAAGGCTGCAATCAGGTCTCCCCACAGCCTTCTCTTCTCCAGGCTGAACATGCCCAACTCTCTCAGCCTGTCCTCATAGGAGAGGTGCTCCAGCCCTCGGATCATTTTTGTAGCCCTCCTTATGACCAAAATGTTTTTTAGTTTTCCATTGCCATTAATGCTTAGAGCACAATGATTAAATATGTGAGAGCTTCCTAAGGTTTCAAACATTTAACTAATCCTTCACAGGTTTTGCCTAACTGCACATATATGCACATAAAGCTTACTGTGAATGGTATATGAAAGGTCTCTCAAGAAAATTAACTGTGCTGAACAGGATAAATAGTCTTTCTAGTTATGAGGTTAGACTCTCTCATAAACGGCGTAAGACCATGTGTTCTCAAGATTCCTTCATAGATGAAGAGCATGGCAGAAGCCTGCTTCATTCAATGTTTAAGTTATATGATCAACACTTATGCAATGTGTCTCTGGATAATGCAACAAATGGAATGTCTTTTCAAAGAATAGTTTCCACATTGTCCTCTGTTGAATATAACAGTGAGAATCAATCATCATGATAAAAATATATATAACTCCAAAACCCAAGAAAGAATCAATCTATTGTGTAACAATAATCAATCAGCTGCTGAACAGCCCATGCTAATATGAACTTGTGGATGTCCTTGACACAATTCTTGTTTAAAAGCAATAAATTCTCAGACATGGTTGTGTCATGTCCTGGAGCTCAAGCATACCAAATCTTTACAACAAAAGGCAAAAACTCTGAGGTTACATTCACTTACATTTAATTGTTTTTAACCACTGTTTTATTTTTAATATAATAATATTCATGTACCTTTAAAATGTAATATAACTTCATTTTCAGATGAATGAATCTGCTTCAGTAAGGACCCTACGATGTGTAATCAACAGAAAATAAAACAATAAAATCTCCATTTCACACCCAAGATTGATATTGCAATGTTCTATCCTGAAGGATAAACTGTTACTATAAATATGAAGGGGAAGTGTTCCAAAGTGCAAGTAATTAGGACAAGACAGTTCAAGTACCAGCTAACACTCTGATACCTTGCTGACTCTCTTGATGTAAACTGTTCAGATATAATGTAGTTTTCATTTTATTTAACTTCTAAAATATTATTCTACTTCTTTGAAACTCAGATTCTTTTAAAATTAACATGACAGTATGCATACATTTAGTTTAATTTGCTTAAGCCCTTCAACACAGCACTTTCTAATAACAGGTTCAATTATTTTTTTTTCCATGTAGCTCTGAAGTGATGATTTTATGAGGTACCGACAATTTTCATTGCAGAGATACAGTTTTGTCAAAATTCAAAAGCTTTGTACTCACAAACTTGATCAGCAGCAAATTTTGCTCTTTAGACTTGTTTCTTGAATTTGGGAGAGGCTTCTGATTAATTCTTCAATCAAAGTACTGAGGGAATAAGCAGGGTATGAATATGAGAGGTAGAATAGTGAAATGTAACCTTTTCATCAGGTAAGATGACCAGGGATACAAACTCCTTTTCTCCCACAGCTGGTTAGCCTCCTGATAGCGAGCTGTGGCCCTGCAGAACATAATTTCTGGTGACAGAGGTTTTATCCACTGTAAAAGCAAACCAGCAAAATGTTTCAGAAACTCTTCAATTTCATTTCAGTTTTGAATAGGAATTCAGAAGTTTTGCAGGCAGGGACAAAAATTATCTTCCATCCTGATTTCTGCTCTCTGAATTGCCAAGGCTATCTCGCTGTTACACTGTCTAGCTCATGCTGGCCGTTTCAGACCTTCCACATTGCCTTAGTTCCTGCCAAGTTCCCTTCTAGAGAGTATGAATTAATTTTGTTTTCTAAACAAGTGACCACTGAGAATGCCACAGCATCACCTGCAAAACAGAGGCTCACATACACAGAGAGTTGCTGTGACTCTCAACTATTTGCTCTTGGTCTTGCTAGAAAACCCAGGATCTGAACAGATGTGAAACAACTGTGATACTGGATCAATGCACATGGTGGGTACCACACACTAATAAACTTGTACATGATGACAATGCTAATGTGCAACACGCTCCCAATTCATTTCATCAGCACAATTTCCAGAAAGAAATTAATAAAACATAAAGTACATCTGTTTGTGGGAACCTAGAAAAGAAGCCGAGTCAAAAATACCATTCAAAGAATTGTCATGAGGATTTCAATATGCTTAGTATCAGAAAAGGCAAAGAGAGCTGGCAATGTCAATGCACTACAGAAAAGAAGGGGAAATGAATCTGCATAAAACCCTGACTGTTACCTGTGGTTTGTCTGAACACACTGAGCTTCTAAATCTAGCAAAACACAGCAAAAATCTGGTCCAGCTTCAGAAGCCCTCCAACCCAGTTGTGTCTAGCAGCTTCAGTTCTCCTCAGACACTGGCAAAATGGTTCTAGGTTGCTGATCTTAAGGGAGTGCATGGTGAAATGTGTTTCCTGAGCTGACAGAAACAGAAAGATTTCCAAAGGCAGACCAAAAAAATCAGAAATATGCCTTTGGCCACTGGGGTTTGAGTCAGGACAAATGAGGAAAATATATTATTTTACTGTATTCCTAAGTTGTATGAAGCAGTGCCCAGACTTAAAAGGATGGATGCTTCTTTTCATCAAACATACGTATGCCCAAATTAATCTAGTATTCTGTTGACAATTAAAACACTGAACAGTAATGCTCATCTGAAAGTAGAAGAAGGAACAGTCTGAGACATGCACAAGAGCTTGTGCCCATCTTTCATTGCAGCTGCTCAAACACAAGGCAGAAACCTTACCTCATTCTATTAAAAGATTGTACCAGAAATTTCCGAAATCAAACTTTACTCTAGATTATAATCAGGACAAATTAGCAATCCAAAATTCGGCTTCAATACAAGTTTTTGAACAAGTTTATTATTTTTGTTAAAAGCATCACTTAGAAGATAAGTTGGGTTAGGCATTGCATAAATGTATAGGAACGGGCAGGCCTTGCTCATAAGAGATATGCATCTAAACAGAAAAGGCAGATCAAAAGAAAATGGCATTACCAATACAGAATTTGTAACTGTTTTCCTTGATTTATTAGTGTTGAGTTTTTTTAAAAAGGTCCCTTCATTCTTGTCCTTCTTGCTACTAATCAAACTAATTCCTGCTGCTCTATTTTTCTTCTATCTTTCAATGGATGAGAAAGCAACACTGTGAATTATTTTTAACTCAAGATGTTGAACAAAGCATGCTGCCAATTGACTTGCAATTCTCTCTTTCGGTTTTATACATTGAAATAAGATTTGAGTTAATTACTTTGGATATCATTTACTTCTGATTGTGGTGGGAAGCTATCATTCTCATACTCTAGAGTTTTGAAACATAGTAAGCCTTATGACACTACTTTTAATGAAGCACTTCAAATGAAAGTGTTCTTATAGGACTGTGATATCCCTCTACTCAAAAAACACAAAATATTTGTTATGTATCTTGTTCACCTACATCAGGTAAGACTGTCCTTTCTGCCCTGAAGAATTCCCTTTTCATCTCCTTACCTGATCTGTCACAACTTTTGACACAACCAGAATTTTAACAGACTTCAACATACAACACAATCGCTTGCTCTTATAAAAAGCACAAAAGTGTAAAATTGGATTAGCACCATAGAGTGCAATACGTAATTTTAAATCAGTTAAAAATAGGATTGTAGACCAGGATTTAGGTAGTTCTGACTCCAGTTAGATTTGACAGCGAAAGAAAAGGGAATAAAAAGAAAGCAGTGCTTGGATTTGGAGGAATGAGTTCATTAATACTTATAACTCTAGACTGTGATTATTAAGCACGTAAATATTTTGCTGTGATAGATCCTTGATGCCTAACTAGCAAAGTAAGCTCTGTAATAAAATATGCATAAATGGTTTGAAAAAGGAGAGCAAAGTTGTTAAAATTAATAGAGAATTTAAACAATGTAATGTGGGAATACAATAGAAGTATTCAAAATTATTTCAAGGAATGTCATGGGTATACACATGTAAACAAACCTACTGGCTAATCAGAGCCTAAGTCTTGTGGATAGCTGGTAGGAAGAAGCATTAAATTTGGGGGGTGGAATAGATGTGCAATAATTTTAATGTGTATCTCTAAAATAATATAGGTTATGTAGCATAACCTGTGTTACAAGTGAACTAGATACCAGAGGTGTGTATTTTGGCTATATGTCTCTGTATTTGGTTTATTTAGGTAAGATTTTCAATATGGACAAATAACTTCGGGTGTCTCACATGGAATAACTTCAGTGCACATAATGTTAAAATAAAATCCATGTATGGTTTCTAGATTTAATTACAGTGATTGCTTTTGAAAACTTGGATGCCCAACATAGACACAGTTCTGTAACCTGTAAGGAAGAAAATGTACCCTCCTTTTCACCATGGTAGATAATCCCAGTCCATATATTAAGAATCTATTACAGCTCTTCAAATCAGTGATGTTCATCGCTGGAATGCTAAAGTTTCTGTCATATATTTAAAAGAATTTCCAATGTATGAAAAATAAATGGTGGTCTATCTACTCCTGGATGGATCTGTCATAAAAACATAATAGTTAGCCTTTTTACTCAGAAACGCATCAGAACTTAACCACAGGAAAATGCTCTCTCATGGAACACTCTAAAAGTAAATAGAGCAGATCTGCCCATTCTTTTCCCAATGGCCAGGTCCTAGCACAGCAGTAGAGTCATTACCACTGTCATTATTTGGGACTGTTTGTGTATCTAGTAGTTGATCACGTGATTTCAAAGACACAAAATCAAAACTATTATTATGCACAACCTATTTTTCTCTTCACATGCAAAGAAATCTTAAATGAACACATACAAATGTCAAGTTTTGTCTCAACAGATGTTTAAATATAAATCATTAATCACCCTAGGTTTCTTTTAAAGTCAGTGGTGAGAAATGACACCTTCAGAGCCTAATAAATCTTAGCTATGTATTTTAGAAGAAGTGGAAATATCCCCTCCAGAGGTCTATTTTCCCCTAGATAAAGGTGATGAGTCTACACTTCGGTAATGTTTAGACACCTAAGCAGAGTGAGAAGAAGAACCTTCTTGGAAAACTACATATGTACCTCTTGAGGATGCTCTCACTGTTAAAAGTCTCAAGAGCGGTAACAGTAATTGCAGGGCAGGTGATGAAGTTAATCAGTCTCAGTAAACTCTGACCTGTTCATTGTCTGCTTCTATTACAGTTCTCACCAGCACACACAAAGAAGCCCTTCAGAGGTTCCAGCTCTGTCAGATAATTCAATTCCAACCACCCTGCTCTCACCGAAGTAGTTTGGACCCTTGCCTGGAAGGAACTTGCTGCCTTTACTACATGCAGTATATATTTACTATTTGAACTGCCAAGTTATTTCTATCTTTGACTTCTTATATTTTATAGTTGAGAATAGCTGCCTGTAGAATAAACTGTATTCCTATCCTTCTTTCTCCTTACTATTTTATATTCTTTAGAATCACGTTGATGTGAAAAAAACAGTTAAGAATGGCTACTGAAGTATTATTCTGTCAGATTAATTTTGTTAATTTGTTCATCATTTACCAATAGGCTATGAAGATGTTTCAAAGAAAGACAAGCCTTTTAGGGAGATATATGTGTATTCGTCCTAATTCTTTGGGTTAACAGCAGCAGCACTTATTTGTAACATTCACTAATGTCAGAGAGGTGCAAAATAACAGTAAATAATAAGTCACTATATGTTCTGGCCCAGCCATCAAGTATTCAGACATGGTTTGAACAGACTCACTAGGAGAGCTCTTAGAGATTTAATCTTTCAATTAAACATAGTCTCTTTCAATATTGCCAAACTGTTATAGTCAAGGCAAAGCACTATGACTTTTTGTCCCTTTCATATAGGGCACACCTAGACTATTTGGATCGCAAACATTCTTTGCCTGAGCATGTCTACCATGTGCACCATAAAGGAAGTAGCCTTTTCTGTGACTGTGATGGATTGAAAAATACAGTGCAGTATGAATAATTTCTGTATCCTAAGCCATAATCATAGGTGCAATGCTTTCCAACCATGCTGTATCCATTGCATTTGCCTCTCATCTATATTGTACTTAGGATGGCTTCAGCTGTAGATTCAAAGCCCGGTTCTCAACTTGTGTAAAAAGCCCTGCTTCATATATTCACTTGCATCAGGTGAAAGACTTAGGTGCTTGTTCTCTGCATGCAAGGTTTCACTACAGTTCCCTGTCAATGCAAGAACTGATCTGCCACTCAGACAAATGATGTTGTCCTCTGCTCCCATAGCATTACTTTTCTTTACTGTGCAGGAGCTCTGGGAGTCAGTAAACAGTTTAAGAACATCTCTGAAGGACTGTAGTCATGTCAGCAAACACAAGTGAGTGCCATTAAATCACAATTCTGAACTTAGCACATGCTAAGGACAATACCATTTTCTGTGTAGATTTAGCTGTTCTAGAAACCATATATTTCAGGTGTCATAAAAACTTTCTACCTTGTAGTGACTGTATTTGGATCTACATCATTTCTCAGTCCAGAGTTATCTGCAGAAAGCCCAGTCTGTAACATCCATTTTATGAACTTGCTTCTACATGTAACTACTTCTACAAAACAAGTACCATCCAGATTTAGAAGAATGTTTCCAGCTCGGATCCACAAGAAAAAGAAGCAAAGTTTCCAGTTGCACTGCACCTAAGAAAAACGTTGTGGTTCTCCTAGGACTGGTTGTAGGGAACGGATCAATCTGCACCACAGGAGGGACTCTAAACCACTTATAATTGCCATTTGACATGCCTTACAGGATTGCAGCCAACCACATCGTTCTTCAGACACCAGTGCCTCCAGCACCCTTCCATGTCCTTGGTCTCAGTAGTACCTCATAGCTGCAAATACTAAGTTTTCTTTAATAAAAAAGGTGTAATGTGATTTTCTGGCATTTATATTCTATTGCAGAGTAAAACTCTTTTGTTGGTTTGAATACTGGTGAAGTTTGCAAACAAATTCAGACTCTCCAAGTCTGCTGTGCTTCAAACAAGTCCTGCCTGTAGCTGTTGATTTGTTTGTTATGACTGCAGTGTGCTTTTAGAAAGAAAAACTATCTTCAGGCCCAAATGTAGATATAATCATTACTTTATTTTTTATTTTTATTTCTAATCCAGTCTAGACAGCTACAGTATTAAGGTTGCCAACTACGACTAGATTTGAGCATTTAGAAGTAAATTGCTAAGTATAATGAAAAGATGTGGACTTAATTTACATTTATCACAAAAAAAGAACTGGACATCAGCCAGTGCTCAGATTTATTAACATGCAGAAATGCTGTCACAGCTCTTATGTACATAGGACATTAGTCATGCATTTTGTTAATCTAACATAATATGCAACATAATTTATCAGGACATCAAAATAATAGCTTTTACTCCATTTCCCCATCTATGTGAGGATATGCACAATAGACTTTGAAGCTATACATGCACTCTATTAGAGCTAATTGCAACTAGATGATACAATTAACCTGCTTCTTAGTAAAAAGCATTAACACTTAATGTAAAATTCTAATCACAATGAAAGAGAGTAACATTGGAAGGAAATGTGGAGCATAACCACAAATCCTTCTTGAAATCCTTTCTTGAAAAATAAAAAGGAAAAATTATTACCAATAAAGGAAAATAAAAAACACTAAAAGCATCATCTGGGCCAGCTACCGTCCCAGCTTAGCTCATTGTATTCTGATTTTCCATGAGAATGTGACATTTCGGTCATTTCCAGAAGTGATGAAGCGCACTAACTGCTGGTATTTAGATGAAACACAAGAGAACTGAGCAGGTGGTCATGGTATGAATGAGTTGCACAGATAATTCATTTACACTATACACAGGGCTGTTACAAAAATTGAAGTTTAAAATTTCTGTTGATGAAAGTATCCCAATAATGCAATGAAACTGTCTTAATTTTCCTGTTGATTATGATTAATTTTTAATGCAAAAAAAATTTCATAATTTCCAGGACTGTAATTACCTACTTTTCCCAGAAAATTGAAAAAATTCGAATGTTAACAGTTCCTTCATTAGCTGATTCACTGGTCTTATATGTTATTTCTTCAATCTTCTTTTTACAGGTAGAGAGGAATAACAGAAAAACTAAATTCAAGATACTTAGCAAATGACAGTATGTCATATGAATGTTTGTGGATAAAGGCCTTAAAAATTGTAATACACCATAAAGACTGCACCATCATGGAGTAATACAGATGAAATCAAACATCACAAGAGGATTGTATGGTACAAATATATGGTGCTAAATAGATGTTAACAGATTTGGGACTGATTAGCCAGCAATACTAAAAGTACTTTTAAACTAATATTACAGTTTGTGATAGTTTCTGGACTGTAGCCTTGGAAAATGAAGTCATCTGGCTGACTGTGGAACAAAAGGCCACCACACCGCATAACCTCAATAATGTGGAATTTAAACAAAAAAGAAAAAAAACTCTTTTTATTTCCTTTCCAGGATTCTAAAGGTCTTCAGCAAAGCTGAATATTTACCTAGATCTTGGTTGTCTGTGTGCTTCTTAAAAGCATAAGCAACAAATTTACCCACTCCAAGAGGCAGAGAGATGGGTTGAATAGCTGATGTTGGGCTGAATAGCTGATAAACATTTGGCGGGAAAAGGAGGGAAAGTTAGAGACAGGATTTAAAGACCTAATTTGCTCACCCTGCTGGGATTTTACAGGGGGATGAGGGGGAATTAACAGCTGCTGCTCAGTGACTGCTGCCCTGAATATTTCCTTGTGTTCCTCGGCAGAAAGATCTGCAAAGATTTTCAAAGAAAATGTAGGTACTAAAGCTGTGGCTGCCCCAGGCAGCTGCCTACTTAGCCTGCATCTAGGTTATTAAAAAAGTTTGGAGTGGAAGACATGAAGAAATAAAAAGGAAAAATAAAGGAACAGTGGCACTTTCAGGTGCTCATGTAAATTATTTCTGGGCTTTAGTTGCATAGCTACTTTCATTGGAATCACAAAATCACAGAATCACAGAATGTTCGGGGTTGGAAGGGACCTTTGTGGCTCATCTAGTCCAACTCCCCTGCTGAAGCAGAGTCACCTACAACAGGCTGCACAGACCTTGTCCAGGCGGGTCTTGAATATCTCCAGACAGGGAGACTCCACAACCTCCCTGGGCAGCCTGTTCCAGTGCTCCGTCACCCTCAGAGGGAAGAAGTTCTTCCTCATGTTCAGACGGAACTTCCTATGCTTCAATTTGTGCCCATTGCCCCTTGTCCTGTCACTGGGCACCACTGAAAAGAGTTTGACCCCATCCTCCTGACACCCACCCTTAAGATACTTATCAGCATTTATTAGGTCCCCTCTCAGCCTTCTCTTCTTCAGGCTGAACAAGCCCAGCTCCCTCAGCCTTTCCTCATAGGACAGATGCTCGAGTCCCCTCATCATCCTCGTAGCCCTCTGCTGGACTCTCCAGTAGCTCCTCATCTTTCTTGAACTGGGGATCCCAGAACCGGACAGAGTACTCCAGATGGGGCCTCACTAGCGCAGAGTAGAAGGGAAGGAGAACCTCCCTCCACCTACTGGCCTCACTCTTCTTAATACACCCTAGGATCCCATTGGCCTTCTTGGCAACCAAAAAAAGCATTTTAAACCACTTTTTAATCTGTCTGGGGGGCTGCATTTTGCTTTTCTATCAGATTTACATATTAAGGTTCCTGGAATCTCTTGAAAAGTCTATGCATACGCACAACTACTTTCAACTTGACCCTTTCTCACTGTCTGGCTTATTTGTTAGCTTTGACATGAGTATGAGGACAAAGCAGGTTTGGAAGACTTTTCTGTGCAGAAGGGGCAGAAACATAATCTTCATCCTGTTTTAACTCTGCCAAAGACACACACCCCAGAGACACTGCAACTAGTCAGATGGAGAAATCGAAAAGCTTCTTCCATTTCTTTTCTAATGAAACAGAAATACCTGCTGTCCTTGATTTTGCTCCCTAAAATGCAAAAATTGTTGAAAGGTGAAGAGCAGAAAGGAACTTCTGTACCTTTGTTCCATGCCATGGGAAAAGAGGTCACCACGCTGTATGGTTTACACAGAAATCTTCGCTGTCTGTTGTACCAGTGCTGTCTTCATGCACAGCACACAAAGCATTACTCCTGCAGAGGCAGGCTTCAGACCGACACACTGATTTCCCTACACCAAGTGAGACCAAGAGAATTAGTATGTAACCTCTTATATCCACCATCCTGTCAGGAAGAGTCCCACAGCTGTAGTGGCAGATCTCACTCAGACTTGACACTTCCCCAGTGAGTGTCTCATCCCACGTTGTGAATGGCTACTGCACATCACTCCAAGCTTTACAAGATTTGCGGTCTATCATCCCAAGGAAAACATCAAAATGCTTCAGATGCAGAAGGGATTTAACTCCTTTCTTCATAAGTCTGAAACAAAGATGAGGAAAACATATGGAAATAGATGAGAACAAGAGAGAAATTACATATTACAAGTGCAAATACTGGAGAAAATACATAAGGATTTTATTGAAAGCAGATGTTACAGCTTGGAACATTAAGTCTGTTTTAGAAAGAGGCAGGAGAAAAAGCATCTAAAATTAATTTACATTTTCAGAAGACAACCCAATCATTTATAATCTTGGCATCACTCATAATTAAGTCAGATTATTAGTCTAAAACCAGAATGAAAGTGTCTGTGAAAGCAGCAGCAGCATACTTAGTATTTACTGGAATTTATTAAAAATGAGGTAGAAGAAAGATCACTTAGAAGAAAGGAGAGCAATTCCATGCTGCTTTTCAGAAAGGAGTTGAGTTCAGTGCTAGCAGAACATTAGTACTACAATACAAAATTTCGCTGAATGGCAGTAAGGGTTTTTAAAATGCAAATAATATAAAATTATTAAATGTGCATTTAAATGCAGTGAAAGCAACAATCTGCTCTCACCTGAAAAAAAATACAAGTGGGTTTTTTCATGGCACTCTGATTAAAAAAATATCACATTAACACTTTGTGATTTTCATCCTCTCCATTAATACCATCTAAGACCACTTGAAAAATCACAACTGGGAAGAGCTCTTTTAAGTATTTCAGATTTCTACATAATAAGTATAAGTGGTAAATGGGTAATTAGCCAGGGTAAGGGATAAGGTTTAAGTAATGTAAGTGATCTCTGTCTTAATGTTTTACAACAACAGAACTCCAGATGACATTTCAGATTTTGATTCTCACTCAGCCCCTTTTCACTGGAGGAGGAAGGAACCTCATTCCAAGTGGAATTCAGATAGTGTAAAATGCAAACCCAAGATTTTTTCTCTCATAAAATGATGAACAAGAAAAATGAGCATTTTCAACATAAGTTCTTTGACTAAATCCCTCCTCAAGTCATTTGAAATTTACCTTAAAATCTGTTGGTTCAGAACTCATAGAGCTCTACTCTGGTCCTGCTGTAATGCTGATATGACTGAGAACAAGGTGGAAGGAGATTTATTCATAAGAGCTCTCTTACTGAAGTGTTCTACTGAGAAACATCTGAGGACTGAAGGGAAACTATACAAAAGTAGATCGGTCTGAAGACATGAAGAGGCAAGGTATTGACTGAGCAAGACTGAGACATTTTTTCAGTTAAGCACTTCAAGAGGGACTGGAAGAAGGCTTGCCCAAGGGTGGTCAGGTACCATTTTATTGTGTTAGTAACAAATACTAGGAGTGGCACTTGGCAAGAGGAGAAAGGATGTGAAGAGTGGCATGGTCTTGTAGGGGAGAAACAAAGGCAAGTAACAAACACCAGAATTACATCCTTCCATCATAGAACGCTTTATTCATTAGTTAGACAACTGTCATATTGTTCTAAGATGACCAAGTACATTTTTCTTATAGATTCTTTCACCTTTAAACATCGCTTTATGCACAAAGTGCTCGTTAAATGCAAGTTTTGTCTACACAGCTGCCTGCAAAACAGATACAGTGAGATCACAAATTTCCACCGGCTCAAGCTAATGCTGTCTCTTAGTCTCAAGAGAGACCAATAGTTATTTGAATATGGCCTGGAAAAAGAAATCTCATAAAGTTCATTTTTCTGAGTGTCAAATGCGGTTTTGTGTTTCCAGCTTTCTTTTTCATAAGCTTTCTCTGTTTGAGTCACAGAATCACAGAATCACAGAATAGTAGGGGTTGGAAGGGACCTCTGTGGCTCATCTAGTCCAACCTTCCTGCCGAAGCAAGGTCACCTACAGCAGGCTGCACAGGAGCAGGTCCAGGTGGGTCTTGAATATCTCTAGAGAAGGAGATTCCACAACCTCCCTGGGCAGCCTGTTCCAGTGCTCCGTCACCCTCAGAGGGAAGAAGTTCTTCCTCATGTTCAGACGGAACTTCCTGTGCTTCAGTTTGTGCCCATTGCCCCTTGTCCTGTCACTGGGCACCACTGAAAAGAGCTTGGCCCCATCCTCCTGACACCCACCCTTCAGATATTTGTAAGTATATATTAGGTTCCCTCTCAGCCTTCCCTTCTTCAGGCTGAACAAGCCCAGTTCCCTCAGCCTCTCCTCGTAGGGGAGATGTTCCAGTCCCCTTATCATCCTTGTAGCCCTCCGCTGGACTCTCTCCAGTAGCTCTTCATCTTTCTTGAACTGGGGAGCCCAGAACTGGACACAGTACTCCAGATGAGGCCTCACCAGGGCAGTGTAGAGGGGAAGGAGAACCTCCCTCGTCCTGCTGGCCACACTCTTCTTGATGCATCCCAGGATCCCATTGGCTTTCTTGTCAGCCAGCGCACACTGCTGGCTCATGGTTAACCTGTCGTCCACCAGGACACCCAGGTCCCTCTCCGCAGAGCTGCTCTCCAGCAGGTCCACCCCAAGCCTGTACTGGTGCATGAGGTTGTTCCTCCCCAGGTGCAGGACCCTGCATTTGCCTTTGTTGAACCTCATCAGGTTCCTCTCTGCCCAACTTTCCAGCCTATCCAGGTCACGCTGATTTAAATTGTTGTACTTGGTGAGCCATTAAATTGCTTTAGGAATGAAGAAAACTGAATTTGAATGACAGTGGAGCCTTTATAAAACAAGAGCTCCCATGCATTTACCAAAAGGTATGAGCAAATTACTGATGAGCAAAAGGGAGTTTATACTTCTTTTCTTTGTGAAGGTCAGATTCAGAAATGAACTAGGGTGTTACTGAGCATAGCTTTAGGCCCTGCAACACCCGGTGGACTTCATAAGCTTAAGCGGTGTACATTCTCTGCACAGGTTTGGGACAAGTTATCGAATCCAGGAATGGGGTTCTCCAGAGTTAATTTATGGGTGCTGGGAGCAATGAAAAATCCTGAAACAGAAACTCTTTTAACTTTTCTGGATAATGTATCTGATTGTGCCTCTGAAATGGACACCGTATGGATACCAGTTTTCCTGGCCTGAAAACTTCTTTTGGAGATAGGATTGGGAGATACATTAGACTACAGATTAAACTAAACAGCAGGAGTGAATGTGTCCTTTCAAGTTAAAGCGCCTGCAGTACTGACTGTAAGATTCATAGGACCAGTGACAGAATGAACATTTTGGGAAGTTATGTCTGTGACTCAGCAGGGTATGCCCCAGAAAAGGAGTTCTCTAGTGTTTTATTCACCAATTCATAAATCAGGGTCTATGTTAATGCATGTAAGTATCATTATAAAGTGTAAAAATAATTTTTAAAACCCACAATAAATCCATAGAATTCAAAATCAAAAGATAGGAAGCAGAATCGTTTAACTTCGGAACTGGAGGATGCAACATTGAAATCCATTTCCTCCCTCAGTCTGTAAGCGATCTGAAAAAGGAGTTGAATTGAGGGGTATTCAAAGTAATGTGAAGCCCAACAGTTACGATTAATAAATATGAGGATCAGAAAGTACTGAAAAAGAACTCTGATAGTGGCTGGGCAATAAAGGCATAAATGAAATTCAGTAGAATTTTAATATAAAATTAAAGACATAGGAAACATGGCTCTGATTTACCTGCACAGTAATGGACTTCTGAACTAATCAGAAGCTCTTAAGAATAGGAAGAACAGAATATTGAGATTATAAAGATAAGTTTATGAAAATGTCATTTCTGTGCTGAGTTGTAGTCAGAAAAGCGAAAAGAACCTTATAAATTATTAGAAATGGAATAACTGTATATTTGCAGAATAACTGCAAAGCATCAGTATATATCTTATAAATCAACATTCTTGAATACAGAGTGAACTACTGCACTAGTACTGGAAGATATTCAGAAAATGGTGAAACAGATGATCGAATGGGTAGAGTAACTTCCATAAGATTGTTGACCTAAGGAGACTAGGACTTATCAGCCTGACCAAAGTGGAATATGATAAAACACTACAGAATCTTGAGTGGCAAAGAGAAGATAAATAATGATTGATTGCTCACTGTCTTTTCCAATGCAAAACCAAAGGAACATTAAGTGAAACCAGAAGGTGGCTGATTCAAGTTTACAAAACAAGATATCCTTTCACCTGGTTTATAATCACTGTGCTTTGCAGAAACAGTAACATTATTCATGTTCAATGGGACAAACTAATGGAGAAAAAATCATTTGAAACACATAGGCATTATTTCAGATTCCATGAGACAAGTACTTGAAAACTGGGAGAATATTTGGGGGAAATATCAGAGCATGGTCATCAAATTTTTATGTTTTCATATACATTGTCCAATATAAAGGTATTGTTCATCTGACTCAGTAGTCATATCCACTTCAGTATGTGTTCAAAATCCAAGTCTGCAACAGAATGTTCCCCGCAACGAGCTGCAGAAATCCTCTCTCTCTCTGTCCTGTGCCATAACATCTTTTCCTCGGAAATGAGACAGTGTAATTTTGAATCCCTATAGGCTATCCTGGGAACTGGACACAGTCTTCTGGAACTGATGCACAATCTTCAGTGATTAAATGAATCCTTTTTTAAATGAAAGTGCTCTGCTTTTGGTTCATCAGATTTCCAGCCAGAATTTGATGACCAGTTTGTAGCTCTTTATTGGTGTGACAAGACTATCCTTTTAGCTGAAGTAGTCTCCTCTTTCCCTCTGGTATTTAACCATCTGATGCCTGTGATCTGAACAATAAGTCCCTCTGCCTTGAATTTTAATTATATTCAATCCAATCCCAGCTTCTGAGTGCGTATATCATTTGAAGCAATAAGATTATTATGGGAATTCTGAAGCTACATGGATTGTAAATTTAGGGGTAATTACGTTTTTATTATCAGGTCCTGTTCGCAATGTACAGTATTACATTAACAACATTTCTGTAGCGATTTGAGAAGGGTGCACTTTTTTTCTCTTTAGGTTGACTTCCAGGAGACAGTTTCTACATTGTTTGTTTGTGGTTATTGCTGGGGTTTGTGTCATTTTGCAGTTTTAGTCCTTCTAAATACCTAAGGCATTAAATGCAACAAAGAAATCTTCGTGGACGCATACAGTGCAAACCTTGTCCCTTGTGCTATCACACGCATGTTTTATTTCTTTAGGGTCATAGAGTTATAGCCACTATTACCAGAGAAACAGATAAATATTGCAATGTTTGCAATAGAGAAAGTTGATGATATCTCATTTACTAAGTGGATACGCCTACTTAAAGGATATTAATAATTTGATAGAAGATCTTGGGTGTTGTTAATCAAACAAAATGCTCTTGTCTCTGTCTAGTGCACACTGAAATGAAATAGCTACATAATAGACTCTCTAGATCTTACCGGTATACGGTACATACAGAATTGTTTAAAGTCTCCTTTTCCTGGGGGACCATCTATTGTTCAGGAAAATCACATATAATTGTTAAAAAAATACTAAAAGTTTATTGAGCATAAAATAATAATAATAAAATCAATACTATAAAAAGGTTCTGAGATAGTAGAGAGACATTAGTCCTAACAGCCGTAGAAAATGTTGTTATAGAATCAGCCAGAACACTTAAAGGTTATGGACTATAGTTGTATTTCCCTGCTTAATAAGGGAAATTTCAGTGGCATATGAGTATGATTTAATTTTCAGACACATCTTTCTGTTGTGAGATGAAATTCACTATACCACTGGTCAATAACCAAATGCAAAGTTCAAAAGAGACCAGGGAACTGAGTCAAGAATTTAAAATTAGAGGAATCAAGGGGCATGATTATCCACTTTTAACACAAGTTTTATGCCAGTGTCACCCTTGGTGTACCAAAGTGAACTGGGTCTAATGTGTGTCAATTATGAGAAAAAAGTAACCAAGGCAACCTCTTCATAGAGTTAAACATCAGTTCATGCATACAGTAGTTTTCTTATAATCAGAAATAAAACTTTTTTTTCAGTTATTAATTCTCTTGATGTTTACATAGAGCCACAAAGATGATCCGAGGGCTGGAGTACCTCTCCTATGAGGAAGGCTGAGAGAGTTGGGGCTGTTCAGCCTGGGGAAGAGAAGGCTGTGGGGAGACCTTACTGTGGCCTTTCAGTACCTAAAGGGGGCCTACAGGAAAGATGGGGAAAACCTTTTCAGCAGGGCTTGTTGCGATAGGACAAGCAGTAATGGCTTTAAACTAACAGAGGGTAGATTTAGACTAGACATAAGGAAGAAATTTTTTACCATAAGGGTGGTGAAACACTGGGACAGGTTGCCCAGAGAGGTAGTGGAGGCCCCATCCCTGAAAACATTCAAGGCCTGGTTGGACGGTGCTCTGAGCAACCTGGTCTAGTTGAAGACATCGCTGCTCACTGCAGGGGTGTTGGACTAGATGACCTCCAAAGGTCCCTTCCAACACAAAGAATTCAATGATTCTACATCATTTTGTTGTCAATTTCTTATGAAGATAGTGAACATAGCTCTCTAACATATTACATGGGCATCCAACAATGATCCTTTTGTTTTAGCATTTTCAAGTGAATCTCAAATTTTTTAGCATAAATGTTCATTGGAGGAGAAAATGATATCTCCTCTTTAGAAAAACATCCACGTTGGTGATTGGTACATGCACCTTGTCTGCAACACAAGTAGACTCATCTTCTCAACAGAGAGAGTTGAGAAGAAGAATTGAACCCAAAACCTTTACATGCCAAATTGCTGTTATTCATTTGGCATAGGGATAAAAGCACCACAATATCCTATATTTTTATAAAGGGCATGCTTATGTGTTCACAGCGTAGGAAATCAACTAAATTCTACTCGGAGATCATCCTCTAAAACATCAAGCTCTCCATGCAAAAGAACTTTCCATCTGTGATGATAACCAACCAGCATCATCTCTCCTCTTGTCCTAACGTCATGGAAACAGTCAATACTCATCAGCGCCAGATTTGCTCTCATTTTATTAGTAGAGAGATCTCAACTACAACGCCCAGTCCTCCCTAAATTACTGGGGTTACTTGCAAGTTTCCTTGACATCACCATGACTGACACTGTCCCCCATAACATGCTTACAGGGAAGCCTGGGAAGTGTGAGTTAGATGAGTGAGGTGGATTGAGAGTTGGCTGAACAGCAGAACTCAGAGGGTTGTCATCAGTGGTGCAGGGTCTTGCTGGAGGCCCGTAGCTAGTGAGGTTCCCCAGGGTTAAGTACTGGGCCCAGTCTTGTTCAACTTATTCATCAGTGACCTGGGTGAAGGGACAGAGTGTATCCCCAGCAAGTTTGCTGATGACACAAAAATGGGAGGAGTGGCTGATACACCAAAAGGCTCTGCTGCCGTCCAGCGAGACCTGGACAGGCTGGAGAGTTGGGCGCAGAGGAACCTGATGAAGTTCAAGAAGGACAAGTGCAAGGTCCTGCACCTGGGGAGGAACAACCCCACGCACCAGTACAGGCTTGGGGCTGACCTGCTGGAAAGCAGCTCTGTGGTGACGAACCTGGGTGTCCTGGTGGATGACAAGTTGACCATGAACCAGCAGTGTGCTCTGGTTACCAAGAAGGCCAAAGGTATCCTGGGGTGTATTATGAAGATTGTGGCCAGCAGGTCGAGGGAGGTTCTCCTTCCCCTTCTACTCTGCCCTAATGAGGCCTCATCTGGATACTGTGTCCAGTTCTGGGCTCCCCACTTCAAGAAAGAAGAGGAACTACTCGAGACAGTCCAGAGGAGGGCTACGAAGACAATTAGGGGACTGAGGCATCTCTCCTATGAGAAAAGGCTGAGAGAGCTGGGGTTGTTAGGCTGAAGAAGAGAAGACTGAGAGGGAGTGTTATAAATGCTTATAAATATCTTATGGGTAGGTATCAGGAGGATGGGGTCAGACTCTGTAAATTATTTGGGCAGAGAAAGGAAAAGGTAGTCGGGAGCACAAAAGAAATACTACCTCTCTTTCGCTTTCCTTTTTTCAGCTCTCTGCTCTTATATTTTCTCATTTTCCCTCTACTTCCTTCATGCTGATAAGTCAGTGCAAGGACTTCCTTTCTGGATAAAGGACTTCAGTATCAAAAGCAAATGTTTAGTGTTTGGCAAAATAGCACCAAATGACCAACTTCTGCAAGAAGAAAGAAGGGGCACACAGATGGAAGCAGCTGAAAAGATGGTATCAAAGTTGTAAAGAAAAGAGCTGTTTCACCTAACTTGAGATATTTACTTTGCAGACATCAGTACCTGATATAGTCTTTTTAGGCTGTCTTTATATTAGCTGAAAAAGCGGGGTTAATCTGATGTCTAATAGTCACTCCCTTTGTAATACTTCAGAACTGATAATCCCCCATGGACTAAGAAGGGAGCTTTGGGGGACCAGCTCAAATATAGATGTCTCCCAATGGACATATGGATGCCAACATAATTATGTTAACCTTGTGGCTTTTCCAAACTCAGGACAAAAAGCTCACAACACCTCTAGAATGCCATGGTGCTGCATGTACAGTGGTCAGAAAAAAAATACAGCTCAGATGAGTCCATTTTTCAAATGAGTATCACTATTGTTATTATTCATGCATTAGAAAAATCCCAAGATCACTCTTCTAAATTTTTCAGGCCAGTACAGCACCCCTTGGTGTTTTAGTTCATAATCTTTTTGAGAATCTGCCCCTAGAGTTTCATAGCTCCCTTAATTTTGTATTGGCAGTCAGAATCACAGCATCCATTTATGTTTAATTTGAAGTTCTCTTGTTTTAACATCTTTTCTAAAGAAAAAATTCTTAGAGCAATGGGTTTCCTCCTGAAGGGTACACTGTGGTACTCTTCTAAATTTTCTTTTGCAATTAATTCTTTCTCTCCTTAGGAAAAAGAAAAGAGTTAGTAATCATGCCAAGCTGGCTGATCACTGCAATTATTTGTGGTGATGTTACTTTTAATTATCTTCCCTTTCATTTGCTAACTGGGATGGTAATTTTTTTAATTTCAGTGTACATGATCCCTTACCATTTCTGTACTGCCATTTGTTCAGCTACATTTGGGGGGGAAAAAACCTTTGTTAAATCCTGATAAACAAATAAGCACACTATGGGGGAGTTCCCTGTAAAGAATAAGCCTTTCTTCACTATGCAAGAGGTTCAATGGTATAATTGACTTTACTTTATGCTACCTTATGTGTCTGTGTCTTTTCAGACATGAAACATGCAACTTCAAAAGTGAGATTTATGCATGTTTCTTGTAGTGTATGTGTAGAATGACATTTCAGCCCCAACGGCAGAACTCCATTAGTCTGAAGAAGTCCGTGATGGTACTTTGATATTTGCAATCTACCCTCCAGATTTGCCCTTCTCAATTTATGTACAGCTGTTTTTGCTTTTAAAAGCAGCTGCCGCTGGTGCTGTTTCATGTACCTGAGGGAACTGCCCTCAGTCCTGACAAAAGGGGTAACTCGTATTTCCTATGCAGAACTGCTCTCACTACACCAGAATGGCCACTGGGGTGACCAAAGCAGTAACTGCTTGGGTAGTAGGGAACACCATGCCCCAAAGAGCAGTGTCTTCCTCAAGCATATATTAAAGGGATTCTTCCAGGAACTAGAAACACCAAGTACAAAGAAAGTATCCATGTCATTCAGGCACTATTTTGGTGCATCCTGTGCTTCCAGCTGCATAGGGATTAGTGTGTAGCACTGTCATATAGGGGAGTAAGCGTGCTTTTCACACTTATGTTTGTCACCTGTACACATTTAATCTTGTGTTAGGCATGATCACTTAAAATATTGTCTGATTTTAAATTCCCCAGCACTTATTGGAAAACAAATGTTTGTGCCATTACAGTATTTGTGGTAGAGAGGCTGTTTTCCTCATTTATTTTATCTGTTTTTCTCTTCTGTACACTCAGCACAGTGATTTCTTCATCAAGGTTCACCAATTCCATGTTAACGGGATCTCTAAAATAACAGTTGTTCTTCATCATAGGACAGTATTAAATGTAAGATATTACGAAGGTAATCTTCAATTTCTGATTCTCTTGACACGCTTACTTCTTTTTAATACCTCTACTCATGCTTAGGATGTTCTTCATATTTAAACCAACCAGTCGCTCCAGGTCTGGAGTTGAAGATGAAACTAGAATACTTTTCAAAATCTAAAATAAAATTTTCTTTTGGGCTGCAGACTACATTAAGAATAGAAGAGTTTTAAATATCTCTAATGTTGGAGTAGAGTTTTTTTGAAAAACGTATTTGTCTAACAGACTGAAAATATAAGGTAAATATATAGCCAAAGAATACTCTGTATGGAATTATTTTCATTTGGACTGGATTTCTTCACATGACCAAATTTTCATTTCTACAGGGCTCTGATCAATGTCTAAATGTGCCAGAGGAAAAAAAAACTAAATGGAAAATGTGCATTGTATCTTGGACTCAAAGTAGCATGTCAAAGCAGGCTCAGTAAATGTCTTTTTAGACAGTATATCTTTACAAACCTTGACTTTATTTTTAAGGGAGTTCAGTGCCTCTTTATGTGAATATTTTCTACACTAATGCATATTACATCCATTCTTTCATTGTCTTATTTCAAAGGGAACATAGTTATAAACCAATGACAAGAAATTTTATTGAGGCATTCTGAACTCTTTCACTTCAGCCCATGGCATCACCACTAAGATTCATGGGAAGGAAACTACCTAGGAAGTGCTTTTTAACCTTAATTTAAGGTTCTTAATTAGTGTGTTGGAAAACTCGTGTTAAAATAAAAATTTTTTTTGTGAAGTTGTACATGTAACTTATCATATAACAGAAGGATTTAGGATACAGAGACAAATTATTTAAAAACAATGGATAAAGTTTATGAAGTGCATGATCCCTCTTTCCTTCGGAAATGGTAAAAGCTGAACAATGGCATGAACATGGTTAAAATTATTCACCTCATTATCTTGTTGAATAAATACTTCTTCATATTTCCTGAGACTGTTTCCACTCTTGAGATTTAGTTCAGTATACAAATTGGGTGTTTGAAAGAAGATCTGTGAGCAGAAAGGCAGGTTATATTATTTAGTACTCGTTCCCTCAGTTCTAATAACTATACTCTCCAAAGCAAAGGACAAGGACATTATGGCTGATATTCTGTGTATGGGCAAACACTTTTAAAAGTAAATATAGTCTCCACTGAGGACAGATAGCACCTTTTTTGACTATGACAGATAGCCATTCAGTGAATTTTCTATATATCCACTGCACAAATTCTATTTTATCAACCTGATAAGGAAAAGTGATAGCAGATAGAAATCTCTGTCAACATAAAGTAAATTAAAAACAGGGGTCATTCATCTGATAGTATCTTTTTATATAATGTAATTTCTTTAACTAATGTTCTGTGTTTTACTTCAAAAGGTTATAGAAATAGTGTGGCTGATGGATTATAAAGGAAATAGGTAAAGCTACACAGAAGGGCATAACATCAAGTGTAACAAAAAATAGTTTTTCTAGTATGTACTATAAAAACCTATTTGTTGTCACTTTATAAAAGCCATACATTCCCTCTTGCTCCAGAAAAATCTAGTTAAGGAGAGAAAATACATTCAGATTTATGAGGATTGACACCGCCTATTTCCTGTGAAGTACGATGGCCAAATAACAATAATGTTTGCATACTTCGTGCTCTTCAAACTTTCACTCTTGTTTTAGATGCGATTTGACTCACTCCATGTATTTCAGTACTCAAGGAACTCAGAAAAGCAAAATGGAAAGTTTTAAACAGTGAGTACACAATTCCATGTAAAATTCCTACAAAGAGTGATGGGATATGTTTATCTACTTCTCCATGGTTTGTGTTGAAAATTCACTCAAAATCTCTTACAATGGATCTTTAGTAGCATTCTCATTAATTCCAAAATATTTTCAGGGGCATCTGGTATTCCACAAAAAAAAAAAAAAAAAAAAAAAAACCACACAACAAAAAACAGTTCTGCTATTGAATATTTCAAAGGAGACAGAAACATACTGATTTGTCACAAATAGTAATGCCTATCACTCTTCATAACTGCTTGCTTTAGAAAGATGTTTAAAGAGAACAACATACGTAATACACATTCTGTTTGTAAAATCAAGTGTTCTATGGTAATCACTATTCTCTTTAACCTTGAATCAACTGACAAAATACAATTATAAATACATATTCTCTCTGAGAATAGGAGAGGCAATATAAGCAAACAGCACATAACAATAGATTAAAATCACTTTTAAAAATAGATTCCATTGTATTTATCTGACACTGAACAACTAGTTCAGCCATCATTTGTATGCTCTTATTTTTTACTGAATGAAAATATTCACAAAGAGCCAGACTGCACACTTACTTGCAAAAGCTAATACCTGTAATTTATAAAATAAATATTAATGAAAGGAGGGAAATTCAGCAGTGTAACTCACTACATCGTACTGTGAATATTTTGGCATAGCAGGATGTGTTAAAGGCCATTAGTGCATCATCTCTTTGTTGCGCACTTAGTGTTTTTGACAAATATGAGATTAATAATTCTGAAAAGGTCTTCTTTTTACGTACTGTTAAGACTGATCCACATTACTTTGTTCATGTGATTTCCAGTTTTTCCTGATAGTTCTAGCTATGACATGGTATTTCCATTCAATTCTTGACCCAAAAAATCGCCCAAAAAATTGAAAAATAAGGTAAGCTTTAAATTACCAATTCAGGAAAGCACTCAAGCACATATTTAAGCATAATTATGTATTTGATTACTACTGACTTTACTATAGTTAGATGAATATGACTGTTTTCCTGTATTATTAATGGTTTTTTGTAAGCCAAGTTTCTGATCCACAGTCTAATGTATTCAGAGAGAACCTCCGTGCAAAGCAGAGTCAAAACAGTTCATGGCCAAAGTTGTCAAAGTGCCTGTATAGAAGTGTTCTGTTGAATGGAAGGGATACTGTAGATATTGGATCCACCAAATGACTGTCAAAAAAAGGCTATAGAATATGATAGAAGACTGTATCAATGCCAGTAAAGCTTCTAGAGAAATGTTATCATACAATATTCATCTATTTGGTGGAGTTTATAATGGTAATTTTTTCAGAGACAAGTAAGATCTAATCTTAAAAAGTTACAGTAAGAAATACAAATTACTAAGATATGAACAGACATATCCTATCTGCAAAATTGCAAAGACAAGGAATAAAACAAGTGAAAAACAGAGCTGATTTTTTTATTATTTATGAAAGTAGACAGCAAAACATCCAGTCTTTGTAATTTTTTATTCAGAACAAAACCCAGAAATACAGGACAGAATCTAACAATAAAACTACACGCACAGGAGTTTGGGGAGATAGGAGTATCTAGAGCAAAACTTTTCAAAACCTTTGAATGCCTGATGTCTTAGAAATTCAAAACGCTTCTTGTGTCTCATTGTACTAGAAATTACCCTTATAAGAATCCTTAAGAATGATGTAAAAACTATAACTATTATACAATTTTTTATTTGATTTGAACTTCTGTAGATGAGAGCAATGTTACATAATGAACTTTGCATGGAACAACAGCCATTTGTCACCAATAGAATGAAATTAGATGACTATAAATGTTTATATAAGGATATTGTAAATTTATTTGCCTAGATTCTGAAAGATGTCTGATAGTGGAAGTGATATAAACGAGGTAGAGAATCTGTCTGCACAGAATTTTTCTTACAGAAGGATTCCATCTTGATAAATTATCTTGTAGGCACAAAAAAACAGTTAGTTTGAATTGAAGCATAGGATAGGAAAAATATATCTATTTTGCTGACATAGTGACAATGTCATTTTTCCCTGGACTCTAAAGTGGTTTCTCGTTGGTGCCATTTTAAAGTATAAATTTCTTTAAATTCATCATACGCTGAAGAAAACAGATGAAGTGATTCAGTTAAGTGTTTTGGAAACTGAAGTTTTCTGGTTTGTTTTCTTTGGAAATTGCTAGATATAGAAATCTCTGTGGGCAAAGTCCATTATTACTATATAGAAGAGCATTATTATAATAGTCCCTTTTATACTGCAAAGTTTTGCATGCAGATGAAAATGGTGTTTCATGAAAGTTTTCATTTCTTCTCCGTGTTGGCCACATGTTCATCCCCTCCACTGTGCTAGTAACTGTGACGATGCCACTCTTACTTAGAAGCAAGAGATTTCACAGAAATTTACATAGATAGATTTACCTAGAATTTACCCCCAAATCCTTTTCATATTTTTAAACAATATTTAAGAATTTAACAAGAAACTCCAGATATACGTAGATTCAGAAATTTATTATGAAGTTTACAGGATATTTTATGTTTTCTGCAAGTTTACTCACAGCAATCTATTCCTTATAATTATGTTTCTCCCATTTGTATTTGTCATAATGTCTTAATATTCACAGCGTTACAAGGACTCTGAACTATAAAATGGAGGAATAAAAATGTAAGAAGGCATATATTAATAAATACAATCAGTTGAAAAACCTGTAGCAATTGAGAGATACTGGTTGCTGTAATTTGCCATAGTGTATCTGACTTTGCTTTGAGATTTAGCTAATTGTGCCACTTTATTTTACAAAATCCACATATCCTAGTGCAAGTAGTGTATAAATCTGCAGCTTGAATCCTTCCTTCAGATACTGTTAGCATTTCTTTAGAAGCCCACATGAATGGAGTACTATAGCACTTGTAGTCACTTCAGTTGGTTGGTGAATAGCAAATGCTATATCATCTTAAGATTAGTTGTTATGACATAAGTATAGCAGGGCTTGTAAAGCAGAAATCTGTGAACCTGGAGTTCTTTTTTCCAAACAAATACATAGAAATGGCTTTGAAGCTCCTGTTACTAGTCTATTCCTACCTGCATTCCCTAACACTCCCCATCTGAAAATATAAAAATCTGAAAATGTCTATACAGTCTGCCCATATTTGAGGCCTCTAATTGACAGGACAGGGCAAAGAGAGGGGGTTTGATCCATTCAGCGCTCCCTTCCAGCAATTATATTGTTTTCCCTGTTATTTTGTGTGGTATTTTTTTCAGTAATCCAAAGCCTCATAAAATGTTTAACTCTACTTAAAAGGAGAAGAGAAAGGAGCTTACAAGTTAGTTGCTAAATTAAGTAGACTGGAAAAGGGTTGACATTTCTCACTCTTCCTATTGTTCTGTCTGGAAAGCTTTTCTGCTCTATTATTTTTCCTACTTGTGGATGTTTGGATGCAGGCAGGTGTAGCAGAGATGTGAAAAGCACAAGTGAAATGGTAATTTGGTACTTTGTAGCCACTATTTAGGGCAAAAATTCAAGTAACTTCAATCAATACCTTTTACATTGTAGAAAATTTGCTGCTGTAGTTTCTTACCCTTCTATATTAGGGATGATACTGATTGCTACACACATACCAACAAAGAGGTATTGATCAGGACATTCTGGAGACAAAGATAAAATTGCCTTCTAGTTGCAGTAAGTCTTGTTCTTAGCAGCAAAGGAGAAACAAAATGTACATGATACAGCAGAAAGCATTTCTGACGTGAGATTTTGTCATGTTAATTGATGCTCCTTCTTTGTCATTTTCAGGAAAACTTATGTCTTTTGGTTGGCTGAGATTAAAGCTAACAATGTCACCATGGAGAGCCAAAGAAAGGGTTAGACCCTGTCATTTAAGTACCAGAGAAAGCTCAGTATCTCCTCCTTCTTTTTATTCCTCAAGTGACTGCAGCATTAGGCAGTAATATCAGTTGTCCAGGACTGTGTCCTCTGTGAGCCAAACTCTCAACAGTGTTAGAACACCAGCACTTCCTGACTTGGTTTGCAAGCAACGACAATGCAAGCAAAGACAAGAAGTAGTGTACAAGTCAGTATGGATTATAAAGGCAAAAGAGACTGAATACGGCAGGGAGTAAATGTGATTAATACCTGTTACTGACTTACTTTTGTCTCCTTGCTGAAATCCCTTCTCCATTGATGAAAACAAAATCCCCCCCATAAGGAAACATGGAGACCATTGTTGCAGAAGTGTGGGACTGACAAAAATATGTTCCAAAAATCAGTTTTAATAGTATAAAAAATACAGCTGTTGAATTGAGTGGGGATCTTATATTACAAACACTTTGGCAGACACAACTTATATACAGGTTCAGGATATCAGCTGATACTACACAGTTAGATCTACTCAAACAATGAGTGAAATGAAATTTCATGACTGAGATTAAACTACCAAAACTAACAAAACAAGGAGGGTAACAAACATGACTCTCCCATAACATTTAACAAATTATACGTTCTGGGTAACGGTCAGGTTTGTTATCACTACAAAAAAACACAAAAGAATTGTGGTCCAGAGTGCGCACACATTCACTCACAACAGGGAAACTCTCACTCAAGGATACCTAGAAGACAGCATTGTTCACCTCAGGAGGGCAAGGGCTCACTCAAGGATGTATAGAAAAAATAATTGCTCCCTGAAAGCGGGTGAGGGCACTCAACCCTAGGAAATTTCTGCAGTCAAAGTCTCAAATAAGGGTGCAAAAGAGCAGACAGCAGCCACTTTGAAATGCCCCGGTTCTTTCCGGGGTGAGTGCACCTGCCACACTACATGTATATTTAACATTTTATTCTTTCTTTATACTGAAGGGGTTTTCCTCACATGCATTGATGTAAGGATGTCCCCACTCCCTTTCTGCACATTTGCCCAGTACAGTATTTCTTGGAGCTTTAAGGAGATAAGTGTATTTTCTGAATAAAAGGCAATTACCCACATAATGCTGCTCACCTTCAAAGAGAGTAGGACCACAAACACACAAAATTGAGAAGAGTTAGATGGTAATCAGTTGCACTACCTGCCAGTTGGATAAATCTTTATGTTGCTGATCCTGCTTTTCCTTCTGTCTCACAACAATTCCTTCATAGCTGCACAAAGATAGATTCCCCAGAACTGAAGAAGAGCTTTTCCCAATCTTGCTCTTCAGAGTATTTCATGGCTAGTTAGCTGGACTACCAGAAGAATAAAAACGGATGTCCCTGCAGGATGGCTTTTTGTGGAAGGGAAAGCAAGACCAGCCCCTGACAGATTGGAATTAAGAATGCGAATTTGTACTCATAGCTTGGCAAAATGCTCAAAAATTCATGTTTTTAATACCTTTTTTTTTTTTAATTCACCATCTGGTCTCACCTTTTAGCAAATGCTGGTATATTTCTACAGTACTTAAAGGTACCTGTAGTACACCTGGTATGTCTACTAACACATATTTCACTGAACAGTGACCTAAAACACTTTGGGGAAAAAAAAAAAACCTGTATTTTTTGCATATCTTTTCTGAGTGCCATGAATATTGTGTTACACATGAGGGTTGGGGGAGGAAGGGAGAATAAAAAGAGGAAGATGACCAAATGACCAGAAAATAATAGCTTGTATGTTGGTTTCAGTGCCCTTGTACACTCACTTAATATCTCTCTGCTTTCCACTCTCTGAAAAGGACATGAAAGCAGTAGGAATTAATTTTTTGCCACACTGAAAAAATATCAAATACTTTTGTAATTCAGACTAAAAATCTACTGCATGATATATATAATTTCATACAAAAAAAATATGAGTGTTTTTTTTCCCCAGACATGTTATTCTCATTTGCTCTGCTTTTATACATAGGCCTTCTGCAGAGAGATGTGGGAAGCATAGAAAAGCAAATGTCCTAAAACTGAGGATATAGTTGTATTTCTGAAGTGACAGGGACACTATTTTACTACTTTCACCTGTGTTGAAAATTACAACCAATTAAATTTCTCACTAAAGTAAAAATAGAATTGATGCTTGAGAATTTAAATCACGATTTCACTTGTATACCTCATGGGAGCCACCACAAAGATGACCTGGTAAACATACTGACAAAGAAGGGTGTACTCTTAGCTGGAGTCTCAAGAGATCTCTAACAAACTCACCCAAAACCTCTGTGATGGGGAGTAGCTGGCAGGACAAAGAAACCTTTATGGCTGCAGGACAAAGGAACTGTAATAATGAACTGCCCTTCCAGGAAAACAGGAGTCAGCAACAACTATTCTGGGAACTGATGTCCTACACCCACTTATGTACCTACACTAAAAAAATACAACAAGTATCTCACTACCTACCCAAAGAGAGCTTCTCTGCACATTTTTCCAGTGCTTGCCCTGCACAAGATCTCCCGGACAGGACAGACCCTTGCTGGGGATGCCTGACTAACTCTGCACTCCATGACAGGGATCATCTTTGAAGTGAGACTTTTTCTTTCGTCAGCTGGAGTAGCTTGGTGAGTGTCATAACAGCAACACCTCATGGAATGTATTTATAGTTGCACACACAGGTAAAGGTTCCTAAGTACATATTTGCTTCAGTAGTTGGAATTCAGTAATAACATAATATACATACACTTTGCTTTACTCTTGTACTATACATATATATATATATACACTTGCACTCCTGTTGGTAATTTTGTGGTAACTTGTACATATATACTATATATTTTTTTTTACTAATAGTAGCTTTTTAGTAATTTGCAATAAAGAAATTCTCAGCAATCTGGACCTATGTGTCTTTGCATATTGTGGAACCCTGAGAATCCCACAGTCACGATCTTTGTACAGCTGTCATCCGGGGAACCCTCATAGGTCATGATCGTGACCACTACAACACCACAACACAATGAAATGTTAAATGACTACAACAGCTATTGGAGAAGAACCTCCCAGCATAATGGCAGGATGTTTAGTACATTTGATAAGGTCAATTTCCACATATTTGATAAGGTCATTCTCTTCTGTCCACTACTAAATAGGGAACTTCTTATGTACCATTTTACTTTTCATCAGACTAATACCTATCAAGGAGAAAATACGGGATATTTCTTCAATAAATTTGTGATAAATAAAAAAACCTCCTTATTTACAATCAAAAAAATATTTTTTGGAATATGAACAGCCTTACAAAAGAAAGTTATAGATTAGCCTTTTAGTAACATTTTATGGACTGTCACAAGACAGAACCTTTGCCTCAGATAAAATTTTTGATATTATTCAAAATTTTATTTTTAGCTCATGTTTAAGATTCTGGCACGATGTTTGATAGAACTAAGTTGTCTCCGATAAAAGATAGGTGAAATAGTGCTCCTGAGCTTGTAAGGTTCTGCCATGTAATGCTGAAGTCAGGAGGAGTTGCATCACTCACCTGACATCAATGTTAGGATTTATTGTAGAGGTAGGACTAGGGTCCCTAAAGGGTCATTGATGCAGATAGTTCTAAGTGCCCAAAATATATCTCAGTGGGTGCTGCACCATTTTGAAAACAAAGCCCTCATCCTGATATGGACCTGAATCTGACATCTTTGAATTGGTAACCCTTAAGAATAAATTGAAAAAGTGATAATGGAACCAGCAGATTTCATAAATCTCCACAGAGTATGAAATATATTGTCTAACAGAAAACATCCCAAACATATATTACCACCAATAAAGAAAGATAACAACACAGATGAAAACACTGATATATTCATAAATTTTGAACTGGTTTCACTTTGTTTGACCCCATTTAATCTCTGCATGTTTTAGTGGTTGTCATAACAATCTCTTCTAATAATTTTTATTATTAAAAGATTCTTTATAGGACAGCTCTATAATCTTGTCAATAGCCTTTTCACTGTACACTTTAATAAATAAGATTTATTAGTCAACTGTTGCTGCCTCCTGGTAAGATAAATATTCTAAAAGTTGGATAAATAAGATAAATAAAAATCCTCTATTAGAAATGTGCCTTCCTATTTCCAGTGATGAATGATCGGCTCTGTCATTCATACTGCATTCATACTGCACGACGTATTTGCCACTTGCTCTGCCCTGGTCCACCATACATCTCCTCCTTGACTGCACACTTGCCCCTCTAAAGGCAGACAGCGTATGTGAAGAAAAAAACACCCGTTATTCTTTCAAGTCACTTTGCATACTGTCACATTTCCACATCATACTGTGCTGCATCCCTGCAAGTAAAATAGCCAACTTAGACTGTGTAATGACAAAAAAGCAAATAAACTACTTTTAAAATGGCAGCTATTATCCCGCATTTATAGCAAGTCACTGGAATTGCTCATGATCTAGCATGGACTTAAGAATTATGTGAAATAATAATTTATGTTGATAATATCTATTGTGCAATTAGCACATAGGTCAGAGTAATGATTTTTTTCTGTTATTTAATTTACTTTCTGAATTTACCAAATTTATTCTGAAGTTTGTGATATTTATTTTATTACACAAACCATAATCTCAACTGTCTGTTATCCTGCCACATGGTTTTTTGCTTTTTTTCTTATTCAATAGATGAACAACTATAAAGATATGTCACACAGCAATGGCCCAACTCTACAACCATGACATTGAAGCAGGGCTCTGAACAGCAGCAGAAATGCAACTTCTTTCATGTCTCAAAACTACTAGTTTCCCCTCTTCAGCTCCCACCTTCCACTTACATCACTTTCTTGTAAGAAAGCTTCTACAAGTACTTAGCACCACATCGTCCTGCCTTGTGTCAGCTAACCACTAGATGCATTGCTCCTAAATTGGAATCCATGATCCCAGGACAGGTACTCAAGGTCAGTATACCACATATGAAGAGAGATAATCACTTCATCGCTGAATTTGCAATAGTGAGCATGCTGGAAAAAAAAGCTGTCTGAGCTGACTAATAAACAAAACCAATGGAGAGAGTGTATCTTAAGCTCTGTCCTAATTCATGGCAGAATCACTTCATTCAAGGCTGAGTGGAAGCAGCTGACACCTCCGACCAGGATTTACAGCCAGAGACACTCCCAGAACTTGGAGAATAAGTTGTCCACAAGAAAGCAAAGAGGGAACAGCCTATCCTTAATGGCATGACAAGAAGCAGGGTCTGAGGTGGGGGGATTCCCTGTTGTCCTTCCCCTAGCAGTCATAACGCTAGCCCAGAAGTTAGCACGAACACACATTCACTTCTGTCTGTCCTCAGAAGGAAATGCAATTCTCTCCAGGTCTAACGCAAAGTTACTACCACCACAGAACCAAACACACTTTTAAACCACAGTTTATTGTGGACTATCTAATATTTTCCAATACTGAATTCATTTTCCAGTTCCTCTCTGTTTCATCTACTGAAGCTTCCAATTCTCTGCTTCCCAAACTCAGTTTCTCATCTCTTCTCCTCCACTGCTTACCATAGGCAGTTTGCACCTACTAGCAGAGGCTACATTCAACATCTCATTCTTCCTGAATCATGTTTTTCCTTCAACTAGCAATCCGAGTTGTTGCATTGGCCCTGGGTGAGGGTTGGCTTTCTCTTGATAAGCAATTACTCATAACAATCAGCATCAGAAACAGATGACAAAATTACCGTTGATATTGCGTTTTCTGTTCTTTTCTGAGTGCTCAATTTTAGAATGACAGGATCAGATCTTTAACAAGGGGTAGAATAGCAGTTCCAGAGTATCTTCACCACATTTTTCTCTTTTTCTCCCATATGAACGGCTTTTACTATTTTTAATACTGTTTAAAAGATAGCCATCCAGGGTTTTCCCCTCTGTTAAAGCTTTCTTCAGCTAAAGAAAAAAGCAATTGAGAAAGCAATATAAAATCTTGCTTCGATCCCTTCATTTTGAGCATAGTGTATTTCTTGGTGCAGATGAGCTATCCACTAATAAGTTTTTCAAATTATCCAAACAAACTCTGAACTTCCTGCTGGTTCATTTCTCTGCATTCTTCTCTTTTCTCTTGTTGTCAGCAGCATGGTTCCTTCCATGCTGTTAGACCACCTGTTCAAAAGAATAATAATAACAATACCCCTTACTGTTAAAAATATAGAATTTCTCCCAAGTTAACAAAGTTCCTATTACACCACTTTAAAATTATCTTGGCACAATTAACATATCCTGATTGATCCCATTGGAAGTATCCAGGCACTATAATGCAACCAGTTAGACTCCACAGGAAGAGCCAGCCAGATCACCTGCTCACACTCATGATGGGGTCTAAATTGAATTCCACAGACACAAGCTCTGGCAGAAGTCACAGTTTGTTTAATATCTCCCAGGAGTAAGCTGTGCTGTTATGGATGTGGCTGCCACATTCCCTGTACCACAGTCAGCACAAACAAAAAGCTCAGCTTCCTGGGTATGCCACAATCCAGTGTCAAACCTCTTTCCTGCAGCTGGACTCCCTACAGTAAGAGTTACCTCCAACAAAGAGATGGTTCCAAATTAAATTTCTTTCCCTCAAATATTGAATCTAATAGCTTATATTTGTCCAACTACTCTCACTCCCAAAGCATCCCTTCCTAGCTCCAGTAATAAATTGAGTGTGGAAGAGTCTTGCCCATGCTCAGACCTGGGGATATTCCCCCCATTACCTGCATAGTTTAGCAATTCCTTAAGATATGTGTAACTGAAGAAACTGTGATTTTCATCTATTCTAGTATGATTTTTCTCATTGGATAACCTTGGGACTATATCAGCCTTTCTACAGCAAAGGGAGCAGTAATAATCTTCAGCTGTGGGGTGGAATCAGGTGCAGATAAGAGTTCTATTATGAAGAATGCAAATAAATTGTATACTCCCACAGATTACTGAGTCAAGATTTGGCCGATGATACTTGTGCAAGTGTAGAATACAGTTTATCCCAGGATTTGTTTTACACTGTGAGAATGATGGCTTAGTTATGTGTTTAAAAGCAAAACAAAACAAACAAACAACAAAAAGCAAACCATAAAAACCCCAAACAAAACAATTACACAAAGATCCCATTGTGTTCTAAATATAAAGGAAGAAAGAAGCAATTATTGCCCCAAAGAATGACAATCTACCTGAAATAGTATCTGTTCTGTTAAAGAACTGAGAACTGAACAATAGATTGTATAATCCAGAATTTTGCAGAAGGTTATGACAGAAACACCAGAAGTGACAGAAGGAGGAAATGAAGACCAAATGTCTCAAATTCAATCTGCAGTCTTAATCAAGCTCATCCTTGCCTTCCTCTGAGGGTCCTGATTAACTTCACACAATGGCTGATTTCAAGCTACAGTTTATTTTGAAGATGCTAATAATGTAGGCTGAGGTCACTCCTGTGAATTCTGATGAACAAAAATGCCATCCAAGGTCATAAAACCAATCAATCAACCAATCAACCAAATACCAAAGAAACATGGGATTACTTGGATATACCCATATCCTAGTCCTCCGAAATAGTTATCAAAGAATCACAGAATCACAGAATGGTAGGGGTTGGAAGAGACCTCTGTGGGTCATCTAGTCCAACTCCCCTGCCGAAGGAGGGTCACCTACAGCAGGCCACACAGGACCTTGTCCAGGAGGGTCTTGAATATCTCCAGAGAAGGAGAATCCACAAACTCCCTGGGCAACATGTTCCAGGGCTCCTTCACTCTCAGATGAAGAAGTTCTTCCTCGTGTTCAGACGGAACTTCCTATGCTTCAATTTGTGCCCGTTGCCCCTTGTCCTGTCACTGGGCACCACTGAAAATAGTTTGGCCCCATCCTCCTGACACCCACCTTTAAGGTACTTATCAACATTTATTAAGTCCTCTCTCAGCCTTCCCTTCTTCAGGCTGAACAAGCCCAGCTCCCTCAGCCTTTCCTCCTAGGACAGATACTCAAGTCCCCTCATCATCCTCGTAGCCCTCTGCTGGACCCTCTCCAGTAGCTCTTCATCTTTCTTGAAGTGGGGAACCCAGAACTGGACAGAGTATTCCAGAGGGGGCCTCACCAGGGCAGAGTAGAAGGGGAGGAGAACTTCCCTTGACCTGCTGGCCTCACTCCTCTTAATGCACCCCAGGATCCCATTGGCCTTTTTGGCAGCCAGGGCACACTGCTGGCTCATGGTCAGCTTGTCGTCCACCAGGACACCTAGGTCCCTCTCCGCAGAGCTGCTCTGCACCAGGTCCACCCCAAGCCTGTACTGGTGCATGGGGTTGTTCCTCCCCAGGTGCAGGACCCTGCACTTGCCCTTGTTGAAATTCATAAGGTTCCTCTCTGCTCAGCTTTCCAGCCTGTCCAGGTCATGCTGAATGGCAGCACAGCCGGCTAGTGTATCAGCCACTCCTCCCAGTTTTGTGTCATCAGCAAACTTGCTGAGGGTACACTCTGTCCCTTTGTCCAGGTCATTGATGAACAAGTTAAACAAGACTGGGGTGAGTACTGACCCCTGGGGGACACCACTAGTTACTGGCCTCCAACTAGACTCAGCGCCGCTGATGACAACCCTCTGAGTTCTGCCATTCAGCCAGTTCTCAATCCACCTCACCTACTTATTTCCCAAAGATTTGTAGGACAATCAAATGGTTTCCTGAATAATTCATTTATATTGCTGAAAAAAGCTCCTCCAGACTTTATTGGACATTCCCATAGTATAACTCCATTAAGGAGAGAAGCATTCCTTTCCCATCTAGACTTCTGAATTCGTGCTATAGCCACCATTAAGCGTGGTTTAGAAATTACGAGTGTTCATCTTATTAAAAATCTACCTTTTGGCATGATTTAAACTTCTCTGCCATGTTCACAAAATCACTACCCTGCACTTCAGAAGGGTTATAAATAAATAAATAAAGGGCTATAAATAAATGAATAAATAAATAAATAAATAAATGGTTATAAACAAATAAATAAAATACATAAATATCCAAAGAATAAACTCTGCTGTATCAAAAAAAAATGCTTAACATAGTCAGACCTGTTCTTTAAAGGTCAGTGTTGAAAGTTCTATGTGTAAAACAAATCTTGATTTTTTCCTTTTTGTAGGTTTTATAGAAATGTTAATTATAACGTTAGGCTTTGTTAATATTATTCTGTTTTCTTTTGTTTTGTTTTGTTTTTAAAATGAGTGAAAAGCAAGAAGCAGTTGTTTTTCACTGTTGGTTTTTTTTGGTTTTAACTCAGAGATACATTTTCAAGCTTGATTAGGAATGAATTCCCACGTGTCATGAGTCTGAGAGCAACATGCAACAAAAGGTCAAATCTCACTTGCTGCTGCATGTTACTGTGTGGAAGCCATACGCACAATGGGAGAAGGATATAGCCTGAGAATTACTTGTATTGCATGGAAAAGACTTAGCAAAATATAATTTAAACACTTGTGAAAAAACCTACCTAGGAGTGCTGTATTCTTCCTTTTTGATGCTGGTGTAGGCTTGGGGTATTTTTGTGGTTTTGTTTCTTTGTTTTTTTAGACTTTAATGTTAATGATTGCAAACATGGAGAAAACACATCCAAGGTAGTATGTTTTCCCTGAACACTCTTAGTTCCACCCTTCTGGCAGATACTCAGGTTCTATTGCTATTCACTACTATCTTAAGTACGTTTACTATAATTTCTGTGAACTGCTTCTCCCAGAACCACCTATTTGCTTCAAATTTACTGTCTTCTAGATTACATGCTCTTGTTTTGTGGGGAATTTAGCTTCACAGAAGTAAAAAATCCTTTCCCCATTAAAGTTATCATTCCGAGTCATGGTTCTGAAGTTTTTCATTTTGTCACCCAAAAATCTTCTCCATTCAAATGGGGATAACTGGAAGCTCCTTAATTTTTCATCAAAAGGTAGACCCTTGAGACTCAATAACACTTTTGCTGCACCTTCTGAAAGACATTAATATCCTCTCTTTAGATCAGTGAGTAATTGTTCACAAAGTTTTCTACCAGAGGACTCCCAAGTGTGTGATATGATAACAGTATAATCTTCAGCTTAGAGTTCTCTCTTTCCACTGCTACTGACTCTGATTCTATTTGTGTTTCTATAGGATTCTCTGCATGGAGTAATCAGTTTCAGTGAATTTCTTTTTTTTCCCCTTACAAAGTAACCTGTTTTCCTAATGACTGTATTGAAAGCTTCCTGTATTTCAGATAAGTTTTGAAAACATAAGCAATAGTTTTCTTCAAGTGACTTTTTTTTGTTGGGAAGCTTTCAGAAAATTTGCTCTTGCAGACAAGGAGTGTGTTTGTTTAGATCATCAAATCATTAATCAATGAAATGAGCATGAAAATCAACACTTCATAAATATGCTAACAAAAATATAGACATCCATATACTCAATGATATAAAAACAAAGCTGGAAGAGCTTGAATTTCAAGCTTATTAATAACAAAAAAATAATGCTTTAGAAAGAAAATAGAAGAGACAACAGGAAATGAGAGCTTGATTTATACAGAGAAGGGAAGAACGCAGAAGGATTAAGCTCTCCCGTGTACAACACATGATCCATGTGACAGGGAATAGATTACAGTACTGTACATGTGGATTTCTCTGTCTATATGTGTATCAGCTACATTAAACTGACAATGCAATTAAACCATAAAGTGTTTTATTATAGGCAAAATTCCATTAATCTGTCAACGATGTTTTTTCCAGTTTTATTGTGACTTTAACAATTGATGGAAAATGTTCTTTTATTTCCCCCCTAGATATTCTTTCCTGTCATCTGATATCTGCTTCTGTCAAAACCAGCTATCTATCCTTGCTTTAGATGAAACCGAAAGCCAGGAGCCTATAAGTCCCCAAAGAAAGCTTTTTCATATACATATTGAGGGACAACTTGTGTGGGATTTTAACATGTACAGAAAAGAAGTTTGAGATACGGATTTTAGGCTGTCTTGAGTGTTCACTGTAAATAAGGGAAGAAGGGTCTTGTTAAAGCTGAAGAAACAGTCCGTTCTACTGGTTCTGTGGTAATCGACAGAAATAAGACCTTCCACTTGGCTCTGTTTGGTTGTAAAACTTGAGTGACTCTCTCAGTCATTTCAGTGGAAATATGACAAGAAGAGCAGCTGTAGATATCTACAGCTAATCTCTAAAGTAACTAGATTTGTGCCACTTCAGACTTGTCTATACTAAAACTCGTTCTTTGAACAGAATCTGGAAATTACCTGTAAACCATCAGAAACTACAGATTACATAGGCAATGAGCTCCCAACAGAGAAGGCTACAGATGAGCAGGCTATGGCTGTAACCACCGTGCTTTGCAGATGAACTTCTGATAGAATCTGGCTGTAACTAATCTTTTTTTTTTTCCAGTTCTAACTTTTCTTTTAACCACTATACAAATGTCTCGAAACCAAGACTGAGGTCTCTGGCTGTTGTTTACTATGTGTTCTTCACTGTGACTTTTTGGTGGACAACGTAGAACAGAAATTATTGGAACTAAATGTAGGATACCGCTGAGTAAATTAATCAAGTAACAAAAAAAGTTAACTATCAATTAATTTTATTAATTTTATTTTATTTATTAACAGTTTAAATTACCTAACATAACACTAGTTTAATAAATCATTGGGATTGTGACACACTGAGTAAATGTGTTGCTGGTCCTCTGGATATTGCTCTTTACAGATCAGTAATTGTATGCTTCCCTCCTTTCTGTTTCAAATGCCTTGACTTCAGGCATAAGACACAAAGAGGGGGATTCATCCGATTCAGTGCAGATGCTAGGGCTAGTCAGTCCCTCTTCCATCCAGGGAAAGAATGGGCATTTCCAGGGCACAATTCTCATCCTCAAGGAGACATCTAAAACAGGTCAAATGATTCATGCCTTTAAACTGCTTATTTCTCCTCACTGAGAGTAAAGGGTATTTAGGAAAATAACTCAAATGTAGTTATCTTTGTTACAGATACCTACAGTTCAGTGAAATAAATCAACATTCACAGCCAGATCTGACATCTAAAATTGTCTTAATTTGTGTATACCTCAAAGTATACTATAAAAATAGTATAGTCACATTTTTGTATACCATAGCAATGCCTTTTCTCCAGTACTTGCAATTCAAGGAAGAAAATAATAGAGAGGGATACATAGAGAAGACAAGTAAAAGAAAGAAAGGAACTTACCCTTACTCTTCAATAATGTATTGACCGCTCCATGAAGGAATACATCTGATGCAGCTTTGCTGGAGGGGCACATCCTAGAACACAGTAAATGGCAAAGCTGTTCTCCTTCTCTGCTCAAGTTTTTGTTTTACAGAGATTTCAAAGTACATTATAAACAAAAGAACTCTCGTTATTTTAATTATATAAAGACATAAACTGAAGTTCAAAGAAAGGAAGATGTTTAACAAAGACTACTTCTTAAACTAATGATAGAGCTGGAGTGAATTTTTCCTTAGACCCATTATAAGTCACAATAGACATTTTGTTGCTCACAATGCTGATGAACTAGTTTCTATGACATTATCAGAAATACAAATTCTATCCAACACAAGTTCTTCCTTGACAGGTAAAACAGAACAGATTCACAGGGTTACTAAATGTTAATATTTGGAGAGGGGAGATCCTTAAAAAGAGTAAAACCTTTCCGGATTCCCTATTCAACCTGTAGTATCTCCACTGCTAATTGTAGTTCAGAACTGAAGTGATGTGATCATGTATACCAGAATATTCTTATGAATGGTCTTCAACCTGCATTAACAACAAACAATTGTACTGCAAAAGCAGTGTCAAAGTGATTCTGAACCAGGTCTTTTCTTTCTTTTTGTATTTATATCCGTTTAAAAACTCCCATCTTCTGAGGAACAGATATCAAAATCAAGTGGAGTAATAGTAGGTGTAATACAATTAATTTAGTATTTCAGAGATAAAATAGCATGTCTGATGGGGAAAAGAACCCCATCATATCTGTACATAAGCCTTTTTAAAATGCATCAGTTTGATGTAGAACTCTTTCTTCAAGATATTGAAATTTAATTTTTTTGTGAACTTCCACATACTGTCATATGAGAGTGGATAAAAACTACAAAAATTATGTATGTATAAAAATTGAGTTACATGGTATAGAAGTTAATTGTTAATTGATAAGGTAAAAAGGGATTCTTCAAATTGTGTTATGTGAAGACTTTCAGCACAGATGGCCACTTGAAATACAGTGTTAGTTACATTAGCAGGGAACTGATGAATTGAGCTATGCCTAGGTGATCTTAGCAGGCAACCCATACCCCATGTGGCAATGAAGGCAAAATATGTGCAGGTCCCTGCCATGCTAAAGTGGGAGGAAAAACGTTCCTGAACTCATATAATGATTGTTGTGTCCTGAGCACACCACCAGGCACCAAAAACAGAGGATATCATACAGCAATAACAGCAACAGCAGAAAGAAAATAACAAAAAAGCAAATGATGCATAAAAATAATTTTACATCAGGGAAAAAGTCTTTACTCACATGCTGAAGAAAGTGACTGAAGGCCTTTGTAATAATAATCATTGTCTTCCTACAGTTGCAACTGTTCTGAGCCTGCTGAAGACATCCTAGGCAATCTTGTCACCCCCTTTACTCATTAAAGAAGCAGACAGCTTATAGATTCGTAAATTCCAACACCATAACATAACACCAGGGCTATTCAGCTAATACACACATGGGGAGACTGCAGGAAGCACGAGGAGGAAGGTGGTCATGTTTAGTGATTTTTTACACAGCAAAATTGGAGCTGAATTTTGTGAGTCACAGAAAATGCACAACTTTGGGGAAAGAACAGGGACGTTCTTTCTGCTAAAGGACATAAGAAATCTTCTTACAACAAGATTTTTTAGAATTCCTGCAATGAAAACCAACTATGCTGTTCTATGTCAATTTCTCCTTGCAATATGTATTCTATCTGTACATCTATAGCCCCCAGATAGTCTGTTTAAAAATAATGATTCTTTAAAAATGAGAAAAATGTGATTCAACAACACTGTAGGTTATACGAGTGAACAGATACATAAAGCGAAATTTACTCTTCCAGTCTCTTTATAAACTGCCCAGGTTAATTTCCATAACAATAGCTTCTACCTCAAATCTCTTCTAAGTTGCATTCTGCTGTCTCTGATATGGTTTTAAAGGTCCAGATTTTATGAATATTTAAGTTATCTACAGGTTAACTTTCAAGCATGGATGTTTTTAAAGAAATGCAATTAGTATGAGATTCAAATTCTTTACATATATGGCTTTTTTTCTAGATATAATAGCATTCTGATCGAGAATCTATTGCATATTTTTGCATCTTATTATGCAGTGCATTTTATTTTGCATGTAAATACATCATTCACACTTTACAGTAAACTACAATTCACCTAGGAAAAATACACTAGTTAAAAAATTACTGGAACAACATAGGAAAAATAGACCTGTCTATTTTCAGAGTTTAGTATTTGAAAACACTCATAATTATTACATGCTTTACTGAATATACTATCATTAATGGAGAAGCAAGTGAAAATGTAGGCGTTGTCGGACCCCCCCATTCATCAAAGATACTTAATTAACACATATAACTGAATAAGAATTTCTTTTGTTTAACAGTGCCCACACTCTGAACCGCTGCATATCAAGTTGTTTGGAAAAGTGATGAAAAAACACAGCAGTCTATTAATTAAATGTAAGTGAGAAAATAAATAAATATTTTCAGGGCACTTTTCTAACATAGGGACAACTTCGAATTTCTCAAACAAGTAGATAGGATACAAAGCCTGCTTAAATTTCTCATGCTAAGACTCAGAATGCATATCATAAGAGGGACTTATCATGAAAGCAAACAGGGAAGACCCTACATTTTTGCAGAAGTGCCTGCCATCTAGATCAATGGTATGCCACAGTGGGATTTTGACCAGCATTGGATCAGGTCAGACACAGCTTTGTCTAACTGGTCATCTCCAGGCAGGGCCTTTCTGTGCAACTTCATAGGGTTTCTGTTGACCAGTCTGTGAGTTTCTCGCAGTCACTCTGAAGCCACTATCCCTAATCAGCTGCAAATTTGCTAATCATGCCCTGTGGGTCACCATCCATGTTGCTGATGAAGATGTTCTAAAATAGGGACTCTGGTATCTACCCTTCAAGACTGCAAGTCCAAGAAATTTTCAATCTACTTGTAAGTCCATTCTTCCAGCCCATATTTCCTTAGCTTACAAAATGGGTAGTGTAGGAGACATATCAAAAGCCTTACTGAAGTCAAGGTACACTATATCCACCAAACACTCCTCATCCACTTAGATGATGATTTCACCACATAAAGCAATCATGTTGGTAACACACCTAATCTGATTACCTTTTTACCCTTCAAGTAACCAGAATTAGCTTAGAGGAGGACATGCTCCATAAGCTCTCCAGAGGCTGAGTAGGGGCCAGCTGGCTCTAGTTCTGAGTCCTGCTGCTCACTCAAAGACAAATATTTGCTCACTAGCAGATCTCCACAGTTGTGAAATCCACATCAAGAGGTACCCTTCTGCCTGTCTCATTCTCCCTGGTAATGTGGCTGCCTCTGCCCATGTGAGAGGGTGTACTCTAATAGAGTCAACTTGGTGTCAGGTGCAAGAGCCGCAAGAAGCATCAAGCAAGCTTCTCTGCATCATGGAAAATGATCAAAAGAGAAACAAGCTCTCTGCAAAGACTCTGCAGCAGCAAGTCCTTTAAACTCCTTGAGGATGAGAGGGTTTATATGACCAAGACAACACAGGAGCAACAAGACAACATGAACTCCCAAGAGTGAAGAGTGGTTAGAAACTTGGAAGCTTGTGATTTCTGGCCACAGTATGAAGGCTGCATCTCCATGAGCGGGTCATGCCCTTGAATATAGAATATAGGTCCAGGCCCTGGCAATAGAGGTGGAGGAACAAGTTGCCAGGGAGATTTTGACCTGGACATCTCACCTCTTCATAATGAGAACAGCACTATCAAGAAGAAGTAATAAGTGTTAGTGGTTGGCAACTCCTCTGCTGATAGACTTCTTTTTCCCAAGAGCATTTCAGTTCTCTCAGATGTTAATTATCTGATGTTGCACAGAGACTCACATGGATCATCTGATCTTCTGGCTATTAGCCCCTGCTACTGATCAATATGGGCACCATGACAAGGTAAAACATTGAACATAACAAAGGGTAAACACAACTCAGCGGTGCTGAGTCTAGTTGGCAGCCAATAACTAGTGGTGTCCCCCAGGGGTCAGTACTGGGCCCAGTCTTGTTTAACTTCTTCATCAACGACCTGGATGAAGAGTTAGAATGTACCCTCAGCAAGTTTGCTGATGACACCAAACTGGGAGGTGTGGTGGATACACCAGAAGGCTGTGCTGCCATTCAGCGTGACTTGGACAGGCTGGAAAGTTGGGCAGAGAGGAACCTGATGAGGTTCAACAAAGGAAAATGCAGGGTCCTGCACCTGGGGAGGAACAACACCATGCATCTGTACAGGCTTGGGGTGGACCTGCTGGAGAGCAGCTCTGCGGAGAGGGACCTGGGTGTCCTGGTGGACGACAGGTTAACCATGAGCCAGCAGTGTGCCCTGGCTGACAAGAAGGCCAATGGCATTCTGGGATGCATCAAGAGGAGTGTGGCCAGCAGGTCGAGGGAGGTTCTCCTTCCCCTCTAGAGTGCCCTAGTGAGGCCTCATCTGGAGTACTGTGTCCAGTTCTGGGCTCCCCAATTCAAGAAAGATGAAGAGCTACTGGAGAGAGTCCAGCAGAGGGTTACAAGGATGGTGAGGGGACTGGAACATCTCTCCTACGAGGAAAGGCTGAGGGAGCTGGGCTTGTTCAGCCTGAAGAAGAGAAGGCTGAGAGGGGACCTTATAAATGCCTACAAATATCTGAAGGGTGGGTGTCAGGAGGATGGGGCCAAGCTCTTTTCAGTGGTGCCCAGTGACAGGACAAGGGGCAGTGGGCACAAACTGAAGCACAGGAAGTTCCGTCTGAATATGAGGAAGAACTTCTTCATCTGAGGGTGACGGAGCACTGGAACAGGCTGCCCAGGGAGGTTGTGGAGTCTCCCTCTCTGGAGATATTCAAGACCCACCTGGACAGGGTCCTCTGCAGCCTACTGTAGGTGACCCTGTTTCGGCAGGAGGGTTGGACTAGATGAACCACAGAGGTCTCATCCAACCCCTACCATTCTGTGATTCTGTGATTCTGTGATAAAGCTCTAGGGACAAAGGTGAAGGGGATAAGACTGTGGGTGATGCTATTCTCAGTTATTCCAGATGGAAAAGGAGACTCGGCAGATGCTTCTGGTAGATAAGTGTCTGACTTTATATATGGTAGTTCCCAGAACAGCTTCCTTCAGCATGGTCGTTCATCTGAGGATAAAGGATTCTGGGAATGAGATGTAACCCACCTGACTAAAAGAAACGACACGCTTTTGATCAGGCTTCTGAACATGGTGAAAGGGAGCTTTAGATTAATTTCACTGGTTCATGGGGAACAAAGTCCAAAAGTAAGAGAGGGAGAGCTGCAAATAGAGGAGCTATGCAGAGAAGAAAGCCACTGGGGGCTTTCACATTCTTACTCAGAAGAAAAGGTATCCAAAAACTTTCCTTGGGTGGCTAAATACCAACGTGCATAGCTGAGGCAGTAAATAAGAAGAATGTGAAGTTTGTGCACAGTCATGGGACTACGACAGGAATGACAGGAACTACATGGCATAGTGTGAAGGACTGGGTCAAGGTCACAGACTGCTACAGGATGTGTAAGAGACTCTATGGGGAGGAAGAGGAGGAAGATTCCTATGGTAAGTACCTTTTTGAATGCCCAGAGCCATAATATCTGAGAAACATTTGTTGAGAGTATCTGGGTCAAGGGCAAATTGTCAGAGGGAAACATAATGCCAGGGATATTGTGGGAAACCTGTTACAGATCAGTCAGCCAAGAAGACGCTTACTCCAGATAACTAGTGAAGTCTTTCACTCATAGACCTTTCCAGAAGCTGCAGCTTCTGCTGGAAGAGTGTTATGATTTGGCTGCAGCCGGCAACAAAAGCGCCACACGGCCGTCCCTCCCCCCGCCGGGGTGCAGAGGAGAACAGAAAGAAACAGGCAGAAACTGTTGGGTCGGGATAAGGGCACTTTAACAGAACAGTAAACAAAGGGAACAGTAACAACAACGATACAGATAAGGAGAATGCACAACACAAACCGCACAACCCAGAGAGCAGCTCTCCCGGACCGGACTGCCGCGTGCGCTCCCGAGCCGCGAGTGAGTTCCTGCCACCCAGCTCCTCCCCACCAGAACCCAGCATGACGGCACATGGTATGGAATACCCTGCTCTGTTTGGCCAGGTGGGGTCTTCCCGCCCGGCTGTGCCCCTTCCTGGATTCCAGTGAAATTTAACCCTGTCCTGGCTGAACCCAGGACAAAGAGCAACATGGAATTATACAAACATTACAGGAGGTTCCTAGGCTGTGATGATTTCCTGAAACAAATGATAAAGGCAACCACCAGAAGTAGCAGAGGGAAACTTTTGATTAGCTATAGCAGGAGAAAATTGCATGAGTCTCACTCTCAATTAATTTGATAAGTGCCATGACATTAAGCTTTAGCAACATAGTCAGGATAGTACAGATACATACTAGCAAAAAAAAGTTGAATGGCACATAATGTCAGTGAGATTCTAAGCAAGATATAATACATGACAGTTCCATCATTTACACTGAAATAGCAGTAGCATTATTAGTCCAATGCCATAACTAATTTCAGCATAGAGATGAAAATCAAGCTTTGAATTTGTGGAAGTCTGGCCAGAAAATTCTTCCAAAGATCACCAGATTTTACTTCACATCACTGAATCAGCTACTGAAACATTTTATAGAGACATCATGCAAAGAAATGAAGTTACACAAAATAATGTAATGGGTCTTCATAACACAAGTTGACTAACAGCAGTATAAATTTACTAACAAGCACTCATAAGATGCCCAGTGACAGGACAAGTGGCAATGGGCACAAACTGAAACATCAGGATACCCTTTTTTTACTGTGAGATTGACTGAGCACTGGCACAGGTTGACCAGGGAGGTCGTGGAGTCTCCGTCCTCAGTGATGTGTAAAAATCATCTAGATATTGTCCTGGACAACCAGCTCTATGTGGTCTTGCTTGAGCATAATGATTGGAAAAGATGAGCTCCAGAATTCCTTTCCAGCCTCAACCTTTCTGCAGTTCTGTGATTCTGCAGCAGATCTTGTGTTTCATAGTTCAGAAATGGGGGAACAAAGAAAGATGGGCAGAAAGGAAAGAGCTAAAAGAATGTCATCTCACTTAAAAAAAAAAAGGAGATAAAAAGCATTAAAAAATGAGTGCTCGTGTTATTATATTAAATATACTTTTGTGTATACTATTTGTAAACACCTCTGAGTAATTTAAGATCCAACATTTTAATGTAATTATTAAAATTTCATCACAATGAAATACTTAACTGAAATAATAGCTTCCAATCAGATATAAAATACTTTCTTTATACATATTAGTGTTATTTCTCATTTAATTTATTAAATTATTTATTTATTTATTTAATATTTATGCTACTTTTAATTAAGCTGATTTCTAAACAATTTTTATATTAGAGAAGTATATAAATGTAGTCCCTTATTATGTAAAAGTGCAATATCTACAGATAACTCAGGCAAATTAACGCATTATAGAATTTCAGCACATCATTTATACATGTCAAAGTGTAATAGCATGGGATGCATCACCTTAAATCATTTCTCTATTATTATAAGCATTAGAAAGGTCACCTCCAGACTTAGGACAATGCTAGCCATATTGGTTTTATTAAGTGAATGATCAAACTAATCATTGAAAGAGTGCTACTCACATTTTGCAAGTGCAGTCTGTTCTTTCCTATTTATTTTTGTCAAGGATGACTTCTCCGCTGTAAAAAGCAAACAAGAAGTAGAAAGGGAGATATTCTAGGTTAAATGAGTCTATTAAATAGGATGTTGATTGCACTGCTTCTAGATAAGGAGTGGCAGGTTGCTATAAATTAAATACAAGCTATACAGTAGATGGTGCTTACAGAATTCCAAAGTCTGGAGCAACTGATTTATCAGTTGCACCAATGTATTAGTTCATGCAAGACCAGCATGTAAACAGTCAAATCAAAGGATGTAAAAGATGCTGGAAACAAAGAATATATTTCTGTATGCATTGTGAAAGAGCTTATTTTATATTTACAATGCCAGTTATTTGGACCAGCACTATTTGCAACGACCACGGAACATTAAAGCAGTAAAAAAAATATTTTAAGAGGATAATATCCCTGGATAATCTGTAAGTATTCTTATTACTGCTGTCTACTACAGAAAAAAAAAAAAAGAAAAAGAAAAAAAAGAGCTGGTATTGAACACTCTGTGAGCCTTTTTTTAGAACTCATCTAGTATCAGGCAAAAATTTTTTTCTCCCACTAGAATATTTGTACCAGCCTAAACTTGCAGCTATTTGGAAGAATACTGTAAGATTGATATAATGTAATTTTGTTTCAGTGAGAATATAAACACTACAACAATTTTTTCCAGCCTTCTGTAGGAAGCCGAGTTTCACCAGATAGAAATTGTTTCTCTAAGCAAGATTCTCAGCTGCTATTCACTGTCACAGTAGCACACACTGGGCATAAAGTTGCCCTCCAGGTCCCGAAAAATCTTACTCTAAAAGAAACACATTCTTTTACAAAATGTGTTTTCTCAAGGACAGCTCATTCTGTTTGTGACTCCAATTTCTGCACCAAGCATTGGGGTTTTTATTTGTGAAAACACAATAAAAACATTATTCTTACTTGTCTGGAGCACTTCTCATTTCAGTTTTTCCTTGATATTACATATTGGAGATGTAGCTGACAATTATCTAAGCCTCACCTGGTCAACTATTTGATCAATGGGAGGGACATTCAATCTTAATACACTTGTATAAGACAATTAACTTAAATCATCTTGTGCAGCTGACTCCTCCTTTTCACTGATGTAAAAATAAATCTCAAAGATTAGTTTAGATTTAAATAACTAAATGTCTAAACATGTCCAAAGGTGAATTTTGCTTTCCATCTTCAGTCTGGAGTCTGTCCTTTGCACTCATTACAAAATACTTTTATTGATAACCTAATTTCAACCGAATGTTAGCACCAACACACTGCCCTTTGTCTTCGTGATGACCCATCTGGGTTTTTTTTTTGAAACAAGTGTTTTTTTTTAATCTAGTCCCCCATTGCCTTCTGTAATTCCATCTTAACCTGGTTGTTCTGTAGCTCTGAAAGATCCATCAGACTCTCCTCCAGGTGATTCCCATCCTCTTTATAGTGTGCCGAGTTTCAGCATCCGTGCAGGGACAGGAACGACTCTCACACATTGATGCAATGCACAGTCGATTCACTTTATTGCTCTGCTTGTGTGGTTATATACATTTTTCATATCTATACACGTGATCACTCTTATTCGGATAGGCTACAGACATAAATCACGCGCTGTTCACGCACCCCATATTCCCTTATGATTGGTAACTATGCACTAATGCTAATAGCAACAGACCGCCTCCACGTCCTTGAACACATCTTGTTTTTGCTAACCCACATCATGTGCACTATCAGAACTTTCTGAATTGTTATTCTTAGCTGCCCTTTCCAGCGGCCTGTTCAGTTATTCTAACTGTTTTGCTTAAGCGGCCTAGTCATGCTAACTCTCAAGCTACGTCAACTCCAACAATAGTGTTTCTATAGATCGATTGCAAGGCCCTGGGATCTTTTTCCTTGCCAGGTTATCTTTGGTAACCTCAACCCCAAGTGCATACTTGTCTGTCAATCATCTTTATGATAAAGTCACTCTGATGATTCTGTGAATCTCCTTCCTTCTCTTTCATTCAGGTCTGTGTCTTTGTGTCTCACTGCCTGACATCTCATACGGGATGTCCTGCCATCAACTTAGAGCTTTCTATTTTCCTTTCCAAAACCACCCAACTTGATCACTGTGAATGTCACCTCATTACTGCCCCATCACACTGCACATTGAGAGTATTTTCCTTTTCTCAGATTTCTCCCCAGGGTCCTAGGTCTGCATATTATTCATAAGATTTTTGCTTCATTTACTCCAAAATCACATGTTTTCACACACGGTCTTTTTATCACCTGTTCTGATGAGCATTACATCCTATCGCCTAGCCTGAACCTGTGTGATCAATGTACGTCTACTGAGATAATTGAGATCACGCTTCATATCAGTCACCAGTTCCTACCATTCTGATAAATGCTGTGTCATGCTCTTATACTTCCTTGATTGCTTCTAACCACAGTGTCATGCTCTTCTCATACTTATTTGGTTTCTTCTAACCACAGAATTTTGGTGCCTAAATATCTTTCTCTGGTCATTTGAGATCCTTTACTGTACTTGCAGCAGGCTCATACTCTTTCCAGTCAGTACCTGGAGATAGACAGGATCTAAATTGGCATCTGAAGTTATGACTATGTTTTGGCAACTGAGTTCCACTCTTCTCTTTTTACACTTCACCTTTAGATGGGCCATTGAAATTGTTTCTTCTTCACAGTGCCTGCTGAAGGTCACATCTGCAGCTGTCAGGTGCAATCATACAACTCAAATTACAGTCAGTGAGGTGATTTCAGCTCTGGTTCCTTCTCTTTTTTTTTTCCTGAGGAAGGACAATTTTAGTAGGGAAATGCAGATGATCATTGGTTCAGCTTTTGAAAGTATCATGATTTAGAGGAGCTCCTCAAGTTCTGCACTTTTCAGACTGCAGCAATCTGGGTATCAAAAACTGGTTCATGCTGCTGTAAGTCGATAAAAGTACTGTTCACACTCCTCTCTGAAAGTATCAGATTCAAACTCTGAAAAACCTTGAATCCAGCCTTTGCTTGATGTATGAGTTTGTCTAAATGCCTGTTCCTGTCACATTCAGCAAACAAAACAGAACAGAAATTATGTCTGCCTGTCACAAAGACAGCAAAATAAGTGAAACGTTAAAAGGCTGTGTTGGAGGAATATTCTCTTCGTAATAGATGTACAATGAACAAACATTCTTGTTTTGCATTGAAAAACAATCAAGGGAACAATTCCACTAATGTAGTCAGTAAAATAAAGAGATTTCTATCTTGATAACAGTTTATCTATCTCCCTCATCAACAAGTTGAGTTTTACACGGATCTATTATTTTAATCAGAAAAAAGCTGCATAAATTTGGGTTTTTTTAAACATTGAAAATAAGTGAAAGCCCCTCCCCGTTTTCACAGTACAGAGTATGAAAGCTACAGATCTTTCCTTATATTTTCATCCAGCACACAGCAGTATAAATTGTCTTGACAGAAGAATATGAGGTTCAGATGGCTTTGGCAAGTGATTAAAATCCAAGAGGAAGCGGTGATCATTTGAAACACTATTTGTACTTAGTAGGTGGCAATGCCATGTATTTACAGTGAAATAAAGAAAGGCCAAGAAACAACAACAAAAACAGTGTTTTAAATATTCACAAGGAGAGAAAAAATGGAAAATCAGAGGAGCTGGTAGTATTTGAACACACACTGATGTTCTTCAAGCAGCTGCCTGCATCAGATACCTGTCTTTGAGATTTTTTTCTTCAGCAACTTCTCCAAATCCTGGATAATTTCCACTGTGATGATCAAGTAACATATAGTCCATTCCACATATTTTAGCCTTTCCTGAATTCATTCTTCAGCTACGGGCACTGAAAAACCAACAGAGAATGGAGTTTGTCAAGTCCAACCTTCTCCCAGTCTGCCACTGTGGTGTCTCTTCTAAACTGTGGTTGACCTGGGATTTATCCCAGGGAAACTAACTTGTAGGAGTCAGCGCCTTCACAGCCATTTAAATTTTCATTGACAGCTCCACTATAGGAGCCTCTTTTTCACCAAAAATTAATTTACCTCCCACTGGTATCTATACCCTGCCCCTTGCCCATCCTCTCTTCTCAGAACAGACTCTTACAATTCTTTTGTTCTGGCTTTTCTCAAGAAAGAACCCTCTAAGTCCCGAATGAATGGATTTTATACACAGACTTGCCACCAGACTAATAATGACAAGGTAGCAGGAGAAACTGACAGGGAAGGACAGGGACTTCTGCCTATAATTTTGAGCAGGTAGGCAGTGAACATGAATTTTACAGACAAAGGACCAACAGGACGGGGGAGTCAGATTTTAACCAAACCAAAATAGCTTCAGGAGATCTGTAGTTTGAAAGACTGAACTTTGCAAAGCTGTACTAAGACTCCCCAGATCAAAAGTGGATCTGGTTACAGAGAAGGGCTAAAAGGAATTGCCCTGCCATTTTGCACAGCCCAGTTTTGGCAGCTGTGACTTCTGGGGAGAGAAAGTCAATCTCACAGTGACAGTGGGAAATTGTTTCCAGCACTAACTACTACATTAATCAAATACTTTCAACAGAAAAGCCTCTCATCTGGCAAATATTGTTTCAATAGAAGGAAAACTTCCAGCAGCAAGAGTTTCCAAAGAAACCAAGCAGGCAGACTGGGCAACGGTCTGCTGCCCAGCATCCCCATGGCCCAGCTGCCTCGCTGGGCTGTAGGATGGCTGACGGAATCTTGGCCAGGTTCCCATGGAAGTGGTGAGTGAGAGTGGAGCCAGGAATGGCTCCAGTTTTCAATTTTCATAAGGTATGAGGAAAGGCACCATAAGACAGAATACAGAATGAAGTGAATAGGTAGTAAGTAGAAAATTTTAGTAAAATGCTTATGTAGTTTCTTAAATAGATTCTCTATTTGACCTTATCTATTAAAAATGGTTCTCTTATATCCAGTTATAGTTTCTCAAGTTTCATCTCTCAAATTATAATCTTTAGACACTTGAAGAGCTGCCATCAGACATTCTGCTTAGGAGAATACCTTACATCCACATCCAGATTTTCTTGCAGAAGTAATCGCTTATGATTTTCTCTGACAAAAAGAAACCTTATTCTTTTTACATATTTTAAGTAGCAATGGTTTTATGTATTTACTTTACTCAGTGATTTCAAGGAAGCTAATGGTCAGGGAACTGTTGTGGGTTTTTTCTGGTGTTTTATAAGTTTCTGCAGAAAGTGACACTGAAAATATCTCTTTAAGTTAATTACCAGATTGTTCTAAAAGAAAGAGAAGGGAAAGCAAACAGATTATGGATTGCTGAGTGGGTATCAATACTTTCAACTTTAGACAAATTTAGGTTATGTGTATGGTAGAATATAATTAGATAGTGTGATATGTCTATTCAGAGTTCCTAGTGCTGATTACTCCTACACGGAATCTAGAACAAGTGATTAGAAATATTTTTTACTTTTACAAGTGAAAAAAAATTCCCTTCAATTTATGTGTATACTTTATAGTTCATAAATGACTACAGCATATTTGGAAGGTTTATTTGAATTTTACTTTAAAAAGTCAATCAACATTTTAGTGAATGTTCATGGAAATAAACATTAGAACCTGTAGGAAATAACAGAATTTAAAGTTCTTCACATTACTTAATTTTGTGACTGGTTCTAATACATGCAGCATAATTTAAAAAGACATTCACTATTGATTTAATATCTGAAGCATAGAATATTCGTTGTACCCCAACAAGAATCATTAAAATTACCTTTAGAAAGTACTTTTTTATGATCTAGAATTGGTAGCTTCATCTTCTGGTTAAGATTCTGCTACACATTTGTGTTTAACTTTACAAGTATTTTTAAACGGGAAAATGTAAGCGGTTATTCATGTTATGAGATGCTCCTGTCCAGATGGTGGGAAGCAGTCCTAGGCGGGCTCCTTCATCTACAATAATTCAATGAAAATCATTTTTCATAACATCACATTGGAAAGACATTAATTATTACTACTGCTGCCTACAATTCCTCGCTAACTAAGTGCTAAAACTAAGTCTTTTCATGGTTTCCAAAATCAGATTAAAAGATAGATGGTTGCCCAGTTAATCCCAGTTAGAGTCCTAAAATATGAATATAAAGTATTATTTTCTTCTATAATGCATACTGTCTGAAATGTTATTATTTATACCAGTGACTCAGTAAACCTCTCAGTGCTTTCAAAACTCTTGAACAGAACTGAAGTATTCATGTAGTTGGAAAAAATATTTCACTCAAGAGAATACTTTTTACACTTCCAGCTAATTAATGCTGGCAAATACCATATTATACACTGTCATCTAGCTCAGAAAAGAGATATTTAATGAATACAGCCTCCTCTTTGTCAAAGACATGAGGATGGTAACAAAAGGCCTTCTATGTCTGAAGTTTCCATTATCTGACAAGGCCTCCAGTCTGGTCCTGTTTCTGCAATTTGGCCCATGCATGTACATGTAAAGGTTCTGGGCAACATTCAAAGGGATTCCACAAATAAACCAGACTCTGGGGAAAAGTGAGAATTAGAGAACCTAATAATAAATTGCTTTTAGCAAGGAAATTTAGGGGGGGAATTGTATTTTCAAAAGGAAAGAATATAAATTTAGGAGTTTAGACTTAAGTTCACTTAGAGATATCATTTACCAAAACCAAGAAAGAACCAAGACAGAACATCATTTCCATCACCCTCTTGCTGTTTGACTTTCAAAGTTAAGAGCTGTTAACTCTTTTCTTAGAAAGCACAAAAACCCATTGATTTCTTCTGATTCATGAAAAACATTAATACATTTTCTTTTCAGATCAACTGATTTTTTTTTATTAATACCTATTTGAGAAAGAAATTCTATGATTATTCTAATGGATGTAAGATCCAGAATGATCTTTTGATTTTTAGGTGATTAAAACAAGGTCCTGTCTGTACAATCCCTAAAGAACACTGTATCTCTATGTAAAGGAGTCTGTAATTATGTGCTTCACTAAATGAACTATGATGTATTTTGCTAGGTGTCCACTGTGAACCCCTACTAATATTACTGTTTATGGAAAGGTTAATCATAATTGCTATACTACATAGACGTAACTTCATGGTTTATCTGCACAGGGTATACATATAAAAAAATGCACCTCCTCTAAGACAATAATGGCTACTGTGTTTTGATGGGTGTCTGTTGCAGGGAATTACTTTTTAAAGTGAAGTTTTTATGTAGAAAGTTACCAGTTGGGAAATGAAAATTGGGGACATCTCAATAGATGTCAAGATTAGATACTACGGGTAAGATGCAGTCTAGAGCCCAAAGGAATAAAAAGACTGGTGGGAGTGCATGAATTCTCAGAGGGAGTAGTTTTACTAATGAATTTTCAATCGAATTGCAAAAGCAGATGTTATCTGTAGGACCTGAGGACACTGGAAATTGATTGTGCTCATAGGGCGTACAGAGCAAGTACCTACTCTAAATGAGTTTCTCCTTTACCTACCTCTGTGTTAGAGTTTATGGTTGATGAGTTGATCTGCAAGGGAAATGATACACAATTGCCACCATCAGATCTTAAACAATAATTACACTGTTTTAACTATTAGGGACTCTAGGAGCTGATCATTTGTTTGTGGAGTTTGCTTTTTTCATGTGAACGAGTAAGATGCTAAGAATCTTGCTTGTGTGTCATTGTTTCACACACCCCATACTTTGCTTTGTAATCTTCTTTCACCTACAAAAAAAAAAAACAACATAAAACCACCCAAACACTAAAAAAGTGGAGACAGTCCATCATCTGAAAGCTAAGAGAACCACGAACCTTCACAAAACACTAGTTCACTCAGTTGGAAAACATTTAAACATAAAATAAATTTCATTTCAGTTTATGTAAAATCTAACTAGAGAGTGTACAAAGCATGAAAACGATTGCTACTGAAGATGTGCAGTCTGTCATTCAGCAGATGTATATCTGGTTCTGATTTGTGATAATCAGACATTTCTCATCATACGTTTCTTTCTCCTGATTTGCACTGAAGGCACCACTTCCAAAGGTTTGCAAAAGACACTATGTTGCATACCTTTAGAATAGACTCCAGTGTGTCTTTGTTTCACTGCCTCATTTGCCACTGTTCTTGAAATTGGGGATTATGAATAGAAACATAGAATGGTTTGGGTTGGAAGGGACCTTATAGATCATCCAGTTCCAACCCCCCTGACATGGGCAGGAACACCTTCCACTAGACCAGGTTGCTCAAATCCCCGATTCGATCTGGCCTTCAACATTTCCGGGGAAGAGGCATCCACAGTTTCTCTGGGAAACCTGTGGCAGTGCCTCACCACCCTCAGAGTAAAGAATTTCTTCATGATATGCAGTCTAAATCTACCCTCTTTCAGTTTAAAGCCATCACCCCTTATCCTATCACTACGTGCCCTTAGTCCCTCTCCGGCTTTCTTGTAAGCCCCTTCAGGTTCTGGAAGGCTGCTATAAGGTCTCCCTGGAGCCTTCTCTTCTCCAGGCTGAACAGCCCCAACTCTCTCAGCCTTTCCCTATAGGAGAGGTGTTCCTTCCCTCTGATCATTTTTGTGGCCCTCCTCTGGACCGGCTCCAATAGGTCCATGTCTTTCTTGTGCTGAAGTCTCCAAAGCTGGATGCAGGACTCCAGGTTGGGTCTCACCAGAGCAGAGAAGAGGGGCAGAATCACCTCCCTCAACCTGCTGGCCACGCGTCTTTTGATGCAGCCCATAACACAGCTGGCCTTCTGCACTGTGAGTGCACATTGCTGGGCCATGCTGAGCTTCTGGTCAACCAACATCCCCAAGTCCTTCTCCTCAGGGCTTCTCTCAATCCTTTTTATGTTCAGCCTGTATTTGTGCTTGGGATGGCCCCGACCCATGTGCAGGACCTTGCACCTGGCCTTGTTGAACTTCATGGTGTTTGCATGGTCCCACTTCTCAAGCCTTTCAAGGTCCATCTGAATGGCATCCTTTCCCTCCAGTGTGTTGACCTCACTACACAGCTTGGGAAACTTGCTGAGGGTGCACTCAATCCCCCTGTCCGTGTCACTGACAAAAATGTTAAAAAACACTGGTCCCTATACCAACAGTTGAGGAATACCACTTGTCACTGGTCTCCATGTGGACATCGAGCCGTTGACATCCTTTGAGCATGAAGAACGAATGAACAGTATAAATAAAAAGGGAAATGCATGTAGATTAGAAGCAGCAGAATGAAAATGAGGATATCAGATTCTCAAATCTCAAAGATCATGGAAATGCCATTTATACCATACCTAATCTTAAGCAAGACAAATACTAATCAAGATTATTTGTACTGATTCATAACTATCACAAGAATAATCACAGGCAAGGATCCTGCTGTGTTAAAGACTACAGCAAAATGGGACACAGAAATCACCTTGTTCAAAATGCTTGATGCTTAAGTAATGATGAACCGAGTGCAAGAAAAAGATGACAGAATTCTATACAGTACTCTAAATTTCAGCTCCAGCACACTACCTGCTTAATCATTTCCAGCCTTGTTTTGGACTTTCTGTTAAAGGCTACTGTCAGAAATAGTATTACAGGGAGATTCACAGTTACAGATACAGTTTTGCAAGCGCTGATAGGTAGATAATTTTATATAGTAAAGGCTTCTTTGTTCTGTTGTTGCATTAAAGTAAATAGATTGTGGTTTGGACAGGTTTGCTTTGTTTTGAGTTTTTTCTGCCGTTGATTCTTCTAGTAGGAACAGTGATAGAGGACGAAAATTTAATTACATTGTACTGTGTCTCTCTCATCCATCATTTTTAATTTGTTAGGTCTTACCCTAACAGTCACAGAGACATTTACAGTTATGGATGACTGAGGGCCTTCAGGTTCTTGCTGTTTATTTTCCCAGCTCCATTTCATCTGTGGTTCTTATTTGGCATTCAGTGTGGTGATTTTGGAGTTTCCCCTTCTATTATCATTATAGTCTTGTTTCCTGTCCTGTTCCATTCTAACATATTCTGTTCTGTTCCCCAAATTCCACAGTTATGTATAAATAATTAACAAACTCACTTTAAGGAGTCTTTGCACACAATGCTTATTTCCCCACCCAACCTGAACTCTTACTCTAAAACTATTGTTCCCTGCTACAAACATCTTTAGGTCTTGTTGATCTCGTTAGCAGCTATATTTCTATATGCTAATTCTAAGGGTTCACCTGAATCCAGTTCATCATCTACCATCCACCCAAGTTTGAAGTAAATGAATTTAAATTTCTTATAATGTTCTCAACATTAATTCTAGCCTACATCAGTTAAGAATTGACACTTTAATTCTAATCTGTCACAGTGAAGAAGATTAAATAAATTACATGGTTGGAGCAAAGTTTGACTCTTCTTTTTTTAGCCTGTCTCCAAACAATCTTGAAAACCACAGCTAAACAAATTATGGGTCCAAATCATGTATTATCGGATACCCTGGCACGATAGATCCATTATTAATGTCTGTTAAAAGATCCAGTATATTCATAGAGAAGAATTCTTTTCTCCAGTAGGATTTAGTAAGCCAAAAACATACTAAGGATAACTTCAAGACACAGTCATTATCTAAAAAAACATCAAGGTCAAAATAGTCAGGTGAGTCATTAAAAGTGCATCATAGCAACTCACTAATATAGAACATATAAAGCAAAAGCATGATACCTACTCCAAAAATCAAGAAAATGTCACCATGAAATGAGACAGGACATCTCCCCAGAGTGTAAAAAACATGAAAGTCAAAATCAAGGTGATCCATAATAGTCCACTTAAAATTTTTTTATTTTTTTCCATGTTTTCAATTAATTTTACATCTAATAGTCTTATTCCCATAAATTTCCCATTTTTAATAAGCAGATTTCAGACTTATGAAATTTACATTTATATTCTTTCTCATCTTAAATAATTACTGATCTACCTATTTCCATACTTTCATGATTTATATGCTTTCCACGTCATATACCCATTTCCATAAAATATTTCATCAAGTAGAATTAATAAACTGCATTCCACACTAACGATACTGAAAGAGAGTGCAATGTGCTCAAAACTTCAAAATCAGTTTCTTAAGTTTCTCAGTTTGAGATACGATGCTACTTAACTTCATCGTACAAGCATACATAATTGCTTTTCTAGATATAAATTTATTTTGCTTTCCTACTAGAATGTTCACAAACAATCTGGTCAGCTCTTGTAAACAGATAAATACATTTGATCTGTCTATTACATTATATGAGAGCCAAAAGTGTATTAAAGAAAAGTAAATCAGCTTTGCATTAAAGTTTTCTGCTCATTTTTCAACATTTCTTTACAGATCAGATTTTCAGCATTCAGGAGTATTCAAAAATACAGTGGATTCTGTTCTGTACAGAAATGATTCTGAACAAATCCCTGTCATGGTTGAACCCCTGCTAGCAACTAAGCACTAGACGGCTGCTCACTCCCCCCTTCCCAAAGAGGACTGTTCCAACAAGTAACAAAAGCCGACTCCAATTATATTCAAAGCATGACACTGATGGTTTGGAATACTCTTAATGATCAGCCTGGAGATCAGTAAAGGTCTGTCCATCTATGCCCCTCTTCATATCTGCCCCACACCTGGCAGATAGAAGCATAGGAAGACCTTGGTTCCCCTGGTAACATATAAGATATTACTAAGTTCTTACATTCCATCTTGAACTAAACCCAAACAATAACCATGCTAGCTATGAGAAAGAAAAGTTTCTAAGGACTTGAAAAAAATTAACTCAATTTCAGTCAAACCACCACAATCCCCTAAAGAAAAATATGTACTAGTCATTTTAATCCAAGTCATGTGATTTGTAGACAGGTTTTGGAACTAGACTATGTGTCAAATGAAAACAGAAGGTAAACTGCAAAAAGAAAGAAATATTTTTTAAAGAAAAAGAGGGAGCGGTTGTAAGCCAAGAAGGTCTCTGTGTAAAACATGTTGATGCATAGATGAAAGCAAAAAATCCCATTTGAATTAGCAGTAGAAATGTCAAATCAAACATTTTGCCCTACTGATTAATGGCAGAAAATTAGGCAATTTCCCAGGGTAAGATCATAAGTTTATGCTTTTACTTGATTCTCCCCAGACAACTACCAATTACAAAAACACCACAACAGAGCCCTTGGAAACTGTGATAATCTGATTTTGCATCCAGACTTTTAACTACTGTAGGTAGGTCCTACCTGTTCAACTTATCAGAATATATTAGCTTGTTTGAACACACTGCCTAAATTGCCATTAACTTAATTTGAAAACTCTCAGAAAACTTCAGATTAAGTATACCCTTTTTAAAGACATTTGTTGATAAAAATAACTAAAATATTAAGGGTTGGGTTTTTTTCCCCTCCCACATTACATGTCAAGAAAATCCTAAATAGTGCTGCTTGTTCTAGTATTGCTTAGGGCACTACCCTGCTGAGATCTGTACCACACAGTTGATCCAATTTTCCTCATAGTTCCGATGGAAAAATGCCAGAAAGTGACTTTGCCAAACACCATACGCCAAATGAGGACTCTCTTAGTGTATCAGAATACATTAAGATATTCATCTGGTAGTCTGTAGGGGAACAGCTTTCATCCATAAGAAGGGGGGAAAGGAAAAAGAATTGAACAAATCAACCTGGCAAGTTATCCACTACACTTACACATACATCAGTTCAGAAGTGTTAGAAGAGCGGAGCAAACTATTCAAAGGTGCCGAAGACAGTTTTCAGTTCCTCCTCATTTTCCATGAGATTTTAGTTTCTAAGTTCATTTGCTTCTTATAAACTTTAGGATCAAGAATTTATAACAAGAGATGCACAAAATGCAGCTGGCATTAAGCTATGGTCTTCTCAATTACTTTATTATCATCAAACAAGGAGGCAAGAAGCACATCTTTTTCAGGCTGGAGACTGTTTTTCAGACCCAAATATTTTATATGAAAATTAATAACATGCATGAGAAATAGTGGTCATATTTGACAAAAAGTGCTGTGCAGTAAAGTCTGAAACTAAATTTTGTGCATTGCAATTTAATTCCTTTTTAATGGAATTGGCATCAGATGTTAAGTAGACCATGAACACCAGAGCTACTGCTGAGAATAAGAAAGCAATGAAGACTATTAGCACAAGTGGGCTAGGATATAATTTTTATAGTCACTATCATTAATTTAAAGTGGTGCTTTCATTACAAGATAGGATTTTATCTAAAGGCACACAAGCAGAATACCCTATACTTTTAAATATTAAAAAAAAAGGCTGAGAAAGAAGAAGATTTTATAATAACTTCCAAAGAATACTAAAATTAAGGTTTTCATGTATACCAAAATACAAGCAAATTCAAGGCCTGTGGTGACTGAAAGAAACGATTGTATTAATCCTTAATTTGGGAAGGGAAGGGAAGGGAAGGGAAGGGAAGGGAAGGGAAGGGAAGGGAAGGGAAGGGAAGGGAAGGGAAGGGAAGGGAAGGGAAGGGAAGGGAAGGGAAGGGAAGGGAAGGGAAGGGAAGGGAAGGGAAGGGAAGGGAAGGGAAGGGAAGGGAAGGGAAGGGAAGGGAAGGGAAGGGAAGGGAAGGGAAGGGAAGGGAAGGGAAGGGAAGGGAAGGGAAGGGAAGGGAAGGGAAGGGAAGGGAAGGGAAGGGAAGAACTATTTGTAGGTTAATGGTTTTCAGCTTATGACTTGCAAATTCAGGTGAAGAGTGATCCAGGAGTTATTAAGTCTCAAGAATGGAACCTGAATAAGCCTATGGTCAGCAAGTGTAAATTCACTGCACTGAACAAGAGGTTGAACAAGAGGTTGAACAATTCACTGAACAAGAGGTTCACTTTATATACTGAAGAGTTTGCAGTCAAAAGAGATCTTGTTCCCTTAGCCTTGGTGTTGCTGAATAGATGACCATTAATATCAAAACCATTTTAAATTGGTTATTGGACACAGTAATGTCCAGTCATGGCTTGCAGCTAAGGATATAACTGTAGTACCAAAAATTCATTCAGACCCTGTAACCACTAATTCCAGTCTGACAGCTGGGGTGGAAAATAATTTCAGTGAAGTGGTACTGTTGAGTCCTACCGCATAACAAAAAAATCACTGTGGTGCTGAGGTCTTGGGAGAGCTGGGCAGCACTTCTCAGAGACCGTCTATTGTCAGTTGATTTAGTCAACAGACTGACAATCAGCATTTGATACTTTGCATGATGTTAACAGTGTTTGTTAAATGTAACTATCATCTGGCTGTGAGAAGACAAAAGCTACCTTCTCCTTTGAAGTCTGGCATGAGTAGGTGGTTGCATTAGGCAGAGGCCCATAGTGCTATAGTTAAAATGTTAATATTGAATGGGACAGACCATTTTAGAACTCTGTAGTTACAGAACAACATGCTCTAGACCCTTATGCCAGAAGACAGGCAATCAGGTCCCTCTTAGTTGTTGCGTGTACTACATACAGCTATGCATTAGGGATTGTTAAACCTGATGCAGTGATTATACAGCCTTAAAAAAAATCCTCTTGCCCTTGATAACAAGCAATAATGTTTTACCATTCCAGTGTTTCAGTCCAGCAGCTCACATTTCATAGAGTCACTTCTCTGCTCTCATCTGCTGTGACTGACAAGAGTCCTGCTGCCTCCTACACAGGCATCTTCCCTGCAGGAGGACTTGCCACTAGTTAACTGTATAGCACACAGGAGGATTTAATGTTTTTCCATATCAGTGTGGTGAAACATCTCAATGTAGCCCAGAGTTTCTAACATGCAGTATACTGCTCTAAAGATATTACCTCTTCACAAGACTCCATTTTTGTCTCAAGGGCATACAACTTTTGCAGTTCCTTTCCATTTCACCTCAATAAAATAAAATAAAATAAAATAAAATAAAATAAAATAAAATAAAATAAAATAAAATAAAATAAAATAAAACAAAAGTATTTTCATCTGATTGACTTGTCAGCAGCAGACCCCTTAAACTGACTGTCAGAATGTGCACTGAGGTAGCCAGGCAGATTGTATTATTCTTTTATTTTAGGTAGAATGGTCAGTACAAAATGTACCCTGGATTACTCTAACAAAGATGTGCCAGGTACTGGGGGGAGGGGGTGTCTATTTTTATTTGACATTGTGCATTTTCATAAGGTGTGGAGATATATCAGAAGTTTTCTTCAATCAGCAAACACATGCTTGTTAGAACATGGACTGAAGCCAAGCATGTGCAAGCTTTATTTTAGGCATAAAAGCTTTGATTTAAACATTTAGATTAAAAGTTTTGATGTAAAATTTGGTTTATATTCAAAGGCAACAAATGTCCTGGTCATGTGAAAACTGTTGCCTTTTTACAGAAGTTGGTGTAAAATCTGATATAACAGTATCTAAACTGGGAAACAAATCTTTTAGTATGATGGTCCACACCAGAATTTATGCAGTCTTGTTTAAATACAGCTGGAATGTGTGAAATTCATACTAGACATAAGGAAAAAAGTTGATCAAGAGGTTCATCAAATACTGGAACAAGTTGCCCAGAGTCATTGTGGAAGGCGATCCTTAGAGGCGGTAGGTGTTCCTTAGAGGTGGTCAAGACTCTACCAGCCATGGCCCTGACCAACCTTGTTTCATTAACAAGCAAGGTTTCTGTAACCAAAGCAAGTCAACATCCTCACTGGCTCTTGGTGGATGAAAGCCAATAGCTAATCAATGTCTGAAAAGTAGCTGTAAGGTATTTTTAAAAATCTGATGAAGTTTCCCATGAATATTTCAAGGTCTGTTTCCTTTTCATGGTCAAATGGGAGCTGCCTCTTTTATTAATCACATCTGTCAAATTCTTAACACTTTGGTTCTCTGACATTCCTGAGTGCTTCAATCAATAACAGATACTGATTTATTATTTTCTCCTAGCTGGCTTCCAAAGCAGTAAACATAAAAATTTCAGACATCTCTTGGGTTTCCCTGATATTAGAAGGAGCTATTTATTTCTAATGTGAAGAATTCATATGCCCTCTGAAATATCACCCAGTTTATCTGCAGTACAGCATTGTGTACTCATTAGAAGTCATTTTTAGCAGTAGAAATATGTACCTATTTCTGATAAAGGCACTAAAGGTGGCTGATGGCTCTACTATTCTTAAAACAGAAGAACTTCTCTTCCAGGGTATCAACATTTGCCAAAGAGGCATTCCATAAGCTTCAATGCTTTTGATAGGAATTTCAAATCTTCATTCCTATTCTGATTTCATACAGACTTAACTGGTCCTACGTTCAAACATATTTTCTTTATTTCTGTCCTCTACCTATTTTCTTCCTTTCACCTTCAATAAAAGAAAAGGGGGGAATTCATTTCTTATTCCAACACAATAACTTTTTAAGACCAATGATGTAACTGCCATTCTATGGCCAGCAGGTTGAGGGAGGTGATTCTGCCCCTCTTCTCTGCTCTGGTGAGACCCAACCTGGAGTCCTGCATCCAGCTTTGGAGACTTCAGCACAAGAAAGACATGGACCTATTGGAGCCGGTCCAGAGGAGGGCCACAAAAATGATCAGAGGGAAGGAACACCTCTCCTATAGGGAAAGGCTGAGAGAGTTGGGGCTGTTCAGCCTGGAGAAGAGAAGGCTCCAGGGAGACCTTATAGCAGCCTTCCAGAACCTGAAGGGGCTTACAAGAAAGCTGGAGAGGGACTAAGGGCACGTAGTGATAGGATAAGGGGTGATGGCTTTAAACTGAAAGAGGGTAGATTTAGACTGCATATCATGAAGAAATTCTTTACTCTGAGGGTGGTGAGGCACTGCCACAGGTTTCCCAGAGAAGCTGTGGATGTCCCTTCCCCGGAAATGTTGAAGGCCAAATTGAATCGGGGATTTGAGCAACCTGGTCTAGTGGAAGGTGTTCCTGCCCATGTCAGGGGGGTTGGAACTGGATGATCTATAAGGTCCCTTCCAACCCAAACTATTCTATGATTCTATGTTCCATACAAATGGAGCAGCACAGGAAGATGTTTATCTTAAATATGATACAATCCAACAAATGCCTTACTGGGCTCACTTGTGCAGCAGTGTTTTTTGTGCAAAGGATCAAGTAAAGTTTGGGATTTGATAGGCACAAAAAATATATTTTTAATATTGCTGAGGCAACACCTACATTTTCAATAGTAGGTAAAATGGTCTGAAGGAAAAAAACTAAGACATGCATTACTGGGTAATTCTGAGAAAAGGAAGAAGCCAGTACAGTGCATTTTAGTTACTATGAAATTAAATGAGCAACATATAGTTTTATTTCTTGCATCCCACTTAGGATTACGAAAGGAATGTGAATGAGGGTGATATGGACTTTGAACATTTCAAAATAGGAACTCAAAAATTGATCTGAAGAATAGATACATTCTCAGTTCAGTGAAAAATAAGCTCTTCCTTGGGATGTAAGAGACAGCATGGTCTTTGTCCCAAAGCCCTTCTAATCTAATTTTAAAACACAATAAAAGAGAGTGGCAGAAGGGAGGAATGCCAGCAAGAATTCTAAGGAGAGGATTACAAGGTCACTTATATGTCAGGCACAAACTTGTGGTTCTGTTATCCATAATCAAGTCTGTATTATTGAATTCAGTTTGCCTTAGCACCTCAGTCATGGATTGTGCCACTGACAGACACTGCAGTGGACATTAATGTATCCCCTCAGAGCTACAAAGCTTCAACATATAAATTACAAGCAAGCCAAGGATTCCAATTTTATGCTTAAGAATAAAGATAGTTTAATGTGCTGAATCTTAGAGCTCTGTGTATTGAACTCCAACCAAAAAAAATGTTTAATTCCCCTAAGAATACAGACACTAGTATTACTTGCAAGACTATTCTCTGGATATTATTGCTTTCTTAAAGATGACTTCAACTTCTTTAAATAACTTCAGAGAACTCCTGATAAATATCTGATGTTCTCTTCTGGTTCATGAGTTTGGTCAGTTGTGCTACCCTTCTGTTTATGTCATCTGAAGAGCATTACACTTTCATTATGTGAAACGCATAAAAGATAGCTAAAGGTACCCAGGAGTCAATAGCAAGGTCATAATTTATTATCAGGATTCTGCTGACATTTACAGACCATTTAAACTTTGTTCTTGTGTTTTATAACACCAGCATCAGCACAATCCTTGAAGTGCATCACTGCATGCAGTGTGACTGTAATAGAACTCATATGAATAACTAGCAAAGAATTAGAATTCCCATTTATGATTTATCTATGCACCAACTGTAAACATCCTCGTAAGAAACACTCTATTATAGAACAGCTAAATGAAAATGAACATTGAGCTGAACCTTTTAAAAAAGAAAACTTTCTGTGAACTGTAAGGCTACAAAATTATCTAAATACTTCACAAATGAAACAAGAATTAAAGGGGTACCTTTCCTTCAGTGAGGACAAAGGATTCTTTTTTCTCGTGTTACAGGGTAACTAAAAACACGTTTTTAAACAATTTTTAGTGGTAGGAATAAGGTTTTAGAATGTTGTAGACCTGTGTAGATATGAAAATTGGAATTATTGTGCTCAAATAAAACATCAAAGAAAGCCAAAGAATATTTTTCATGTTTGTATTACTACTGCAGTCTTAAAAAGTTCCCTACTCAGACATCGTTTGAGACTCCTGACCTATCTGTTAGTGGAAGATAGGCCATCAACAACACCAAAAATACCCATCGCCATGCAAAAAAACCAGTAAAAATATATTTACATTTAAATACATATGAATACATAAAAATTTCTTTAACTATATGAAATTAAATATAAGTATATACAATGTATACAACATTTATACTGCATGTATTTGTACCAAGTATACAAAGACTTCAACAACTACACAAATTCCTCAATTTTTTTCCTCTTGGTGCTTGACTGATGGGTGTTCATCTTGTGTATTCTGTGAAAGAAATCTGAGCTAGAGGTTATGTCCTAAAGTGAGAGAAGGAACTGCTAAGCCCAGAGGCAGCAGAACAAGAGAGGAACAGGAGTGGAAGTTGTTAGAGCAGAAGAAAGAGCCGGAATTATGAAAAAACAGGAGAGTCAGAGAGACACATAGTTTTAAAACAGAGTTAGAAAAGGTGAACACTGGACAGAGAAGTCAGTTTTTTAAAGAAATTCTGAATTATTTCAGGAGACAAAGTAGGTCTTACATTCAGAATACCCTCTGGTTTCTTTGTCTTGTATTAGCGAACTGTCATAGAAGAGACTGAGGTACCCTTCTCATCAAAGTGGCACAATAAGCTAAGCACATTGTTCATGAGCCAAGTGGACTTAGCACTTTGGATAGCATGTCACTTAACTGCTGCAATATATCTTTGGGGTTAGAGTTGGTTTGCAACCAATTGCTTGGAGTACAGCTAGAATACCTTCACATCCGCCTGCAATATTGTATAGAAATATTCCTGTGTTCCTACACCTGAATATCCGCCAGAGACTAGATTTATTGGCTAGGCATTCATTCTCTATTACTTTCTGGTGCCTATGTTAGTGTTTCTAACAACTTGATTGAGAATAAAATCAATGATTTCTGGAAGGAAGACAAGGAAGCTCATCCAATAGCAGTTCCCAAAGCCAGCCAACCTCTAGGCCTAGTTGCAAAGTCAAAATCAGGTCAAGTCTGCATCGGGTTTCCATTTGCCTTATTTAGCTGATAGATTTACTTCCCTGGTGAAGGCAAACATCTGCTTGTGTAAGAAGACTCCTAACAAAGAAATACTTTCCTTTGCTAGGTCATATATTCATTTTTATCCTGTCATATCTTGACTCAGAACTGTTCTTTCAGGTTTGTTTTCATCCTGTTTTTGCTGAAGTGAAAGCAAAATAGCTCTTTCTAGCCAAGAACTTTGATACTGTTATACCTGAAGTGTGGATTCCGCATCTTCCACGGCTATAGCAATCAGAAATGTCAGTTCACTCCAGACAATGAGAAGAGCATTTCACACCAGCATTTTACTCTCACTACTATATTTCTGTCTAGTGCTTCTTGCAGTTCCTTATTTGGATCACAACAAATTGTCTTCCTCTGGTTGCCTTGCTTTTTCATATGGACTTTTTGTTACCGACCATGATAGACCATTTATTGAGCTCATTTGAGCCAAAGTCCAGCTCCGGGTTCTCCCTCACTTCAACTCCCAGTTTCAAGCAGAAAATCTATTCCATTTATAGTCCTGGTCCATCTTACGTCTAACCTCCACATGCATATTGTAGCATGCAGTAGACTTGTACATTTATGGCCTTGTTATAAAGCACAGTTGAAGCTTCTTCTTACATTAAAAGCATACTTTCTAGCATCTTTTGAAAGAAAAAAAATCTCACCATCATCTCTAGTTGTGAAATAACCTGTTGTGTTCCCTGATTGCTAATGGCTCCAGATCCTGTAATACAGTATCAACATTTATGCTAATCCTTTCATTTTCTTGTTAGCCAAACCAAAAACTATATATGTACATGGTAATGAAATAAATATTTTTTTCAGTGAGTTCATTTAAATGAGAACCTACAATACAAGAAATATCTGTTGGAAGTTGCAAGCTGAAGAAAACTTCCAGAAAGATGAAAAAGCAGAGGAACTTCCCATACATCATTCAGATGAATGACTGGTTCAGAATACAAAGAATTATGTCAAGGAGATCCTATACCCTCTACACTTTCATATAGGCCTCTTCCTCATGTCACCATTTGTAAACGGTATATTCAGGCTTCCAGTTTGAAGATCTGGCGTTTCAGTCTCTGATATGCTGATAGATTGAGTTCAGCTTTATAAGTAACCTTGTAACTGCAGCAATGTAATAACTGTAACTATGATAGGGCCTCTTTTGCTTGGAGTACTGATGGTCATTCAGATTAGTCCAGTTGACTGGTTAATATCATACCCTCATTATGCTTTGTGAAATGCTGAGAGCTGTGGATAATTGCTTCTCATTCTGGAAAAGAATGAAAGTTTCTTTCACAGCTTACTGGTTTGGTGGTAGAAGTTGTACCTGATTAAAATTTCTGTGGAGGTGTCTAACAAACACATCAAAGGACACAGAATGGTGTTGCTGCTGTTTTAGTCATGTTTTTTAAGGATTTATTACAACTTCAGTAGGAACATCTGTCAGGGCTATTTCCATGGGCCCAACCAAAACTGGAGGGCTTGGAAAACAGCATAAAAGAAAACTGCGGTATTTTCCCACAAGCACAAAACTAAAAACATCTTTGATTTCTGCCAAATTTTCTCTCAGAGAAAGGTCTTACAGGAATTCCACTTAGTAGCTTTGCTTTGTTTCTTTTTTTATTTTCCTTGCATGTTTTATGTATTCACTTCTTATTGTTGCCAAAAATACTCATTGGGCAGAAGTGGAGAGGGAGGAGAGAAAGGAAATCACAATACATATAATGCTTTTCAATTACCAATTATTTTTTTTTTTTTACTCACTAATAATTCAAAAGAATAGCACATACACATACACATTTATGCATGTACATTTAGTGCTATACCCTTACCTAATAATTTACTCAAAACAGCAGAAGCAACATAGTACATATATAGGTAATAACAGCAACACTTGCATACACAAACTTAGCAACCAGTTTCAGCAGTGAGTACCCACTCTGCTCTGAATTACAGTAATTGTAGGTTTTATAACCCAGATTACAAGAATCACTCCATGGGCTGGCCCAGACCATCTCTTTTGATTCTGGTGATCCTGACCCAGCTGTACAAGCCAGCCTTCTCTGATTTGCTCTCTTTGGTTTTGCATAAACTATTTTTACCCAATTCCCAAGGTCACATGCCTTTAAACACTATTAACTGACCACTAGCAAGCTTTTTTAAAGGCTCTGGGCCTTGGCTATCAACTGTCAAGTCCTCTACCACCATCCCCTCTCTGTACTCCTGCATGTTATTTTTTTGTTCTAGGCTCATAGATAGTTCATTCTATACAGAATAATGACTTGTTGTTAATATATATTAATCTCACAATCTCAGAATTGTTGAGGTTGGAAGGGACCTCTGGAGCGCATCTGATCTAACCACCCACACTCAAGTAGAGTCACCTACAACACGTTACCACACATGTATAGCAGATTCGTCACACACTCAAAAGATACATCTAAGCCCATTTTAACAATAAACCACATAACTGCACAAAGCTAAAGTTGAAACCAGTTTATACTGCTACACTATGTCTGTATTGCTCTTGGAAGCCATGCTTGGAAGCATGGTTGGATTTCCACAAGGCAAACAGTGTGAGCCAGGTACAGCAATGCTGTAGACCTTTGCCCTGGCTCATGTAAGTTGTGTGCATAAACATCTTTCAGAGAACAAAGGTCAACCTCTTCAGTTTTCTCTAATAAAATTATACAAACACATAGAAATTTCATTTAAGGAGGATAACATCCATTTCTCTGTACCAATAACCATCTTGGGTCTTCAACAACAGCATGTTCTCATTCCACTACTTATGAGACTGGCACTTTTTCTCAAGCCACACCATACTTCCTGCAAGTGAACCATCATTTACAGACTAAAAACTACAGTGTTGGCTGACCAAAACCTTAATGTGAAAAGTGATTGATAAATCACTAGTTGTATGTCTGCAAATAGAAGGCATCAGAGGCATTAGCAGAAAGAGTCTACATACATGTCATCTCAACAGAACTCTGTGTGGAGCTGAAAGGCTGTCCATATATCTGTAAAACAACTTTCCTCGGAGTCTGTGATTATGTACACAGGAATAACTGCTACAGTGGTATAAGGCAGGCTCCTAGGATTAGCAGATCACTTTGTGGAGGCTGAGACTGGCTGCAAGAAGAATAATTTTTCAGTCTTGGCACGGACCACTATCAGATAGGAGTATCAATGACAAATACACACCAATCTGCATTTGTAATCTGTGCTGCATACAGGGATTTTATACTTCTGGCCAGACAATACAGACCATCACCAGCTCCTCTGTTTGGCTCTAAGCTCTTGGAGGGTCTCCATATAAAAACAGTTTAAAGGCTTAACCTCAAGATGGCAAACTCCCAAGGCCCACTAAGATCCTGCACAAAGGACTGTGCACTTTATTGTGATTTTCAGACTATGAACTAGATCAGAGAGCGCCTTCTTCTAGACTGGATCTGGGCATTGGCTCATCTTTTCCCTATGTAATTAAAATCAACACAGGCAGTAAACCCACTTCTCACAAGAAAGAACAATCCATGATACAGTATATGTGCATGCTTTATGACAGCACACTGCAGCAAGTAATTAGGCAAACACATGGGCCTGCAATATGCACAAGTACTGCTCATTTATGATCTCCTTGGTCATCTTCTCCATTTCTTATTATAAGCATACTCTCCTCACTCTTTCCTTCTACCCCAGGAACCTGTTGCTTCTTTACCAGTCTACAAATGACTCTGCAAAGACTTCACTCTCCCTCTCTTACAGTGGACTGCTCTTGTGGGTGTACGTAAACAAATTAATATCACACTTGAAAAATAATACTTACTAATTTCCCACACTATAGCCTGCATAGAACATCAGTGTATCCTAATGTTGACTTTTCAAAAATGTAAGTGTGTGTTTTTACATTAAAAACTCTGATTTTTAAAAGTATTTCTTTTCACAAAAGAAGAAAATGGTTGTTAAATAAGCAGCAAAAGCTTACTAACAGGTGTGGCGGGTTTTTTTCCCACTAGCCCTCAGATACAGAAGAAAGTGTAGTCAGAGATGTCAACTGTTCCAGTCTCCATTAAAAAAAATTTAAGAAAAGCACTAAGCAGCATCTAGCCACATGCCTTTTGGTGTTCTTCCTACACATCAGACCCAACTATTTTTTTTCTGGTTTTAATAGAAATACTTTTGACTGGACAATCAAAATCCTCTTCCCCCCATCAGTCCCAGAGCAGTCAGGCAACATTTCTGCTCAGGTGCCAGAGGCAGGATGGATAAAGCATCAGCCAAGTCCACATTCTGCTTTTTGTCTTACAGAGCCACTGTTAAGAAGGCAGGATTTATGTGACAGGCAGGATTTATGTGACGATCGAGCCCAGCCAGTTTTACATTCTTGAAAATTAAGTGTATTTGCAGTGTAATAGTGATCACTGCTGGCTGCACTCTAATTTGCATTAGTCCGCGCAGCAGATCGGAAGAATGTCTCACTGCACAATTAAAGGAATTTCTTCATAATTGAGAACACAAATGTATATAGGTGTTTTAAGTCTGATATAGCCCTGATTTATCTTCATATTATCTTTTACTTTTCTCCTTTCACAATAGGGCTGTAGTATACCCACTAAAAATTCATAAGAAAGTTCACGGCAGGGTATCAGGGTGGCAGTATAACTTCTAGCTACTAATGCATTTATACTGGCAGGCAGTACCCTAGGGATGACCTGTGACCTTTCACTAAGCGAATGACATCTAGTTGTAATAGGTTTTTATACTCGACTGATTGAAACATGTCATTACAAAAAGGATTTGGGCAGTCATTAAAAATTTGTTAACGTGTTCATGAAATATAATGAATTACTTACTACTCCATTTAAACCACAAGAAAAAAACGGTTACCCTATTCCCACATGATGCCTCAGTCTTACTGATGTCGTATATAATATAGTTGCCTGTTTGTGCTTGATAGAAACCAATTTAACAGGTGAGGGACTATAAGGCTTTTCTACTCAAACGTGGATTTTTCAAATGTCCATTTCTCTAATGTGTCCTGAGATCAAGTACTAATAGAGAAGGATTCTTGATGTTGTAGGGTTCTTTGGTGATTAGTAGTCTCTTACAAAGATAGGTGGCTCAGGTGTCTCTTCACAGAAAGCTGCACAAAATACAACCTTACTGAAAATCTCTCAGATTCCCAGCACAACCAGATAAATGCACTGACAATTATTACATTCAGTCTTCATTCACGTATCTGATTTTTTGGCCATACAGATCAGTCTCAATGACTAATTTGTAGTTTATGGTAACGTTTTTTTTTCTTAACAAGAAGGGAACAGAAGGTAAAGACTGTGTTTTAGTTATGGCCAGTTACATAAAAAACTGTCTCCGGGGCTTTTGTATATAACTTTTGTATGTTAAGTATGTAAATATTTAAAGATACTTCTTTTGTAGGAACTATGCTGTAGCTGAATTGCCTTGCAATGGGAAATTTCTATAAATAAATATAATTAAGTTACAAAGCTATGAACAATAAAGCATTAATTAATATTAAATAAAGATAATCTATTTAACAAGCTGTTTATTTTCTTCCTGTTTCAGAAAGGATCTGTGTCTGATCCCAGTCTGCAGAATATAAAGGATACTAAAGAAATTAACAGTATCTTTACTGCTGTCAGAGCAGTAGGCTCTTTGTGTCTAGTACTTAGAATAAAATATGGCACAACCCACATGGAAAGATTGGTAGCTCCTAATATTAGGATAAATACTAAAAACAGGTTGCATGAAAATATTCACAATGTTTATTTTAAAATCACAAAACCCTGAGAGGAGAGAAGGACAGGCTGACTCTTCAGTTCTATAATTAAGCTAATACATGAGTGATCTTTCAGGAGTTTTTGTCTTCAGAATTGATGGATAAATGAATGGGACTGTACAAAGACTCCGCAGTGGAGCGAAAAAAAGTCTATCCGCAGAAACAACTACAGCAATTTTATAACTAAAGTCTTGTGATATTTATATCTCCCTTGTAATTATTATGATGTGTGGCAGAAGATAAGATAGTAGGTTGCTAGATGCATCTATTCCTGTTTGTTAAATTCAGCTCTCACAGAGAATGCTTGTTGCATTTGAAACTTCATGATCAGCAACAATAATCAAAAAGGGTGAGAAGGTGAAGAGGTACAGTTTAAATATTCACCTAGAGGGAGAGACAAATGGATATGGATTATCCATAACATATGGAAATATGCTCCCCTAAATTACAAGATTTCTTCTGGCAGAGACAGATTTTGATACCCCAACATGGTGACAGCCAACCTAAGGACCTAGAGCAGGAGACAAAGCAGTAGGTGATAGATGTTTAACATGCAAACTGAAGCAAGAGTAAGAGCTGGCATCCGTGATGTTACACTTCCTGCCTGGAGGCAGCAGTCCCTTCTCCGTACCTGGCTGGTAGAAACTCGGCCACTATGAAGCCAAGAACACAAGAATTACAAGATTGCAAGGAAAACTGTAAAGAGGAAGGGTATTACTTGGAGGAAGAAAGGTTGCTGGACAGGAAAGCACACAGAAAGAGAAGAACCAGGGGACAGATCCCAGCATGTCTTTTTCCTCATTCATTCAGGCTCCCCAAAGTCCCTGTCTCACCAGTCCCAAGACTCACGTGTTCTTTTGTCTTTGTGGTGGTCTGACAGGGAGTGGGCGGGGAATGAAATGTGTCTCTCCACTGTGATTCCCACCCCAGGGCACCAAAAGCAATCTGTAGTCTGTAGTCTAAGGGTTAAGGAACTGATGGGGTGGGGGATGAAGGGGACAGATTTGAATCTTTGCAGGCTACACAGAAGCTAAAACTAAGACTTTCTATGTCACCAGGAAGTGATGTGATATTGGCTGTTATATGGCATATGGATATTTCCACCTCCACACAGAGTGTCAGGTAACTTCTCCCAAGTCCACATCTCAGGCAACTAAAATTCTCATTATTCCTGGGTTGATGTTTTCCTCCTGTGAGGACCCCGGTCTGTGCCACACGCGTCAGATTTGCCCTAACAACTAAATTGTTTTATTGCAAACATAACAATTCTCTACTCTGTAAGCCTGAAAATTAACTGTTATCTTTCCAGAATTTCTCAAAATTTCATATTATGCCTCATTTCCCTTATTTTTTTTTAGTATCCGTGTCTCAGAACCAAGGCAGAGCTTTTTGATTCTAGAAAATCTAATTATCCAAATAGGGTGGAATTGGATTTTCTTTCTTAGATTCTTTCAAATCGTATCTTGACATTTAGTTCAGAAATATGTCCTAACTGCCAAAATAGGACGTTGAGGTGAGAATATGTGAACTCTTTCAAAGCTCCTCAGATCTCCAGTTATAACTGCATTGCTGACTTAGGTAACTCGGTTAATGTGTGTGCCTCCACTTTCCTTCACTGTAGATACAAGCTTCTGTGTATTGTGAAACTGCTGTGTGTGAAGACTTCCAATACCTGCTTATAAATTGCTTTCTGAAAGCCTCATAAAAAGGGTGGAACTTACAGCTAGTGCCAGGAATGATTATTGTCATTAATAACAATGAGATATGCTATGCTGTGAAAGCAGTCATTTTTTCCCCCCTTGTTGGATTGAAAAACCTTGCTGTAGTCTTTGTGTAACCAGAGATATGGCAAGTATTTTGGGATCCCTCAGGATGAAAGGGACAAATAAAAAATGTGGCATGAATCATCACAGTGTTAATCATAACATTAAATATTCAGTAACTGAGCATTTATAATTGAAGGGGAGAAAAAAAAATTACTTTGTGCTACACTCCAAGCGCAGATTTGCTGCACATTGTGAACACTGCAGAACAAGCTGAGCAGGCAAAGCCAGCAGAGGTATTCTCAGAGCTCTGGCTTCTTCTGCATTAATTGCTGTCCCTGACTTATTGCCATCAGGCAATTGGTGATTTGCAACACACTAGTAACAAAACAGAGATATGTGAGCAGACAAATAGCGAGCTTTTTTTCCTGTTCATCCCTCCAGTTCATCCCTTGGTTAAGGCAACACTATGGCCACAATCAGCATGCAGCAGAATGTAATGAAAGTGAAGAACCGTGGGTGGATTTTGCTGACAGAAAGACGCCTTCTTCCATTGCACTGTAAGTGATAGTCTGTCAAACAAACACAAGCCAATGTTTTTGAGCTCCGTCTAACAACACAAACAATCCAGTCCAAGAGCCTGAAAAGCTCCAATGTTCAACTGAGGAGGAGTTGCAGTGGAATCGTAATGAGAGATGATATACTTCTGTAGCTCTGCTGAAGATGACACATACGTATTACATAAAGTTATTCAATAAACTGAAATTCCCAATGGCCAGTATGCAGCTTTATTGAACCAAAAGTTCACAGTTCTTGTTCTTGCTTGCTTGTTTGTTTGTTGTAGAGTCTAGAAAATTAACAGGTTTTTTTGAAAGCCACTAAAATCTTCCACAGTGGTGAAGACATTCACCTTACATTTTCTATTAGTTTTCTTCACCAAATTGGGACATTTACTAAAGAATCTAGTAACAATGTAAGTGTGTAAAAGATGCATACTTATAATTCAAGCTTAGAAGGGCATACAGGCAGAAAACTTAATTTTAATTAGAAGAGAGACATTAGCGATCAGAAAATGAGAAACTACAGGAAAAGACAGCCTAGCATCTAGACTTCTTAGACCACTTAGGTAATCTTATGACTGAGATCCTCCTTTAAGATAAATTATAAAACAAAGTTTTATAGTGTCTCCATCAGTGATTGTGCTAGAATCTATGCACTTTAAGTACCAGTACTTTGGGGCTTGCCAAATTTTACCCAAATTATTCTTGTATTTTGATCTGGAACATTACAATAGAAATATCAGAAAGCAGAGTTCCTTCAGGTCAGGAAGTTTTGTAATTAATTATTTTGATTTTTTTCCCTGCTTTTTTTGTTTTTAATCTCTATTAACAAACAGAAAGTATTTATTTCTTGTAAGTTAAAAGAAAAAGCAAAAAAAACCAAAATAAAAGTTTTTACCGTGCTGATTTATTTTTCAACTCTGCTTGAAAGTCAAGGCAAAGCAAGGCAAGGCTAGGAAAACGCACTAATTTCCTAAACCCACAGACAAAAACAAAGCAGTTTTAAAGGTCTTTCACATACAGGCACAGTCTAACATTCATCATGTTTTGAGCTAGGTTTGACTAAGATTCCTGACATTTGTTAATTAGCCTAGAAATGACAACATTTTTGCATTTAGCATCAGGATTCACTGTTACAGACTCAGATCAAAAGGAAAAGCTCCCAGAAAGAACAATGCTTCAAAGTGCTGGAGTATTGATTCTATGCCCAAAATTTTAGTCAGGAGAAAACCCAGACAGATTCATAAACTCTTCTCTTAAATGATCTTGGAACAAATAGCTGTGGAATTCAACTTGCATTAAAAGACCTTCTTTACTCATTAAAAGTCGATTTCGTTTATATTTTTATAATGAAGTTTGTGCTTCTTTTTACTTGGTAAGAATAATGTTTTTATTTGTAGACAGCATAACATGAATGATGTCCTTAACTATTCAAAGCTTTGCTTTCAGCTGCTGTTGTAAATGCTATTATATGGATACGTCAGCAGGTTATATTTTGCAAACAGATGCAAGAGAACTGCCTGCACACCAGCACAGTTGAATCAGAGCCAGCTTTAAGCAGGAAACTTCATAGCTATGGCTAGTGATATACTGATTCTGCACTATTAAAGCCCTTCTGAAAAACGATGTGTATTAGCTTGATGTGGATACAAAAATTTGGGTCTTTAAGGTGGTTTTTATTTACGTTTCTCAGTGAAAGCTTTTGGGAAGGACAGGGTAAGCTCATGTCTTCTGGCAAAATCCAGTGTCGATAAGCACAAAGCAGCCAGTGTCTTCTTACTTCACAAATTCAAAGAGCTTGAAAAATTGGCACTTTTCTGATAATTTCCTAAGATGTCTCTTCTGCGGGCATTCTTTTGAAGATCAGATTGCCATTGAGAATTTAACTACAAGAGCTAGCCAGTACAGCAGTTTTTTGGTGTACATTTCCTGTTCACCACACTTTTGAAATTTGGTCATATGGGTTAGTCCACTGCAGACAATGAAAATTCAAAATCAGGGTAAGCGCTTTGGAAGTTCCTCTATTTGGGATTTAGGTTTATTACCTCTGTCAAAAGACAGTTTCTTTTCTCTGAAATTCTACCAGGTGACATAATTTCACAGTAATTATTAGATGCTGGACCCAAAAGTTGCATCTATGTTAGTATGTAAAACAGTCAAGGGACCATTCTCCATCACAGCAAACAGCTGGCATAGCATAGCTTGTCCCCGTAAAGTTGAACTTCCTTTAATTTTAACCAGTGTGGTCCTATTCAGTTTGTTCGCTGGAAATGGTCCTTGGCCCATGCTAACAACTATGCACTGCCTGGCATCATTTTAAGAGACCAGACTACAGATTTGACACTGTAGTTGACAAGGCACTAACACTCACAGGTGTCCTGGCCCTCTAGTTTTGTGGTGAGCAAATATTATTCTTTAAAAGTGTCACTTTTGGCAAAGTTCAGAATCACTGCATGCAACTCTGCTAAAGTAGACCTTGACGTCACCTGCAGAATGTCTACTGATAAGCTCGTTATCTAGCAAATTCTGCAGCCATTGTCTGTAGATTTCATTGTTATTGTCAGAATGCTTATGTGATTGCACAGGAAACAGGAAGAAACTAAGTAATCAGTGTCTCTCTCTACCAAAATAAAGACTAGTCATTTGGCCTTTTAAAAGGACTATGAGATACTTTCATGGAAAATAATACCAATTTATTGTGTTACCAGTTTTTATGATATTTTTTCCATTATTGTTCTTGTTTTCCAAAAAAATCTTATGGTTTGCCCATACCGGATCCCCATCTGCCGTAACTATAAGCACGTGAATCTTCACTACTGTGCAGTGAAAAATAATATGACATATTGTATATTGAATGTAAGTTTTCATTTTAATCCTATTTGTTTCTCAAATACTTAATAATTGAAAATGATTAAGTGATAAAAGTGTGTATAAAAATTATGCTTACGAATGTCGACGGAAACTAAGCCAAAGTAATTTACATTACCTTTGCCAAAGCTAGAGGTTCTCAAACTGTTCAGAAATCATCATAATTTAAACGACATTGGGTTTATGGCATTTAGGGGGTTAGAGTAATGAAAGTTTTAAAAGATCTATGACTAACGGTAGGTTTGATTGCTAAGTCGTTGTCCAGGTTTTTCTTCCCAAGAGTAGCTGCAGCTTTATCTGTGCATTCCAGATTCCATAAGATTTTATAAGAAATGTATGCAAAACAAAGTATATCAATTGAAACCTTTACAAATAAAACCCTAAAGCATAATCACACCATACTGCAGCATATTTTCTCATAAAATCTCAATACCCTTAATAATTTTCCCTCAGAAGTGTTAAGAACAAGTTACAGTGTCTATTATATTCCTTACAGATCATTAATAGTTGCAAATATTAACACATTCTTTGCCTCATGAATACACATATTAAAGAAATGAAAAACGTTGTGGTTTTTACCACAGTAAAACATCAAAAATACAGAAGCAGTAAGAAAAATAGCGAGAGAAGGAATAAGATGAAAGCTTTTGTCTGTGGATGATCAAAAACAAAAGCTACTTTCCACAGTAATAAAAAAGTCTGCATTAATCAATAACCTAGTCCAATTACTTTTCAGCCCTCATCTACTGTCTGCTTCAAATATTTTTAATCACTGAACATCCTCCTTTTAATGATGCTAATATAGGAAGTAATAATTGAATTTGCATTACCAGACATACAGCTAAGGATAGACAGAAAAAGAAATATAAAACCCAGCAAAAGAGCATTTGGAATTGCATGATTTCATTGTTCCTTCCAGCTGGGATTGAAAGTAAGCTACCTACTGGAAAAAAAAAAAACTATATTCAACTCATTCTCCCACTTCACTTTTTACTGAAAAAATATTCCATCTTTCTTGAACTTGTTATTAGTATGAGCAAAAATATACAATTGGATATTGATTTGGGAAATTACACCGCCTCACAAGGCATCTACAATTAGCTAAATACCATGTATCTACAGTAACACTGCATTTTCTAAATACACAATTTTACTGTTCCCTGCACTAGGAATGCAAAGAGAAATGCAATATATGTGCTTATATTTGCTTGTATTTTTCAAAATTTACAAAAATGGAGACTGTTTTTCTCATTTAGACTAATTCTTGCAGTGTTCTACATTGAAATCTTCAGTGTAGTTGCAACCCTCACGCACATTATGTCTGCAAGCTAGCCAGCAGAAGGCTGTTATTCTTCTAATGATTTGAAGCTTCCTGCAAAAAGGCATGCCTGTGATCAAGTCCCCAGGAACCTGTACAGCCTTTCTGGTTGTGGGGATTAGGCAGGAACTGAAGGGATGCTCGGGCTATAACTTTACAGTGCTGCAATTTCACTCTGCCTGATTACAATTCCCATATATATTCACTCATAAAAGACAAGAGAAACTGACTTCTGACCAAGAGATTTAAGAAACTGACTTATATGCACACATCACATCTTGAACAGAAATCTAACAAAAACTTTGGCATTTTCCATTTTCAGTACCAGTTGAAAGCTATTTTGACTAAAAAAATATTTTATTATATAGCCAGTATATTTTTAAAATGCATTACTGTATTACTATGCATAAAATAGTATTATGTAGGTTATTATGTAGGCTGACATAACAGACAACCTGCAGATAAAGCAACTCTAACAAATTGGCAGAACCTAGATATGTAAGGGAAGACTGACACATAGAATATTTTCAAAAAAAGCAAGAATGGGCTAGATTTGAAAATAACCTTGGAAATACAGGGCATATTAACATATCAAACAGACCTCATTCTGTCCAAGGTAGCAATTGTATCATAAGGTTTTCATTATATTTTTTTCTGCTCTTTTTGCAGAGGAAGTGGAGAAGTAAGAGGCTGATATTTTGTTTAAAGCCACTAGATATATATAACCAAAGGATGGTAGGAGTAGCATGGAAATCACAATGGTCTGGGGATACATGAAACAATGTTTGTAAGCAGAGGCAATAGCATAATTAAGACAGCTGCTATAGTATGACATACATTGAGAATGGGGAAACTGAGCCACAGGTGGAAGTGGGTCTTTTGCAGGATTTTAGAGAGTATTACATAAAAATGCCATGAAAACAGTTTCAGATTACATATTTCCACTATCCAAATGTCTTTGTCAGGCAAGGAAGAAGGAAATTATTCCAGTGATCTGGATATTCGCATATAAATACCTACTGGATTCAGTAAGATTTGACATTTAGGATACCCAGACTTACTAGATAAGAACAGAGCAAAGAAAAATACTGCCTGACACTCACGCCAAAATGGTGTTTTAGGATTAATACTTTCTTTAACAGTGTGTATGACAGAACAGCAGAATAGCATTTATAACATGGGGAGTAATCTTTCAGAGGTCACGCGCAAAAATTTTTTCCCCTTCTTTCCAGTTTTCTCCATGCTTCTGCACTATGAGTCACTAAGTTCAAATCTATGTTTCTCATGGTCCTTGGAGAAACAGTCTCAAACTAGCTGGCAAAATCTTTTGTACACTAGCTATTCCTAGCATATTTACAAAAAGTCACATTGTGCTGTAACTAATGTTAAAAGCACTTGTTTCTCTGAAACTCTTCTACGGATCAAGAAACAAGAGTTTCCTAAAAATGTTAATTACTTATTTTGTTGTACTGGGTGGAAAAAAGATTATGGTGATGTCCCATAAGGCTGCCCTCCGTTTCACAATTATGTTCATGAAATCAGGCAGCAGCAGTTACAGTCGTTGGTACTGTTGTGGTTTAGCCCCAGTCAGCAACAAAAGACCACAGGGTCGCTCTATCACTGGGGTGGGGAGAAGAATCAGAAGAAAAAGGCAAAACTCATGGGTTGATATAAGGAGAGTTTAACAGAACAGCAAAGGAAGTGAACAGTAACAACTATAATACTGATAAGAACAAGGGAATACACAGAGCAACCCTCTCACCACCCAATTACCAGTGCACTCCCAAGCAGCTATTAACATTCCCCTGGACAGCTGTCCCACTCAGAACTGAGCATGACATCACATGGTATCGAATATCCCTTTTTTTTGGCCAGTTTGGGTCAGCTTCCCGGCTCTGTCCCCTCCTGACTTCTTGTGAAAATTCACCCTAGCTGAGCCCAGGATAGGTACCAATAACAGTGTTATTAGCTGGTAGGAATGAAAACTTATAAGGACCATTAAAATCATGCTTTATTACCTTGTTTCCTTAGAGGAATTAGGGCACTTCCTTGCAGGAAAGGTATTCAAATGAACGCATGATTAATTTCCCTGAAGTTTAGAACTTTCTTCTCTGTAGTCTCAACATGAAGGTATTCCAAAAATGTAAGTAAAAATACATGCTACTTGCCATCTAAGTGGCAGATTGAAATTCCTGGGGTGTTTCCCTGCTATATTTGAACACTCTACCCTACATACCTACCATCATCTTCTAATTACACTGAAAGCAAAATTTCTCTTGATTTTTCTAGCATTCTCTGAAGTCGGAGGCAAGGCTTCCACTGACTACAGCGGTGCTTGGCATGGGGAGGATGTAACTATGTACAGAGGGTCTCTTTCATTTGAATGTTACTATTTAACAGTTCTGCCAATTTGGTAGCAGATCATTAACATGTCATTAACCTCAAATATGGAACTTTGTCAGAAAAACGTTTTAAAGGAAAGATAACTTTGTCATTTCATTAGAAAATGTGCATTAGGGTTCAGAAAGAGTTTTATGTGAATTGTCTTTTAATCACCAAGCTTGCATGGTCTCCTTTCATAACCTCTGATTTCTGGGTAAGGCTAAAATAATTTCCTTTGCAGGGAATCCTGACACCTGAAGTCCTTGTCATGGCATTAATTTAGTCACTGTACTCTTATGATGAATATATACAGGAAAAATTTTCTTTTCAAAAGAAGTGTGGGGTTTTTTTTTCTACAATACTCAGAATACATTTACATATTTCCAATGAAATCTATTACTTTGCACCTTGTTCCTTAAGGGCTTTAAATAACATTTCCTTCTTAATTTTTTTTTTCATATTTCAGTTCCTCTTGATTAGTATCTAGCTCTCCAAAGGGAATGAGGTCATTCAAACAATGAAATTTGTGTCTTTCTTTTTGTTTCCAAGGTTCTGCCCTTCCCTTACTGGGCCAGTTCTTCCCTAGCAGGATTATTTCTGTGGGGGGTATGTTTCTGTTCCAGGTGTCTTAGGAATCCTTCAGTGTTAAGTGGGACAATTGGACTTAACCATTAAGTTATGTTCTTTATATTTGATTAACTACTCTATAAAGATGCCTTTACATTCACAATTTTTCCATGAGACTAGAACATTTTTGCAAATGGAGAATTAATACAGATGGAGTGGGGGCTGAGTTCATTTAGCAATGAAAATTTTTCAGTGCTGATCCTGATCCACACATGCTCCAAAATTGCTGTATGCAAACCAGCTTCTCCCTACAGGATTTGTAGCTACAGTTATCACAACACTTCTCATGAGGTAATTAAATCTGCTCACATCTGCCTACTAAAGACAACACAAATGTATTTTTAGACACTAAAGCATAGAGATACCTTCTTCCCGGGAAAGCGTAAGTATTGCTCAGCCCTCTTGCATTCAGCAAGCAATTTAGAGTGCCGTCCTGGGTGAGGGGGGAGATATGCCTGACCACAAACACAGGTTCCATTCAGTGGTGGTGGTGGCTATGGAGCTCCTCCCTTGATATGCTGACCTTATTCTAAGTTGAATTCTTCCTACTTTTTCACATTGCACAAAGCAGGCTAGGATACCAAATGTCACAACACAGAACAGTACTGCAAAGATGGCTAAGATGAACACAGAGCAGAAAGGAGTGCTGCTGTACTAGCAAAGTGCTGTGCCAAGATAATAAGCCTAGCCTTCTGTGAAGGCAAATGGGGAGTTTACTTTCAAAATCCATGCATTTATGACTAAAATCAACTTCTGTGACTACTTTCTATTTTGAAACATAATACAACCTTTCTACAACTCTTCCAACAAAAAGCACTCTATTTTTAAATAGAGATATTCCAAAATTGAAACATTTCCCATTAGGAGTTACTGTTATAGTGCTTCGTGGGAATGGTCGTTTATATCTCTTGCCCTCCCTTTGTGTCAGCGTGAGACTTTCCATCTGTACTTTCTTATTATACCATAGCTATTGCCTGCTACTACTGAATTAATGGTTTGACTCCATGATGTTAAGGGGCTTTTCCACCTAAATGATTCTACGATTCTATGCTTCTAATATCTCTTCCCCTATCTGATGGCCACAGTAATAGAGATATAACACATAGAAATGTTAATAGACTAATGGTCTTTACTTCCTGATTCCGTCCCAATGTTTAGATTAGTATTACACACAGTGACATTTCAACATTTTACAAGGAATTCATAAGTTGAGTGAGAGTTTACCCAAAAATGTTAGAAATTTTAGTACAATTTTTAATACTAAAAATAATACATAGAAAAAAGCTCAAAATTTTTCAAATAAATTATTTATGAAAGGTGGTTGTTTTATAGCTCATTAAATGTAGAGATGGCTAATCATCACTCAAACAGTGTCTTCAAAACCAGCAATTGCTAACTTTCATGTTTGTACTAGTAACTGTTAGCTCAACCACCATAAAAAGCAGTATGAATATCCCAGAACAGACCTACAAATCATCAACAACAGCAAAAAAATGTGGAAGAATAAAAAAAAAATGGAAAATTTCAGTATTTTCTTTTTCTTTCTTGGGACTTCCCACAAAATATCTCTTTCTTGGAACTGAGAAATTTGTGTTGAGAAAAAAGCAAACACATGCTATGAAATGCAGACGAAGGCCAGTATGCGTGTCTGCATGTGCATATGTGTGTGCACTAATTGCAGAACAATAGAAAGCTAGAGATTATCCTGAAACCAGATTAGAACATTTTGTTTGCAGCAGATTAAATGAAACTATTAAATATGCAAATCAGGCTATTATTATGTAAATTGTACAGTTTCAGTATTATGTTTGGTGGAGAACCATTTCAATGCTTTCAGTTAAAAAATACAGTTGTCTAAGTATAGTAGAATTTAAGAAGGAATTTCTTGACAGCATATGAAATGTTGAGAAAATATTATTTCTTTATCACATTCCATCCTACAACCACCTTACCAACAGAGTCAATCACAATCTAAATGCTATTACAAGAAACAAGTAGAAAAGCTGTACAAGGCAGTTATGTTTCCTTTAGCTTCTTTCATCATGGAAAATTATCTAAGAAAAGAATCTGTGCAAAAAGACAAACCTCCTCACTGTCTGTCCAGTAAATCCTCCTTCAGTCAAATCCTTCTTCTCTTTCTTTCTCTCTCTCTCTCTTACACACACATGGAATCAAATACACATGGTCTCTTTTTCACATTTCCACTGAAATGACAAATAGAAATACTAATAATGGAGCGGATGTTTTAACAAGTTCTCTTTCTTTTCTTGAAATCCAGTTTACCTAATCACTAGATTTTCATAATAAAATTAGCAAGACTTCATAACCCCATTGAGAGCAGTTGATCTATTTTCATTTAATTTTTCATATGGAAGAAATTAGTATTACCAGCTTGTGCTGGGGTAATGAAGGACAATCTTCGTTCACTGCAAGAATAGCTATAAGCACCATATGTGTAAAGTTGCAATATCAGTATTATTCACCTTGAGAACTAAACAGTCACACTTTGGATGTGATAGACCTTCCACATTAAATTATTACACAGGTGGAGCTGGCCTTTCTGCTTCTCAGTGATGTTCCAGGCAAATCCTATTAGCAAATTTCGTGTTACTAATCACTTTGGGAGATCAACAGATCAATGTCTACTGGCCTTTTCATGGCAGTTACTGTGTTAATTAGTAACATGAAACAGGATCACAAAGGGAAGGTTGTTGTGTTGTACCGAAAAGCAAACACTAGAACAGTCTTTACTGGAAATCAAATGGTACATGCACAAATCTTCAGATTCTACAGGAACAAGCCAAACACTGCTTTGTTCCCCAATTCACTTCTTCTAACTAACTCTTGGCTGGGAATAATAAGCAGTGTTCATCTTTCTCCTTTTTCATAGTGGATAGTGTGAACAAAAGTAATGAAACATCAAGAAGATGTGATAGTCTTAAGATGGGAAATATACTATTTCTCAGTACAAACAGTGCCTCTAGGATCTTTTCTGTAATTTCTATGTGTGCTGGTTTTGGCTGAGGTAGAGTTAATTTTCTTCATAGTAGCTAGTATGAGGTTATGTTTTGGATTTATACTGAAAAGAGTGTTGATAATACAAGTATGTTTTCATTATTACTGAGCAGTGCTTACACAGAGTCAAAGCATTTTCCTGCTTCTCACACCATCCCACCAGTGAGTAGGCTGGGGGTGCACAAGAAGTTGGCAGAGGATACAGCTGGGTCAGCTGACCCCAACTGACCAAAGGGATATTCCATACCATATGACATCATGCTTAGCATACAAAGCCAGTGGAAGAAGAAGGGGCGATGCTTGGAGTGGTGGTGCTTGTATTCCCAAGTAACCGTTACGCATGATGGAGTCCTGCATTCCTGGAGATGGCTGAACACCTGCCTGCTGATGGGAAGTAGGGAATGAATTCCTTCTTTTGCTTTGCTTGTGCAAGCGGCTGTTGCTTTCCCTATTAAACTGTCTTTATCTCAGCCCACAAGTTTCCTTACTTTTACCCTTCTGATTCTCTTCCCCATCCCACTGGGAGAGGGTGAGCAAGTGGCTGTCTGGTGCTTAGTTGCTGGCTGGGGCTAAAGCATGACTGCATGGTAAAGTGTCCTGACAGGAAAAATAATAAAAATAAAAAAAAGGAGAAAAAGGGAAAGAAAACACTGCATGTTGCACTCTGCATATTAGAAATCTCTGCAGAATGCCCTGATATGCTGTCTCGCATAGTACAAACTCATCTTGCACATAGCTGATGGGCTTACACTGAGGAAGCTGAAGATGCAGTTCGTGGCAGCTGGCAACATACCACGTTGGAGAAAAAATGAAGAGTGCTGCAGCAACAAAAAGCCATTCATTCTTCTCTTTCTCTAGCTTGATATACATTACATGGAACCTGCCTGGATTTTGCACCCTGGAATGTCCTGCGGAAATTGAAAATGTTCACCTCTAAGGCTACACCTTCTCCTGCCTGCCCTTACAGCAATACTGGCAAGCATATGGCTCAGATAGAAAGAACAGATATTCCTAACAGTAGGAACCTGCACCATGAAACTGTTCCTATTTTTAATTTAGTTAACATCCAAAATACTACACAGACACTATGCTCCTTTGTGTACTACTTAACCTCAAATCAGATGTGCAACAGGTAATTCGGAATGGGATCTGAATTATTTCATTCACACTTTCTCCTGCAGGACAGGAAAAATCACATACTACCCCTCACAGAGGAGGATATGTAAACTATGTCAGTAGATGACTTGGTTTAAAAATGCTCTCAGTAGTGGGGCTGAAATGTCTTATGTAGTTTTTATTGTCCAGACTACTAAAGCTTGATTTTGCAAGGAAAAACAATGGCTTTTCAGTGAGGATGACAATTAATAATGTGAATTTACTGTGTAAAGTGCCACTTCTCAAACTGCCTGTAGGGTATTTATTGTAGAAGTTGAGGTCACTAATGTCGTTGTGAGCTTTGAATGATGGACAAATGTGGTTATTCAAGGTAGATTTGCATTTGCATATTTAAGCAACAAAGGCAAAAAAAGTAAGCAAAAGGAGTTTGAAATTTGTTATTGAGAAATTACTCTTTTAATTAACTAGTCTGCATAATACAAGTGTTGATTGGTCACTGCACTCCTCTGAGACATAAGGTAGAGATTTTATTAGCAATTGGGTGCAGATTGCTATCAATAGCTTTAAAAGGAAAAAATGTGTAAATTAGTCTTTCACTTCCACGTAGAAGTGGAAGGCAATGTGACCCAGCAAATGAGTGATACATAAAAATGAGGAAACCAAGAGATAATGTCAGACTTCAACATTATATATTCAGCCAAAAATCCTCTTTTAAGTTTAAACTACCTAAAGAAGGGAGTTCTGATTTCAGTTCTCCACGTACACTTCCTGCATATCTTCTCGGGTCACTAGAAGTAAGATTTTCAGAGGTCCCTTAAGACTCTAAACACCATTGCCCTGAAATGAAATGTAAATCTCTATTACCTACTTTCTTTCTGAAAATGAAAAAGTTTTCCATGTGTTTCAGGAAACTTTACTTTCCCTCTTTCCTTTTCTTAGCTTTCAATATGATGACACTGTCTGACTACACAGAGGTATTATAAAAGAAAGAGTGTATTAATAGATGTATTCTATTTTAGAGTGATCACAACCAGTGAAAAATACGGATAGCTGGACAGAACACTTGAGGTGACAAACAGAAGTAATTTTTTCTGATTCATAAATGACACATCTCAGATTAAGTAATACCTAGAAGTAAACACCTGTGGAAGAGACATTGTCTTTTCTCATTGCAATGTTTTCTATCATAATTGAAAAAATGGGAAAGAAAAACATAATCTGTAGTATATGAAATCTCTCCTGTATTACAGAAAGAAAATTCTCATGAAGAAACAGAGCTAGCAGAGGACTATGGGCAGGATGACTGCATCTGTATACAATTTCACAATTCCAGGAGTGGTTGGTACAATCCATTTATTTCTGAAAATGCTTTAAAAACTTCAGTTTAATTTTATCAGGCTGTTAAATTTCTGTGCCTGTGCAAACTCAGACATGTCTCAGGCTTCCCAGTGTTGGGAGTCCCATCTACCAGCACCCTGGGGATGTAATAGATGGTGGGGCTTTTAACAAGGCTACCACACAACTATGTGTTCTGGTTGCACACAGACATTGTGCTTTCTTTTGAATTACCATATGCCTCGTTTTTCAGAACAATACTTATGCTAGGGTGACCAACTGAAATTTTGTACCTCCTTATTCTGAAGACATGTGAAAAATTTTCCAACACCAAGCAGTAATTATCACTAGCATGAAAAAAAAATCATATTGAATTAGTATAAACATAAAGTTACACCTGCACATCTACTATTAGGTGGGATGAGTTCTATTTCTAAGGTCTCCATTGCAGGATGTTGAGACATTTGGAGTAGCTCTGAGAAACAGGATACTCAGAGTTACAGTAAGAAACAAGAAAAAAGGCATCAAATCAGAAATAATATACCTGAGTTTTGGCTGCTATTGTCACTCAAAACGTGACTGAAATCCCTTTAAAGCTGCTTTTTCTGCCACCCAGATAAGGTAAAAAAGAGAGCTTTTTAAAAGGACTGCCACTGTAACATAGAACCATCAGCTACAGCTCTGCCTAAATGGCTGGAAATACAGGAAAATGGAAGGTCAGCAAGAAATGTTAAGAGATATTTCAGGTGTTGGACTTTGTAATTTATTAAGTGCCTTAAAATCAGTATGAGACTTTAAAGCTGCATGTGACAAGACTACAGGTCATACGAGCAGAGTATGAAAAAAATCAACTTCATCTGCCAGAAGAATGCGGACGACAATCATGGGAAGACATTGGAAATGCTAATACACCATAGCTAATGTAGAGATGCAAACCATTTTAACTTCATTAAGATATGTGGCATCCAAAATTATATATAATAGAGGTCATTACCTACGATAAGAGACTGCAGTGTGAGGATCAAAAGGAAGTGTAAAATAGACTTCGCTGTCATTTACCTGTCCAAGTAAATGACAGCACACTGATGAGATCTCCGTCCTAAGGGTAGCATTTAAGTATTAAAAATACAGAAGACTTACAAAAGCTCTTTGAGATGTGCTAAAGCTTAAATTGTATTAGACGGATGTAGCTTACTCCAGATAGAGGCAAATGAGTCAGACCAGACTACGACTCTATCCGCAAGCCCTGCTGTGAATTGAGTTATGGAAAAGCCCAAGTGTCAAATACTGCCAAAAGAGACTATAGCAGCTAAATGCTGTTACGCATTTGGAAAAATATCTATTTGGAAAAGTTCCTAAAATTGAAATCACTTATTTTTTTCTCTTGAAGTAATGGAGTCTTGGATGTGAGGGGATAATATTGAAAAAAAGAGCCCAGCTTCACCATGAGAACATCGGTCTTTCAGCACAAACATGAATACACTAGATGTTCCCACTCCCTGTCATCAGCCAGTGTTTCCTTTACCAATGTTTTCAGTTTCAGGATGGCAAGTTTCATGATAATGTATAAATGGGAATACTGAGTTAGATATACATAAGACATGGCTGATCTCCTTGGGTAATAGACAACACTTCACAGAGCCACACAATCATTCTTATGATTTAGGGTGGGAGGCGTATGACTAAAAGTTGATGGAGTCATAAAATCAGGGAACAGTTCGGGTTGGAATGGACCTTTGAAGGTCATCTAGTCCAACCCCTAGATCTAATTGTCTAGATTTCCTCTCATTTCCTTCTAGGACTACTTCTAAAAAGTGGGTTATCTCATCATTAAGTGAAGGCCTGATAATACATTCATTATCAGAATTATAACCATACCCTTCTCTGCACTGATTGTAAGGGGAATTAATGATTTCAGATGCACACAGCTGAAACTAAGTGAGGTGAATCCTCTCTACACTGATGTCTACATAGGTGCCTACAATGCATAGTGTTAAGATAACCAGCCTCACTCCTGATAACTGTTTCATCAGCATTGCAGAAGAGTATGGAAAGAAGGACATCATCAAAATGAGAACAAAGAAGCCTGAGTGCTGTCAGCGGCTACTGACATACAGCAAAGAGAAACGGCGTCATCTGCCACTGACATACAGTCAAGAAAAATGGTAGATCCCAGGCAGCAGCTAGGAATCGTGCCTAAAGAGCCAGAAGAATTTCAGTGAGGGGAGAAAGAAGGATGTGCAACTCTGCTTATTACCTAACATCTTCCTGTCACTCTGAGTATGGCAGAAGAAGTACATTAACATAGTTCTGCTCAGGCTAATACACCCTGCTTCCTACCGTGAGTCACAGCAGTTTTAACCTGTATGAAAGGGCTACTGTGGCACAAGGTGATTTAATCTTTTCACACTGAGCTCTCCCAGTAATAAGCAACTCCAGATCCCTGTGGCAAATGTGTTTCAGATGAGGTTATGAGTCATTCTGAGGGAACAAAAGTAGCTCATTTAAGTCTTGCTGCTGCTGAGTACATGTTTCAGAGTCCCTCGTGTACAAAATTCTCCAACCATCTACATCCAGCTAGACCTGTTATTACTATTTTGCATTTAATAGGATTTCTATAAGCAGATAAAAACACCTCATTGTTTGAAGTAGTCTCATATAATACATAGGCAATGGTCTATGGATTAGGTAATATTCGCTAAGATTTCAAGACATATCCCAGACTTTGAGAGCTGACACCTCATCATTTAAACTAAATATTTTGAAGTAGTTTGTAAGTATTAATTTTTTAAGCCTCACAACACCTTTGTGACCAAGTAAATGAGCATTATCAAGGTCATTTCCACTGCTGTCACACAGTTTTAGAGTTGTGATGAAAAGCTGCTCGGGGTCCAGGCATTAGAAGCCCCAGCTGAAAAGAAAAGCAAGTACATTTGTGTAGAAAGTCAAAAAGTACAGAAATTGACCCAGAAGGCAGCTTAATTGTTTTCTATTAATAGTCTAACTGAATGGCTTTATACATGTTTCTTTCCTGAAAATGAACAAGCCACATCTGTAGAGAAAGCACCTTTCTTCAAACGGTATTTTTCAATTTAGAGGAAAAGATGGAAATGACACAAGGAAGCAACTACAGAAAGGAGATCTATACCTCATCTTCTTTTTTTTTTGTGGGGAAGAGGATCAGAGATACAAAGGTGAATACTGGCATGGACTGAAAGTAAGGATCTCAAATCCCCAGTGCTTTGTGCCTCTTTGCTTCCATTTAACATAGAGATAAGTTTTAAAGTAGAGTATATGGCTTAAATGGCATGTATAACTAAATCAGCCATCTATGTGTGAGGAAAGGTGTATATGAGAGGAAAGGCACATACATTAGCCACTAAGAAAAACGTTTGCCTACTTAGCATTCTCCATACTGAAGGTACTTTTGCATACGTTATTTCTACATTCTTTTTAACTTAGGTATCTTGTGTCTTGTGAGCTTTCATTTAGAAATACTTCAGCAGCAAGAAGCGACAATTTTAACCCTCTAAGCGTAACTTGGTTTGTTTGGTTAGGAGCCAAAATTTTCAAGAAAAGCAAGTTAAAACTGAGTATAGGAAAGTACAGTGTATGCCCATTGGTTACAGTATTTGTTGCTATTCTTCATGGATCATAAGAAAATAGTGATTTTACTTCACAAGGAAACTACAGACTTTCATGAGATGTTATTATCGCTCCTGTTCACTTAAATGAAACCTTCTTTGAACTGCCAGCCATACAATGAAAAATCTGTGCCTGCAATAGAGTGTAATGACAAATGACAATGATCATACTGTTATTCAGTATCAATAACAAATAATTAAATATTGGATGAACCCGACAGAAGACCTTTAAGGTGTTGCCAAGCTCTATATGGATAAACTGAATGTTTACAACACATCTAATGATTTCATCAGTCTTAATTTTCACTGTGGCTGGGTGAAAAGCTCACATGCTCTGAAAGAAATGAAGAATGTGTCAAATGGTTGAACAGAAACCATTAACTTCTGCCCAAATACTTATTGTTTGGCAAATAATCAGAAACTGGGGAAAATGATGCTAGTTGCAAGAGAAAGTCAATTGTCTGTACACACACAAGAAATTTCCTTATGGAACCACTTTGAGAAGTAAACTTTTTTAAATTATTTAATATTGAGAGTTTCCTTCCCTCCACTATAGAAATATTTACAAAATACCTTGCATTTTAAATCTAAAAAGAATTGCTCAATATTGACAAGCTCACATAACATGCAGTTATTACTGACAGGTAAACAAGATATTCAGTGTTCAAGGTCAGGTTGGATGCTGCTTTGAGCGACATGATCATGAGTGAAAGATGTTCATGCCCATGACGGGGTTGGATTAGACGATCTTCAAAGGTCCCTTCTGACCCAAACCATTATACGATTCTATTGGTCATACTCTTGATTCTTCTGTATGAAATAGGATTATTCCCTGTGGGTTAAAAAGAAGCAACACAAACCTGTGTAACGTAGGTGTTGAACTGAAGCCATAATTTAACAAAGAATATGTGTGTTCAAGAAATCTGTGAGCAAATCTATATTATCAATATATCAGCATTCTGCTTTAGAAATACAGAGTAAACACAAAGTATGTAAATGAAGAACTACAGTGATTAGCTGTAACAGTAAACCCAGAAAGGAACACACACAGAATATCACAGAATATCACAGAATAGTAGGGGTTGGAAGGGACCTCTGTGGGTCATCTAGTCCAACCCCCCTGCCGAAGCAGGGTCACCTACAGCAGGCTGCACAGGACCTTGTCCAGGCGGGTCTTGAATATCTCCAGACAAGGAGACTCCACAACCTCCCTGGGCAGCCTGTTCCAGTGCTCCGTCACCCTCAGAGGGAAGAAGTTCGTCCTCATGTTCAGACGGAACTTCCTGTGCCTCAGTTTGTGCCCATTGCCCCTTGTCCTGTCACTGGGCACCACTGAAAAGAGCTTGGCCCCATCCTCCTGACACCCACCCTTCAGATATTTGTAGGCATTTATAAGGTCCCCTCGCAGCCTTCTCTTCTTCAGGCTGAACAAGCCCAGTTCCCTCAACCTCTCCTCGTAGGGGAGATGCTCCAGTCCCCTCACCATCCTTGTAGCCCTCCGCTGGACTCTCTCCAGTAGCTCTTCATCTTTCTTGAACTGGGGAGCCCAGAACTGGACACAGTACTCCAGATGAGGCCTCACCAGGGCAGTGTAGAGGGGAAGGAGAACCTCCCTCGTCCTGCTGGCCACACTCTTCTTGATGCACCCCAGGATCCCATTGGCTTTCTTGGCAGCCAGGGCACACTGCTGGCTCATGGTTAACCTGTCGTCCACCAGGACACCCAGGTCCCTCTCCGCAGAGCTGCTCTCCAGCACGTCCACCCCAAGCCTGTACTGGTGCATGAGGTTGTTCCTCCCCAGGTGCAGGAACCCTCATTTGCCCTTGTTGAACCTCATCAGGTTCCTCTCTGCCCAGCTTTCCAGCCTATCCAGGTCACGCTGAATGGCAGCACAGCCTTCCGGTGTGTCTACCACACCTCCCAGTTTGGTGTCGTCAGCAAACTTGCTGAGGGTACATCCTAACTCTTCATCCAGGTCATTGATGAAGAAGTTAAACAAGACTGGGCCCAGTACTGACCCCTGGGGGACACCACTTGTCACCAGCCTCCAACTAGACTCAGCGCCGCTGATGACAACCCTCTGAGTTCTGCCATTCAGCCAGTTCTCTATCCACTTCACCGACCACTCATCCAGCCCACACTTCCTCAGCTTCCCTAGGAGAATATCATGGGAGACTGTGTCGAAAGCCTTGCCACAGTCAAGGTAGACAACATCCACGGCTCTCCCTTCGTCTACCCAGCCAGTCATGTCATCGTAGAAAGATGTTAGATTGGTCAGGGATGATTTCCCCTTGGTGAATCCATGTTGACTACTCCTGATAACCTTCTTTTCTTCCACTTGCTTGATGATGGCCTCCAGGATAAGCTGCTCCATCACCTTTCCCGGGATGGAGGTGAGGCTGACTGGCCTGTAGTTCCCTGGGTCCTCCTTCTTGCCCTTTTTGAAGATTGGAGTGACATTGGCCCTTCTCGAGTCCTCGGGCACCTCTGCTGTCCTCCAAGACCTCTCAAAGATGATGGAGAGTGGCTCAGCAATGACATCCGCCAGCTCCCTCAGCACTCGTGGGTGCATTCCATCGGGGCCCATGGATTTGTGGATGTCCAGATCGCTTAAGCGATCCCTCACACAGTCCTCCTCGACCAAGGGAAAGTCGTCCTCTTTGTAGGCTTCTTCTCTTACCTCTGGGGCCTGGGATTCCTGAGGGCCAGTCTTAGCACTGAAGACTGAAGCAAAGAAGGCATTCATTAGCTCTGCCTTCTCCGCATCCTCCGTCACCAGGACACCCGCCTCATTCAGCAGCGGCCCCACGTTGTCCCTAGCCTTCCTTTTGGTGCTGATGTAGTTGAAGAAGCCCTTCTTGTTGTTTTTGACATCCCTTGCCAGCTTCAATTCCAGGTGAGCCTTGGCCTTCCTCGTCGCATCCCTGCATGCTCTCACCACGTTTCTGTACTCTTCCCAAGTGGCCTGTCCCTCTTTCCACATTCCATGGACCTTTCTCTTCTGCCTGATCTCTGCTAGAAGCTCCTTGTTTAACCATGCAGGTCTCCTGCCTCCTTTGCTAAATTCCTTTCTCAGGGGGATGCATTGCTCCTGTGCATGGAAGAAGTGTTGTTTAAAGAGCGACCAGCACTCATGGACCCCCCTGCCTTCGAGAGCCCTGGCCCACGGGATTCCTCCCAGTAGCTCCTTGAAGAGGGCAAAGTCAGCCCTCCTGAGGTCCAGGGTTTTGATCCTGCTTATCGCCCTGCTTCCTCCACGCAGGATCCTGAACTCAACCATTTCATGGTCACTGCAGCCGAGTCTACCTCCAACCTTCACATCCTCCACCAGTCCCTCCTTGTTTGTTAACACGAGGTCCAGCAGCGCGCCTTTCCTTGTTGGTTCCTCCACCACTTGCATCAGAAAGTTATCATTGATGCTCTGTAGGAACCTCCTGGATTGCGCCTGCCTAGCTGTATGGTCTTCCCAGCTGATGTCAGGGTGGTTGAAGTCCCCCATGAGAACCAGGGCCTGTGACTGTGAGGCTGCTTGCAGCTGCCTGTAGAAGGCCTCATCAACCTCCTCCTCCTGGTCAGGTGGCCTGTAGTATACACCCACCGTAATGTCACCCGTGTGAGCCTGTCCCTTAATTCTAACCCACAAGCTTTCAACTCGTTCCTCATTTGCCCCCAGGCCAAGCTCAATGCATTCCAGTTGCTCCCTCATATATAGAGCAACTCCCCCACCTCTCCTTGTTGGTCTGTCTTTCCTAAAGAGTCTGTAGCCATCTATGACAGCATGCCAGTCATGCGAGTTGTCCCACCATGTTTCTGTGATGGCGACCAAGTCGTAGCCGTCCTGCTGTATAATGGCTTCCAGCTCCTCCTGTTTATTGCCCATGCTACGTGCATTGGTGTAAACACACTTGAGCTGGGCTGTCAATCTCACCCCTGGCCTTGGCACGCCAAGCCTAGGCTCATCCCTAGTGAGCTGGGCAATATCCCCTTCCCTCTTCGAACCTACTTTAAAGCCCTCTCAATGAGCCCCGCCAGCTCGTGGCCAAGAATTCTTTTTCCCCTTTGTGAAAGCTGAGTTCCTCTTGTTGCCAGCAGGCCCGGTGCTGTGTACACCTCCCCATGATCAAAGAAGCCAAAATTTACATACACACAAAGGTGAAAGCATCTAAAAACATGTTATGATTTGGTGAGGTAGTATGATTGTAAAAGATTTGTATCAGGCTGAATTACTGGGTTTCAATGGCTATATTATTCACCTTCACTAAATCTAGTTTTAACACTTAGGACATCTGAACAGAAGAAAAACTCTAAGGATTAGTTCATGAAGAACAAACTGAAATTCATTACAGGGTAGAGAACCAACTGCAATCTGTCCATGGAAGAAAAAATGCTTCAGGAATAAAGAGGAGTGTCTATTAGCAGACTACTGAAAAACTGAATGCCTCTGGTTCAAAACCCACTTCAGAAATCCAGGCTGGAGAGCAGGATAAACAGGGAAGATTTTGAACTTCATGAAAACACAAAGTCTTTATGAACAGTGCTCCCAGAAATATTCTGAACTATTATTTATAACGGTGAAGAAAACAGTTCCAATGTAATCAGAAGATCATCCTCTCTACTGGATGGCTCATGACTTCACAGATCAGAAAAAGGACTGAGGACAGGCTTCAATTTAATGTTTCAAGAAAGATGGATATTTTTTAACTTTTCCTTTACAAAGTTTTTAATGTATTAAATTTTTCATCTTGCTAAATAAATTCTGGATAGTACTTTTTTTGAATAGAAAAAAGACATCATAATTCAGTGGTCTTTAAATTTTAATCAGACTATAGTCTTCAAAGTTTTGAAGACCAAATCAGTCAGACAATGGCCTTCAAAGCTTTAATCAGAAAAAAATACACACTTGCCTGATGCTTCAAGTTGAAATGAATTAGTATTATGACTGTTAAATCCAAGACAGAGTCACATGGATCCAAAGGTTAGCATGGCCAATATGAGGACCATGGAATTTTTTTAACTAGAAACTGTGAAGAAAGGAGATGTCTACCCCCAGTCAAGCGAGGAAGAGGTGGCCCAGGTTGGAAAGTGAAGAGTGCTGGGGGGTGTGGACAAGACAGGCCTTGTAATCAACAATAGAGCTAAAGGGGGGTCCATCCTGATGTTAGGAAAGCCAAATCCCTTTAGAATTTAATCTGGTGAGGGATGTGAAGGGCAACAAGAAGTACTTGTACAGGTATATTAGCAGCAAAAGGAAGATGACGGGAAATGTGGGTCTGCTGCTGAACTGGACAGGGGACCTGGTGACAAAGACCATGAAGAAGATACTCAATGCATTCTCCATCTTGGTCCTTACTGGTAAGATGTGGCCTCAGTAGTGCCAGGTACCTGACACCAGTGGGGGATTCTGAAGCAAGGAAGACTTGTTCTCAGTAGAGAAGGATCTGATTAGGGAACATGTAAACAAACTGGACATACACAAGTCCATGGGACCTGATGGGATGCACTCTCATCTGCTGGGTGAGCTGGCTTATGTCACCGTGAGGACTCTCTCTATTACCTTTGAAGGGTCATGGTGATCAAAGGAAGTTGCTGAGGGCTGAAAGAAGGCAGATGTCACTTCTACCTAGAAGGACTACACATTGGTCTGCCTAATCTTGAACCCTGGGAAGGTGGTGAAGAAAATCGTCCTGGAACTAATTTCCAAACATGTTAAGGATAAAAGAAGGTGTAACTCTAGAGGTCAATACAGGGGCCAGTACTATTTAATATTTTCATTAATGACCTGGATGATGGGACGGAGTGCACCCTCAGCAAGTTTGCAGATAAGACAAAACTGGGAGGAGTGGCTGGTACATCAATTATTTTTGCTGTCATTCAAAAAAACCTTTACAGACTGCAGAAATGGGTTGACCAGGATCTCAAGAAGTTTTGCAAAGGGAATCACAGTATTCTGCACCTGGGAAGGAACAACCTCATGCACCCATATATGGGTTGAAGGCTTGAAAGAAGCTTGGCAGAGAAGGATCTGGGGGTCCTGGTGGACACCAAGTTGAGCATGAGCCACCAATATGCCTTTGCAGCTAAGCAGGCCTGGGCTGTATCAGGAAATGCATAAACAGAAAGACAAGGGAGGGGGTCCTTCTCCTTTGCTCAGCGCTGGTGAGGCACACCTGCAGTGCTGCATCCAGTACTGGGGTTCCCAGTCCAAGAGAGACAGGGACATACTGGGGCAAATCCAGCAAAGGGCCATGAAGATGATTAAACAATTGGAGAGTCTGACATACAAAGTGAGGCTGAGAGAGCTGGGGTTGATCAGCCTCAATGAGGATTTTGTCAATGTTTATATTCATACATGATGCAGGTGCATTTGGTTTGTGTGGCAAAGTGTTGGTAGCAGCAGGCCTGCAGAGGTGGTTTCTGTGAGAAGATGCCAGAAGCTGCCCCATGTTGGACAGAGTCAGTTCCATCCAGCTCCAAGACGGACCCACCAGTGGCCAAAGCTGAGCCTAGCAGTGACGTTGGTAACACCTCTGTGATAACTTATTTAGGAAAAGGCAAAAAAATGCTGTGCAACAAGAGTTCAGAAGAGTAGGGGGGATATGTGATGGAAACGACTATGCAGACACCAAGGTCAGCAAAGGAGAGGGGCGAGGTACTCCAGGCACCTGAGCAGAGATTCTCCTGCAGCCTGTGGAGAAGACCGTGGTTACACAGGTTGTCCCCCTCCAGCTCATGGAGGTCCACTGTGGAGCAGATAACCTTCCTGCAGACCATGGAGGACCCCACACCAGAGCAAGCGGATATACCTTGAAGGAAGCTGTGAACCACTGGAAAGCCCTGCTGGAGCAGGCTCCTGACAGGAACTGTGGCCTGTGGAGAGAAGTCCGTGCCCCAGCAGGTTTTTTGGCAAGAGCTGTGACTCTGTGTGGGACTCCCTCTGGAGCAGTCCTTTCCTGAAGGACTGCACCCTGTGGAAAAGACCCACGTTGGAGTAGTTTGTGAAGAACTATAGCCCATGGGAAGGTCTCGCATTAGAAAAGCTCATGAAGAACTGTATCCTGTGTAAGGGATCCCACACTGGAACTAGGGAAGAGAGTGAGGAGGAAGAAGCGGCAGAGGTGAAGTGTTAGGACTTACTGCAACACATTGCTCGAAGCAAGTACAGAAGTTGAGAGTGAAGATGAGTCCAGGAAGAGTGGTGAGGGAAGCTGTTTTTAGATTTGTTCTTATTCCTCATTATCCTACTCTGATTTGCTTGGTAATAAATGAAATTAATTTTCCCAAGTCTGTTTTGCCTGTGATGGTAACTGCTGAGTGATCTCCCTGTCCTCATCTCAACCCATGAGTTTATTCATCTTATTTTCTTCCCCTGTCCTGTTGAGCCGGGGCACTGATGGAGTGGCTTGGTGGGCACCTGTCAGCCAGCCAAAGCCAACCCACCACAGCAGGGAGTAAAGGAGATGGAGCCAGACTCTTCTCAGTGGTATCCAGTGCAAGAACAAGAGGCAATGGGCACAAACCGAAATACAGCAAATTCTGTTAAAATGTAAGAAAACACTTATTTATTGTGAGGGTGGCTGAATACTGAAATAGATTGCACAGACAGTTTTTGGAGTCTCCATCCATGGAGATATTTAAAATTCAACCTAACCAACCTGCTTTAGTTAACCCCATTCTGTAGAAGGGGGTTGGATTAGATAGTCTTTAGAGGTTCCTTCCAGCCTCAACTATTCTGTGATTCTGTGAAAAGTTAAGCTTTCTAAAGTCAAGTTTAAGTAGGATTTGTGTTGCACAGGAATTACATTGGCTCGCTGTAGAAAGGTAAAATTCACTCCTCAGTGTTCAGCTACGCACATGAGCCTGCAGGTTGAGAATATCATTTTAAGATCTTTAAACACAGCTTAGGAGAAGAAAAGGTAGGAAAATGAAGTGACCACTCTTTTATAACTTGGAATGGTGTATTGTAAATGTTTATATAGCAACATACCCATATAAATTTACTTCACTGCAATGCAGAAAATGCAATTAAAATCTTGCAGAAAAGTGTCTTATTCTGTTAAAATATAGCCGTTTTTATTAAGTTCAAGATCATGTTTTGGCCTGATTTATTTATTTTTAAATAGAGAATATTTTCTTAGCTCCGAGAACATTGCTTGAAAGAACAAAATATTTCTACAGCCAAATACAGTGAAAATTAAACTCTGGCTTGTGTATACAAAGGCAGGAAATACTAATGCCTTAAAATAACCAAAGCATATGGTAATGATTGACTTGAAGAGCGAATTGTAAAATAATAATAGTAAGACCATAGAATAAATGCCCACAACCAGCAGATATCTCAAGAGTACTCTTAAATGTCTGATCACAATGATTATGAATATTTCCTGGTTTTGTTCTTTTCCCTGTGGAAGACTGATCACTGACCCGCCTAGCAAATGCTGGATGCACTTGCCCAAGGACATTCTAATCACAGAAAATACGGAGGCAGCATGTGTTAAATCCCAACCCTAATCAAGGCTAAAGGCGAAAGGCCACAATTTCTACCATATTTGAAAAATTTAAAGCACTTATCAGCCCTCTGCAGGAGAGGACCCTGATGGCTCTGCATTTGAAACAGAATAATCATGTGGTTTTCAGCTCTCCTAGTTCAGGCTGTGATAATTTTTAAATGTGGAAGTGAAAGGCTACAAACAAACATAAGAGTGCGTATGAGAAGCAAATCACATTAAGTAAACTACTCAAGATGTACTCTGGGGTAAAGGGTTGTAGCCTATATTCATTTAATGCACAAAAGAGCATAACAAATCCAGGCAATGCAGATCAAACTGTGGTTCACTATGATGAGCTAGCTGTTGAAAGCAGATAGACAAATGTCTGAGAAAATGAGCGCTAAACAGATGCTGAGAAGGCTTTTACCACTAGCCGTAATGCTTAAGACTTTCCCATGTGCATCCTGTGAAAGACTTCAAGTTTCCCATTTTAAAAAGTAGTTGTAACTTCTTCTGATTGCAAACCCTAAGTAAAGTAGAAAGGACAGCTTTAAAACAGCCTTTTCCACTTCAGACTCTTACCTGGTGTGGGACCGCAGTAATCTTTCAGGGTACCAGAAAAGTCATCTGAGGCCACAAATCTCTTTCAGAGTTTATCCAGAACTGGTAATTCAAGTGGAGGCACGGCTGTCAGCTCCAGCAGTAGGAGGCTGCTTCCTTCAATTGTCTGCACAGGTAAAATTTACTCCAAAATCTTCGCATCCTCTTTGCTGTGGTCTAGGCTCCTTCTGCAGCGTTTGAGAGGACAGATGGAGGGTAACTTCTGGCAGTGGCATATAAATGCCATAGCTGGAGGCCTATTCCCTCCCACGTGTGTGAATCTGCTTTAACATAGGTGCAGTTAATAAGCTTATTGATTTGGGGAGGGGTTTTTAATATCAAAATGAGTAGAGTTGAACAGGATTATGATGGGCAAAGTTCTATGTGAGATGCATAGATTCATTTCTTTATTTAAAAAATCTAAAGAAAAAACATCACAACTGTTTACCAATAAAGAGATTCCTTTTGACATTAATTTAAACTGTACATGTTATTGTCAGGCTGTTTGGCAGCAGGGCCATGCTGTAAGTGGAACAGAGATGGTAAAACAGAATAGCAAAATATTTTTCCTTCACTGAACCCCTGAATATACAAATGCTGTCAAGGCCCACTGTACACTTAGATGTTGCCACATGTGAAAGGGTTAGGAAGGACAGGAAGCAGAGTTGCATACAGCCACTCTCAAAGCAGGTTAGGTTATGATGCATAGGCTAGAACATTAAGCATTCCTGACACATTCAAATAAAATAATTTGGCTCCCTTCTTATGCCTTGCTGGAATATACATCTGGTGGATAAATGCAGGTCATTTTCATAGCAGTGTAGAATCAGGTACACCTTGTCTTTTTTCTCATTGCCATACTCTTGCCAACGTCATCAATACTAGCCCTTCAAATCATTCGAATACCATGACTGAAGTCTTCTAAGACATTGGAGTGTTGTAGAAACAGCATGTTTAGTGTTACTTTATTAGCATTCTGCACTTAGATCACAGGGAATAAAGTAAGTGAATCTATCTTTTTTTCTAGAATAATACTTCTGCTTTCTCCTTGAAGTTATAGGCTATTCTGAAACAGGAACGGTATCTTTACCAAATAAATTATCACTGCAAGGCAATGAATCCAGCATTCCTTGAGTCTGAAGGAGAGCAAGCAGGAGAGAGCATACATATAGCTCAGTGACATGGGTATTGACCTAGCAATTGGGAGACAAGCATTCCAAACCTGCTCTAAAGAACTCTTATTTTGTTTGTAGTGGGAAAGTATGTTACTTCCTTTGGAAGGGGGACCAGAGCTAACACTCCCCTCTCCCGAGTCAGCAACCTGAATGTTGTGATCAAGAAAAAAACAACATTCTGTATCTTTTGAGGAGCTCCCAGTTGTAGCTGTGGGCTGTGTGCTCTGCAGGAAAGCAAAGTGGGAAATGATGAAAATCCAGTCATGAATAGCATGAGGCAAGTGTTAAACTACTTAGTTGTGTCACAGAGACAGTTCTGGGCAAACACAGGGGCAGAGCTCCACATTCCCAAGGCCCTTACCAGAGACACGTCTGGTGTCTCTGGGCTTTGTATTCTTTTGAAGTGAAAGAAGAAAATTTTTAAGTTCAGTCTGTCCCATACTAATCTGAATATCAGAATAAAACATGTAAATAATCAGTTTATGCTGTGATAATAAGAGACTCAAACTCCTGTTCACAAAATTCAAAAGACTTTCCAGTGCTTTGGAGACTCTGAAATGGCCTCAGGATTTTCTTAAAGTGAGAAAGTCAAACACAGTATTTAGCAACAGCATTCACAGCACGAAAACAAAGCATTTGTATGAATTAAAAAGGGGTTTAGAAGAACAAGAAGTCTTTTTTTCCTTCTTCAATAAGATTGCTTAATCTACCAGTCCCTGTTTAAGAACAGTTTGAAGTTTTGTTTTAATATTTCTCAAAAATCTTGAATATTTTAAGAGACAGGGAAAGTACATTCTGCAAACAACCACTATGAAATGCAAGCAAGTTCAAGGAGTCTTTTTTCCTCGTGTTTCTTAGGATTAGATCTCAATATACACTTAACCTTGAAGTTGTCCATCCCTCCCCAGGTTATACCAGTTATAAGATAAATCATAGATCTTAGCTTCCTAATTGTATTTAAAAGTATATTTTCTCTTATAAAGGCTTAAGTCTTAAAATACAAAATTATTTTTCACTTGGCTTTAAAGACTAATTATTCTGAAAATTTTAACAAATTCTGATGAAGCACTGCAGTAAGATAGAGGGGTGATTAAAACTATAACCATGGTAATAAAGAACAAGCAAATGAAAGGTATTTTCCATCTGTGTGTTGTCATGATTACAGAGTTATAGTGGAAGACATAATGGTTTATTTAATGAAATATTTTAAAATGCAATAACGGTTCAGATCCTACCAATCTTTGCTTCAATTTAAAAGAAAATATATATAAATGTACAGAACAGCTTGTCTGGTGTAGTCTAATGAAAAGGTGACTGAAAGAGAACATGGCTGTCTTCATCTGTATGTTAAAGATTATTTCTCAGGGAAACAGAAGACCTTTGTAAGCTATATTAGTACATCAACAAATGGAAATCAACTGATCATGACGGCACCCAGCCATGAAAATGGGGGAAGAAATTTTTCTAACAATCAGAGCAGAAATATTGTGGAAGAGGAACAAAAATAGTTCAGGAAAAATTTAAATCCCAGCTATAGTACTTCTAAAATGGCATGGAACTGACTTATTTATGAAAGGAATTCAGTGTCATGGTGCCTATAAGTAGATCTACGTTGACAAGTAACATAGCAGCAGTTAGGAGTAGGAGCAGATATGTGAATCAATGGAGTTGATGCTGAGTAATCAACATCCACAATACACACATTCCAGTGGAGGTGCTTTTGACTCTTTCTACCCTAGTCCCAAGGACTGAATGTCCATTGGTTGTTGCATGAAATGTACTCTAGGCATATATTTTCTAGCTTAATTTCATCTGAAAATAATCCAATTTGTGGTCTCTGATGTCCCTCCATGAAGAAAACCAAATGTGAGAGTGGAAACATTTGGGAGAATTGACTGAAAACACTCTGCAGTCCAAACTAAAAAGCCAGTGTAGGTGCACCCGTCTGGTAGCAAAAACAGAACCCACTGCATTTTGAGGGAAGTTGCATATAGATGTTTACATTTATTTTTTAAAAAATAATTCTGTAGCACTGAAAATGTTTTAGAATGTGCTTTCACATTTAACAAGGGAGAATTTGAGGATCAGTCTACTAACTCATCTGGCAGAAAGCAGAAACAGAATATATACAAGGTCTTGTGGTGTTTCAAAGTTAAAACATATTTTGTAGAAGGTGATGGATATCAGGGTCTTTCATTCCTTAATATTCCATAATGGCAGTTTTTATTCTTGTTGTAATAGAGGTTCAATCTTAAAAATAAATATACGTAAAATCAGAATTTCTATAATCCAAATGTACTTTCATAACATAGATACAACTATAGATACGAGTTAGAGCTAAGAGGGGACTGCAGGAAATCAATTCATAGTGGATTTCCAGATTTTTAAATGTGGTGGATTTTTTTAAAAGTAATCTCACTCTTCACAAAATTAGTATCTACGAAAAATATATTTTTACATCTAAGCATTCCTTCTCCATTTTGACTGCACTTTCTATTATAATAGATAATGGAAAAGGAATATATGCAACGATAGATAATTTCAAAAGGAACTACTAATGCATTTATAAAATAGTGTATTTCAACATTTTCAGGACTTCTTTCTTTCTCTTATTCCTCCTGCCTTCAAAGGACATACTGATAAATTAAAAATCAGTTTTATGAAGTGTTTTATCTTGACAGAATTGCACTGTTCTGCAGAAAAGGGCTTCACTCAATTTTTTTCTAAACTGCTGTAGTTACAGTGTTGACCTCGTGTCATCAGCCACAAATTATAAACTGTTTCTGATGAATCTTTAGAAAATGTATAACAGATTTAATCTGCAGATTAAAGCAGATTCCTGCTGCCCAGAGACCCATACCAACTGCTTCATAAATAGTTACTGAATCTCCATAAACCATTTAAATTAATATAATGTTAAAATGTAAAATATCCTTTTAACAAAGCAATTAAGTTACTCTAAACCTAACAAGGAAAAAGCTGATAAAATGCAAAAGTGTCCTGTACAGGAAAGTACATACAAAAAGACACTTCTAGATAGATCTGGTTAAAATGCTAGGGGAATCTAGGATTTTATTAGTATCATTAAGGTGACAAAATTTTACGCCTCTTATTCCCTAAATTTAATTCTGTTACTGTTCAGACAACAACTGAATTGTTTGAAATTTGATGTGGGGAAGAGGGAAGAGGAATCAAGGGCTGATAACCCTTCCAGGATGACAGAATACTTCGAAAGGAATCCTTTGTAAATTCATCTCAATTTTAATTCCTACAGCAAAAGACATATATATGAGCTTCTCTGAAAAGACTTGTAAACCTCAGCACAAAAGCTGTAATTTTTTTACTTTCCTAAAGTGGACCGGAATCCAGTCTCCCTTTGTGATACATCATGTTGGTTCTATAATGCGGCCTCTGTCCCTGCCTCTGGCTTCTGCCTCACCATGACAGAACTCTGCTGATAACCCAAGACAGGGAGATTCGCGCATTAATTGTGTACTAATGCTTAAAACAAAGTAAAAATCTTCTTTACGTTTGCTTTGATCATTATTTAATTGTATGCTGTATTACTTGTTTACTTACTATATTTACATTAGTTATTACTTACTACAGTCTTACAGTTGACATCATGTAGATAATTCACACAGCTGAGCATTCTATCATCACCTAGTGGAAAAAGCATGTAAACCCAATACACCTATTTGAAGTGATTTTATCATTTTAGTAGTGGCTAAGTGCTGCCATTAACATTAAATGAAGGCCCCCAACTGACTTCCTTTGTTCCCCTCTGGATCTCTAAAACATATTGACTCCTGTTCAAAAGCCACATGCAAGGGGACTGAAAGACGAAAAATAATTGTATGCGTCAAGCTCAGCTTTATATTTCAGCTGGTGCAGAGGACTGGTGCAGTTGAAGGGCTCTTTCAGGTATGCTGTTCTGCTTTTCACAGCAGTTAAAGGCAACATGGCAACCAGATGTGTGACCACAAGAACAGGAAAATTGTAAAGCCTGCCTGCTTTTTTCTGGTTTACACCAAAAGATCTGTTTATTCTGTTAAATATTCTCTGGCAGAAATCAGTAATCTGGCACAGCCACCGTCTCTTAGTTTCTTTCTTGACAGAAACAGAGAAGAGATTAACACAGAAGAACATGGCTCCATACTGCTTGATCCCTCTCTAGTGTTTTCTCTTCGCCACATAACATATCTGCCCATGGAGTAATGCACCTATACCATATAAATTCTTGTGGAACAGCTTATGTTTGTCCCCTGTAGTATTTCCATGTATAGGTGTCTGTTTGATTCACTACTCAAGTGCTCAATACTATGTCAGAATATATACTGTTATTGCCTAGGTGGAATATTTAAAATAGTTTTAATTTTCTCACTTTTTAGTCAGCAAATATATGGAGTTACAGGCTAAGACGTGGATACGTTAGAGTTAGATCCAATTTGAAACATTGTTTTGGAATCTGTTCTTTCCAGAAATAGATCCAAACATACTTTGAACTTCAGAAATGTCCCTTTTGTGTTGCTCAATTTTTTTTTCCAGCTGTTACTTTAAAACTTAAAAGGGTAGGGATACTGTGAGCATATCACTAAACTTGCCTATGCTAGAACTAGTTCCATGAGACAAGTCTTTCAAAAATTCTGTCTTTAGTGCCCTTTGAATTCATTAAGGGCTAAGAGTGCTCATCTTTCTGCCTCTGCCTGAAATGTTTGCAAATGCACTGGCAATGATCACAGCTAATCAGCAATGTTCACTTTCATAGGTGTGCATTCCAGGCACTACACACCTATTTCATATTCAGAGTAGTACAGATGTAAAACGCATAGGCTTTGTCTTGCTGCTTTTGAACTCTGTTGTTCCTCTTGCCTGCAGTTTTAACTGCTTCATAATTTATTAATACCACTTTTCTCTAATTCTCCTTCAGCACACATAGCAGGGTAGCCTTCATTCAAGCAAAAGTCACAGTAGTCCAGGGTTTCTCTTAAACTCTGCACCTACACAAAAATAAGCTTTTAAAAAATCAAGGTAGAATTAGATTTAGACTTGGGCTTTTGGGGCACATTATTCAATGCTTATTGAGGCAGAAGTATGATTTTAAACCAAAATGAACTCTGGGAATCTAATAATTACCTTACTTCTGGTATGACTGTGGAAAGCTATTACACACCAGCCTATTATATTTCTTTGTTACATCACTCTACATTTACTGAAAGTCATGTACATTTTTGCTCAGAGAAAAAATCTTAAGCAGATGCATTGAAAAAGAACAGATGTGTTCACAAACAAATTTTCCATGCTCCATTTTCCACTGTGTATGTTTATTTGTTTATGGAAGAAGGAGGCATAATTCAGGCATGGTAAAGGACCTGACTATCCATACAAATCATATCTGCTCAAATGTTGACTGGAAAGGACAATTCATTTTCAGGGATTTTCTTGCGTCTGTTTCTGTGCCTAGAACGTCAACATCCTTCTTCAAAAATTAATAGGTTTTACACCCTCCAGTCACCTTTCTGGGGTGAAACTTGCATTTGGTCTTAGGAAGCTCACTCCTGTACACCTGCTACTACCAAAGGACAAGAGTGAACCTTCCCCATGGGTGCTGCCTACGGAAAGCTTTCATATAGAGAGACGAACCTAAGTGAACCTATCCCACTACTACTTAAGGCTTTTGTTATCCTAAATATGAATTCTTGAAATAAAACTTTTTTTTAATATGCATGAGAAGTCAATAACTAAACGCTAAAGCTTGTGAGTGAAACTTCTGAACATTAGCTTTTTTCAAACCTGTTTCATCAGAGCCTGGTATTTTTTCACAGGAAAAGAAAAGATACATTGTTTTCTTTATTTTTAATGTTATTTTTTTTGTAGAGAAAGCATGTAACAAGAGTATGCGTCACAAACTCCAAAGAAAGTCTTCCACTCTGCAGTTTATTGAGAAATTCTATCTTCTGCATTCATTTTAGAATATTGTTAGTTAAAAAGACTAAGTTTAGTTTACTATCCCTCATGGTTTCCTGCAGTCACTCAGTAATTCAGTACCCTCTGGAATGTTTTGTCATTGATGCTATACAACAGGCCGGATTAATCAAAGGGATAACAAGTAGATTTTCACTGCTTGAATATTAATGAATAACTGGAACTCCTATTCATTGACATTCAAAAACAGACAAAGAACCAGCAGGAAATCTGTAGTAAAGGACAACTGGCAGTCAATTTCTGCCTTCAAATAAAAAATGGCAAAAAAAATTTCTAGATGAAAACAGAGTTAAATATTTATGAAGAGCAATTTGTTTAATAAGAATCTATATCAACAATTTATTAAAACAGCAGTTACCAATACAATGATGTACTTTTCTTCATATTTTAATAACTGGAAACATTATTTATACAACAGTGTCCAGTTTGCAACTAATAAGCACTGCCTCAGCACAATGCTTCCTACAACTTCTCTGCTGGCAGAGAATCTGGAACAGCTTTATCTCTTTTTCAGGCAACAGCTTCGAAGGTACTCAGAAGGCCTCTCAGCCTGGGTAAACCAGGAAAATGTGAAATAAAATATACACAAATGAAATATGATATCCAAATTCCTAATTTGAGCATGCACGTTTTGAAATCACAATAAAATCACAATGTCTCTTTAGGAACTTCCTTCCACTCTAATTATTATTAATGTCAGCCTGGCCTCTCCTTAGCCCTGCAAATGTTTGCATTTCTGCTAGCAGGTACATACAAAATACCCCAAGATCTCAGTTCTCAGATTATTTCACTTATCTGTTTAGCTCCATCCAAAGTCATTCTCAGCATGCTCAACAAATTGTTGCAGAAAGATCTCTTCTAGCTGGATCGGGCACCTGCATCACACCAGCTGAAAAATGATCTGTTTGCACCTATACTTGTAAACGGAATACCCCTGACCACTGGAAGTCGTTTGTGAACACTTGCAGTTTTGGAATGGCCTTCAGCAAAATTTTCCCAAGTCAGCACAGCCCAGGCTGTAATGCTAAGAGGTGAGAACTACCCCCAGAGACAGAGAACTGTCATGAACACATTTGATTTCTTGATATGAATATAGTCATATGGGCCAGGAATTTGCACCTTATTCTCCTTAATTCCAGGATAAATCCTTAAGCACCTAAATATTACAAATGCCAAGCAAAGTACATCTGAAGTTCAAAAGAAGCAGTTATTTTTAGTTCATTTTCTGGTTTTGCTTAAGAATCTTGTCTTAACCTGTATCAGGAACAGTGCTTCAGAAAAACTCGGTATCATGATAACAACAAGTGCCCTTCACCAATCTCATCATAAGCTCTTTTTTGAAAGTTATTATTATATTTTTAATGTGTTAACGTATTTTACCCAGTTTTGTTTAAGTTACCGGTTTGTTGCTTTGCAGTCCACAAAAAGCGTTACAAATATTCCACGCTGGAGATATTTGGCAGTTCTCTTCACACTTTTATTTCAAAACATTAGAAATAACCACTAGTCAGATACTTCAACAACTTCTACAATAAAGTTAGAAAAAATGTGGGAGAAAATAGCTTAAAATACATTTTTTTAGGCTGGGATTTTCTGGAACCTCTTGGAATAAAATGTAGTTAGACTCTATTTTCATCTAACTGGCACCCTCAGTGAGAAAATGCAAGAAGCATGCTCTTACATTTGCATTACAGAATCACAGAATCACAGAATCACAGAATAGTAGGGGTTGGAAGGGACCTCTGTGGGTCATCTAGTCCAACCCCCCTGCCGAAGCAGGGTCACCTACAGTAGGCTGCACAGGATCTTGTCCAGGCGGGTCTTGAATATCTCCAGAGAAGGAGACTCCACTACCTCCCTGGGCAGCCTGTTCCAGTGCTCCGTCACCCTCAGAGGGAAGAAGTTCTTCCTCATGTTCAGACGGAACTTCCTGTGCCTCAGTTTGTGCCCATTGCCCCTTGTCCTGTCACTGGGCACCACTGAAAAGAGCTTGGCCCCATCCTCCTGACACCCACCCTTCAGATATTTGTAGGCATTTATAAGGTCCCCTCGCAGCCTTCTCTTCTTCAGGCTGAACAAGCCCAGCTCCCTCAACCTCTCCTCGTAGGGGAGATGCTCCAGTCCCCTCACCATCCTCGTAGCCCTCCGCTGTACTCTCTCCAGTAGCTCCTCATCTTTCCTGAACTGGGGAGCCCAGAACTGGACACAATACTCCAAATGAGGCCTCACCAGGGCAGCGTAGAGGGGAAGGAGAACCTCCCTCGTCCTGCTGGCCACACTCTTCTTGATGCACCCCAGGATACCATTGGCTTTCTTGGCAGCCAGGGCACACTGCTGGCTCATGGTTAACCTGTCGTCCACCAGGACACCCAGGTCCCTCTCCGCAGAGCTGCTCTCCAGCAGGTCCACCCCAAGCCTGTACTGGTGCATGAGGTTGTTCCTCCCCAGGTGCAGGACCCTGCACTTGCCCTTGTTGAACCTCATCAGGTTCCTCTCTGCCCAGCTTTCCAGCCTATCCAGGTCACGATGAATGGCAGCACAGCCTTCTGGTGTATCTACCACACCTCCCAGTTTGGTGTCATCAGCAAACTTGCTGAGGGTACATTCTAACTCTTCATCCAGGTCGTTGATGAAGAAGTTAAACAAGACTGGGCCCAGTACTGACCCCTGAGGGACACCACTTGTCACCAGCCTCCAACTAGACTCAGCGCCGCTGATGACAGCCCTCTGAGTTCTGCCATTCAACCAGTTCTCTATCCACTTCACCGACCACTCATCCAGCCCACACTTCCTCAGCTTCCCCAGGAGGATATCATGGGAGACTGTGTCGAAAAATGCGAAGTTAATGCGAAGTATTCTGAAAGGACTAAAAAGTAGGATTAGAATCCAAGAAGAAAAAGCCCTATTAGTGTGGGGAGACATCAGTGAATTACTAAATGTCATTTAGGTTAAAGATACAAGTAGAATCACAGAATCATAGAACCAGAATCTTAGAACAGTGTGGGCTAGAAGGGACCTTTAAAGATTATCCAGTTCAACCCCCTTGCCATCTTCAACTAGATCAGGTTGTTCAGGGCCTGGCCTTGAATGTTGCCAGGGATGGGGCATCTACTGCCTCTCTGGGAAACCTGTTCCAGTGTTTCACCACCCTCATCATAAAAAATGCCTTCTTTATATCCAGTCTAAATCTGCTGTCTTTTAGTTTAAAATCATTACCCCTTGTTCTATCGCAACAGGCCCTGATAAAAAGTCTGTCCCATCTATCTTATAAGCTTCCTTAGGTACTGAAAGGCCACAAGAAGGTCTCTCCCAAGCCTCCTCTTCTCCAGGTTGAACAGTCCCAACTCTCTCAGCCTTTCCACATAGCAGAGGTTCTCCATCCCTCGGATCATTTCTGTGGCCCTCCTGTGGACCCACTCCAACAGGTCCATGTCTTTCCTGTGCTGAGGGCTCCACCAGAGCTGGACACAGGACTCCAGGTGTGAGCACACATTGCTGGGTCATGTTGACCTCATGTCCACAAGTAAATGTGATAAATGAAGAGAACATGTTGATGACGAAGAAGTAATGAAAAACATTTTTCCAACTTGTGCAGTCCAATAAAGGTTTCTTGAAGAGATAACCATGTGGTAAATATTTATTAAAATTTAAATACTTTTAATGAGATTTTTAAAAATTGAAGTACCCTCTCTGCGTGAATTTTTTAAAGCTTATATATAATATATGAATTTTCTTTCACTCTCCAGTGAGTTCTGACTGGCCAAAGGAATCATCTCCCATTTTACTTATACATGTCTACTGTTAATATGTTTAATATTTTGAAGAAATTCTTCATGAACACAATTTAAAAGAAACCTTTCACTTTAACCTGAATCAAAATACTTAATTTCAAACTGAAAATAGTTGCTGCTGTATATATAACTTTATTTTGTTTCAGAATTTTTGAGGAAGACTATGTTTCATAGACTTGTCATCACCATTTCCCACTGACTATATAGCGCCCCAGAATTTACAGCATAATAAATCAATAATGCTTCATGGGAAATACAATTTGGTCTGTAGTAGGAGACATTAAAGACCCAGAATTAAAATTCCCATGAGGCACATCAACAGCTCTGGCAAACACACACAGGTTTCAAGCATATAGGTCTTAAAACATTTTTGTTCCATGCAGTGTTACTCTGTTTCAACTTTTGCCTTAAGTCTGGATAAAAATATACATGGAAATATCATAATTTAATACCACATAAAAGTCTGCTTTGTTTAAGTGACTCGAACTCTTAGTTTTCCCTTCTTCTATACACTGATATGACCATATCTGTTTACTAATCTGGAGCTGATACGCATTATCTGTTCCTCCTTTATTCAATTTCATTTTTCTGCACATTTTCTTTCCGTATTCATACAAGCTCTGCACCCATTTATATATTGTTCCACTTTTTCTTTGCTCTATCTTTCCAAAATTCGCATTTGGATCCCTTTTTTTCTCCTTGGCATATCGACTTCTTTTATATCTTATCCCCTATCTCTTCCTCTGCTACGTAACTTCCTACAATTTTGTTGTGTTTTACCAGCTCCAAGTCCTGATGACATTTTCCCACTTTGTTCAAGTTGAAAAGCTGATTGATTGACACCAAGAATTTGAGATAAAAGTACTAGAATATGCCAGTATATTTCCAGAGGAGACACTAACAATGACGAGCATGTCAGATTCCAGAAGTCAAGTACAGCTGAACTTTTCTGAGAAGAGGTGGCTTGATTCTTTGAACAGCCTTTCAATAATCTGCAGAATCAGTCATTAATCTGTATAGTGTGCTCTTTCATCCTTCAGATTTAGTGAGTGTGGATTTTATAAACAATTAGTAGAATATATGGAACTGAATTATTGGAGCTTATATATTTTGGAAATTGAATGTGATTTTTGTAAGAATGCTAATGGCTCTTACTTCACCGTAAAGAAAGATACCTTCAGTAGAGTTCAACATAAGACTTCTTAAATTCATAATGACTATGTTATGATCTTTCATAGCTGTTTCAGAATTGACCCTTTATTTTCATCTGAAAGACACTTATAATCAAGACCATTTTTCTTTAAGAAATATAAAATTTTGTGTAGTGTTACTTTACAAAATAAAATAAATGTCAGGTACTTAAAGCATCCAAATAGTAAAATCCTGACAGGACTCTCACTAAATGGCAACTTCTTAAGTATAATAAGCTTCTTGTCATATTTCTTGATGAAAGAATATGAAAAATGTGCCCTTCAATAAATGAATATCTCAAGTCTTTTCACTTTTTTAATTTTAAAAAATGCTGGTAGCAGAATCCATAAATCTACAGGAACATATGGGGCAGCAACTATACATTGTGATCCAAAAATAAGTCTTGAAGTAAATGGGCATGTCTTTATTGGCATAAAGGGAACATACTTATAAGTGCAGACTTTTATCTTATATCTTCATAACACCAAAGGCTACCCTTAAGGAATGACATATTAATTTTTCACCTGTCATGAATATTTACTGATTTCCTGGAAGCTCAGTGACAAGATACAATTCCATAAATCATTGTTTCCAATGGGTCCCTTTTCAGCTGCAACACTGATAAACAAAAGCAACTTGCATGAGAAGAACTAAGACAGTGGAAGAGACTGAAATAGTCTTTTACAGTCAATACATTTACTTAAACCCAGGCTAGGATCTGAGCATTTTTACAGTTTATTAACTCTAAAAAGCATTCCAATATTGTCTCACTTTCTGATCTTTCACATGCATTCTCAAGAAAACACTCAGCAAGCAATCCATTATGGCTAATGATCTAATTACATTCTGTAACTGAAATTCTTGATTTCAAAAGAGAAACAAAATACTTTAGGAGTAGGAGGTCCTATTTTATTCAAGGCTGATGACACAGAAATTCTAGAATAAAAATATCTTAGAGAAGAAAAATCATGTGGAGAAGAGCTCCATAGCAGAGAGAATAAATAACCTCTTAAATGAAGATACACACAGGGGACCGACAAGCAAATAAAACAGAGTCCAAAATGGTCATCAAAGAAATTCCTACACTCCTTTTGTTCAAGAAGTGTAGAAATAAACTGAGACTGTGCAAAATAAGACTGAGGCAGAAATAGCGATGGAAATCAAAGAAAATTGCAAGAGTTTGTTGTCTTGCATTGAGAAACGGAGTGCGAAGAAAGAAGAAATATGGAGGGACCGAGGGAAAAAAATCTAGATATGGCTCAATGTTTTTATTTTTTTTTTCCTCCTCACTGACATCTATTATGTTTCAACTTGGAGCAGTGACCGAAATGTCAAATTTTTTTCCAGGAAGACTCATTTTTTATTGAAGCATAAGATTTTTCAATTGCTACTGTGATGTGATGACTATTTATTGGTTCAAAACCCCCATTCAGAAAGAAGTGGGATGCTGCAAAGAAGCAGTAAAATACATCAGTATGAGGTACAAGCATACTTAAGCGTTCATTTGGCAAACTCAAAAGTTCGTACAGGCAGGTCTTCAGCATACCAAAAGTTTAACAGGAGTGCCCAGAACCTATGTCTCTTTAATGAGAAATTTTATTAGTGCTGGTTGATCAAAGAGAAGAAAGAAGCTAAACTCAAGAAAGAGTGACCACGGGCAAAGGAATGAGGAATATATATTCTCAACAAAGAAGGAATTTTTATGCTGCTATATGGCCACTTGCTCTTAATACAAAATACAAAAGGAGGCGGTTTGAGGTTAAACATCATACAGGTATGTTTTGGAAACACCCATGTTCACAAGTGGAAAGGGAAGAGGTTGGAGCAACAGTTTATTTCTCTCTGAAGAGGAAAGCAGAAGGGACAAAAAATAATTTCTTTGCTTGCTCATTGGGTAGGCAAGATACTTCATTTCACAGAATCACAGAATCACAGAATAGTAGGGGTTGGAAGGGACCTCTGTGGGTCATCTAGTCCAACCCCCCTGCCGAAGCAGGGTCACCTACAGTAGGCTGCACAGGATCTTGTCCAGGCGGGTCTTGAATATCTCCAGAGAAGGAGACTCCACTACCTCCCTGGGCAGCCTGTTCCAGTGCTCCGTCACCCTCAGAGGGAAGAAGTTCTTCCTCATGTTCAGACGGAACTTCCTGTGCCTCAGTTTGTGCCCATTGCCCCTTGTCCTGTCACTGGGCACCACTGAAAAGAGCTTGGCCCCATCCTCCTAACACCCACCCTTCAGATATTTGTAGGCATTTATAAGGTCCCCTCGCAACCTTCTCTTCTTCAGGCTGAACAAGCCCAGTTCCCTCAACCTCTCCTCGTACTGGAGATGCTCCAGTCCCCTCACCATCCTTGTAGCCCTCCGCTGGACTCTCTCCAGTAGCTCTTCATCCTTCTTGAACTGGGGAGCCCAGAACTGGACACAGTACTCCAGATGAGGCCTCACCAGGGCAGTGTAGAGGGGAAGGAGAACCTCCCTTGTCCTGCTGGCCACACTCTTCTTGATGCACCCCAGGATCCCATTGGCTTTCTTGGCAGCCAGGGCACACTGCTGGCTCATGGTTAACCTGTCGTCCACCAGGACACCCAGGTCCCTCTCCGCAGAGCTGCTCTCCAGCAGGTCCACCCCAAGCCTGTACTGGTGCATGAGGTTGTTCCTCCCCAGGTGCAGGACCCTGCACTTGCCCTTGTTGAACCTCATCAGGTTCCTCCCTGCCCAGCTTTCCAGCCTATCCAGGTCACGCTGAAAGGCAGCACAGCCTTCTGGTGTATCTACCACACCTCCCAGTTTGGTGTCGTCAGCAAACTTGCTGAGGGTACATTCTAACTCTTCATCCAGGTCGTTGATGAAGAAGTTAAACAAGACTGGGCCCAGTACTGACCCCTGAGGGACACCACTTGTCACCAGCCTCCAACTAGACTCAGCGCCGCTGATGACAACCCTCTGAGTTCTGCCATTCAGCCAGTTCTCTATCCACTTCACCGACCACTCATCCAGCCCACACTTCCTCAGCTTCCCTAGGAGGATATCATGGGAGACTGTGTCGAAAGCCTTGCTGAAGTCAAGGTAGATAACATCCACGGCTCTCCCTTCGTCTACCCAGCCAGTCATGTCATCGTAGAAAGCTATCAGATTGGTCAGGCATGATTTCCCCTTGGTGAATCCATGCTGACTACTCCTGATAACCTTCTTTTCTTCCACTTGCTTCATGATGGCCTCCAGGATAAGCTGCTCCATCACCTTTCCCGGGATGGAGGTGAGGCTGACTGGCCTGTAGTTCCCTGGGTCCTCCCTCTTGCCCTTTTTGAAGATTGGAGTGACATTGGCCTTTCTCCAGTCCTCGGGCACCTCTCCTGTCCTCCAGGACCTCTCAAAGATGATGGAGAGTGGCTCAGCAATGACATCCGCCAGCTCCCTCAGCACTCGTGGGTGCATTCCATCAGGGCCCATGGATTTGTGGATGTCCAGATCACTTAAGCGATCCCTCACACAGTCCTCCTCGACCAAGGGAAAGTCGTCCTCTTTGTAGGCTTCTTCTCTTACCTCCGGGGCCTGGGATTCCTGAGGGCCAGTCTTAGCACTGAAGACTGAAGCAAAGAAGGCATTCATTAGCTCTGCCTTCTCCGCATCCTCCGTCACCAGAACACCCGTCTCATTCAGCAGCGGCCCCACGTTGTCCCTAGCCTTCCTTTTGCTGCTGATGTAGTTGAAGAAGCCCTTCTTGTTGTTTTTGACATCCCTTGCCAGCTTCAATTCCAGGTGAGCCTTGGCCTTCCTCGTCGCATCCCTGCATGCTCTCACCACGTTTCTGTACTCTTCCCAAGTGGCCTGTCCCTCTTTCCACATTCCATGCACCTTTCTCTTCTGCCTGATCTCTGCTAGAAGCTCCTTGTTTAACCATGCAGGTCTCCTGCCTCCTTTGCTAAATTTCTTTCTCAGGGGGATGCATTGCTCCTGTGCATGGAAGAAGTGTTGTTTAAAAAGCGACCAGCACTCATGGACCCCCCTGCCTTCGAGAGCCCTGGCCCACGGGATTCCTCCCAGTAGCTCCTTGAAGAGGGCAAAGTCAGCCCTCCTGAGGTCCAGGGTTTTGATCCTGCTTATCGCCCTGCTTCCTCCACGCAGGATCCTGAACTCAACCATTTCATGGTCACTGCAGTCGAGTCTACCTCCAACCTTCACGTCCTCCACCAGTCCCTCCTTGTTTGTTAACACGAGGTCCAGCAGCGCGCCTTTCCTTGTTGGTTCCTCCACCACTTGCATCAGAAAGTTATCATCGATGCTCTGTAGGAACCTCCTGGATTGCGCCTGCCTAGCTGTATGGTCTTCCCAGCTGATGTCAGGGTGGTTGAAGTCCCCCATGAGAACCAGGGCCTGTGACTGTGAGGCTGCTTGCAGCTGCCTGTAGAAGGCCTCATCAACCTCCTCCTCCTGGTCAGGTGGCCTGTAGTATACACCCACCGTAATGTCACCCTTATGAGCCTGTCCCTTAATTCTAACCCACAAGCTTTCAACTACTTCTTCACTTGCCCCCAGGCCAAGCTCAATGCATTCCAGTTGCTCCCTCACATATAGAGCAACTCCCCCACCTCTTCTTGTTGGTCTGTCGACATCTTCTCTGACATCTTTAGTGCTAGACTATTTTCATAATGGTTTACTGAAATATAAAGTTCTATTGTTGGTGCAAGAAGAAATTCAGATAAAAATGAATTTTTGTCAGGAAATAATTTATATTAAAGAAATTTCCACTTTTTTGCTTTACCAGATTTAGAGATGTGCATGTAGAAATGTCATCTACTACATGTAATTACATTATTCATTTGCAGAACTGACATTAAAATGAAATACTGATTGATGATAAAGGATTCTATTTACTTACATTATTCTACATTTCTTACCAGCCTTATTCTTACTAAAATTACTCTTTTGCTGGTGCTGGACCACCACGGACTTCCCCCTGACTTCAGTGATGTTGCCAATAGGAACAGTTTTCTCTGCAATGGGCTTTGGGCACTCTATTGCTATGAGAAACTCCTGACCTTATTAAGGGCATTGTTAATGTTACTTGAATAAAAGAAATACAAAACTCAAACCAGACTACAGTGAACCAGCTTGAAAGACTGAACAACTAGAAGTTGGAAATGTTTAACTGCTCCTAAATACAGCCCTAGTGTATGTCTTAGTACCAGAAAAACAAGCTTTTTGTAGCACAGAACCTTTTGGCGAATGCTGTCTAAAGTAATTTAACTAGGAAGGGCCAATACCTGTCAAAGCACAAGAGTATCCTTTAGGTCAGAAATGACACCTCATGCCTTTTATCACATGCTGAAGGGACGTAGTGAGTGAGGTGGTAGGGAAATATCTGAGGGGCAAAGGAGGATTTTCCACATAATTTCACAGGACAGAAGTACAAGTGACCAACAAACACAGGAGTCAATGCCTCAACATCTCTTTCTGAAAACCACCTCTACTTATATGCTGCAGGAATGCGATACAACTACTACACTATTCTAGTGTAAAATTTATGGGTCAATAAAATTGCTTTGACTAGTTTATATTTGGAGGAATACACAAAGATAGAATGACTGCTGTCACTTGGGCAATGCTGCAAAGGTTCCCTCTTTTGGTGAAACACAGTAGATGAGGCTTCTGTGTGTGTAGGAGTGGGGTAGTTCTGCCTGTATTGGGATTTCAGCTCTGTGGAACAGGTTCACACATACAACTTGCCCACAAGTCGCTGCTATTCAAGGAGAAGCCCTTGGCACGCAACTTGGAACAGCAGATCTTGCAACTGAACTTTAATTTTTGGTAGAATATCTCAAATTATTTTAAGCAAGATGAAGCCGGGTACAATTTAAGCAATCGTATTCCTGGTAGTGCCTGTTTGCAGTCAGCGACTGCTATGCCAGTGCCTCTGCCAGCTGGTAATGGTTCTCCAGAATTCACGCTCACAGACTGACTCAGACGTGCTTCCTGCTTTGACACGATAACCACTTAGAAATGAAATGCATGTCTGTCTCTCTCTCCCCTTTTTTTGTCTCTATCTCACTCATCTCCATTTTAAGAGCAAATAATGAGATGAATTAAGTGGTGATGCCCTTTCATTTTTCCTCATTAGAGTTGCTGGCTATTTCAGCTTTACCCCTGCTGAAGAATTACTTCAGGGATGCAGCCATCTTGCAATTCCTCTTCATTAAACTGGAAGAAGTAAAACTATGTAAAAATCACACTGTCCCTGTTGTGTCAGCAGTCTGGATGAAGAATTTAATGGTTATAAATGGGCTGTCTCTTACAAATATATCTCCTATGTCCAAAGGTAAATAAAACTTTATAACACTGTATATGCTTTGCTTTTGTTCATCTCTCAAAATGCTGCCTAAAACTTTAGGGTTTGTCCAGGTTTTCTGCAACTGATGAAAACTTCTTTGTTTTCTCAATTTTAAAACGTGAAGAGGGGTTACACTTATTCAGCACAAGGAAGAATGAGAAACCTAAATGTCTCTCTACACTTTTCTCACATATGAATTTCATTTCTGTGTGGCACTTTTTTTGTATAGACAGCACAAGAACAGCCATCTGACTCACTTCTAGCTCTGCTACATTCCTGCTGATACTACAGTTAGACATAGGTATTGAAGGTGGAGTATTTTCCTGTTACAAAGATAGTGTTTCATCACAATAGATATTTTGGAAATAATGTCTGTTTGGAGAACATTTTTCTACAACTCAGCTGAAAAAGTAACATTTTCTCAAAAACAGTTTTTCAAATTCAAACCAGTGGTTTGAATATTTCCTAAAGTATTGAGTGGTTTGCAGTAAAAAGTTTAAATATATTAAAAGTTAAAATATGTTATTATAAAAAAATGGCATCAAAACATAAAAATTTTTTTACAGTTCTTCAGTTTTGATGTTACGGAGTTTCCTATGGAAATTCCAGCCCACATTCATTAATAAAAATAATTTTAAGATATCTGGAACAAAGGATTTTCTGAGAAAACTTAAAACTTAAGTACATTCTTATCACACTCAGAAGCAGCGCGGTCATGTATGACATACCACTGGGAAAAAATACATCTGATTTTTATTATGAGCTTTAAACCACAGCATCTTATCACACTGTCAACATGAAAAGAAAATCTGTTTGATATTCTTGCTCATACAAAATTATTTTGATGTTGCAGTTCTAACACAATGAGAAAGGAATAATTTCTGCAACACTAATTCTTCAGTCTTTAAACAGAAGTACAAAATGAAGAAAAATAAAACAGAATCTAACATCTATCATAATTAACCCACTTGAATGTCGTTGCATTTATTTGCATTTAAAGTGTCTGCATCTTATTCCTGTGGTTTTTGCCAACAAAAACAAAGTGGGGGGGGGGGGGGGGATAAACTAGAGATAAAAATAAAAACAATAAGATGTCCTTCCTCCCTTCAAATAAGTACCATGATCTTATTCATTGTAGGAATTGTAACCAGAGAACAGACTTTTCTGTTCATTAGTGTTGCTTTGGGAGGAGACAAGACGACTCTCTTGCTGTCATGACCAGGGAAGAGCTAAGCGATGCTTCAGTCCTGCACCCAAACGGATGTTGGAGTTGCATGAAGCTTATGTCACCAAACCCTGCCATGTTCCCCTAAACAGAAGTCATTGATGCTGTCTAGAAGTGAACATAAGAAAAAAATTGTACTTTCCTGAGAAACTGTGCTGTGGCTACACACCCTGGCATTTTTAGGAGTTACTCCTGACCCTGTCCTCACCCTCCACAATGCCTAATTGAAGTCCCTCAAAGGCACTTTATTTTTAACCTAATGTGTTTGTGAATTACTGTTGACTTTTATTACCTCAGGTTTCATAAAGATTACCCTACCTTCCAGTATCTAACAGAAGCCAGAGAGATTAGAAAAGCAGTTCCACTGCAAAGGAAAAAAAAAACAAAAAACCCACCATTATTCCTTTTCATTAATCTGTATCATTATTATAAATGATAGGACTGTTAAATACAGTGTGTCACTGTAATCTGTTATTTCATATCAAACTTTATTTGCATATTTTGATTTCTCATTTATAACCTCCTATGCACATTCTTCACTTTTATTTGAAGTGTAATTCATTTAAACATGTATAACATGGATAATAATCTAGTTTGAAATATAGATATACTTAAGCTTTATAAATTGGGACTAAAACAGTAAAAAGAAACATCCAGCATTTTCTTATTTTCTGCAGATGGAGCCCAAAAACATGCAAAGAATTCACATACCTTGAAGCAAGAAGCATAATATTTTTCTCTGAAACTAAACTTTTGGAAACAGCATTGCAAGACAAGCAACATTGGCAGCCATTTTACAAATGGTTGACTTTTTTAGGTTTTTTTTTATGGTGCTAAATCTAGGCAGCAATATTAGTCACTAGCATTGGTCACAATCACAAAGAAACATAAACCCACAATTTCCTAAGTCTAAATTAAGATAACTAAATGCAAACTCTGTCTCTTCAGAGCTAAAATGCAGCAGCTGTTAAACCCAGGATGCATAAAGATTCCTCAGGCATCTGCGTTTCCACCAGTAAAACAAACAAAAAACAAAACCCACTTAAACTTCAATAGCTATAATCAATGACAACTATGTGAGTCCTGACAATGCTGAGCTCTTTATTCTCTACAGCATAGTTAAATATGTGAATCATTTCTTTCCTCATCTTGCCTGCAAACCCATTTTCAGCTCACACACTTTAAAGCGAGGGCCACACAAAACACAAATTAGAAGTGGGTAACACTTTTATACCTTATAACCCAGGTGGTTGTCCCACAGCTTGCTACAGACAATCAGACTTACTTCTTCTGCCAGTCTTGAGCAGAAGACATAACCCTGATGCCTAGTGTGTTTTACTCTCAAGTTCATATTTCTAGCCAAGTTTAAGAAAAAAGTGCTTAAATCCTCACATTATCAGCTCACTTGGAGATTACTGATTCCACTTCTGTCCCCTCCTACATAGATCCTGTTTACAGCAGTGTAACTTTCAAGCTGAAGTACTTTCAATTCTCTTGTTATCAATTGAGATTAACTTTGTTTCAGTTAGTGTAGGAGTCCATAGTAAATTTTTCAGGTCTCATACTACTTTCTAGTAGCTCTATTTATACAAAACTGGAAGAAATAGATACCAACCAAGGATACATCACTTCGTTCAAAGACAGGATCAAAAACACATGGGACAAATTACTTTACAAAGGCACATGTTCTTTTTGATTATAAAGGAAAGATGGCTGACTATCTTTGATCAAGATTATTCAGTTTTAGGTGGCTTAAAACAGGTGAAAAAAGGACCCATCGATAGTTTGATTTTGGACTTCTGCTGGGCATTGCAATGCTTCATTATAAAGTGGTACCTGGCAACACGGACAAATGTACATGCTCAAAGCAAGTACAAGCTGCACTTCAGAATACCAGGCTGCACCAATCCTGGCGACTATATGTCTACTCCACCTGTATTTCACATATGCTATTTCTGAACATCCTTGCAGAAACCTGTCTGTGGGTGAAAACCTTCACACATATTCCCACAGTTGCCTTTCCCTGTTAACAACACTTGTCGTCACCTTCACAGTAGCAAGGAAATTGCACAGCACAATACACATGGAGGATATTTCATAGATATTTAAAGTTCTTATTTAGATGTTCAGCTATTTCTGTGCTGTTAAACTTCCTTTCTAAAAGGCTTGCAATGCACTGGAGTAGGTTTGCAACTATAAACAAAGAAATGACTTTGCCTTTCATTGGAGAAATCAGGCCCACCATCCAGAAAGTTTAGCCACTGGTGTTTTACTGTATCCTGTCAGAAAATGTAGGGTAGAAGACCATTCAGCCACAGGCAATAAAAACCTCTGAAAGGTTTTTTATGTATGATAAAAACATACCTCACATTCAGTTTAAAGTCATTACAATTTAATATTGGATATACTGTTCTGAGTGCAGTGCTTGCCAGGATATGCAATCCATTAAAAGAACTGGCTTTGCAAATTAAAATTCCATTTTAAAGGCTGCAGGTAGCTGATGGAAGTAAAAACTAAGTAAAAGAACTTGACTCACATGTTCAGATGATTATAGCATGTTTATTTAATTTCTTGACCAGGTGCTGTGCTTATGTTTTCACCAGTCAGCTTTCTTCAGGCAAAGCACCTGCTTAGGAAATGAAACAAATGCAGAACATGAGTAGCACAGGAGAGGTAAGCCTTTACTTTCTTGGACTTTAACCAACATGAATAGAAAATACGTAATATTTAAAGGGTCCTTACTACTTTGCACATATCTTTCAACATCACAATACGGTCTGTCCATCTCATAACCCTCCATATCTGTTTAAGAAATGATCTGTCCAGGTTTCCTCTGGGCAGGTAGCAACAAATTTAGGGTCAAGTCCCAGAAGCAATGAACACACTGCTGATGGGGCAGCGTAGGAAGCAATCATTCACTGAAAAAGAAGGCCCAGGTTTCTGAGGCCAGATCACGCTAAATTTTTCTCCTTCCAGGCAGCATGGCCAACTTAGCCTGCTGCAGTGAAAATGAAGAGAGAGGACATGCCGGTAAACACATAATTGATTTGTTTAGGAAAATGTTGACATGTAGGGTTCCCCTTCTTCTACTCAACCAAGGATATGCTATGTACCACCACGGAAAGTCTACCCCAAGGATTAGCTTGAGTAAACTCTACTTCACACTGAGCCAAAACCTCTGCCTATCTGCTCTTCTAAATCTGTTCAGAGACAAGGTGACAGTTTGGACTATAACACACTGTAGGGGCACTTGAGGTCCTCCAAACCTTTCTCCAGGCCTACCATCAGTTAGCATGGGAGAAAGCACATAAACATGGTGAAACTCTCCTCTTCTCCTAAGTAATGATCTCTAGGCTGCTTCATTCCCTTGTGTAAACATAACCTACGTAATGTGAAGGTATGCCCATAGCCCTCAAAAGCAGAGGAATTTAAGGTGCCCAAATTCTGGTAAAGAACCATGTGTAACTTTTTCAGTATTTTCTAAAGATCAAAAGAAAGCAGGCATTGCATCAGGCACAACAGGCAGGATATAGCTGGGGGGGGGGGCTTCTGGGGTGCCCTGTGTGGGAGGTGTCAATGCCCCGTCTGTGCAGGGCACCGCTGGCTCCAGACAGAGATGGCATGACGCAAACCGCCCACCTGTGAGAGTCCAGACAGCAGATGTCTCAAACATAGAATCACAGAATCACAGAATAGTAGGGGTTGGAAGGGACCTCTGTGGGTCATCTAGTCCAACCCCCCTGCCGAAGCAGGGTCACCTACAGTAGGCTGCACAGGATCTTGTCCAGGCAGGTCTTGAATATCTCCAGAGAAGGAGACTCCACTACCTCCCTGGGCAGCCTGTTCCAGTGCTCCGTCACCCTCAGAGGGAAGAAGTTCCTCCTCATGTTCAGACGGAACTTCCTGTGCCTCAGTTTGTGCCCATCTCCTCCCAAAGAAGACAGCTGTTACACATCAATGCCATCGTTAACTGGAAGAGGGGGCTCTGCTAAGGTGGGGCTGTGCTCCTTGGGGAACGATTTCCTTGTCGATGCAGCCTGGAGATAAGACCTCGGGCACAGGATGTGGCTAAACCCGTTGAGCCAGTTATGCAAGAAGCTGGGGGGGCAGCGAGACCACCAGGAGACCACTGACTCATTTACATCCCCCAGGCCCATTTCCGGAAGGCTCTGGAAGCTCAAACTGCACAGGTCATCTAATTAACATGGAAAGCAGACAAGGAAGCCTGAGGGCTGGAAACATGGTTTAAAAGAAGGACCACCCGACCTATCAGGAGGCCCCCTCCCCCACCGAGACCTAGACTCCCACCCCCCTTGGCTGGCCGGATCAAAGCTGGAACCAGGAGTGGTAAAGTGTTTTTACTTCTCTCTCTTCCTCTTTTCCTCTCCAGCTTTTCTTTTCTGTCTCCCCTGTGCTCTTTTCCTTCTCCTCTGAAAGTATAAAAGCAAGGTTTGTCATAATTGTGCCACCGTAATTTGTTTATCATAATCGTGCCGCAGTGAGTTTATTTATCGTAATCGTGCCGCCGTAGCTGGTTTATCATAATTGTGCCTCAGTAGTTTGCTTGTCGTAATCGTGCACAATAAATTTATTTATCATAATCGTGAATAAAAGCTGCAAAGTGATACGGGATCTCTGGTGTCGTTTCACGTTAATCCAGCCGAGGGGATCTGCAAATCTCAGTCACTCTCCTTAATAGAGTGGGACATTTAATCACTCTCATTATTGGGGTGTGACACTACCACACCCCAAAACTGCTGCAGGTGGGGGACCCCGAGCCACCTCTGCTCAGGCAGCGCTAGACCACTGCAAAAGGAGCTCGTGGCTTAGGCTGAACATGGGAAAGGTGTTGCCACAAATGTTTGCTTTCTCCTTTGTGATTTTCGTGTGGGTTTTTTTGTCGCTCAATACCCAAATCAGTAACCAAAACCTTGTATTAACTGGCAATAGATTAAATTAAGAAAAGTTCCCCAAAGTCAAGACTGTTTTTTCTTGAGAGCCACCCAGACTGGAATTACCTTCATCTATGGGGGTGATGTAGGCAACTACTTGATCACACACAGGAGTCAGCCGCCCTCCCTTCACAGTCAGATGTGGTGCTTCTTAAGAGGACAGAAAGTTGCACGTGTCAAAAGTGGTGATTTCTCTGTTGGCTGTGTAAGGAACTCTAGATAAAAAGCAGATATCTGCTTTGTTAAAGTCGGAAGTTAGCCGAGATGGTTGCACTGCTTAAGGGAAATCCCATTTCAGCCATAAACAATTTCTTTGTTTGATTTTGTCACTACTAGTAGGGGTTTTGCTGTGTTTTTTCAGAGTCTGAAGTTAGACCCAGAAACACGTAAGATTTTTAAAAAGTTATGTGTCATAGTTCACAATGTCAAAGATGAATGTAAAATGTTATTGACTTAGTTTGTAAATCAAGAAAAAGGATTGTGATACAGTACCCCACACAAAGTATATCTAAAAATATTTCGGATGAAAAATTATTGCAGGGTTTATGCAGTCAAAGAGCTGAAGTGGTAAATTACCCATTAATCCAGCTGGTCCTAAAGATGACATCAGAATTAAAGCTATTTGGTAATGCCCCCATTCTGTCTGGTTTTGACACAGTTAAATTAAAAACATGCAGTGAACAGCTGGTATAAACACCAACTATTCTTCTTACTAAACAATACAAAGCAAGGAAGCAACTTTTTGGATTGTTTTCAAAACCATAATTGTTCAGCTCATGTTGACAAATTAAGAAGCAAACAGAACCTAATTGCATTCAAATAACATGTTTCCAAAATGCAAATGTCAGACACTTCGTTATGAAGTATACTTCAGCTAGCAACTGCATATGTCAATTCACATATGTTTTGACTAGAATGTAATGGGAGGACATTCAGCAGCCCTGTACACATTGCTTCCCCATTAGACGAACTATTCAGAAAGATATTAATTTTCTTATGTCAGTTAATGTACCGTCATTCAGTCTTTGACACTCAGTGTTCAGCATAAGCACTACTAACAGTAAACTGCATTAATTGTGTAAATGTAATTATTAATGGTCCTTGAAATTACAAGAATTAAGCATTTTACCAAGATTCTGGAGAGGCAGGCCCATTTATTTAAATTCATTGTTATATAATTAACATAAGATGAGATCTTACGTGGAGTCTCTGGGTATTGACTATTAATACTAATTTAACAAAATTCTCAAGCATATGTAAAGTACTATTGGTAGGATTTGAATTTAATGAAGTATGTCAAGAGTTTTACCTTTGCCTTTGTCAGGACAAGAGATGGAAACGTAAACCAGGGTAGATGGGTGGATTATATGCGTATTATTTCTGGACCACAGTACTTTTTCAAAGTTTTTTTGTGAATCACTATGCACTTTTACGGTTAAACTTTTTGAGTAACAATTAAAAAAATAACATAAATCTGTAGATCAATTTATAAACCACTTATCATCATCTTGTTAACAATAAGCGAACCTACTACTTCAACCTGTGTTGCATGTCCTCAAATGTCAAATGGAGTTCGTTTTTCATTCACAGTTCTCTTTGGAATACAATCTTCATACCTAAATGTACATAATATTTAAGACAAAGCATATAATTCTGTTTGAATTCCATAGTTACAGTACTTGTACTGCGTACTTGAGGACTGAGGTGGACGTAAACTAGAAATAAAGGTATACAATTTAAAAAGCCATTAATGCTTATAGTTTATGTTATATTCAGCAAAAAAAAGCAGCCAAAATGCTTCACGCTTGTCAATAAATGCTAAGAGTAATAAACGTTCCTTGTATGAAGACAGCAGTAATGCATGCGTTTAGCAACGTTCAGAAGTTAATGTTATTAAAACAGTGAGGATGTTAAAAGTATTTGTCTTATTCATTGAGCTAAGAGTAACTTGCGTATGCATTTTGTGTTCCTAAAGCTATCCGAAAACCATGACCGCAACAGAAATGAAGGGCACAATACTCAGGATAGGATATGCACACATAGTATGAATATTTACTTGCAATTTCACCAGGAACAGGGTAATAATCACAGCTTTTACATCATGTGCAGTATACTGCCTTATTAAAGTACTCACAGAGTTCTCTGAAATGGTACCATTAGGAAGTAAAGCACAATGCAGAAGGCAGTCTTGATATTTAAGTCAAAAAGAAACAAAAATGCAGATAAAGAGATACTGGTTTTCTGAGTATGCACAGGTGGGCTGTAGATATTACTACCTTCTTAGCACATCACCACATGGAAACAATAACAATGGTTTTGCAGTTGACAATAGAAAAAGCTAAAAATTTGGAAGTTTAGATGGCTGCTGCTGCATGAGCTGAACCCAGTGTGAGACAAATACACGAGTGTAAGACAGGGAACAACTGTTGTCCTGGGTTCGGCTGGGATAGGGTGAATTATTTCACAAGAAGCCGGGGGGAGGGGGGTACACAGCTGGGCCAGCTGACCCAAACTGGCCCAACAGACTGGGTGTTTGATACCCTGTGATGTCATGCTCGGTGCTGGGTGGGGGTGGGGCGGTGAGAGAGAATTGTTCCATGCATTTCTTTGTTTTTGTATACTCTGCTCATCAGTGTTGTTGTTGTTACTGTTTGCTTCCTTCGCTGTTCTGTTAAACTGCCCGTATCCCGACCCATGAGTTTCTGCCTTTTCTTTGCATTCTCCTCCCCACCCCAGTGGGGGGAGGAGCAATAGACCTGCCGCGTGGTCCTTGGTTGCCGGCCAGGGCCAAATCACGACAACTGTCTCGACTGTAACCTAAATGACTTAGGGTTACAGTAAATGACAACATGATCATTAGCAAACAATATTTTATGGTTGCAACATCATCTGTGAGACTTGACAGTAGTCTTGAACATATGTAATTCCGGAGCCTGAAAACTGGACAAGTTTACGCAGTATTTAAAGCAAAGATGTAAAGCAGCTGGAGAGACACCATCACGTAGCAAGAAGAACGATCTTGAAAATTTCACCTGTTAAGAATGGCTGAAAAGAGTGCTGTTTGATTTAAAGAAGGAAAGACTGAAGGAAGATGTGTTTCGATAGATAGCTAGATAGATGTTCAATTGATAGATAGATAATGAACCTAAGCTGCAGTGTCTAAAGTGCAAGAGTTATGATGGTAAAATAATGGAATGCGTAGCCTGGAGAGCTTGTAAAGTCATTAGAAAGATTTCACAAACAGTTAAATAGACAACTGTAAGGTGTGATACAGCTGATCTTGCCTAAAGCAGATAACCTCTTGAAGCCCTTTTCATCCCACTGTCTATGGTTTTTGATACTACCATATGCAAGTTTAACACTGTTTCACAAACTGGGTTCTTGGCAATATTTTTCATTCAGGGAAAACATTGTACAAAAATGGTAATATTCCTAAACCGTAGATCACCTGATTTCTGTCTGACCTTCTAGCTGTCTCTATCCTAGTAGATGAAATGGGTTAGGCACATAATTTTCAGTCTCTGAGAACAAATGATGTGTGTGATCAGCAAGTATTTGTACGTATAAATTCTCTGACTTAGGCAAACAAGGTCTCTGTACACACAAAGGCTGCTGGCCCTCAAGACCCCCTAACCACGTCTGCCTCAAGAAAGCTCTCTGGTCAACACTGTGTCAGGGACATGCCAACAAGGAGTACACAGAACAACATGACAGTGCTCAAGACACAGCACGGCCTATTTGAAAAGCTCTTAGTCCACCTAGCTTAAAATTTGAAACTTGGTAAAATGCTCCAAATTACTTGAGATGCCCTTCTGTCGGGAGGCAATCTCAAATGCTATAGTTAGTATATCGAGTGCAGAACCACAGAAAGTCTCCAAAAGCTATATAATACAGTTTTAACCATATTACATTACACGTTATGATGAGAAATAGCCTAATCTTCACCAATTTATAAGACAGGAGAAATTAAAAAAGATTGTTTAAAACTATATTTTCTCCCTGCTCCCCCATCAGCCAGTCTTCCTTGGCTGAAGTTGCAGCTTGCAGGGGCTGAAATGACTTGTAGGGTTTCTGCTTTTCATTATTCTATTTGTTCATCATGCACACAACATGCAGTGTCACAGTAATAAAGGATGTGATGGTTTCTGAAGTTTGTTTCAATTTATTCAAAAGATCCTGTCCCAATTTTTCCAAAGCTCATGCAAACCTTAAAAAAAAATAGTAATACACCATCTTTTTTTGTTTTTTTTTTAACCTCAGAGCTACATCCCTGCACAGTTAATTCTATAGATACTCTTTCTTCATACATTCAAATTATTCAATTAGGCATTCACTGCTACATTCATTTTTGCCTTTAAAAAACTCCCAAGGTTTCAGTGACTCAGTATCTCTGATAATTTGAAAGTAATTTTCTTTACTGTGTAAAAGAACGACAATTTTAGTAATAAAGAACAAAATAAATGTAAAAATTATATGTTTAAAATATAGACAAATCTGTTTAAAGAAGATCAAAATTTAGACCCATCTGTTATTGTAGCAGTCCAAATCAACTACAGTTTCGTGAAGTTAAAGCAAAATTTTAAGGCTTATGTAGTTGTTTTCTGTCAACATTCTCTCTTCTGTTTTCATCAGTGAAACTTTTTGGTTATTGTTTGTCGCTGAAAAGCCCCTTCCAACAGGCTATAATAAGAAGCTAAGCTATATTGAACTTCAGTAGTATTTTGGAAAAAGTTAATGACTAAGAAACCCTGAAAAGATCTGTTAATATGGAAACTAGAGTTACCAAGCAGTAGATTCAGTTTATCCGTCACAGTACTATTCTCATAGTCATACCTTAGGAGACTTCATTTCATTACATATTTTTAAGTTGAAGTATCATTCATTAGTGGCTGAAACAGCAAGCTGACCCCTGATTAAAAAAAAAAAAAAAGTAATTATTCTAGTTCTGCTTAAGTAAAATCCTTTAATTTCCAGTGTTGCACTGTTGGCCTCCAGATTCTTTCATTTTTGCTAAGGAATATATTTTCAGTTAAAGAATGCTTAGGCTATTAATTTACCCTTTCTGATGAAACTAGGCCAGCAGGCACAACTGCAGCAGAAGCTGGTTGTTTTATTTTTTTAATAAATAAATCGGAGCTGACAGCAAGTGCCTGGCATCATCGAACCAGCAATTGTTGTTTGCTTCCCTGAACAAGCATACAAACCTGAGAAAAATGGTATCAACAGGAAAGCTGTAAAATGTTGTTCTACAAGACTCAAAAAATGTTTGAGTTAGTTTTTGCTTGAAAATCAAAATAAGGCAAGTGTTGCAGGCAGATGATTAATGGAATTATAGTTGTTTTGCAAACTCTTTGTTTCATGGGGTAAACTGAACCCAGATTCTCAAAGATCTTTGAAGATGTCCCACTGATTCACCAGAAGGAGGGGCCTGACCTAACTGGAAAAAAAGTCTGTTATGAAAATAAGGATCTATTTGTGCGTAGAGTTCCTTAACTTCTTGAGGGTTTTTATTCTGCAAAAAGCAGCTGACAATGTTTGATTACCTGGTTATGTTAGAGCAGGTATAAAGCTATGTGGTTACAGCAGGACCTCAGACCACTCTTACCAGGAGGACTTTTTTGGCCTTTAGAAGCTCCAGATTCAAACTGAATTCACCTCGAAGCATAATTCAGTTGAAAGTAAACTGCTTTCAAGCAGCTGCTAACTATTGATGTCGTCAGTTTGCCTCTGACAAAACAGAGAATAGAATACTTTGTTCCATATTCACAAAAACACATAGTAAATCAACTGTTAGAATTTGTATTCAAGGAGTTAACAAAGAAGAAAATCATATAAAATCTGTGAACACAAGGATAAGCAGACTAATACAAACTCTTCAACTGATTAAAGGTTTGATAAAGTATAAAATGAATGATTTTACATACGAGACTTTTGTAAAAATGAAAATGTTAAATTTACTGACGGCTTTGGAACTTTAAGTGTAAGAGTCCTTTTGTACTAGAAGAGTTTTCCAATACAGGCCTTCTGCTTCTGGTGAGTTGTAAACAAATGGAGAGATATCCAGGTATCTACAGAAAAATTTTGAGTTTATGGGCATGAAGTAGTAAGGTGATGAGCATCTTCCATTCTTCCAGATAGTGAACATCACACATTCATTTCTATTTGGCATCTGCTTAGCAAAGCGCAAGCAGAAAAATCAGCAAAGGAAGGTCAGCAGGAAGCTTGCTTGGAAACTCAGCACTTTGTAGAAAAAAGCCTCAGGGCTTTTTGCCATTAACCTGTTTCTGAGACCACAGTAAAGTGTCTGTTTTGGTTTTCAACAGAGAGCTTTAAACAGAAATAAATAGAAGCATACAAGTTCTTTAAATCAGTTTAATGTTATAATTAGGGATTTGAATGCTGGAAGATAAATGCTTAATAATTCAGAGAAAAAGAATTGGTGAAAGAATGAGCATATAGCAAATCATAGTATGTGCAAATAGGAAACAATTTATTGGTTCAAGGAGAGAAGTAAATTAGTGTTCCAGTTATTATGTTTGCAGAATTCCTTAGTGAGTAGTTCTTCTCAGTGTTAGACAACCCAAAATAATTCAGTTTTACAGAGTAAGTTTTCCAAGTAACTTGTAGTAATTTAACCATAAGATTCAATAAGGCTGATGGGAGTCTTATAGCTGACCTCTTTTCACCAGTGTGCTGAAGGTATTTACCTCTGAGATAGTTTCTAAAGGTGTTTAGACCTTCTCTTCAGAGTGATTAGACTCCAATGTAAGGAGGACAACCTACCCTCAGCAAACATTTGCACGTGATAGAGAATGGTGATTTATTTCTTCAAGTGTTGTTTCTCAGCTTCAATCAAAAGGAAAGTCTGCCTTAGCTTATTTGGATAATATTTGGATAATACATTTCTTTTTGTATTGCACTTCTAGCTTTACCAAAAATGTTAAAAAATGAATGAACTTTTTGCTAAACATATCTTTTGTTACTGAAGATTGGAATTTCCAAAAGAGCCTTGCAGCATGTCTGCAGTGATAACAAAACTGTTATGAGAAGTGATTTTAATGCAACAAAAACAAAGAATATTTGTCCCATAGACACACAGCTCGCACACTGATTTATTCTTCAGTATAAAACCACTTTATCTGTAAAATGCTTTGTTCCCCTTTAAAACATTTTTTAAGACTTCTACCATCAGGAAAGATTATATCTGCCATGCTAAAAAAAAAAAAAACCACAAAACCACAAAAAACCAAAGCAAACACAAAGGAGGAGTCAAATTTGTTGTAGAGAAAACAAAAGCACACCAGAACTCTTCAGGCTTAGAAGAAATAGGATTAGATGTTTCCAATATATTTTCAATATTTAAAGCACAGAGATATAAAGCAAGCAACATCATAAAGTCCCCATTATTCAGCAGTGTATGCAGCCTTGAAAATAAAAGGGATGTCATCAGTTTCTATTCTTGCACATTAAGGTCATCCTTCTTATCCTCTTTCATTAAAGTGCCTCTAAGCTTGTTTCACAGGTCATATCAACCACATTGTTCAGATAAGAAGGAGAGAGGAAAGCAATATACATCCTAGGACAGTTCACAAGTAAACAGCCAAAAATAAAAAAAAAATCAAAAACAACCACCCACCCAAAGACTAAATAATGCAATGGTAAAACCAACAAGCAAAATACAGATATTCATATCACTGGGTGTCCTATTTTTCACATAACTTTGCTTATATCTGCACTGAATATTTCTGCTTGCGAAAGCAAAGCTCAGAGCAAGCCACACTTTAGGCTCTGTATGTCCATCCTGAATGCATCCCTCAAGTAGCAGGCCTTGCTGGCTTTCTGCACTTTTTTCAAAGTGGATCCACGTTGTTCTCCCTCTTGACGGGGACCTGTAAATGTTCTTTCTCCCTGAGAACATGTCCAAACTCAGCCCTCTCCTCTGCTGGAGAGAGTCCAGCAGAGGGCTACAAGGATGATGAGGAGACTGGAACATCTCCCCTACGAGGAGAGGCTGAGGGAGCTGGGCTTGTTCAGCCTGAAGAAGGGAAGGCTGAGAGGGAACCTAATATATACTTACAAATATCTGAAGGGTGGGTGTCAGGAGGATGGGACCAAACTCTTTTCAGTGGTGCCCAGTGACAGGACAAGGGGCAACAGGCACAAACTGAAGCATGGGAAGTTCCGTCTGAACATGAGGAAGAATTTCTTCCCTCTGAGGGTGACGGAGCACTGGAACAGGTTGCCCAGGGAGGTTGTGGAGTCTCCTTCTCTGGAGATATTCAAGACCCGCCTGGACGCGGTCCTGTGCAGCCTGCTGTAGGTGACCCTGCTTCAGCAGGGGGGTTGGACTAGATGAACCACAGAGGTCCCTTCCAACCCTAACATTCTATGATTCTGTGATTCTCTCCAAACAGACTTGTCAAAAAGGATATATCACACAGAGCAAAAGGAAGCTGCAACAGAGGCCCAACATGCAGATTTCTGTTCCTTACACCTTCCTCTTTGACAGTTTTTGGCAGTTACAGCCAGCTCCGTTGAGCCTGGTTTTGCTGGAAGAAACAGGCTGTGCTGTTTTCCTTTCTGTAAGTGAATCTCTGCTCTAATAGAGAGCTCGTAATCCATTCACCCCTAACCATTCCTCCATAGCTAGCATTTGTTAACATATGTATACACTGGCAGAAGCTAGTATAGCTTAAAAAATAAAAGGCAAAACCAAGATGTTTTTTTATTTTTACAGCTAACTTTGAAGTATAAATCTCGACAGCGTATTGAGACTACACAAGGATTATACCCTTGTGCAGGTATGGGGTTTTTTTTCTTTTCTTCCCATAAAACCCTTGACAATTCTTTGACACCACCGTTATGGTCCATTCATCCCTTCTTCCTCTATTTCTCTCTCTTACACAAATACACACACACATATAAAGCCTCTTTTGAATTAACACATTGAAGAAAGGAAAAGGTAAATGGAGGAGAAAGCACATAATACCTGTAACTAAACAGAACACAGATAACTTGCTCATTTTCCTCAGTAATGGATGTTTACAACAACCCAAGGATGATAGTTTTACCAGCAATATAAAATGATAATGTTTTATCTTCTGATGTAATATATTTGAATTAGAAAATTGCTGAAGTGTTTTCAGCAATGGTTTTTAGAGGGACTGAGATTCATGTTTATAACCAGCAGTAATACAGAGGACTCCTGACTGAATGGAATAAGGCAATAGCATGTGTCTTGTCCCCACCAAACCATTTATCTTTCACTGTATGTGCGCTTTTCTAACTACAAAGCAATGGGCTAAGTGAGAGGCACAATTATTCCTATCATAGGGAAAAGCAGAAAAGGTGAGGGGTAGACTAGGCACAAATCAATAATCCCACAGGCAAACAATTGCTGTAGAGGTGCATATTGTATTAATGAAGAGTAAATATTGATTTAGTTAATAGCATGTTCCAGTAAACATTCGTAAACATCAGTGACCCTGGTTTGTGAACTCTTCCATGAAGGCAGATCCCATTATCTGTGTGAATACCTGTTCATTTACAGAGGGCTTCTTCCATGAAAAGTATTTTAAAAGGCTAAGGATGACTAACAGAGGAGCAGTTTTGAATAGCTGTAATGTAAACTTAAGTTAAGGCCATTAAGTTTTACTTAGTCCCGTAATTCCTAGGAATCTACAAATCTCAGTCTATTCAAAGCAAAGATACACAGGTAAGCAAACTGAGATTTCAGCTACTTTCCTGAAAATTCTTTGGAAGCCGGTTGCTTTTTCTGTTTGCATGTTCATAGTTCATAACTTTGGGTGCAAATTCTCTTTCAAGACAGATTGTATTCTATTTCACACATCATTTGAATTCATGAAGAAAATAAATTAGACTAGAAATACTGAGGTTTGGGGTTTTTTTCCCTGTAGAATGAAACTGAGGATTAAAAGTCCCTTAAACATTGCTTCAGGTATACTAAGAAGGAAAAGAAAGGCTGCAGTATTAATCTCTTTACAAATATTGGTAGAATGCTGTTGTTACTTCACTGTTAAAACACAGCTAATATTGTTGATGAAGTCTTTTAAATAAAACCTGCTCTACGCAAATGCCTTAAATACAGATTTCAACACTATAGTCCAACAATACTTTCATGAAGGCCTGTCACACTTCTGTTTTTTAACAATTAAAAAAAAAAAGAAAAATGAAATCTTCTCATTCCTGTTGACTTTAGCTAATATAAAGTTTTTTAAAATGCACAACCATATTTAGTGTTCTGGATCTTTTTAAGGTCTTGCGGTAGTATCAATCCCACCCTTTCTTTCCAAGTCTTCACTTTTAATCAGAAAAATGTACACTTTTGCTTCTATTCAAGCAGTCCAGGTGGACTGAATATTCAGTTTGCCATAGCTGTCTGTCAACTCAGTGTCTACTGACACACTAATGTTGCTCTTAATTAGCTTACATGGAGTATTTTTGCTTTTAGCCAGTGAAAAGGATTGTATTCGGCATTCAGCTAGACATAGAGGTGCCTACAGGTGACATAGGTGTCTAAGCTTTCATTATTGTCAAAGGCAATCTAGTCAACGGGATGAACGGTGAGTGATTCAGCAGACCAGCCACTTGGGCAGAATAGTATCTGAGATGCTTTAGGGTATACAGGACATAAGAATCAGCAGTCGAGATGCAGGACCAAAGGGACACTTGTGCCCCCAGGTCCAGACAAGCAGCAGCCAGGGTACTGCAAGGTATCTATCTCCAGTATCACCAGACAACTCCGGTTAAGCAAAGGAATCAATGCCGCTTGCATCTTCGGTCCAGAGGAGTAGGTCGTTCTCCAAGTATGATTTATTAAGTCGATATGCGTTGGCTCAACTGTTATAATACTTCAGAACTATAAGTCCCTCAGGAGAGTCTTAAAGAATGTGCATGATCTAGTCCTGCTTCCTACATAGTCACTGGTGGATAATTAAAAGGCCAAACCACAGCTAGTACTACCGCTGTTCCAGCTGACATCAGCACAGGACTTGCCAGGTTCACACTCTGGGACACAAAGAAATCCCCATGAAACAGAGTGCTGTCAGTAGGGTCACAGCACTGTTCTTCTCCCAGGAAGCCAGAAATCTCCCTCCATCATGCTACAGGGACACTGAAGGGAAACTTGGAGGTGAAGTGGTGCTCCATTGAAAGCACAGCCAGATAAGTAGGAAGAAAGAGTCTCACCCTACTTTTGAATTCAGATAAACCCTAGGTTCCTCTATAATTCATTTGAAAGTGACAGGTACTTCCAAAAAAACCCTACAAACTGAGTGCACTTGAGATGTGATGCAGTCTCTAAAATATTGCTGTCTTTCTTCAGTGACTCCAAGGGAGTTTTGGCAGAGTCAGGTCCTCATTTATTGCCTTTGCCTAGATGGGATAAATTTAGCCTTTCTGGCTAGAAGACAGTTGAAGATAATACAGGGCAATTATGTTTTTTTATTGCCCCCCCCCCCCAAGCTTGCTAGAATTTTATATTGGAGGTGCCTGGTAGCATATTTTGATGGATACTAGGTTTCTGACAGACACCTGTCTAGTTTTGAGACAGCCTGCTCATCTTCGTAGTTCAATGAAAGTAGGCTGCCAAGGAATAGGTTGTCAGTTTCTTGACAAAGTATATTTTGCCTATAGCCTCAAAAGACATTTCTGGTGATTCTTCTTAAAGAATTTTAGTCCTACAGCAAATAAATATTTTTCCTCATAAAAATCATAATTATTTTGGCTTTTTGTCCTGTCTCAGGAAAAATCTTCCAATGAAACATGCCATATCTATTTATTTTTCAAAAACTAAGTCATTTTACTCATGAGGTTTCTTTATAATACCGTAATATCTACGTATATATCTGTTCTGACTTCAGATATGGAAGTTTCTACAATTCTTTTTCAGAGACTAGTCTATGGTCTAGCAGAGCTTACCTGTATGATGGCTAATAGTCCATATATAAATACAGGAAAGTAAGTATTAAACTGTTCTTTATACCATACCCCAAAGCTGTTAGTTAAAAACAGCCTTTTGGAAGGTATTTTGATGCTGTGAAGTGTTGGAAATATTTTCTCTCAGAACAAGTTTTAGTGATAAACAGTTACACATAAAGACAGCAACAGAAAAATACCTAAAAATTTTTAGACATGCCAGAGATACATTTTTGTCTTTGAAGATTTAGAAAGAATACATTGTGCTTCTAAAGTAGAATGAAGCTGGTTTTATTTTTCCTTCAGAAAAGATATTCAGGGGTGAGTCTATTAACACATAGCCAAACCCATTCTTCCTGTTTCTACTATGGAATTTAGTGCAACTATACCAACAGTAAGTTTGTCTATTTTTGCTATATTTGGTGAAGCGAATAATTAGACAAGTGAAGAGGGAAACTGGTGATATTTTTCTTTACTTTTCACATGTTCTGTAATTAACAGCTCAATAACTATGCACATCCTTGACCTGTCTATTTTTTATGATATTAGTTTATTGTTTCACATTTCACTTTCATAATCTTATTATAGTCAAGGAAAATATTATCCAATCCACTGGTTTTATAGATGTTAGGGAAATAATTCCCTGACTATTTTCATGTTATTTAGAATATATAATTTTATATGAAGCAAGTACAGATGTGCTATTTTTAAATGACTTTGATATTTTGGGAAATCTGAGTGCTATCATCACAAAAGGATTTTATTCTCCAACCAAAACACAGCTTTATATAGAAGTATCTTGCTTTGTTCTCACTTAGAAAAATATGTGCATTACTGCATATGTCTCTAAAATATTTTAAAGAAAATTATTGTTAATATATGGGTTTTATTAAAGAAAAAAGAAAAAGGGTAGCGCCAAGTACCCTGAAGAAAAATTAGCAGGACCATCCTCTTTTTGGAAGCAAGAAAGTAAATCCTAAAAAAATTGTCATTTGACAATCTGTTGGTTGTCAGTGAGATATATTGTTTAAGATACTAAAGGGAATTATTAAATATATAAAACTTGAGAAGGCACAAATCGTTCTAATAGCATTGTACCAACTAAGCTAACTAAAAAAGCCAGGATTTTTGTCAGGTTTAGAATAGTCTACTCCTCAAGTCACTCCAAAAATTTGTTCCCTCTGCATGTAAAAACACTATTTCAAAGGCATAAAGGGGCTCCAGCAGTAAAAGCAACAGACCAAGCAGATAGCACAAGAGACACTCTGCAAGACTAGAAGTAAACCATAATTTTCCCTGTCATCTGTACAGAATGAGGAAAAAAAGGATGATTCTGTAGGCATGAAGATGTATTTCCACCTCTGTGTATATGTCACTTCCAAGCTTCCCATCTATACCTTGCTACAGTACTAGTAATGCGAAAAAGAAGTAACTCCAGCACAGTGCATGAAGTTATTGTCTCAGAGAGGGAAGCCAATCTTGTCTTCCTCAAGAGCATGTGTACTTGTGCATTTAATAAACTCATGAATTTGCATTATGTATCTGATGTTCAATGACCAAACTACCATTAAGTTAGCTCCCTGCTTACTAATACCTGAGAAGGTATCCAGGGCCAGGAGGAAGAAGTAGGGTTGGCATAAACAGGTAGTAAGAATATAGAAAAATCTGTTCTATAGCATCAAAGGTCCCTGCTTCAGCTGTTTCTGTTCCTGTGTTCCTCCCAGCCAGGCTTTCTCCCAGAGGTGCGTGTGGGTGTCCTCTGATAACTCTGTTGTGAATAGAAGGGAAATGACCCCAAGTCTATCCTTTTCTTCAACCTTTATCATATCAGACTCCATTTAACTTATTTTTGCTTCTTTTCAGAGTATTTTTGTGTTGCATGAATCATACCTGAATACATGTTGCCTCATGAATTATGATTAGAGATATCATTACAAGCATGACTGAACACTTGCTGCCAAGTAGAATTGCCTAGACTTGCAAATTCTTTTTACAGGGAGGAGAGGGAAAAAAAACCAAACCCAGGACTACTTACAATTTAGGAAACGCCAGAAATAAGCAAGGCTGATTCTACTGTACATTTTTATTTAACATGGCCTTCCTTTTATTTAGTCAAGTCTGATCTCTTTTTGTTTCAGGAAGTGTCCCTGTTTTGTTATTGAGGGGTTTAATGATTAACAGTTCTGTATTCATTTCTTCCATTCTTCGTAATTTTCAGAAAAATAAAAAAATATTATGCCTACTGGATGTCCTTTCTCCCTGTGCTTAGAGATACCATCACAGAACTCCAGCAGGTCAGGGGTGGTGGGATTTCCCTTTCCAGAAGCTGTGCTGAGCAACTGTTTCCAGTAGACTGCCCTAATTCTCTTCTGCACTCTGGATGCTACCATGTTACTGGGGAAGGAATTTGAATTTGCAAATAGTTTCACCCCGGGGAAAAAAAGAATGGATGAAAGTTAATTGGGATCATTCATGCTCAACAAATTTTATTTACAAATATGCAAAGCTGGTCAGTTTAAGCTGCCAAGTAAATTTTTTATGAAAGACCGTGGCAATTATAGACAGAGATGCTGGACTAGTCCAAAAAGAAGATTTCCTTATTTTTTCCAGCAATTGTGTTTCAGTGACGTCTAAAAAATGAGACAAATGGGCACAGAGATTACCAAACTCCCTTGTCCTGTTTAAAGTCCCATTTAAAGTAAAAACTAACAAAATAACCCTAGGGAAAAATAAACAGAATGGCAATATTGCCTTGAAACACTTTGCTAGAGACCTTCATTTACAGGGATACCAGAGGACAACTGGCCTTAAAGAAGCTTTATTATTGCAGCAACTATGACTGCTATCTCTTCAAATCCATTGTGACAGCATTAGATTGTTATTATTCTAATTCTTAGAGATGAACTAACAAAAAAATTTCAAAAATACCAAACAAAAAAAGGAAATATGAAGAGAGAAAATTATCCAGGTAAATTTACCTATCTACAGGTGCCAACTAAGTGCATGAAATTAGTTTCTTTCTCTTATATTCCCTTCTTCATATTTCTCCTTTTTCAACAATTATATTATCTGGTTTAGACATCCAAAACTGTGTATATTCCAGCACCGCTGTGAGATTGTGATGAGAGAGGCAGCTGAAAACGTCTTCAACAGGTTCATGCTGGGTTTGATCTTGCCACCATGGCAAAGAACAGGATGTGAGATTGTAAATCTGCAGCAGGAAAGCTGCAAGTATCATTTGACACCAGTAAGACAGAAGCATGATTTTCTGCCTTTACTTTTTTCCCTCTCTCTTTTGTGTACCTCCGTATTGGTGTCTTGAAGAAAAAAAGACTCCAACAAGAACAGCAACAGTAACACATTCAGTCCACTGCAACTTCTTTTCTTTCACAGAAAGAAAGAAAAAGGTGTTCCATACAATAATATCTCAAAGACTGCCATAATAGTTTTCTCCAATAAACAGTATTGCCATGTAAGGAGCAAGTACAGCTAAACCAATAAGAATTAGGAATGCTGTTGAAAGGACAGCCTTATTTTGCATGCTACAGTTCAAAGCAGATTTAAATATGGGACTAAACCATCTGCAAAGAGAATAAGTAGAGGAAGTTGGACCTGCTGAGTTAGACTAGCTACCACAACCTGGATTAACTGTTTAATGACAGTTTTAGGAAGAGATACATACCAGCAACATTCTCTAACTGTTTATTCTATTGACAGTAATGTAATAAAGTCCCATTTCAGCTAGCATCTGTAGGCATTATAACTCATAGATTGACCACCATCTTTCAGTACCTTACCAGAAAGAATGCTGTGGGTGGAACCTACTAAAATGATTAACATTGCTCATCTGGAATTTCCACCAGGACAAACTCACCTCCAGCAACCATTTGAAAAACGCACTTCAGCTTCATCTGACCTAAAGCTACCTAACCAATATATAAATATTGCTTATTCTTGACTGCATCCTGAGGAACACTGTCTGTTATTTTACAGCCTTGGTTTTCTCTTCAAGTTCAAACGTAGTACTATGCCTAATGGACACTATCTCTGCAACAGGTACCTTCACATAGTAACTTTTGATCAGTTTCTTTCATATAAGCCCCATACAGCTCAAATTTACACTCATCAATTGTTGTAGACTGTTAAGATCTTTGGTCGTTAACTTGTTGCCTCCAGAGATCCTATTGAACTGTTTTTCAAGTGCTGGAACTTATCCTCCAGGCCTGTAAAACTGGAGGATCCCCTACTGAGGATGCAATACTGTCAGACAGCGAGGGTTTCAGCTGTTCAACTTACTGCTTCAGCAGACAGTGTTTGCCACTGGGCATTCTGATTAGGTCAAGTAAGCAAGAAATCACAGCAAAATGATCAGACTCTCAAGAACGAACCGTTTTTTTTTTTGTTGTTGGCAGAGAAGCTGCATCTGCATGTTCAGTCTTAGCCCTGTGATAGTGGGGCCTCTCAGTTATTTTTGGCTGGTACTTGCACATTTCATTAATGAATATCTACTCTTTAGCATTAAAGGATTTGTGGGAAGAATAAATATCTTCTATTGGGACAAGGATCACCGAAGGAAACAGAAAGGTATGCTTTTAGACTCAAGAGTGCCTCAGTGTTCATCAGATCTGAAAAGTGACAAACACAGGGTAACTAGAAGATAGATGCAACCGCTCTGAGTAAAATGAAGTTATGTTAAGCAATTAGATGAGTTGAGAGAAAAGGTTAGTTAGCATCCAGTGAGCAAAACCAGAAAGATGAGAAGCTCTTAGTTCATATGGAGTAGAGGCAGAAAAGGGGTTTTAGCATAAGTATTAGAGGAACGGGTTAGCTGGAAAACTGTACAGGCCATTAAACCAATGTCTTTATTGAGCCTTTTATTTTTAGTAGTATGTGGAGTTGTGAATTTTAGTCTGCAGGTTCATCTTTTGAACGTACTCTGTAGGACTCCTTAGAGGATCAGGACTAAGCAGTCAGAAACGGAGTGAAAAATGTTCCTCTGCTGTTAAGTGGCTGTTTCTACCCTTCGCAAATTTCCCGAGCTAGCTCATTCTAGCACACAGCACTCATTTAATTGCACTCACGTTGCGGTCACAAGGGCATTTGGTCAATCAAATGAAGTACACCACAGATTGGGCTGAACAAGTGTAGGACCTAGATTTTAATGGTTTTGTTTGGGAGAATGTTGTTTGTAGTAACTGTGGAGAGTGTTGGCATTGCTCTGGCATGGTCTATTTCCATTTGTCGTTTGTTGATATGTGTGAATTTATTTCTAAATATATGATTGGTAAGGCAGGGGATGGTTTAAAAATTATGAAAGGAGTTATTATCAGAATCTATTTAAGGCAGAATCTGAAAACAGCGTTTTCATTTTTCTATTGAATTGCTTTGTAGATGTCACTGGAGTGGGATGTTGTTTTCAAGGGTACATAGTAACAGGGGTTTCTTGCACCTATGTAGATAAAACTCTCTTTGGTAAACGCCTTGTACTTAATGCATCTTTTAACATCAGATTAGAAGAAGTTACTATGGAATTATAAGTTATTTACTCACAGCAGAGTATTATCCTGAGTAATTTAGGTAATTAAAAAAAATAATTCTTTTGACAAATGCTGTTAAGGAATTTTAAGAGCAATGAAACCTGTTTTGGTGATTGAAAGTGAAACTCTTGCTAGTAGGAAGATTTGATAGAAAACACTATGCATCAATTAAGACTGGTTTCTGCTAGTTTCTACTAGTAGAGAAGCCTAATTTCTACTTGACAAATTAAAGTTATTAGCAGGCTAATGAGAGACCATAACAGAGTCTGTACTCCTTACCAGATTGTAATAGCTTCCCAAATCTTCTCTGTGCATTAACATTTGATAGAAAGAAACAACTTGATAGTAATGGAAAGTAAACCTGGTAATCACAGAAAGGATCCTTTAAAATGATCATAGCAAACTGGGAACATAGGAAAGAAGTTGTTGTTGATCATAATACATGCTCAATTTAGGTTTATCTTGGGTAAGAATTGAAATTTGAAAGGAACATTTTAAGAAAAATAGAAAGTGTATCCAAATCAATGTATCCTACAGTGATTATTTACAATTATGTGGGTTTTATGCTTAAACAGTCAATGAAGTTGAAAAATAATTAATAATTCTTCCTTAGTGAGTTTTATGACATGATCTAATTGTATATAAAACTAATTACAGACAGGTTTTAAGAGTGCTTGCTTTCATGTCCTGGAACCTAAAAGTTCAACAAATCCTACCTTACAAAAAAACCCCAACCAAACAAAAAATATCAAACCCAAAAAAAACCCTTAAAATGAAAAAAAGTCAGAGACTTTGATTCAGGTACAGACTAATCTAGATCAGATTCATCCAGAACTTTACTAAAACAGAAGACAAATACTTTATTTATCTCTTTGCATGGTCCACATAAGAAAAAGGTAAAGAAAAGGCACTCCTATGGTATGACATCAAAAAACTCTTCTACCATAGAGGCACTAACCATACCAACCTGTACTAGTTTTGGATGGTACAGAATTAAATTTCTCTTCATAGTAGTTTGTATGGTGCCATGTTTTGGATTTATGATGAAAAAAGTGTTGGTAACACAAGGATGTTTTAGTTATTGCTGAACAGTGCTTACACACCATCAAGGCCTTTTCTGCTTCCCACCCCACCCCACCAGCAAGTAGGCTGGGGATGCACAAGGAACTGTAAGGGGACACAGCTGAGACAGCTGACCCCAGCTGACCAAAGGGATATCCCAGACCATGTGATGTTAGCTGCATATAGGGAATAGATCACAAGGGGGATAGAACGGGCTATCCCAAAAACAGTCAGTTGCTCAGCCTTATATGCTGTTCAGCAAGGGCCAAAGGAAACCCTGTCAGAATTTCTCGATAGACTAAGGGACTCTATGAGATGACATACCCCTCTGGACCCCGGGTCAGAAGTAGGGATCCAGCAGCTAGTATCCCTTTTTATTGGGCAATCAGCAAGTGATATTCAAAGAAAGTTGCAAAAATTAAGATTGTCAGAAAGTGGAGATTTGGAAAAATTGTTAGATGAAGCATGGAGAGTATTTAGTAATGGAGAAGAAGAGGAAAGGAGGAGAGATAAGAGAGCACTGGTGCCAGCTTTATAGGAAAGTGGAGCTTTGAGCAAAGATCATGAATCAAAGAAAAACGGACCTCAGAGGCCCTTGGGGAGAAATCAGTGTGCATGATATAGGTGATAGGGACACTGGAAAAGTGAATGTCCCCAAAGAAGACAAAGGAGAGAGAGAACTCAGAGCCCCATAACAGATGACTGACAGGGACCTGGGAAATCTACCCTAGCGGACCCAATGGTTATATTAAAGCTAGGAAAACAACAGCAAGAGGTAGAGTTTTTAGCTGACACGGGCAACGTTTTTGATTTTAAACCAAGCCTTAATGCCTGTGGATAATGATTTTGTAACGGTGAGGGGAGCAACTGGCCAAACTGAAAGAGCATATTTTCTCAAACCTTTAAAGTTTAAATTGGGAAAACAACTGGGGATACACAAATTTCTTTGTATGCCAAATTCACCAAAGCCCTTATTAGGATGAGATTTGTTGGAAAGGTTAGGGGCAGAAATAACATTTGGAGAGGAAGGAAGAGAATTTAGGGTAGGAAATGAGCAGCTAATTGAGATTTTGAGTTTAGCTTTGATGAGCACCACTGTTGAGATGGGAGTACTGAAGGAAGTTCAAGATCAGGTATATCCAGGGGTGTGGGCTTCAGAAGTGCCAGGGAAAGCAAAAACAGCCCTGCCAACAATAATAAAGGTTAAACAAGAGACAAAACCAGTAAGGGTGAAACAATATCCCTTGAGTTTAGACTATAGGAAAGGAATTCAACCGATCATTGAACGGTTTGTCAAACATGGGTTACTTACAGAGTGCAGATCTGAATATAACACTCCCATTTTACGGGTAAAGAAAGCAGATGGGAAATACAGGACAGTCCAAGATCTCAGGGCCATTAATAGGATAACCGAGGATTTATACCCTGTGGTGGCCAATCCGTACACTTTGTTAACAAAATTAAAGCCCAAATTGGCCTGGTTTACCATACTGGACCTAAAGGATGCTTTGTTTTGCCTACCCTTGAGCCCAGAAAGTCAATTGCTGTTCGCCTTCGAGTGAGAAAATCCAGATTCTGAAAGAAAAACACAACTCACATGGACTGCGCTGCCTCAGGGCTTCAAAAATAGCCCTACTCTTTTTGGAAACCAGTTAGCTAAAGACCTGGAACAATGGGAACATCCACCCAGAGATGGAACAGTACTACAATACGTAGATGACTTGCTAGTAGCCACGGAGACGAAAGAATTAAATCTAATATGGACAGTGAGTTTATTGAACTTTCTTGGGCTAAGTGGTTATTGAGTCTCTCCACAAAGCTCAAGTGGCCTGACACAGGTGACTTACCTAGGATATGAAATCAAAGCTGGTGCATGGACTATGAGGACAGCAAGAAAGGAGGCTATCTGCCAAACCCCTAAAGCACAGACAGCTAAGGAGGTCCACACCTTCCTGGGAATGACAGGTTGGTGCCGCTTATGGATTTATAACTACGGACTCCTGGTAAAGCCGCTCTACGAACTTTTAAATTCAAGTCCAAAGGACTTAACCTGGAACAGAGAAGCTAGTGAAGCTTTCCAGAAACTAAAACAGGAACTTATGCAGGCACCACCCCTGGGGTTACCAGATCCTACTAAACACTTCTGTCTGTTTTCTCATGAAAAACAAGGAATTGCGTTGGGGATCCTGGCCCAGACTCTAGGACTAGACCAAAGGGTGGTGGCATACTTTTTCAGACAACTGGATGAAGTAAGTAAAGGATGGCCAGGTTGCTTGAGCGCAGTAGCAGCGGTAGTGCTCAACATCCAAGAAGCATGTAAATTCACAATGGGCCAAAAGATGATGGTACTTGTATTGCATACCATCTCCACAGTGCGAGAGGCGAAGGGGGAGGCACTGGCTATCTCCACAGAGATTCCTCAAGTACCAGGCCGTCATGGTGGAGAGCAACAATATATAGGTAGGGGTTACTAATATTGTCAATCCAGCATCTTTCCTCAGCGGAACTACAGGGGAACCGATGTCCCACTGTTTGGATACAATTGATTCTGTGTACTCCAGTCGACTGGATTTGAAGGAGGAACCGCTGGAGGACGCCAAAGAAGTGGTACATGGATGGCAGCAGTTTTGTTCAGCAAGGTCAACGTAAGGCCGGATACGCAGTAACCACTACTGATCAGCTAATAGAGGCCAAGGCCCTTTTGCCTAACACCTCAACTCAAAAGGCAGAAATCATAGCTCTAACTTGAACTCTGGAATCAGCAAAAGAAAAACAAAATAAACATTTGGACTGATTCTAAATATGCATTTGGGGTGGTTCACGCTCGTGGAGCAGTTTGGAAGGATAGAGGACTGTTGTCCACCCAAGGGAAGTACGTAAAATATGCTGAGGGAATGCTTAGGTTGTTGGAAGCAGTTCAGCTACCAGTAAAGGTAGTCATAATGCACTGTAAAGCTCATCAGAAGGGAAGAACAACTCAAGAAATAGGTAAATTCCATGGCAGATCATGAGGCCAAGAAAGTGGGCGAGGAGGGCATGGTGAAATTGTAGTCCTTAGTCCCAGACAGTAAAATCCAAACTGGTCAGACTAACAGTGAGCCTAGATACTCAAAGGAGGATCAGAAACTAATTAAGGACCTAGATTGAAAAATAGGTGAAAATGGATGGGCTAAAACACCAGAAGGAAAAATGATAGTACCTTGTACCTTACTTTGGGATGTAGTTACGGCTGAGCACAGAAAAACTCATTGGGGGACTGAAGCCCTATACAAATACCTAGGCAAATGCATTGTTGCTTGGAATTTATACACAACTAGCAAAGAGGTGACACAACAATGTGAGGTTTGCCTACAAAATAACCCCCAAACAACTCGAAAGGTTACATTGGGACAAATAGGAAAAGGGAACCTTCCTGAGCAATGGTGGCAAATTGATTTCTTAGAACTTCCAAGAAAAGGGGGGTTCCGATATTTGCTTGTTTTGACTGACACCTTTTCAGGATGGCCAGAAGCATTCCCCTGCCAAACGAATAAAGCCAGGAAAGTGACTAAGACATTGGTGCGAGAAATTATAGCCAGGTTTGGAGTTCTGGCAGGCATGTCCTCAGATTGAGGACTGCACTTCATAGCAAAGGCCACTCAGCAAGTTAGTAGACTTCTGGGAATAGATTTGCAATTACATACCCCTTATAGGCCACAGGCAAGTGACCAAGTGGAAAAAATGAACCACCTCCTTAAATTGCAAATTGTAAAACTAGGTCAGGAAGCTGGATTGACCTGGCCTCAGTCACTATCTCTGGCTCTTCTGAGAATTAGAACCAAACCTAAGGCTAAGGAGGGACTAAGCCCTTTTGAAAAACTATATGGAAGACCTTATATGGTGCAGGCAGGAGCATCTACACAAGTCAGTACTGAGGTGCTAACCGACTATGTGATAAGTTTACAGAAATAACTCTGAGAGGTAGAAAAACTGGTCCTGGGCACTCATGCCCGTGGGCATGACAGACCAATTCATAATATTGTACCAAGTGATTATGTATATGTCAGATCTCGTTCAGACTCACCTTTAGAGCCTAAGTGGGATGGACCATTTCAAGTTCTGCTAACGACACACACAGCGATCACGGTGAAAGAAGTCTCTTCCTGGATTCACCATATGAGAGTTAAAAGAGTGCTGAAACAGCAACAGGAGGCCAAGCAAACCGGTCCTCTAAAATTCCATCTACGACGGAAGGATTGCTGATGTCTATGTCTTAATGGGACTTTGTATAGTGGAAAATAATTCCTGGGACCAGAATGTATATTTACAGTTAACTACTAATAATTCAAGGCTTTTGAATTTGTCCAGTTGCTGGGTATGTGCTGATCTTCCCAGAGGTTATGTGAAATTCCCTCTCTTTGGAATACCGGTGTCTTATGCTAATTGGAGCTGGCCATAGGATAACCTAAATAATTCCACTTTGCCCACAGGAGAAAATTTGATTTGGAAACTGGACGGGTTTCTGCAGAGGGTCAAGGTATGTCTGTACTCCCTAACAGAGAAACTGTATTGGGGTTTTAAATCCCCATTACCAAAGAAAAACGAAACAGGTCTAAGTTATTCTTGTGGACTTGGTGTCGTCCACCCTTTAAAATTTGATCTACAAGTTTTGGGAAAGCCAGTCTTTATAAAACGGGTAAATGAAACTGCTCCAAAGGTTGGAAACTTTAATCTGAGCACTATTAATGGAACTGAATGTACTAAAAAAGGTGATGACTCCTCGGGATGTCCTGTTGCAGTTAAAGTAGGATTACAGCTTGATTATACATAGGATTGTGTACCTGATGGGCTATGGTGGCTATGTGGAAATAGTCATGCCAGAAAGTCCTTACCTCGTTCTTGGGGTGGGACTTGCACTTGAGGATAGCTAGTTCCCCAGGATAAGGTATTCAATCACTCACATCCACCACCAGGTATTTTAAGATCACCATGGAAACTCATTAAACGAGAAGTTAACAACCCCCTAATCAAACAAGGAACAAGATTTCATAGTTTTGTTAGATGGCTGTCTCCCCACTTAGGAGTAAGTGAATTGGAGAAAGCAATAGTGAATATTTCAGCCATCATAGAACAAATAGAAAATCTTATTGCAGATGCCATACAGGGAATTCAACAGGAAGTTTCCTCATTAGACAAGGTGGTAAGTCAAAACAGAATGAGTCTACATACGCTTTTAGCAAAAGAGGGAGGATTGTGTATGGTTATTAATCAAAATTGTTTTACCTATATTAATCAAGAAAATGGGTAGAAACAGATCTAAACCAGATCTGGGAAAAAACTAAATTTTTACACCAAGTGGCTGAAGATGACACCTCTTTTGGGTATACTGAACTTTGGGAAAAGCTCACATCCTGGCTACATAACTTAGCATGGCTAAAGCAATTGTTTGTTACAGCAGTGTGCCCTGGCTGCCAAGAAAGCTAATGGGATCCTGGGATGCATTAGGAGGAGTGTAGCCAGTAGGTCCGGGGAGGTTCTCCTTCCCCTCTACACTACCCTAGTGAAGCCCCATCTGGAGTACTCTGTCCAGTTCTGGGCTCCCCAGTTCAAGAAAGATGAAGAGCTACTGGAGAGAGTCCAGCAGAGGGCTACAAGGATGGTGAGGGGACTGGAACATCTCTCCTACGAGGAGAGGCTGAGGGAGCTGGGCTTGTTCAGCCTGAAGAAGAGAAGGCTGAGAGGGGACCTTATAAATGCTGATAAATATCTTAAAGGTGGGTGTCAGGAGGATGGGGCCAAACTCTTTTCAGTAGTGCCCAGCGACAGGACAAGGGGCGATGGGCACAAACTGAAGCAGACGAAGTTCCATCTGAACATGAGGAAGAATTTCTTCCCTCTGAGGGTGACGGAGCACTGGAACATGTTGCCCAGGGAGGTTGTGGAGTCTCCTTCTCTGGAGATATTCAAGACTCGCCTGGACAAGGTACTGTGCAGCCTGCTGTAAGTGACCCTGCTTCGACAGGAGGTTTGGACTAGATGACCCACAGAGGTCCCTTCCAACCCCTACCATTCTGTGATTCTGTGATTCTGTATGATTATTGTAGCATTAGGAATATTGATTTGTTGTATGTTACAATGTTTTGTATGGATGAGTATGTGCTCTGGCAATAGTTATGAGGAATGGAAAAGGCACCAATTAAGACAAAAAGCAGAAAGAGGGCAATACTTCAGGGAGCTGCGATTTCAAAACATAATGATTTAGCAAAAGAATTTTGCTAAGGAGAAAGAAAAGGGGGGACTTGAAACAAAAGGGTTAAATATTTGCTTTAACTTTAGCTAGTACAGAGCTGGGTTTTAGCAAGGTAAGAGGAACTATCTTCTCAGCAAGGTCCTCCACACAGCAAGAAACCAGTTCCAACTGGCCTTGTAGATAACAGCCCAGGACAACTCAGCAGTTTTAGCCAAAGGTAAAAAGTTTACTGTGAAGAAGACTTCAAGCCTTCCTCCCAAGGACCCCTGCCTGTGACCAGCAGATGGGAGTACGCCGGCACAAGTGGGAGCGAACATACGATGATGAATTCCTGGAACTAATTGTAATAACCCTGCCTATTCTTGAAAGTCTAATGAATATGTATGCCTATGTATAATAAATATCTAGTCACCTGTGCCCTCAGTGTGCAAGTTAGGAGGAGCGATCCCCCTTGCACCCGGCGCCGCAAGAAGCATACCTGCTTTATAACTTTCCATGAGTTGCAGAGTTTGTTCCCACACATCAGGGGGAAGAAGGAGGAAGGGAGGGATGTTTGGAGTCATAGCATTTGTCTTCCCAAGTAACCATTATGTGTGATGAAGCTCTGCTTTCCTGGAGATGGCTAAACATCTGCCTGCTCATGGGAAGTAGTGAATGAATTCCTTATATTGCTTTGCTTTTGCATGCAGATTTTGCTTTACCTATTAAGCTGCTTTTGCCTCAACCCATGAATTTTCTCATTTTTACCCTTGTGATTCCCTTCCCCGTCTTGTTGGAGGGGGGAGTGAGCAGCTGTTTGTGTGGGGCTCAGCTGCCTACCAAGGTTAACCCACAGCAGAACCATGACACAGAAGGACAAGAGAGATCTCTCTCAGTGGTCAGCAAACACATTCAGATGGCAGGGTAATGGAAACAATGACCTAAAACCTCAAACTGTGTATTTAGATTATATAGGCAAAGCAAAGATAGACAGATAGACATACAAAGAGAAGACATAAAAAGCATTCAGAACAGAGAGCTGCTTGAGGGAAAATTTACATGGGTGTTTCCAAATAGGTCTGAGGTATGTTCTGTGCCTGCTTGCATCTTTTCCTCAGAGCACAGAGTAAGTTTCTGTTTCTCTGTGCAGTCCTTTTCAGAAGAAAGCTGGAACAAGCAGAATAAACACATTTATTCTCTTCAGTCAAACTTTCAAAGTTTTTGTAATCCATCCTAGACAGGGAAATAAGCTAAGTTCCCTCTCATTGAATTCAAGTTCATCTTCCTGCAGAGGACATCTACAGTACAGCCTGATATATTAGGACTGGGCAATACTACTGATTGAGAATGGCAGGGACTTTCTGGGTACGTATGAAACCTAGCAGGCTGAACCCTATTAAATATTTGGTTGTTTGTTTGAAATTAATAAATAGCAAGAAAGACAGCAAGTCAGAGATCCAAATAAATCTAGAGCATATCATTATTTTCTCAGTAGCTTTGGAAAAGAGGCTCTCTTGGATGTGCCTCTGTACTAAAACTGTATGTGAGGTGCTGTACTGAGTTGGACTTTAGATTGCCCACATTGAAGAATTGTTAGTTTCCTACTTACTGTGTTTTGCAGTGTACCAATTACGTCTCTTCAAGACAAAGCATGATTTAAACAACAGTTGATTCTGGAGATGCCTCCCAAAAGGCAGACCTCTGAACTCTGCCTAGCACAGTCTTCCAGCTGTACCCCAGGAGGCATCATATCCTCAAATATTCCCCGTGATACCATGACAGACTGTAACGTATACTTGGTTTATCTCTAGTCTCATTCTGTAGAACACTTCTATTGTCAGCAGTACAGCCCTTATATTGTTGCAGGCATTTACAGATGAAAAAACACATACAAAATTAGCTAGATCTTCAAGACATGGGGGATATGATATGGGGCCAGGAGAGACATAAGACCATGACAGTGTTTTACCTAATGTGAGTACAGTTGACCAGCTCCATGGACGGTGTGCACGTACTAACCTAATCTTAATAAAATCTTGAGAATGAGGTTTTCCTTATTTTATAAGTCCTGTGGTGCTACTGATTGCATTACAGGCAAAAAAGTTTGCCTTCCCAAAAATCATTCTTTTCATGCCACTTAAGATAAGAAGTGCTCGGTTTTGGTCAAGGTCCTGAAGAACTGTATGTGCACTTTGCATATTCTGTTGAACGCAATGTGCTGCCCTTACAAGACCAAACTAAATGATTTCAATCCTGTGGAAAGAGTGAAGGTGTAACAGTATTTTTGACATTGTGGGGGGATATTTTCAAGTCAGGCGTTAAAAATTTCACATCTGAGACTCAAGTGCTGTCTTAAACAATGTCCTAAAAACTACAGAAATAGAAATTAAACTACCGCTGGTAAAATTGACTGATAAATACCTGCCTTCACAATTTTTTTCTGCGTGTAAGTGTGTTGTCATCATAGAAAAGACTTTGTTTTAACATACCAATATTTCCTTACAAATCAAATCAGCAATATTTGTTTTATTTTTGCACAAATAGTGAAAAAAGTATTAACATGAGAAATGTGCTGCATTTAAGATTTAAAGCTTAAGGATGTTCAGCCGGTATGAACTGATTACATACACAGTGCCACCAAAGCCAATATTGTACAGGTTCTCTTACTTTAAAAGCCAGCCCCCACTCGGGCACTGTGATCATCCTTTTCAAAGACTGCAAGTTACATACATCAGATATGAAATTCTTCTTTCCAGTTTCATGCAGGAGGTGGTGTCACATGTGACATTTCCAGGATGATGGTCCTGTTTCAGGGTGGAAAAATGCCTCACAACATGTGACTGTGTAGCTATAGTTTTCATTCAATTGTGTCACTGATTTTCCATGAATGGAAGCTTCTCTGTCACACTGTAAGGATATTGACAGTTTTATGTCAGATTAAGCTCTCACACCAGTTGCTTTTGCATTTTCTTATGATGCCAGCATAACAGGAAACAAAATTTTCAGTATTTTGTCTCTTCCAGCTGGCTATTTCTAGCCTTGTCTGGAACCAAGTTATGCCTTTTGGAAAACAGCTAGAAAGTATAAAGGCTAAAAGCAGATCAGGGCTCTGGCTGTAATCCCATGGGCGAGTGGCATGGCATGACTAGCAATGCACACAGGGAAAATTTCCCCACCAAAACATCTAGCTATATCCTGCCTATTGCTTATCCTAAGCTGCCTGTTGGGAGTGGTCCATGGTTCATGCTCATTCCTGAATTACATTTCCATATTGTGTTTTATGCTACTAGTTGGGATGGATGAAAAACAACAATTACATTTTACAGATTGAGATTGCACAATGCTAAAGTCCTGGCCCTAAACAGCTTAGTTTACTAGTATAAATAGGGGCATGGATATCAGATGACTCAGGGCTACAACATATACAGGCGAGCATGTGCTTTGTCATCTCAGTATCCATTTTGTACAAGAGGAAGAATTGGTGGAATGGATTTTTCTTTGCTTGCGCTTGTTTGAACATGAATACAAAGGAGATAAGATGCTCTCCATTAGTATTTTTGTTAACGATCTGAAAGAAAACAGCAGTACTTTTATAAGTTTGGAGGAGGACCTCGGGCTAGAAAGAGTTGCTTCAGCTAGCAACCACATTAGAGGAGGGTATTAGAATTCAAAATGTTGACAAATTGGAGAAGTGGCCTAAAAATATAAGATACAATCCAATAAAGACAAGTACTAGATTTTACTGTTGGGAAGAAGTAATCAACTACACAGATGTTCTGTTGTGAATGACTGGAAAAAAGCAATAGCAGCTCCTCAGAAAACTGTCACCCTTATAATAAATAGATCACATGCTGAGCATGAATCAATGGTGTCATGCTGTAGAGAAAAAGGTAAATGCCAAACAGAGATGTGAAGAGAATCATCATTTAGAAAAAGTGAGCTTAATTCTTCTGCTGTACTAAATGCATTGTTAAGGCCCCAGCTGAATACTCTGTCCAGTTGTGGACTTCAGACTTCAAAAGTAATGTTGACTGACAAGAGAATTTGTTCTGCAAGCAATGAAAATTATCATAGGTATAAAAAATATGATCTTTGAGGACACATCAAAAGCATTAATTAGGATTAATTTAGTTCAGAGAAAAAAATATGTTGAGCATGGAAACAGTCGGAAATCATTCAGAAAACATTCAGAAAATCTTAATCTTAGCAAAAAGTAAAGCTTTCCATGTCCACTGCAAACAGGACAATAAAGAATGAGCTTAAAGGGGTTTAGGTGGGACATAAATAAAATCTTTCTGAAACTAGGGCTCATCAAGCCCTAGAGCAGGTTGTTGCATGAGCAGGTTTGTCATCTCTATTGTTAGTGGTTTGACAGAGCCCTTTTGGGGAGGGTTTAGGTCTGTCAGATTCTGCTCTAGGACATCAGTAACTGATGGAAAGATCATGGTGCACCATATGACTTCTTGATGTCTCTGCTATTTGTTTTTCAGTGAGTCTATGATTAGAACAGCAATGGCTTGGATCACACTCCAACAATCTTTTTACTATCCTTTTCAGAGCTGAGATAAAAAAATGGACTGACGAATAGAAGGGGAAGGTGAGGTGAGCAAGAGACAGGAAAGGAGAAGGGAATAAGCAACCAGTAACAGAAGAGAAAAAGAAGATAGTGAAAGAGGAAAAACCTCTCATTAGGCCCTAGCTCATTAATGAATGTTGAGTCTGCATCTTTGTACATGGACATTACAAGTGAATTTGTTCTGGGACATGTTCAGGCCTGACTGGATAAAACCCTGAGCAACCTGATCTGAACTTACAGATGAGTTTGCTTTGAGCAGGAGAATGGACTAAAGTATCTCCTGAGGTCCCTTCCCACCTAAATTATCCTGTGTTCCTACTGTTGCTACCCCGCTTTGGCTCTGTACTTCTGATGACCGTTCCAAATGCAAATCTTAGTGATTTAGATACAGAAATGACATATGATAGATTTAGATACATATTAGACACATGCGAGCCCTCTTGCAAAACCATTTCTGATTAGAAAAATACAGAGTGAAGATCAAGAATACTTTTCTTTCTAGAAAAACTGAATAAAAACTTGCATGTCTTAAATTTGCAGCAATTAATATGGAGATGCCTTTAAAAATTCCTGATTTGTGGTTGTTTAAAGGTGTGGAATTTGTTCATTAATTTCCGGTGGGTGACAAGCTACCGTAGCCCTAGATAAAATGTAATTTTTGTCAGTGTCCTGGATTTAAAAGGAGCTTTAAAGCTCCCTGACTCAAACATTTAAACTGATTTATGGGTTGTGCTCTGAGACTACTAAGGCTAAGTCTCACTAAGATCACTTTAAATGACTTTTTAAATTAACTAAAGAACCAAATGTAACTACTAATCTAAACATACTGTGAAATATTAATTATGAATTTTAAGTGAAGGGAATAAACAAGAAATAATTTAATCTGTGACATATAATAAATCCCAAAATATATCCTTGCTGAAGGCATTTTCTAAATAAACACTTGTTTTTAAGCCACAAAGGAACTGAGGTTGAAACCATTAGTTACTGAGTCAGAAGCTGTTTATTAAAACATTTTTTGCAGTCACCTCTCAAAAACACATAGATGTTTCTAAAGGGTGAATACATTGAGAGGAATGTAAAGTAGCCTAAGATGAAAGTGAAGGAAAGACCTTTGTGTTGTGCCTGGCAACATTCGTTAATGAGATAAAACTACTTAAGATCAATTGCAACTGCCGAGCCAATGTAAAATGTATTTGCAGTTCACACAAAGTCCTAATACTTCTGTCAACTTACTACACAACTGCAAAAACTGAGACCTAAACAAGAAATTATACTTCCATAGAGAAATTGTTTGTGACCTCCTAGGTACACATTTCTCTAGTTCTGTCCATGCAGAAAGTCCCCTGTGCAAAGTAAGCTCTGTGCATTGCAGAACCTAAATATCACGTATAGATTCTAAATGAAATATGCAAAGAAAGGGCCTGATAATAATGACCTCTTTTCACTGGATAATCTCATCAGTACTAGAATAAGATAAGTCAGGAAAACCTTCCTGGAGTGTAAATATTACTCCTTCTTCAAGAAGTATTTAGCCCTTCCACTCCTTCTTCTGTACAACTTGAGTGCTACAGGGCCATCTATCAGTTTACTACTGAAGAGATAAGGTGTTTTTTTCTAGTGAGCTATGCAGATATCATATAGAGTCCACAGAGAGACTACAAAACTTAGAAGCATTTTAAGTGAAATCCTACTGCCCTCTAAAATACATAAAGAAAATAAAAGAAAAAGAGAACAAAAATACTGACCCGTGCAGTTTTCCCCTCATGAACTTTCTTTAATCTGAGTAACAGTGCTATCTGACAGAACATTCACCTGGGGGATCTACAGATGTGCGTGTGTAGATGTGAATATTTAATAAAAGAGACATTGGTAACACTCAGGATGAGAACAATTCAAACAACCTGTCTAGTATTGTTTATATTCAGTCTTTTTCCTTGGCAGAGCAACTTTAGGTGGGGGCAAGAAGACAACTGCACGGAAGTCTGGACTGAGAGGACCTTTTTTCCCACCCGGCTACTACCTTTCCATGTTTCCCACACAGAGTTATTACCTTTGCGTGTGGATACAGACAGCCCAGCAATCTGTGCCTTTGTTGATGTACATCTTTTATTTCAAGCACTTGGTACCAAAATTATCCCAGGACCCTGTGCCGTGGGCCTTCAGAAAATCCCAGCAGAGTAAGAGTAGAGACCATGGCCAAATGGCAGTCCAACTTCTTTTGCAGAGTGCTCTGTATCTCCCTAGCAGCCCTTCATTTCTTCTAAGTTACAATCTCAGTAAACACTCACAGATACACCTCTGCTGTTGAAAATCTGCCCTGTTCCTAGTACAGCTTCCTACCTTTTTTTCTGAGTAAGATGATGGTGTGCCATCTTCTTTTCAATAATCACACCCCATAATAATGATCAATATGTAAAGATGTTTGTTCTATGTACCTCTACAGATAATTTTTTCTCAGTTTGAGAACTAATCGAAATATTAATCTGTTAATGTCTGTAGAGGTCAGGTACTACATTCATGTGCTGTACTTACGGCCTAATTTCAGACATGACAAGTGAATATTTTCATAACACTCCCTGTTGCTTTGAAAGTAGGGAGAAGTGACTCTCAGTGAGTTCAGAGGTTATGTTTTCACACTCTCATAAACATTCTAATTTTTCTGACACAGCTCCAATGTGTACTGACACTGGCCTTCTGTCATTAGTCAGGGCTGACTAATGTCTGTTGCTCCTTCGCCAATTCTCAAGTGTAAAACAGGTGACAACTACAAATGGACTCACTCTCTCCAGTGTTTTAACAAAAGAAGAGTGTCTCAGCAGCAGAAAGCAGGATGGTTCCTGTGTATGCATATATTCCTACATATATCATACTGTGTACTGTGCTGAAGTACTGCAGAAACAGAGTGTATCGAGTGATAGGATCCCTTGAAGAGGAGACATGCTGCAGAAGTACACTGCAAACTCCTTCCAATATGACCTTGTTTCATGTAGGCAAAGGGAAGGCAGTGGATGTGGGATTTTTTTAGTTTGTTTTAGCAAAGCTTTTGATACTGTCTGTCACAGTATCCTCTGGACAAAATGTCAAACATACAGCTAGAGATGTACCCAATATGATGAGTGAATAATTGGCTGAAGGGTCGGGCTCAAAGAATTGTAGTAAGTGGGATAACCTCTGGCTGGCAGTCACTCAGCAGTGGTGTTCTGCAGGGCTCAGTTTTAGGGCCAGTTTTTTTCAATGTTTTTATCAATGATCTGGACACAGGAGTTGAGTGCACACTAAGTAGGTTTGCCAAAAATACTAAATTAGGAGGAGCTGTTGATTCCTTCAAGGGCAGAGAGGTCTTACAGAGACATTTTAGTAGACATCACTGACTGTATGACATTGAACAAGGACAAATGCCAGATTCTGTACCTGGGATGTTGTAATCCTGGATGTACGTATGGACTGGGAGACAAGAGGCTGGAGTTCAGCCCTGAAGAAAGGGATCTGGGGGTTTTGGTTGAAGGTAAGCTCAATATGAGTCAACAACCAACCCTGGCAGTCAAAAGGGTCAGCTGTATCCTAGGGTGCATTAAGTACAGTATAGTTAACTGGTCGAAAAAAGCAGCTGTCCTGTTATACTCAGCACCGGTGTGGCCTCGACTTGAGTACTGTGTGCAGTTTTGGGTTCCACAATATAAGAAGGATATAAAAATATTCTAATGTGTCCAAAGGAGAGCAACGAAGATGATGAAAGGACTAGAGGGCATGACTTATGAGGAACAGTTGAGGATACTAGGTCTGTTCAGTTTAGAAAAGAGGAGACTGAGGGGTGACCTCGTTGTTGTCTACAACTTCCTCATGAAGAAGAGGAAAGAGGGAGGTGCTGATCTTGCTGGTGTCTGGTGATAGGACTTGAGGGGATGGCTTCAAGCAGTGTCAGGGGAACTTCAGGTTGGATATTAGGAAAAGGTTCTTCAGTAGTGGTCAACTCAGGATATGCTGTGATTCTGTCCTCCTCAGGCAACCATTGATACAGGTTTGATTAAGAGGGGTTAAGGCTATTTGCTGTCGTTACTGCCTGCCCTCACTCAAAGTGTGGCAACGCAACAATTGAAAGAGCCTCCTTCCTGCTTGTGGAGCATGGAATAGGAATCTGGTTTAGTGTTCACACACCTGGACATCAGTTACAATTAATTGGAACCAATAAGTCAAAACAAGAAGTTTTGTGGGAAGCAATGACAAGACTGCATTCTTAAGAAATAGATGCAATTTGAAATAATGTATCCAAACATCCCCATCTGTGCAGCTCCATTAGTACAGATACTCAAGAGGGGAATCAAGAACAACACAGAGGTTTTACTGGTAGCAAAGAGTTGATATTGGTGTACCCCTAACCTTGCCATATCAACAGGGGATGACTTTGCTACATTTACAGTGCTTGAGTGAATGTACCTTGGAAGGCTCAGACATACAGGGGCAAGGTCCATTGAACTGGAGACTCTTTATCCCACTGAAAGGGCCATATCTGCTTCACCCCATTGCTTCTAGCCTTTCCTGGTGATAAAACTTAGCCCCCAATCAAAAGACAGTAGAGAGAGATATTACACCATAATTTAACAGTTGTTAGCTGAAACATGTACCTCTTTATAGCACCCAGACTGTGCTAATGTGTGGCAGAACTTACACGAGGAACCAATCCATGAACCACAATGAGCCACACGGCAACCAGGCATTCAGAAGTTTGAGTCCTGACATTTAGTAACAATTGTGGATGTTTAAAAAGACAAACACATAGATACACAAATGCATATGTATTTATATATAAATGTATGTGTGATTGCATATGATATATGACAATAAAAATAAAAATTTTTCCCAACATCCAGTAGTGAATTTTAATTAGTAGTTGTGCTTAAGACTGTATGTGTATCGTATGTTGTAACCTAAAGCATTTTAGCCAGATTGTGAACATGTATCCTATCAAATTGCAAGCAGACAGACTCAAATAAGGAGATTTAATTTTTTAGATTTTTATAAAAACTTCTGTTCACTGAGTTACTAACATACTGTGTGGTGATGAACACCATCTACATTTCCTGAAACAGAAAAAGAAAAATCCTGTCAATTGAAAGAGCGGACTTGGGTTAATTTACAAGAGGCATCCTGAACTCTGAAGGATGGGAAATCCTTCTGGGCATGCATTTGCCTTCAAAAATGTTTGCAATTTGTATTTAAGTGGTGACAAGTGATGCATGGATGAAAGAGCAAAACATCCCTTTATTGCTCAGTGATACACAGTAAAATCATGTACACATTCCACAAAAGATACTGCACATCTGTGCTCTTAAAGTTTGACTTTCAAACCCTCCTAGGACACAAACCTGTCTTCAGAGAAGAGAGGGGAAAAACGTCGCTTGCATTGTTTTATTTTTCTCCTGTGCCTGTAAAATATTTCTCTAGGCAGAACTGCTGCTGGTCACTGTTACAAAGATTAAGGACACAATCTCCGAGAAATAAAAGCATTACATTGAATGCTTCTGAAGTTTGATCCATGCACAGTTTGCAACACTCAAGTCTTCTGTCGCACACAATGCACACATCTACAGTCACACACACACCCCCATCAGAAAAGGATAATCCTTTCAAACAGCCCATGCTACAGCACAGTCACTGAGAAGATGATCCCATTTATTCAGGAGCACGGTAGGATTCCCACTCAGAGCTTGTTCACCTTTGCCCAGGTTCCAGTGATGTGCTTTTGATCGTGTAATTTTTAAAGGCTAATTTGTCATGGTAAGGAAGACCATGCTGCTAATGGTAAATTTATGAGCTTAGAAATACTGTTCTGCTTATGTTTGCATCCTTTACAAGCAGCTTGTATTAAGCATTTTAGCTCTTTTGCTGTTGTACATTAATTTGGATTATTATTCTCTATCAGAAGAATATGCTACCAGTGAAATGAAACAGCTGCTTAAAGTGAAGAATAGCTCATGATCTATGTAAAGTAATCTGCTGCTTCCATCTGACTTTCTTTTCAGTCCTTGCTTTCAGAAGCAGGCTAATGAATATGCATCATCGAAGATTCAAGATCGTGTTTACTGACTGTAGTGAGCTTAAAATCATGCATAAGGTTGCACTAACATGAGACCTGGGGGGTTTTTTGGTGGTGTTTGTTATCGCAATCCCGGGACAATTCGGTAAGCAACACAATCCAATCGGCTGCATTATAGTGTACAAAATGCTAGCATGCATTTTATTGCTTGCTTTGAAGAATGGCAAATTGTGATACTTGGAGGAATCTCTCACTGTAGTATCTGCTCTCCATTAAAAATGTATTGTTTTAAATATGGCACCTGTCAGCTGGCCCAAGGTCATGCTGTGGTATTTTGCGAATGGCTGCATAAAACTATGGCACAACTGATTGTAAGAATATGTGAAAACAGGCGCAGGAATGCAGAGAAAATGCAGCCAAAAACTTAATGAACAGTTTACTTTATACTAACTGGCAATATCATCACTTACCAACTCCGTAGTGAATCCAGCCCTGTGCAGATGGGTAACTTGCTGGGTATTTTATTTTCACAGCTACAGAATAGATTGAGTTATTTCTCAGAGATTTTTGCTTTTTCCCCTCTTGAAGAACTTGATGCATTTCATCATGTATGTTTCTTAAACAGTAGTTTTGTGATTCCCAAGGAGCTTAAATGGCCTGATGGACTAAGCATGAGGCCAAAAGCCAAGAACTCCCAAGCTGTAACGTTGGCTCTGACACTCACTCACTATGTGGTTTGGATTTAACAGATGCCGTTTTTCCCTAAAGGAGGGCAGTATTACTTAAGAACCACAAAGACAGCAGCAAGGGATAATTATTATTTGTGTTTTGAAAATACAAAGCCGAAAATCTATCCACCAAGCTAGGCATGAGTCGCTGAGGTTTTCAGACTTTTCTCAGTGGTAATGAGAGGAGACAGATTTCACTGGAGACTGTGCCATCAGCAGAAGGAAAGCCAGTTGCTAAGGGAAGATGCGTGTGGGAACTGTGGGATGAAGCTCAGACTGAAGAAAGCTGTTTCATTTTCTAAGCAGGACAGAGACAACCAGTAACTGCAGCAGTCTGAGGGGAGAGCTGCCGGGCTGCTCGATCTGCCGAGGAGGCTGTGCTGGACCCCCGCCTCACTGAGCACCCGTCTCCAGCTGGCAGCTGAGAGCTACCCAGGGAGAGCAGGCGAACCTGGCCGCAGCAGGGAGGCCAGGCCTGGAGCAGGAGCCAGGAGGGAGCCCATACGAGCGGGAGGCTGCAGCTGGGTGACCCCCATTGAAGCACAGAGCATCCATCACAAAGGACGCCATGGAGCAGCCTGGCATCAGTCTGGCCAGGAGCAGCTCGAGGCAGCTTTGACAGCTGCTTCACAGACATCTGCTCCTCTCTCCCGCCAGCGCCGGGAAGGCGCTGGTCCGTATGAAGAGCTAGTTTGTCAGCCCAAAGTCCGCAGATTGTTTTGGACCTGTGTCGAGGTGGGGAGGGACAGAGTCGTCAGCCAGCAGCGCTCGGGCCAAGTCTGAGCCCAACAGCTTGGTTTGCTCCCGTCTTCTCACCAGGACACTCAGCGCTAGCAAGCTTCCCCTGTACTGGATAAAGACGTCAGCCCTGCACTGGTTTGAGGCTCCTAGGCATGATGTGTGATGTTAATACTTTTTCCAGGGTGGGAAATGGCCAGATAGGGGCAGAACACCTGGCTACCAGTGGAGAAACTGCCATCAACCATGCAGTCCCCAGGCCTCCACTGCTTGGTCAGGTGGGCAGGCACTGCAGGGGCAGAGGGGATACTCTTTCAGTCTCAAGTACAGCTTTATTTGAAGTTTATGGGGACTGCAGGTGGATTTCACAACTTTCATAATTTAGTGAAAAGTAGCAACAGTAAAAGCAGACTTTTCTAAACACAGTCATGACTGCTGTGTCTTCTGACCCCACTAACCAGATCTTAGGGCTTTGTCCCTAATCCCCAGGACTGATGACCTATGCTAGGCAGCTTTGTGGGAAAGCTTTCTGGTGGCATTTCCAATTAAAGCAATGAAAAAAGCAATATTGGGTGTTTCTCTCTTTCTCCCCACAGTGTTTCCCAATCAGAAACACTCAAACTATTTCACTATCCGGGTATGTCTTAGGAAGCCAATACAGGAAAACACCAGTCAAATGCACTGAAAAATAGCAGCAGGCTACAGTATTAACATTAAAAGCTATTAGAAGTCAATCACGACTTCAGCAGGGCCTGAGGGGCAGACTGATGTAATGGAAGGCAGTCTATTAAATATAAAAGTTAATTATGCAACCAGTTCAGAGTTCCTGTCCTCCACCACAAAAAACAAAGGCAAAAGATTTGATGCCAGCTTGGGCCCTCATCTTGTGACAGGCTCACAACTTGAGGGCTTGTCACTAACAACTGTGCTCCCATGAATAGATCCAAGTAAAGGACAATCAAGCAGCTATTTGCAGGTACCTAAGTTCAGAAAATAGTGAAGGTAGCTATGGTCAGATCAGACATCCTAGACTGGTGTTGGGGACAGCGCCTCAGTGCTATTTGGACATCTCTTTAAAAACTCCTTTAAAGTGCAATGCCACTGATTATGTAAGAAAACGTTTACCTATGCCAAAGGAAAGCTTAGGGAAAAAGTACATCTCAAGCACTTCTTAAATATTACAGGCCACTTATATTGGCACTTAGTAATGTACTACGCATATATAAGGTCATAATGACTTGTTCCCTAAATCTCTACACTCATGCAAAAAGAACTGGCAGCTGATGGGAAAAAAATAGTTCCTCCGTCCTGAGTCTGTCGGACAAGTTTAATTCCAACAGCCAGCTTAAGCAGAAAAAAATCCATATGACAAGAGGCAGAGGTCAAATGAATAAAGGGGGTTTTTCTACCTGCAGCCCCCTGATAGTAGTATAAAAATTTCAGAAAGCTGCAACAAGTGAACCTCTTAGTTTTGGAAATGTCGTTCAATTCAAGCCACAGAGCAATTAAAAACACAGAAAGTGCTGCCTAGTTTTCTTCCAAATTCTAAGGCAAATATGCTGTATTTAGGAAACTATGTCACAATTTTAAGCAAGAAACATAAATTCTGCCCTCTCATATTTTCCTGAAATATTTTTTGTACTTAGTTTTTTCACCTTTTCTGCCACTTGTATTGCATTCATACATCCAGAAACAAGGTAGAACATTTGCACATACTAGCCCTTGGTCTCTGAAGAGGAAGATTTAAACTGGCTTTAAAAAGAATTCCAAAGTGAAATATGTAAACCCACATTCCTGACTCTTGTTTGATTTCACCAATGCTGGCATCATTGCCTTTGCATAATTTCTGCAAAAGAGCAGACCTGAGTGCAGAAAGAGAGATAGGTGTATTAGCACTGTAGGAAAGCCTGAATGTTGGTTTAGTTGGGACTAATCAGTGAGTAACCTGCTGAAGTAATGATAGCCACCAGTTTCATCTATATGTTAGAAATACACAAAATCCTGAGAACAGTGGAAAAAGCACATCGTTGCATTTGGTCCTACAGTGCAAAAGATTTTATACCGTGAGAACTGCCTATAGTTAGGGGTGAAGAGGAACCTAAAGTGCCTGAGAAGCACCGTACTGTAAATGCAAAGGCTAAGCTGGAAAATATGTATAGCTCACTATTGCCCTCTAGTGTACGCCGTGCAAGCATTTGTGGTAGTTTTAAGTGATGAAGAGGAAAAATTTTGAAGTGCAGCTCTTTATTTTAAACGAAAAGATAACATCCCTTTCCAGAGAAAGGGAGTTCTGTATAATTTCGTATTATCCTTGAGAGAATCTGGAGTAGGGAGAGAAAGGAGAGGAGTTTGGAAAGGTGGTGATAATACACCATACCATCTCCCCTGATTTTTGGGAGAATAGACATTTTGCTTGGAAAAGATTTGCTTCACTTACCCTCTGTCTTCTAACTTAGTTGCACCATGTGGCAACAAATAAATGTTTCCCAACTGTTCTAAGGCAAGACAAGGCAGCAGAAGACATTAATTCCAGCATGAGACAGAGAATAAGGCCAGAGCTTTTATTTTAAAGAAAAAAAAACCCTGCCCGTGGTCATTTGTTATACACAGACACACACATGCACACTTTTTTCCACTTAAGAATATCTAGAAGGATTTAAAGAGGGTTCTTTAGATACCAGGATATGTTAGGATGATAAATCTCATTGAATATTTCTGAACAAAATGTTCCCAGAATGTGTTATGTACAGGGAAGCAAAATTCCTTTAAGTTAAATAAATGGAATTTTTAGCATAGAAAAATATGCCTAAAGAGGTAAGAAAATGACTTAAGCAATTTCCTGCACAAAATCTTATGATTACTACAACTTAAAAAGAGGGACTGAGAAAGAATGGAAATAATTAGTACATTTAAGATATGATCACAAAATATACTCAGAAAAAAAAGACATTTCACTTGCTAAGCACTTAATTGTGACCAGTCTCCATGCGATCATGCATATAATCTATCACGTGGTTGTGCCAATACAGGAGACTTTCAGATCCATCTCTATGAATTAGTGCTTGTTTCACCTCAGCAAAGCTCTCTGCTTTCCCTGCCAGAATTAATACTTTTCTTTTTCTGCTCACTCCCTCCTCTGTTGTCCATAGGCATGTGCAACATGGACACACACATTTTTGTTTGCCATCAAGGATCTGTATTGTTAGTTGAAACATGTAAGTACTAGAAAGTGTACCTTACTTTTAAAGAAAGCATAGAAGAATCAAACTTTTGAAAGGCTTGTGCCTGAACCTGAGATGATAAGCCTACATGTGGCCATCCACATAGAAGACCTCTAAAGTCAAGCAAGATGTGTCACTGAGCCTAGTCTCCAAATACCAAGAACGCGTTGAAGATCCACCTTGCCTTCAGAGCACAGAAATTTGGGAAATAAGCTGCACCTCTCTTTCCACTGCTCTTCTGCACCGGTATGAAGTTCAAGCTTTCTTTTACTTAAAACTTTACTGCTCCAAACTGCTTCCTTCAACGCAGCTGTCCACAACCAATTTCTAGAATCTATTTAATCAGTCACTTAGCCACTGCAATGATACCAAGCCTTCTTTCTTTCAAGTATGCTATTGTTAGCATAAATCAAGAGGAAAAGAACATTTGAAACCCTGAGGGCTGTGTATTGAATGTCAGACCTGTGTGATTTGATGAACTGGGATGAAAAAAATCCCTCAAATGCTAGAGTTTATCATGGGGCAACTGACGAACTTAGCTTAAGAGCTGCTGGCATGGAATTATCATACTGGCATCAATTGCCACAGCAGATAAAGTATGTGAGTTTGACAAGTTCATTCTTTCAGAGAATCTGATTTGGTAATAATTATTATTTTACAAGGACTAACCCTTGGATGAGATTGAAAATTAAGCACACATACTTTGCTCTCTCATGCTCATCAGAGAGTATACCAATGTACATTCAAGGATCATAGTGAATAGCATATACAGACATTAATTTATGCATTACTTGACTCCAGGAAGAACAGTTTTATTCTGGATTTTGATCTTTTTTGCCTGTCCTCCAAAAGTGTGAGGTGACTGTATTTACAAAGCAGCTACATTACTCTGATTGCATACAACTGCACTTCCACCATCCACATATTTTCATTGTCTATGGAAAGATGAGTTATGCTGGTGCTTAATGGAACAATGGAAAGTCAGACTCAGCAGCTGTGGTACCTTAACCATGGTTAAGGCACTTTTAGATTTGAGGTAGTTACCAGAAAAAAAAAAGTTACTGTGTCTGAACTACTCTGTGGAAGAAAAATCACAAGAAATCAAAAAATCCTATATTTGAAAGAATTCCTAAATAATGAGGAGTGAACTTTACCTTTTCTAAGCAACCATGTAGTCTGTACCTGGATTTAGAGTCCAGTTTTCGGTGCCACTCTTTTATAATCCAGTGTAAACACTCAAGGCTGCAGCTGAGATGAGGGGTGTACTAAGATATATTCATAGAAAAACAGACCTTACCTAAAAAGCTCTAATCTAAATAGAATGGAAAAAAAATAGAGTGTTTTTACAAATGTTTTTTATACAAATATTATACAAATATACAAACAGCCTTCCTCTTGGTAGCAAGCTCTCTGCCTCCAGAAGAAGATGACCACGTCCAAATTGTGTTGGGAGAATCTCTCCTAGGTTTTTCTGACTTTTGAGTCTGGCCCAGGGACTGTTCGTGAAGTGCTGGTTGACACATGCTAAAGTCATTCCAATTCTAACAGCTTAGAGACATGGAGGACAGAGTGTCAGCACTGAGAAATATCCGGCGCATATACCTTGTGATAAAGCATTGCTAGAAACTTCCCGGCAAACCCGTTTTTGTCAAACTGCCCTAGCACTACTCCCAGGGAAGTCAGGTTCCCTGTCTTTAGAGTTCAGACTCAGATTGGATAGGAAATGGCACTGTGAAATTTGAAGAAAAAAATTAAAAAGTTTCATGTATTGATAACCTTACTTTTTTCCACACAGCAAGATATTTTGAAAACTACATATTTTATTTGCTTTTTTAATGGTATGAGCGAGTATTAGTCCCCGCAGTCAAACTAATTTTAGAATTTCCAAGTATATCACAAATCAGAAATTCTGGATTTCAACTGACTCTACTTTCAGCCAAAGAAAAATGTTGAGCAGTGAAATAGCTGCAGCAGGGAACTCTTTCAAAAGCAAACAAGATGCCATTACATGACCCAAGAACAGAATAGTGCTACGATTCTTGATGAAAATAATAAGCCAAGAGAGAGAAGGAAATTTCAAGGTGATTCAGAGTCAAATATGGTTTATATTCAATTAAATTTCTAACCTAAAATCCCAGCCAATTTGTTTTCCATCTACTGTGTGTTTTATGCCATGGTGCCATATGCTATACTTTAGAGTACAGTCTCCCTCCGTTGTCTTTTAATTGGCTTGACCTATGGGAAAGATGGTAGGAAATCAAGGTAATTATATCAGTTTACCTCATGCTCTATAAAATCTGCCGTAGACTGACATCTCAGCTGAAAAAAAAAATGAAGGAATAGTAGAAATGCAATTACAGTTTCTTAACATATTTCTACATGCTGGACTTTGTTCATTGCACTATCAGCTTACGGATTTATAAGGATTTTGTTGATGAACTGAGCAGATTCAGATCTCAAACTAAAACGTAAAACTCTAGGAGAAAAAACCTCATAGCATGTATTGTCCATAGAACTCTTTTTAAAGCCATTAACAGTACTTTCAAAATGAGCATGCCCCAGTCCACTATAATTATCTCATTTCCAATTAACACTGCACTCAGTATTTTTATACCTTCTACTCAGTTTATGTCAATGTTAGTCTCCAGTTACACTGCTTTAAATTGAAATATCATTTCTAAACTTCTCAGAAACTGGGAGGTGATGTCAAACTGTTAAGAATGCTAGGTGACATGAAGTAGATATCAGGGCTGTGAGAAAGTCTTGTTCAAAGCCACAATTGCATGTCCCATATGTCAGTAAAATAAGCATCTTAACCCAACTAACATCATATCCACTTTACAGGCTGATGTATTTGAAATGATGAACAATGGAAAGCTTGTGAAATGCTATCCTTGGTACATTTTACAGCTAGCATGGAGTGCATTAGACACAAATGGATAGTATTTTAATGACTACCTACACTGAAATGATAAAGTCTCTCTTACCTAATTTTGGCCACCTAAAAGGTAGTGGTCTGTTTTAGTTCCCTAGTCTTCGTTGGACAGGTATATCTCTCTCTGTCTTCATTGACACTGGAAAATGTCTGGATGATTGACTTAACCATCAGTGATTTGAGTTTGGTGAAATGAGCACCACTTTAAATCCTAAAGATGAAATCCGAAAGATTAAATCCTTAGAATACATTCCTCAGAGATTTAATCAATGTTTTTCAACAAATAGCATACATACATAGTTGCTTACTTGTCACATCCCTTCCATATACTGGTTTACATGTATGAAAGCGCACTCTCAGCATGCATTCAAATACATGCCTACGGTTTCCAGCAGTCTTTTAGAATACATTCCTATTTGGTTCTTGGTTTTATAGATAAGAGAATAGCCTACTAACAAACCCACTTAAACAAAATAATTCACAGAATAAATGTAAAGGCTTAATGAAACCACTGGGAAAGAATTAATTAACTGCCTTCACTAAACAGTTCAATTTAAATGCAGCAAAGCGCTTGGATGTCTGTTAAATTTTGACAACGGAAATAAGCACTGCTTAAATAGTCAAAGAAAAGTCAAAAGAGTCTCAAACGTGCATAGCGTATGTCAATTACAACCTTGTGCAGAAATGCTATTGCTCTCTTCCATGTAGTACTCCTGAAGTCCTAGTCTTTTCCTTTTCAGAAATACAGTACATTACCAGATTTCAGCACTTCACAGGATTTGATACATGTGGCCCAGTCTCAAACTGAGCTGATATGCCTATTTGGCTAGTTTAGTTTTAAACTCACTGTCAAATTTCCGTTCTGATACTGCTTGCCAAAATCAATATGAATCTTTTCGTGGATTACAATGGCACTGTATTAGCCCAGTTCTTATTTTAAGTTATATATTCCAGGGATTTTGCACAGATGATCTCTGATAACTGGACAGAGATGATTCCTGCAAATCAGTTATAAAATGGCCCTGTTACTGTTACACTTTTGTAGTGGAAGGAGTTGAGCAAAAATTGCCAGTACCAGTCAATCATGATAGCCGTATATTTATTTTTTTCCATTTAGGCAGTAATGTACTCCAAAAGCAATTATAGGGAATGGGCCTATCTTAAAGAGAAAAAGAATAAAAAGAGATCGAGTAAACAGATACATTCTGTGCAAAATATTCCTCTTACTCTTCATTCTGTGAGAACACCTAATGGCGTGCTCTGTAGAGATAGTCTACACTCTCTGCAGACAACAATCTGTAAGGTACTCACCTGAGACATACCTCTCGTCTGAAAAAAGGAGAGTGTTCGGCAGTGCCCTTTGAGCACCCTGCATAGCAGACCATTCTCATAGATGAACCTGCTTCACCCCCACCCCTCCAAAAGAAGATACTGGAGCTTTATTTGGCCACATGAACTATTTTTGCTTGAAAGTAAGAGGATCCAACAAGTGGTTTTGGAAGTTTCTAAAATCTCAGGCTCAGCTATGACTGGCTGGGGCTTATCTATCTGATTTTAACTGATCTTTTTATCATCTATCTGATTTTCACAGCTCACCTAGAGTCGTAATCATCTTACGGCAAGATCACAGGAAACTGCTGCTAAAGACCATTATGACACCACAAATCTAACACTGGTAGAACAACAGAGAGTGAACTTCTAATGAACAAAAAACTTGTTTCCATGTAAGAACTTTCAGCAATTCAGCATGCTCTAGTAATTCAATCACAAGCTGTTACGTTATGTGCAGGAGTCCCTGGGTGAAATTGTGTAGTTTGGATTATGCAGGAGTTCAGTCAGGATGATCATAATTGTTCCCTGCAGCTTTAGATGTATTAAAAAAAAAAAAAAACAAAAACAAAAAAAAAAACAACGAAGTAAAGAAATAGCTGAAACTGCCATATGTAGGGGAGGCAGAATTGTTCCTAGATCTTGGTCTTTCATTTTGTTTCCGTCAAGTGCTGTTCTTCACCTGAGATTACAACTTATGATCTGGCCAATTATAGTGTTCTTTTCCTAAAAAAAAAGAATCAAAAATCATAGTGGTCCCATAATTTTTAAGGTGAATTTCAGGAAAATGAGATGAAATAACTGATAGTATGAACTTGAGTGGGGACTAAGAATTTTTGTTTTTCTTTCATAGCAAAACCTTCTGCCATGCATATGCAACATGTATATAATGTAACATATGCAACTTTAAATAATCACTGAAACTGACCATAGAGGCCACCCAGTGAATGTTGCTGCAGTGGCCTGCAAAAGTTTAAAGGCTGTTAAGATCAGCATACCTAGAAGAACATGGAGACAGTTTATTTTAATATACAAAGGACAATTGCTGTTCTGCAATGTAAAAAGCAGAAAGGAAGTGCATGATCGTTTGGGAACTGAAATCTTCGAAATACTACAGCTTGCCAAATTTTGACTTCCAATATGAAATTATTCTATCCTTATAGTTTTTAAAATAATTCACAAGCACAAACTTTTTCAGCTACAAGTGAATGCTGAGTGCAAAACCAAGCATTGCAATAACAAGATTAATATAAGAAAATTCTGTAGATGTCTCAGAAAAAATTACATAAACATCAAGTAAACCACTTCTGATGTTTCCAGCAATATATTACTATGTTCATTTATTTAGCTATAATTCTGAGAGACAAAAGTGAAGAATACGGAAAATTCATTTGGAGTTGTTTCCATGTGGGAAAGGCTATGTACTTACTCAAACTAGTCAGTCCCAGTGCGGCTGTGAAATCTTAAAAACATCCTTCATGACTTTTCCCTATATTCCACACTTTTCACTTAGGTCCTGTGGCATTGTAGTCCAAGCCCCTCACCACCAAGGCCTTCTCTTCTTCCTGTCATCAGAGATGCACACACACAATATCAGGACTCAAAGACAGAAACACTCGCCCACGGCTTGTTGCCTAACCCATCCACATCAAAACAAATCATTGGTCACTCCTAAAATGAGCAACTAGGGTAAAGTCTCCCAGTTCAGCTCACCACACAGTGGCCCAGCTTCCACTGTTACGCACTCCTCACCTCACCTGGAAGAGTCACTCTCTCCAGCATCTCCCAGAGTTGGAGAGATTTGAAACCTTGAGATAAGCAGTAATCTCAGTTCTCCCATCCATGGACAATCGGTGGCACCACTGAGCAGTCATGCAAAAGGAAGCAGCCACAACACTGTCTCTCCTGGGTGATGCTTTGAATGCAACTGGCTGATTGTATTGTGAAGGAGTCCTTAATGTAGGTGACTTTAGGGCTTCCCTAGCCGTATTTTCCTGATTAGGTCTTCCAGAGAAATTAAATGGTAGAAAGTTTATATAGACATTTCTGATCAGATTGACATAAAAGAGATGTGATGCTGCTTGACTATTTGACTGAAGTAACACAAAAGCATATGCAGTTTTTCCCTGAAAAATTGCTGAAGCAGCATGGTGGATTAACCTTGACTGGCCACCAAGTGCCCACCAAGCCACTCTATCACTTCCCCTCCTCAACAGGACAGGGGGAGAAAACGTATAGAAAAGCTTAAGGGCCAAGAGAAGGACAGGGATATCACTTGCTAATTACCATCATTGGCAAAACAAAGTCAGCTTAGGGCAAGTAATTTAATTTATTGCCAATTAAGTACAGAGTAGGATAGTGGGAATAAATAAGAAGACTAAAAACGCCAAAGTGGTGCAGGAGCAATGAGAAATTCATGTTGTGGTCAGTCCATAATGCTTTGTCTCTACCACTCCTTCCTCCTTATGCTCTTCCTCTGCTCCACCATGGGGTTCCACCCACAGGAGACAGTCCTTCACAAAGTTCTCCAACATGGGTCCTTTCCTCAGAGTGCAGCCCTTCAGGAATGAACTGCTACAGTGTGGGTCCCCTACAGGGTCACAGCTCCTGCCAGAAAACCTGCTCCTGTGTGGGCTTCTTTCCATGGGCCACAGTTCCTGCCAGGAGCCTGCTGCAGTGTGCAGTCTCCACAAGATCACAGCTTTCTTTAAGATACATCCACTTGCTCCGGTGTGGAGTCCTCCACAGGCTGTAGTGTGGTTATCTGCTTCATAATGGTTCTCCGTCGGCTGCAGGACAACCTGCTTCACCATGGTCTTCTCCATGGGCTGCAAAGGAATCTCTGCTCTGGTGCCTGGAGCACCTCCTCCCCTTCCTGCTTCATTGTCCTTGGAGTCTGCAGGGCTCTTACTCTCATATATTCTCACTCTTCTGTCACAGTTGCTGTATTTTTTGTGCCTTTTTAAATGTTACCACCGACGTGCCACCAACAATGCTTATGGGCTCAGTTTTGGCCAGCAGTGGGTCTGTTTTGGAGCTGGCTGGAACTGGCTCTGACTGACATGGTGTCTTCTCACAGAAGCCACCCCTGCAGCCTGCACCACCCACTACTACGCCACTACCAAAATCTTGCCACATAAACCCAATACAAGCAGAAGCCTAAGCTAAGAAGTGTCTTGCCCAAAGTCACAAATTACATCAACGGCTGATCAAGAAAAAGAATCCAGATCTCCAAAATGCTAGTCTTCTACGGCACAATCTCTTCCTAACCTGATTTGCACTGCTGCATTAAGGATAACAGGGTATGCGTGTTTTCATCAGTTTATTTCATGTCAAAGACACTTACAGTGCAGGATACATCCTTGCTTCCCTAGTGCTAATTCTAAATGGAAAGAAAACTATAGTCAAATAACTTCTGTGAATTTGAACTTCTCCCCAACCTTCTAGAATGATGTAAAAGACTGACTTCTCTTACTGGAGACGTCTCCAGCCCTATACCTTCAAGCTGCCTTTTACAAAACAAGCCTTTAATTTATGGAAGTATAGAATTAGAGATTTCTAGCCCACTTGCAAAAACAGATTAAAAAACGATTTTACATCAGAGGAAAAAAGTATCTTCCAGGGGAAAAACAAAAAAGTACCAACGTGTGTGTACTAATGCACATTTGTAAATGCAGACACCACAAAGCTGAAATTAAAATAATGCTAGAAAGAAATATCTTATCCTAGTGGATAGTAACCATTGTTCATAGTGAGACAAGAAAAGTAAAATAAAGGACAAGTAGGGAGATAGTGCTGTGCAAAAAGATCCACTATATTTGCACTGAATCATGTCTTCCATTTCTGCTTTCATCCAATAGTGTGTAGAGTAAAAGATGGTTGCCACTGAAATTTGATGTTCCAGTGAGTATGAGCAAACATAGAGTGTGATCTGGAGCATCATTTGTATTGGTGAAATTCTCAGCTACAGTCCCACAGAACTACAAGATATTAAATAGATTTATTGCCTATCAGTTTTATACCAGAGGGAGAATATCTACTTCTCACTGTGAAGAGATGCATTATAAAAAAAGTAACTGTGATACTAAGAAATCATCATTCAGCCAGGCTAAAATAAATGATAAATTCCCTTTGTGGCTGATTTTTATCTGGCTGCACCTGACTGCAAAAGTTTTCACTGGCACATACCCACAGATTTTAAAAGGAGAGTAACTCTAAACAACATTTCCTGGTATCAGTTTAACCCTCTCCCTCCTCTTCCCCATTTTCCCAAGCTGTTGACTGGAACAGAGAAAATCCTTTATCAAGTTAGCTTGAGTCTATAGGGAACCCAAAAGGCAAGTCAGGCAAAACACAGGATATAAATTTTCATTACCATTTTTCAGCTTCAGCAAAGTAAAGGTGGGAACGGTCTCTGCTAGAATTTTTTGTCACTTTCTGGAGCTTCACAGTTTTCAATAAAGTGTAAAGGGCTAAAAGGATCCTGATGTCCTATAGCACAGGAATAATATGATTCTGTGTCATACTTCTGCAAGTAACAGAAGCTTGGGGAAAGACCCTTATAAGCTTCATGCTAACATGCACAAAACCATAGATGTCTTGATTTTACAAGTGAGCTATAAAGGACATCCTCTATTAAACACACATTTGCTGCATAACAAAGTTAATACATTATGTCATGATAAAGCATTCAGTAATTCATATCACTTTTGTTTTGCCAGGGTCTATAAATCAGGAACTACAGGTGACAGAAGCACCTCAATAGGCAGTTATAAACAGCTTTTAAATCCCATAGATTAAATATGAAAGTCGCAGATCAACAGTAAAAATGAAGTAGTAGTTTCATCTTCTTAACATAAAACTGATGTATAAAGCTTATTCTTACTTAGAAGTTTTACACTTTTTTGCATCTGTGCAAACAACCAAAGAGCAGCAGAGTAGTAGGCATCGCTTTACTATCCTGAACTCGCTGAGTATATTATTTTTTTTATTCTGTACTCCATAAGATATGGTTTGTTTTCCATGTGTGTCTCTTGGCTGCACATCTCTCTCTTCCTTATCTTTTCTACCTTTTTTTTCCTTTTTGTATACAGACATTTTCCTATTCCTAATGGATTTTTTTGAGTGGGATGTGGAGCACACTTCTCATCACAAATTGATTTGCTGATGTTGAAATTCACATCCTTTGCCTTTCCTGAAATGTGCTTCTTCTGAGAGCTGAAGTTCATTTTTACTGTGAACGCAAGGCTGTGGTTTATAAGGAATTGCTGCTCCCCCAACCCATGGGAGCTATTGTCCGTGACAATGAGCATTAGGCTTTGAGCAATTGTACTATGGGTTCCAGTGAAACTGTGCTCCAAGAATTACTCTAAAGTCCTTAGGGTAGGAAAATGTAGGGGCACTTAGGTCTTCATATAACAGGTAAAATATCTTGTAACTAATAAAGAGAACCTGTACCTTTCTGGTAAAGGTGTGTAGCCAGAGTTCGCATCCAAATTAAAGCACAACATATCTCACATGAAGAAAAACAGGGAAAGAGTTGCATTTGACATGGGGTGACTCATTGTTAATATCTATGAGGAGTCACCCTGAAGCTGAAAGGCAAATCAAGTACTCCCTCTGTACAGGTGTTAGATTTAACATGAAAGGAACAGAAACATGTCTACGTGTAAACACTAGATTCAACCCTTTCCCTCTTTCTCTCATGTTTTCCTTTTTAATTCAATATGTTAATTAATTCCATTGAGAATTTGATGTGTGAAAGGTTTGGTAAATAGAATTATTTACCCTGCCAGTGGAAGGCCCCTACCTTCAGAAGTAATAAAGCTTAATGACATGATTAGACCTATTCTAAGACCTATTCTAATCTATGCTCTAGTTGAATCTTCCCTCTCATTTGTCCTGTCTCTATTTTTTTCTTTTGCTTTGACCAATTCTTTTGATAAATATTCAACAGCTGGGTTACTCTGAAACCGTGTTACAGGGTGGGGGCAGAGGTGATATTAGGGCCTCAGTCTTGCAATTCATTCATTCAAAACAGGCTTAATGATTAACACTGTCTCATATTTATACTCAAACAAGAGGCCCAAAAAGACAAGAAATGTCATTGTTTGTCCTGTATATTGAAAGAAGTAGGTATGCAGGCTGACTTAATTTATCTCAGCCTCGAGAAGGAATTTCAGTTTACAAGAAAATAAAAAAATTAATCCCAGAAGAAAGACACTTATTTGTAATTCATGGTTATGCTATATTTTATCTTAAATGTTTACCTCCTGCGAGAGTCTTAATATAGACCCCGTTCAGGAATAAGACAGCTGCTTCATTTAAATAAAGTACCTACTCTACTGCTGTTGGACATGAATCACTAAAGACTCTCTTTTTATTTTTTTTCAGCAGCAATTCTCTTTGGCCTCTGCTTTTTCCAAAGATCAATACCATCACTGATTTCAATATTATAGGTTTTTTTGACACAGTATAGTTGATAATGCTCCTATTGCATTTGTGAAAGAGACTATATGAGGAACGCAATTATAAAAAAATTATAAAAAAAATTATAACGCAATTATAAAAAAAAGGTATATCTCAGCTTCTAAACATGCAAGATGTATCAGTGCTCAGTAGTAAAGAATAAGCTCTGACACATTTTCAAGTAAACACAAAATGCCAACTCATTGTTTTAGGGGTTTTACCTTTTTTTCTTTTATTTTGATCAAAAAGACATGCTTTCTCAGTTGCCAGGAAATCACATTTCTTTTTTGGGTGAATTTACTAAGAATTGGACTGAAATCTATCATATCATAGCAGTTAAATTTTACTAGTCTCCGTTAAATATGGTTGATAAAACAATTCTGTGTAATAAAAGGCTCCGTATCAGCCTAAGGCACATAAAAAATGTGGTGTAAGAGAGGATTTTTTTTCCAAGAATGAAGTTTTAGTTAAAACAAGATGTCAGTAGTAGAGCTTCAAGTCTTTGCTCGCTATTTGTAGCATTTCTATTTATTCTTCCACACACTCATTGAAGCGTTATAAATTCAGACTGGTAAGCTTTATAAAACTCCTACCTGTCTCCTCAAATATGATTTTCTTCCCAACTCATTACCCTTTGCCACCACCCATGAGTTACCTCTGCTGTACAACAGTAACAGGTGCATTCTTCTCACTGAATTTTGTTTGCATTGTTTTCTGTCTCCATTGATGGTTAAACAAATGTTTTTGGCAAACATCATTAGTCTTGTTTGGATTTAACTTGTAAGAAGTTGGTAAACCCTCTGCCATGGCTTCTGAATTTACACCAGAAAATAACACCAGGGTATTCTTGTTTCTAGCTTTAAAAATTAATTTGGAGGCATCAAAAATTAAGTTTTAGGTAGAGCAGAAGGGCTTAGAACTGGGCTCCAAAAATCCCCTATTTCTTTGTTGCTGCCTAACAGGACAATACAGAGGAGTAAACCAGACCTGGAAACAAAATGTGCTCGAGACCTGAGAGTGGCTGTCACAGAAGAGCAGTATCCATGGTCTGAAACTCCCTGGGGCTCCAAAGCAGGGTAGCCACATGCAAAACACCTGCAGGAATGCTCCCCAGACCATGCTGAGCTGCCAGGCAGCACTTGGGAATTAGTGGCATGGTGACAAATGTCCCAGGCCAGAGCTGTAGCAGGGACTCTTCTGACAGCAAAAATCAGCAAATGCCAGTCCTCTGCTCTGTCACTGCTCAGATTAGTAATATAGGCCTGGCTATAAAGTGTAAGTACTTTGGCTGCTGTTTTGTGAATGGCTGAAGCACCCAGTCCTGCCAGCTGAGCTGTTTGAGACCCGCTTCACCCATCAGCACAACCAAGATCTATAAACCATGACTTTGCCATCTGTATACCATTAAGTTCAGTTCTGTGACGTTTCTTAAGGAACAGCTCATGGCTTGGGGTGACTGTTGCTTCATTTCAAATCCTTTATCGGGCAGTCTGAGCATACAAGAACTGCTTTGACAGGGAGTGTGAATGTGTATGTGTGTGTAGTGGGAGAAAAAGCTAATGAATGCTCCCTTTAGGTTCAGGATGCCAGCTTTCAAACACCTGTAGAAACTGCGCACCTACATTTCCAGAGGGTGTTCACACATTCCTGCCAAGTGATCTGCAAAGCAAAGGATGTGCAAGTGCTCAGCAGATCAGGACAGGTGGAAGCATTCAATTAGGAAGGAGAGCCTAGGGTTCCTGTCCCTCTGGAGATGCTTCTTTAAATATGTAAACTATCCTGGAGGAAACCTACTGCAAGTGATCTGAAAGTGAGACAGTACTTCCTTACCCTTCTCCTCTGTCACCATCTGGCCCAAAGCAGCTTTAGTGCTTTTGTAAAAAGGAACGCATTCAATTAAAAACATGATGTCAGAAAGGCCCCTTTGCAGTTTGGCAGTTAAGGCATCGCTCTGCAAAATGGCTGAAGGGAGGACAAATCACAGCCACACTGTTAATGCTGAATGTTGAGGCACAGCTTCCTGGCAGGGCTCAATAACACATCTCCATCCTGAAGAGGGATGCACTTTGACATAAATCTCTAGAAACTCACACCCAGCATGCAAGAGGATGCAGAGGCTTGTGCATGTGCACACCCTGGTGCCATACTCTATGGTGCTCTCCCTTTTCAGTGCGGTCTTTATTTGTCTCTGGGATACAGTATTCATCTCTGGGCTGTGGGCTTCAGATGAACGCCACGCATCTGAAAATTAAAGGTAGCATTTGATCCCGCAGTAGCCAAGTTCTTTTAGCATTCTGACGATTTACATTTCTGACTTAAATTAGAGAATCTCTTTGGGAACCTGGTCATAAATTCAGATGGGAATTAAGTGATGGGGCACGAAAGAGCATACAGGTCCTTCAAGTCTTAGGTCAGGAGCTTGCCACAGAAATTCCAACTATCTGGGCATGTGAAAGCTCAGAGTAATGAATTTCTCTCTCCTTAATTCTCTGTCTACTTTCGGAGTTAAGTAAACTAGTTAAAAATGGACGACAAAATTTCTCACAAGCATATTTAGCAAATGAGCATGTTATAAGAAAAAAAAAATAAAAAGCTAAATAACATTTCCAAGCAGTTCACTGTTTAAGTAGGTTCAAACTAAAAGAGAATCAGAAATTCATGTCCTGTTCCTGTTTTCACTAGGAAAACAGCCATTTCAAGTACTGTGGATAGGTGAGCATTCTGATGTAAAAGTGAGTGAAACAAAAATTCAGAAACCAAAGCTCAGTGGTGAAATATTAGCATCATTCAGTGGGAAAACGATCAAACAGTTCATGTTCCTCTCTGCTGTATGTTCCTCTCATGTCAGCTGAACATCAAATTTTCGAATTTGGGACTGAAAGAAAGTTTTTCAGTATTATGATGACATTTTAATTCTTTATTTAGAGCCTTGGAACTAGTTCCTGGAGCATTTTCAGCAAAATTTCTCAACAGAACATGTTTCCAGGCTGTAGTTTTAGCAGATAACGAAAATAGCTCTTACTGGATCTTGTGCTCTAGACACCAGTCAGTCCATTCCCCACCAAAACATTCAATGTCATTTGAGTACGTTCAGGGTGGAGGGAGGCCAGTGAACTACCTGTATATAAAAAAAACCTCTTAAGATAACAGAAAGATGTAACTTTCTGCTTCCTTTCACTGCATCCTGACTGTAGGCTCAAATGCTGTCATTTGTCTGGCAGCTGCAGTGGCCCATGTATAAAGCGATGCCCTACATTATGGAGAAAGCAAGTTTCTTCCAGTATGAAGAGTGCTTCTGCAAATTTTTTCAATTTTCTCGTGCTCTTGAGCTACGGTACCTGGCATATTAGTATGCGTATTTATTAGTGCAGTTTCTCAAATTGTCAAAGCTTTCCTCCCTTAAGTACATAAAACAAGACTTAGAGTTTTTCTTTTCCATGCTACCAAGTGAGATTTATGTTTGTACTCCTTTGTTTCTCTTTTCAAGTGACAGGTTGAGGATGCTTCACCTATCTCAAGGGTGGGACCCCCAGCTGCTCAGACTCTCTGACCAGAGCTCCATCTGTTTTCCAGCTCTGTGGAAGCAAGAAAACCAGCGGAGCCGAGACACTCCAGGAGCTGAAGACTCTGGCTGATTAATGACTTAGAAAACAGGTTCTCCAGAACAGAATGTTATCTGTTCACCCAGAGTGTGGAACACACACCACAAAGTGTCAGAACAACCAAATGTTGAAACGAGATTCTTTCATCCCAGCCAGGCTAAGAGTACCAGGTTGATCTGTTTATAGTAGTCACCCTACATCTTTGTGTAAAACAATCCATCTGGATTTCAGTTTTATCTTCTGTAATTTAGCCCTCTTAATTAGTCCAGCATACCTAATTTAATAGTACCTGTAATTCTGCATATTTAATATGGAAACACTAGAAGACCAGCTGTAGAACTGTCAAGTAGAAAGTACTTCTACAAGTCCTCCACTGTTTTTCAGATACTTTCCAAGTGATTCTATCTTTTAACTGCTCCTGTCTTTTCTCTTAAACTTCTTTTGATTTAACTGTGCATTTTCTTATGGGTTACTATCACACAGATAATTAGTAAGATCTATGACATTTATTAAAATACTACAAAGAATTCCCTATTCATCACATACAAAAATTCAATTCTTGTTATGTACTTGTCAAATGATTTTGACTATTAATTGTTCAGTAAATGATATTTCACTTTGTCTTACCCCGGTCCTAAGCAACAGATGTTTTTTGTGATGCCTTCCTCCCCCACCTTCCTTATTCTCCCCTAATCGTCACTCCTAGAATAGACTGATGTATTCTCATGGTGGTCACCTCCATCTCATTATTTCAGCAGATAAAAGGAAAATACTAGTGTCATGTTAAGATGGTAAAATAGGTCTAAATATTTGCTACCAAAGAACTGCATTATGTGTCAGATTCTGGTGAAAACCTTTCCATAGATACTCCATGGGCTTTACTGAAGTGCCTAAGAAGACAGTGAGACAGAAAGTCACTGGGCATGACCAGTGAATAATGGAACTACAAAAGAAAGTAGGAGGCTTTTGTAGATAAGTTAGTAATACTCCTAGGGTAAAGGAGAAGGATGTGTTTGCTCTCTTCTCCACATCTTTTAGCGAAGGGTTGGCTCAAGTCCAGTGTTTAAAATAAATGAAGAAATTAAAAAAAATGATACTTGACCTTAAATATTCTCTTTCTTACCTAACTTGACAGTCTGTGCTTGAATCCATTTGGGATTACACTAACAGTAACACTAGCATAAGGAAATCATCCTTTTACAAGGCTGTAACAGAAACAATAATTTTTCTTTTACCCACACATCCTGCAGCCTCACTATGCTAGCATATCCCAGTGAGAACAAAGGCTGCCCCACCTCCCTCGGCTGCTTTTCCTGACTCTGCCCACCCACCCACACTGTCTTAAATGTCTATACATGCTCTTGTGAAGCCCTGAGGAGCATCACATACATAGAGAATAAACCAGGCAAAGCTTCCTCTTCCCTTGTTCTCTCCCAGAGTTTTAGTACCAGCATGGTTCCCTCAGCGGCTTCTTCTCTGTTGGTAGCAGGGGACTGAGGACAAGCCCCTGTTGTGGCTGAGACTGCTTCTTTGGTAGCAGAGCTGGCTTGTACCGGTTCCACATACAAAATATCCTTAGTCTATGACGAGAAAGATTACCCGGATCCGCAGTATCATAATACCTTTAGCTCGTCTAGATAACAGCACAGAAAAGATAAAGAAATGAAAAGTGAAGAGCAGACAGTTGCTGCCCTGAATACTTATGAATGGAAATCGTGACCAGAAGTTTTTATTATTTCCTGAATAATTAGGATATTACTTGAAATTTGCTTTTAATGCTGAAATATTCTATTTTATTTTTCATCTCCAATATTTTTTCCCTATCTTTCACTGTTATCTGGTAAATTTGGGTAAAATCTTTCAAAAAGAGAGAGAATTTTAAAAAATCTCTTTTTTCTCATGCCAAACTGCAAAGTAAATCGATTTCACTGTGGTTGGAGGTGAATACATTTAAACTTCACAATTTATACATACATTGACTATAAAGATTATTGCGCTTTCAGGGTCATTTGAAAACAAGTGCTTGTGAAAGATAAAATTTATGAGGGCTTTAAAACACACCGTGTCCCATGAGCTGCAGTAAACAGCCTTAATTATTAAGGGACTATCTCAAACATATACACAAAGCTAAGTAATCTCTGTTAAATTCCTAGCCAGCTGAGTCAAGGTGCAGGGATTTGGGAAGCACACTGCTTTTTTTAATTCTACAGGACAGAGACAGATTTATCCTAACTGCACATATTAATATCTCCATACCATAGATTTCAATTTCAAGTAGCATAGCTTCATCTGCTTTCTTTACCTATCTATTCTTTGACAAAGGAGAGTTTGGGAAGGAAATGTTATGCAAAAACCTGGCGTGGGGCACTGAGGATAAAATAGCAGGTACTCAGAATTAGTAAGTGTATGGTTTTTAAAATGGAGAAGTAAAACTAAATTTCACACTTAGACTATTTATAGCCATATGCAACTGGTATAGTGCTCATATCATATTTACTTCATTACTAGTACAATACAATACAGATCTGATTTATGTTAACACAGGTAGTCCTGTCTTGTTATCCTTTGATGTATTTCTGAGTTGCAGAAAAACTATGAAGCTTCAGTGCTTTCTACAGCACAGTTGGTGACTCTCTGACAGTCACACTTGCACATCACATTCCACGCTACAGAGCATGGCAACTATGAGATTATGATGTTGTAAGAGAGTCATACTGACTGCACAGTCCTTGGATTTGTGTTCCTTTCCACATGTTTAGTTCAAATATGCATATCTCTTCATTCTCAATGGCTTTAAAGTGAATGGATATTTATGGTTATTTATTAATTTATATATTTCTTTTTTGTGCTTCCAAACAGATCTATAGGAGAGTGTGGAACTGCTCCAAGGAACTAGCAGAAAAATGGCAGATTGTGTACAGTATCTAGAGCAGGATTTTTCACTGATGAGGTCTTCTCTGCAGCATTTTCTTCCTTCTTTCCAGTGAGAGAGATTGATCTGAGGCTGCTGAGGATCACCTTTGGTGGCTCTGTGCTTCAGCAGCTTGACATAGCTTAGGCAAAATAGAAGTCACCTGTAATTTTCATTGAGAGAAAAAAAAAAGATTTTTTTTTTTTCCTTCCTGGCAGTGTTTTATGTCTGGAAACTTGAGCCCATTTTTTGTTTATTTGCTTTCCTCTTCTTTTTTTCAGTTTAGCAGACTGTTGCTGCTCCAATACCTTCTTTCTTAACTGCCTTCCACAATAGTGAAGTGGAGAAAGAAAACAAACCAAAAAAGAATGGTAGAGAAGGAGAAAAAGAAAAAGAGATATAGAAACTAAATTTGGAAAAATGTAAAATGGAAACATCTAACATTTCGATGTACATGTTTCAAGAATCTGAAGTTTATTTGGGTTTCCCTTGTCCAAAAAACAAACATGAGCTCAGTTTGACTGATTTGTACAGTTGCCTTTCTGCTGTGCAACTTACAGTTGGTCATATTTGTGGTGTAACGAGAGAACGTGCCTCAGGTTTCTTATTCAGGCAACCAGAGGCACATGACTCTGAAAATCTCATAGACAACCATAAGAAGACTGTCTGAAGTTTGAGTATTTCTCACTCACTGCAGAAAAACGGAAATACCTTGGACTTCGCTTTGATAAAAGTCTAGTGTCTGCTGCTGAAAATTAGGATCTTTGGGAGATTTGTTTCTTTCTTATGCATTCAGAAGGAGTAAGTTTATTGCTATTTCAATAAGAATTAATTAGTCTCCATAAGAAAAAACTTTGAAGGTCAAGAGTAATGTAAAATGATTTAACACCACCATAGATTCCTGTGTATTCAGTACAAATGGCAAATTCCCACTGCAGCATATTAGTTTGATACTTCAATAGTAGTTATCCTTCCCTAATATTAAGCAAAAGTCTTATTGCCTTAATATTTTTCTTCCAAAACTCTGCCAAAATCTCTTATTCAAAGACAGCATTACATTTGTGTAAGACTGAATAGTTTTGAAAGTTTTAGAGGTCATCTGAGGATTAAACATTTGTAGAAGCAAACGTGAGAGGAAATGCGTCAAATAATTCATTCTAACCATTGGTTAATTCTTTTTCTGGGCTAAAACAGCTTACTTCTCACTGTCAGAATTTTTTAAAACCTTGTATACTTTTCAATAGCTACTTCTCCTGCCTCCCCCTCACTGTTCTTCTCACAAGAAAAATAAATTGTGGTATTTGATTTCATCCCATCACAACCCACACTCAGTAGGAGCAAACTAAGATATGTTCTTCTGCTAGACAGATCTAAGCAAATTTCCCACCTCTCTTCTCACTGCCTGTAAACCTTTCCTTTTTGTTGAAGTCACCCTCCAGAGAAGTTTTACAGGTACTGTGTGGTCTTCACCACAGACCATGCAACTCCTGCTGTAACCATACCTACAGCTGGCTGGGAGGGGCCTTCCCAACTACAGGTACATTCCTTACATGTACCAACACCTGCTTTTATTGAGGTTAAAATCGCTGGTATAGTGACACCAAGTTAGCAATTTTGTGGTCCTTACATGTAAAAAAAGGAGACAACAGGTATCCATTCTGTCCATTTCACCTGTGGGAAGTAGGGGGGTACCAGCAATTTTCTGAAGGATTTTCTTCAGGCATGGTGTTTGGGGGTTGTCTGGTCTGTCATTCCTCCTGACAGAGGCAGTGGGCTGGATGGACATGTTAAATAGGCTGGGTGCACTCCTCAGGCTGCCGTTTTAACCTTATGAGGTAATGCTACATCATGAAGAGGGGCAGATGTGAAACAGTCCTTGGATTCAGTCTTCAGTCTTCAGTGCTCAGACTGGCCCTCAGGAATCCCAGGCCCCGGAGGTAAGAGAAGAAGCCTACAAAGAGGACGACTTTCCCTTGGTCGAGGAGGACTGTGTGAGGGATCGCTTAAGTGATCTGGATGTCCACAAATCCATGGGCCCCGATGGAATGCACCCACGAGTGCTGAGGGAGCTGGCGGATGTCATTGCTGAGCCACTCTCCATCATCTTTGAGAGGTCCTGGAGGACAGGAGAGGTGCCCGAGGACTGGAGAAGGGCCAATGTCACTCCAATCTTCAAAAAGGGCAAGAAGGAGGACCCAGGGAACTACAGGCCGGTCAGCCTCACCTCCATCCCGGGAAAGGGGATGGAGCAGCTTATCCTGGAGGCCATCATGAAGCAAGTGGAAGAAAAGAAGGTTATCAGGAGTAGTCAGCATGGATTCACCAAGGGGAAATCATGCCTGACCAATCTGATAGCTTTCTACGATGACATGACTGGCTGGGTAGACGAAGGGAGAGCCGTGGATGTTATCTACCTTGACTTCAGCAAGGCTTTCGACACAGTCTCCCATGATATCCTCCTAGGGAAGCTGAGGAAGTGTGGGCTGGATGAGTGGTCGGTGAAGTGGATAGAGAACTGGCTGAATGGCAGAACTCAGAGGGTTGTCATCAGCGGCGCTGAGTCTAGTTGGAGGCTGGTGACAAGTGGTGTCCCTCAGGGGTCAGTACTGGGCCCAGTCTTGTTTAACTTCTTCATCAACGACCTGGATGAAGAGTTAGAATGTACCCTCAGCAAGTTTGCTGACGACACCAAACTGGGAGGTGTGGTAGATACACCAGAAGGCTGTGCTGCCATTCAGCGTGACCTGGATAGGCTGGAAAGTTGGGCAGAGAGGAACCTGATGAGGTTCAACAAGGGCAAGTGCAGGGTCCTGCAGCTGGGGAGGAACAACCCCATGCACTAGTACAGGCTTGGGGTGGACCTGCTGGAGAGCAGCTCTGTGGAGAGGGACCTGGGTGTACTGGTGGACGACAGGTTGACCATGAGCCAGCAGTGTGTCCTGGCTGCCAACAAGGCCAATGGGTTCCTGGGGTGCATTAAAATGAGTGTGGCCAGCAGGTCGAGGGAGGTTCTTCTTTCCCTATACACTGCCCTGGTGAGGCCCCATCTGGAGTACTGTGTCCATTTCTGGGTTCCCCACTTCAAGAAATATGAGGATCTACTGGAGAGTGTCCAGCAGAGGGCTACGAGGATGGTGAGGGGACCGGAGCATCTCTCCCATGAGGAAAGGCTGAGGGAACTGGACTTGTTCAGCCTGAAGAAGAGAAGGCTGCGAGGGGACCTTATAAATGCCTACAAATATCTGAAGGGTGGGTGTCAGGAGGATGGGGCCAAGCTCTTTTCAGTGGTGCCCAGTGACAGGACAAGGGGCAATGGGCACAAACTGAAGCATAGGAAGTTCCGTCTGAACATGAGGAAGAACTTCTTCCCTCTGAGGGTGACGGAGCACTGGAACAGGCTGCCCAGGGAGGTTGTGGAGTCTCCTTCTCTGGAGGTATTCAAGACCCGCCTGGACAAGGTCCTGTGCAGCCTACTGTAGGTGACCCTGCTTCGGCAGGGGGGTTGGACTAGATGACCCACAGAGATCCCTTCCAACCCCTACTATTCTGTGATTCTGTGATTCTGTGATTCAGGGTCTATGATGGTTTTCTGCTTATGAAGCCTCCAAGAGCACCCTTGAGATCATAAACTTTTCCTGTCTGTGATATATTTGGGGGTTTTTATATCTTCATAGGGAATTTATGTGTGTTAAGAAAGCATGAAATCCCCAGGGAAAAATTTTTGGACACTTAACCATGAAACTCTGCTAATACAAGGCAGCATGTACAGCAGAAGCAGAGGTCAGTATGCCATAACCTCTTACAGCCTTTTTTTTTTTTTGTAGGAACAGGGTGTCTATCAAATTCCTCGGCCACAGAGGATTCACACACTAACTGGCTACGGCTAATTCTCATACTTGTTTCTTAATAGTGCCTTTGCAAACACAAGCAGAGTTCAGATTGCTTTGGCACTAGAACAACAAGCAGAAATGGCTGGACAAACATAGCTGTGACTCATACTACTTTACAGAAGTTTCCTATCCCAGAATTGCCAGGAGATCAAAATCATATAATCTCCTTCCTCTCTTCAGCCGTTGTTACAGCCTTAATTAGCAATGCCAACATGTTGAGAGGAGGTAAGAGGAAGTAGGACCCTACTCAGTATGGATCAAAAATGGATCATCTCTGTGTTGACTGAGGAGCAGTGAGTACTGGGTGTGAGCACCTATCAGAAAGTGTTCTGAGCTGACTGAATTTTCCTGTAGTGGAAAAACACAGGTTCATTTAGCAACCTCAAGGTATGTCCATTTCCATCTTTAATGGACAGTTTTCCCACATAGGTCAACGCAGATCGGCCTTTGCCTGACATCCCTGTTTATTCCACTCCATACATACTCCACTTTCAGGGATTTAAGAGAGTGAGACCTAGGGCATCTCCCATGCGTGCTGCCTAGTTGCATTGATACTGGCTTCACACTGAGACTTTACCTGTCTGCTTGGTAACCACGACTGCGTTCTTTGTAGATCTCCCAAGCCCACTGCTAACAATACCTGCTAGAGGTTATTCCATTCCCATATAAAAATATTTACAAAGCATTATACATCCTCTTGCTACCCAGTAAATAGGCTCGAAATACAATGTGTAAGTCAGGATTGTAAGGAGATTTAGGGAAGGGATAACAAGGTTAAAAAAAAAAAGTGAAAAACAGGTCATGGAGCCCACAAATATAGGGGGAATTCTGGAAAGATGCAGGAAAATAATGCTAAATACCACGTAAAATATTCCAGGAATCATGAACTTTTAGGCAAAGACCAGGGTTGTAGGTACTTAAATTCTTTTTAAAGTATCTTAGGAGTTTTGAAAATAGGTTTTACCAATGAAGTCTGAACAAAGGTCCCAGGACTTTCCACTTTACCCTGTTAAACAGGAAGACTCCAGAGGCAACTGCCTTGATATTCTACTACTTTAACCTTTCGAAGAGAGACATAATGTGCAGCAGTGTACGGATGGGATGAAGCTGGTGCCAGTACATCTGTGATACCAGCTTCAGCATTCAAGAGGTCTCAATGGTTTCATCTCAGCTCCATGAGTGTAGTCTCTGTCAACTTTTACAGCCTAACAGTGGTATAATATAGCCTAAGCAGTGTAAAATTATCAGGTTTCTTGACTGTCATCAACAGCTTAATACAGAATTTAATTTGCTGAAGTAAATGTTAGAGGGTTTTTGTTTTTCTCCAGAGTAGCATCACAGACTGGGATATCATTGATTTGCTGCTTTAGTCACAAATAGATTCTGTTAAGATCCAAGTTACCATAATATTATTAGTTTCAGTTGTGGGAAGTTGGTGTGGGATTTACCTTTCTGTAAAGGGACACTAATTATCTCTTGTTATCTAGAGTTTGAAAAGCAATTTCAAATATGATGCTAAATAATTACATATGTCAACAGTCCTACAGCAGATAACATAAGAATTAAAAATGTCTATCTACTATCAGTACATTTTGCTCACTGCAAAAGAGCCGTGTAATACTCAGCTCATAATTTGATAATCCCAACCCAGAAGGAAGGGAGGAATCAGAAGTTTTATGTCATCAAGAGAAATATTTTTTTCTCACCCCTGATGTTATTAGTGTAGATGAAAGGCACAGAGATGATAATTCTGACCTGGAAAATGAAATTCTTCTCCAGGGACCCTTTTCAAACTGATTTGCTCAATCAGAGCTCTCTCCTGCTACCTGATCATGACTATGGTGTTTTAGAGTGTCTAATCAAAAGATGATTAGAGACAATGACATTAAGGAGGTTCAGGTTTAGTGCCATCGTGGTGGCCAATCAATAACATGGTAGTCCAACCCAGCACTCAGGGTATCTGTGCATAAATCTTGTTATTTACTAACCCTTCATGTCCTGCTATGAAAACAAAACTCATGTGCTCTTACAGTGCAGAAATGCTCATTTTAGGAATATTTTGTATAGCATAAGCATTAAGGCCTCCAAGAAAATTCTTTCAGGCTGCCCAGGGATGTTGTGGAGTCTCCCTCTCTGGAGATATTCAAGACCCACCTGGACAAGGTCCTATGCAGCCTGCTGTAGGCGACCCTGCTTTGACAGGGGGGGTTGGACTAGATGACCCACAGAGGTCCCTTCCAACCCCTACCATTCTGTGATTCTGTGATTCAGTCTCCTTTTGGCTTTATTATAATTACAAGTATTTTCACACTTCCAGGGATTTGTCATTTTATCCATGTTTCATATGTTCTGAACCTGAAATAAAACCTGGCTGTAGTTTTGTGGCTATCCAGACCTCTAGTAAAAGAGGCCTTCACAATACTTAGAGCACTTTGATACAGGTTTTGGAAAGGCAGTCTGATCAGGGAATTTCAAATTCTAAAAGTTATTTAAAAACACAGACTAAAAAACCTCTGAGCAACCAAAGAGCTTATTACGAAATAGCAACGAGTTCCCCTTCTTACACTCTAACACTAGATCAATGTTTTTCTTGTGATTCAAAACTAATAAAGTCACATCTTTGTTCATATAAACAATTTTACCTGGAGAATCACAAGACTCAACATCTAATGGTTCTTGTTTTCTGACTATTAGATGTTCCACTTCAATTGAAGATCAGCACAACCAAAGAGCTCTTTCAAAGTCCTTTTAGACAGAAGGAACTAACAACAATTCACATTGATTAGTGATTCAGAGTCATCCAGCTTTATTTACTTTGCTGCACTGTACATTTTTGCTTTAGAACAGAGTACAGCATTTTTATAACTCCCTCCGGGATTTATCTGTAAATAGGCAATTTGCCATTCACATTCATGGGTGCCCACTTTTACTACTACATGATAATAATCACTCTGTCATCAGTAAAAGTCCAAGGATTTCTGTGTTTTGTGATAAGAGTAACTGGAATCTGGATCCAGCAGATTTACCAAATTTCAATTTAGTTTGATTTTTGTCTGCAGTGTGTCAGCAAAAAGTAAGGTAATACTGAGACCATATAAGAAAATATCTGTGGTTAACATTAACTTTCTTCTGAGGAATTAGTATGTAATTATGCCATACCCTGACCATCTCAGCGAGAATCCCCAAGACTGCTCCATTTCTGAACACACCAGGCAGAATAGGACTATGTGGTGTTACGAGTCAAAACACTTTGAACAGAAGCACTCTTGGTGCAATAATTTCATCATTCACTATTTAAGAAGAAAAAAAAAATTATTCAGTTATTACCTTTTCCTGGCATCACAAACAAGGCTTGTTGCCTTGTTTTTTGCTTTGTGACTGGAATTTGATCATCAGGTCAGATCAGGTACTTGTCATTCACAGGTGTTGCCAAAAGGTAGGTTTTATCCATGAAGAGTCAGATGTAAGTATTTACTGGTATATAACATCTATGTGAAAGCTAAAGAAACATCAAAAGGTAAAACTAGAAATGAGAATTGAAATTTAAAGTTACCAAATTTTGGATAGTTTAAAGATTTCAACCTCTAATATATAATAGTTTGCAAACATGCCTTTTGAAAAATAATTTTCCCTGACACTTTTGGGCTGTGAGTGAAACCACTTCTGTTTATTATTTTCATCATGTTCAGACTCTTATCTGATACAGTGTGAGGGATTTGATTCGGGAAAAACAAAAAAGTAAGAGTAAATAAATCAATCTACTGTGACTACGGGTAGCTATCAGGAGCAAGAAAGTAAGCAGTCAGTACCTAAGTTCCACATTACAAACAGAGCATATTTAAGAACACAAATGAAAATGCAACAGAGAGGGAGAGAAAAAAATAGAGATATGATTCTGAAATAAGAGGTAAAAGAAAAGAAAAGTGCACTTAAAATTAAGCACTTAAACTGGGTTAAAAATTTTAATACACTCCCTTAAAAATAACAAAGAGCTCAGGCAACAGATGTAGAACTTGATACTAGTGAAATTAATCTAGAAATTAACACAAAGAAAATGCATGAAATAAACCGTGTTTTAGAACTAGAGATAAATAAGTGGAAGCAAAAAAGAAGGGATAAACTACTTGGTAAAGCTAAAGATACTCAATTTGTTTTAAAATAACACTATACTGCAATAAATCTATACAGACAACAAAAAGAATATTAAAGTTATCTGTATTTGAGACAAGGATTCAGGCCTCAGGTGTTTGCAGGAATGACTGCAACAAGATTTTAAAGGGTTTTCAAACCACTAATAGTTTTATTTCCTTGCTTTACTTATTTTTACACAAGCAGTTGCAAAGAGATAAACTACACGATAAGCACAAAGCAATAATAGAATTTGATACGAGAGAACATGTTCAATGCAGCACAATTCATGCCAGATGGTGAAACTAGCAGAAGTTACAAACAAATAAAAGATATTGTTCGTTCAAGTCCACTGCTGACCTCCCAGAATTCACAGGGGGAACATCAGACAAAAGGAAGAAAACACCTTTGCACCACAGCACAATTTGACATGAGCTACAGTGCAAGAAAGTTCATGCCTAACCAGTTATTCATGCCTTCCACATTTATTACTTGGCTGTATTTTGGCCAAACACCAAGTCTACCCCAGTTACGGGATCTCAATACTGTTGCTACGTCCTCTCATTCAAAAGAGGTATTTCCCCTCTTCCACCACTGTTCGACTCCTCTTTTTCATAGCAGGGAGGCAATGCTAGCCTAGTCCTAGTCCCAGACTTGTTCCAGACTACAGCTAAAGCCTCAGGGAATGAAGAGGGGAGAAAGAGGAGGAACATCAAAGCCATCAGAAGCATAGTCATTCATTCTTGCAACTCACCAGGATTACACAAGTGCTAGGCCTGATTTGTTAAAACACAAGGAATTCTGTTGCTAAAGGGGAATTTTTATGATACAGACTCCTGCCAACAAATAAATACTTCATAGCATCAGAGAGACCATCATCTGGTACAGTTTTGTCATTTCTAGTCTGAGCAGGCTTTAAAGTAGCAGCTGAAAGAAAAAGTCTTATTCTCTGTCAGCCACTCACTTTCCTACAGGCAGGGTAAGATTTGTCAATACTTCTGTAATACATTCACGGGCATAGCAAGAAACAGTATTACTACTAACTGGCCACAGCACTGACTTCACATTTAGTAACTCCTCTGATCTCCTCTTCCTCTGTCCCTAATTAGCAGAGGATGCTTGTTTGTAGGCTTCAGGCTGGAAGCAGTCACCCTCACACCCAGTCAGATGCATGGCAGTAATTGCTGCAGCTGCAAAGCTGCCATTAAAGTCAGAGGTCCCTCTGGCCCCATGGGTTTGCTACAGCTGTGCCTCCTCCTGTCAGCCCCCAAAGAGAGTGGCTGCTCTGCTTCCACAGCTCTTTTGTAAAGAGTAAGGGCCTGACTTCCCATTGCCTTGGCCAGTGTGCTGTTATTTACCTCTATGCAAAGTGGGTATAAAGTACAGTTGGAGCAGTACATCAGACAGATGAAAACTACAAAGATCAAGCTAACAACATGAGATGGATTCCTCTCAGCAAGAGACTTCAATAAGATACGTTCAATTTAAGTGTAAAATTCTCTGCATTTTTCTGTACTGTAGATTCAGCAGGGGTCAATTCTCTCACAAGCAAGCCTCTTGAGTTGTTTATTTTTTTAGGCTTCTTGTTTTCCTCATAGCCCAGCAAACACAATCAAGGCTGCCAATGTGAAGGTGTCTTACCAAGCTTACCTAGTTTGCACAGCAGGCTGCAATGACAACAAGGGATCGGATGTGAAGGCAGACTGATCCAGAGGAAAGGGGTAGTAATCAAAGATAAAATTGTTAATGGAAGAGGGAAAAAGTCTTTAAAGAGCTATGCAAGCGAAAATGCTGGAAAAGAACAACTGAATTGTTAGCTTTAATTACAGAGGAACACTTAAAAAAAAAATACTACTGTCTCCCAAAGATGAAAGAGGTACTCCCCTCGCTCTTTTACCTATTATACGAAAATAAGCCCTTAATGAGGGTGGCAGGATGGATTCAGCAAAAATGCAAGAAAAAGACAGAGGACTATCATAGTAGTAAAAAGGAGTGATGCAATGCAGCACATGTTTATGACTTGTAACCTTTAATAGCCCGGAGGAGAGACTTACTTAATTCCTGACTTTAGGGTTTGTTTCTTTTTTTCTGGGATTGATAATTCTCCAGTTTGTTTCTTTTCCATTCTTCATAGTTTCACATAATATGCCCTTACTACTAATTTTATAATGAAGTGTTTTTGTTTTGTTTTGTTTTGTTTTGTTTTGTTTTGTTTTTTGTCAGATGTGATACGTTGTGGAAGGAGAATACACAGCTTGAAACAAATTGTAGCTGTACAGCATCTTCCCCTCTACCTGCAGGGGTAGGGGCTGTCATAACATAGTTTGGAAAGCCAACAGTGCCTAAGTAGTTCAAACATGAGCATTGTTATTTATCCAAGCATGTCTGAATTGCAGTCAAAGGCAAAACCATACAAGTTAGCTTTGAACTGGAGAGCTTGTGTGCCAACAGCAATGTACCTCAGCATCACCATGGTTGTTTTTTCACTATTCCAAATGAATTTCCTGATGTGATCTATATGAAAAGAATTACAGACTTCAGCAGACCTGTCACTTCAGCCTGGGCACTATTAGTAATAACAGCATCTCTTTTGTAGTAGAATTACAATGACATATAAGGGGACTATGCTGCACAGAACAGGCCATTTTAATTAATCATCATGTTTTTCAGGGGAAACATCATTTTTCCTTGTCTAAGCATCAGAAAGATCTAATCATTATATTTGTGGAGTACTCTATCCACCAATACACCTGTAGACAAGAATACCTTACAGTATGATGCATTTACATCTCTCTCCATGTAATCCCAGTGTTTACTGTTAAGTAAAACAGGCAGGAACCAGTTTGTGGGCAAATGGTTTGGCTTAGCTACATCCAGACTACACAGCACTTAGTATTCCTCTTTCCCTGGGCCTCGGTCACCTTAAATCATGCTTATCATCTCTATGTGTTTTCTTTTCTGTTGAATGTGTCCAGACTACTGAGAAATCTCACCAAGGGCAAGTCCTGCCTCACCAACCTAGTGGCTTTCTATGATGGTGTAACAACAAGAGTGGACAAGGGAAAACCAATGGACGTCATCTATCTGGATTTTTGTAAAGCCTTTGACACGGTCCCCCACAACATTCTTCTCTCCAAATTGGAGAGCCATGGATTTGATGGGCAGACCGTTCGGTGGATAAGGAATTGGTTGGATGGTTGCCTCTCTGGAGAAGAGAAGGCTGCGGGGAGACCTGATTGCAGCCTTTCAGTACTTAAAGGGAGCCTATAGGAAAGATGGGGACAATCTTTTTAGTAGAGACAACAGTGACAGGACGAGGGGTAATGGTTTTAAACTAAAACAGGGTAGATTTAGGCTACATATAAGGAAGAAATTCTTTACAATGAGGGTGGTGAAACACTGGAATGGGTTGCCCAGAGAGGTAGTGGAGGCCCCATCCCTGGAAACATTCAAGACCAGGTTGGACAGGGCTCTGAGCAACCTGATCTAGTTAGCGGTGTCCCTGCTCGCTGCAGGGGGGTTGGACTAGATGACCTCTAGGGGTCCCTTCCGACCCAAAACTTTCTATGATTCTATGATTCTATGAAATCTGTATTACAGCCTATCAGTGTTTCACTGCCTGAAACTGGAGCTGTTTTGGAGGCTGTGGGGTATAGCCTGAGTGTGGGCACATGGGAGTGCTTGAGGATGCCAGTGTTGCTGGAACACTGTTGGAGGACAGTACAGGGCAGAATAGTTGCACTACATAGCCATCATGGGCAGGGATATGAGAGCTCTCTGACACATGCTATCCCCCAAACTCTACCCAGCAAATTCTGGTGGGTGCCAAAACCATGACTGGGAGCATGATAGAAATTAAATAACATGCACGATGACAGATTGAGTCCTTAAGCCCACTTCCTGGATCTGGTTTATTTAGCAGTGTATATATAGCTTATGATACACACATTCCTGACTAATTTTTCCACTTCTTTTGCTTGTTCTTTTATTAACGCCCCAGGCAAAAAAGATTGTACAATGCAATTGAGTCAGTAGAATCTTTTAACAGGAGCTAGCATTCAGCAAAGAAAAGAATAAAGACAGGAAGCAAGTATGAAGAAACAAAAACATGATTACAGTGAGACATTACATGCAATTAATGATAGTCCAACTCTGAGATGGAAACAAAGGCTTAGATAGCCATGGCAGCAATATTTCCATCGATGTGGTGACCTACTCAAACATGCAAATTGTTCTGTCCCCAGTGTCATAGATGACTGTAACAGCAAAGCTAGAAAAGATGTCTTAAGCTTTGGGGACTTGTTTGCTTTTATTCCCCTCAGAAAAAAGGGACAAGCTAGAAATCCAGCTGCAGAAAGAGACAATAACAGCCGCCTTTTACAGACAAACTGCTCTAGCAGTTCAGATGGCTTCCTTGCCCCTTTGCAATTAGCTATGAATTTTTGAAGCCCTTCTCTCCTTGCAGAGAAGACACAATAGAGATGATGAGGGCTAATCGTGGTGTGTGAGCCAACACTCCCATTAGTGGGCTCTGATGCAATCACAACTCTACTAACTACATCTGAGCACCGATCAGTCTCTAGCACAGAAAGCCCGAAGTAAGAATAAATGTAGACTGTAATTACATTTATAAAAACACCTATGAAGAAACTGAAAGCTAATGTGTTTGTGCAAAAAGGGTGTGCTCTGTTTTTCTAGGGACGTTCACACTACGACTGATTTTGCTGCAGCTGGTCTTCAAGTAAATGAAGGCAAAGTCATTATCTGCTGACCAGTATAATTAAAGAAGTGATTACTTTAACAAGTAATTGGTAACTAAATGCCTAACCAGTAATCAGAAACACAGGCCATATGTCTTGAAATATGACCAAGTCATTTGCATAGTGTTTATATGCTATAAATTGAAGTCAAATGAAAAATCTGCTGACAGGAAATAAGTAGTAATAAGGGTAGAGTTATATGTTAAATCCTTCATTGTGGATCATTTAGGTAATATTCCATTCATTTTAGATTCATGAGTATAAGCCTTTACAGATTGGGCATGCATACCATAAATCTCAGGTTATCCATTATTAGGTGGCATTGTGCTGTTTGCAGTTCTACATGTTTACTTTGTGCATAATTAACTGCATAATAGCTGTCTGTTCTACACAGAATTTACACTCAGGCTCTCATGAAAACAAATGACTCTAGAAAGTAGGGCAGTTTCATTAAGCTCTCTGCAATCTGCATTTTCTAATACTGGTTCTCAGAAAACGGAGTTGCAGCTCTGATTTTCCAACGGCAATCAGAATAAAATCCAGTCTTTCAAAAGGCCCCATGTTTGTTTTTCAGAATATTTTATAAATCTCACAGAAGTAGCTGGAACGCCAAGGGGTGGAGACAGTGAAGCTGAGAATACCTGATACATTTCCATAAAAAAAATAAGTACGGAGCAGATTTGGACAGGCAATTGATCATTGCACAGCTCCATGCTATGGATCAAAAACTTCACCCTGCAGTTCTTCTATTTCTGTGCACGATTACCGCTACTAGGTCAACTACTTCTGCCATACAGTTTCTTTATACACTGTATGTCAGCAAAAGCTCCCAGATTTCTTTTTCCATAATGCAAAATTGGATGGAGAAAAAAATAAAATAAGGCTGAAAGAAAGGGGGGAAAGCTGCTAATAAAATAGTCAGGCTCAAAGAAAGAGGGAAAATCTACTAATAAGGAGGCCTGCAGCCACAGAATAAAATGAGAAAAAATATAGAGAAGTGGTGAATTTGACTGCTTCATGGAACTGCAAGCTGATGTCTCTATATTTTAAAATCATCTAGATGCTCCATAAAGAATATTTAGTACAAATGCAGGTATGCAGTGAATATTACTTTACAGCTGATCTGCTACATAAAGAAAGTGTTTTATAACAGGAGTTTTTTCAAAAGTGATTACTAAAAATGTGTGGGAAGAAATCTTATAACCTACCCTTATGTTTGAAGGAAGTATTGTGATAAAATGTGACTATCATGGTGCAGAATAATATAAATATTCATAACAAATAAAATCTCTCAGATTGGGCAGCTCTAAGCTAAAAGTATGAAGAATGTAAATGGCCTACTAATGCTAATGAGCTTCCATTTTCCCCCTATGAAATGATGTAGGGCTATACTTGAGGGGAACAAATTAAATGTGAATTTAATTGCAAATATAATAACATGTTTTATACAAATTCCTTTGTTTCCGTTGTTTTACAGGTTACCAAAATGTAAATTTACATTTTTTTCTTACAATAAATATACACTACATTCTCTTGGGGGGGGAGGGGGTGGAAATTATGTCTTTCCTGATTTTCCTTTTTACTTTTAAAAGAAGCTGTGTTTTCTTTCAGGACAGTAGAGGGAGGGGCTCTTTTTTATCATTTTTCTAATTGTTTTTCTTGGAAGGGATCTCCCTCAGTCCATACCCTACATCACTCACAGAAGTTTGGCATCTCTGATTTGTGTAGTGTCAGAATGCAGAATTTTTCATTGCAGGAAATTCCAAGATCTTGTGAAGCAAATGACAGTGGCATTCCAAAATCTTATTGAAACAGGTATATATTTCTACAGCCTGGCATGGTTTCTTTTATTTTTTTCCAAACTCTTCACTATTGAAAAGTACATATGACAACATATCAAATTCAGAACAAAACCATTCCACATTCTGCAAGATGATGTCTACACATTTTTAAATTATCTAGATGCTATGTAAACAATAATGAATACCAATGCAGGTATGGAGTGAATATTATTTTACACCCATCTGCTGGATAAAGAAAGTGCTTTAGAACAGGAGTTACACTCAGTCCTCATACTGATTAGTCCCAATGTATTTTTCTGCTCGCCTTTGTTTTTGAAATACAAGGTATGAGCAGCTAGCAAACAAGTTTGTACTGCAGGATTTTCCAGGCTGAGATTTATTTATATCTTCCCAACTCAGATGTTACAACACTGTTGCTTTATACCCTACCTTTCAGCAAAACACCTAATTATTAAAAAACCCTCCTGTAGATCGTTGTTTTATATTCTTTTTGTAGATGGTTTATTAACGTATACAGACACCTAAATTTAATAAAAGGGTAATCAAAGGCTGTTAAGCACCCAATGGAAGTCCATAGAAGTTTCTCCTTATTTCCCTTTTATGCCTTTGAGAATCCCTACTCTCACCCCTGCAAGCACCATTGTACAAGTCGAAATAGAAGTCTGCATTCAACAAACAGCTACTTCAGCAGAGTTATCTTTTTAATTCACAAGCCCCCATCATCTTTCTTATAAGAAAAAAAAAGGGAACTAGAAAAGAGACGGAACTCTTCAAAGAGAAGTAAAATAAAACTTTAGACATTAAATGCCACTGGGACCCAGGCACGTTCAAAAGGTAGCTGTATAAAACCATGTACAGCTGAGAGTCTTAAGCAAATGCTGCCCATCTCAGCTATGATCAAATCCAATACTTCACTTTGAACATCTGCTGCTGTAAAGCAGCACTGCCTCCTGGCTTTCAGGAGGCTTGTTCATTTTAATTAATTGAGCACTTGATTCTTTTCAACTTGTGTTTGCTCATGTTATATTAGATAGTATATACATATTATGTATGTACGAATGTATATATGTGTATCTTTGCTATGCAATTTATAAACACAGATATACATACACGTGCTGTGGTGTGAAAGATTATTTCCAATATATTTTGTAACAAGAAATACACATAAAAGCAATTTTGTTTCAACAAAACACGTCTATTTGTGATTTTATCATCCTCACAAGAATATTTTGTTCCATGAAAAAGGTAAAAGATTAAAAGAATGAGGAAGAGATAATTCAGGACTTGTATTAGCTTTATAATGCTGATGATGTACAGTACAGTATTGAAAAGCATGCTTGAAGGAGATGAGAGCACTTACTAATGAGCTTTTAATTGTGCATAGTAAGAACCAAGAAAATAGCATTCTCTGTTTGACAGGTTTCTTTTTAAAAAACAGCTAATGACTGCAGGGCCAAAGACCTTTCCCTTTCTTTATAATACTCAGTGGTGCATAAGTTGCTTCTCTGTAAGAGCTCCAGAGAACTGGAGAAGATTATCCTGCAGAATTGCCCAGTCTGGCACTTTGTTCTACTTAGAAGTAAGCAGTGAATCAGGGAGTGTGAAGAGGTATGCCTACAGCTTATAGTTAGCCAAAATTTTGGTAGATGAATTCTTAGGAATGACCAGAGAGGGGAAGGACAAGTCTGAGCAGCTTCAAAGAGCTATTTCAGACTTCGGCTACGGTTTGTGTTGTCTGCAGCAGCCCAGGACAACAAGGCAGTAAGGACTTCCCAGCTGCTCCTTGACCATCTGGGTTAGATTCCTCTCACCTACCTGACTACAGTCATTGATGATACAAGCATCTATATATGAACTGGTAATGCCCGGTTTCCCTCCTGGGCAATGGAGAGAAAGAGGTCCTACTGAGGTTCAGTGGCCTATTTTAGGTAGTTCCTGTGGGATGAGAGGTTTTATACCCTAAAAAACGTCTTTCTCTGACAAGGAGGAGAATGGAGAGACATACCTTGGTATTAAGCACCTGCATTGCAGATGTCCATAATTTGGTCAGAAGAATCCAACCATTTTGCCTGCTCTAGTTCTCACGATTGATACAGTGCTGTTCAAGGCCTTGACTGCAAGTAACTGTTTTTCAGCTGTTGTAGCTCTCTGGTGCAAACAGTAGCAAAGTTTTTGTCTGTAAACCTGTGGAGACAGAAGTCCTGCAGCAGCAGAATTTAATCTGGCCTGGCCAGCTGAATCATTCTAGAAAAAGTCTGGATCAAAATTCACAGTCTGAGTACATGAACGCATAATATCTGGCTCCTGGCTCCATTTTTTGGAGCCTCTTCTACCTAGATGATGTCTATCAAACGTGATCTTTCCTTTCAAGGTCTTTCCATGTTGTTGAACGAGCTCTGACTTATTTTTTTTCTAGAAACGCTTTGTGTTGGAAATGAGAATTGTGCTACTCTGCTCACGTGATCATCTGTATCACTGGGAAAGCAAAGTCACGGGAAAAACAGGCTGTCCTATGTGAGCTGCTGGTGGTGAGACTGCATCATATTGTCCTATATGAGGTCTTATCGCAAAGGGTTCTAGCAGTTCATCCACCAGAGCAAGCAGGCAACAAGCTTCAGTCCTGTTACGAACTTATCCTGATGATGATATTCACTTCCAGGCTGGTCTTTAAATACGTAGAAAAAGTTCTACTAGAAATTCTGGATTCCAGAAAATCATAATGTCTTGGTTTATTGTTTTAGTCACTTTCATCTATGCAAATGTACTTTTTGTAGACAATAAGAATGAGGCATGCATCTCTATTCACTAGGTAAAACATCCTGTTCCTCTGTGAGCCAGCATATTTTTCAAGAACAAACAGAATCATGAATGTTTAACATATAAAAGCAGAAAAACACAAGAAATAATTGGAAATAAACTTATTTCATCCCAAACATCCATTATAACAGCAGGCGTTTTTTAAAGGAACTGATTTTACATCCTGCGTGCTTAAGCCATAGAGATTCCTAGTTCTGTCCATTGGCTACAAAGGAAGACCCCAGTGAGAAAATCAGGTGAAGATATCTAATCAAAAGCTAAGCAACATGAATGCCACCATTCCTGTTTTCTGATTGAGTTTTCACTCTTGCAAGTCATACATGTAAATTTAGAGTTCAAAGCCAACTTCTCTGGTGAGTTGTAAATATTTACAGTTATTATCTTGGATATCATCCTGGGTTACTGCTACATTTACCCTGCTGATTTTTCTTATTCTAGAATTTCGATCAAAGATTCTGTTGGGAAAAGTCATCTTCCACCCTGCCAGTTTTGTTTATTCAAGGTAGCAGGAGTTTTTCTTATGGTAAAATGTGTTCTCGTCTCTACATTGTGCTATGATCACAGTAAAATCCTGAGGCTGGTTATCTCAACAAGAATGCTAAACTGATATGTGTGAAAGTGATGACTGCTTAGACCTATATTCCACAACTTGTATATAGGTGCAAATAAAACAAGCTATATTTAAACTTCATGTCACTGATTTCTTCTTTAGTAGGAAGAGAAATTATAATGCCCTGGGCATTTACAAGTGTTCTGAAAAAGATTAGGTTAAGAAAAAAGCTACTAGCATTGACATTCGTAAGAACCATTTCACAATGTGTCTTCCACAGTATTATGCAGAATTTACTTAATGTTTGATGTTTTTATGTGATTTCTCTACACTTTGTAAATTAATTTGCTTGCACAGTCATAGCAAATGAGTATAAGTTATCTGACATAAAGAACCTATGAAATTTGTATAAGTATTAGCAGGGGTCGTCCTTGTATGTTTTTCACAGAGGCATGCTTGAATCCTTAGTTATAGTTCAGTTTAAATTGCTTTCAGAACATGGCATCAGTTAATACCACAGGAAGACATTTGCAGCAGTAGGAACTGTTACAAAGCCAACTTGAGCCCCTTCTTCAACTGCTGTATATAAACATCAAATCAGGAAAATAAAAGAGCATACTCAGTTCCACTGTAAACACAAATGGCTCTCGAACATGCTGCTTCACAGTCAGGTTCACTGAGGTTGAAGGTGCTTTTCACAGCCATAATCCTCTAATTGTTGCACAGTGAAAATACTCTGATGTCCAGCAAGCAGTTTATAGCACACTTGTGAAGTCAGCCCAAGCCAGACCCTATATTAATTACATCACTAGTATTGACTTTCATTTATTTTCCAATCTAAATGTCTCAGACATACTTGAACAAAATGCATGTCAGCTCATAATGCCTGGTTTCTATTCAGTAATAGGAACGACAAATGTATAGTCTGCAGCAATTTCTGTCAAACCAGTGTCATGTTATTTTTAAACTCTATTTGGTAGGGAGATTGAAGTGTTGTGAATAGGGCTATCAGTCTCTATACCACCTACAACGTCTTTGGAGACAATTTTCATCACATTTGAATAATGTTTTGGCACAGGAACACTTTATCTCTAAGATCTGGAAACAGCACTTATATGCAGTTTTCTTACATTTGTCATGTTCGGTATATTCTGAAAGAGTTAGAAAGAAACATGTCATTTTCCTTTCTGCCTGACTGGAAGTTCTGTTAGTGCTTGTCATCAGCAGGGCAGAGAGACCACCGGAAACACAATTAGGCATTCTGCAATGACTTATCCACACTCAGAAATAACACCATCTTTTCCCCAAGAGACTATGATGTTCTAACATTGATGTCTGCTCTCTCTGTAAGAGTCATAAAAGGAAACTAACTTTACTGTCTCCCGCAGCCTACTAATGCGTGATGAAAGAGCCACATATCCTGTATAACAGAAGATCAAGTGCATCCGAAAGAGGAGATTTCATCAATGAAAGAGAGAGAACTTCTATCAAAACCTAGTGAAGACATCTCCCCCCTGAGATTTGTCAAGACCCTTTTTTATACAACAATGTGAATTACTACTGTCTGTATCCTGGTCTGCACAGCGGTCAGGGGCTTATCTGCAAATAGTGGCAGATCACCATGACAACTTACATCAGCCTGGTTGTTTAAGGTTTGTTGTTTCTGGTAGAAGTTTAAATTCTATACCTTCCTCAGTAATCATAACACGTGAAGACTGAACTAAGAGCCTATGCATTTATATTTACTTTCTGTCTACTATTGTATGCCTTTTGTGATCGCTCTCATTTCAGCTTGCTTCATCATATTTTTAACTTGTATTAAATTTCCACTACCAATAATGTGAGTTAGGCACTGCAAAAGGAACCATGAAAATGAGAATAAAGAAGTAGCCTTTAACCAAGAAACTTATAAGTGATAATCATTTAATGAGACATCACATATAAAAAAAGAGAAAAAGCGAAAACATGGTAAGAATACAGCTAACATAAATTTGTTGTACAGTAATCAGAATTTATGTGCTGTTTCTTTCTAATGAAATATTAATAAGCCATCAGTTGCACCAGCCAAACAACAAAAACTACAAGTATAAAAACAAAAAGGCATGAATGACTTTGTTTTAATTGTTGATTAATTTCAATCTCTCCTACTGTTGATCAACTGCTGTTACAAACAGAATATGTTTCTTTCAGTTTAGGGGGATTTTTTATAATTCAGCAAAAGATCTTTCTAGTTTATTCTTTAACAGAACTCCATCTCTTAGGATTAGTGGGAAGTGCTTGGACTGAGCAAAATCAGTCTGCTAATCCCAAGGATCCTACTGTGCATGCCATTCTAATCTCCTTACTAGAAATGGAATTACTGCTATTTTGAATGCGGAGGGCAACCCTTCTCCACATTAATCACCATTATTTAGCAGTCAGAAGAGTCAGATCCCATCCTTCACTTGACACATCCCTGAAATCAACAGTTATGAACTTTCAGTGTTCAAAATGGAAATTTAGAAGAGAGAGTATGAAAATTTTAAACACTTACCTGTTCAAATATGTATGGTTCAAGTGAAATGGAATAGAAACAAGTAATATTCAAAATCTCGGTACCTCAATGATGTGCCAACATACACAGGCTTATTTTGAACAGTCAGTATTTATGTAAAAGCAAGCTGTGAAAGGGAATGAGAGAGCCAAAGGTCCATCTAGATCGGTATACTGTCTCTGTAATCATAATGTTATGCCTTGCAAGAATGAAAATGAGGCATGCACATCTATTGCTTTGTCCTATCTTCAGCTTTTTTCACTTCAGTTCCTGATTTAAAGAGAAGAGATGCTTTCCTGTGATAAATACAGCTACTAAGTTATGACTATACAGAAGTCTACAGTATTCTCCAGACATAACAAAAGGGCCTATCAATAAGCCAATTCAGCCATCAGAAGTAATTTAGCCTATGCAGCAAGCTTTGCATAGGTTAGTTTCTCTAGATTATAGCTGAATTTTGTCATATGTAGTTGGGCCGTATTACTTCTGCTCTTGAAATTGGCTAATTTAAACCTAGCTCTACACTAACATGACGTCATTACACTGACTACAGCATAAAACAACGTGGCTTTTTGCAGAAATACTTCAGTGAGGTTTATGCTCCACCGGTAGATTCACCAATGCTCAAACACGTGTCTAAAAAAGACAAATGTTTCTTGACTTTCTCTGTTGACTACGGAGGAACACAAGCTGTATCGCTTGGACGCCTAATGAGCAAAGGTTGAAGAGAAGTGACACATATCCCACCTTTGTCACCTCAGCATGTGTCACTGTTTCCTAGTCTAGTTTTCTAATATGTCTAGTACTCTTTATAGCCTTTGTTATTTGGTGAAAGGCAGATTATGCTGGAAATCTAAACGTGGAAGTTTTTGGAGCAGGGAGATCAAAATGTATTCCTCTGGATCATAATGTTTAATGCAAGCACAAGCCTAATAGTTTATCATAACCTCAGTCAAAGATATTTAATAATGAAACACACTGTTGCTAGCACATGCTCTCTGTAGTTTTACCTCAGATTTTGACACATCAAGAATCTAGAAAAAAATCGTAATATTGTTATCACACATATTTACTGCCCCATTAATGCGGTTGTGTTAGAGATATAGACACAGGTCATGTCTTCGATGGACTGAGGCGTTGACATTGCTAGTATTTAGCCTTTTCAATTCCATTTAAAAGAGATATAATTAGATACATTAGATATAATTAGATGGAATCATTGCTGAACATTGTGGTAGGCCACACTGTCGCTGTACAACTTTTTCTAACCTTATTTATTGAAATATTGTCAATACTATGCATATGAAATTGACTTTGCAGAGACAGAGCTTTGCCAAAACCACATATCTGATAGTTTTGAATTTGGAGAAACTTTTGTTTCTACTCTTTAGAAACAACTTTCTTGGTCCAGTCTTTAGAAACTTTCACGTAAGTAATTTGGGGAAAAATAACTTGCTGCTTTGTGAAATGGGTGTGAAATGATAGGCAGACACCCTGAATCTGTCCTTGAATTGTATGTTTGACCCAGGAACCAGTCTCCAGAGAGTTGTATCATGATCTGAGTTCTATGATTCAAGACTATTTTCTAATGTAAGCCAGACTATGCTGTACCCCAGCATGTATAAAATGAGTAAAGGACTTTATTTACTCTAATCTCCAAGTAAGCGTTAAGCTCTTCACTCTTTTCTAATATGCATTTAAATGACTTTAAGTCTTCTTTATGTTCCAGTCTTAAACTGATACTTGATGTTTTGTATGGTTTGTGTTCAGGGAAAAAAAAGAAAAAAGAAAGATATTCGCTTCGACATTCTGACCCCAGAAGAAATAACATGAGTTTCATACTTATCGATCTGTTTTTCTGTTTTAGCTAGAGAATCTCTGCTTATAATTTTTTAAGGACTTGTAGGCATCATAGAATCATAGAATCATGGGTTGGAAAAGACCTCTAAGATCATCAAGTTCAACCATCCATCAAACACCACCATGCCTACTAAACCATATCCTGAAGTGTCATATCTACACATTTTTAAAACACCTCCAGGGATGGTGACTCAACCACCTCCTTGGCAGCCTGTTCGAATGCCTGACCACTCTTTCAGTAAAGAAATTTTTCCTAATATCTAATCTAAACCTCTCCTGACGCAACTTGAGGCCATTGCCTCTCGTCCTATCACTAGTTACCTGGGAGAAGAGATCAACACCTGCCTCACTACAGCCTCCTTTCAGGTAGCTGTAGAGAGCAGTAAGGGCCCCCCTCAGCCTCCTCTTCTCCAGACTAAACAGCCCCAGCTCCCTCAGCCACTGCTCATAAGACTTGTTCTCTAGACCCCTCACCAGCCTCGTTGCCCTTCTCTGGACACCCTCCAGCAACTCAAAGTCTTTCTTGTAATGAGGGGCCCAAAGCCAAACACAGTACTCAAGGTGCAGCCTCACCAGTGCCAAGTACAGGGGCGCGATCACCTCCCTACTCCTGCTGGCCACACTATTCCTGATACAAGCCAGGAATCCATTGGTCTTCTTGGCCACCTGGGCACACTGCTGGCTCATGTTCAGCCAGCTGTCAACCAACACCCTAAGGTCCTTTTCTGCTGGGCAGCTTTCCAGCCACCTTTCCCCAAGCCTGTAGCGTTGCATGGGGTTGTTGTGACCAAAGTGCAGGACCCGGCACAAGTGTTATTGAGCCTCCTGCAACTGACCTCAGCCCATCGATCCAGCCTGTCCAGATCCCTCTGCAGGGCCTTCCTACCCTCAACCAGGTTGACACTCCTGCCCGGCTTGGTGTCCTTCCAGTTGTGCCATTAAAATTTTTTACGTCCTAACAACATACTAATTAATGTTCTCTGATGGTTCTGCATGCAAAATTGCAGTGGAAAGTGTGTCCCAAAACAGAAAAGTTTGGAATTCTGTCCTGGTTCAGCTGGGATAAGGTTCATTTTCACCAGAAGCCAGGAGGGGACACAGCTTAGGGACAGCTGACCCCAAGTGGCCAAACAAACAGGGTATTTGATACCATGTGGTGTCATGCTGGGTTTGGAGTGGGGGAGCTGGGTGGAGGGAGGTTAATCACTGCACGGGAGCGCACTGGGCATCGGGCAGTGAGAGAGAGTTGCTCTGTGCATTCCCTTGGGTTTTTCTGTATATTCTTCTTATCAGTATTATCGTTGTTACTGTTCATGTCCTTTGCTGTTCTGTTAAACTGTCCTTATCCTGACCCGTGAGTTTTGCCATTTTCTTCCAATTCTCCTCCCCGCCCCAGCAGGGGGAGGGGCAGCAGAGTGACCACATGGTCCTTTGTTGTCGTCTGGGGCTAAATCACAACAAATTCAAAAGCAGAAGTCAAGTGGTGTCTCTTACTAACTTTGGTTGATATGAAACCTTCGTTTAACACATCTGCCATCATATTTAAATAAAAATAGTTTGAATTTCAGAAAAGAATACGTACAGCATTTTTTAAAGTCATCTCTCACAAGAAAAAGGCTGACCACTCATGTTGCCTAGCAACTCCATATTGTTACAGAGAATCCAATTGTAATGGTTTGGGGAGTGCTAGTTAGAAGTAATAGTTTGCGTGAGGAAGATATTAATGCCTGTTCTCGTTAGGAACTGCACCTCTTTATTATCATTAACGTTGGTCAGCACTGTTCCAGGGTCAGCCATCTGCCTGGGTATGCCTTTGACTGCATGAAATGGCAGGTGAACATCGTACTATCAGCAGCGTATTGACGGAAGAACACTGTGCTTCAGAAATTAACAGGGGAACAAAACAGGACCTTGTTTGGGCTTTCACACTGCTAAGATAGTAACATATTGCACATTTAATAATATGTCCCGTCTGAGGATTTCAAAGACCTTTGCAAGCACTGAAGCTAGAGGTCATGAGTTGTCATATCAGTCCTCATGGGCAGGGCTTCCACTGATCACTTCTAGCATTTCTTTAATGTTTTTTCCTTTTACACAATTTTTTATATTGATTTAGTTTTCCCTTATCCCCTCTCCACTTTTTTTTTAGTCTTCCCTTTTTGCAAAGCACTGACAATTAGCACTTGGGATACAATTTAGGCATTAAAATTGGCATTAAAATTTTAAAGTTATATCTGCTCCAGCTCTGTGTTCCTAAGTAACATTTCTGTGGGCAGAGCCATTTTAGATAGGCTGACTCAGAAACAAACTTACTGGAAAAAAACAGGCCCTGGTGGGTTATTGTGTATTTTGGTTTTTTTTCCTGGATGTTAAATTTGTGCTTGAATATAGGCCTTTAAGAAGCTTACAAAGACAAAAACCACAGGCACTGCATCAAGACATCCAACTTAGATGATTATTTAAATTTGCTGAATTCTGACTTTTTATGTCCAAAATGTTAAGGTGAGTTCTGTTCACGAAGCTTTGTGTTTCCATCTGTCTTTTTTCTCTTGAGGAGCTGTATTTACGAACCTTTTATTCTTGGCGCAGAGGAGTTATGACACTCTGATATGTTGTAAACAAATACCATCTTCCAAGCCTGTAGTTCATGTTTATGATGAATACAAGCATAGCAGAAATCAGTTCCATCCAGATAGTAAGAAACTGCTTTGGCTTCCCGAGTAAGCATTGTCTTCAATCATGAAGCACCAATAAATATGCTTCAATTTAAGCTTGCAGGTAGCCCCACTGAAATATGACTTCCCTTGAGCTCTACAGAACTAATCTCTGACAGAAGCTAGAGAAAGACTTAAAAATGAAAATGCTATTTTGCCCTTCATGGTGTTTCCTCTCAGCTAATATCTGTCTATGGCTGAAGAACATACTGAGTGAAAGGGAATACCTGTACATCCATATTAAATAACCCCTTTTAAACTTCTCTTCCATTAATTAATCTTACTGCTTTCCACTTTCTCACTTTTAGCTTCTACAGCCACAATGGATTCCCAGTCTTACATCTGTGTAATGTGAAGAAGGAATTCCTTTTGTTGAAGTCTGCTGCCTGTTAAGCTCCTCTGGTATTTTCTGATGTAAGAAATAGTCCCCATTTCTTCCCTGCATATCTTTTGCCAGTCACTTCAGTCTCTTAGTGTCATAGTTTAACCCGGCAGCTGGCAACTAAGCACTACACAGCCACTCACTCACCTGTCCCCTTCCTCCCCACCTCGATAAGGAGGAAAAATGGACAAAAGGGAAATCTCATGGGTTGAGATAAAGACAGTTTAATAAGGTAACAAAGGAAATACTAGTGCTAATAATAATACTAGTAATAGTAATGATAATAACAATTATAATAATGAATATGTAAAACAAACTATATACAGTACAATTTTTCTCACCACCTGACAATGGATTCGCAACCAGTCCCCTAGTAGCAATCACAGAACCCAGAAATCACAAATTTTGCTAAATTCTCAAAAAAGTTGGAACTGCCAGACAAGAAGGGATTCATAATCATGGAAAACAGAAGAGCAGATATCTTCCTGCCCCCCAGCCAACCCCCATTAATAAACTGAGTGTGACGTCTATTGTATGAAATATTTCATTTGAAACCGCGGGGTATCTAAAACACTAAGCAAGAAATGTTGAGCTGGTGGCAACTGAACACACAATTCTGCACAGCTGCAACATGTTCAGGGATAGATATTTTAGGGGGCACACTGAAATTCACTGGTGAATAGCTCAGAAGGACAACAAAGGCATTCATTATTTCAGCTGAAAGGCCTATTGCTGCTGAATGGTGTAGTCCAAATGTCCTATCACTGGACAGATGGATCATTAAGGAATAGGATGTGCTGATGATGGAAGAGGTGCCTAAACTTAGAAGACATCATAATAAGTACCTTACTACATGTCTCCCATTCATTATACTCATTGAAAAGAAGCACTGCCTTTGTTTTCACTGTACCAGGCTAAGTCAGCTGTTAAAATACCAGGCCTTTATTGTCTGTATCTTCATCTGCATGCTTTCTCCACTGACTAGAACAGCCGTAGCTACATCATATTTCTTACTAGGGATTTATCTTCTCAGCATAGCTCTCACCATAACTCTGATGCATTTCTCTTTTTGATCTGAAACTTTTTTGTGGGAACTGTTGGTAGCAACAAGTATCAAGTTCAAATACATACATATTCCTTTCAAAATTAAGAAATATTCCACTTCTGGCTCTTGCTGTTGTTGCCCTGGTTTCACCTTTTTTCTTCCGTATGCCAGGGTTTTCGCTCCCTTAGCCTCAGGGACAGATTTTGATGCCACTGAGAGGCCCTAAATCAGAGAGCTGTGTGGAAAGAGCAGTGTAAGATGAGGCAGCAAAAAATGCGTCATCACTCTCTTTGTTCAGAAGCTGCATTTAATCCTTGGCATTCACTCTTGGTCCCTTTCTGCACTACAGTGCAGCTATGCGCTTGCCTGGCCACATACCTTGCTGAACCAGATCCTGATTCTGACCTGCACTTTGACTTCCTTGACCTCAGTCAGACTTATCACTACAGCCTTGTTTGGCATTCACCAGACTTTTGGCTGACCCTGTTTACCTTCACTGGCCGTGCTCCACTCACCTTGTTCCAGTACAGAGGGACTGTGCACTTGTCAGTGAGACCCCAGCCCTTGCTGGCCCTGCCATCACTGTCACTGTTGGCCCCCAGCTCCTCTTCCCATGCAGAACAGTCTGCCTTGCTGCTCCCTGACCATCACCTAGAAATTTGGGTAAGACAACCACTTCATCAGGCATTCTTAGTTAAGCAAGTTTTTTGTTTAAAATGAAAGAAAAACAAAACAACTATTCAGAAAAAAAGACACAATTAGATGTGGTAGCAATAAATAAATCCACATTTACATAAATAGAGACTAAACAGTTAGAATATCAATATTTTAGGTATAAATACTCTGCCACAGTTCCCATAGCTGAGAATATGTATATTAGCTAGATACACAGCTAGTTGACACAGCATTATTATCTTTTAGTGCAACTCCGTCATGACTTGTTGTCACTGGTCAGCAGTGCCCCAAAGCCCATGACTGTAAGGACAGTCTATCTCCCAGCATTTGGTCAAAGCACAGCCAGCATGTTTATGCTGATATACTTGTTGTCAGCTCTGGCAAGGAAGCTGGACTCATCAGTAGATGCTGGCAGAGAGCTTTTGTGTAACATGTTGTACCACATGGCTTCCAAATGAATACACAATGAATTTAGACGTAATTACACCAAGAATGTGTATGACATTATATTTAAAATATGTGTAGCTATACATATACTTCTTGAAGCAGGTCCAGAGGAAGACCACAGAAATGATCAGAGGGATGGAACACCCCTCCTGTGAGGAAAGGCTGAGGGAGTTGGGGCTGCTTGTCCTGGAGAAAAGAAGCTCCAGGGAGACCTTATAGCAGCCTTCCAGCACCTGAAGGGAGTCACAGTTGGTGAAGAGAGCAGTGGTAAATTGCTGTCCAGGATCTCTTTTTATTCTTTCAACGGTGCCAGTCACACTATGCATCTATTGCTGTGATAAGAGGTGACAATAGAGGCACTACATTTGACCCTCTAATGTCCTAGCTAATGATACAAATTTAGTTATTCCATGGTCTTTAAAGTACCTAAAGATTCATTGTGGCTGAATTTGACATTCAGAGAACAGTATCAACGTGTGTCACATGAAAACAATAATGTTTACTTCACTTGATTATTAAAGCAGTCCATTGTAATAGACTGTACAGTGCATGTATTCATAGCTTGCTTACACCTGTGGTTTATAAAAAACAGCCTATATAGTTAGTGGCAAAGCTTGTGTACAAATGTAGTAGATATCTCCTAAATTTAAAATGCTGATGAATAAATGTACATTTAGCTTAATTGAAGCTTCTTTTTGCATGCCAAAATTTTTAAATACATTACTGGTGTGTCTTTCCAAACAGCTGTGGCATTAGATTTTAAGAACCCAAAGAACATTAAATTACACAGATGAATGCACGTTATAAGATTCATAATGATATTGTGGATGGTTCCAAACTATGCATGTATATATTATTACCTAAACCTCAGCTTCCTTAAAGTGGAAGAGCTTCAGAATCTATTTTCTGAGGACAAGAAAACTTTTTAATAATATCAACCATGATTTACATATTACCAGCTGAATTATCGGAAAATATTTCCTGATCAAAAAGTCACAAAAATCACCATGTTATGTCCTTTACATGTTTTCATACTGAAGTGTCCAGCATCATACAGCTTTTTTCAGGTATCTCCCAAAATCTTCAATTTTGGTTTTGATATTTCACGTAGTTAATGCCAACGTTTTTTACAGTGGAATTTCTCTAGAAAAAGCTTAGAGGACTGGAACAAGAAGAAAACAGATGGCAAACCTGTCATCCTGGAATGACATCAAGTGAGTGTATTTGCTTAAGTATAAGATTTTGTTAGGATTTTGTTAGTTTTGGACAGCTAAGAAAAGTTAGCCAGTTCAGGTAAAGGTGGAAGATTCTAGTTTATTTCAAAGGAGGGTCTAAGGGACGACAGCCACATTCAAGGTATTGCCTATCCCCACCTCCCACCCAGATGAAGTGAGAAACCAAAAAGCACTCTTTTGCAATCAGTAGCTCTTGAACCCTTTCCTGTTCTAACGTCTCACCTTCTGTTGCTGCTTCATTCTACTTTGAAATTGTATTCCTGTGTTCATGACAGAATCAGTTGTCTCAAAAACACTGAGGTTCAACAGTTATTTTTACAAATTTCTTGCAAATATGGGATGAGGAAACACTCATATAGCATGTAAATATAGTTGATGGGGCTAGCGTCGGGGGGAAAAATGAAGGAAGTGCCTCTATTGTCACCTCTTATCACAGCAATAGATGCATAGTGTGACTGGCACTGTTGAAAGAATAAAAAGAGATCCTGGACTGTAATTTACCACTGCTCACTTCACCAACTGTGTAAATTATTGCATGGATCTTCAAAAAGATCTGCTAAGATACTTAGTAAGCACGGTCTAGTCTGACGGTCTAGTGTGCCTGCAGTCCTGGAGTCATCCACTACAATTGGAAAACTTAGTTATTCTCAAGCGGGGCTCCAGAGTAGGTCTGTCCAATACAGCTGGGCAATGCAATGATATCTCTTCCAAAGCAGTCTCCCATTGCCATCAACAAACTGAATATATTCTGCTTCACAATTCCGGCACCAAGGGAAGTCATTGCTTTTCTTTGGAAAAATCCTCTGAAACTCATTTGTTCCTGCTTGTAACTGTCTCTCCAGTGGACTGTGACATTAATTAAATATTATCTGTGTTTGTGTGCTTTAGTTTGATGCAGTTAACGTTTTTCCAGTGGACATAACTTCCTTCAAGATTAGATGAACTGAATGGAAGCTGAGCCAATATCTTGTGAGAAACAGAAAAAAAACGTTTTTTATGAGAGACCACTCATGTTTTAGTCTTTCTGTGGGTAACTGTTTTTTTCTGGTACATTTTTTAGTTGATGAGAAAATTATGTCTTTATTTCAAAGATACGGCAAGAAGTTTCTCAATGAGACATGAGTCTGGGTCACTGACAAATATAGTTCCAAACATTACAGAGTCAGTGTAAGTTCCACACTACTGTTACCAGCAAGTATTGGCTCCTTTCTTATATGAACTCTGGAAAAAATATTCCTGATTCTTCTCTAACATCTCTGCTCAACAGCACGTATTGATTATATTTTTCATGGTTATGGCTTCAGCTTGTGAAAGATTTACTTTTATTTTAGTCTTATTATTTTCTGACTTCTGAATCCAATTCTCCATCTTGTGTTCTGCCTTTTATTCCTCTCAATTAGTAATTATGTTTGGAATTTTCAGTTGCATGGGAACTAGATACTCAAATCCCATTAATCTTCAATTAGATGAACAGTTCTAATGGACATTCGGTTCTCATGGAGACCCAGTGAAAATCTCAGTCATTATTTTTGACTGACCCTGTTCTAATCTAACAAAATATGGCTCGTTCTTCAACCCTAAACTAATTTTTTTTTCCTTATTCTTCCTTTAATAAATATTGACAGGACCATCCATTTAAATCTTAATGAGGCATGTAGTTATGCCATGATCTCAGTGAAAACTGTTGTGGTTTTTAAAGTGTTTTTCCACTCTTGACAGACAACAGTTGACTATCAGATCACTCTGATACTATATTAGGCCTAATTAATCCATATAACTTTTTCCAAGTTAATTTCTTTCCAATCATACTGAAATTATTACAAGAAATCCATAATTTTCTTGAGTGCAAATCACATGACAGGGTTCATGTTTCCTCATTTCTTAAGGCAAAGACGTCTTCAGTCCCAGCTGACGTCTTTGTGTTGTTTGCCTTGAAGAACACACAACAGGAGAGAGATGTATGAGGAAATTTATCAACCTGGATCCAAAGAAACACTCTTTCAAAACAGATTTTTATATGTATTTTATTTACTTTACCTGTTTACTTCCAAAATATTTCTTTACCTTATTGGCCATAACACTGAAGTATTGAACACCTGGTGGCTATGTCAGTGACTCATTAAATTTGACTTGTCTCAGTTCTGTCAGCAGTTATAATTGTATTGCAAGTCTGAAATTACATAAAAGTAGTAAATAACTAACTAAAATTTAGCCTAACATCTTCAGCTAAACAGATGTCTCATTTCTTCCTTTTTCCTTTCTAAGAAGTTTTCAAGATAACAGAAAATCATCAGCATTTCCTTAATTCACTTAATTTTAGTTAAGAACTTATTTCAGCTCTACCTTTCCCAGCTTGCCACAAAAAAAAAAGGAAAAAAATGGATAAAGCTATTAAGGTCATAACAGAAGTTTCATATGGTCATACATGACATAGAATAGGCTCTTTACCTCTCTCTCTCTAGGAGCAATTACTTTCTTTAACAATTATTTTTTGTGCCTTTTCTAAGCTGCGGCTTAACCCCAAACCTATTCTCTAATCAGTATAACCATAAGTCCTTCTCCCATCACTGTTATTCTTCACTGAAGCTCCCTTTACTTTTGATGGGGTTTTTTTGACTGCTTCTGAATAACACTAAGTGTATTTCAGTGCTAAAAACTTAAAATATGATAAAAAATACAAATTTATTTAGATTTTTCTTTTCGTCTGGAAAACCACTTAGTTAAGTCTTATTTATGGAAAGAATTCATCAATATTCTAGTACAATTATACCTGGAAAACCTCCCAGTGAAACTAGTATGCATGAGGAAAGATATTATTTTGTCAGTATTGCTGATTTCCAAAACAAAACCTTTGTAAGCATTTTTATTTAATATAACTATTTACACACAGATACTGTTGGTTACATGTAGGAATTTTCTTTCTATCCTGCTTGCTGACAAAGCAGATTTTTTCTTCATAAGCCACTAATCCCTCTCCCTCTTACTGAAGCATACTTGTCAGTGTTGACACAGATGGCCAATTTCCATCATACACAAATTTAATAGAGCATTTCCCATTGCCTTTCCCATTCAGCAGGCCACACACAAAGTCCTGGACAATGTGAAATACAATTAACATGTTCCTTGTGAGAAGAGACATATAGCATGAACATATTTTACTTACTTCCTCATTCAGAAGTTTCAACAGCAGACTAATCAGGAGCTCTTTTTTAGTGGAAGAGGTTTGTTTTGGCCAGATTTGTTTGGGTTTTTGTCCAGGTGCTGGCAGCGGGTGTGTTGCCTCTGTATGGAGAGGCCAGGGGCTGCCCCATGTCAGACACAGCCAGCTCCAACAGACCCACCACGGGACACGGCTGAGCCCTTCAGCCATGAGATGTCTTAGGTTAAGCATATTTAAGAAAGGGCAAACTGCCATGCAGCAGTGAGGAGAAAAACAACGATACTGAACACCAAGGCCAGAGAAGACGAAAGGGAAGAGGTGCTGCAGGAGCTGAGGCAGCTATTTCCTTGTAGACCATGGATTTTTGGAAGTGACCATGGTGAAGCAGGTATCCTCTGCAGCCCATGGGCAGGATCACAGCAGAGTAGACAAATATTTCCTGAAGGACCTGCAGCCTGTGGAGATAAGCCCAAGCTGGAGCAGGTTTATGCTAAAGGACTCCAGCCTATGGAGAGGACCCATGCTGGAGCAGGGGAAAAGTGTGAGGAGGAGGGAGTGGCAAGCTTCAGCTGGAGCTCAACTTCTTACTCCCCATCCCCCTGTGCTGCTGAGTGGGGGTGGAGGAGCTGGAAGAGACAGGAATGAAGGAGTGAAGTTCAGCCTGGGAAACAGAGGAGTTGGGAGGAAGGCATTGTTTTAATGTGTCTTTTTTCTGTACTATCTAAACCTATTTTAATTGTCAATAAATTAAATTAATTTTCCCCTAGTCAAGTCTGTTTTACCCGTAACATTAATTGGTAAGTGATCTCCTTGTCTTTATCTCAACCCGTGAGCTTTCCATCTTATTTTTGGCCCCTGTCCCACTGAGGAGGGGGAGTGAGAGAGCAACTGGATGAGTGTCTGGCAGCCAGCCGAGGTAAACCCACCACAAGCTTTTACATATCCTTGGTCCAGGGTACTTACCAAACTTATGATCCTAGTTTGGGAGCAAGTTTATAGATTTTTCCCAGATGAACAGGTAGCTTACTCTTTAGGTGCCCGAACTTTTACCATAAACTGTAGACTCTTTCTTTCTGTTTCTGAGTTGTTTTGGTTTTTCGGTTGTTTTGGTTTGTTTAATTAAGGTTATTTTGAATTATATGATGTTCTTTTATTGCTGAGTAGGATTATGTAAGTACATATCAAATATGATGCATTGTACAACAGTGACTAAGCAAGCATAGTGTGTTACAATAAACAGGTTCTTTGTATTAACAAAGGGTAATTTTGCACATACTGAAGTGTCACCAATCTGCATGATTTTGTGTGTTAAGAAATGAGATAGTTATAAGCTTCTCATTTTTACTACTCTATCAAAGTGCATCCACTGGAACTGTGCATACAAGTGGAAACCATTTGTACTGGAATGTGACAGTAAGAAATATTGTTCACTAAGTATTCCCATTACTCATATTAGGTAGAAGCAGGATGGCATCAAAGGAATCTAACTGCAGAGATATGAGTGGTGAATAAAACTAATTAGAGTCACATTTAGTATCTCTACGTGGTTTATGTCAAACTAACAGTATGCCTGTACTTCCCATGGCAAGTAATAGATCTCTTAATTTTTCCACAATAAACCACTATAGTTCTCCATCTCAGATAATACTTGAATAACGTGAAGTTACAAGAATTTTGTTAGAGAAGTATTTTAATGTTCTCTCTACCTTGCCAGAAGGAATGTTAATGTATAAAATCAGTTTTATAGTTAATGTTTCAATCTGAGGTGTGAGACAATAATAACTTCTATTTTCAGCACCAATATAGACTACATAGATTAAAAAAAGTACCGTGTTACTTATTATGGATAGACTAGTTGAAAAAAAATCTCACTGGTAATAAGAGAGAAGGATTTCTCACATTTTCTATTATGTAGGACTTATCCTATGGAAATAGAAAAATAATTCATCAGAATCAATGAAGTCACTCTGGGTTTAGACCATTATAAGTCAGAGCACAAATTGGATCATTGAGTATAAATATCAGGAATTAAAACCTTAATTTTTTCCTCATGCAAATTCAGGTGATCTGAATTATTGACTTGTTGATAAGAACAGTTTTCCTATGTTTAAATGCCTACAAAAATAAAATCAGAAAGAAGTAAATATGCCATTAAGTTCCTCTCTGTAAAAATACATGATATGTAAGATATATGTGATAGGTGATCCCATTTTAATTTTGAAAATGCAGACCTGTTAAATATTGTGAAGTAAATTTATCTACCTCAAATAAGGCACATTAATGGTAATCATTCATAGGAAAGACAGGCACCTCAAATCCGTTTTAAAGATGATGGAGAGAAATAGGCACCTTGTATCTATCCTAAAATAGAAGAAGTGTTCAAAATTGGTGAAATGAAAAGACATGCCATTATTTTTTCCCTTCCTGAATTAAACAAAAGACTAAGAAGGCTGATTTAGAGTTAAGTGAGAACAGTTAGATCAGATTAATTCAATTCTGCCCTATGTTTTTAAAAAAACAGAGACACACTCACTTGATTTGTGTTATTTGTTATGACTTAAGGAGCACACACATGAACAGAAGATGTCTGGCAATGCCCACTTGGATATGGGAGGTGCAATTTTCTTTTCTACCAACAAAGACAGGTCAGGAAAATTGTGTTTGCATCCAAGTGCAATTGTTATCAGCAATGGTAGCAGAGCCTTCAGAAGAGCTGGTCCACTTTTACTCCAAAATAAGGAAACTGCAAGTAAAAGTTAGTTCCCATTCATCTGAAAATTATAGAAAAGACATTTACATGCAGATACATGACAACCAGGGCTGTTACATATCTTTACTTAATAGTATTTCTAAATAATATTCCTATTTAACACTAGATAACACTAATTATTATTGATATTTAGTACTAGGAAATATTAAATGTCTGCAACACGCTCAACCAATAGAATAAAACCAACTTGCTCAAAATTCCCTCAAAATCAGAAAACAATCTGCGTTTCTGTCTGAGCAAATTTTGTTCCGGTTGTAATTACATTGATGAATGTTGTAGATTAAATCTTCCTAATTCAGTGATGCATTATCACTGTTGGGAGGGAATTTTCTTCTGTTCTCTTGTGTTCACCCACACACATGCAAATATGAGCTTTTAAAGTGTTTATTCATAAAACACTGCAATTGTGCATTTCATGAAAAACACAAGCAAGGATCTAACACAATCGCTAGCTATGAATATACTAAAGAACTGTCACATTATTTTTAGCATCTTTCATCAAGCTCCTGTATAATTTGCATGTCAAAATGCCTTCTTTCAAAACTGTTAACTTCTTAGAGTCATTTATGTTCCCTAATGAAAGGTACTACTAGTGTTTTCCCAATATACAGAATCTAAAATATCATTATCTTCAAAATATCATTTTCATTTTTCAAGACAACTATATATAGGGCACATGGGATTGACATTTTCAAATAATCATGAAAATTAATTGCAAGCAGATGATTAAATATAGTTTTAATATATAACTAGCACCTAGTAATGTCCAGTAAGAGATTTCTGTATAGTCAATCACTTTCTAACAACTAGTTAACATCTTATTCTGGTTTATTGCTTACAAGTTACTTCTTTCCATTTTAAATTTGTGAGACCAGTTTTAGGAAGTTCTACATTTAAGATTGAGACACATATATTTCTATCAGCAATGCTGGGAACTGAAAAAGCTCATCTCATAAAACCAAGAATTTGTATCTGTCAGTAATGAAATTGATATGATGCTTTCTTGTTGGAAGGCAATGAACAGCAAAGTAATTTAATCTTCCACCTTTATAGGTGAGACATACACAAGTCTTACAAAATGTCTTTGCTACATTAAACGAATTTTTCTGGAAAAAAATAAGGGATGCAGTAATAATTCATAATGAGAAAATCTCTTGCGTCCTTAAGAACTAATCTTATTTCAGCTAATGTTGTTAGCAGAACAAGTTTGGAGACATATGTAAGTGCATTACTTTTGGATGTGTTCTACAGCATTGTGGTAAAGTGGAAGGCTTTTGAAAACATATTCTTACTCAAACATTCAACAGCTAGGCATGACATCTTAAGAAGAGAAAGTCAGACACAAAAGTGTACTTGCTGTCAAAAAGAGCCCATAAAACCATTATGGAAAGATACTCTTTTAAAAAGTCCTTGAGTATTTAAAGTAACAATATCATGTTTATCAACCACCATCTGGAAACTAGCCAGTTTTCTGTTTGCTTGTTTATTTTGACATTCACTCTACTGAAAGCTGCTTCAGAACCTCACTGTGCTCTGGAACAATTTAAGCATCCATTGTTCTAATGATGCCTCTCACTTAACAACAGAAGTGATGCCTCTCACTTAACTATTGAAATACATGTTGGACAGTTTTGTGTTCTGGCTAGAGATGTCTTCAAGCAAGTTGGCACATACTGATCTTTTTCAAAAACCAAGTGCCACATCATAAAGCCTACTGGAAGACTTCTGAAGTCTACAAAGGAAGTAGCTCTAATTTCATTCTGTTTTCTGTGAGACTCTAGACATAAAACAACCAAGTGAAGAGCCCTAACACTTATCTTTGCTGAGGAGTACTAGTCTATGCAAGCTTCTTCTAAGACATTGCTCCATAAAAGGATCGGCTTTCTGGAATTAAAAACCCAGTCTCCTACAAAACCCATAGGAATTCCCATGCTGGCCCCATTTTGTTTGAGTTTAATGGAATTACCAAGTTTAGCTCTTTATTTCAGCTTCAGTATTGTCCTAAAAATATCAAACTGGGATTACAAATCTAGATGATGTTCTCACAGCTGGGCAAACAGTAGGCATGAAGACAATTGAAGGCCTTCGAGAATTAATGGAGAAAAGGACCAAGAACTGTAAATGCTGGCCATGTCCTTTAAGTGTTGTATTTTGGTTACTTCTTATCAGGCTATTTTCTTCTTCCAGTACCAGGAATATGTGACTTATAACCGGGAGAAGTGAAGGAGCAACAGAAAAGAGTAGGTAGTAAATAAGTTGGTTTGCCTCTGGAAGGTGAAGAGCACCACATCAATGCAAAGGTTAACAAACCTTTACACAGTTTGTCTACGAGATGTGTGTTATTAAAATATTAGGTGCTTAATGGTGTCACTGACAATAGATTGCAAAATTGCATTCTGCTATAGAAAAAGTGTTTTGCAATCTTGATGCTTAAAACTTTGCGATCACTTGGTGCCTAAAAATTTGTTTGCTGGCACCAGTAAGAAGCTACCATCTGCAGATGATTCACAATATGACTCACCACAGCTTGTGCAGGGTGAACAGCAGCACATGAGAATTACTCTCTAATCAGTTAATTGAATCTCTGTTAAGTAATATATTGACTTTGTGTTGTTCTTTTGATCCATAAATCATTGTTACATAGTACTGATCCTTCTTTTCATACTTAACAGATCTGCTCTATGTCTGCACTATTATTAAAGATAACTTAGGCATCCATTTTCTTGCCATTTATGTTATCATTAAATATGATTGATAGAAAGCAAATATCCAGTTTAGACTGGGATTAAAAATTTTCTCATCATTTTGTGTTTTTGTCTTTTGTTGGACATTGCCTTAAAGAAGCACCTCTTGAGAAATCTGGAATTAATCTAGGCAAAACAAAGGAAAGGTAAGTAGAAGTATACTATCGCATTTTGCAAATAGGAAACCCAGAAAGATTAACTGTTTTGCACAGGGTGTCATACCTCCAACTGTTGAGATTTGGTTCCTTTATCACAAGAAAAAGCCTCTTCAAAATTCTGGGGTTTCTTGTATTTGCTTTTTTACAATGTCTACTCCCATAAACCAGTTTCTGACTTGTAAGGAAACGTTAGTGGATTTTTTATTTGTTTTGATGGGAAAGGGTTTGGGAGGTTTGGGGTTTTTTACTGTTGTGTGCAGTGAGTCGTCACACCCTGAACACACTCTGGAATAATATGAAACAAATGATAAAGTCAGTGTCATGAGCATCACCTGCATCATCTAAAGTATTAATTGTGTTTAGGGTAGTGTTAGAGAATAAGATAGAACTGCTGGAGTCCAGCCTTGCCCCCACAGAATTTTTCATATGATCGGACTCAAGCTGTGTAAAGTCAATTCATTTTCCTTTTCTCAACTTGTCAATATTGACACAAAACTTTTTCATAAGGAAGAAGAGACAGACCAGACCTACTAACAGGAAAGGGGGGAAAGAGGAGGTCTTTCATTACCAGCACAAGCTGTGCTGCCTCATAAACATTGAGTGATCAAATCCAATAAAGATAAACCCTTGAATTCCTGCTGCTCTACTGCAGTAACACACTGTGAAGGCTTCAGGCACTGGTTTGGGGGAGACTGAATCCCAACATATGGAGGGACTGCCAACAGACACACAGGAGAAAAACAAAGCTGAACTCCTGCATCTCTGTCTCCTGCTGCCTCTCTCTGGCCTTAGGCTGCAAAGCCATTTCACATGCTGATTTTTAACAACACACAAACAATGAAAAAAACAGACTTCAAAATCATTCTTAGTATACTGAGCAATTCTCTTTAAAGAAGCCAGAGAATTTGGTATGGGATAAAATGGAACAGGGAACTTAAGGTTCCCTGTGTAAAGCGAGGACAATTAACTGCCTTTTCTCTACAGAAATTTCCAAATTTAGGGTTCAGCTGCCAGAACTCCAGTATGTATGCAAAAGATCATATTTCTTATTCTGAAACAACATTTCCATGACAAACAGGGTATTCTTCTACCATTTCTGTAAGGCACAGACTGCACGATACCCTCCAAGATATGACCTGGGGGGAGGACCTGATAACTAGTATTATGAGAGCTGATATGGTTCCAAAATTTAATTTAACCATTTCTAGGTCCCTAACTATGTTTGAAGGAAGCAAGAAAGGAGGGAAGGAGGGAAGGAGGGAAGGAAGGAGGGAAGGAAGGAAGGAAGGGAGGAAGGGAGGAAGGAAGGGAGGAAGGGAGGAAGGGAGGAAGGGAGGAAGGGAGGGAGGAAGGGAGGAAGGGAGGAAGGGAGGAAGGGAGGAAGGGAGGAAGGGAGGGAGGAAGGGAGGAAGGGAGGAAGGGAGGAAGGAAGGAAGGAAGGAAGGAAGGAAGGAAGGAAGGAAGGAAGGAAGGAAGGAAGGAAGGAAGGAAGGAAGGAAGGAAGGAAGGAAGGAAGGAAGGAAGGAAGGAAGGAAGGAAGGAAGGAAGGAAGGAAGGAAGGAAGGAAGGAAGGAAGGAAGGAAATTTCAAAAAGATGCAACAAGGAGATAAGTCAGGATAAATGTATGGTCCCTGCAGTTCCATCTGTATTTCAACGGGAGTTGTAAAACTGGATGTTGAATTATTAAAAAAAATAAAAGAAAACACAGAAACAGAAGGAGGATGTCTGGGTATGGTCATCTATTTAATTGCACCAAAATACAGGAAAATGTTTAGAATTACAGAAGTGTGATTTAAGCTGGATATCTCTATTCATAACAAAGTACTGAAGTAGATTATTTAGTAGGTTAGGGGGTCTCCATCACTGGAGGACTTCAAGATACGCAGAACAAACGTTGGACTGTAATGATACAGGGACATTTAATCCTGCCTTCAGAAAGATGATCTGTTTCAAGGTTCTCTCCACTCTGATTCACAAAGAAACACTGTTTATTAAATGCACTCTTCAGAAAAGTGTGAACGTATTTAGTGTTGTGCCACGATAAAGAGTCTAGCTGCATGATGCATTTAAGTGAGCCCAGTTGCTTTCTCATTAACCTCAGCAGAGAAAGGAACAGCAAAATGGAGTTCTATTTCTGTTACCTATCTTTGTCTTCAGTTTTTCATAATCCATCAGCCTCTGCATGACGTTATATGAGCAGCAGCAACACAGGTCAAGTGCTTTCTGTCCAATTTTGTAAACCTACTAACTAAATACCTCAGTATGAAGAGATATGCTTTTGTATAATACAAGGAAAGCTTCTCCACATGAAGAATTTAATGAAAGAAATTAAAAATGGTGAAATACCACTACTTCAAGTGCTGTAAGGCACTTACAAGTGTGTCTTTTAAAACATCTTTGGAAATAGTCACTCACTGTTCTGTGTGATTGAAGAAGAGTCTCACACTTGGCAAAAACAACTTTTAAATGCAAAATCTGTTTTTTTCTGTTACTGTGAGGAGAGAGTGAAAAGATTTGAGTCCCACTTTTCTGTTTTTATGGAGGCTTTTCACGGTTTTTTCTTTTTCCCCACAGAAACAGCAAAGTATTGCCATGTTCTTTTTTTAAGTTAGATATGAAGATTTATTTCCAAACCTAATAAACCTCAATCTAATTAAATTTAAGGACAAGCAGAAGAAGGAAGGGACATTAGAAAAAATCCAAACTCTTGAATCTCTATCAAATTGAAATATCTGTATTAAACTGATTTCACTCATCCCTAAACACTGGTACCTACTTATCGAGTCTCTTTCTACTAAATACATCAAAGCAACTGGAACACTGCCAGATCTAGATACACTAAAGCAGATATACTTGACTATACTGAGACAAGAGATAGAGGATTTTGTGGGATTTTTGGAGAAGATTACATCCACTAATGCCACAGAAGAACATCATGATTTACATTATTACAGAGGAGTGCCAAATGAATTAGTAATCATCAGACATATATTCTAAAGTGTCACAAGAAACTCTTTAGTAATCACCTGCCAGAAAAGCACAAGTTCAAAAATTTATCACATACAGAAAATGTCATAGTATGTAATGAAAAAGCATAAGTTATCTGCAGTGTATTTAACCCTGTGCTAACCCATCACACTACAAACTTGAGTTCCACTCTGCTTGCTACCTGCAATGTCCTGGATACCAAAACCATACAACTAATGCAACAGCTTGTGTGATGTTGTTTGTTCAACAGAGACAAGAAAGGGTGTGAATTATGCCTGAGTAGAAAGGCTGTCACCTTAGCAAATAAAAATAGATTCTCACCTGGCAGAAATCTTGTTAATTCTCCTGGGATTTGATGTCTCTTTCTACTATAGGCTGTTAGCAGTTTTGAATTGGATCACTGCTCATCTTTCGTGTTGCCAAAAGATTGCAAGGAAAGAAAGATTCATTAAGGGAGCAGAAAAAATGAGAGCAAATGCAACAAAAGGTAGCTCAGAAGCAAGTCCTTTGCTGGGAAAGAGGCTGCCAGGGCTCTGGGGGCACCAATGGTCCTTGCTGTCCCCACTCAACTCCTCTGGGGCTCCCCCAACCCTGCCTACAGCCCAGGACCCCATTTCAGTTCCCCAGCTGCCCTACTCCTGGCTGGAACTGTAGAATGGGTCCTGGCTGCCATGCCCTGCACTGACAAACCCCACGAGAAAGTCCCACTGTTGCAGGTCTTCAGGGAGTGCCTGTTGCCTGACAGAGATGATAAAGATCAGGGCTCAGGTTCCTTTTCCCAAACCAGGCTGAGATATCTTGTCCAATTACAGGTTACGTGGTCAGGAAAAAGATCAGAGACAAAGATTTGCACATTTGACTGTGAGCCCCAACCTCTACTTCACACAATTGCCCTGCCTCTCTGTTTTCTTACCTTCAGTTCTCTGTTGCACAGTGGTTCTAAGACATATGCTGTTGCACCGTATGTAAGAATTAAAGATGACCCTTTAACCCCCTGCACTGTCTTCTGTATGTTCTTATTTTCACTGTTTCTCGCAGACAGCCTGTAAGAGGGATGCTCTCAGTTCTGGACCCTCACTTACCCCAGGCACTGCACAGTGCACAGAGCGCAGAGGTCTGTGTGCCGTGTGCAGGGGCAGCTTGCTCTTCTAATATTTTATTTTCTAACGTGACATTAATATGGATGTGGGGAGAACTTGTGGCCTTTCAATACTTATAGGGGGCCTATACGAAAGATGGGGACAATCGTTTCAGCAAGGCCAATTGTGACAGGACGAGTAATGGTTTTAAGCTAAAGGAGGGTAGATTTAGACTGGATATAAGGATGAAATTTTTTACAATGAGGGTGGCGAAACACTAGAATGGGTTGTCCAGAGAGGTAGTGGAGACCTCATCCCTGGAAACATGCAAGGCCATGTTGGACGGGGCTCTGATCAACCTGATCTAGTTGAAGATGTCCCTGCTCACTGCAGGGGGGTTGGGCTAGATGACCTCTAAAGGTCCCTTCCAACCCAAGCATTCTATGATTCTATTCTCTGTCTTGCTCAAAACGTGACCCAATATTCAATATGTCCTTTATGAGGTCTAGCCCAAAAATTGTTATTTCCTGGCAGAAGAACAAAGCACTGGGACACAGATGTCCAGTTGGTGTCACTTGTTTTAGATCTGTCAAGGATAATGCCATAAAGATCAAAGTTTTTGCCACCTCTCTCTGCTTGTTTTAGCTATTATGTCTTCAGTGGCCTTATTTTAAAAGACAGCCCAGCTTCTGGAAGAACTATGGATTCTAACTGTATTCCCAATTTTAAGTGAAGAAGGAGATCTGGAAGCAATCAAAAGTTATAATCTGAACCATTCTTATACTTGTATTTACATATGAAGGAATATATAAAGTATAGGGTCATTGACTCAGTTTGGGGATAAATGATTGGGCCTACATAAATTCCTCCTCTGAACAAAATATTTATATCTAAAATGTTTTAAAGTTGCATTTATTATTAGGTCAAAGCCTTGAACCAAAATACCACTGTCACTTCAATGCACAAATTCAAAAATAAGCAATCTGACTTAAACATGTGGTTAGATATTTCAAACAGTTCTTAAATTCAGATTCAGCTCTTTCTTGGTTTAAAATAATGGATTGCCAATAGACCTTTAGATTAATTCAGTATGATATTACTAAACTGGTATAAAGTGGAAAACAGGATAGTTGGAGACATATGTATAAAGTACTTTACATATAATCTTACATCATTATGGTCAATGTCTTTCTAACACAGGCTCCATTTCAGTCTGTAAGTCTATGTTTTCACCATAGTAACGGAAACAAGCTTCCAAGTAGCAAATATTCACCGGATGTATTGCCTAGAAACATTTGTCTAAAAGCCCTCACTGAAACCCATACACCACCCTCAGACAGTAGCACAGTGCTGCAAGTTTTATGATTCCAAAACAGAATTTGATGTGGCTGTTACCGCTAACTCGGACTGAAGCATCAGGGAAAAAAAAATACCAAGAATTAAGGTTGAGATTTAAGGAAAACCAATTTATTTTCAGATAAGATACTTGCTGCTTCTGGTTTAGATATTGGATAAACTATCTGAAACAAAAGCAGCAGACTGAAATTGAGTGGTTTTTTAACCTCTTCTAATAAGAATCAGCTAGTTTAATGGGTCTCTAACCAGAATAATCTTTTCTTCTTTGCCTGACCAGGGTGACCTGCCAAATGGGAGGTGTGAATGCTGTCAAGGAACATCACAGCCTCCAGATAAGGAATGCAGGCTTTGAAGAAACTGTGAACACCCTGTGGGGAAGAAATTAGACGTGTGAACTTAGAGGGGGAAAAAAGGCGTACAAATGGTTTAAACAAGAACTGAAGACAGAGGTCAACAGGGATGTTTCTAACTGGAAATCACCTGCTGTGGAAGAAATTAGTTTTGAACACTGAACACAAATCAATGGAGTAGATGGGAAATGTTTTAAATTATTCATCTTTTTCAGGAAATCCTGGTTTGTATCTTCTGAAGCCTCCTCTACTCAAAGTTTGTTACTGGAAAAGTATAACCTGAGATGAACTGCCGTCTAATAATAACATAACCATAAGAGCAGAAAAGCAAACATAACACATCTGAGCAAAGGTCCATATAGAGTGTATGCTATTTCTGAAAGAGGCCTGTACTAAATGTGTGGTGAGAGAGCTTAAGAATAGCGAAAGCAGAGATTGCTGCTTTCTCTCACTACTTTTCTAGTTTCCAGCAGTCTGCCATGTAGAGATTTTTTTTCAGCTATAAGTTGCATCTGCATCCTGTTTGGTAGACCTTGATTGATTCTTCTTCCATTAATTTGTCTAAGAGTTTTTCAAACCCATTTACACAGAGACCCTCCACAGGAGGCTGTCATGATGAATACCAGACTTTTCCTCCATGCTGTGTGAAAGAGCGCTTTCTTTTCTTTGATTTATACCTGCAGCCTGACCATTTCATTGGATGCTCCACTGGACTGTTGTTATGAGGAAAAGGAGACAATTGTTCCCTGTTACATTTCTCCATGCTACTCTATCATATCCCCGCTCAGCTGTTTTCCAAACTGAAGATTCTCATCTCTTCAAACAATTTTCGTATTGTACTGGGTCTTGCTGGGATGGATATAATTTTCTGCATAGGAGCCCATATGTTGCTGTGTTTTAGGTCTGTAACTAAACAATTGGCAGTTGGACTGATGATTGTTATAGATCCCTTCCAGCTGAAATATTCTAGTCTAGTCTAATCTAGTCTAGTCTAGTTTTAAAACAATGTTGATAGCACAATGCTGTTTTAGCCATTGCTGAGCATTGTTATCACAGTGCCAAGGCTTTCTCCATTACTCACTCTGCTCGCACAAAAAGTAGACTGGGGATGGGCAAGACGTTGGGACAGCTAACCCAAACTGACCGGACAGATACTCCACTTCACATAACGTCATGCTCAGCAGTAAAACCAGGAGACAATTTTTCTGAAGTAGCCATTGTTCAGAGACTGGCTGGGCATTGGTCAGCTGATGGTAAGTGATCATGTTTGCAGCACTTGTTTTTTTCCTTTTTTTTTCCCTCTTCACTTATTAAACTGTCTTTAACTCAATCCATGAATTTCCTCACTTTTGCCTTTCTGATTCTCCGCCCCACCCCACTAAGGCAGAGCAAGCAAGAGACTGGTTGAGGACTTATATGTCAGCAGAGATCAACTCATGACACATATGCAGTGTTCCACACTTTTATCCATCCTGGGAAGTCTATGCATTTTCTCAGTTGCTGTCTTCCATTTCTTTATGTTGAGGATGATTAAAGTGAATAGTACATTTCGTGCTGCAGAAAGTCATTTAATCAAAGCAATGGATTTTCTCAGACCAGGAGCATTACCAGACGGTTTAACTCTTCACATCATAGGAGAATGCCAAATGGTAACTCATTCTCCAGTTGAACTATTGCCACATATCCTCCATAACTTCCTACCTACTAACTCCAGAGACAGGTTTATACAAATAAGTAACCAATTCTACACAGTGTAGTCAAACTCAAAGACAGATAGAGGTGTTCTTTCTCCGTCCCAAGTTCCCTTTTTATCATAGAATCATAGAATGGTTTGTGCAAGGGACCTTTAAAGATCATCTATTTCTAACACCCCTGACATAGGCAGGGACATCTTTCGCTAGATCAGGTTGCTCAAAGCTCCATCCTACCTGAGCTTGAACACTTCTAGGGATGGGACATCCACAGCTTCTTGGGCAGCCTCTTCCAGTGTCTCACCATCCTCATTGTAAAGAATTTTTCCTTGTATCTAATGTAAATCTGCCTTCTTTTAGCTTAAAGCCATTACCCCTTAGCCTATTGTGGGAGCAGCTGTAGATTAAAATAAAATAACAGTCAGTGAGGAGGATTAAGCCAAGCAGAGAACAGCATTTACACTAATGTGTACTATCTGGGATACAAATAATCTTCAAAAGTAAAAATTAATGCAAATCATGAGTAATATTTATTGCAAATCAACTAAATTTTCCCCTAGAATAAAAGCTAGTGTGCTAAACAAAACTGCAATGACCTTCGCGATCAAGTAATTGCCTGGCTGGAATTCTGGTAAGCAAAAGCTAACATTTCAAGAAAAGTCTGCATTCAGAAAAGCTGTTGAAATTTTCTTTTTGGAGGGGTGAGGAAAGACAGTTAACAAAGAAATATTGAATATGTAGTTTATACTTGATTTTCATCAACTTTTTCAGCATATGTTATCTTCTAAAATTATGACACGTAACATACATATGTACGTTCTTTGAGTTAACTACCAATTTTATGTCATTGCACCTCTGCAAGCATTTTAGTTTAGATCTTGGGTGCTCTTTTGAAGGACATTTGCCCGTACCTCCTATTTACTGAGCTTCAGTTCATCACAGAGTGGAGTGAAAGGGTCTTCTAGTGTCTGAATCCCTTTCAGGTGAACCTAAATGCAATTATATATATTTCTGGAGATTTTCTTTTCTCCATTTGCTATTGGGCATTCAGTCCACAGGACCAGATTAGAGCTAATGTGAAGCAACCTCTTTAGCACCTAAATGCACATAGTGGGGCCATCACATCCTCCGCTCTCCCCAGACCCACTCCTACTACACTCATTAGTGTAGACATAGCCTATAAAGACAGCTAAATGTAGAAACTCATGTGTGGAAGGATTATTTCAGATAAGTTTGTGAGATTCTCTTTCTGATGAAAGTTTTTTGTTAATAGTTGTTAAGTTATTCCTCATTCACAGTATTACAAGGGTTCTTTCCTGAAACAGGCCTCCTGGATACACAGAGACACCGGTGTGCTCTAGTGCCTCTTAAGAAGACTGTTTCTTTGAGGCCATTTATAGAGTAGTTGCGTAGCACACCCTGCAAATGCTTAATTTTCAGATGTGCTGCAGTCAGTCATGAACATTTCAAGTATGAAATATATGCTCCATAAGACAAAATGCAAAACTCAATGATCAACCTAAATCCTTTAGTGTGAAATGCTAAAAGCTGCAAAACCTAAACCTGATGCAATGATAGGATTGTTACCCTGCAATAACCATATTACAATTCAACATGCAAAAGGCCTTAGGTTAATTTTGCCTAATGCTAACCTTAAAAGGCCCCAAACCTGGCCTGTTAGGCCTGCTATCAACCTGTTATGAGAACTTGCTATGTGACCCAGAGATTGGTACCTGGTGTCCTTTACTATAATATGGAGTTCGAGCATGAGATTACAGCAAAGCGCTTGAAATTAAGCTTTAACTAAGCACATGAGGAAGACACCTGAACCAAGCAGTCATGAAAATTTTCCGACACCTATTGAAACGGTAATGCATCTGCAAAGCATCCCCAGTCCAGCTATGGCCGTCTGCAATGCAGCTGGAGAGGCTGGCAAAACACCAGTATGCCCAGACACAAAGGTGTTCATCCATGGGAGGGAAAGAGAAAGGGACTCTACCAGCATCCTACAGATGGCCTGAAGCATGAAGAAGATTCAGATTTAACTGGAGTGATTTGTTAGCAGATAAAAGAGAGGGGATTTACGTTTTTTTCATGAAAACAAAAGGACGAGTAAGTGCCTTTGTTGGGTCAGATATCCTCACAGAGCTCCACCAAGTGTGTGTGTCAGGATTTCCATTTACTGAAGCTATACTGAGTCTTTCTCAACATCCTGTGCTTTTCCATGTGCTCAGTGGTTTTAGCTTTTAGATATTCTTGCCTTGCCAGGGTGGAAATCAGACTTTCTGGTCTGTAGTTCCCAGGTTCCCATCTATGTCTCCCAGACTTGTATTGTAATGGCAGTTACTCTTCTAGCACGGTAGAAGTTGCATTACACTGTTAGCAGTGATAGTTTACAAGGCTTTGCTAGATGTTCTGCAGTTTCACATCCGAGTTACTCTGAAGATTTCTGCCAAATGTCATCCAGTTCTGGAGACTTGCTGAACTTTTCTGTTTGGTCTAATTCCTCCTGTATACTCACAATGAATTTATCTAACTCCTCTGACCTCTCTGCTGTAAAGAACAAGGAGGAAGTGGGAATTATCAAAGTCTTCAGCAGCAGACTAATACAAAAATCTGTTACATTTCTCTGCTATGGCTTGTTCATCTCTGTGTATGCCTGTTATGCTCTGGTCATCTAATTTCCTGTTTGTCTTCCCACATCTGATGAAGAAGTAAACAACTTCTTACTAGCATCTTGAGCTTTCTTTGCAAGCCACTTATCAAATTCTGGTCATTCTTCAGACTTTTTCTTTAAGCTCAGGCTGCTGTGTTTATGGGCTTTTTCTTTCTTCTTATTTAGACAAGCTTTCAATATTCTGTAATGATGACTTTTCCTTATGATAGCCGCCTTAACTTTTCTATCAAGTCTGGCAGGTCCAGTAAAAACTGGACGTAGTTTAGTTTGGGTTTTTTTATGTTTGTTTTAGTTTGTAGCTTTTATATATTACTAATAGCAGGCATTTGTTTGCCTACTGTTAGGCAATATATATAAATTGCTATATAAAAGCATAATTTTCCTCAGCACATTTCCACGTTCTTTATGAAGGAGGCAAATAGCACTAGCTCTGATCTTGAGAAACACAGGTGTTGAAATAGCTGCCCCTAAGCCTTTTAATATAGCACTAGCAAACCAGGAATAAAACCCCCCTCAGTCCAAACAGTCGTTACACTGCATGCACCAATAGGCTGGAATTTATATGCATGTTTGCACACTGTAGTGAGCATCCATCCAGCCATTTCAGCTTTGCCACGCAAGAAGTCCTCTACAACCATACATGGCTTAGTGGGCACCAGCAGCAACACAGACAAACAAACAGGAAAGAGCATCTAGGATAGATTAACAAAAGCAGTCTTGAGTTTTAAACTAAAAAAAAATAATAGGAAAAAAAAAGAGACAGTTGCTGAAAACTTATTTCTGTACTAATAAACAGTGAACTGTAACAGCTAAGCCTGGGTTTTGTAAGAAATGCATTTGAGTTTCAGTACTGTGACAGGACAGTTTTCAGACTGAAACGTTTCAGACTGGGACGTGTTGAACTCAGCTTTGCAGTGTTCCTTCGTCTATAAAGCAAACCTTTGGAATACTGTTCAAAGTGCAGCCCTTTAAACAAAATTAACCATAAGAGGCACCAAAAAGAGAACGCATGTGACAGGGATTTGTGCTAAATGACAAGCATTAACAGCAGACTGACCAAGATACACTGAAAAGTATTGGAACTAAATTTTAAAACAACTCATTGCACCTCTTATTCTGTTACATGAAGGCTCCTTCACACTGCTTGGCTGGAGAAACAGCCATAAGGTAAGTAAGAATTAAACTTATTGGCACTAGGTAATCCTTGTCACTATCACTTAGTTGAAGTGGTGCAGGTAATCACTTCAGTGTAAGATCTATTATAGCTCAACTCCAGCTGGAATTTAAACAAACAGCAGAGAAAAAGGAGACAAACTAAGAAGGAAGGAGAAAGCAATGCAGGAGAGAAGAAATTCTCATTTAATATTAAAAAAACACAAGTAAAAGCTAGAAACAGAAATAAATTGAAAGACTACAGTAGTTCAAACAGGTGTAGTAAACACATTTTCATCTTGATTTCAGTATGTTACTTGATATCATTGTATGAAATTTTGTGCAAAAAACAAAGATTTTATTTTTATTTCCTGAAATGATATTCTGTAGAGTCACAAGACCAAACACGCGAGTAGAATGTCAGAACATGTGTGCACTTAGATATATTTTTATTGGTCCAACCCCAACTTAAAGAATTGCAGTTGTTACAACAGACCAGGCCATTTTTCTGTGCTAGGTGCTTCTGCAGAATCTGTACTTCTAGGAGGCTTCAGCTTGTGTGCTTCCTGAGATCATCTAGATCATACATTACAGCTTTAGTCTCACTGTTAAAAGAAGTCTATGCTCTTAAATCACACTCATTGTTAAGCAGTAAATATTTTGAGCTTAAATTCTTTTGAAGACAAGACGCATGCACTTTTACCATTATTTACCACCATGCCCACAACAGATCAGCACTATGAGTTGTCTCAGGTACTCTTAGAGTGCCTGTAACCACACCACCCTCTCCCCTTCTACTTACAAGCAGCTGTTCCTTCTTGAATTGTTCCTAAATAATGATGAAACAGCACATACAATTTTCCTGACATGTTATGAACATCTCTATGTCCTTTATGTGTCTTATGACACTTTTTCAAACTGCAGTTCAAGAGAGGGAAGTTGTGTTGTGATAGTCATGAAAGCTATAACCTCTGTAAACTGAATAAAGACCAGAACTAAGTATTATTCTCACTGTATCTGTCATTTTGTCGTGAACCAGAACTGTGATAACAAGTTTTACTGTTAACTTAGCAGCTTTACACTGCTAAGAGTATGCGTACTCATCATTTTTACTTCTTCCTGAAACTATTTTTCTTTCCATGAGGCCATTTACAATTGCCATGCTAAATTTCATTGCTTCTGTGAGCTCCTGTTCCTGAGGAAAGTAAATACATACCTCATTGCAAAAAGAAGTGATGAACTACAGCATGATCTGGAAAGTTTTGTATTTTAAACAAGTACTTGATACAAATAAAATCTTAGAGTTTAAATCCAATTCAGACTACGTATTATTGACTTTGAGACTTCATGGCAACAAGAATGTTTGACTGATGTATCACAAGAACTATTTCTTTCTGTTCTTGATCATTGCAGCTGTGCTGAGAAGAAACACCATAGCTGATGGGGCCCGTGAGAGAAAGTTGTTACGCTATTCTGTATTCATTACTGAGCCTAATTACTCTCAGATTACAATGCAAAATGTGTCTGCTTTAAATGACATTCTAGTAATAGACACGCAGAGTGAACCAAATAGCTCTTCCTAATGTCATACAAGTGATTTCTTCTTCAAGAGGGTGAATGGCACCGGTATGCACATACAGATTATTCACAACAATTCAACAATTTAACACTAATGATTCACAGCAATTGAATGAATTCTTTTCATGTATCCAATAATACTTCAGCATTACTGGATCCAGAACTGCGTCCATGTTCTCAGATCCAGGCACTCCCACGTCTACCCACTTCCAACCCAATTTGAAAGACTATTGGTGGCCCAGACTCTCCTTCAACTCCTTCTCTGCAGCTCAGGGCTTCCATACAAATAAAATACAAGCATGTAGGCTTGATGGGAGCAGCAGAGCCCTTTAATAACATGCCAGATCAGCACAATGGGGGCAGTGTGTTTCTTGCAACTGCCGGCCTGAGTGCTGCAACAACAGGATTGGATTCATCCAGAGTTAACTTCAAACACAAATTGAACTAATTGCCACTTACCAAGGTTTCTTCTGTTATTTCTTTATTTTCACTTTTTCTTTATAGTTATTGTTCCAGTTTGCCTAAAATAAAATTAACTTTCAAATTCCATTTGTAGAGGGATTTACAATCTGTCACAGAATGTTCAAGGGCCACCTATTCCAATACTACATCAACTAAGACAGAATATAGCATTGATATTTTTTAGGAATATTCTTTGTCTTTTTATGTGGGGTTTTTTTTTGTTTTGTTTTTTTTATTTTTTTAATAGAAAGATTTCATGTCGCAAAGAAGGATCAAGAACAAACAGCAAACATTGCCCATATCAGAATTTTTGGTGTGGATCCTGTAACTCAGTAAAAGCAATCTACTAGAAGAAGTGTTTTCTGTGGATTACAAGTTGTATGCTAAGGTTTAGCCTGAAGAGAATTTGTACTGATGAATTATAAACCACACAAAACTGTAGTGTAAACAACCATTACAGAAATCCTAATTTTGGATATTTACTAACATATGATGGAGCACCACTGTAGTAAGGACTTTTCATTTGCATAGCTCTTCGATATTTTGTTAAAATATTTTAAACATGGTGTAAATAAACTTAACGCCTCTTAATACTAACATATTGCATTTTCATTTTTTTTCAGAAATAATTCTGCTTTAGATTAAAATTACCTAGATTATTTCGCCACCACTATACTATGAATTGCATCTCACTTCGTACTTCTCACAGGACCTCTTTCCACTGAAAATATTATCTGTTGCTTCTTATTTCTATAAAAAACTAGTGCAGACTTTCTATGGTTAACTGTGCATGGAGCTTGGAAAAGACTATTTTAGTTTGGGTAACTTTAGAACCTCGAGGTAACATCAGCACAGGAGATTCCTTATTTGCCTTTTTCTGTCCTTGGTATTTGATCACTTCCACTTGCCTCTAAAATCCTGGATTCTAAAGAAATGGGAATTCTTTAGGCCTTTCTAGTTGCACCAATGAAAATTAGAGTAGTGAAAGAAGAGAGGCAGGAAATTGGTGGTAAGACCTTTAGTTCAACTTTTGCTGTCATTTAACATGTCAGGAAATGCTGAAAAATTATCTTGTATATATATTTAGGTTACACAGGAGACAGAGATAGGAGCAGATGTTTCTGCAGAAGGCTGAGTACTGAAAAGAACAGATAAATAACAGTTTCTGGCACAGAATTTAATATCATATATTAGAGTTCTTCCAGAAAGAAAAAAAGAAGAGGGCAGGGACATCAGAAATGGGATTTTCAGCATTACACTTTGGCAGCAGAAAGTAAACAAAAAGATATCTGTCTGACAATAAAACCTCAAGCAGTGCAATGTGGGGGGAGAACTGTATGGGATTTTTGGGGTCTCACAGTAGAGAGGACTATAAAATGCAGTTTATGATAAAACATTTCTAGAGGAACACCCTCCTAAATGTACACAAAATCTTACAGTGCGGAAAGGGTGATAATTCTGAAGATGAAGACAGTATTGGAGTTGAAGAGACACACAGAGGATTAAGATGTATTAGAGAATCTTTTCGATGAGAAGCAAACTGCTGGCTTTCCTATATATAATTCATCATCCCACCTAGTTATTTATAGCTATCATAGATATCTGGTAATCAAAGCAATCTGGGTTGATTGTTGACAATGAAGCATGATTGCCTGGTGTAATGTTGCATATTGCTTCATTGTTCCCCTGATTAAGAGCACTTGTTTGTTGAACATTTTTAAAGAATCCACAAATTAATGCAATTGGAAGAAAACTGTCGAAAATACTTTTAGAGTGTTTAGCTCTAGCAAACTCGGATGAATCAGGGAAAAGCAATTATTTATGTCTCTTAATTTATTTCAGTTTATTTTGAGGAACATAATTCAAGAATTTCTACTTATCAAAAGCACAGAAAAGAAGAAAATAAAAAAAAAAACCAAATCTGCAGGGGAAAGCATGTAACATGGAGGTGTAGGAGAATCCATTTTTTTTCCACTCTTGCTCTCATTCTCCACCCAGGTTCTGTCTTAAATCATTCATAACAATTAAAGGTGATATGTCAGTTTTGGCAGATATAGGAGTGGGTACACGTATATACACAATACAATAATAATATGCTAATAGTGATGGTAGCTGGTAATGAAGCATCATTATGGCATTTTAATGTGTCTTATCATTACTACTCCTATTGACTTGGAAGTGAACAGTATTTTCCAGAAATATAACCCAGCTCGAGGTTTTGCTGGAGAAAGGCATTTACCACTGTATAGGTTAGCAATACAGGTGTTTCTTTTCAGATATACCAATAATTTCATACCAGGAACAAAGTTGGTAAATGAGACAGAGCAGAGGAGAGCCATCAGTTTTACCACTATAAAGAGGACTTGAAAGTACTTTTATCTCTCCTTAGATCCTAGTACTTGCTGTAGTCTAAACTTTCTTCCAGGCTTCTCATAGACTGGACTCCAAGGCCATGTCTTCACTAGACACTCCTTAAATTTGCAGATGACAGAAGACAGACTTTGTCTGCAGGCCAAAGGAAAAAAATATTTAAGTATCCTTCACTTTCCCCTATTTACAGAACAATAGGGCCAAACCTTGGTCATGCTGACTTAAACTTGTGTCTTAACCATTGATGGACAGATGCTGAAAACTTTGGTGAAGAGTTACAAACGTGAAAAAAAAAATTCTTTTTTGATTGTGAAGTATGGAATGAAATAAAAAGATTTTCTTTTTTTGGTTTGCCTGAGTTTAGTAATCCGACTGCTACAGTTAGAATTGATGCCTAATTATATATTTAGTTAAATTAGCAAAAAAAATCAGCAATTAGACAGTCAAAAGGAATGTCTGCATGCATATAGCTATATAGGAGGAATTATTAGTAGAAAATTACATACTGAAATATTTGGATTAGCTTGAACTGCATGTGGTAAGGACCCTGAGAGAAAAGCACCCCACAATCCCTGTTCTATGAAGGAAAGAGAGGATGTACACTGGAGAGAATTGCTGATTGGCAGGTCAGTTTTTTGGGCAATTTTGGTATTTGTTCCCCAGTTTTCACACAAGTTTTATTAAGTAAATTTCCGCCTCACAGAAAGACTCTACCTTGGCTTCTCTTGCAGCTGAAAGGGTCATATGAAAGTGGGAACAAGAGGGAAGATAAAGGGCAGGTTAGTAGCACTGTGTTTGATTGATATAAATAGGAAAAGACAATTCACGAAGAAGGGTATTTATACTCTGCTCCTCTCTTGGTACAGGCTAGCAGTAATGAATATTCCTATGATGAATGAGAACTGAGATCATAACTGAAATTATGAAACTTGTCCATCCTGCAACCAGTGTATATCAAAACTTTTTGTATATGTTTGATTTTCCAAAAGGTGTCAGAATGGTATAGCTTTTTTGTCCATTGTAAGGCTCACATGACACCAGAATCAAGCTTTATGATTTGCTTTGGGCATAGTGAAACTTCCTCTCTGTCCACCAGACTCAAGCTGTAGTTTTCACCCATGACAGAGTGATTAGGACAGTGCACATTTTTCTACTTTTCCTGTACCAGAGCAGTGAGTGGGTAGGTGGAGAAAGTTCTGTTCAAATTGCAACTGATATCCAGTGCAGGTACTTTCCCAGAGAGGAAATCTAGTCCTCTAGTAAGCCACAGACAAACACAAAGTTAGCAGAAGTCTCTTAAGGATCCACAATCACATCATATCAGCCCTTTAGCCCTCCTTTTGATATCTGTTTGAAAAGAGTTCACTGACTGAGTCAGGGCTGCTGTCCTCCATTCGCCCCAACATGATAATACTTAAGGAAAGAAAGTTGGTCCTCATAATATGACCTTCTTCCTGTTGCTTTAGTACAGTTTTATTCTAATTAAGCCACGCTGCCCACATCTTGTCTTTTTTTCTGTGAGGCTAGGCTGGAGCTGATCTCAGCCTGAGGTCTTAGATGTAGATAAAACCTTGATGAAGAATACAGCTTTCACACAAGTGAATAGGTCGAGAAACTGGAAGTAAGCTCCAGGGAGAAACTTGGCCACTGAGATTTCAGCACCGCAGTACTCAGAAGTTAGCCACCCAAACTTGCAGGGACTCTGCCACCCTGTAGGGAGAATATAGTCAGTACCCTATACAGTGCCCTATACAGTCAGGTGCCTCAATTTAGGTTTTGGGATGACCAAACTATTGAATACAGGGAACAAGGTGTTCATCCATAACTCTGTTTCTCACTTTGTCTCAAAGTCACTAGGTGAGTAGAAGGATTGACTTAGATGTCAAAATAATGCTTTTGAGCACAGAGTGAAAACATACTGAGTGAAAATGGCTTCTATGACTAGTAACCGCCTTTTGTATAATGAACTTGTTATCAGAAGTGTACTTTGTTAGCACAGTAGCCTGTGATGGGACTTGCTTTACAGCTTTCCTGGAATGAAAGAAAAATTGTATCCATTGCAAAGATTTACAAAAATCTCTAAACTTTATCCCCATCATGTCAAATTACTAAAGTTATTTTAATATTTTTTTTATTCGGAAACTTTTCTGGCCAAATTTGCACCTTTACGTTTTTTATTTTCCTGTCAGCTTTCTATTAGTTTTGTGACAAAGCTTTTGTTACAAATCAAAGAAAGCACACCACAGAGAGCTAGCCTTGTATTATCTTCTATAAAAAGGAAGGCTGAGGTAGATTTACTATTTTTTTGCCTGTAGGACAGTGCAACATTTAAAATCAACAAAGCTTTTCAATATTGCCTCATAAAAATAAGCTTGATGAAATACTTAATATTTGTAGATTATAAAGCCAATTCTGACCTTTTTGATCTTCATGTAACTTCTACAGTATTTTCATGAAATCTAAACAAAAAGAGACACTGGGAAACTTTACTGTGTCCCCTAAAACTTTGTTGATATATTTCTTTTGGAGATACCAGAAAAACTTAGTAAAAGCAGCAAAGCATGACCATAAACTGTCCAAGCTTTCAAGTATTAAGAAACATAAATACTAAAAAAACAGTCTACTGTTTCAGCTGTTGGTAGTTTACGCTAAAGAAAGCTACTCCACACTCAAGTATAACTTCTATTTAAACAGATCATGTTCAAAAGCAATCCTATTGGACTTTGTATGCAACCATAATGAGTTGACCCTGCCATGGGAAGGAACTGCTTTGCCTCCATGATATCTCCCCAAGAGGCTCAATGTCATAAGAAGAACATAGAAAGGTGACCAGGAGCTAGACCAAAAGCGTGTAAAGAAAACAGTGGTCTGGAAAGAAGGTCTCGGTCACCAGCTGGTGGCAAGGGCTTAAGACAACCAAAAAGCTGCCCAATGTGCTGTAGAGTATAGCACATCAAACATGATCAAATGTTAACATGGCTGGTTCAGATCCCCAGTGTGGTTCCTGAAGGAGCTGATGGTGCTGCATCAAACGGCAGGAGCAGTGCTGGTGCACAGCTTGGGATCAGCGCTGGCTTGCTGAGTTCTGTGCTCTGAAGCCACACACAGCACTGGAGCTTACAGTAGAGGCAGAATCTGCTACCCTGGCAGGTCTGTGGTAAAATCTCGCATTTTAACTCTATTATTTCACACACATATACACACACAAATACATTAATTATGAATATGCACTATGTTCATTTCCATCTCATGGACTTTTTTTAAAAAATGTCCTTGGCTCTCCAATAATTGTAATTCTTGTAAAATACTGCAGCATTTCATGAGTATATATAGAACAAATGCCAAAAAATACAATGCTGTTCAGCATAAGGGGGAGCAACTCCATGTTCGCTTGTCACAACGGCTGCGCTACCCACCAGTCCCATTGGGGTTAGGAACAGTAACAAATCTCATTTCTCTTCTTTCTTGATCCAAACTTTCTTTTACTCTGTTTCATCTCTGTAATTTTGAGAACCTAACTGAAAAATGTTTTTACTGTAGCTGGGACTGAGCCCATAGAATACTATTGCTGATTTTCCTTCATTTGAGATTTAGGGTTGATCCTGATAGACAAGAGATATTAATTTCATGAAAATTACATCAAAAATCCGTCAAGAGACTTTACCTTCCACAGGTTCGCACTTCCCATGCCCAAACTTGAAAATAAATTCCTTCTTCTTAAAAGTCTCCTCCAGAGCATTTTTATAGTCTTTTTTCATTAGCAATGAGCTCATTTCCTGTCTCGTGAAAGCATTGAACCTTTTTCAGTACACTTGTTACAGGATCAGCTGCAGTTTTCCACCAGCTCAGCAAAGAAGTTATGTGGTTTGGGGAATCCACAGGTGCAACCCACGAGACAGACCGTGAATCAGAGGTCTATTCCATGTCATCTGTGTAGGCATTGCAAAGGCTGGGGAGGGGGGAGATAAAACCAGGCTACTCAGGCCTTGATTTAGTTCTATATTTATACAGGTAACTTATATGGTAAAATGTTTATGCTTCAGTATTTATGTGTGTTATGTCAGCTAAATTAAGGAGTCCAGTAAATCTAGGTTAAAATAAGTATGCACAGCACAGCATGATGAAATAAGAACCTGTTCTAAAGTGTCTGATGACAACTTGATGTGGTAGCCTTCATAAATAATGTCATTACTTAATCCTTTGCTATACAAAATTTCTGACCTGTAGAGTATATAAGTACCTTACTTGTATAGCTTTTGACAGACATAGTACCTTTACATCACATGTAACAGAGACATTCAAAATGGCACAATAGAGCTTAAAGAAAAATGTTTAAAAAGGCTAAGGTCAAAAAACCACCCTGATACCTTCTGGAAAGACAACACAGCTAGGCACACACGGCCCAGGAGGTCTCTGCAGAGCGTTGATGATAACTTTTTGACACAGGTGGTGGAGGAGCCACCAAGGAGACGTGCGCTGCTGGACCTTGTACTGGCAAACAAACAAGGATTGGATGAGTATGCAAAGGTTGGGGGCAGCCTTGCCTGCAATGACGATGAGATGGTGGAGTTCAGAACCCTGTATGGAGGAAGCAGGGCAGTAAGTAGGGTCACAACCTTGGACTTCAGGAGAGATAACTTTAGCCTCTTCAAGGACATACTTAGAGGAATCCCGTGGGTCTGGGCTCTAGAAGGTAGGGAGATCCAAGAGAGCTGGATCAATGTATCCCCATAAGTAAGAAATCAAGCAAAGGAGGCAGGAGACCTGCATGGATGAGCAAGGAGCTTCTAGCAAAACTCAAATGGAAAAGAAAAGTCTACGGAACGTGGAAAGAGGGACAGGCTGCTTGAGAGGAAGGTAGGCCCATTGTCAGAGCATGCAGGGAAGCAATAAGGAAGGCTAAGGCCCACCTGGAATTAAATCTCACAAGGGAAGTCAAAGACAACATGATGGGCTTCTTCAAGTTTGTCAGCAGCAAATGCAAGACTAAGGAAAATGTGGAGCTACTGCTGAATGTGGTGAGTGCCCTGGTAACAAATGACACAGAGAAGGCAGAATAGATGAATGCCTTCTTTCCTTCAGTCTTTACTGCCAAGGCTGGCCCTCAGGAATCCCGGTCCCTGGAAGTAAGAGAGGAAGCCTGGAGAAAGAAAGAAGACCTTCCCTTTGTCAAGGAGTATCAGACTGGAGAACTTTGAAGCAAACTGGACACCCACAAATCCTTGGGCTCCAAAGGGATTCACCCACGAGGGCTGAGGGAGCTAGCAGGTGTCACCACTAAGCCACTCTCCATCATCTTTGAAAGATCCTGGAGGACAGGAGAAGTGCCTGAGGACTGGAGAAAGGCCAATGTCACTCCAATCTTCAAAAAGGACAAGAAGGAGGACACAGGGAACTACAGGCCGGTCAGCTTCACCTCCATCCCTGGAAAGGTGATGGAACAGCTCATTCTGGGTGTTATAATTAAGCTAGTGGAGGAAAAGAAGGTTATCCGGAGTCGTCAGCATGGATTCACCAAGGGGAAATCATGCTTCATCAATTTCTTGATAATGCAGGTTCGCAGGAATGAGATAGCAGAGAGAAGTCCCAAGGCCATCAAAAGGAACTTAAGGGCACTGGGGCGACTGGTTGAGGGATCAGGGGCGCAGGTAGTGTTTACCTCTGTCCCATCAGTGGCAGGGACCAGCACTGAAAAGGGCAGGAAAACTCACCTGATTAACAGATGCCTCAGGGACTGGTGCCATTGATCAAATTTTGGCTTCTTTGATCATGGGGAGGTGTACACAGCACCGGGCCTGCTGGAGACAGACAGAGTGCAGCTATCTCAAAGGGGAAAAAGGATTCTTGGCCATGAGCTGGCGGGGCTCATTGAGAGGGCTTTAAACTAGGTTCGAAGGGGGAAGGGGACATCGCTCACCTCGCTAGGGATGAGCCCAGGCTTGGCATGCCAGGGTCAGGGGTGAGATTGACAGCCCAGCTCAAGTGTGTCTGTACCAATGTACGTAGCATGGGCAATAAACAGGAGGAGCTGGAAGCCATTATACAGCAGGACGGCTACGACTTGGTCGCCATCACAGAAACGTGGTGGGACAACTCGCATGACTGGCATGCTGTCATGGATGGCTACAGACTCTTTACGAAAGACAGGCCAACAAGGAGAGGTGGTGGAGTTGCTCTGTATGTGAAGTAGAAACTGGAATGCATTGAGCTTGGCCTGGGGGCAGATGAAGAACGAGTCAAGAGCTTATGCGTTAGAATTAAGGGACAGTCTCAAAAGGGTGACATTACGGTGGGTGTGTACTACAGGCCACCTGACCAGGAGGAGGAAGTTGATGGGGCCTTCTACAGGCAGCTGCCAGCAGCCTCACAGTCACAGGCCCTGGTTCTCATGGGGGACTTCAACCACCCTGACATCAGCTGGGAAGACCATAGAGCTAGGCAGGAGCAATCCAAGAAGTTCCTACAGAGCATCGATGATAACATTCTGATGCAAGTGGTGGAGGAACCAACAAGCAAAGGCACTCTGCTAGACCTTGTACTAACAAACAAGGAGGGACTGGTTGAGGATGTGAAGGCTGGAGGCAGACTCGGCTGCAGTAACCATGAAATGGTGGAGTTCAGGATTCTGCGTGGAGGAAGCAGGGCGATAAGCAGGATCAAATCCTTGGACCTCAGGAGGGCTGACTTTGCCCTCTTCAAGGAGCTACTGGGAGGAATCCCGTGGGCCAGGGCTCTCGAAGGCAGGGGGGTCCATGAGTGCTGGTCGCTCTTTAAATGTCACTTCCTCCATGCTCAGAAGCGGTGCATCCTCCTGAGAAAGAAATCGAGCAAAGGAGGCAGGAGACCTGCATGGTTGAACAAGGAGCTTCTAGAGGAGCTCAGGTAGAAGAGAAAGGTCCATGGAATGTCGAAAGAGGAACAGGCCACTTGGGAATAACACAGGAATGTGGTCAGAGCATGCAGGGATGCGACGAGGAAGGCCAAGGCTCACCTGGAATTGAAGCTGGCAAGGGATGTCAAAAACAAGAAGAAGAGCTTCTTCAACTAAATCAGCAGCAAAAGGAAGGCTAGGGACAATGTGGGGCCGCTGCTGAATGAGGCGGGTGTCCTGGTGACGGAGGATGCAGAGAAGGCAGAGCTACTGAATGCCTTCTTTGCTTCAGACTTCAGTGCCAAGGCAGGCCCTCAGGAATCCCAGGCCCCGGAGGTAAGAGAAGAAGCCCACAGAGAGGATGACTTTCCCTTGGTCGAGGAGGACTGCGTGAGGGATCACTTAGGCAATCTGGATGCCCACAAATCCATGGGCTCCAATGGAATGCACCCGCAAGTGCTGAGGGAGCTGGCAGATGTCATTGCTGAGCCACTCTCCATCATCTTTGAGAGGTCCTGGAGGACAGGAGAGGTGCCCGAGGACTGGAGAAAGGCCAATGTCACTCCAATCTTCAAAAAGGACAAGAAGGAGGACACAGGGAACTACAGGCCAGTCAGCCTCACCTCCATCCCGGGAAAGGTGATGGAGCAGCTCATTCTGGGTGTTATAATTAAGCGAGTGGAGGAAAAGAAGGTTATCAGGAGTAGTCAGCATGGATTCACCAAGGGGAAATCATGCCTCACCAATGTGATAGCTTTCTACAATGGCATGACTTGCTGGGTAGATGAGGGGAGAGCAATGGATGTTGCCTACCTCAACTTCAGCAAGGCTTTCGACACAGTCTCTCATAATATCCTCCTAGGGAAGCTGAGGAAGTGTGGGCTGCATGAGTGGTCAGTGAGGTGGATTGAGAACTGGCTGAATGGCAGAACTCAGAGGGTTGTCGTCAGCGGCGCTGAGTCTAGTTGAAGGCTGGTAACAAGTGGTGTCCCCCAGGGGTCAGTACTGGGCCCAGTCTTGTTTAACTTCTTCATCAACGACCTGGATGAAGAGTTAAAGTGTACCCTCAGCAAGTTTGCTGATGACAACAAACTGGGAGGAGTGGTAGATACACCAGAAGGCTGTGCTGCCATTCAGTGAGACCTGGACAGGCTGGAGATTTGGGCAGAGAGGAACCTGATGAGGTTCAACAAGAGCAAATGCAGGGTCCTGCAGCTGGGGAGGAACAACCCCATGCACTAGTACAGGCTCAGGGCTGACCTGCTGGAGACCAGCTCTGCGGAGAGGGACCTGGGTGTCCTGGTGGACAAGAGGTTAACCATGAGCCAGCAGTGTGCCCTGGCTGCCAAGAAAGCCAATGGAATCCTGGGGTGCATCAAGAAGAGTGTGGCCAGCAGGACGAGGGAGGTTCTCCTTCCCCTCTACACTACCCTAGTGAGGCCCCATCTGGAGTACTGTGTCCAGTTCTGGGCTCCCCAGTTCAAGAAGGATGAAGAGCTACTTGAGAGAGTCCAGTGGAGGGCTACGAGGATGGTGAGGGGACTGGAGCATCTCCCCTACGAGGAGAGGCTGAGGGAGCTGGTCTTGTTCAGCCTGAAGAAGAGAAGTCTGAGAGGGGACCTTATAAATGCTTATAAATATCTCAAGGGTGGATGAGGAGGATGGGGCCAAACTCTTTTCAGTGGTGCGCAGCGACAGGATGAGGGGCAATGGGCACAAACTGAAGCAGAGGAAGTTCTGTCTGAACATGAGGAAGAACTTCACTTTGAGGGTGACGGAGCACTGGAACAGGTAGCCCAGAGGGGTTGTGGAGTCTCCTTCTCTGGAGATATTCAAGACCCTCCTGGACACGGTCCTGTGCAGCCTGCTGTAGGTGACCCTGCTTCAGCAGGAGAGTTGGACTAGATGACCCACAGAGGTCCCTTCCAACTCCTACTATTCTGTGATTCTGTGATAGCTTTCTACGATGGCATGACTGGATGGGCAGATGAGGGGAGAGCCGTGGATGTTGTCTACCTCAACTTCAGCAAGGCTTTCGACACTGTCTCCCCTAACATCCTCCTAGGGAAGCTCAGGAGGCGTGGGCTGGATGAGTGGTCGGTGAGGTGGATTGAGAACTGGCTGAATGGCAGAACTCAGGGTTGTCATCAGTGGCACTGAGTCTAGTTGGAGTCCCTCAGGGGTCAGTACTCGCCCCAGTCTTGTTCAGCTTCCTCATCAATGAGCTGGGTGAAGGGATAGAGTGTACCCTCAGCAAGTTTGCTGATGACATAAAACTAGGAGGAGTGGCTGATACACCAGCAGGCTGTGCTGCCATTCAGCAAGACCTGGACAGGCTGGAGAGTTGGGCGCAGAGCAACCTGATGAAATTCAACAAGGGCAAGTGCAGGGTCCTGCAGCTGGGGAGGAACAACCCCATGCACCAGTACAGGCTCAGGGCTGACCTGCTGGAGACCAGCTCTGTGGATAGGGACCTGGGTGTCCTGGTGGATGACAGGTTAACCATGAGCCAGCAGCATGCCCTTGTTGCCAAGAAGGCGAATGGGATCCTGGGGTGCATTAAGAAGAGTGTGGCCAGCAGGTCGAGGAAGGTTCTCCTCTACTCTGCCCTAGTGAGGCCCCATCTGGAGTACTGTGTACAGTTCTGGGGTCCCCACTTCAAGAAATATGAGGAGCTACTGGAGAGAGTTCAGCGGAGGGCTATGAGGATGATGAGGGGACTGGAGCATCTCTCCTATCAGGAAATGCTGAGGGAGCTGGGCTCCTTTAGCCTGAAGAAGAGAAGGCTGAGAGGGGACCTTATAAATTCCTATAAATATCTTAAGGATGGTTGTCAAGAGGATTAGGCCAGAGTCTTTTCAGTGGTGCCCAGCAACAGGACAAGGGACAATGGTCACAAACTGAAGCATAGGAAGTTTCATCTGAATGTGAGGAAGAATTTCTTTGCTTTGAGGGTGACAGCACTGGTAGCTCAGAGGGGTTGCGGTGTCTCCTTCTCTGGAGATATTCAAGATCCTCCTGGACGCGGTCATATGCAGCCTGCTGTAGGTGAACCTGCTTTACCAGGGAGGGTGGTCTAGATGACCCTTGGAGGTCCCTTCCAAGCCCTATCATTCTGTGATTCTGTGATTCTGTAATAAAAACATCTTCTATCCATAGGAGATGACCACAGATAATGGACTATATACATTTGTGAATTAAGCTGTAGCAGAAATAGTCAGGATTTATATGGGCAAAACTAATTGTTGACAAGTATTGTGAGACAACATTATTGACAAAAAGCATTACGGCAAAGAGTAAGTGGAATCATAAATTATCTTGATTGTATAGACTGGAGCTTGACATCCCTATCTGCTCCATATTTTATCTGCATAATATATATTAATCTTCCAGTTGTATAATTGTGACATTTTTATTTTTGAAGAAATAGAGACTTCTTGGTTCTGCCTTTTCTTTTTGAGTTGTCTTTTTATTTTAAGAAAACATGAAGAGAGCAAAGTGTCTCTCTTTCTGATTGTTTGAAAAACATTAAAGCAAATTTCACATAATTCACAATAACAATGTACTCATATATTTACAACTCTGTTTGGCTTACTATGAACCTTTTCTTAAGACATGGAACCTGTTTTTTCTTAATCCTAAGAGGTGAACAAATTATAGTTACTATATCAAAGCATTAAGAACAATTATTTTAGTATAGGATTTATGGTTTGGGGTTCTTTTTATTTTGCTGGGTTTTTTTTCCTTAATGGCTCTTCATCTTCAATTTTACTGTGCTTGTAGGTAATTGTACCCACCCGTTTCATCAGATAAAAGACAAAAATGGAAAGCAGGCCCTGAAAAGAAGGGAGGATATACAAGGCAACACACAAGAAGCTCCCATATCTTAAACCTTTCTGACTCGTCAGCACCAGGGAGGAAGAAGCTGGATGTACTGTGAGGCTTTATGATAACTGAATCTGTAATAATCTTTTCCATTAGTCAGACTGTTATCCTTCTTCCTAGTGCCAAAGAAACTGCTTCTCCCTGGAAGATGCTGAGAATCACCCGGGTCACTTTTTGTTTCTTTCCTATGGGGGCTGACCTGGCTAAACATGGAAATTGTGCTTTGCCACTGCCACAATCTCATAGAGATACAGTTAGGTTAAACAAGAAGTGGACAAAGACATTCAAAAAAGGAACTCACAGAAATGTTTCACTGTCACAGTTTGCAGTTGGTGTACAGTGCAAATAAAAAGCCAGCTCTTGTGATCGAAGGATTTGAGTTTTTCCCTGTGAACATGTCTACATACAAAAGGGAGACCTAATATCTTTACAGATCAATGTCCTCCTATAGTGCCACTCCTCCCCTCACTTGTTTGTGAGGATCAGAGTCAGAAAGGAATTAGAAAGACTAAGCTGTATGAGAGAGCCTGAGTAAAGTGCATTGAACTATATGCTGTAGAACAAACAGCCTACAAGCTCTGCCTGACTGTTTTAATATAACTGTGGGTAAACCATGTATGCGCTCACCACCAAAAATACATCACACTACTTTCTGCCTTACAACACAAGATTCTGCAGTATAATGTCTTTTGCTTGGTTCTTTCCCCTTACTTCTTTTTAACAGAGGGTTCTTACTCCCAGCCAATTGATACTGAATATAAGAATTAATCTAATAGCAAGACAATTTGTAAAGTGCTTTGAAATTCAGTGTACAGCATTTAATAAGGCTAATGTTCTTTCACCACTCACAAAAAAAAGCAGAAGATTCCCTCCAATTACTTTCCCTATGAGCACTTCACTTTTCAAATATTTTTTAATTATAGGTATACAATGAAAACAAAATTAGCAGGTATTGTTAGGGAAAAGTAGCTGTAATGCACACCTTATTAGTCTATATGACATCAGAGATTTCTTAGTGTTTGAAAACCTCTCACAGAGTATTTCTGAATTTGGTATTATATTATTACTGGTTTAACTGCTGTAGAAAGAAAATTTTTTCCCTTTTCTTCTCTATTCTCCTTTCAGTTGTTTTCCTTGAAATTATACTTCATAAGGATATTTACTAACTATTGGAGAGAAAGAAAATTAAACCAAACAAACCAAAATAAACTCTTTTCCAAGACTGTATTAATGATTTCATAATAATTTTGTTTCTTCATCAGAAGAAACAAAAGATTCAATTCAAGTTGTTCCTGCACACAAATGACTTCACTTTTAAAACCCATATTATGGCTTCAGCCTCTTGGCATACTGTGATACAAGTCAAATTGCCATTGCACATGCACATTTTTCCTGAAAAGCCTGCTCTGGATTTCAGTCCACAAACTCTATAGATCTGAGTGGTCTATGTTCCTTGCAGCAACACAAAGTTCCTGCTTTAGCTCTGGGCCCCTTAGATACATTTTTAGCTGAGGAGTCTCCCAGGGATTCCCAACTAAAACATAGTCCAGATTCAGAAAATTACTGAAATATGATTTCAATTACGTATTTAAAAGCTGATTTGACTTGGCTTTGGTGATAATAAACAGTTCTAATAACGTCTCTTGATTATCATTTCAATAAGTGATTATACGTTTATCTTTTTTATTATCAATTCTAAATAGCTTTTTAGCTCCTGCTGAAGCTGCAGTCTCTGCTAGAAGTTTATACCCTCTCTTTCAGAAGGTGGAGACACACATAGTGAGCTCATCAGTCTGCAAAACTGGAGCAACAGGCAACTCCAGCAGAGAAAACACGAGTGAATGGCTGAGGAAAGGACAGGAAAGCCTCTTGTTTCTGTTTTGCCTTCTGACTGCACGGAAGCCAAGTGCATTTTCCTGATAGAAGTGGTCCACTGCACAGCCATATGGCTCCTGATACTCAGTTCTGCCTCGAACTTAAGTCTACCATCACCTTTTCTGTCAGTGAACATTAATCTACCCAGTGAACATTAAATCTAATCCTCTTGCAACATGAGGAGGGAGATGATGCTATAATGTATTACAGCTAACCAATAATCTCAGTGGGAAAATATTGTGAGCAGATGGAAATTCTGCCCACAGTATCCATGAATAATGATCAATCTTTAGGAATGAATTTTTCAGGTGACAGTGCAGAACAAACCTGAAAGATCCCAAAGAACATAAAACTAGGGAACCTAATTTATTCTACAGTACTTTATTTTTCCCAGTGTTTCCATTACAGCAGAACCTGGAGTCCTTATGGAGAGTCTTGATCTGCCAGACTGTGGAAAGAAGTAAAGCAATGACTATCTGCTGGTGGAACTGTGGCAATAAGCCAGGATGGACCTTCAAAAACTCAGACTGAGTTTGTTGAGCTTCACAGATGAAAAGATTCACTTGTGATCTCCAAAGGATTGGTAAATCATGGTTCCTGATTTTTCAAAGCATAGCATACTGAGCAATTTTAGCTGGACAGTCTTAACAATATTGTTCAGCAACATGAATTCAAAAAGGCTAGCAGAAAGTACTGAAGGAAGATCACAGCTACATCACAAATGAAAGCGTCATTCCTGGTGGGGAAAAATTAGCCATGCAGAAAATATATTAAGGTCATAAAAAGATCAGAGGCATGCTATAAATTCATAAGGCAGTGCTATTGTAAAGACAGATATCACTTTAGGATGTGTACTAGGAGGTTCTACATAGAACAAGAGAGGTAGCTATCTTTGCCCTGTTTCCTGGTGGTATGGCGTCCCTAGCTGGAGGATTCAGGCTCCTTTTGGATACCTTCCTCTTAAAAACAATGCTGGCAAGCTGCAGGTTCCAGAGAGGAGAACTGGAGAATATACAGAGATGCACAGGGTTTTAGAAAACATAATTTAGGAGAACAAGTAAAAGTGTTTAGTCCAAAAATCGTGTGGACTGACTAGTGAAAAACATAGCTGTCTTCCATTATTTAAAAAGCAGTTATAAAAAGGGAGACAAACATTTGTTCTTCACATACACAGGAGGGAGGACAAGAAGAAACCAGCAAAGACTTCTGGTTTAGAGCAGTAAAAATGTTCTAATGAAGAGTAATGAGACACTTCAGCAGGCTACCCAAGGATGTGATGAACCATTCTTCACTGTTTTTAAGAACAGATTAGACAAGCATATGGTAGTTTTACATGATCTAGCTCCAGAGTAATGGATTGAACGAAATTCTTTGAATTCTAGAGATTCTTTCTGACAACATATTTCTATGACCCTTTCCTCTTCTTGTGTTACCCTGAAATGTACATTTAAAATATTGCAGTGATTACAATTCTTCGAAAAAAAGATAGTAGCAGTCAGTATACAATGCCAGGTTAATTTTGCAAGTACCAGAAGCTAAAGTATTCCCCTATACTTCTGCTGCAGTACACTAAATTATTCCTTCGTTTACAGTATATTGGGAAGGGAGGCTTTCAATACCATGTGTTCACCTAAGGCATATCTCCATTTCAATGCCCTTTTTCTCCGCTTAACTGCAACAAGAAAAGATTTTAATCAAATATCCTTAAAAAGAGATCTGATGAGTAAAAATTTAAATATAGCAGAAGCAGGCATGATTAAGTGCATAAAGAATTCACATTAAAAGTAACTGCAATAAAAGGTCGAGTAAAAATTAATTTTAGCATACATTTTGTATAATACTGCATAAGCCATTCTTTTGTTTCGTTGCCTCTTTTTTTGGACCTTAATTTTCAGTTAGTCACTGGCTTACATCTTATCTCACACCATAATGGCAGAAATTAATGGGATAAAAGTACTCCATTCAAAGACAAATTATCATTTCACTGATCTACTTGACTGAGTGCAAATTCCCTCTGCTCCCATTAAAAGCTTTAGAGCAGTAGAAAAATGCTAGTTAACTAAAATTGTGTTTCTTTTCTTAGACCATAAAATTTTCATTTATTCTGTCTGTAATACCCTTGTGTAAATACAGTAATTTTGAAGCCTTTCAGTACAGTGTGATACATATTTTGGCACTGTTGCATGTCTGGATTTCTTCCATGGTACTTTAATTTTGTGGTTCAGTGAGCAAAACTAAGAGTTCTCCTGAAGGGCCTTTACTTAAAAGTCAGGGGCGTGTTGCCTGCTGAAACAGTCAATCACTCCTCTTGATGAGAGAGTCCATCCACTGTTTGTCTGAATGGCATCTTTGTTTAAATTTGCATCAGTTCTTAGCAGCAACTTCTTGCCGTTGTAGTAGACACCTAGATGAGGAGAAGTGTTTTCAGCATATGATATAAAAGTGTAATGTCCATTGGAATACAAGGGTTTTCAACTTTTGGAGAGGAAGTTACAATTCACTACGAAACACTGACAGGTGTTTTCAACTGTCTGAGGTTGAAGCTCCTCTAAAATGAGAAAAGAGATAATCTTTATGTGTTGTTTAAGCTTGAAGGTAGAGATCAAGTTTTCTTTTAAGGAACAGAATATAGATTAACTATGATTTCCCAGATTTGGGAGTTGTAATTCCTTCTACCGCTAGGAGAAAAAAAATTGTTCCCCAATGTGATTAGAAGAGTTAAGTTCTTTGATAATGTTAATCCTCCAGATCAATCCATGAAATAAAGTGGTACTTAAGAAAGGTTTTATCAGTGTACTACATTATCCTTGCTCTAGAGAGAATTTAAAGCTATGCACACTCCTCATGCATGCATGCACATGTAATAAGTATATAAATGGCCATTCATATGATTGTGTATTCAATATCTGAAACACTATTCATTTAAGTAGACTACAACTGTCAGTGTAACACAGAACTTTGTATTATGGTACAGAATTTTGCTGCCTTTCATTAATTATCCCAGAATATTCATTAACAAAGCCTACTATACGCAACTGTCTTTTGTAAGTATTACAAAGTATATCAGTAATCATAGCCTTCAGGGCAAAGCAAAATAAATCAACCAAAACACTAAAACAAGTAAAAACACCATCACTTCTTTCTCAGAAATCCAAACCAGAATATTTGCTAGGAGCATCGTGAAAGAAATAATTTTGAGTTTGAAGAGCAACATATATACATTCATTCTACTAATTTTTACAAACAACTAATAAACAACTGATTTTCACCTGCTTGCAAGCTTCCTGCTAATTTTAAAAATATTTATTTTTTGTTATACAACCCACTAAATTAATTATATTTGAAATGTCAGTCCTAACTGGAAGAAAGATTTAATGTAAATCCTACAAATGAAGAACAGATTTGCTCTGACTGCTTAAGTTTAACTGGTTTCTGTGAACCTTTGCTTAACTCTAATATGACAATGAAGATAAGGCTTTAAGATTTTCTCTCCTGTGTATCTAGAGCAATGAAGGATGTAGCACTGACCAAGGCTGGCATGTCAAAGTCAGGCACATAGCTGTTATCTTCTCTGTGCAACTCTTCTCAACCAAGGTGCCTTTGAAAGTCACCAAGAGAATTGCTAGGTCAGTAAAGACAAATACAGTTTTAATCCAGAGAAAAACCAGTATATTATTCAGTCATTCAGTATATTATTCAGTCATTCTTGGTGGCTCTGAAAATGTAACCACTTATCAGAAAAAAGAGCTTCAGGTTAGGGAATTCAGTGGGAGCAAAGGAAAACCAAAGGTCCTGATGCGGACAATGTCTCAGGTGTTGCAGGCCCAGCAGCAAAACAAAAAACTCATTGGACTAAGTCCATTTGCAAAAAAGTTCTTTCATTCCATCCCTGCCAGTGGAATGAAAGCAAGTCTACAATTACCTTGATTTAATTAACACAGCACCCTATAACTATAAATATAATCACATTATTTTTCAACAGCCAGCTAGAGAAAGTAGAAACTTTTGTTGAATCCTTGAGGAACTTATAAGGACACAGAACAGTTAATGTGGGGCCTGGTAATAAAAGCCTATTTCTGTACATGCTAGCTGTGAGAAATCCACTCTTCCCCATATAGTGACCTTCTACATTTCTGGTCTATGTGGAAGCAGATCAGAATCGATGGAACACTACATACCTGCCAAGGAAAGACTTTCGGGCTGTTCTTCACTGAATCAGTGTTTCAAAAAAAGTAATGCAAAAGGATAACATAAACAACATTTCCAAAAAATAACATAAATTCAGATTTTATAGACTATTAATCAAGTTTGATTTAATGGGATCATTATATCTGGCATTCTGCATGTGCTAATAGCATCTAATGCACAGATGCTTTTTTTGACTGTTGAATGAATAATGATCTGGGATTCAGGTTTCCTTAATGGTTCCTTAATATCAACCACTTTGGCTAGAGCTGCAAATAAAAATACATGGCATTTATTTTATATTAGCAGCATGAAATATGTGTTTATTTGTAATCAAGGTAAAATTTGACAATGTAGACTTAACAACTTTTACTGAAGAGATGATTATTATGAAGACCACTGCTTAATAATAAGAATTATTATAATAATACTTATAATAATAATAAGCAAAATATTGACCAAATACTACAAATTTACACTGAAAATGAACTACTTCTTTTGGAAAGAAGTTAATTCTTAGAAACTGAATAAAATAAGACAGGAAAGCAAGGACAGGACCAGAATGTTATGTGTTTTCTGCAAAGCAGCACAGTATGTAGAGTGGAAAAAAAAACCAACAAAACACAGAAAAAACTTTTGAGAACTGTACAACATATGTATAACTATCTTCTTCATGAAGTTAGCATAAGTCAGTTATCCCTATTGCTACACTATTCCTATCTGTGAAATTTGTATCTGTCACCTATATAATACATTAATTTTACAAACACTTGTTGGACCTTTTCTACTATCGAGATAAAGATGTAAAAAAAAACCCAAAACCATGAGTGAAACAGAACACAGATCTATTCTGTAGTGCCATCAGAAAACTGACTTCAACATGCACAGGCATATGAAAGAGCTTGACTATAGCTCAACAAGTATGAACAAGCCACCTGTGAATGACTCAAGACTTAGTTCAGTTTGTATATGCCCAAACCTAAAGCACAAGCCCGTGAGAATTTATTACTATCAGAAGCAGCTGAGCTACAGATAATACGAGTATGCTTAGTTGTGGTACAACCACAAGTTGTCTTATTGCACACAGGCACTGGTGTAATCTTAGCAAATGTTCCTAACAGTTATACTGATTTTATGCAGCTGCATGTATCATAATGAGATAGGGTGAACCTGTGTTTGTGGACAGACTAATACATAAGTACTTGTCAAGCTCAGTCTTCATGGTGCAACTCTGGTGCTTTCAGTTGGCCTACCCATGCTGGTTTATGTCAGTGACTCGCTACAGGGAAGGAAATTTGACCTCTTCTGGAGATGATTTTACAGAGGACTTAACTCTACATACTCACTAGTGAGGGTGTCCACAGTATGAACTGACAATCATTGAGGTAGTCGGTGACAAGGCCATTCAACTCAACTTAAAGTTGTCTGCACAGGGATGTGCCTTGATATAAGATCTATGAGTTACAGATTGGTTTAGGTTTGTAGTAAATAGAAGACATTGGTTGTGTTGCTACTAGAGGCGTAACCAGAATAAAAAGAATCATTAAAGAAAAAACTAAGTTTTGTCACTTAAACAAGTAGTTGTGACAGTACACTCAAGGAAAATACCAAGCACGAAGTGTGAATATTTTTATGTAATGAATATGATCAATGACAGCTGTACTTTTGAAAAACAAAGCATGAATACAAATGAAAAATACAAAATTTAGATTCTGAAAGCAGAAAGGAGTCTCATTTGGAAGGTTAAAGTTGAAGTCTAAAAATGAACTTCTCAGAAAATTGAAGAATGTTCTTTTCTTGGGCCTTGATTTCTCAAACAAGTACATACACACTCATTGAGAGGAATATCTCAAGAAAATGTGTTTTAATGTTAATTAATTTTGTCAGACTGAAAGATTGTTCAATCTGGGTTCTGTTAAATTTACGGATCATTAGTCCCTTATCTTTTCATTATGGTCTCCTGAGAGGAACCGTCATACAGTTAAATGAACACAGTAGGAAATTATTACAATCCTCCTTTCCCTTTCACCCTTTCTCCCTCACTGGAGGAGACAGGGTATCAGTACATTCATTGCATGCCGCAAATGATAAATATCTTACACGCTTACAAGTCTCTAAGTATCTGTTTTATAAATGCTGTGATTAATGAGAAAGTTGTAATGTAGGGGTTTTCCACAATACCAGAAGTACCAAGACCACATTAAAGCTTGGCTGCAGATGCGTAAACAGAAGACCAAAACAAATGTAAATGCTTGAAAGGAAAAAAGTTAATGATATGTTGCACTCCAGTAAATGAAAATTAACACCACCACCCTGCCCCAAGTTCATAGCTAAAACTAAAGATTTGTGCACACAGACAAAATACTTGTGCTCAGAAATATGTGTTCCACTTCTGAGCCCTGAGCTTATTTTTATGACTCACTGAAAGACCATTCAGTACATCATAAAAGTGCACATGTATACCCGTAATAAAAAAATCACAAAATTCATTTCTTGTAAAGCATACTGCCAGAAAATAAACTCTAAGAAAGAATGATCATTCATAGACTAAAATAAGCCTACAGCACTTCCTGTAAATGTTGCAATACACAACTTTTATTCACCCTAGGAAAAGAAGTAGCTTTTTAAAATGCAGAGCTTTATTTTCTTTGGAATCATATTTTGACTTACTAGACTCTTCAGCTGGATTCATCAGAAATATGTTTCAGGGTATTTTTTGTTTTCTTGCTTTCTTGTTTCCATTTTTGTTTGTGTCTCCTGCCTGCTTTAAAATATATTAACAGTATCTAAAAATAAAGTGGCAGAAGAGGAAGTGTTTCGTGCACAAGAGATTCAGTGACCTGAATGTTTGTGCCTCTGCACTTTATCTCCTGCAAACAGTTGCCTCCTTGGCATGAGGTATAATTCACTAAAATAAAAGGATACAAAGTGCAGCTGTGAGTAATAAGGAGAAGAAAGCAATTAACTGTTCAGAAATGTAATATGAAAGGGCCAAGGCACACAAAAGGGATTTATATTTAATACTGCACCAAAGAGACGTACTTGACTGTTGAATAAAAGTTATGGTATTTTCTAGTCTTTAATTTTTTTCTGTTTACCAGATGGGATGGGAGAAAATTCAATTTCATTCATTGTCCCAGAGATTTCAACACTGAGATCAGCGAGAGTCATGCAGTACCTGATAAACTGGCCAACAATTTTCATGTTCATTTGGTGCAACTTGTGGCAAGATACTGCAATCAGAAGTCATTACTAAAAGCAAAACTCAGCAGTCTTTTTAATCAGACATTGGCAAAGTCAGCAGCAAGTGTGCTAAGTGGATATATTATTTCTAAATCTGCCACTGTGATTTTAGCAGTGTTCTTAAAGGGAAACGTCATGATACTGTATAAAATCAATGACAGAATGAAACTCTTCTTTTGGGTGGATACTTGATCGTATAAAGACATTGGCCATTGCCTATTCAACTGTAGCTGTGGTTAATGATTCACATGATCCGCAGGTAAAGTGAGTACCTGCTGACCTTAAGCTACAAAGAGAATACACAGTTTAAAAAACAGAATGCAATTCTGATCTCATGTTGTTTTCATGCATATGGAGCCTTACTGGTGTAATTTATTTCTGATTTCCTCTACGCAACTGAAGACAGAAAGAGACCTCAGGCACATGGGAGTGTGCAGAGAAATATGGAACAGTGCCTTCATTCACCATGAAGCAATTTTTTTCAGTTCTCAGTAATTTTTATTTAATAAAAGGGGAGAAGAAAAGATTTTCATAGTTTTTGAGACAAGTAACTGGCACAATTCTCTCTTGTGCCACAGCTTAAGCTTGAATTCCAATTTACTTAGATAAGTGAAAGATAAACTCTGCTGATGGTTGTTGAAGCAGTTTTGGAGGATACTGTGCCTGTGATTCGGCCATTTGCTATCAGCAGATGCATATACTTATGTAGTTCAGTGCCTAAAGTCTAGTCTTGTAGTTTTCACTGCTTTATTCAATAGTCCACACCAAGCTGCAAGACAGTACCCTGAAATGAGAAAGCAACAGACACACATTCAGGTTGGCATTAATGGACAAACTAAATCAACAATTAAATTAGGTTAAATATGAAGTAAATAAAACTCGAGAAATATTTTGTTTACACTGAGTTGATTTAAGCCAGGAGAGGACTGAAGAAACCTTTACAGATAAGAGATAAAGCCCTAGTTCTATTGATTCTTGGTACCCCACTTCTTTAGTTTCGCTTTTACCCCTAGCTTGTTAGAGCTTGTAAGCATGGTGCAAAAGTACCAAAACATCAAAGGGAAATGTCTCACTGTACTTGAGTCTTTCACAAAACTACAAAGCAGCAGACAGCTGCATTCAGGAAAGGAGAATATCCTCAGGATCCAGGAAATCTCTGTAAACACAAAAGTGATGTGGCTGTTACGATCCATCTGCTGCTCCAACTGCAGAGACAGGAGAATGTAGCTTCCCTCCTCTTGTGAGCTGGTAGTTGGTTTCTTTAGTTCATATTCACTTCACCTAACTTAGATGCAGGATTGAGCCAAAAGCAAGGAAAAGTGTAAAGGGGCATAAATCTCTCTCTTTACTCCCCTAAGGCTTTCACCGTCTTAGGACAACTGGACTCTCTTGTTTTAGATACCTCAGGAAGATCATAAAAGACCCTAATATCTCCTTATTCCTCTGGCACAAAGACTGACGACATTTTTGCTTTGGAGTTGTCAAGGATGAAAATGAATTGAAGGAATTATACTTGGGTAGATTTTGAACAGACCTATAGCTGGTTCCCAGTTTTGTGAAGGATACACATTGGTCGAGGAGCAATTGCAATCGAAGCTACGGTCAGAACTTCCTGTTCAAATCATTTCTCTGAAAGAATTAATGAACTGGAAGGCAGATCTACGTGCTCAGTATACACTTATTTCATACACAATGAACAAGGCTTTATTGCTCTGTATTTAACTTTTAATTAATATAGAAATTTGAAATTTGCAAAAATTATATTATAATAAATGACCACACAAAAGAAATGGGTAATCCTAAAATCATTCTTCCTAAGATCTTCTTGTCTGCCAGCTGTGTTTTTCAACAGTATTCCTCTTCAGCATATTTTATTATTTGTTTAAGAAACTTTAACAAGTTGCAATAAAAACTACTGACAACTATTAAAATAAAAAAAAAAATCTTGAGAACTGTCATCACAGGCTACCTTTAGGGAAAGCAGATTTGATTGTCACTTTGTTTTCAGCCATGATCAATACTTCTGCTTGTGCAGAATCCCCTTTCTCTCAATCTCTTTGTCATTCATTCTCTCTCTTTCCTTCTCTATATTGAGTGTGTTTTAGTGTGTAAGTATATTTAAAGGTATCCTTACAGGATCTAGTCCGTATCTGAGCTAATCAACAGGGCAACACTGACCTCCAGATATTAGCAGAACAACCATAAATGTTGAAGAAAACATCTCCAAAGACTCTAGAGTTTCAATAATTACAGAATGAAATACAAAATAAATGTAAAAATTGAGAAAGGCTTTTTAAGGCAGAAATCTTACCTAGCTTAGCTTTGTTCAATGACCGATCTTTAGGAAGTAATCGGATGAACATGATGCAGAAAACCAGAATTACTGTTTCAGTGTTTTACTGTTTTTTAAAAATTCTTAATAAAATAATTTTACTTTAATTAGTAACAAACTTGATATAAACAATGTAAATATGTATCTTCAACCTAAAGATGGTGTAAAGTATGTTTATTGGCTAATAGGCAAATTGATCCTCTCTGCCCAACTCATCTTAAATTTCTTGGTTGATCATCAGATTATTACTTGGCCTAACAAACACTGAGATGTCATGAACTACCTGTAAAAGCTATTGATACATACTAAACTCTGCTCTGTTTCTATCCTATGCCACCCTACCCTATCCTACCCTGTCTCAATTATATAATGTTCTCTATTGCAGACTTCTCCTGTATTATCTTATGCTATTACTGTACACACATATGTGGAAGAACTTACAACAAATGAGAAGACTGCACAAGGTCTGATTACCTTGTCCTTTCAAAAAACCATGATACACGAGGCCTGCGCAGCACACCTCAGCATTTAGCTCTGGGCCATAGCAAATAGAGCCCAGAAAAGCAGACTACAGGGTTGGACAAGTGGGATGTCCAGCTTAATGTGGGAGAAGCATATTGCTGGATTCCTCCCAGCTCTTCCTGTGGAGGAACCCCTCCAGCAATTTGACTGAAATACCATGTGTCAGCTTAGTCACACATGGCAGATGATTCAGCAGTGCTTAAAAAATCACTATACCCTGTGTAAGCTACTTGGCCACTCCAGAATTTTCAGTAGTTCTACATTATGCTTTTTTTTAACAGCTCCCCTAGGCTTAGCGATGCCCAGTGGCTGTACATCCAATCTTCCACACAGATAAATATTTACTCAGAGTAGTGTTATGTATAGATGCAAATGCTCCAAAAGTCTCCTGATATTTCCCAAGCTATTTATCATGGAGCTACATTCCTGTTTCCCCTTCAAACATATATAAGAAATCTCAGAGAGGTAACAATAAAATCACAGAATATATACTCGGGCTTATGGCCATACTGGTTCAAACAAAGGTACCCCAAAGCCAGCATCTTGTCTCCAAAGCTAGTCTGTAATAGCTGCTTAGGGAAAGCACATAGGATCATGACTATAAAGTGAAACTTCTCTTTCTAGAAACCTCAGATGGTTACAAGATTTTACCAGCAAAGAAGATGACCCAGCAGTCTCCCAGTATATCCCATGGAGTTTGTTCAACTACAGCAGAAGGTGCTATTATTTGAACCATTGAGGTGTGAGGGCCTGACCACGCGGGTCTCCTGCTGTGGTAGACATACCCTGGGAGCAGGGGCAGTCAGCCACCCTGCTCTGTACAAGCAACCAGAAGTGAGAGTTATCCTTAGGTTGCATTAACAGGGCAGCGCTAACCAAACTTGATCAGCAATCACTACACATCGCAGGCGTCAGTACTCCCTTCAAGGTTAAACATTGACAAAACTGTTACGATCGTTCGTATTTATCAATGGCAGCTGTATTCGGTGCAGGTGCCCAGGCACTGGCAGTGGAGTGGGCTGCAGGGGCAGCTTCTGTGAGCACCCCACGGAGAGTTCACAGTGGCGCAGAGTAACAGTGTGAGGAGGACGAAGCAGCAGCAAGAAACTGCTGTGGACTGACCCGAACCCACCCCAGCTTCCCTGTGAAGCTCAGGCTGGGGGTAGAGGAGTCTGAGTTCACCCAGGCAGAGGGGCGAGGAAAGATTTTGGTTTATATTTGTATTTTTGTTTCTCAATACCCAAATCTGTTATAATTGCCAATAAATTTACTTTTTCCTAAGTCAAGTCTGTTTTTCCCATGACAGTAACTGGTAATCAGTCTCCCCGTCTTTATCTCAGCCTGCAAGATTGTTCATCCTATTTGCTTCTCCTGTCCCACTGATGACAGGGAATGGGTGAGTGAACAGCTGGCTGGGCGTTTGGCTGCTAGCCAGGAATAGCATACCCCAACAGAAAAGGTGGGAACTGACAAAGAATATATAACGCCCATCTGGTAGCGAGAAATATCTCACTGTGTGTCTTGGGACACATCTTAGCTCTATTTCCTGAGAGGTACAATAAGTTTGTATTGGCTTTGTACACTGAAAAAGCACAGCAACTGATATAAACTCGTCTTTAACTTATTGTTGGTGTCATATAATCAGAAAGCAAGATAAGAAAACCCACTGAAATAACATCTTCTTTGAAAAATTAACTCAATTTTAAAAGAGCAACAACACACTATCTGCAAGTCAACATCTGCAAACCAGCACTGAAACATAATGTTGGGAATCTGGAGCAACTCCTTGCACACCTTTGAAGGTAATTGAACAGGGTCATATACACCTATTGTTCGAGTGATAAATATTATGCGTGTATAGAGCAGACTGTATTAAACTTCCTTAGAGGACAGAGTGCAGAATTAGACTAAGGTTGTCAAATTATGATTACACATAAATTATAGTGGCAACAAGGGAAGGACTAAGTGTGCTGAGCTGAGATTTGCAACAAAAAAATCTTATTAAATGTGTGCACATTATGATTATTTAATGACTGAATAAGTCTTCTAAAGTTTCTAAGATATTCACTACAAATAGCCAGATGATTTTTCAGGGATAGGTTAAGAGAGATTACAAATCTGCAATCAATATTATTCACACCACTAATGCTTGCCTAGAACTAGTTAGGCACATTTATACTGAAAATGAAAGTTTCATTTGTGTCTCTGTGGAATCCACTGTATTATGAATCAAGCCTAAAGTTACATTAAGAGAGTCGAGATGTTGCAGCTGTATACCCATGCTTTTCTCAGGCTATGGTTCATCTCAGTGATATTAAGAATTGGTTTAATTTAAAAAAAAGCAATCAGAACAATGTAAACCAATGCCTGACTCATGGAAACACTGATGTGTGAGTTTTTCAGCTATAATCTATTCAAAATAAATACTACTAAATGAAAAGCTCTGTCCACATTTCTTTTAGAATGTGACTACTTGCATTATAAGGATCACAAATCAGCCTGCTATTTTCAGTGTAGTGGGCACTTTCAAGTGACTGACAGGTTGTTCTACCCAGGGACAAAAATGAAGAGCCATACAACAATATTAAGCAGGATGCAAAAATGGATCTTGGTCCAAGGAGATAAGACATGAACATTTGCTGCACAGTGAGACTGTATTGTACCTGAAGAAAGCTTTTGCATCTGGCCTCTGTTCTTGATAATATTTATAATTAAAATGAGAAAAATATTTGTGTCAGGAAACATAAGCAGGACTCCTGGAAGCACAGCAGCTCATCTAACTGAGATCGGTGGGTGAGTCGTGCTTTTTGTTATTTACATGATGTAGACTTTTACATACTCCTTTGCTTGCAAATGATTGACTTGGAGAAGCGACTGAGCAGCACTAAGGTCTGGAACATCAACATAAGATTCACCAGAAATACAAATCTTTCTGGCTTGGCAGATGTGAATACCTTCAGTAAATTTATGTAGAACTATATCTTTGTAACAGGAAAATTACTGACTAACCGAAAACACAACTGACCAGCTTTCGACATGTGCACACCAACTACATGTCCATAGGAAAAAAAAAAGTATATGGCCTTCATTTTAACATTTTCAACAAAACTTTACTTGTCATATAGTAAATTATCACATTAGAAACTCTGGGTAAGATCATTCACTCAGAAACTAGTAAAGCTTCTTTTCTTCTTATAGAAGATTTTCTATAATCCTAGAAAGAATAATTACTAATCACATGCAATTGTTTCTCCGTGGTGAATATTTTATTATTTTTCATCTCGTTTAACTTTAACACTCTTCTTACTAATTCCACCAGTCAAAAAGATCATAATTATTGCAGCCATATCCTATCTTCCAGAAATCACTAGTAGCAAAACAACTCATTACCATATTTTCCGTTTAAAGGGAAAAAAGATAAATTGAATAAAAGAGGAAGTTATTATGAACAAATCACAGCCTAGATACAATCTCTGCAAAATCAAGAAAATTTTAAGACACAAAGTATAACTTTGAAATTCTGCAGGAAAGTCATCAGTATTAGAAGTAGGTTTAGTGTTCAAATATTCTAAGATAGTATTCCATCATACAGTACTAAGCGTGGCATAAATACTCTAAAAATAACAACAATATCATTTTTTCATCTAAGAAAAGCTGAGAATTGGTAAAATTCTAGCTCTAGTATAAAAAACACTGATTAAAATTCATTCTGCATGGTTTTTTGTAGTGTTTTTAATTTATTTTCTAGAGATACTATGTATCCTGCAGCTTATGATATCGTTTAAAATAGATTTCAAGATTATCTTTTTACCATTCTTTTCGTTCCCACAAACATCATTATTACCAGCATTTACTTAAATGACAGTTTTTATGAATTCTGCCTAGTTAAATACACAAGTCCAGGTTTGGCCTGACGCTTTCACCTACTGAAAATCACCTACAGACAAAGTGTTTTGAATTACTGTAAAGGTTCTCTGTCATTTATGCTCCGAAAACCTCCCACCTCTCTTTTTTCCATCAGATTATTAAGAGAGGCTGGAATGAAAATGCAGAGGTTTAGATTTCAAAAGGCCTCTTATTGTAGACTTTTCGAGATTCAGCCATTAGTATTTTCCTGTTATTCAGAGTGAAACAGTGGTAGGCACTAAATGGGTTCTTCTATATTGTGATTTAAGAGGAAGGTTTCAAAAAAGAAAGTAGAGAATAATGTAAGGATATATACAGCCTTGACATGAAGAAAAAAGCAAAGCAAATAAAAAGAAGCTCTGGACAAACAAGAGATGACAAGCTCACATATTTTTTTTTTCCTTGAAGCCCAATGTGACACACAGCAACAAAAGCTTAATAAAATTTCAGTGACTATGCTGATTAGAGTACTGAGGATTTTTATTCACACTTCAGGCAGTGCCTACTCTCAGCTCCTTTTGCAAATTATATATGTACAATTTATTTTTTCAAAATGTAATTTCATCCTGCAATGACAAGTTTCTTTGTTGTTGTTGTTCTTGTGCATGACAGTAATCTCTGGTAAGTCTGAAAGATGAGAGAAAAAATATGTAAGACCTGTAGGGCCAATCTTCTATGGCAAAAAACACAAGGCCGAGCTGCACATGTAAAACAGTGAGACTCACACATACAAACTTGTATTTCCAAATGGTTAGATTACTACTTCACAGCAAATAGCCAAAAATTTGGCTGTAGGAGTCAAATAGAGCAATACTTCTACTGGAAAGCAATCCTGCCTCTACCACATATGGTTTGGTCACACTGAACCTCCACATAGTCTGTTCCCCTGTGCTGGTTTTGTCTGGGGTAGAGTTAATATTCTTCATAGTAGCTAGTATGGGTCTATGTTTTGGATTTGTGCTGGGAACAGTGCTGATAATTCAGAGATGTTTTAGTTTTTGCTGAGCAGTGCTTATACAGAGCCAAGGCCTTTTCTACTTCTTACACCACCCCACCAGTGAGTAGGCTGGAGGTGCACAAGAAGCTGGGAGGGGACACAGCTGGGACATCTGACTGCAACTGACCAAAGGGATATTCCATATCATATGACATCATGCTCAGCATATAAAGTGGGGGGAAGAAGAAGGAAGGTAGGGATGTTCGGAGTAATGGCATTTTGTCTTCTCAAGTAACCGTTATGCAGGATGGAGCCCTGCTTTCCTGGAGATGACTGAACACCTGCCTGGTGATGGGAAGTAATGAATTCCTTCTTATGCTTTGCTTGTGAGTGTAGCTTTTGCTTTACTTATTACACTGTCTTTATCTCATCCCATGAGTTTTCTCACTTGTACTCTTCTGATTCTCTCCCACATCCCACCAGGCAGGAGTGAGTAAGTGGCTGTCTGGTGCTTAGTTGCCATCTGGGGTTAAACCATGACATCCCCTCACCAGTATCTGACACTCTCCACCCAAACCAGCCTACCTTGTCACCCTCTATAATTGTACATTATCAATGATATTTGTCTCAGTCTTCAGAGCATGTACCTATTTACCATGCATCAGTAACAAGCATCATGAATTTCAAACAATTTTGTGGCATTGTGCATTCAACACCTTTATCTGTTTCTTCTCTATAGCTCAGCTGGAATCATGTGCACAAGCACCTGAGTCAATAAAAAAAAGCACAGCAACAGTAAAATGTGTGCTAATTTGGTGCTTAGCTTGCGTTCCATTTTCATGACAAAAGGAACATTTCTTACAAAGCATACACAAGACCTTTCAGCAGAAATTTTGGGTAACTAACTGATTTATTCTCCATATATTTGTCATACTATTTTCCCCTACGCCATTCTTTGGTTTTAGCTTAATTTTGTTTTTCAGGAGGACTTTATAGATAATATAGGCTTCCATTAAAAATAGAAAGAAAAAGAAAAGGAAAAAAATTGATATTTGAGATTTCAGATGCATTCTCATAGGTGGTACTAAAAGCCAAAATGTGATAATCTTGATTGTCTTGTCTTTTCTGAATGCCTTTTACTAAGGAGTGCCTACATTCATATCTCAGCCACCACCCATCATCAAAACTTGTCAGAATGGACTCAGTCCTGCACAATCCAGCCCTAAAACTCTAGGTTTAAAATTGATGTGGGGCAGTGACTTACCTCTTCCTCTCAAGTTCAGACACCAAACATCCTACTCACTTGAAAGCCAGTGGTTTGTATGGATACAGTCTCACAAAAGGTTGACTTCTCACAGATTCTTCCTAACATCTATCACCCAGAAGACAGAAAAATATCTCCCAGCTGCAGACCCTGATGTGGTTCTTCCGTTCTGGGGCAGAGTGGCAGAGACATGAGAACTCTGTGCAGCACTTTTACCTCATGCATGTAGGAGAATACCTTGTATGCAGCAGCTTTGATATGGGATCAGAAAAAGGGCCTTGGGGCTCAGAAGCAGAATTATGTAGATTCACTGGTCCACATATATAAGATATAGATATCTATCTCCATGAAACATTCACACAGGAGGAGCGTCTGTTTTGTCACACAGCTTACTCTTACTATCAGGTTTTGGGATAAAATTTATTTTCACGTACCCTGCAGAGTTAGTTATTTCAAGCCTGCCAAGTACTAGGACTATTTAATTGTACAGTTGAAACAGAAGTTACCAAATTACAAACAAAACCTAAAAATTGGCTATAAAATACATATACAGCAAAAGAAATTTATGTCTTAAGAGAAAGAAGGAGCAAGTTTAGCTGATTTCAGCTTTAATGATTTTTAGGCCATTACTTGACAATTACTATTACAGTGGGTTTTCCACTTAATTGATAGGCAGGAGAAAGGTTCAACACATACCAACCAAATTTGTAATTCATTTTTGAATTTAAAACAGATCCACTTGAAACCTGAGAGATGTTGGACAAATCTCTTCCCACCAATAATGTAAATTAACATGCATGTACAATATAAAATCCAATTTTGGACACAGGCAAGGTATCATACATGGCAAAATTGAAGCCTTCAGAATAAAAGACATTCATCCAAACTGACTGGTTGCTTTGGGAAGCTCTTTTTCTAAAATGTAATTTGTATTGCCTAATATATTTCATATACTTTTCCCAGCTTGTGAGCCCAGGAAAGAATTCAGATAGCCATTATTCTTTCAGCATTTTTATCATTAACTATACCAATATAGTAATGAAGCTCCACAGAGCTATTAAAAAAATTATGTGGGCATTAGTAAAAGGAAAAAAAGTACACCAAGAGACACTCAGACCAGGCAGATATGAATTTTTGCACTAGAGACTCTAATAAAAGGAAAGAAAAGTTTCCCACACATTTTTAATTCCCTGGAAATTTGCTAAATGGTACAATATATTGCCTTACATAACACATTTCCCTGACCTTTCTCTTTTCATCTTTGAGCATCAGAACTTGCAGTTAAAACAAAAAGGCAGACAAGGAGCCAAAAAAAAAAAATAAAGACAGAAATACACATACAGATAAGACTCTACAGACAAGAATATTAAGAAATAAACTTTCACTGTTATGCCAGAAAGGCTGTTACTTTCATGTCAGAGTACCTGCTATGATGAAGGTCTTCTTTGAAATGTTTCAGGTGATGTGGTTTTATACAGCTTTGTAACAAGATTGTCTTGGAAAATAAGAGACATTGAAAGCTTATGTTAGCGGTATTTCAGTAGCTGATCAGCTGGATTGTGCATCCAGACACTTGTGCTAAAAAGAAGCCAACCATAGGAGACAAAAAAGCCAAAGTGCTTCTTTTGGCAGCAATATCGGCTTCAACTGGCCTCTGGTACCAGAATATAAAATTGTCTTTCTCTGCACTGTTCAATAAAGTGATCCTGGATGTCAGTACTGGCCACCGTAATACGACATTAGAAATAGGTGTTTTGTTTAACAGTTGAACTTGCTGCTTTTCCAATTAGTCATTAGACTATTCTCCATCAAAAGAGACTTTAAGAACAATCTTCAAAGTTAAATGAAGCACATGGTTCATTGTGCATTTCACAAGATTAGTGAGATGCTTAAAATTAAGCATGGCCTTTGTTGAACCAGGGCCTTACTGAAGGTTGATCAGATATGCACCAAGACAAGCAGATTTTCAGGAGCGTTCATTAAAATGCCACTAACTAATAGATGTTCACTGATAAAGATGAAGAGATGAAGAAAAAAAATCTTGTGGTATAGCAGAACACAAAAGAAAGGTATCACACTAGAAAAGCATGAAGTGGGGGAAAATACACATAAAAGAAGGTTCCTGCATCAACTACATGTAAGACAGACTCAAAACCTTCAAATAATACTTTAAGAACTTTAATCTTGGATGCAAGATCTTCATAGTTACCTGCCCCTAATATCTGAGGGTCTTCTAATTGCAAATACTAAATAATAAATGTGCTACTAGATTATTTTATGTTTATAGTGCCTTTTATTTGCAGACATCAAATGCTTTCAGACATTTCTTTGTTTTCACAATAAAACAAGGAGTAAGGCTGACATTATGAGCAAGACTGCTATTTGATGAATAGGTAAGGTAAATGTATGAGGTAATCGGGTTTTGCGTAGTCCAAACTTGAACTGATATACATAATTTAAAGGGAATATTCCCTAGAAATAATGTTTTAATTTCCTGAATAATCTTTTTTAGTGGCTATATGACATCAGTAATATTTGTTGTTATTCTTAATTATTGTAATATCTATGTTTCTAAATTGTTTGTTGGCTTTTAATAACATATTGTAATATACTGTTGCTATACATATTTCATTTATTCACAGTAAGCTGCTTTTGTATGTTACCTGACATTATTTCTTAAAATCTTAATATAATAAATGCATCTTTCATCATCTTAATAATCATGACTATTCAAAACAAAGCATTCTCAGGTATTTTGAAATCATATATATTGAATACTTAGATATAAAAAGCAAAGTACTGCAGAATACTTCTAGGCAGATCACAGTTACATGTGTAAATACAGCAACTAATATTTATGCTTTGTAAAGTTTCTAATTACGGTGAATGCGCATGTACTGCACTTGGATACTTAAAAGATTCTCATATCTCTCAGACAATCTGTTTACTTTTGTTTTCCTATTTGCAATACACATTTAAGTAATTCAGTTTTCATTCATCTTTAGGCTCTACAGCTGATTAAAATGGTGTAGAGTGCAGATATCCCATGTTCTGAGCACTTGGCAGACTTTAGGAACATAACTCAAAAGTTTATTTCCAAAGAAACATCCATTTTTAAAATCAGATTCTTGCACTATGCTTAGCCAAATCTAATAGAGAAGTATTTCATCCTTTCTCACACCAGTGCTACATTGTGAATTTTGTATAAGTATAGGAGGGAAAAATATAACTGACATATTTTGCTATGGGTTTAAGTGGGAAAAGATGCTTTCTCTTGCTAAGGATTTTATAGTTCCTACTTTTCTACATAAAGGTGGATCTGACTGAGGCTACTCATACAATCTGTCAGAAAGGAGTGAAGTAATGCTACACAATCTTGTTGAACTTCAAGCAACTACATCACCTTTCAACTCAGATACCCAATATTACCAGACAGATTCGACTCTTCCTAGTTCTTATGTATTTACTGTAAAAATGAATATTAAGAAAAGGGGGTGAGTTCAGATAACAAGCAATTTAAGGAGCTCAGTAAATCCACGTTATAAAAGAAATTGAAGCAGTGACGGACCTCCAAATGTAGGCAGAAAAAGAACACTTCAAGCTGTAAAAGGAAAACACAGTATGATGGCTAGAATTAGAAGGAGGAAACCTTAAAATAATGCAGTGACTTAAAAAAAATTTGTAAGTTAAATTAATTATTGATAGTTCTTCTTGAGAAACATGTTAAGATACCTATTACCGAGTCTTTAAAACAGTACAAGAAAACTTACTTTATAGTATGAGGAAGAAAACCTTTGTCTCTTGAAATTACTTGGAAATGTAGCCATTGACATAAAAGGTCGATATTTATTATTTTAAGTGTTGCGTTGTATATCAAAAAAGACACAAACTGGCTCTAAGGTGAACCGGACCAAGACAGAGGAGAAAAGCCTGTGAAGGACAGCAAATGGCAGCACAAGGGCAACAGTCCATGCCAACCTGAGCACTGCTATTTTGGAGTAAAGCACTATGCTTCTCTGCATATTTCCTCTCTTGCTTCCCTGTCCTTGCCTCCCTAACTGTTGAATAATTTCATGTTGCCTAAAGACTTGCTGTCACTAGTCCATTAGAAGGCTAACTGAAGAGTTCTGCTAACTAGTTTAATTATATTAATCTTATGTTGAGGACTTATCTAACAGCCAGTAATTTAACCTGCAAAAATGCTGACAAGAATTTTGCTCTCTCTGCACTTTGGATTATAAGCAGGGTGTCTCTAATTAACAAAATACTACAGCCCAGGTAAAGAACGTGACAAAGAGTGAGGGACGTGTCCCTGCAAGTTGACATGACTGCCTTGTAGAGTGGTCAGGAATTTCCAACATCAGATTATCTTCCCAATCAATAATGCATCAAATGCATTTCTTTTGTCAGCCAAATATTGATCTGATTTTGAAGATCTGCTCCTTCGTAATTCATGGACTGAAATCACAGAATCTGTGTTGTAAATTCTTTCTTTTCTCCCATGGAAAAATATAGATAGCTGAACTCCTGGTAAATCCATTACTTGTAGTCTCTTAATTGCAACAGGTTTTTATTTGTGCATTTCCTTTTTGATGAATATCTTTAGAGCTCACATGAAGTTCTAACTAAATCATATTAATGGGTGCTGTCTTCCTAGAGAAACAATGGGAAAAGCAGACTGAGCACCAAACATCATTCTGGTCATTTTTCATCCACATTCAGTGAAAGCCTTGATGACATTACAATTAATCTTTTCATTCTTCAGTGAAAGCATCAATAAAGGCTCGAGGATATCCCTCATTATATGGCCCTCAGTACACACACACCTAATCACACACTTATCTGCAATTATAAGAACACATTAGTAAGTAGAATTTATATGAAAATACTTGGATGGAAAGAAACTATTAAATTCACATGCAGTGGAAATGTAAGAAAATTGTATGTTTATATATATTATATAATTGTATGTTTATAAATACTATAACATCAAAATATTCAGAAATATATTTATATTCTATAACTTATCTTTGATCATCATGTTTTTATGTCCATTATATGTATAGTTATTGCGAAGATGTTATTTTTTGTACACCTTGGCATTATTTTAATATGGATTTGCAAGATGATTTAAGTGATTAAAATGTCTGAGCAACTATAAAATCAGCATGTCCTAATTACAGGGTACTTGAATTTAAAAAAAAAAGAAGTTTATCTTCTTGCAGAAAATTTCCTAGATTCTTGGAGAAGGCAGTAGGGTTTTTAGGTGGAAACAAAGACATTGGGTTCTATTCCAGTGAAATTATTTGCTCACAATACTTTCAGAGGATTTGATTTGTATAACTTCTGCCCTGGAACTACAGGATTACAGAACCAATTTACAAGAGCAAAAGATCTGTTCCTGAAAAATAGATCCATTAGATTTCAAAGAGTTAGGAGTTGTCCTGGACCATATACAAGGCAAGAGGAGTAAATTAAAAAAATATATTCAGTGCAGTTTCTCTCAGGTCTCCTTTTTTCCCACCAGAAAGTAGGGACCCCACAGTACCATGGGATTCACTGCAGCAGAGAAGTACTGCAGTCATCAGAGATGTCTTCTGGATTCAAGAGGAACCACGGTGCGTTGTCCTCTTCAGAACTATCTGCTTCAGCGTCTCCTAATTGTTCTGAATGGATTAAATGTAGCAATTACTTTTGTGGAAAGATTAGATCCATTTGTAATGTTTGCATACTGAAAAATAAGCCAAATCTGAAGTCCTGATTGAGTATAGGTGCTCCTTGAAAAAAGTAATAATGATGATTTGGGCAAGAAAATATTTTAGAGTAAGAAAATAAACTTAGAATTTAGAATTCATTAAAATGTAATTTCTTCTGTTTTTAAGTGCTTGGACAAAACTATTTTTATGAGGGAGAAAAATCAGGTTTAAAACATTCAATAAGATCTACAGAACTTTTAATCCAATTCCTGTGAGAATTTTATTTGATGAAATGCTTATGAAAAATTTAAGAAATCTATGTGGAAGGAAAATTTGAATCCAGGACATGTAGGAAGTTTGCAAAAATAGAGTTCTCTCAGGGGATGTACTCCCTCTTTCTAGCACCAACTGCCTGTCTTTCCTTTGTAAATAGTGACATGATACAAGTTTCCACAGTATAAATATTCTGCTTAAATACATAAAATTACAGACTTATAGCTGAGACTTTTAATAAACTTAAATACAACAATTAGATGGATGATTCCCATAGCATTATTGTATCATATGTCTGTTACTTTAGTCTACATCTGTGAACAGCAACAGCTTTCGTCTAGTGAAGTCTTGTTACATTCGTTGTGACCTGAGCCATACTGTGTCACAAAATAAGTTAAGGCTAGAAAAATTAACTACAACCCTTAAACAGATCATAATTCCAAAATCCACTGAACCTAAAATAAGATGAAAATAACAATCTTTATTGTATAGTAGAAGTTACTCAATACCCCAAAGCACTGGACTACTACAAAAAGTAAAGCCAAAGTGTATGAATTTCAGACGAGATATGAATATGTCTTTAATTTGACCTCAAAAATTCTGTGGAAATTTATGAAACATCCCACATCTCAAATTCTTGCTGGGTTTTGGTTTGGTTTTGGTTGTGGGTTTTTTTTTTTCGGGGGGGGGGGGCGGGGATTTGAGTTTATTCATCTCTACATACAACCTTCATCACACTGATACTATTAAATTATATGTTATTCATTACAGCTCAACACTACATAGAAATATGCCTTTTGGATACTCATCTGCAGGCTCTGCTGCCAGCTGCTTGAAATCTCAACGATTACGGAGGTTATAGTGAAATGACCCTACACAGTGAAGCTGTTTCTTATACAAATAAGAGGAGACATTGTGAGCAAATCACTGTCAGTTATACCTTCTTGCATAAACGCCAGGTAGATAATCTGATTCATAAAATGTTCTTCACCAGTTACTGAGAGAACATATTATAATATTGACATTGATTATCATAAAATTCCCCAGTTATTTTCTGTTTAATGAAATAAATTTTGTTCATCAAAACCTAGGACAAACATTGAAAATATTTGCATGCGCCTTTTAACTGATGTTCAAAATAGAAGCAAAACCAGATAAAAACTCTTTGATAACCACCCATGAAACCAAGGCTCAGAATATTAGGAATTCCCTATATCTATGTGGTAACTTCTGGAGACTTCATAAAGTCAGCTGATTAGGCTGGCAGTTACTATCTATGTAATTAACTGCTCCCAGTAGAGAGTCCTAGACAAACTAAATAAAAAACAGACCGTTTCACATTCCCTACTCTTTTTTGTATATGACATGACATTTGTCTAAGAAAAACAAATTTTGAAGGTGAAGAGGTATGTTCTGAAAAGCTTAGATGTAATCGTCGCAGTTGGGTGAAAAAAAAAAGAACAGACCCATTGGCTAGAAGAAATTGTATAAATTCAAATTTCAAAAAAGTTGTGCATAGTTTCAGGAATAAAATTAATACACCACCAGAGCAATCTGCCAAAAGAAGTGATTTCTCCATCATTGGAAATCTTGAACTTAAGATTGGACATGCTCTTAAAACATGTGCTGTACTTCAACAAGGTCCTTCAGCTTAGAGAAAATACCAGGCAGAAGTATCTGTCTGGTGTGGCATAGACGACAATAGCCATAACAACTCCTTCTGTCGCTTATGAATTACAGCATCTCAACTGAAAGCCACTTTTGTGTGACCTCCTTGAAATACTAGCTCTTGAAATAATAGCCATATTCACTCCCCAGAGGTATATGTTTCAAAAGAGGTTGAACTGTATGCAGTAACATCATGTTCTTAGAGCCAGGCTTTGTCTGTTGGGCACAATCCTCCAGCAGCCAATTGCACAAAGGGATTATGAAAGCACATTGATGTTGAGGGCAGAAAAAACTGATCCCTCCAGTACCTCCAGCTCTTTTCTGGGCTTCTCCTTTGTCCTCTGTGTGTACTAAAAGACCAGTATCCTTTTCTATAAACTCAATCACTGTGCCTGGAGATTGCCAAAAAAAAAAATTTTACAGTACACAAGACAGAGTGTGGTTAATTGCCCCAGAAACTGCAACATGAATTTCACTAAATAGATCCCTCAACAAAAAATCCTTTAGGGGAATCAACATCTGTGAAAACTGATACACACGATGAAAAAAATCCTGGTTGAAAATAACAAAAATCTACTCAGTCAAAGCCTAACTAATGAAACTGAAGCAAAACTGGAACAGTAAATCATCAATAACCTTTGATATAATTACATGAATTTGCGTGGAAGTCATAGGAATTGCACCTGCTCATACTGAATCTCATTTTATTCAAATGCTTTTCATATCTGATGTTATTAATTATTCACTTTCCAATAGTGCACCTGGAAGCCCCAGTGTTCATCACAGTGCCAGATACTACACAAACTCAGGGAATAACGATTGTCTTTACTATTCAGACTGTTTCAAGTAGTTATTTACCAATAATCCTAAATACTATTTCCAAAAAATGTACATCTTGCATTTCATTAATAGAATATCACCTCTATCCACAAATAGCATGACAGTGATGTCATCAGTGTTACATACAACCAATCAATTATTTTCTTAGGATTAATTTGCTAATGCATATCAGAAATCCCAAGATTCACAAAAACTGAAAAGAAATCCATGGAAAACTTCATGGGAAATTTCTAGTCTACTTTCAGAGTTGTCACTCATTCCACACTTCGTTATACCACAAATCTGACTTTATAAGCACACAATAAGCATGAAAGATAATTGTTGCTGATAATTAACAACTGCCTGCATTGTTCTAGCATTTACCTTTATCATAAATTTATCAAAATTAAATTCCAATGATGCAGTGCTGTGCTCTGGATGATCTTATGCAGAAACAAAGATAAATTCTTTTTTGTTTTAGGTAGAAAAAGTATATCCCCAACAACTTTCCTCATTTGTAACATCTATGTCTCTTTATTGATGCAAGTGTAATAACTATGAAGATGGTCCCCAAATGACACTCTGTCTTTGCATGTTGATTGGTATTCCTTATCAGGATGGGAAAAGCCTTCAACAACTGTATATAACCAAGATTTATTTACAATACTTAAAATTATTATTTCTGTTTTGCTTGGCCTTCTTTTTTAACTTTTAGACATCATTTTTAGTCAAGGCAGTAGATGAGAAATCTGCTAGAAAGCTTTTCAGACTTTTACAGAACAGATTAATGATCCTGAAGAAGTGTTCCAAGAATGCTTTCTGATTTCACTAATCTTTCTTCTGGTCTCTAAGCACAGATAGATCATCAGAAAAGGAAAAAAAATTCTGAATAATAAATTTGAGCTAACTTCACCCTCTTTCTACTTAAAAAACTCTACTGCTCAGATTCTGTAAATTTACTTAACTTTTTTCTTTCTTTAATATAAAGTCTAATATATTTAAAATTACAAAAGAATTCCTCACTTGTTTCTAGCCAGTTGTATAAAGTCAAGATTTTTTATTGTAAGAATTCATAATCATAAATTAAGTGTATGCCAGTTCATATATATTGAAATTCTGCTTCTGCAATATTTACAATAGCAATTCAGTTCAATCTCTTTCTTGTAGAAAGTGTACATAACGGAGAATTTAGCACAGTCAAAACAAAAGTGATAGTTGGAAACCAGCAGTTTCTTGCAGTACTTTCCCAAGTTTATTAAATAATAGTTGTTAGTTTTCCTGTGTGGGCTATACATCTATTTTTCACACAAGTCTGATGTCTTGTTAACAGAGGAACATTTTAGAAATATATTTACAATTTTAAGTGCTGGATTTCGGTGGAATTCATTTTTAATTTTGAGATGGGAAGTTTTTTGCTCTGAGTCAAATTAGATAGTTATTAATAAAGGCATGAGTGAAAAAAAAGCCTTATTACTATAACCAAAAGGAGATTGATTTTCAAAGCTAAATGGACCAAAATTAATAACTGAGATCTAAAAGCCGTTAGAAAAAAAAAAGAATAAATAAAAATATTTTAAAATGAAAGCTAGAACTATACCAACACACAGCATACTGACATGCACCATGGTCCAGTTAACACCAGTCCAACTGATCATCAGTTCCTCATGTATGTTTTCTAGGCTTTTTAATAACTTTTTCTGAACACAAATGCTTCAATAGTGATTTTCCAATCCTAAAATTTTTCAACCATATGTTCATCAAATATGTCATAAATTCATAAATTACATAATCTGTGCACACACACAAAAAATATAAGGCTTATGAACACACCAAAGAGAAGTGAGTGTCCTATTTGTTAAGAATTTTTTCAAACTCACAATTATGGGCCACGGATTTTGACATTCCCACAGTTTCAAAGGACTTCTGACAGCTGTGGTTCTTCTTAACTGGAATTACCGTTTAAGAAGGCTTAAGGCAATTTCAGGATTCTCATATTCGTCAGCACTTCCAGGTTCCCAAAGAATACTTCTGAGAATTTCTTCAGAGTTTCATCCACTCACCATTTTATGAAACAAAGCTGGGGGCAACCACAGTGTGTGATGGGAAATGATCTCTCATCCTTGGTAAGATTAGCACTGCTTTACTGAATCTATAGTCTATAGCCACTTTTTACTTCAGTTTTACATTAATCCACCCTATAATAATATCAGGTAGGAAAGGACTGGACAGTGGTTAAAATTCTGATTTTCTGTCTATAGACCATCTAAAGTTAAAGACTGACTTTTTTTCAGAGTTATTGTGACTTCTAAAGAGACAACTGATAGGAAACCAAAATACTGTTTTTCTAGCAACTGTATCTCAATTCATTTATCATTCATGTTAACATACCTGCATGGCTTCAGAGCACAAATATCACAAATAACATGCTAAAATTTCTATATGGCAAAACAAAAGAAAAGATTTCACACAGCACGTTTATATTGGCACCTCCAGATCTACAACACCACCAAAGACAACTTATAGGTGATTTACCACCACTGAGCTAGGCCTCCCCTTACTCCTGCTTTTCTTCTTTTGTGTTCCTCTTAGAAGAGGAACATTTTACTGCAGTATGTGCCTCTGAATGTTGGATCACTGGACACTGAGCGTATATTTATTATTTCAAGCTGATTTTAAACAATAACGTAATGAAATAAAAGTATCATGTCTGCCTGAATTTCTTTGCTAGAGGAAGATATGATTTCATACTTCTGAAACTGTGTATAGATAAAGGAATTTAAAAATACATTTTCCAGGGTGAGCATACCACCACTGCTTGCCAGGGGTTTGTCAGAATGTACTTTTACTTTTCACTAGTTTTGATGAACCAAAAGGAACTACTAGCAAGATCAGCACACATAACAGGAGCTGTGTGGAAAGTGTTTAGTTACATAAAGAAAACAAAAAAATTCTAAAAGCTTTCTGAAAGGAATTTTGGGGAATAAGGCTCATAGGTAACTAATTTGATTCCTTGAAAATCCCAGTTAGTCTCAAGAAGATGACTTCTAACAGTGAAAAAAGGCAGGCTGCTGATTACTTTCCTTAGCGTAAATGACAGAAATCTGCATGCTGAATGCAACAACACATTAGGCAGGACTAAATACTAAAGAATATACAGTTCTTAATAACCCCATTTTACTGGGTTTACGTGACAAAGTTTTTCGGGGGGGGGGGGTGTGCTGCAGGAGTGGCTTCTGCAAGCAACTGCTAGAAGTTTCCTCCACGTCCAATAAAGCCAGTTCCAGCTGGCTCCAAGATGGACCCAAAACTGGCCAAAGCCAAGCCCATCAGTGATGGTGGTAGCACCTCTGTGATAATATTAATGAAGAAAAAACCCCTGTGTAATGGCATTTGCAGCCAGAGAGAGGAGTGAGAACTCTGCAGACACCAAGGTCAGTGAAGAAGTAGGGGGAGGAGGTGCTCCAGGTTCCAGAGCAGAGATTCCCTTGCAGCCTATGGAGAAGACTGTGGTGAGGTAGGCTGTCGCCCTTCAACCCATGGAGGTTAATGGTGGAGCAGACATCCACCTGCAGCCCACGGAGAATCCCACGCCAGAGCAGGTGGATGTCTGAAGGAGGGGTGACCCTGTGGGGAGCTCATACTGGAGCAGTTTCCTGGCAGGACCTATGGCCGCATGGAAAGAGGACCCCACACTGGAGTAGGTTTGCTGCCAGGGCTTGTGACCCCCCTGGAGGACCCACACTGAAGCAGTCTGTTCCTGAAGGACTGCAACCCATGGGAAGGACTCACATTGGAGAAGATGGTGAAGGACTGTCTCCTGTGGGTGGGACTCCTTTCTGGAGCAGGGGTAGAGTGTGAGGAGTCTTCCCACTGAGGAGGAAGGAGTAGCAGAGACAAAGTGTGATGAACTGACCACAACCCCCATTCCCCATCCCCGTGTGTTGCTCGGGGGAAGGAGGTAGAGAAAATCAGGAGTGAAGTTTAGCCTGGAAAGAAGGGAGGGGTTGGGGGAAAGTGTTTCAAGGTTTGGTTTTCTTTCTTATTATCCTGCTCTGATTTGATTGGTGATAAATCAAACTAATTTCCCTGAGTCAAGTCTGTTTTGCCCCTGACAAATTGGTAGTTGGTGAGTGATCTCTCCCTGTCCTTATCTCAACCCAAGAGCCTTTCATCATATTTTCTCTCCCCTGTCCAGTTGAGGAGAGGGAGTGATAAGAGCATCTTTCGTGGGCACTTGACGTCCAGCCAGGCTAAACGACGACACCCATACTATCAAGAACATGGCTTAAATGGTTTATTGAGTCTTTTCCTTCTCCAGCTTCTATAGTTCACAGTTTATTTTCTTCCTGTTGTCCTTGAATTTTTAAAGAGTTCAACATGAACGTATTTCAGTCCCAAAGATAAAGGGCAGTCTTGTGACAGTAAAGGCTATGAAAATTTGCATCTCATGATCAGGGGAGTGTAAGGATTCAGCTAAGACTTCCAGTACCTTCATGCCTTGTGCAGAGGGACAGTTTGGGACAGAAAATCCGGCATGTCTCTGATCGTTTTCCATCTGAACATCAGAAAACACTTTTTGTTGTGATGCTGATCAAGCACTGGCACAGGTTTCCCAGGGAGATTGTGGAGTCTCCATCATTCCAGATATTCAAAAGTCATGTGAACATGGTCCTGGAAAACTTCCATCCTGCTTATGTCGTGGAGGCAGGGGGGCAGGGTTAAATGACCTCCAGAGGTCTCTTCCAACATCAGCTATTCAGTGGTTCTGTGATTCTGTGACGTGTACCTAACTGACACTGACTGAACCAGAATTAGGTGCTGTAAGCCTAGTATCTGACAAACCTACCTTTCCTCCATTGGTAAAGGAACAAAACTTCATCAGGAATATATACTAACTATCACTTTCAATGTGACTTTTATATATTCATTCTCTGTATTCAATATGACATTTTAAATATGTAAACATGCCATGAATATTTCACAGCATAAACACAACCAAAGCCCCATTCCATCACTGTTCAAGTTCTGGTGCTGCCCTGCTCTAAACAGTGACAGTTCAGTAGCAGAGTTCCCAAGCATTCACCTGCTTCCTGGCCCACTAGGCTCAGACACCTCTATATGAGGAAGCTGTTATGTCCCTCCTATCTAAATCCAGCTTCATAGGGGCACATTAGAAAAAACTGCTTGGTTCCTCAGATATGCATACGATGTTATATCAAAGTGACAGCTTCTTTACATCTCCAAACTGCCAACGAAAATATTTACCACCAAGGATAAATCTCATAATAGGCTACAGTGCTTAAAGACCTGAAAAAGCCATTAACTTGTAGTATCAAAACTTTCCTAGCAGGCTTAGTCAATTATCATTCTGCCCACTGATATATCACTAGAAATACAATCTGATATCAATTTTTATAAACAGGTGGTATTTAGCAATAATAGCATGCACATGAAATCTGATTTAATTTTTATGCACATCTAAATTCTGCTGCACAAAAACCCTGCAGTTAACTATTATTACGATACCTGTTGGCTATCTTGTTCCTTCTATTGATGTGCACTAAGCACTTCTCAATGATGTTTCATGGTTTGCAGAACATATCTGAACTTAGCTGAGAAATTATTTCAGAAGCAGGCTTCCACTGGGAATGTCAATGAGGTATGGACATTTTTGACACATTATCTGCATTACTGAGCTTTATTTGATTTGCAAGATTAAAAGAGATTGAGCTGAAAGAAGCAGTGAGCTGCACCTTAATGGAACAATAGGCTAACATCAAAGATGTGTGTGATTTGAAAGACTGAGTGGCAGCTGCTACAAGGAGATTATAAAATCAGAATACAGGCTTCAACAGCATATTCCAAGTCTTGGTGTGGGATGCAAACCTGCAGTTCAGTTCAGGAATAATTTTAGTACATCAAACATGTAATCTAGGCTGACTGCTTTCTCGCTTCTATCTTTTTCCCTAATTAGATAATAATCAACAGCTTACATGACTGCCTGAACTATCCAGAGAGAAGTACATTTCTACTGGTGACAGCTCTATTTTTAGCCTATTCTTAAACTCACTGTCCTCATCATCTAGGGTATGATTCAGTGGGGTGAGGTAAAAAGTGGCAATCCAGACATGTTATTTGACTTCCTAAGAAAGGAAGGCAGAGAGAAATAACTTGTGTTATTCTTCACTCCTGTGCAGAGAATACACAGGAATTTGAACCTACAACTCTCCAGTCGATCTGGTTCCTGGGTAATGTATCAGTTGGGGAATTCTTTCCAGGTAAATGTATTCTGCTTCCCATTTTTGTCTTCTTTTTGAAATAAATGTCTGACCTGGTTTTGACTCTGAGCTGTAGGATATGTTTGGCAGCTGTGAGTCTCTCAGATCATCAGGTATGCTCCTAGAAGTTTGCATGACTGGGATAAAGCCATGCGTTAGCACTTCAGCATTTTCTAGTGACCAGTGAACACTTGTTAGCAACTGCCAGTTTCATTCTTAGGCACTTAGCTCCCCTAATATCATGTATGGAGAGCCCTGGCACTAAACTTGGGCTCGTGAATTCAGCTGCATGACAGGATGCCTAAAAAGAATTGAAATGTTCTGTCTTGCAAATCCTGAGTGGTGGTTTTTACCTCAGTGATTACAGAAGAGATATTCTGAAGTTGGTATAAAAGACTGAAGGCTGTAAAAGCATTCCGAAGGGCAAATCAGGCTGCTTTCATATTTGGGCTGTGTTGGTTTTGGCAAGATAAAAGGCTTGAGGGAAGGGACTTGGCTACAGACATTCACATTCACCTTCTCTGGCTGGTAGCTTATCCAGAGGGTTGTTCCCTTTTATAAATATGTCAGCTCATATTAAGAAAAAATACATAATACAGAAGAAGGAAAATAATCTTATATATGACAGGATGGAGAATTGGTGTGTATGTTTCCATTGGAACATTGGATTATCCCAAGGATATTGTCATACAGGGACACAGGAAAATGGAAGCTGCTAATTGTGCCTGTAAGAGTTATTTGCACTCTCCTTCCCTCCGTTATATGCCTGAGTCAAGAAAGATTTTTCAAGTACTCTGGAACTATGAAAGGAGTAGAACAGTAAAACTGAAGTACTTATAAATGGCATTCTCATGGAGTGCAATTCTGCGTCTCTGAAAATGACCACCTTCTGTACCTTTAAACATGTGACTGTCCAGAGCTAAAATCGGGTTTGAAAACCTGAGTTATGTTCAGAGTGAACAAGTCAGAGGGCAACAAGGTAGAAAGCTTCAAAGCTTTGAAATACTGTTTTCAGCACAAACCCCTATATACTAGTCTTCTCATTTCATTTTCACTACAGCTCAAATCCGTGATAAAACATCCATACAGTGAAGCAAGTCTGGCTGTGCATACAAATTATTTCCAGATCTGAAACCTTTTGTCTTCATCCACATTGTTAACACACATGTAGGTCTGCATGATCAAACAGAACTGACAAGTGACACACTGTTATAAAGATGCCAGGCAAAATCGGATGTAGCTGTCATCACACTATAACTGTTCTGTACACACCATTTGGGGTTACTGAGGATCCTAACTGCATCGAATAAAGAATATTACATTTTTGTAAAGAACAATTCCAAACACAGATCTTTGGTAACAGCTAATTTGTCATTAGTAAAAAAACAAAAATCTTGTCTCATAAGCAAATAAAAAACAAGCTCTTGAAAATACTAAAAGCCCAGAAAATAAATTCAGAAGGTAATACAATAGGAAGAGGTAAATGTAATTTTTAGGGGAGGAAAACAAATTTTCAATTATTTACTATGCAAGTTTCCTTCTCCGTGGCCCAGTCTAAATATATTCCTAGACCCAGGCAGGAGCATCACACAGAGCTTAACTAATCAAACTGAGAATAGCTAATTTGCTTGATTTAACAAGCTTAAAGTTATTCATTTCACTGTGGATTTGTGTACTATCGAATGCTTCTCAGAGGCAACATCCTACCTATGAGATAATAATCACTTTCTGAGCTAGAGCAGGATAAATCATCACAAAGGTTTTTTATTTTCGTTTTTTTTAATGTGAATTTTATTATGAACACTGTATTAAAAAAATAATTAAAGACTGACAAAAGTACAGTAACCCACCATTTAGAAAGTGTTGTAATAGTCATGCACTGCTAAGAGTGGTCCACAGTGTTTTAAATGACAATAGATCTGGTCAAATCATGGTGTTCTTATAACCTGAACATTCAAAAATTTATTCTCAGTCCCCACTATGGACACTATTTTTTCTAGAATCAAATCTCTGATATGAAGGTGTTGAATAATTAATCTTTCATAATGCAATAGTTATGTAGTAAAGTGTGTCATGTAGTGTCAAAATAAATATTTCAGTATCAGTCAGGAAAACTACTACTTGGAAGAATTATCTTTTTGGAAAATATTTGCCAAAATATAAAAAATGTAAAGTATTAAATCCAATCTATATATTCCTCCATAATTTTTTGCTTTAGACAAAATAATATTTTTATAACAAAAAAAGTAATGAAAATATTTGAGCCAAAATTAAAAATTATTTTTGAACAAAGAAGAGAGCTGTAGGTGTTGTGATTACCACGTATGTAGAACCTAATGAAGCTGTAGAAAGGATAGTGAATGCTGCAACTCTTATTGCTGACCCAGCATTTTTACTACCAAGACTTCTGACCTTGCTCCAAATGCTGAACGTGCCTCCATCTGGTACACACACTGATAACATCACTGTCAACACAAGTATTAGATCAATGGTCGTCCCCACGTAGCTGCAATCTAAGAAGCCTCATACTTCTCATTATGGGCAATGTTATACAGAGTATCATAAGCTGCTTATCAAGTACCTAAGAGCATTTCTTTTTCGATATTAGATCATACATCATCAAACTTCTCCAGCTATGTACTGATTTAGTACAAATTCACAGAGATAGTTTATCTTCTTCCTAAGCATTACTTAAAGCAGATTTCTAAGGCAGTTATGCTACGCTGTGCTGTTACTATTCCCCAAGTCACTTAATGTTGCATACATTCCCCAGGATTTCTGTACCCAGTGAATTTCTTTCTTTCAGATAAATATAAACTCACATTAAAATCCATGTAACTCTCACAAATCAAATTTTTTTTTATTACTTTTTGATTCCAAATACAAATAAAAATAGGACTCTGCTAATCCATGATTATAATGCTACCTTGAAAGTTGAAATTTGTGTCAAAGGTAAATTTTTTAACATGAGGGCTAGAGCGGTCTGATGGTCTCCTTTTACTCACCATACAAAATGTTCAACTTATCAAAAATTTCAACAAAATGTTCTGCATTACTAGTTTTGGCTGAAGTAGAAATGGGTACATTCTCAGGATTAAAGCCTTAATATGCTCCTGCCTCCCAGACCGGTGTTTTTTGGGTCATGTGATGTTTGTTAAGTACTTGCAGAACTTTGTTTATCTGGAAAGAATGGAGGATTCAAACTTTTAAATCTAAACCAATTAACTGAAGCCTTAAAATGATAAGTTTAAAATGTTTTGCAGATTACACATATTTAAACCACATGCTTATATAAAGAAAGATGTGCCCCAAAAAATGGTTTTGCTACACCAACCATGAAAAATCTCACTTACTAATAGGAATATAACGAGCCCTGGAGAAGATTCAAAAAGGAAAACTGCAGCTGATACATTCTGTGTTACTACATAAGATAAAACTGTACATATGACTAAACAGGAATTTCTGTCGTTTTTTCATCATTTATGTTACAAAAATCGTACTTTTATTGACATATAGATGCACATAAATAAATTTTAATGAGCTTCTTTCAGTGCTTAATCAGTTGTTAATACTGTAAAAATTTAAATGTTTCAACTCTGCACTGATTATTTTAGTGGACTAGGGATTAATATGACTTTTCTGTGTTCTGTATCCCTTTTTATTATTAATAATTAAGTAACTGCATAGCCACAGAGAAACTAGGCTAATATGAATAAACTGAAGTAGACCAAGGAGTAAAACTGAAACTGGCATTGGCAAGACTACCAATGGAAAGAGTGAATTCTTACATAAAAAGCTTCTGAAATAAATTAATTTAACTAGCTAGATATGGGCTTCCATGTTATAAATAGATGTACATATTTAATTTTCAACACTGATCTAATCCTCCAGAGTTACTCCCATGGAAGTTACACATGGATGTCTGGTGGTATACATCATATATCTGTTTGGAGCACAGCCTGCTTTCAGGTGCTTATAAAGTATTTACATACAAATAAGTGTTATTGCAAAGTTAAAAAAATAAAAATAAGTATCTTCCTTCTGATGAGGCCACATTTTAGTATTAACATTTTGATATCAGCATCTCACAAGTTCTTCCAAAGACATTGACAGCTTAAAATCCTAGTGTCTGTATGTGATCATAAGTTGGTGCATGTGGACAGCGAGAAATTCTGATCACTGATGGATGGACTTAGTAAGCATAGGAGAAAGCTGCTGGCTTTTCCTGTAATCTCAAATCTATGATGCACGATATGTATCTGGAATGTTGCAGGTAAGTCTCTTCAATCAGCTTGCTTATTCACAAGAGTACATAGCACTTGAATTTTTACTAATGAAAGTCAAAGGCAATTACCATATCAATTTCATTGGTCACCATGACTCAAGCAAAAAAAATCAATAAATACAGAGGTTGTGTAAAGAGAAACACAACTGAAGAAGTAGGAAAAAGAAGAAAAATGAGGGCAATTTTCCTCTAGAAATGACAAGCAGAAAAATGATGGTATGAAAGCAAATGAAATTAATAGTTCAGTGAAATTAGATGGAGTTTTGCTAAGTACCCTTTTTTCATGAAGCAAGAACACAAGGGGATTGTATAAAAATGAAAGGCTGAAACATCAGTCTGGTAACAGAAAAACCTTTTCACCCAACAGCAATTAAATTATGGATCCTCCTACTGCAAGTTATTGCTCTTGCTCATAGAACAGTCAGGTTCCAGAAAAGGATCAAACCAGTCAAAATATTATAATAATGACATAGGTTATAGTAGAATAAAAACCTAAGCAGCAATTTTGCTAGACATGTTCTCATACACCACAGCACAGAGTACTCTTCATAAAAATGGTCCAGTCTTTTATAGCTGTGGTTTCAGGTTAAATTTCAGTTTTAGGTTCTTCTCAGAGATCACATGTTCCCTGTCATCTTTTAACCCGCTTACATGAGCTTTCGACTGTCATTTGGATATAGTAGCCACAGCTCAGTATCTATCAACTAAGCTGTTTGCCTGGATAGAAGGAAGTATTTCACTACTAGGGAAAGAGTATTTATTCCAAAAGCCACTGTGATCTCCTTTTGTTTTTTTTCTTTCTTTTAAATAGTTGGGACTGGCCACTGCCAGTAACAGGATAATAGACCTCCATTCCAAAAGTGTGTGGCAAATCCTGTGTCTGCATCTGTCAGTGTCTGGCAAACCTTCTGCTTTCTCTGTCTGGATATAATTAAATATAGGCAAGGTTTCTGCAAGGATGCTGGGGGTTTCCTACATTTTTAGACAGTTCTGAAGCTGCATTTGACAGCAGAAACATAGCCACAGTGCTGATACACTTGATCCCGTTAATGTCAAAAACCTCTTCATGAAAGCACAGCAAGAGCCCTGTGATAAAAATGCATAAAACTCAATGTTCTGTTGCTATTTGTGATTTAAGTACTATTTAAGTCTTATGTTTGAAAGGAAGTGTGTAGCAAGAGAAATTCACATGAGGAAATAAAAACCCTTACCCAGAAAAGGAAGACTCAATAATGATGTAAAATCCTTTCTGTACATAGGATTTATTAATATTTTGCTGCTGGTAGCATTCATCTCTCTCCTTTAGACAGCTCATTAAACAACTGCTAAAGTGTTTAATAAATTAACTTATGATAATAAATTAACAGCTTATCCAAGATCAGAACCATTTTGACCACACAATTATCTCCAGTTCCCCAAGGCCCCCATCATACCTGGTAAACCAGGCAGTACTTAAAGAATTTTTACAGATAATTACATTAGATATATTGCACTTTTTTTCCTCTTTGAAGATGATGCTGCAAGGTTATGGACTTCATATAATGGCTTCTAAAAGCAATATTGACTCAACTATAAGCTATCAGTAATATAATTATTCTACTCTGTAAAGGATAGCAGTCTGGCTTTCTTCTGTTTTCAAACCAGAAATATGTGCTAAATTTATACAAATGAACCTTATTGTGAAATTTCCATAGATACAATAGCATGTTGCAGAGGAACTACTCTGAAAGCTGCACAACTACCAGAAAATAAAAACCTGTCATTGTGCATTTGAGAAGATAAAAGCATCTTGTACAGTCTTATGAATGTATGAGGATATCCTTTTTATATAAGCTTCTGCAGTGGCTCAAGCATCAAAAATGCCCGCTGTTCCTTGAGTAACCACTTCCCATATACCTCCTTTGAGCAACTGCTTTGCACTACAGATGAGTCCTAACCAAATGCCAGAAACAAAGACATCTAAATTTTCATCTCTTTCATATTTGAATATAATCTTTTTTGAGACAAGTTCATTGTAAGATCCAAAATGTACTTGGGGAAGAAAGGTCACAAAAACTGGACTGTATTATGTATATATTCTTCTATATTTGGTTCTTACAGGATCGCCCTAGTGAAGGGCTTATTATGATCTACAGTTTAAGACTTGTGAGCAGGCTGCACGTAATTTTAGCAGCTTAATAACTCTGCCTCATAAGACACCACAGTCTGGATGGACTGGCAACCAGATGGGTCCTGTTTAATATCTTTGTCAGTGAGCTGGAGCAGGCAATGGACTGTGGCCTCACCAAGTTTGAGAATGACACTAGATGTGGGGAAACGGTCTATATCCCTGAAGGCCGACTGCCATTAAGGGTGATCCAGACAGGCTGGAGGAATGGGCCAACAGGAACCTGACAAAAACCAACACAGCCAAATCGCAAGTCCTGCAGCTGGGAAGGAAGAGCCCCCTGCAGCGGTCCAGGCTGGGGGCTGCCTGCCTCGCTGGGGAGCAGATCAGCAGAAATGCCCCAGCCGTGGCAGCAGACAGTGAGCTGGGCATGAGCCAGCGGTGTGCCTGGGCAGCGAGGAAAGCCAACAGCATCCAGGGCTGTGTTAACAGGGTGACAGCCAGCAGATTGAGGGAAAGGGTTTTCCTCCTGTATTCAGCACTCATGCCAACACATCTAAATACAGCATCCAGTTTTGGTCTCCCCAATGCCAGAAAGACATTAAGAAAATGGAGCAAGTTCAACAGAGGGCTGCCAAGACAGTATTGGGGCTGGAGAACTTGCCTCATTAACAGAGCCTTGGGAAATGGGGCTTCCTGAGCCTAGAGAAGAAGTGGCTTCAGGAGGACCTAATGGCAGTCCACCAGCACCTATGAGGAGGTCACCAAGAAGATCTTAATGAAGATACACCAAGATCTTCACAGTGGTGCCTGGCAGGTGGACAAGTAAAAACAGGCATGAGTGGAAAATAAGAGAGGTTCCCACTGGGTATAAGGAAAAATATTTTCTTCTTGTAGTAAGCACTGTAGCAGGTTGCATCCGGAGAGATGGTGCATTCTCCGTCACTGGAAGTTTTCAGAACCTAGCTGGATAAAGCTGTGAACAGCTTGGTCTGACCCCATAGCTGACCCTGCTTTGTGCCAGGAGTTGGATTAGAGATTTCCTGAGGCCTTTTCCCACCTGAGTCATCCTATGAAACTGCAAAGAGCTATAAGAATGGGTAATATATATATCTATCAGATGTGGAAAAATAAAAAAGCCTGTTTATTTCAACTAAATATTTTGATAATTTTGAAGCATGATCTGAAAGAAGAGCTAAAATTTACTCACCTATCCCTGTTTCAGTTAGTAAGCACATATTTTCAGAAAAAAGTTTGAGGTGCTTTTGAAAAAAATAAAGTCTACATTTCCAGAATTCTATACGTCTTATCTTTTTTTGTATTTCTAAGTTTCATTTGCATGCTAACAAACTTCCGTCCCTTCATCTCTTGCTTACCGATTTCTTTTACCAATGATTCACATCACATGTCAAAAGAGTATGATTTACATGCTTAGATGTGAGATACTGAAAGGAGACACTGAAATTAATTATTTTAACGAGTGCTACCACAGTATATGTCGTACAACATTCTCAAATGCTTCTGCTTTCAAGATCTTAGATCACATTTAAAGATTAAGAGATTAATTAGAACTTCCACAAACTGCCTAAATATACTGTAAATATGGGTAGTCATCGCAGACATATTCCAAACACAATCCGTAAAGGTCTCTCATCAAGGTTCTTTTATGATGCTGTAATAAAACCTGTTATTCATTAGTTTTATTTTCAGATTTACATGCATTTTCCATACTAATAAAACACCGGTGTATAAACTGGGTCCTGGTTTCTCAAGGACCACTCTTGGATGAGAAAGTTGGCAATCTTTTGAGGGCAGCATGCCAGATTGTATTTTTCTTTCTTAATTTAGACATCAAAGAGGTCAAAGAGCAATCTCAGTGAGGAACAGAAGGCACTGCCTCTCAGAAACCACAGGTGTCTTATCAGCAAATGTATCAGCCTTTCTGAGAGGCCCAGATAGCAGGAAATGTGGATCTCAGCAGGAGTGAGCTGTTGCTGCATTTCACTGCTGCCTCACCCTAGATGCTGCGGCTTTCTTAGTCCTTTTATATGACATCCTAAACCAGCATTTATACTGAGTTTTGCTCTTCTTTAATAAGTTGCTCCAGTATTATAAATGATTGCGTTTGGTGACAAGTTAGACACAGTGTAATAGGAGACAGTAATCTCAGTTTCGATTTTTTCCATGGAATGAATCAACCCATTCTAGCTCTATAATTCAAAAGCAACCACTCTACAGGATTTCATGGATGAGACACATCTTAAAAAAAAGTACAAAACCAGACTGAAGTCAACCAAATCCAGCTCATGCATATACAGATACAAACACAACCTCCAATTAATAAAGAATTGCTTGAAAGAATGTGGATCTCAGCCATTTCTACTCAGGAAATGCTGAGACAGTAGAACAGCATGAAAACTTTATCATACTACATTAGCAATTTCCCATCACCTAGTCTTAGGAACTGTCATATTACCCTAGAGTCCAGCACATTCGTGGATCTCCACTAACTTAGTAGAAGGGCTTTGTTCTGTCCCTGACATAACTGCTGAACTACACAATACTGCTCTTTCCTTCTGTCAGAATACGGCTCCATCAGACTAACCATCTGGCCTGAAATATTTTCCTTTCCTGTCCAAAATCTGTTCCATATTCCACCCAGAAGAGTTTTTGAACGCAAAAGGGCTATTCAGGCCTAGCCATTTGTCTGGCAGAGCAGACTTCCATCCAACTGCAGATAGACTCACAGCTGTGATGGTGTTCTGCAGAGAGTAATTTTCTGTCCACAAGCGAAACTGTTTAATAAAAAGAAGAACCTATTCTCTGATTCAGAAGGAAGGTTATATCACACAAGCACAAGCGTGTACCCGAACTATAATTTCTCTTGTTATTTATAAATACCAGATAATCTCAAACAACTGGGCCAGATTATCTTAAATAATTGTATATAATATTCACAACATATTTCAGAGAAGAAAGCAGGTGAACAGTCATATAATCTTCATTCTCTAAATTATCAATACAGACATTAGCTATAACTGAGAGTGCCACAGTATCACTATACTACTTTAAGGAAGGTAAAGCTCTGTGTTGCAATGAAAAATACTGGACACCAAATAGGTAACATGACTTTTGAACCAAAATTCCCAGGTGCACAGATCTCCATACGTTCTCTATACCAACAAGATAATCCTCTGCTTTCTTTGATTTACCCTAACTGCAATTCAATCATCCACCAAAAAAAGTGAAGGACAGTTGTTAAAAGAAATATGACTAAAGAAACTCCCACTGTAGAAAGTTTACTTATTGTATATAAGTTTGTGCAAATTCTTCTTCAGAAGTATCTTTGAAATCCCAGATGAAGGGATAAAAACTCTTTCAAATTTGTATGTACAGTAACTACTACACAACATGATTATTTCCCTATTCTTTTCCTCTGTATTAAAGAAGACTGAATAATTTTTATTTCAAGTTACCTTAACTTTCCAGTCTTTCTTAGAGCAAATAATCCAACACCTTTCAATAAATACTGTTTTAGCTCAAATGAAAGGGAATCTGAATCACACAAGGGAATCAGTACATCACTTGGTAATTATTGCTTGCCTTCTTCACAGCATGTAGCCAGCAGAGATCCCTATGCTAGCTAATTGAACACCCACTTGCCACTGGGCTCTATGAAGAGCTGGAGAAGAGGTGCCATGAAGTCAAGAATCCAAGTAACATCAAGAGCCGGAAAAAATTGGACCCAGTATTAGGAAGTAAACCCACAGTTTTTCTACAGAGCTTAATGAGATCAAACGTGCAGGTAAAATAGTCCAGCACTGGACTGGCTAGCTGTTGGTGTATCTTCACTAGCGATAGTGGAAGCTGAGAGTGCAAAGTGCTAAGGAAGAGAGTGCAAACATCCTGCAGTAACACTATAGACCTGCTCCATACTGCTGCTGTTGGTTTGATCAGAAACTATTGAAAAATTATCAGTTATAGGCCACCAGATCTAGGCAGATCATTCTTTTAGCTTTGGCTTCTTCACTGAAATAACCTTCTGCAACAATAGAGCAATATGAATACGCACAGGAACCAACCACTGTCAGAGCCTTTAAGATCTTTTCCAAATACACATTTGACTAGAGTTCTCCTGAAATCCACAAAAATGAAGCGGTTCAAGACCTACCCTTTTTTCTTTTTTTTTTTCCTTTTTTTTTTTTTTTGGCTAGTACATATTCATTTGTTCAGGCACTGTTAACAGGAGAGTATATACTAAAAAATTCCAGTGACAGTCTTAAAATGACTGCTGGTAGACTAGAAATAAAAGATTTTGGTTTTCAAATCATCTTATAACTGCTAACAGAAGACTTGTATTATTTAGAGTATATGAACATTTAGATTTTTGGCTCCGTTCTCTGCAAAGTGTACGACTTTTTATGTGTTTTAATTTCACTACTTGTTTCTTTCTATTTCCAAGGCAGAAGTGTTCTCCCTCTTTAGCTTTATTCTTCTTTATGCAGATTCTGAATTCTTTACTTCTACCTCTTTTTTTTTCAACTCCCTGTTATTCTGTGAGGTTTTTTTCTTGCAACACATAATTTCGTCCTGAGCTTCCAGAGCTTCTTTGTTTCAGACAGCACCTTCCTTCATTACAGTGGGATTTTTTTACAGTAAAATGTGTGCCTTTCATGTGACCGTTCCCATCTCAGTATAAGAAGTACTACAGATAGGTTCATTCATCAATCCAACTTATTCCCACTGATATTTGAGTCTTTGTTTTCTTGATTTTCTTGTGGAATTGTGAGGAATTTTTGATTACTCAAGTTTCTAACATTTGGGACCTAGGGACAGGGAGGTTTCATTTTCCTGGAGAAACCCTTGTTCATGATAGTCATGAACTGTGAGAGATCCTACACCTTGGCACACAAGTAATAAGTGGAGTCAAGGAATGTAGTATTTGGTTTTTTTAATTCATGGAATCAATTGGCAGCTTACTCGTTACATTGTTTCAGGCCATCTTATCTATCACTCCATTCTTCAGCTTTAGAGTGGACTACAAAGCTCTCACTCCTATTTGCAGTAGCAGTGGTAGCACTGTTCACTGTAGTGAGACTGCTCATGCAAATAACCATTTGCTACTGATTTTAGCAAGTTGTTAGGAAGTAAATGGGTTCAAATTCACATGTTCAGCTGGGTAAATCAATGAAGGAAAGATGAAAGGCACCTGTCATCATTCTGAGTGGTGCTCAGCAAAGTAATCTGTAAGCTACAAGTCAGTAGGATTTTGATGGCTGTTGGCTATCGGGTACTCCAATATCTATGACTTGCACCAAGCTGACAATTTCCTCTGCCTGAGGAATCTCTGACTAGTGTAAAGGAATATATTTGGTTTATGTTCTTGCTATTTACCATCTAAATAGCATATATTCTTCTATATGGATTCAAATCCATAAAATAAGAGGTGATAAAATCAGTGAGATGAGCCTCTGGCCACTTCTAGAAGTTGAGTATGTTATACATGAGAACAGGAGTAAAACTAAATTGAGAGCTGCTGTAACTCATGCAAAGTGAAAGCAGAGGGTTCCAGTGCAGCAGAGGAAGCTGGAGAGAGCACGTGTGATACAGCAATGTACTCTGTACGAGTAATGCCATAATAGCTGCACGGTACTTCAGTGACGCATACCTTTTCAATCTGTGTATCCTTTTCAAGGGACAGAAAAATCATAATTATGTCAAGCATTAATCTGCAGTCTGAGCATTTTATTAAATGTAAATCTGCTAAAGAAAAATAATAATCAATGCAAACTTTTCCTTTTTTCAGAAGTACCATTGAAAGGCTTTCTACTATAGGGCATGCTGAATGTCATTTGCTGAAGGAGAGCTTAAACCTGGTGGGAGTCATGACTGTCATAAGTGCCTAATCATCTGGGATCAGACCAAATCACCCGGGTTACTACTGATAGCATCCTGTGTGGCTACATGCAGGCCAGCACAGCCCCAGCTGCTTCCCACACTCTCCACTGCAGGTTCAGCATCTCATACTTTCCATTAAAAGGCACTGTTTTTAGGTAGGCAATCAAATGCTCTTTGCACTTGTTTTAAGGAAAGGCATTCAATAGCAATACAGGCAATCTGAAAACTGAGCTGAATTCCTAACACAGTGTAAGCCTTCCATCACTTGTACCAGCTTAAATAGCACAGCCATAAGAAAAGACAGGGTATCTGTTATTTTTTTCTCCCCTCACGGCAGACAGATAAAAATTTGGAAAATAATCAGCTTAAGAAGGTGACAATATGATTTATAAATTTAGGGGGCAAGGGAAAAGCATTCAGAAAAACAATATTCAGATTTTTCCAGTGGGTAACTTGCCTGTGCCATATGGAACATTGATGATTTATAACCAGGGGATTTCAAGCTTGCTAAATGTGTAAAACTATTCCCAGAATATTTATTAAAAAGAAGAATACTTCCCTTGCAGAACAGCATTTATTATGCTGATTTCTCCTGGTAAAATGGAGGAATAAAAAAAAAAATCCACAACTTCAAGGGCCAACCATTTATTTGTTTCTTTGTTCTTAACAATGCGTTTTAACACAGCAATTTCTCCTTACTTATTTATTTTCCTTTCAGTCTAGCCTGCAAGTCTGGAAAGTGTCAAGAAGTATTAGCAAAGAATCGAAGGTCATGGGCTGCTGCTGGCTACTGCGGCGTGAAGCTGACACTCTCAGTCAGCTGGGTGCAGCATGCTGGCTTGCCGACATACGGAAGGCACGAAGGCACTACAGTGTGAAGCGAAGCACCGCTCCCCCAGCAGCACTGGGCGCAGCTGCACTGCACGCAAAGGAAGCGTGCTGTAAAGGCATGGAGGAAAAAGGACCAGTACAAATGCAACAGAAACAGCTGTATGTATGTTTTCCTCAAGGTATGAATGTGTTGTGAGTTTACCTGTGGTAGGCAGCTCAGTCCCACACCACAACTCACTCATTCTATCCCCCCTGCAGAGTAGAGGAGAGAATCAGAAGGGTAAAAGTGAGAAAACTCATGGGTTGAGACAAAGACAGTTTAATAGGGAACACAAAAGCTGCATGCACAAGCAAAGGAAAATAAGGAATCTGTTCACTACTTCCCATTGACAGACAGATGTTCAGCTATTTCCGGGAAAACAGTGCTTCATGACATAATGCTTACTGTGGAAGACAAATGCTGTAACTCCAAATGTCTGCCTTCCTCCTTCTTTTGCCCAGCTGTTATTGCTGAGTGTGATGTCATATGGTAAGGCATATCCCTTTGGTCAGTTGGGGTCAGCTGTCCCAGCTGTGTCCTCTCCCAACTCCTTGTGCATCCCCAGGCAACTCACCAGCAGGGCAACATAAAAAGCAGAAAAGACCTTGATGCTGTGCAAACACCGCTCAGTAAAAGCTAAAACATCCCTGTGTTATCAACACTGTTTTCATCACAAACCCAAAACATAGCATCATACGAGCTACTGTGAAGAAAATTTACTCTGTCCCAACCAAAACCAGTACAGAGAGGCAGTCATTTAACATATGTAGTAGGAAAGAGGAGAAAAAAATATTGAGGGCAGAATAACAGCAGAGCGAGAAACACAAATCAAAGGTCCTTTACAGTCTTACAAATCTTTCTGTTCTACCCATTGCAGTTAACTAGACGGATCATGTAGGATAAAAGAAGTAAAGAAAAACAAGTTCTTTGAAACTTAGAGTGTATTGGCCCTGACCCACTTCCCTCTTCTACTAAGAGACGTAATTTGAACTTGGCCCCTGCAGTCCTGTGCAGGGGAAGAGCTAGTCTTTAAGACAGACATTACAACTAAAACTGCTAGTCAAATAAAGATGGCTGCTACCACCTTCCGTGGTGGTCAGCTATGCCATTTTCAGACACTACCAGTACTATAGTCCTGAACATTATTTCCATTAAATATGCTGGAGTGTTTTTGATACAGCAGCAATTATGAGTCTTTGCAATGACATGATTGTTACTCTGCCAGGCATTTTGTACTTGCTATGCCTAGCCATAATTGTGTTATGAAACACTTCTTGAATGGCTGTTAAAAGCAGGGGAAGGAAAAACTGGGGATAATGAGTGAAATTTAGGTCCAAATTAAGAATTACATGAGCACTAGTGACATCTCAATAGTGTATAGTATTCTTGCATTTCGCTATTAGAACCCCAATGTTTGCAGTGAATCTTCTTTAATCCTCCTTCAACTCCCTCTTTTTAACTTTTGTTTCAAAATAGAAACGTGAGAGAGGGATACAGCCTCTATAATATATCTTCAAAATTTTAGTATTCTGTCTTACACTTTCACTAAGTGGTTTAATCGATTCCCTTTCCTGAACGATTGATGTACATGATTTTATGTGCTGTTGAATGCCACCTGTTCTATAATCATTTTAATTATTGAATTGCATCGTTGTACCAGCATATAACACCTTCACCTTAGTTTAAAATGACAGATCTATTTATGCTCCTGTATGATCTTTCATTGCGTTAGCATCTTAACAATCATAATACAAATCCAGAGGCCCTTATACAGAAACTGGAGGGGGGCTTCTCTTTTGATTTATTTAGTCTGTGAGATGTGAAGCAGAAAACAGTCAGATTACTTCAGGGCAATTTTGGGTTTTAGGGTAACACATCTAAAAGTGATGCTGGATGAAATCAGGTGTGTTCAGGGTTTTTTTAGTCACTATTACTACTAAAGTGTGGGGTCAGCTACGGTGGGAACAGTCTTGCTTTTTTTTCTTTAAATGTGGGATCAAAGAAACCCCTAAACCCGGGGGAATAATTTCATCATTTTACTCCACAATACAAACTCATTTCTTACACCACACCAAACAGCTGCGCATTGAGTGTATACGCTTATGGCTATGGCTGTGATAAAACCTTTGCAGAAAATCCCTTCTGCAAGCACATCAGTTAAAGAACACAGAAAATGGAATGTATATCACATACCACTAGTCTCAGTGCTATTTCTTCAGTATAATACTGTTTCATGTTTATCTACAAAAGCCTTTGTAAACATATGTTTTAAGAAGCCACTTATGGTCAGTCTAATCACTAGAATGTACAAAATAAGTGCTGCCTAGGATATGCAATGAAACCATTACCAATAAATCACAATATGAGTATTAGAGTTTTTAGACAAATTCACAAGTTTCGCAAAGAATCTTTCCATTTCTAGCATAGTATCTTGGAGATTCAGCTGTCCATCTACGAAGTTGAATCTCCCTTCACAGCAGCTTGAATATGATGGGCAGGTGTACGTAATATAAAAAATCTCAATAAGAAGGTGGAAAGATATGGAGCATATTCCTCTGTGGTGTCTGCACAGAAAAGTATTACAGGAATGAATGAATATATAAATTAATACTCCATTCTCTCTATTCTTACAATGTCCCTAACTATTTAGGTTAGACTGAAGTCAGACAGAAGCAAGGAATGCTCTGAATTCTCCACATATATTGAAATGGAAAAGCTTCCCAGAAACTGAAAGGAAAATCATCAGCTCAGTTGTCTGTTTTGTTGTTTCATATGACACCAGAACAGGCTGCAACTTCTTTATTTGCTTTTTTACTGTAACATAGATTCACAGCACCAGCCTTCATTTTATCTCTGAAACTAAAATAATATATGCAGCTTTTAAGTTGTGACATTAAAATAGTGACTGCTACTGTTTTATAGCAAAATTTTATTTCCAGATGTAAAACTCTGGAAGTGACCTAAATCTATAGCATAAATCTATGAGTAAGACACAGGATAGCTAAGCTGAAACAAAAAGCAATTGAACAGTAGAATGAAAGAGAATATTAGCTTTATGTCCTCGTCTACCTTGAGACCTAAACTCAAATCCAGCCCTGGATCATAAAAGACAATTAGTTTAATCTTTGCATTTTGGCATCCATTTGTGGAAATCAGAGTACTTCGATGGAGTTAACAGTCCCTGGTCAAGGGAAATGTGAAACTGAAAGTCCCCGACTGTTCAAAGTAAGCAGATGGAGGGTGTTCTGGGATGAATTGCCTTCAGCTGTTCCCTTCCTTGGGACGATATCTAACACAAGCCAGTGCAACTCATCTTCATTTTAGAGAGGGTGTAATAGACCAGATAAGTCTCAGGATGATAATTGCCTTAAAAATTATTAGCAGAACAGACCTGGCATTGACCATGAAATGGCAACAGCTCCTCAAGAATATTTAAGAACTGAATACACATGTTCTTTAATATTCATTTCAGTTTAGCATTTTTAAGGACTGAAAATTCCAATTGCTCTGCATTTGGAAAATGTCTTAAAACCTTAAGGAATGACACAAATTAAACCCACCGACTTGTGATTTGTGAGTTTTCTGAGAGGAGTAGGTTAACTCCTTATTATGCAGCTGAGTCCATTTAAATTTACTTAATGAAATTTTCTGCAATGTGGGCTTCCTTTGGGGATCAAGCAAATAGATGTTACAATAAGGAAAGCACAGAAACCATTTTTACCATTTCTCTTTCCAATCCCACCACCCAATTTGCTGGATAATGGGAATACTTGCAAGTGTATCTACAAAGCTCATCTGCATCTTTCAAATAGTAACATTTTTTTCCTCTTCAAAAATGGTATGGAACCCAAAAGACCTCAGCCTCATTTGGTCAAGCAAATCAGTTTTGCCGTTTGGGCCAGAGTGCATTGACCTTGCTGAATAATTTCACTTGTGTGACAAGAGGTAAAAGAATCTGACTTGGGAAAGGAAGAGGTTTATAACTCCATAAATAACCCAAGCTCCATTTCCCCATTACCATAACTGATTTTCCTCCTTTCTTTTATTCACATACTGTGGTGTATGATCCGGTCCTGCAGTACTGTCTACTGGGGCTTTTCCTTAAAAGGGTTTAGAGAACTATCCATCCATTTTCAAACAGCAAACTGGGGAACCAACTATTTATACCTCTTATTCATGTCAAGTGGGGCTTTAAAGTTAAGTTTCAAATCCTGGGACTTGGAAAATGCAGCTGCAGGCTCACTTGACATAACATAATCCAATGTTATTTCCAATTTTTATGAAGTGCGTGCCAAATTATTTAATAAAATGGTAGCACAATACCTTAAATAAGAGAGTAACACTAGGCCTGAACTTGAAAATAAGCCTCTGAGAGTAAAAAGAAGAGAACTAGGAGTCAGAAATAACCCAAAAAGCACTATTTTAGACATTACATGTAAAAAAGAAGAAACTAGAATACTATCATTTTTAAAAAAAAATGCAATCCACTAACTTGAAGAAATTTGTTTTTTCCCTTTTTTGTCCTTCCAAGATCATGATAGAATCATAGGATGGTTTGGGTTGGAAGGGACCTTTAAAGGTCATCTAGTCCAACACCCCTGCGATGACCAGGACCATCTTCAACTAGATCAGGTTGCTCAGAGCCCTACCCAAACTGACCTTGAATGTCTCCAGGGATGGGGCACCTACCACCTCTCTAGGAAACCTGTTCCAGTGTTTCACCACCCTCATCGTCAAGAACTTTTTTCTTATATCTAATCTAACTCTACCCTCTTTTAGTTTAAAACCATTACCCCTTGTCCTATCACAATAGGCCCTGCTAAAAAGTTTGCCCCCATTTTTCTTATAAGCCCCCTTCAAGTACTGAGAGGTTTCAATAAGGTCTCCATGCAGCCTTCTCTTCTCCAGGCTGAACAGCCCCAACTCTCTCAGCCTGTCCTCATAGGAGAGGTGTTCCATCCCTCAGATCATTTCTGTGTCCCTCCTCTGGACCCGCTCCAAGAGGTCCATGTCTTTCCTGTTCTGAGGGCTCCAGAGCTGGACGCAGGACTCAAGGTGGGGTCTCACAAGAGCATTGTAGAGGGGTAGAGTCACCTCACTTGACCTGCTGGCCATGCTTCTTTTGATGCAACCCAGGATACGGTTGCCTTTCCAGGCTGAGAGCACACATTGCCGGCTCATGTCCACGTTTTCATCCACCAGTACCCCCAAGTCCTTCTTGGCAGGGCTGCTCTCAATCCCTTCATCCCACAGGCTGTATTGATACCAGGGGTTGCCCCGACCCAGGTGCATGACCTTACACTTGGCCTTGTTGAACCTCTTGAGGTTCACATGGGCGCATTTGTAGAGCTTGTCCACGTCCTTCTGAATGGAATCCTGTCCCTCACACGTGTCCCTTCAGCTTAATGTCATCTTTAAACTTGCTGAGGGTGCACTTCATCCCTCTGTCAAGGTCGTTGATGAAGATATTAAACAGCATTGGTACCAATACAGAATCCTAAGGGACACCATGCATCACTAAAATCCTTATGGACATTGAGCTGTTGTCCACTACTCTCTGGATGCAGCATCTGACTCACTTTTCACAGTTAAACAGAAAACTAAAAGGTAAAAATACTGGAAGTGCTTCATGTGCTTGGAAAGTTCTTGCTGTTAAACTTTCAGCTATTTTTATACGCTTGTTGTCCATTGTCTCTTACAAGGGCTATAGGTGCTACTAGCATCATTTTGTTTGCCATTGCTGATAATTCCAATGTGATATGTACTTTCAACCATAACTGTACATGCTATCTATCTTTATTTTTCCATCATTTCAGTTCAGTCAACCATTGACAGCCACTTCCTTTTCTCCCAAGGCATGCTGTATCAAAAGTTCAGCAAAGTTGCCAAATATTTCTCATATTTTTAAAGGACAAACTGTTGGAAACTGAGTATTTAGTATCTTCCTTCACTGATACAAAGAGAAAAGCTGACTCCACAGAAGGAAGAATTATTATGAACTGTGATCTCTGTTCATTGTCTACCATTAGCTAGTAACAAACTGGTTTTCTTTTCAGCTGAAGCTCTTACTTATGCAGGATAGATGAGAAGGAAAAGCATAGCATTTTACGCTATGATCAACTATTTCATACTACTGTTTCTTTTGAACATGCATAAATGTATATTCCCTGACTTGATTAACTCTCCCGGATGTGTTAAGTTAGAAGGCAAGATATACATTTAAAATAGACCCAGACATATCTCTTACAGCGAAGCAAGTCACCACCCATCAACTGGTCCATGGCAACTGTCCATACACATACTGTTAGCCCACAGCAAGGACCAGATAATTAAGATTAATGTAGCCCTCAGTAGCATGGTGTATGCAGACAGACAGTTCACATTGATCAGCTAGTGGGTGGTAAATTGTCCTCTACCATTAAACTGATTGCCGGTTTCAGTCCTATAGGTGATTGGTGACTAAGGCTTTATGTAGAGTGTTACTTTAATTTATAATTTTCTCTCTGTGTTTGTGTAGTCCATAGCACAATGCTGCCTAGGCTATGATGGGACTCTTAAAGTATATGTCATAAGGTGCAATACAAACTACAAATACCAGAAGTAATTTTAAGCATAGAATTACCTTTCATTTATAGAAGCAGGGCTTTCCTGATTCCACCACAGTCCAACAGGTTTTCATTAGAGTTAGCCTATGCTGGACATACACTGACTTTGAACAACCACTTTTCACATCTAGACTCCTAAATATTTTAGTCTTTCTGTGAGGGACAAACTCATGACAGAAAACCTTTACATCATATTATAAACATTAAGCACCACTAATACTCATCCATGAAGGAATGTAAGAAACAATCCACAGGATATTCTGATATCAACAAGATTAATCAAAAAGAAAAGTGAAGTCACTTTCAGAGAGGACAAGTGGAATGGCTTTGAATTCCTTGTGCAATGTGAGGGGAATTTTGAGACGTGTGGTCCAGAAATCAACCCGTCTGAGAGTTCTCAGTGAAATACATGGCTTCACACTATAGACCTGAAGAGCAGAAGGGAGCTAACTCTGTGGTTGTTCTGGTAGACTCTGTTTAACAGGTCATTCATATTCTGCCAGTTACTTCTCTCTGAGTCCTGTAAGTTGTGTTTGACTTTCAGAAAGGACATCCAGCCGTGATTTGAACAGCAATACAATGACAATTCAAGCACTTCCTTTGTTCCATTGGTTAATCAATCTCACTTTTAAAAAAATTATGCCTCGTTTTAATTTAAACTTGTCTGTCTGCAGCTTCCAGTCCTTGGTTCAGTGTTCTGTATTTTTCCCCTGAAGATATTTATAGACTATAATCAAATTATCTCTTGGAGCTTGTGCAGTCTCCATAGGGCATTTTACCGTTCTTTTCTGTACCACCGTTCCAACAGCCTTTTAAAAAATGTTGATACCAGAACAGCACATGATACTCCTGTACCATGCTCAACACTGCCATGAGTAAAGATTACTATCACTTTCCTGCTCCCATTTATTGCCCCTCTGCTTATACATAGAATCATAGAATCATTTAAGTTGGAAACGACCTAATCATCGAGTCCAGCCATAACTAGTGCTACCAAGTCCATCACTAAACCATGTCCCTAAACAACACTTCTACATATTTTTTAAATACCTCCAGGGATGGTGACTCCACCACTTCCTTGGGCAGCCTGTTCCAATTCTTGACAACTCTTTCAGTAAAGTAATTTTTCCCAACATCCGATCTAAATGTCCCCTGATGAAACCTGAGGCTGTTTCCTCTCGTCCTATCACTTGCTACTTGCCAAAAGAGACCGACACCCACTTCACTACAACCCCCTTTCAGGTAGTTGTAGAGAGCGATGAGGTCTTCCCTCAGCCTCTTCTTCTCCAGACTAAACCCCAGTTCCCTCAGCCGCTGCTTATAAGACTTTCTCTCTAGACCCTTCACCAGCTTTGTAGCTGGTTTTAGATGCACTTCAGCACCTCGATGTCTTTCTTGTAGTGAGTGAGAGGCCCAAAACTGAACGCAGTATTCGAGGTTTGGCTTCACCAGTGCCAAGTACAGGGGCACGATCATTTCCTTGCTCCTGCTGGCCACACAATTCCTGATACAAGCCAGGACGCTGTTGGCCTTCTTGGTCACTCTGCTGGCTCATGTTCAGGTGGCTGTTGACCAACACTTCGAGGTCCTTTTCTGCCATACAGCTATCCAGTCAGTCTTTCCCAAGCCTCTAGTGTTGCATGGGGTTGTTTTGACCCAAAAGAAGGATCAACAGCAAAGGATATACCAGCTCCTTGCTACAAAACACAAGCACAAGTTTAGCTGCTTGTTTACTGTAACCCCAAACTGTCTTCCAACTCTGCTTTCCAAGATGTAGTACCCCGTTCTGCAAGTGTTCCTGATTTCCTTATTTCCTGTCCAGTTCAAAGATACTTTGTTCACCAGTGTATGTCTTAGACCAGAAAATTAAGCTACAGCATCAGTAAACAGAGTATTATCTTCACTTGGACATAGTAAATTTAATTAATGACAGTTACCCTTTGCAGTCCAAAACTCCGGACATGACATGGGCGTCTGTGGTCAGGTTTTTACTAGAACATTAGGAAATACAGTTGTTACACAGACTCAAAGACAAATCAGTGAGATAAACAGTAAAAAAAATATGTGCATGTGTGCATACATACATATATATACAAACACTCAATAATTAATATATTGTAATATTCATTTGTATTTACAACTTTACAGAATTTTACGGTTTTGATAATTTAAAATTCAAAATTATTCTTCCTTTTCTCATACATCTCAAATTTTATCACACCACTTGCACTATACAGGTGCCTACATGCTTCCTTGTAATCGTGTTTTCTATGCAAAAATATCGACATTAAAATTATATTATCTGTATAGCTCCTAGAAGTTCTGGATCTTCAATCAGCAGCTCTCATTTAGGCAGTCCTGTGTATTTTTACAGATAATCGTCATGCTTTTGATAGTTTAACTCCTTCAAAGGTGAATTATTGTGAAGATGTCTGTGGCAAGGAGAGCTTTCTTGTGCCTTCAGCTTGTAATATACTGTAGGAAGTTACAGCATCTTAGTACTAGAAAAGTATTGAAGCAAAATAAACTAGCATTATTAAGGTCCCAGAGTATTGTATCAATTTTTTTCTGGTTGGGGGCCAGGGGTAACAATAAATTGGGGGAGAGGAAATAATGTTACATTTCTGTATTATTTGTTTAGCCTAAGAGTTTCGTGACATTCACTGGGTTGATTTTGTCCAAAGTAGGACAACCATATAAGATGACATAGGAAAATGTACAGACAGACATGAGTTTAAACTGTGGAGACCTTGTCTGCCGTATTATATGCTGGCCTCAGTATAATGTTCACAGTCCACAGAGCTTTTGTGGTGAACTTCTGTTTGATCCATTCATCCTCTTTAAGTTCTCAAAGAAGAACCTGAAGAATGTGACCTGGACAAACTGGAGAGGTGGGCCTGTGTGAACCTCATGAGGTTCAACAAGGCCAAGTGCAAGGTCCTACATCTGGGTCGGGGTAATCCCCGCTATCAATACAGGCTAGGGGATGAAAGGATCGAGAGCAGCTCTGCTGAGAGGGACTTGGGGGTACTGATAGATGAAAGGCTAGACATGAGCAGGCAATGTGCACTGGCAGCCCAGAGGGCCAACCGTGTCCTGGGCTGCATCTGGAGAAGCGTGGCCAGCAAGTCGAGAGAGGTGATTCTGCCCCTCTACTCTGCTCTGGTGAGGCCTCACCTGGAGTACTGCATTCAGCTCTGGAGCCCTCAGCACAAGAAGGACATGAAACTGTTGGAGCAGGTCCAAAGGAGGGCTACAAAAATGATCCAAGGGCTGGAGCACCTCTCCTATGAGGACAGGCTGAGAGAGTTGGGCTTGTTCAGCCTGGAGAAGAGAAAGCTGCGGGGAGACCTGATTGCAGCCTTTCAGTACTTAAAGGGAGCCTATAGGAAAGATGGGGACAATCTTTTTAGTAGAGACAGCAGTGACAGGACGAGGGGTAATGGTTTTGAACAGAAACAGGGTAGGTTTAGGCTGGATATAAGGAAGAAATTCTTTACAATGAGGGTGGTGAAACACCGGAACTGGTTGCCTAGAGAGGTAGTGGAGGCCCCATCCCTGGAAACATTCAAGACCAGGTTGGACAGGGCTCTGAGCAACCTGATCTAGTTAGTGGTACCCCTGCTCACTGCGCGGGGGGTTGGACTAGATGACCTCTAGGGGTCCCTTCCGACCCAAAACTTTCTATGATTGTAGGATTCATATGATTCTATGAAAGGAGCACAAATGACCAAGAGAATCATCACATAATGAGACACAAGACAAAGCACAGCCTGCACTCAGTCCTTGAAACTGCTGTTGCCTATGTGTGTGGTTAGATAAATTGCCAAATGATTCTGCAGCACAGATCTCACCACACTACAAAGGAACAACAGAATTTGAACTACTAATTTGACAGAGGAAAACTCCTTCTGGACTCCAAAGCTGCCATGCCTGATAGCCATTTCATTACTCTCACTTCCTGCTTCAGACGAAGAAAGTAAGATTTATTTCATTTTGTGTAAGAAAGCCAACAGACCATGTTAATCAGATCAGCATGTTGATGTAATGAAGGAATGTTTGAAGCTCTGTTTTCTGGTCCAGAACTTGACAAGTAAGTAAACATCACCGTGAATGCTAGGGCTATGCCTCACACGTCAGGGACACAGACATTTGAAACGGCTCTGCTTGTATGCACAGCATATAACCGGCCCTGAAGTCATTGCTGAGCTGTGATGACTTAATGGTGCACAGCTCCAACTGCTCAGCGACCTCTGTAGCATCTCCTCTCTTTGGTGCAGACCGACCCTCAGGTTACCACCATTCTTTATCCTAGGAAAAGCTATAATTTTTTCAAGTTTACAATCTGAAATATATACTGAAAAATACAGTACAACAATATAAAATACAGAACATTTCTACTTGTACCTAATCAAATATATCATAACTCCTGTGCACATAAATATAACCTATTACATGCTAGTTCTGTCCTCTCACATTCTTCATGGCCAGTTATTTACCTCCACAGCTAAAGCCCAACAGATCTCTCCCTTCAGGAAAACTGGAACTGTCTGAAAAGCAGAAACATTTGGCAGAAATAACCATAATGAAGATAAGTGTTAACACAACATGCTAAACTCAGTCCGGGACACAGGCTTTCAAACTGCTGTTTCCAGCTTGCGGTTGAGAAACTGTTTCAGACAACACAAAAAGCTGTATCTAATACTTTCTGACAGTGCCATATTGGCTGGGACTAACACGAAAAGGAGGTGTACATGAAAAGGCAAGGATGATTTCACCTTCGTTACTACAAAAACTTCTAAGCTATCAAAATAATCAGAAAATTAAAAAAAACAAAATACTTTGAGAAACCAGCCGACTTGCCTTCCAGCAGTTTCAGCTGGAAGATCAATGGGATCTTGACAGTATTGGTATCGTCTGCCCTTTACAGCTCTTCAAATGTTTGTTTAAAGTGAATTAAAGAAAGCCAAGCTTTAAGAGTGAAAACACAAATAGCAGTAACAGAACAACTCAATCAAGGGAACAAAACCAAACTATAGTCTAGGGAGAGTCCAGAACAGAAAGGTATGCATTTGCCATTGATCAGGACAAATAGAACCCACTGAATAAAAGTTAAATAAAGCAATAAGAAAGGTACCCAAAGCCACTGAAAATGACAAGAAAAAGGACAAACTGTAAACATATACAGACCTTTAAAAGAGGGCTGCCCAAGCTTTGCCTAGCTGATATGTATATTGACACCGGGCAGGGACATAATCTGCATGTAACTGAGGGGAATTCAGTCTCCCTCCTTTTTTTTTTGTTGAAAAAAAGTATTGATTTGAAACAGTTGTTGCATGACAAGAAAAAACAGCGAAAAGATCTTCCCAATTCAGCGTCTCAAGGACTGAATGCTACTCTTTGCCTGCATCAATTACTTTCACAGTGGTTTACTTGCACAGACCTCGGCAGGGGACCTGCCTTCAGGGGCAGGCACCAAGAGATATGGATAAGGGGTCTGTAAGAGTGTACAGGCATTCTCTCTCTCTTTGTGCAATTAATTCTTCATGAAGGGACCTAGGGGAGTCTCTCATTTTCCTTCCTCTCACCAAATGTCCATAGTAGAGACTAAACTTAATTCAGCCACTTCAGTAATCTTAAAAGTCTTGAAACTCAATTTAAAATGAGGAAAAACATTTTTTTAAAAATAGCTTTTGTCTGATTTAGTTTTATAAATTATACAAAATATCATTCACTTGGCTTTATTTCATATCCTTTCATGAAATATAAGACCATTCCATTGGTTTTCTAGGAAAAGCTTCCAAAATAAGCAAAAGCTTTACACATAACCTCCATTTGCAAAACTAAAATCTAATGTTCTAATGTTATATGGGATCCTGAACAGAGATATCTTGGATGAGTAAGATAAAATGTATTTTACAGGGGTGCTAAAAGCAGCACATGGGCAGTCTTGCTCCTTCCTCAGGTCAGCCCAAGGAGGCAGCAGAAGCTCAGCCACCCTGTGCCAGGAGGGCTGACAGGGTTGCTCAGGAACTTGGCGTGGTGCAAAAATCAGAGTCAGCAAGGTGGACAACAAGGCTACATGACCACCTCAGTACCCAGTGATAGATTTATTCAATGGTGACTTTTTTGTGCAGACATAAAACAGTGCAGACCTACCCACAGTTTTTCTCTGAGAAATCCGGTGCTAACAAGCAGCGTGAGGAGTTATACAGCCTAATGCTATGCACCAATTATAAAATTAGAATGATCTGATGAAAAATAAATAATATAGTTGTTCACAGACTCTGAAGGATCTTATTCCTCAGCAGGACATTTTTGAACAGAAAGAAGATTTCAGTGTCTAAGCAAAAGGGGATATCAGAAGAATGGTGAAAGCTACAGACAAGGAGACCCTAGCTGGTGGAGTATGATGATGACAAACACAGTAAGAAGCCTTTAAACCAGTACAGATGCCTTACTCTTAGCTCTTGGCTTTTATTATTACTATTATTTTTACTATTATTTGCAATGTCATTACATGTCATATTTCTAATGGGTTTTGCTAGAGGGGAAAAGAAAAAGTTTTTGTTAGAGTTTTCCAGGGAAAAGGGAAAAAAAAACAAAACCCAAACACACCATTCTTGCTTGGCAAGTACAAATTCCTCAAAAGCAGAGACTTCCATAAGAACTGTCTCATGCAATGGGTATCTGTCAGAGTCCAACCGGTCTCCTGTTGGACACTGATCTCCTCCTACTTACTCACTACAGCGACTCTTGCCTACATTTTCAGATCCCCAGAAATTTATTATCTTGGAAGTCAGCAGCAGAAAAAACTAACTCGTCCCAGCTCCAGGCTCCGGCCCTTTCAGCTGTGGTTCAACTTTTCTTCCCTACGTGTACGAAAGGAGTATGCATCTTCTGCAATTTCTTCAGAACATAGTCTTTAAATCCCTTAACAAGATAGTTCTGCTTTTTTCTTCCAAAATAAGAAATATGTGGATGCTCCAGGAGAGCAAATTTTTGGTTTAGCTTTTCACTCCAGAATTTTTGTAGGAAGAATATCCCAAGTTTTGTTCCCCTGTTAGCATTACCTTTATTTTGCTGTTTGGAATGTAGTTATCTTCAATTCTGTGTGACACAATTTTATATGGGGAGTCATTTCATTATACAATTACAGATATTTAAGACATCTTGTGGCATAAATATGGTAAATGTTCTGAGCTCACCATATTCGTAGCAGTTTTAGTCACAGCTGGTAATATTAATTGCTCTGACTTCTGCCTTCATTTCCCTCCCATCTTTTATTTTGTGCTTTCTCCCTACCTGAAATAAGATTTTGCACTCAATGTAACAATTCAACAAGAAAGAATAGTTGAAACCATACGGTTAAGACCTTTGGTTTACCTAGTATCTACCGACATCAGAATCAAGCTGGTCTCCAGAGGGCTTTGGTGAATGTATTTGCACCTGTAAATTATGACCTTTTTGCAGTTTGCACACCCTAGATCAGTAAACAGATGCATTAATGAACATCTGAAAAAGAAAATTCCTTTGGACATTGCTCATCTGTGACCTCTTGAAAAAACTGTTTTGTCTGGTGCTTTGGTAGTAAGGGATAATTTATGAGCTGCATCCTAGGAGGAGAACGGTCACTTCTGTCTCATTCATTGACACAAACACATGAATCTGCTGCGACACAGGAACACCATTGTGAGCAGAAGGAAGACAGCATCAACAGTGGAAATACAGCATACATAAAAGTGACACGCACACAGAAGACCTATAAATCAGATAACAAATTAGCAACAAAAACAGGCAGCTTCCTTGTTGTCAATATCCATCATCACAGGAGCTAGGGGGGCATTAGACAGGCAATGCGTTGCTCTGATTCAGCAAACCTGCAACTCCCTGACGGCTCTTATTTGATGGTCAGCACGTGTAGGTACGAAGGTTCTCCTCAAACACACAAATGAACACAGAAGACAGTGATCCTGTGCACAGAGTTAATGACCTGTTCGTGCAGAGGAACCCGATAAAGTTCAACAAGGGCAAGTGCAGGGTCCTGCAGCTGGGGAGGAACAACCCCATGCACTAGTACAGGCTTGGGGTGGACCTGCTGGAGAGCAGCTCTGTGGAGAGGGACCTGGGTGTACTGGTGGACGACAGGTTGACCATGAGCCAGCAGTGTGTCCTGGCTGCCAACAAGGCCAATGGGTTCCTGGGGTGCATTAAAATGAGTGTGGCCAGCAGGTCGAGGGAGGTTCTTCTTTCCCTATACACTGCCCTGGTGAGGCCCCATCTGGAGTACTGTGTCCATTTCTGGGTTCCCCACTTCAAGAAATATGAGGATCTACTGGAGAGTGTCCAGCAGAGGGCTACGAGGATGGTGAGGGGACCGGAGCATCTCTCCCATGAGGAAAGGCTGAGGGAACTGGACTTGTTCAGCCTGAAGAAGAGAAGGCTGCGAGGGGACCTTAGAAATGCTTATAAATATCTGAAGGGTGGGTGTCAGGAGAATGGGGCCAGACTCTTTTCAGTGGTGCCCAGTGATAGGACAAGGGGCAATGGGCACGAACTGAAGCACAGGAAATTCCACCTGAACATGAGGAAGAACTTCTTCACTGTGAGGGTGATAGAGCCATGGAAGAGGTTGCCCAGGGAGGTTGTGGAGTCTCCTTCTCTGGAGACAGTCAAGACGTGCCTGGACACAGTCCTGTGCAGCCTGCTCTAGGTGACCCTGCTTTGTCAGGGGGGTTGGACTAGGTGACCCACAGAGATCCCTTCCAACCCCTACTATTCTGTGATTCTGTGATTCTGTGACCTTGGTATGGATTTTTTTCATTTTGCAGAAAGGAGACTTGGGGCATTTATAAACGGGCTTGCTCCATCTATCTGATCCAACTAATCCCCAGCATTTTATTACATAAATTTCCAGGTGATAAAATTTATTGGTCTCTGAAGCTATATAAAGAAACTGATGTGAGTTCCTCAAAAAGCATGTAATTTGAAATTATTTGCATAGTTCTTACATGTTTGCATAGCAGTGAAATCTATTATTACAGAGGAGAAATGAAGTTAATAATCACTTATTAAAGACATAGTTAACTGATGCACAATAGCTAAGTAGGAAAAGAAAAAAGCATACATGGAACAGCAAGGTATCAATCAGTTGGTAAACAAGTGTTTATTTTATTCTATAACATTCTGGACCATGAGAAAAGCTGGTCTCCAAATCTACCTATAACTTCATAATTTTCAGTCTATAAATTCCAATAGAAAGAATGACTACTGAAGCATTTTATAAATGTAATATTACAACAGGAAGATATTTGATTGAAATATTAAAGATGAGTACGTTCTCACTTTGTCTCAAGGTTTGAGACCAATGACATTGCTAAGAACAGGACAGAAGACTACATAACTCTAGAACTTTAAGAAGAAAATGTGTTAAATGTATAACCATATTAAAATACTGTTGATTTAGGGCAGTAATTTTTCTGAAGTAACATTTACACTTATTTTTTAATTGGGAAGAAGATAAGAACTTTCTCGTATATTTACATATACATACATATACGTATATATGTGGGGGAAAAAAACACTACAACTTGATTCTTCACACAAGACAAAATACTGTGGCCAAACACCGGAATGACTTTAAAGATGTGAGACAATTTAGACATTTTCTTTAGAGGTAAAACCAAAAGATATGCATGTCAGCCTATCCAAATACTAAATTGAAGTTTGTCAAAATATCTGGGACAAGGCAAGTCTTCATATCTAAAAATATTCTAAAATCTTTAAGGTCCAGTTGTCTCTAACATAATTTCATTTACTAGGGCTGCTCACTGTGATTTTTAACTGCTTTAACTGCAGTAACAAAGAAGACAACACAACACTTGTATTTTTCTACCTTAGACAAGAACAAAGGAGAAAACCCAAAACTGCCGCTGTAGTATAGTACAAACCTAGTCATTGCACCTTCTCAAAAAAGAGATAGCTGAGCTGGAAAAGCACAGAGAAAGTGACAATTATGAACAAAGTTACTGAACTGTTGAGGAGGACTGGATAAACTTCTGAGAGCTTCAGCTGGATCAGAAACATTTTCAGGGAGGGCTGGGATGGGAGAGAGGCCTATGACATCATGACTGTCACGAAACGGTGATTATTCCATTAAATAAACACTCATTAAGTCACAAACACAGATTACGACTAAGTGTGTATCTAAACTAGGAGTTCATTGCTACGACACGGTGGAAGCCAGCATTATGTGTTCAAAGACAAAATTATAGATTGGCAGAAGATCCTTCAGTTATTATTAACAACACCACTATGGATAGAGCAGTTTGATGGGAGTTGGAAAGGCCTATGAAGGGAAGCGTCAATAAATATGCTCTTCAGAAACCCCTTCCCTACACTTGTGGCACCAGCTTCTCTCTCACAGGAGACACTAGGGTCAGCAGATTTTCAGTGTAATCCAGTACAGTTATTCGTATGGCTTTGAACATTATTAGGTGTGGAATTTTGGCAGTGTATTTTAGTCAAACAATCTAAAATCATTAAGGTCCAATTGTGTCTAACATAATTTCATTTATAAGGGCTGTTCACTGTGGTTTTTAACTGCTTAAACTGCAGTAATGAATTTTAAATTTTTTTTTTAATCTTTTACAAAATTTAATTTTTTTTTTTTTTTTTTTTGCTATCAGCATATGCAAAAAAGAACATCTCACTTTCCTGCATGAGCTCTTTGGGGCTGTTCTGTATGGTCTGTGGCTGCATCTTTCACCTTTATCTGCAACCAGCGATCACTGGTGGGAGTGTTCTCTGAAGCCATCTACTGTTCCTTTTAAGACCAAACACTCTGAAACCAGAACATCTGAGTTTGAGTCAGGTTTTGCAAATCAAAACTTGTTTTCTGTTAAAAAGTTTCCCAAAAGACTTCTTCAGCAGATGGTGGAAAAGTTATGTATTATTAATGCTATCCAATTCCATTAGAAATCATGGGTTTGCTATTTAGGACAAAGAGATAATTCATAATCTCCATCTGTATAGAATGTCTGATTCTGAAGAAGTTTTATGTAAGCAATGAAAACAGGTAAGTCTACTCAAGTTATTGTAGAATCAGAGTTCTGAATAACAGACATCTACATTTAAACCCATTGAAAGTTGTTCCTTCTTCTTTACTTTTAAACTGTGAAATGTAGACAGGTAATAGAACTAAATATATCGGGCGGAACTGAGTCTAAAGTCGTACCACTACTTAAAAAAAAGCACTTTTCTCCATCTAGTTCAGAAATATCCCTAAGAAATCTGCTTGTTTTGTAACTGTGTAAAATGTCACAATCACGAAATATTGGTCTTTTTCATCCAAGAGATGTTGACGTTAATATTAAAATTGTCTGAGGCAAGGCATTTTCATCTATATTTCATTTCACATTTAGATTCACACTCTCCTGTTTTACTGAACCCATCTGCATCTCTATCTGTCTTTTTAAAATATTCAGTGGGCAGAATTCTCCTCCCTGATTTATACCCTGATCAAGCTGAGTGGAACACATACATTTTGGAGACCATCTACATGTATGGAGTCTCTGATAAATGGTGAAAAGGTTCCCAGCTCCTATCAATTCTATCATCATAACCATTTTTCTCTCTGCATTGCATCAACTTCTGAAGATGTGCTAACAGAGGCACAAAAAAATTGAGTGGTTAGGATCACAGAGTCTGAAGGAAGAAATGACTTTATCTTCCAATGCTGAATAAAAGAACCTTTTATCTAATATGGATGTCAATTAATAATTTTAAAAGATAGAAAACAGTTTTTTCAGTATTTTGGAGCCAATAAAAGCAAATAAAAATGTTTGAAGTCTATCTTTCCATGCACACTGTCAGGCACAAAAGTCAGGCACAAAAGTTCACACTTGTCCAGTCTATAGGTACTTCTGGTTCTTTCCATTTCCAGAAAATCTAAAGATAAACTATTCAAGCTACCTAGCTAAATATATATTTAAATCTCCACCTAGACACCTAAATATCTGGCCTTTGGAGTGCATAAAATTTCTTTCTTGCAGTACTGTAACAGTTCAGCCAAGACTCTTCAAAGTCACTGTAGTATCTGCTAATGAGAAGCCCACCACCATTAAAGAGGGACTCCATTATTGCTGGTCATCACCCACTGAGACGTCACAGCTTCCCGCTTCCCAGATCACAACCATGTCAACACGTGAGCTGATGGTTTCCTGCAAGCAGCCCACCTAAGCAGATGCCTACCTGCATACATCAACGATGTTCAGAGGCGAACAGAAATGAGACCCAGCTACCTTTAAGCAACATTGTATATAACAGTGCACACATAGTTATCAAAACAGGACTTTTCCACCACCATTCTGAGAGGAGATCACCCTCCCACTGGAGCAATGTGGCAGGGGTGTCTCAGAGATCTCAACTTTCGCGGCCAAGGATGCTGAATGAACAGAGCTGACACACTGTAAAGTCTTTAGGAAACAAGTGTCTTTCTGTTTATACCTGCGTATTAATTTTCCTGACCATGAGCAGAGCATGCTAATAAAAATAATCACTAACAAAATAATAGCACTGCACTATGTGAAAACATATGAAATATGAAGCCATAACTCTGCTCAGGATTTTTACTTTATTGCTACTGTATTGATATATTGGTGTACTGTACTCCAACATTTACAGACAAATATATTTAAATCACGGTTATCATGGCATACCTATTCTACTTAAGTGTCTTGGGAAATCTTTGTTTGGGCTTTTCAGCACTAAATTGATTTCAATGAAAAACAATTACTTTAGTCTTTCCAAAAAGAAACGGTTCTGAGTGAAATAACATCTCAGTACTTCAGCCTCCACAAATTTGAAAATCATATATGATGGCTCCTGCTAGTATAAGGTATATAGATGGTTCCTGCTAACCAGGAAAATATCAGACATACAACTGGTGACACAGGCTCTTGAGGAACAGTGAAGGGTCTAGTCATCCAAATTTGAGTAGCTGAACAGAAACAGGGGAAGCTCTTTGACTTCTGCAAACACTATATTAAGACCCTCGCACCCAAATTAACTGGGTTGCTGAATCAGGGCTTGAATAGGTGGGCAGCACCTCTCTAAGACAAAGCACGTTGTGTTTTCCACAGAATAGTTTTGAATGTAGAGGAGGATTAAGACAGCCTTAGTCTGAGCAGAGTCCTGCTCTACAAACACTGCAGCTTGATGGGGCATCTCATTTGCAAAGTACTACTCAAGGTAAATGAAGTCAGACAAAGCTGACCCTTATTTTCAGGAGTATAAATAACATGAGAGTTTGCTTCTGTTTGGTCTGGGAATATTGATTGAATTCATAAATTCATAGAAAATGTCAAGGAATCAGTTTATCATAACAGTTATGCAGAATGCTCTGGGGGACTCCAGTTTCACAACAGCTCTGAAGCAACGTAGACAGCGCTAGGGAAAAAAAAGATGCCATTTCCCTACTAGTCTTCCCAAATTGTTTCACGTTCTCCCGTCTAATTCCTTTTTCTATTTGCATTTATTAAATAGAAGAAATAATGTGATGAATACAAAGAGTTAATTTTGCCACTGTTTAAAAGGAAATCATTACTGAGTTGCAGTGGAAAAAAGAAAAGGGAGACACATACCTCCCGTGTATTCACATTACAAACCATGCTTGCCAGCCAATAAAATTATTAGTCTGACACATGCTCTGGCTAGTTCACAGGGGACATGAGTGCTGTACCTGAGAAATACAACCAGTATCAGACTTACCTGTAGTTAACTGTGAGCTAAAAGTAAGAGATAACAATGACTATGACAGCAAAAAGACCAATCAGCAAGAAATCAAATTTGGCACGAAAAGGACACTCTGAAGTCCTTTATTGCCAAACAAAAGCTTTCCTTCTCCAGTTGAGAAAGTTTGGCTCTCTGATATTCAGAAATAAAGAGAATGTATTAAAGATCATGGGACGCTATCATTTCATACCAAGTTGTATTGTTGTATTTAATTTACGTTTTCAAGCTTCTTTGCTTAACCACTAGAACGTAAACTTGCAATTTTTAAATGGAAGTTGAAATTCTAGTGTAATAACTGAACTTATGGCAGGCCTTCAAGAAAATATATTTACTGCATTAAAACCACAAGAGCTGGCAACAATAATTCTGATTTTGACAGAAGCTTTAGCACTTTCTAACTTTAACAGTGCTAATTAATGATTAGAGAGATTCTGTTTCACACAACAATCCAGTACTTTCTATACATATTTTAAAATTTTTGTGTACATGTACTGGCAACACATTACATCCAGAAAACACAAGTACAATATCCAGAATATGGGGAATTATGAGACAAAAAATGAATCTGTGACCCTGAACAATTTTTTTTGCTGTTTATTGTACTTTGACTTGCTTTTTTCTTTCCTGAGAAAAAAGTTTGGATAAATGCTGTTTCTCTCAGCATGTGGTAGTTGGATAATTTAGGAAGGAGGTTTAAAGAGCTTTTTATCTTAATAAGAACTAGCAATTAAAAAAAAAAACACAGTCTTTGACTGAAGCCCTGTATCAGTTCATAGTAATCGATATTATTAAAAAATCTTTCCTGCATGTGTCAGTATAAAATTTTTAAAACTGCAGTCTTTTTTCTGTAGCTAAGGTGGTGCAGCAGGAGTTAAGAAGGCAGAAAAGGTTTGAAGAAATATCTGGTGTACTTTCCAAAATTTAAAAGCATTTCTTGGCACAGCTTTGAGAAGTAATTTAGAGACTCCTTGCTGCCCAGGGGAACAGGACATTTCTGGGGAACTTTATATAAGTTTAATATAAGTAACTGATTTTTTAAGGCCTCAGAAAGGTTAGCAGTGTTTCAGCTAAGCAGCCTGCAGTCACAAAAGCAGCGCTCCGCAAGTGCCAGCCTGCAGCAGTAACTGTGTTAGGTATGTTTTGACTTACAACTTCACCTCATTCTGTCTATTCTGCCTTGATTTATTCAGGTTTGTGTACTTCATCATCATCATCATCGTCATCATCACTTCTTTTGAGCATGTGTTAGTCCCCACCTGGCCCGCTTACCAGCACCTTAAACCTCCTGAGCTGCTTTCTACTGCCTTCATCCCAGGTAATGCATCTTCATTCTTCTTGCTGCTCTGGAAGCTTGCAGCATGTAGGCAAGTGCATGGCTGAGGCTCCCAGTGGTGGAAAAGGCAGCAAAAGAGGTTGGGACAGTCAGTCCCATGCATGTCGACTGTCTCTAATTCCTCAGCTTCTCCCTTAGGTCACTGGGGCCAAAGAGAAATCACTCGTATCAACAGTGCACAGACTTGGCCAGGACATCTGTTACTAGAGCAACTGCATGTTCTCGGAAATACCTGAGCATAGCCAAACAGCATGACAGCCATTATACAGTTAAGGAGCACCTGTATTTTCCAATGAAAATAGAAGCTTTGAGCAAACTAGAAAAAGCTAGCACAGCTAGTGCACTGCAGTACAGCTGTTTATCCTACTAATTTTCCTTAGTCCTCACATATAAACCAGCTCTAGTAATAGAAACCCCTAATAATGGATCCATGGATCTAATGATCACTTCTCAGTTTATAGTTCTGCAGCTATTTCATACATATTATCATCAAATATGGAAAAGTATCAAAGACCATACACAGGTTCTTACACACTGAGATTTTCGTGGGTTCATTGGGTCATACAAGGTCTGATATAAAACACAAGCAAGGAGACTAAAAAAATAATGATTAATTTTTCATAATGTATGATGGTTTCTATTGACCTGTTTTCTCTCTTACTTTTTCCAGACTGCTCAAAAATGCCACAGCACATCAGCTTACCCAGATAAGACAGCAGGCACTTTTAAAGCATAAGAAAATCATGTATTCCTTTCCAAAAAAACTCATGTATTCTTACTAATTGTGGGAAAAGGAGAGAAGAAATTGGAAGAAGCAGAGCATAAAATGTTACAAATTAAATTTTATGAAAGTTATGTCTGCCACACTGTGAGGCACAGCAATGCAGTAGTTAGAATTCATACTGGTGTTTACCCCAAGTATTAGGTTGTCTGAGTAATTAGAAATTTAATGTTACATTCTAGCCTAACTTTTCTGCCACTTTTGACATCAGCCAAAAGGGTCATGATCACGAATTTAATCAATAATTTCCTCTTCACAGAAACGCAGATTTCTATCCAACAGAAGGGAAAATTTAAACAAAAGTCCTCTTCAAGAGCCCGCTAGCAAGGGGATTGTCATCCATACTGGCAGGGTACGCAAGCAGGTGTGAAAATTTATTTAGCAGACCTCTGCAGTTCTCTGCTTCATCTGTATTATCTTAGAGTGCAACACACAGCCATTTTCACAGCAATGTCTCCCTCACAGGGGGTAAAAAAAGAACACTTTGAGGTGAGTCCTAACAGCTTGGGAAAGGCTCTTTTCCCACAAAATTCTCTGAGACCTGCTATTTCAAATACGTCTGAAGTTCCTTTAGAGGTATATGAATTTTTCTACAGGCATCATCTTTGCAAGATTCCTCAATTGCACAGTTTCAGTTGTTCCTCAGTTCCAAGTGCAAGTAAAGCCATTTTCTCTGTGGAAGTACATCTGTTCTTTTCTTTTTCACTAGCTTTTTAACACTGAAATTCTCATAGGTATGAATGGTACCTAGATGTCATGTGGGATGGTGAAGTGGAAGGGTAGGGATGTGGTCAACAGGCAAAAACTTTTGGTCTGAAAATACCAATTAATGGGCAAACAGCATATGTTTTCCTTTACACCATGAGCAAATGAGCATGAGCAAATACTGATCTGAAACAAGAAGGATTGTTTGCATAAGAAATGACAAGCAAGTGCTGTACAACATTCTGCTTTTCCCTCTTGTAATTTGTTTTTTTGCAGCTTTAAAATATATGTATATATATACTTGCAATAACTTAACATCTTTCACTGTTAAGCATCATATTGATTCTGACAAGTTTTCTTTTTTTTTATACGTAGTATCTTAGCCAAGGTATATTGTGTCCTTACGCATGTGTGTATGTGAAAACTATGCTCCATTGCAAGGTATTGCTAAAGTAAATCTTGAAGACTAACAGCTTTTCTGCACCTAGTTTTAAAGAATTAAATGGGTGTTGGAAACTCACTGGGGAACAGAAATGAAGGAGCTTCACTCAACAGCCACAGCAGCTTAATTACTGGAATATGAGCAGATATCGGTAAAAAAAAGTTAGAACTTGTGGATTGAGATAAAGACAATTTAATAGGATAGAAAAAAAAAGAGAAAAAATAATAACAAGAATGATGAAAAAATGTACAAACAAGTGATGCACAGTGCAATTACTCACTACCCACTCACTGATGCCCACTCTGTCCCCAAGCAGCGATCGCCGTACCCCAGACATCTCCTCCCAGTTGATATGCTAAGCGTGACATCATATGGTATGAAATGTCCCTTTGGCTTGTTTGGGTCAGCTGTCCTGACTCTGTCCCCTCCCAACTCCTTGTGCACCTTCAGCCTTTTCTCTGGTAGGGCATGAGAAGCTGAAAAGTCCTTGACTTAATGTAAGCTCTACTTGGCAACAACTAAAACATCAGTGTATTATCAACATTATTCTCATACTGAATCCAAAGCATGGAACTATACCAACTACTAAGAATAAAATTAACTCTACCCCAGTCAAAACCAGGGCAATATCCTCCTCCCAGCCCCTTCACCCCAAGCTACAGGACAGCAATTCCTTCTTGTTACAAGTGGGTTTTCTGCTTTCATGGGATAACGAAAGCAGGGGAAATGGTAGGTTTATATCCCTTCACATACTCCTGTGTGATTTGTAGCACTGAAGCTTGCTTACTGTGCTGGGGGGAATCTGTCTCTTAATTAATATCATTATTTTTTTAATCACACATTAAAAAAACTTACGCAAAACTATACCCTTATACTTAATGTCTGTACAGCAAATTGGCAAAAGCAATTATTTGCTTTATCAGTTTGACAAAAAAAGAAGCAGAGCAAAGTAGCTGCTATTTCAAGAGAAGTGCTGCTGAAGCTTTTATATTATTCCCATTGACTACTGGTTGTGTGCCTGCAAGACCAGGCAGGTAAGATTATCTTCTATCTCTACCCAATAAATTAGACTGAATTGATGTTAAAAGGAGAGGGAAAAAAGCCTTATGCAGAAATTTCCATTTTGTTTTCAATTTCTAACAGGAACTTTCGCAAATGTGAGTTTTACCTAATGCACGTATTAATGATTAAAAGCTTCTATTAAGTAAAACTATTACAATGCTACACCAAAATGGGAAACAGCACTATTTCTAAGGTTATCGTTTTCCTCTGAGGTGTATTATTCAGTTCATCATGCGATTTATTTAACAAAATATTTCTAGCAACATCATTTAGTTTTGCAGTGTTAAAATTAGAACAGTCCCTTCCTCTGAATCAGTGTTTCTTTTTACACACAGATGGACTTATTCCTTAAAGGGTAAATTCTTCCTGTCCCCACTGGTGTCCTGAAGCAAGGGACTAATGCAATATAAGAAGGTGCAACCAAACAGCTATTCAATCTCCTTTCAATATCTCTGGGGAAAGCATTACAATGGGTATCCAAGGACACTCTACAGGCTGCATTTTCTGAGTGTTGGCATGCTGCAATTTGTCATGTAAACATTTCCCAAGATTTACCAAGCTTCATCATGGAGCAGATTTTGCTCATCATAGAGCTGTTTGGCTGTCAGATTATAGTGATGGCTTGAGATGGCTGGGAACTTTCTATTACAGAGCAACCTAAGATACATTACTTTTCTACGTGGAATATTTCCTAGTCAGCAATAAATTAAGAGGTTGCAATTTATAATGAAATTGATGGAAAATCCAATGTCTCCACTAAAACATTATTAATACATGTATCGATAAAAAGTGGCATAGGTTAGGGGTTTTTTCTGTATTCTTGGCAGAAACATGTCCTTTTCTTTCATGTGGCTCATAGGTACAATGCTACTACAAGTGGCAAACAAACCCTAGTACCATGAAGCAAAGAATTTACTTCTATTTCTATCAAGGAAAAAATCCCTACAAAAAAGTTTACTGTTACTCCCTGTATTATTTAGAGTAGTCGGAACACAAAGAATAAAGATAGGTGATAGATGGCAAATGATAAAATAAGACTATTTTTTTCATAGCTGATAGGTCTGGCTGCATGTACATGAGCATGCAAGCAAACAAAGCAGTGGGTAAAACAGCAACTGCGCATTGCAGCTCCTGAGAAAAGTCCTTCAATTTCCTACATTTCCATAACGTAGGAGCCCCATCTTCAAATGCAGTGAAGGTGTCTGGACAAATGAAAACTTTTCTCTGTGTGGCTTTTACAACTAGATGCATCAAAAACCCCTCATAAACTAGCAATTCGCTCAAGAGCAGTTTAAACAAGAAAATCAATAGCCTCATTTCCATTCTGGCAGAGGCTGTGCATGTAACCCTTGTTAGGAGAACCATATAGACAAGGGACACATTACACAAATTGTACATATTGTATATAATGTTACATATTACAGAACTGTACAGCTTAAAGACTGCTGCCTCAGAGAGCTGGCAGTTTGTGCACAGGTTTCTGCTGTGAGCAGAACCTCAGAAGAAAGGCCTATATAATGACCAGTGATTAATGAATGGGGGCTGATTGCAGGGTCCCAGACGTGGCAAGGTGGTGAAGCAGGTCCCAGGTCCATCCACGAGCAGGAGAGGGAACTGGAGGTCAGCACATCTGCAGCGTAGCTCAGGCAAGGTCTGGGGCCGGGGATGGGGCATGGGTGGGGGTCCCATGTGAGGCTGGGCAGGGCTTTTAAAGCCTGTTAGTGCCCTCAGGTCTCTGTCAGAGCTAGATAGTGAGAGGAAAGTTGATAGTCCTGCAGTAAATTTTTACAGACATCATTATCGTTGGATAATATAAGATACAACATTAAGATATGTCTGTAGTGGTAAGGCTTCATTTTGATTACTATGATCTTCCTATCCCACTTCTCCCAAAAGTTTCTGAGAACTGAGTCCTCCAAAATATAAATGAAGCATTTTGGGCCTGTGGACTCAGAGAGAGGCTAAACATTAAAGGAGAGGAAATATACATGGATGAGGAAGATGAGAAGTGGGTTCACTTTGTAACAGCTAAATGGACTTTGTTTCATTTAGGACATACTCACAAGTGAAAAAATTATTAATGTTTTTCACTAAACCCAAAATGCCGTTGGATAATATGAGTAGAGAACAATTCTGTTAATCCACAGAGAGGTAGAATCTGAGAAATAAATCAGATCTAACCACTTGACAACTTTGACAGACAATTCTTCTGAGAGTCAGAAGACTTCTCATCTTCTTCGGCACTATTTTCAATGCAAAACCATTTCTTTAGTCCCACATGATTCCTATCAAACATGGACTGCAACTTCTGCTTACTACTGGAGCTCCTACAGAGTAACTTAATCTGAAATAATTTCTAATCGATGAGTAGCAGAAATACAAATCAGGAGTGGAATCACTGAAAGTAAATGAAACTAAAAAGGTAATTCTTACAAGTAAAACTGCCTTGAAAATCACAGGTTTAAAACCAAGTAGCTCAGGTAAGACTGAACCACAAGCCTTCGTTACGGAACCGTGAAGACCAGTCCAACACTCTACATAACCATCCAAAGTCATCTGTGTCTGGGAGGAAAGGTTAGTCCTGCACCTGGGGAAGTTGGCTCCTCCTTGCCCCATGCAAGCACTCAGAGTGTCTTCAGCCTCTGTGCCTCAGCCTGCACAAATAGGTAGGAAGCAGAGAGCAAAATTAGCACTATCTGACCTCCACTTACCTTCTTCTTTAAAGAACAAGGAATGAACAGTGTAGTCCCATGCCAGTTTCAATTTCACAGTGTGCGCTACTGGTTTAGATTCAGGTGGTAGAAACTAGGCAAGTCATAACCTGCCAGCCACTTTCTGGACAGCAGGTCATGCAGATTGCATTTCAAAAATTATTGGCAACAAAAGGGGGCCCTGCACTCTTCTGGTAAAAGATATTCATCCTCAGTTTCAAAACACATTATGATACCAAAATGATTTAACTGCTTAATGAGGTTCTACTCAGTCAGAGAACTCATATCACAACTCTTCATTATCCCTTGATGTAGCTCATTAAGTTCTAGAAATACTGTCCAAAAATCTTTAGTCATCCAAGTCTCTGTCCACTTGCAATAAAACTCATGACCTTCTCAAATAGACATTCTATCAGAAACTGTGTCTTTGTATAAGAAACAGTGATGTTTAACCTTACAAAGATTTTCTTTATTCCCCTGTAAGCCCAGGAAAACATTTACCCGGGCTGCTGAGATTTTCTAAATGTCTCTTACAGCAACACTTCATTAAAAAATGCATTAATTTCACCTTTTCATGAATGTATACTATTTAAAGATTGATTTTAAGGAACATTAAATGCACATAAGTCCATAAAGTAGTTACATTCACTGAAATTTGTTCAAGGACTGTGGGAACAGAGTTCTGAAAAATAGTGTATCTGAAGTTCCTAGCAGACACAAAATCAGAGTGAAGATCAGGTGACGGAGCACTGGAACGGGCTGCCCAGGGAGGTTGTGGAGTCTCCTTCTCTGGAGATATTCAAGACCAGCCTGGACGCGGTCCTGTGCAGCCTGCTTGTAGGTGATCCTGCTTCGGCAGGAGGGTTGGACTAGATGACCCACAGAGGTCCCTTCCAACCCCTACCATTCTGTGATTCTGTGATTCTGTGATACCTCTGGGCAGTCTGGTCCACTACTTGACCAACTTCCTGGTTAAATAAATAAATAAATTCCTTAATATCGAATCAGAATTTCCCATGTTCCAACTTGCATCAATTGCTCCTCAGCCTGTCCTTGGGCACTTTAAAGGAGAGTCTGGCTCTGTGTTCCACATCCTCTGGTTAGGTGGTTGTAGACAACAATAAGGTTCTAACTGAGCCTTCTCTTCTCCAGGCTGAGCTAACCCTACTCTCTTAGCTTGTCTTTGTCCGATACATGCTCCAGTCCCCACCAGCACCTGCCACTCATTGAAGGCTTCCCCTATCCAGTCCCTTTTACTGAGTCAACAAGCCCACCGGGATGCTCCCTAACTAACATGTCCTGATATTGGGAATACTGTTGCCACCACATGCTCCTGCTGCCCATGCTATCCTGACATCCAGTAGTTATTGGCCCTATAGGAGAGTACATGGTAGATTCTAATACACTCTACGCAAAATGCTGAGTTTTTCTTTTCTTCTCCATGTTAGAAATTTTAAGTAAGAAAAAATTATAATATATATTATGTTCCTGCTCATTGCAGGGGGTTCGGACTAGATGACCTTCAAAGGTCCCTTCCAACCCAAACTTTTCTATGTTTCTATGATATTATAATTACTTTATATTTCTTCATATACAAAAAGAAAGAATAAAATATTTTTTCTCATTGACTTTTAGAGTCATACTTTAAGTCAAATATTAATATGTGTATTCAAAATAGGAGAGGTATTTTTCCGGTTCTATTTTGCTTAATAAAATTGCTTACAAGTAGATCGATCAATAAGTAACTTAAAGATGAAGTAATTTTTTAAAAAAGTATAAAAATCTGAAATGGGCAAATTTGAAAGAATAAGCTGAAAGAAAAAAAAATCTTGTGTTACTCTATACTGGAAATGAATGTGGTTACGTGGTGAAGGTTTCAGAAACCTGAATACACTTTGGATGTATATTTTCAGGGAGAAGACTTTCTTTTACTGATGCTTCTTAGAGTCCCTTCATGTTCATGCTTAGGTTTTTATGAAACCTTGGATCTAGGTGCAATTAAAGTACTTTAATTTGAAGAAAACAGTGAAATTGAGGGAAAACAGAAATACTGCATGAACAGTGGACAAATGAGCTTCTCTACACACGCCTGTGTCAGCTGGTTCCTTTGTGTGGACTGTCAAGCTGACATTTAATGAAGTATGTTTTAATGGGTCATCAGGCTGGCCATAGAGCAGAACTGTTCCACTGCTTGCCATGGAGGAATCTTTATAACCTTTGAAAGATATCTGTCCAGTTCTACAATATTCTCTGTAGGGAGGCTTTAATTTGTGGGTAACATATGTCTGCTACTGTTGATGAAGTATTGCACATGTTATTCTAGGCAATGTTATATTTTATTATAGTTTGTTTCTACTAGCACTCTCTGTGTGACAGCAGCTATATAAATATGAAAATGCGTGTGACCTGAAGAGCTTCTGTTTTAAGCACTGGAAAAGCAAATAGGAGATGATACTGAGACTAGAGGAATTTAAAATTGAAGCAATCTTCTGGAGATCAGTTGCGATTTGATTACACCAAACTACAATGCATTTCAGAGTTTTTTTATTTCTGTGAAATCCTGTCTTAATCTACTGCAATGTTATTAAAATTGGGTTCAAATACAGGTACTAGCTTTGAAAGGGAATTTAAAGGCAGTGCACATAGAGATTTTACAGACCCTTTTCTACCACCGGACATAGAATGGTCTAAAATACAGAAGAGACCAAGTTCATAGGAAAAGAAGCATCTTCAGATCTCTTTAGATACTTCAACCCATTACTGACAAAAACGTACAGACTTTGTGCTAATAGAAAATATGATCGTGTATTCTAAGCCTTGCCGCTGTTTCAGGTGGCCTATGTGCAGAGAAAAAGTATAAGGAAAGCTATTAGAGAATCTAACACAGCTCTAGCTGTGAAAGATGACATATTTGATTCCCTTTTCACCTGCTCTGAGTGGTGGTCATCTCCCATGAGATGACCAAGAGTGAACTCCATACCAGGGCACCCTCCCTGAGAAATAGAATCATAGAATAATTTGGGTTGGAAGGGACCTTTGAAGGTCCTCTAGTCCAAGCCCTCTGCAATAAGCAGGGACATCTTCACCTAGATCAGCTTTCTCAGAGCCCCACCCAAACTGACCTTGAATGTTTCCAAGGATGGGGCATCTACCACCTCTCTGGGCAACCTGTCCCAGTGTTTCACCACCCTCATTATAAACAATTTCTTCCTTATATCCAGTCTAAAACTACCCCCTTTCAGTTTAAAACCATTACCCCTTGTCCTATCACAATACGCCCTGCTAAAAAGTTTGTCCCCATCTTTCTTATAAGCCCCCTTTAAGTACTGAAAGGCTGCAGTAAGCTCTCTCCAGAGTTTTCTCTTCTCCAGGGTGAACAACCCCAAAAGTTTACACTTAAGCTTACCTGTGTTGGTATCACTTGTACCTCGAAAGAGTACTGATTTGGGAAAAGAGTTATGTAAACCATCATGAAGTCTCAGATGTACACTGGCTCCTGTACAGCATATTCCTACACAGATCAACCCACCTGTACTGTGTCATTGTTCTCCCTTGTGGTGGGTAAAGGATTCTGTGGAAGCACAAGTTAGATGTGTAAGGTCAGGATGTTCTTAACACACATTTCATAAAGACTTAACACAGAAAAGTTCCCTAACAAATATGCTTTTCTTACTGAAAAATTGAGGTAGAACACTATTCCAATATTAACTGTGGCATACAAAAATGTGTAGAACTTAAAATACTGTAATATACATAAAGATCTTAGTTCTGTTTCATTAGATAGCAAGACCTCCTTCTTCAATTTCTCTTTATTTTTTCTTTTTTTCTTTTTTTTATGATCAACCCCATGAAATGTGGTAAGGATTACCAACAAGTTTCCCTTGGATTTTGGGCATCCTACAGAAGAGCAATCATTTTCATATAAGAGCAGTAGGTATAATCTGTGCATTTGAAATGACAGTACTAAATTAAAGATACTGTGATGTACAAATGTCCTGTTAGATTCATCTTTCCTGTAACTCAGAGTGAATTTTGACTCCGGGAAGTCTGAGATTATAGCAGAAAACACAAATTCCTTAATCCATTCTGGCTTGATAACCAGGTTCCCTGTGTATATGCCCTTCCTTTTCCTTTTGATCCCACCCATTTTCTTCCTGATATCCAAAGACAGACAAGAGGCATACTAGCTACACAGGTGATGTAACATATGCAGTATGTCCATGTTAGGCTGGCAGGTGAAAGACTAGGCATTTGGCAAGGCCCTGTCCAGAGGTGCAGCTATCTGAAGAGGATGTGGAAAACTACTGGACATGACATGAGAAATCGCTGGATGTGCCAGAGACCAACGTAAGAAGCTGACGAAAGTTACAGATATTGAATGCCACAGGTAGTGGAGGTGAAGGAAGGGGTTAAAAGGGATTTTAATAGAAGTGGCATTACCTAATAGTTGCTGTGCTTTTAAAAAAAACTGATAGTGCTTATCTATTGTCTAAATTAACTGAAGCAGAGAGTCTTACATCTCCGTACAAAGGGGTTAGTTCTTGATAGGGGCTGGGAGTCGCTTAGAACCGGTCAAGACCGACCCTGCTGTATGGACGGGAGCCAGGAGAGAACTGAGTTTGCGCAGAAACAAAGGTCAATCAGCGGACACCGTGATGAAGAGGATGGACCTTCATCTTGGGACCCTCAACGACCACCACTAGGAGGCACTGCGCAAGTGCAACTGAGAGGAGTCTATGGAAATTAGTTCTTGGAACTAATTATAATATGGAAATTATTTATTGGAACTGATTTTGATATGCAATGAGGATAGGTGCATATGTATAGGTGTATTGGGAAATCTAATGTATATGTAATATTTCATTGTATAAATTGAAGAGACACGTTGCTGCTCGGCACGCACGACTTTGGTGGGACTATCCCCCATGCTGCCCAGCGCCGAATAAACATACCTACTTTACAGTCTTACAAATTGTGGAGTCTGCTTTCCGCACGTCAGAGGAGAGTATTAGGACCAGCAGATTCTTGCTAAGCCAGCAATGCCTACATGACGGTATCAATAATACTTTACGAGCCCCAAATTGTCTCTGTTTCAGTATCTGAAATGCCATATTTGTGTAAAAATGTATCATAACTGGGACCAATGTGGAAAAAGCAACTAACCACGTGGCCAGATTCTTTCTTGCTATCTGCTGTGTCAGTTCAAGACCTTGAGGAACCAGTTTATACTGTAAGTTATTGGATCATATTAAGACCAAGGAAGCAGATGTCCCCATCAGGAAATATTGCTTTTACCTTAGGCTGAACGGAGATTACCCCTGCTGCAAAAGGCATCAGAAGGAAGAATCAGCCAAAGCAGAGTCCTTCTTCTCCAACCATCGACTCCATCCCTCACCAATGGTCCATGCTTCCCTCGCCTCTCTGTAAATCATAGTAGGAGCTGAACACTGGAGGTGGTAAAGCTACCTCCATAACCCTTGTCTTGTAAGTTCACAAGATGTCCAAGGGCTTTTAGACAGCACAAAATTATTTTAGGTGATTGAGGAATTTAACCTTCAGGCCAGATAAGGACCACTGTGTTTTAATTATGTCATCTGGATGGCTTGCCACAACCTGATGAGACAACGTTAAATTAGATGTTCTGCCTACATTGTGTACTGACTCATGAAAGCACCGTAACAGTAAATGAGATCAGTGATCTTCTCTAATTATTTACAGACAGCTCTGCAGTTTCAATTTTTCTCTTTTAACATTTTCCATAATTGATATGCAGTGCTTTCCTACAGATAGTAAAGATATGCTGAGCTTTATGAAGAATGTCAGTCTTTTGAGTTTCCTCAAACCCTTTAAACTAGGGATCAGCAAGAAAGGGTAGAGCTTGTTAGAGGGCACTTTGAACAGCAGAAAAATATCAGTCAAAACAATGGCTTGATAATGCAGCTGAGGCAGTAAGTTATCGCTGAATGAACAGTGCCTCACCCAATTAGCCTGATATCAGAGTGGAAGTCCATCTGAACAAAAAAATTAAAAAAAAACAGAAAGGAAAATGAGACGGAGAGAAGCTGTTACTCCAGAGGTTTTCTTTTGCTGCAGCCTTTCCAAGCACAAGCCAGTGCAGATGATCAGTACAGCAGCCTGTTGCACAGCTCACTTGCGGTTTGATAAGGTCAAAGTAAAGCCGTTTTTCTTCCTTTCAAAATATAAAGGTCTAGTAAGAGAAACTTGTTAGCCAGAATGACACAGTCTAATTATGAAGACTAAGGCATCTTTGGCCAGAAACTTTTGAAAATCCTGGTTTGCTGTTTTGTTACAGTCCTAAAAATACCAGCAGCTTTTTCTGAAGTTTTGCAAAAGTTTGGTAGAACAATTCTTCTCATGAATGTAATGCCTCTATGAGTAAAGACCTGTTATGTCTGAAAACCTAGTACTGCATGTCATCCCCTTCCCATGTATCCACAGAATCAAAAATCAAGCAATGGTTCCTATTAAATGAAATATTTGGCTGTTAATATTGGCAACCTGAAGGCATAAAACTGAGCAGCATGACATAATTGAAAATAAGTGGCAGGACCTATTGGTCACAGTGAGACAAATGTAAGCCTAACCGTCTTCAGCTGAATCAAAGTAGCACACACCATCTACTATATTTACAGACCCCGGGATCCAATTAAACCTCTAGCAACAGATCCCTTCTAGAAAGCATTTTAGACTGAAATTTTCCTTGTGCAATGTCAGAACACAAAAAAGTTTTATACTTTCTGAATTAGTAGCAATAAACTGCCAATAATACCCTCAGTAGTTAAACAGCAATTCATCTGAATTTATCTGGGGATTCAAGCACTGTTCTTGCCACTACAGACTGTCCCATGAGTTGCAGTAGGGTTCCTCTGAATCAGTTGCATTTTAGAGAGAATGAATGTCCTTTTATGATATGCAAGCCACTAATTCTACAAGGACTTCTCATACAGCAGTACAAGGAACAGAGAGAGAGAACAAAAACACCTTACTCCTGTTCCCATACTCCTGAATGGGAATGAATGTGGGATTTTTACCATAAAATCATAGACATGCAAATGTCCAGAAGGGAGCCCAAGGCATGAATCAGCTACATCAAGTGAGGCCAAATCAAGGGGAGACTGAGATAGCTGTTTGCCTACAAATCTTATAATGAGACAGCGAGAAGACATTCTCTGGGTAGATAGACTATTTAAGCGTTTAGCATTCTAAATGCAACGGCTTCCTAGTACTCAATTTAAATACTCCTTGATCCAAATGGAGTTAATTCCATCTTGTCCTTGCTCAGCAGAGACAGAGAACAATTGCTCACTGTCTTTTTGTAACCACCTTTAAACACAAGAAGATCATTTCATGAGTCAGCCTCTTCTTTTCTAGACTGAACAAATACTCTTATTTCAAGCTCTCCTCATAGATCATATCTTTTAAATCCCTGTACTGTGTTTGGGCCCTGTCTTGGACTCTGGTACATTTTTCTCACATCTAATTTTAGGACCATTAAATAAGCAGTGGAAAAAGTATTCTTTCTGAGACCTTACCAACCCTCACCAAGTTCCTCATGGTCTCATACAATATTCCTAGTAACACATAAAATCACCAGGATTTCCATATTTTTCAATAACATCTTAAAGTTAACTGTAACAAGTCTGAGGTGATGCCCGTTCTCAGATCTTCATTCCATTTTTAGGTTGTTTTTCAATAGGATCTGACTAACATCTTAGAAAGGACTCTTTTTCCCACTCATTTAGCAACATGGATTACCAGCCTTGCAGCTTAAAGGAGACGTACGCTCTAGATTCCTAAGGGCTCCTGAAACTACGAAGGGATGGTGATCTCCTGAGAGTACTTAGTAAACCCTAATTGTTTTTTCTACCCACTGTGGCATGAGAACCTGAACTGACCAGGAGTGGTGTACTCCTGTACATGAAGCAATGCCCAGGAATATTGCTGGATACTTGGACACAATTGTAAGTACTGTTACACAGCCATGCCATCTTCCTGGCATAGTCCCAGAGACAATTTGGTCCCATACTACCTGACATTCTTCCATGCAGTTCCAGGGCATGGTTTGGGACAGGCCAAAAGCCCATTCTTAGTTTAGCTGGAGCTACCCTGCTCTGGCATAAGGAACTTTGAATGCACAAGTGTACACCTCAGTGTCTAGGAAAGGCCTAGGGCACATTGGATTCACTGCAGTAGACTCAGTCAGTATTCACTGGTATTTATCCTGAAGTCATTTTTGGCTTTGAGAAAACATTTGAAGGCAAAATACAAACGAGTTCATTCAAGTGAAAAGCACAGTTAGGATGTGATGACAGACACAAAGAGATAAGCACAACAGCTCACCTTATTACCCCTCTGATACATTGCCTTAACTTTGGGATTAACTCCATGTTTTTTTCAGATAGACAAAGTAATTGTGCAGACTGAATAATCATCACAGCTTGAGAGAGATGGACTTTATTCAATAAGTGGGGAAGAAGATTTGAGACAAAGGTATCACTGACTCCATGACACTGCCTCTTACACAGTTTGCGAGAGACTCTTTGCTCCCTTATATTGCCTTAGCCCGTCATTTCCTATTTGTGCATTTGATTTATCCTTGATGAAGTGTAGCCCTTTCTACTCGTCTTTTGTCAAGGGGTAATTGAGATCTAAATCAGCCCTTGAATGAGGTGGTAATCCTCCCAGTTTGATGTCAGACATAACACATAATGTGCCATCTTTTCCGCTATCCAAGTCATTAGCAAAAAAGCAGAAGAGAATTGGTCAAGGACAAATCCAGCTGTAGACCCACCGGACGAGAATTTCTGCTCAGCTGCATTTCCTTCGGGCTTGGGGGTGTGGAGGCTGGAGGAAGTCATGGAATTTTGTTGCTTGACAGGACAATAGTGGTAAGCCTCACAAAGCCAAAGGACTACATAAACTGTTACACAAATGTGTTTTAATTTAAAATTAGACTGCAGCAGATCATAATATAGTAAGAAATATACAAGAGAAGGAGACAGTAGAGGACCGTGTTTTCTAGTGTTCTGAGATATTTTTGAACAACTGTGTCTTATACATGTGTACAGTCGTATGTCATTACACAACTAACATAAAAAAACAGTAGCTATTTTCTATTCAAGATCTTGTCTGACATATAATTTTCTATTGGTTTTGTCTGAATACTAGCTTACACAGAAATCCTTAGTCCAACTTCTTAGCTGCTACTCTGACTTCAATGAGCAGGTAGTATTTTATACTACAGCTTCACCCCTTCCCTCACATGAATGGGTAATGCTAAGGGGGAAAAAAATATATGTTTCTATTAATGAATATTTAGTACAAGAGATTACATCTTGTTGTCTGTGTATAGAATAATCTTCAGCTAATACCGGTGGAAGCTCACCCTATACAAAAATTGGTAATTTTTGCCCATACAAACTGCTTTAGATTTCAAATGCACAAATTTTGCCCGGAAAAGTCAGAGAATATGGACCTTTTGTACTTTAGCACAGGTTGTAAAGATAGTTGAGGACATAACAATATAGATTTGGCAGCAAATCATTTACATTTACAGAGTCTTTTTTTTTCAGGTTGAAGGCTTATGGGAATTGTAAAAAACCTCCAGTGAACTCTGAGGTATTTATGCTGAAATTTTGAAAATCTTACTAAGTAGTTAGCTTTAAATATTTGGCTTTGGTACTCTGTCACTTGTAACTACAGGAAGGAATTATATCTATAACTAGTTTACTGGAATGGGTTACAGGTTTTATATATACACACTAACAAGAAGAATAAAGTCTCAGTAAGAAATAATAATAATAGTAACAGCTGTAGTAGCGGTGGCAACAATGATAATAATTATGCAGATGAATGCTTTCCCATTCAAGCATTAAAATCACCAAGGGCTAAATGCTGAAGTATATAATGGAAAAAACCTGGGGCCTAAATCTCATGTGATATGTATTTATCAAATAAAAGTGGACCTAGAGCAGCAGAGAGTGTAGCCAAATTTTATTCGCAAATGAACAATTTCCAACCCTAAAAATTCTTATGTATGTGCTGATCATTCTTCTCAGATCTAATCTTACTTAACATTATACTTAAACATTAGAGCCATAAGCAGAATTGGCATAGGATTTTTTTCAGTGAAGATACTGCTATAGATGAATAAGTACAGCAAGGCTTTTTGTTCAGAATTCCTTTTTCCTCATATAGGCACTGTGACTTTCAGTTTGCAAATAACCATTACTTAAGAGCAATAAAAATTCTGTTGTTCCAGGATGGACTGTACTCAGAAAGGAGCCTCGTTTTTCTCCACTTATCAAGATCAATATTTTAATAAGAAAACAAACCTAAGGAACATTTTCTCCAGTGTGTACCCCACTCAAAAACCCCAAATATGCATACAATTTGATTAGTGCAGACTATTCCTGTGCTTCAGACTATCCACAACTTAAGCAACCTTGAGAAGTGAAGAATTAAGAGCCCATTTTTCGTATTACTCCATGTGTCTTGCAGCAAAGAATCAAGTAAACTTTCCATATACAAACAGTAAGACAAAATATCTCCTTTTGGTTTGTGATACATTCATGCCTTAAATCCTTTCAAAAAAAAAGAATGCATTTAGTCTTTAAGATAAAATTACTTTTCGATTTGAGCTTAAAGTTCCATGCTTTCCTTTCCTCCGTTCAGCTGTCATATGGCTCTTTGCCGGATCACTTGTTTGGGCATCCAAGTCCTGTTCCTTTTTTTTTGTGTCCTCATGAAAGTTTTAAAAATACAGGGTGGTGCTTAATACACAGTAACAATTATCCACTATGGGGTTTTTTGTTGTTGTTTTGTTAGCTTGTCAGCTAGATGCCCTAGGGTTTTCTGCAACTACTTCTGGACATTAAATGTTTATTTGAAGTGTTTGATTTATAGATGATGAAAAAGAAAATGTTAAAACAGTGCTTTTCAAAACTAAAACTTAGAGAATCAGGTGGTGTAAAGTCATAACGCTACAATGTAATATCAAAGTAGCAGTATGTCACATTACCTTTTTTCTCCAATTAGAAACACGCTAAGAATATCCATAAGGAATGTTCTTGGGAGCTCAAACAATTATTTTCTTCTGGTGATGCCCACCATGTCTCCTCAATTAATTACAAATATGCTGAGGAAAATTAGGACTACTTAAGCAGTTAGCATACTGTTTCGGACAGGAAAGTAAAGAAAACAGCAACAGTATAATGACTGTCTGACCTAACCAAAGAGGAGTAACTTATCGTAAGGAGCCACTCTTGAAATACGTTTTTAAAAGGCAATAAGTAGTGTTTTTAATTTGCAAGTACAGCAACTATTGTAATTAATGACTCCACATTCAATAAAGTCTTGTTTTTAATAGCATTTAAGGCATCTCACATTTCTAAGTAATGCGCTTGTTTACAACCTACATTGTTCTCAAATTGCATTCTTCCCTCTACAATAACAGACTTTCAATTTTTTTCATAGGTACAAAGGCCAGAATTTTCAAAGAAACTGCTTCCCATTATCCCTTAAATTCTAAGGCTAGATGGCCTACTAAGCTGTTTCAGAAGGCCTAGCCAAAAAGGATGTCACAGTAGTTTACAGATTGCTCCTTTCTTCTCCACTAAGTCCTCCTACTTTCCTAATTGACTTCACTCAATTACCTTTTGTGCTCTGAAAAATGTTACAATCCATCACATTTATAGTGTTATCCTCTTAAGTAGATGACTCAGCCCTGATTTCTTCAGCCTGAATATATCGCAAAGACAAACCGCAATGAGCAGAAAGTATTATTTGTATAATAGTGGTAAATTGCTCAAAGGTGACTCTTAGGGAATTTGCGTACTTTACTTTTAACAATGTTTACCACCAATTTAATAGCAGAAGACAAATAATAAGAAAAGATGGGATTGCCTGTACTACCTCAATTTGCACTCTGTGCTGTGTCCTATTTACAAGAAATGTTTTGAAAGATGTGTCAGATCTCCCAAGTCATTTCCCCTTTATCTGGTTTTATCTTGGTTTCATTTATTTCTGTCAGAGATTGAAAGGGTTAATATGTGTTTATGCCTCAAAACATTGTGCTGAAATAGGTGGCTCAACGCCAGGACAGTCCTTCAGGCTGTCCTGAGCAGGCAGGACAGCGCTCTCCTGCAGTGGGAGGTCTGTCCAACAACCACTGACTGCAAACAAGGACAGGGAGGGCATATTTCTGGTGTGCCTTACCCAAATATGGCCAGAGGTCATATAAAGTTCATTTGAGTAAGGGACTTCAGACCCCCTAAGAGACCCATCATGATATCTTCCCCCCACTGGTACCTGCGCAGAAGATCACGAACTTTCTAGAAAAATTGCCATATAAGTCACCAAGAGGTGTGACTAAGGGCAGAGACTGGGTGATAAAAGACACACATGCAAAGACCCTCATGCGCACCCACCACCAGAGGATGCAATGCCTGTCATCATCATTGCTGGGAGGTGATCCATCATCCTAGGGTGGTGATATACCTTTTTTGTTGTCCCTCTTTCTTTTCTTCTCTTTTCTTTACTCTCCCTCTTATAGGCATCTTTGATAAGAACCCACATTGACAATGCTTTCCGTGTTTTCCAAGTTACCTCTGTTATAAATAAAATGCCTAAATTAATTGTTTGGTGCAGTTTCAACTTAATTTAGCCCCAGTGGATTCACAGAATCTGAGTCGCTTCCCCTCCCCCCCCCCCCCCCCCCCATATGCGAGATGTGAAAATTTCTTTTTATTGTTGCAATATGTTAAACTTCAGGAAGGCAACAGAGTTAAAATTGGAAATTTAATTCTTTGTTGTTCTTTTCATGTGAGAAAAAAGTTACTGAATTGGTTTTCTGGATCCGTAAATCCTTCCCTGTAGAGAAGCATTGTCTTTTCCTCGCTTAGCCATTGTTATTTAAGTAACTCCACTTCTTAGGTTGTGTCCTGGTTTCAGCTGGGATAGAGTTAGTCTTCCTCCCAGTAGCTACTTTGGTTTAAATTTACTATGAGAAGACTGTTGATAATAAATTGATGTTTCCAGTTGTTACTAAGAAATCAAGGACTTTTTTCGTTTTCTTGTATTCAGTTAATGAGCAGGTGTACAAGAGCTGGGAGGGAGCACAGCCAAGCAGCTAGCCTAAGGTGGCCAATGGAAATACTCCATATCATAGACATCATGCTCAGTTTATAAACAAGGTTGGTGAAGCGTGTAATCCATGGCCTTGGAGCAGGAATTCTTTTCAATGGGTTCAATCTCTTTTCTGGGAGTTCAACCCTTTTTCTAGGAGTTCGAACTTTGCTGGGAGGTGGGTCTTTCTCCATGAGTTTGTCAAGTTTTGCAAAATTCATGAGTTTGTTGAAATCCACAAAAAACATGAGTTCAGGGAAACCTGTGAGTTCCGCAACTGTTGCTTGGAGACTGGATGGGTCATTGGGTGATGAGAAAAATTGTATTGCATATTTATTGTATTGCATATTCTTCACTATTATTATTATTATTTCCTTTGTTGTCTTATTAAACTTTCTTTATCTCAACCCATGAGTTTTACTTTTTGTCCAGTCTCCTCCAAATCCCACCGAGGGGTGAAGGAGTGAGTGAGCGGCTGAGTGGTCCTAGTTGCTTGTTGCCTAGTTAAACCACAACAGGTTGCTACCTGTGCTCTGGTGTTTGATCAGTGATATTTTTTCTTACTTTTCCTTGTGTAAATTGTCTACACTGGCTAAGTAAAACAAGATTCTTGAATTCCTACCCATGATGAAGGAAAAAACAAAGTCACATTTTCCATCCATGATCAGGTTTCTCCTTTTGCAAATTAAAGCCCTTCTTCATGCAGCAAATCTTGCACAAGCTGCTGTTGCCACCAGTGGGTTTACCAAGGTGGATAAGTGCTGGCACAGTAAATAGGAGTCTTGAGTTTCTTACCATGTGGATATTCACTACACACAGAATCTGATTTACCTTTTTGGACTGAAATATCTAGTTTCTACAACCATATGACATCCAGGAAAAAGCTACAGTCACCTGGCTGGCCACAACAGACAAGTCATTTCTCACTACAGTTTCTATTAACCAGGAATTGTGAAAAGTGAAGAACTGAAATAGATCATCATTTTTATAAGCCAAGTCTGTGATTAAATGCCACCATTTCTACATTGCCATTTTCTTTTTGCCAGCTGTGGACAGGTGGGTACACCCAGCTTGAGATTAACTTCGCTTCTGGGCCACTGGTAAAATTATTACCATTTCAACTGTATTAGATTTTTTATGAGATGGAATAATCTTTAAAATTTAGAAAGCTATATCTTTTTACAGACTCAGTTTTTAGCAGCAGCACCGGTGAGCTCCTAGCAATATTACAGGTCTTACACCTCTAAGGTGTATCTTGTACTGCTTCGACTCTGACCCTGTGTTCCTGAAGAATTTGCTCAGTTGGCTGGAAAGCATCTTGGCAGAGAAGAACCTGGGGATCTGGTGAACAAAGATGATGCAGGGACTATTCACAAAGATGATTAATGGACTGGAGCATCTCTTCTATGAGGAAAGGATGAAAAAGCTGGGACTGTTCAGCATGGAGAAGACTCAGTGGCATTCTTGTTAATGCAGATAAATACCTAAAGGGAGGGTGCAAAGAAGAGGGCGTCAGGCTCTTTTTGGTGGTGCCCAGTAAAAGGACAAGAGGCACTGGATGCAAACTCAAACACAGGAGGGTCCATCTGGACATAAGGAAATACTTTCTTGTTGTGAGGGTGACTAAGCACTGTCACAGGTTGCCCATGGAGGGTGCGCAGTCTCCATCCTTGGAGACATTCAAAAGCCATCCTAGGCACCTGGTTCTAGGTCACCCTGCTTCAGCAGTGAATTTGGACCAGATGACTTCCAGAGGTCCCTTCCAACCTCAACCATTCTGCGATTCTGTGAAGAGTTCCTTAAAGAGACACAAAAACAAATAGGCAGGGATATACCCTCTAACACCCCTCATCCAACATTCATGGATGGAGGGACAGTAAAATTGGAACATCCAGAGCATGGCCAGTATCACCAGCACCCTAAACATCATCTCCTTGCTGTCACTGCCAGACACTACTGTCTATTGGACGGATTCAATAGGATAGTGCCAAGACACTGTCCACCTTATTTTGAAAATTGTGCCTGTCAGGGGAAGTCCTCAGTGACTGCAAAAGGGAAACCTCATGCCCATTTTTAAAACAGGGTAAAAAGAAGCACCCTGAGAACTACCAACCAGTCAGCCTCACCTCCATGCCCAGTAATATCATGGAGCAGATCCTGCTTTCAATTCATACTGTTCTGTGGTTCTATGATATCTTCTGTTCTGAAGCAGTTTTTTATGATTTTTTTTTCAAGATTTTTAATTACAAATCAGTTTCAGTTAGTTATTTCTGTTCTAGGTCATTTATAACTGGAGATTGTGAAAGAGAATGAATAAATGACAGAATATGGAGATCAAGTATATATGTGCTCATTTTATACATGTATATAAGCATGCACTCATTTATATATACTATAGTGTGTATCCATTCCTGTTTATCTCTCAAGGAAGAAATTTTCTAGCAGAGGGCTAAGGTTCTAATTTTTCATTACTGATTTTCCCATCTTTCATGAAAATTCATTAATACTGCAATATCTTACCTCCAAGGTGTTCAAACTTCATTACAGAATTAGTGTTCTTACTACAGAACTGATTGTCTCCACCATATTCCCAGAAGTCTCTCCTATTTCAGTAAAAAGGAACTCTCCGTTCCTCACAGCTATTTCAATTAGCCCTTTCAAAGAACTCTTTGCTGATACACAGATTTCATTGGTGTGTCTCTTTTGGGGAATATGCCACCCTCTTCTTAGTTATGCCTTAGAAATCACTGTGAAGAATGACAAGCAAATAATGTTTAATTAAACATTTTTTCCTAGACTTGTCACTCCACATTCCCTCAATAGACTTTTTACAGTGTATGCAATAACGACATCTCTAAATTAGAGTTTGAATTGAGAATGTTTTATTAAATCTACTACAGCTGTTAGAATACTATTACAATTATCATTTAAAATGTAAAAACACCTCAGAGCCCGTAAGCAAGTACATATCATTGCACTAGACGCTGTACTAGCAGAGAACAAAAAGATGGTGCTTGCCCTAAAAAGACTTTCATTCTACTGTTGAGGCACAATAAGATAAATTCTTGTGTCAGTCGTTTTTTAATTATTGCCCCATGTCTCGTAACATAGTCTCTAAACACTAAAGAATTCAAGGTGTCCATTAAATGCTCACTTCATCTATTTACCATTTATGACAGCTAACAAGTCATTAGGGTCACATGTGAATAGGTGTACTCCTTAGTTGTGAGGACTTAAATTTCTCTTTTAAAAAAATGAAAAAAATAGGAAATACACCTATTTACAAGCAGCTAAATTTGTTTAGATTGGATATAGTTATTGATATGCTAAAAAGCTGTTATGCTCATAATAGCTGTACAAAGAAAAATGCCTTTTCTCAAATATTTCGAAAATGGAAATAAATGGGCTTATCAACTTAGTGAGCACATATGAAAAAGCATAACAACCACAACATATAGTGTCCCTGTATCCTGGTCAACCTCTGAAAGCCTAATGGTCAGAATATCCATGTGTTTCATCCTGGACTTTTCTTATACAGAACTCTTTCTGAAATAAAATACCTTAAGCAATGTAATATCCATAGCCCAGGGACAGAGTTAGAATTGCAGTGTCACTTTGCGGGCACTCTGCACAAAGTTTCATTGAATTTCCTTCTTCAGACTGGTTGTTCAGAGTTTAGCTTGTATAACTTATAAGTGGGAAATGACAATGTTAATGTCAAGAGCTCTGTTTTTTGCAAAAATTTTGTGATTTGTTGAAATAGCAATGAAATACCAAGATAACTCCATATTAGACCAACATGTGTAACTATCTCATAAAGAGCCTCATGCCAGCATTAGATGTGATACAAGGAGAGGAGAAAGACTTTTCAAGTTTGAATTTTGTAACTTTGACTGATGTGGTAAGGCTTTCATGTCACTGTTTGATCTAGTAAACCTGAAAGAGCTACAAAAGAAATGAAAAAAGGAGTTTCAAAAGGAAGGAAATTCAAAACTAATCAGGTATTCTTCCTTTTTACTGTCACCAATAGGAGGCCATCACTTGGACTGGAATTTACAGACAAACTTTAAACTTGCCAACTTTGGTCAGTAAACATCAATATGTCTGCTCTGTCAGAGGCAGCAACCCATTTCCATAGCACTATTTCCACATATCTGAAGAGCTTTTTGGAAATCCAGGAGACTCACTGTCACACTGAGGAGGGGGAGGGAAGGCTTTAGTTCTCAGCTGAGTGCCCAAGATGAAGTTAAACATAGGTTACGTTGCAGTCTGGATAAGGGATAAAAACCACAGGGTTGGAGGTCAGATGAATAAATACAGGCACCTAATGCCGTTTCAAAAGCCCTACAATACCAGGTATGATATGATATACCTATCGTACCAGATATGATGTGCTTCCAGACCAGAGAGCCACAATCCTGTGGTATATCTGTGAGCCCCAAGAGAGTGATTCACTCTTCACCAGTAGTTTTAGAATTGAAATATTTAATGCTGGACCTTGCAAGGCATTTAAGGTCAAAAAAGAGCTGCTCCTAGCAGAGAATACCTAAAAATTGGCTATGACTAGGGTTAGGTTTAGGATTAGGATTAATAAATCAGGGGCTCAAGAACCTTATTTGTTCCTCACCCATGCAATATCCCCAAGATAGCTAAGTGTTAAATGCCAGAAAGGGAGAAAGGTTATTATTTTGTTCTAATGCCAGGCAGGATCACTAGGTCTCTCAGTTAAACTGCAAGTTGTCATAAACATAAAATTTATAGAGATAAAGGCTCTAATTGGATTCTTGCAATCCCTTTAAACAGAAGACTGGCCCTGGCACCATAAAGAGAAATAGCTTACAATATATTCTGGTATGGGTTTTACTCACCATTAGGGTTTTGCTTACAGTTTAGAAGACTTATAACTCTTTCTTTAGAAGACCACTTCTAAATGGGCACGTTTAACTGCGTAAAAGAAGGGGATTTGCAAGTAGGATGACACAAAACTAATGAGCACAAGACAATTATCTTCTATACATAGAAAATAACTGGAACTAACTGTGATGCTCACTGTCCTGGTGCAGGCACCCAATGGCTTTCTGCTGACCTGCAGTCATCAGCCAGCTGGGAAGTATCAGGTTTAGTTACTGCCTACAGCAGGGTGATCCTTGATCTTGCTAAATTGCCATTCTCCTACTCTCTGTATTTTCTCTCAGAATTTTATATCTTTTCTTCAGGCCAGTATTTTCCTCATGAGCTACTACTGTTATTGACACAAGTGATTTCACTTCTGACTTACCTTGCAGAACTGACACATTCTCTCAAAGTAAATTTTTTTCAATAAAATTGAGCCAAGGTCACAGAGATGCGTTTCCCAAAAGTGGGACCTAGGTCACACACAGTTGAGTTTTTCAAAATTACAATTAGTCATTACTTACTATTATTATTAGGGGATATTTTTAGCCTGAAGTTTGTGCAGTGGTTAAACACAGGGTTATAGAAAGTAGATTCTCTGCACAGTTAGTCTCAATAGTACATTGCACAACATCCAGACACGAACTAGGCAAATACTGAAAGGTAATAAATGTTCTGGTTTTCTTTCAACTAGGTTGCTGTAAACCGAGAGTAGAGTTCAGAGAAAGATCAAGCAGAGAAGTAACAGAGACCAGAGAACTCCTTGCAGAATTCCCTAAGCCAGAATACAGACCAACTTCAGAAGGAGAAAACAACAATTTGCTCCATTCAAGATGCATTTCTTGGGTTACTATTAAGGCTAAAACTAAATTTGTACTTACAATAAGGAGTATAGACTAAAATTCCAAGGAGCTCTGTCTTCAAGGCCTGCTGAATTTCAGCAAAAGCTGGTTCAAGAAAAAGATAATGGACCGTGGTTTAGGTTAAAGGGATTTTCTAACCGTTATCCTGGGCTGCATCCCCAGCAGCGTGGCGAGCAGGTCAAGGGAGGTGATTCTGCCCCTCTACTCTGTTCTCAGGAGACCCCACCTGGAGTCCTGCATCCAGCTCTGGAGCCCTCAGAACAGGAAAGACATGGACCTCTTGGAGCGAGTCCAGAGGAGGGCCACAGAAAGGATCAAAGAGACGGAACACTTCCTCTATGAGGAAAGGCTGAGAGAGTTGGGGCTGTTCAACTTGAAGAAAAGAAGGCAGCAGGGAGACTTCATTGCAGCATTTAAATACTTAGAAGGGGGCTTATAAGTAAGATGAGGACAGGCTTTTTAGCAGGGCCTGATGTGATAGGACAAGGGGTAATGGTTTTAAACTAAAAGAGGGTAGATTTAGATTAGATATAAGAAAGAAGTTCTTTACGATGAGGATGGTGAGGCACTGGAGCTGATTGCCCAGAGAGGCAGTAGATGCCCCATCCCTGGAAACGTTCATGGTCAGGTTGAACAGGGCTTGGAGTAACCTAATCTGGTTGAAGATGGTCCCTGCTCATTGCAGAAGGTTGGACTAGATGGCCTTCAAAGCTCCCTTCCAGCCCAAACTGTTCTGTAATTCTATGATTCTATGATTGAAGAGTTTGCTTTACAGGAAAAGCTTCACAGCAGGCTGGAAATCTTGACTTTTTTGTGTTCCCAGACACTTCACTGACTTCAAAGAAGGATGAGCTGAGCAAGGATTTGAATTAAGATTATGATTGCTAAGCACAGAGCATCAGGGGATAGTAACAGCAGGGCTGCTTCCCAAGGGATGAGGAGCCAGGAGTAAACCTGGGGCAGTGACTGCACAAATAGGGCACTGCCCCATTGTATCTGAGCAGTCCAGGGGTGATGACAGTAACAGCCTCTGTTGACAGCCCAACAGTCTTCAGGCAGGGGGAAGTCTGGTCCATCAAGGAGTACAGACAGCAAGTCAGGACAACAGAAGCCAGAAACACGGCTGGTTTGACCTACACCATGGTTCAGCCCAGGAGTAGAAACCAAGACCTAGGCTGAAACAGGCCTTCTGGCCTATGGGTGGAGGGTGAGGGTTGAGGGCCCCAGGTGAGGCTGGTCAGGGCATGTGGTGTACTCACGGCCATGACAGCAGGATTGCATAGTTATGTACTGTTGTGTATCAAAGATTTTGCTTAGGTAAAAAATGGCTTAGTGCCAGGAGAATGGCTTTTCTGACTAAGATCTGAATTACTTTTCCACTATAATTTGAATACTAGACTAAAATATCTGCTGTTGCTAAGCCTACACTCAAGCCAGAGTTTTGTTGTGAACTTCTAAAAAAATAAACTCTTCCTCTCTTGTGTGTCTTTTGCTTTGAGAAAGCTGAGTATGAAAGAAAGAAATTATCCACGTTTTATCCCTACATGAGGATTCTCTGGGTGTTTCTTAAGACTGTGCAAGTTGTGGAGGAGAGTATCCAAAATGCTGTCCTCTGCCAAAGCTGCTGGGTGCTTGTTCTAAAGTAGAATGGACCTTGGTGGCAGAAGGAAGAGTTTATCTCAGTCCCTTCAATAATGTTTATCTGTATATCAGTGCTGCAGTACTAGAATCCAGTGCTGTAGCTAGATGGAGACATAAGAGTTTACTTTTCCTGCTGTATCCTGCAAGAACTGCTATAAAATGCTGGTTTTATAAATGAAGAACAATTTGTATGTTGTGACACCTGACTATGAATCTTTCATTAAGCATAAATTGAGATTACAGAGAAAGACTTGCGAAGTTCTGAATCCCACAAGGTTAATCAGTCACCGATGAGTGATGATTCTGGAAGGGAGAATGGCTTCTATTTTTTTTCCTAAATCAAATAACAACAGTGACTAAGCATTACTGCTAAAGAAAGGGTGAGGACTGGGTCAGAATTAGAGGAAGATATTAATTTATTACTGAATCCTTTAAAACTTCCTTACATCAGATATTAGAACAATTAATTCCAGAAATTACATTTGTACAGCAAGCTTTGGAGCCTTGGGCTTTGGTTAAGCAGAACAGTGTGTTAGGAACTACTATTACTGCTGATGAAATCCCCTCAGTCTAGGCAGAGAGTGGTAGTTTACTTTGAGGTCTCTGGCTTACTGTTAAGCCCTGGTTTAAGTCTTAGGTAGGCTCAGGGTCATGGACAGCAGTAATATGCTGATTCTACAGAACTTCCTTAGAGGTGATAAAGCATGATTCAGGAAGAAGATAGTGACTTCTAGGATTTTTTTCCCCCTAATCTTGGCAGTGATGTAAAATGATAACAGGTGTCAGAGCAAGAAAGTAGCTCCTATTTCATTTTCTTCCTTATATAGGGTCTCTGTATAACTAGTAAACCTATGGTAAAGGATGAGTCAGGGTGAGTAATTTTCCCAAGATGGTTCCTTTTACTAAATTTATAGCTGGGGTTAGGATTAGAAAGGAGAGGGAATGAAGTGCCTACTTTATTACTGGACCTTTCAAGGCTTAGGAACATAAAATATGATCTAGAGCTACAAAGAAAAAATGATTCCTATTTTATTCACCACCCAAGAGTGGAGTGTCTCCACTCTTAAGCAGAGCATAACAGTTAAATTTACAATTGCAGATAGAATATTGGGAAGAGGAATATGGCTGTTGGTGAATGGTTAACATTAGAATTATAGAGAAGCACATCCTAAAATCCTGCATCCCCAAGTCAGTGGAAAAGAATACATCTTATTTTTACTGAAGTTTGTTTTGGAGTCTCTAGAATTTTTTTTTAGTTTAGGTTTGGGTCTGAAGTTAGACTTACACTTACTGATGAGGTTATTTCCCTGTTCCCTCTGTAATTATGGCTTGCTCTAAAACAGAAGAAAACAACAGAAGTCTGTGAAATAAGGCTAAGCTTAGCACTGGCCATATCATCAATTGGCATCACCTTACAATAGTGTCTGAGAAATTTGCTTTGTCTTGGTTCCTGCCTGGCCTTTGGACTAAAATCAGAGGCAGTTTAATTTATATCTTGCCTTAAGCTGTCTTGGAGGCTGTGCAGTATGTTTTTAAGCACAGAAAAGCTGGGGAAGAGATGAACTTCAGGTTCCTAGCAGATTTCCTGGCACCCATTCCAGAGAATGGTTGATATTTTCTTCTAGTCCAACAAGAAACTTCTTATGTGTTGGCAGACATCGAGTTATGGTTCTGGTTAGGATGACAGGCATTGTAACCAAGGACAGCAGTATCCTTGATGTCCTGTTATTCTCAGATGCAGATTATTGCTATAAGTGCACAGTTTACAAGGTTTCTGTGACCAAGATGAGACACCATGACAAACGTAAATTGCTCGGGTTTTTTGTAGCTCAGGTCTTGGAGATATTTTTAAACTTTAGCACTGGTAGGGCAGAAAGGAGAGTGAGTGGGCCTGCACTGACCTATGATAAAAAACAGTGCCAAAAAATTGCCCTTTAGTCCTATAAATTTGTGTACTCCCTAACTATCCTTATGATTGTTTCCTGGTAAGCTGCAGACCCAGTCTTTTTGTATGATCCTGAAAGGTTCAGCCATCTATTTTGACAAATAATTTCTGTTTTCTTTTGATGGAGTAGGTAGAAACAAGCCATACTGTACTCTATTGCTTGAGTTCTGTTTAAGTTTCTGACAGCAAAGCACAGAGAGAGAGTTTTACTGAGGGATCCTCCAATACCTGAATCATAAATCAACAGCTTACATTTTGCTTTTCCTCACGTATAGGTCTGCCACAGTGAAGCACAAACTTAGGATGTTGACTCCACTGAGGTTCACAGAACACCATATGGCAGTAGGTCTCAGGGTGCCAACCCAGAAGAAAGCTTCTTCTCATGTTGGAAGACTTTTTGTTGCTATTTTGTTCTGTTCTTGTAAACAAGTCAAAACTATTAGCATATGAGTAGAGCTGCAGTTCATGTTAACTTTCCTAGGAGCAGGGTCTGAAGCCATAAATGTAAACTCATGTTTCTTTATCCTTCAGGACTCACTGGGACATTTTGTTCCACCATGGCAAAAAGAAATAGATTTTATTTTTTCCCTGTCCATCTCTCTATTCTATTTTAGAGCCTAGGAAAGGGGTGATAGTTATGGCTAAGGTCATGGACTGGACAATCCAAGGAAACAGATTTATCCAAGATCCTGTAAAGCTCATGACAGAGCTTTATTCTTTAGTGAGTTGGGAATTCTTAATACAAAAGCAGATCTTGAAGAGCCAGTTTCAGTGTTTGGTCCTGCAAATGATACCAGTCTAGAATGAAGGTTTCAGAAAGGAAAAAAGGTCTTTTCAATTTTGTTGTTCTGGATGCTTATTAGAGCTTAGACCTAGAACTGTGGGAAGCTGAAATAAAAACATCAGGTTTGTGCATTCAGAAGAGCTCGGCATGAGTAAGAGAGCAGTTTCTGTAATCTAGTCCACAGAGGAGTTTTTAGTTAAATTTATAATAAGGATTTTGGAGTACATAAACATAACTCTGTTACTGAGACCACCTCCTACCAGGCCCACCATTAAAAGGAAGAAAACTGGTTCCAGAAGTTTTCCAGAAGAAAAAAACCTTTATTTTCTCTTGTCCGGAGAGCTGGTTCTCTGGGCCAATATTTATGCATAGTTAAGTCTTGAGTTAGAGTTCCATCAGAGAAAGCAGAAACTGCGGAACTGCATAGCCTACCAGGTAACAAAAGCCCTGTCAGATTCAATTGAGAGGTTCTGCTGAAGAGGAGAAAATCAAATCTGTGGGTTCTGTTTATCAGTTTTGTGACCTGAAAAAAGTCTCTGGGCTAGGTTTGGGATTGCAAGCATGGTTTGGAAAGGCAGCAGCTGAAGATTAGATCAGAACTGGATGATAAAGTAAATGAAGGGGAGAGTTTCATTCTCTTCTGATATGGATAGAACTTGGGAGGGCTGTTAGTTCAGAGTAAGGATTTATTCCAGAAAGGAATAATAATTTCCACATTTTTCTGTTCTTCTTAGAGGTTTTTGGCTACAGTTAGAGAATCCTAGAATCATAGAATCATTAAGGTTGGAAAAGACCTCTAAGCTCATCAAGTCCAACCATTAACCCAACAACACCATACCAGCTAAACCATGTCCCGAAGTGCCATATCTACACAGTTTTTGAACACCTTCAGGGATGGGGACTCCACCACTTCCCTGGGCAGCCTGTTCCAATGCTTCACAACTCTTTAAATACAGAAATTTTTCGTAATAGCCAATCTAAGCCTCCCCTGATGCAACTTGAGGCCTTTTCCTCTCATCCTATTTCTAGTTACTTGGGAGAAGAGACCAACACCCACCTCACTACAACCACCTTTCAGGTAGTTGTAGAGAGCGATAAGGTCTCCCATTAGCCTCCTCTTTTCCAGATTAATCAGTTCCAGTTCCCTCAGCCACTCCTCATAAGATTTGTTCTCTAGACCCTGCACCAGCTTTGTTGCCCTTCTCTGGACACGCTCCAGCACCTCAATGTCTTTCTTGTAGCAAGGGGCCCAACACCAAACACAGTGTTTGAGCTGCGGCCTCACCAGTATGTGAGCATTCAAGGTGCGACTCACCAGTGCCGAGGACAGGGGGAACAGATTGGATTAGAGTAGGTACAGGATCAGGAAACTCGCCAAAAAATCAATTAAATGTTTCAGGCTTCTGGGTTCCCTGGACTGCACTGAGAACAGTTTTAAGGCCAAAGTGGTCTTCACTCAACAGAACTCCCCACCGAGCATGGACATAAAACTAGAGCTACAAGTGAGAGGGCCAGTTTAGCATGATAGCTGGTGAAGAAAGTAAAAGTGGCTTGTACTTGTCTGATGCAAATGGTCTCTGGCTTGGTTTTATGTTTCAGACTACCCGTTGTATTTAAGATTAGGACTGCAGATAACAGGACCAAAGTTTAGGATCACATTTTTTCATCTTGCAAGAATCCAGAGGATTTGGTTATGTACTAGTGCCTATATCACTGTATGAGCTCATGGATTTTTGAGCCCTTGTTAGATTTAGGACAAGGTCAGATGTGCTTTTGACCACAGAAAATAAGGGTTAAAGCTCGCCCAACTTGCTTTCTGAACATGTTGTATTTATTAAATCCAAGTCATTTGTTTATTTTTGTGGTTTAAAATATTTTGCAGTTTCCAAGGTAAAAGAATACAAATTCCTTAACTTCAGGTTCTTAAGAAGGTGATTTTTTCAGGGTGAATTAGTGGCATTGAACTATCAGATCAGATGAATAGGTTAGAAGATTTTAGTAACTAAATGACATTTGTGCTTTGAAAAAAGTGAAAAAAAACCCTCAAAACACTATTTTATAGAAAAAAAAATCAGACATGCAATATCTAGGGAGTAACCCATAAGAGAAGTTTTAAATGATTTCTTTCTTTTCTATATTTTCAGTAGCAATACTACGCAGCAGTTGTTCCTTGAAACAGGCAGCATTTTCATAGTAAAAAAAAATAAAATAAAAAAACAAAAAAGCAAAAAAAATAAACAAAAAACCAAACAAACCACAAACTGAAGCAATCAATTTCAAACCAATTCCAACTGCAAACAATTCATATTTATTGCTGTTACAATTTCATCCAACTCCTCAAATTGGCTGTTCAAGAATAGTATCTTACACATAAAATCTAAGTGTGCAGTACACTTCAGATAATGATGCATCAACATTAGTGACTTTTTTATCTTGGAAAATTAAGCCTAATTCTCAAGAGCAGCACTATAAAGAAGTACATTTTTAAACTACAGTGCTATTTTAAACTTGTTTGAAAAGTGTACTGCTGCAGAATTTGAATCCTTAAACTGTATTCAACAGAAAAGGCTGAATACCAACATCATGCTCCTAAGAATTTTTAATAAATAAATCTTTGTCACTTGCTCAAACTTACTATATCATCATTCAGGGAATGATGAAGTTAATCAGCAATCCCACTTTTACTAATCTTACATGTCTGCTTTAGTGCTGTCATTTATAGTTTGTCTTTTCTTGTTGTGGATAATGGAGGTAGAAAGAATGTGTCCCTGGCTACATTTCATACCAGGTCCTAAGCATGTTCAGACAAGACTTTGTTTTGGTTTTTGTTTGTCTCTCCTCTTAATCATTGTAAGGAAAAGAATCAAAGCTAGAAAAAGTAAACAGGCATTGAAAAAGCCACAGGGAGCCTGAGATTAAATCACAATAAATGCCAACCGAATGAAGCACGTACATGAAATGGTAAAGGCAAATGCTACTGTTAAACACATACAGATTCAGGCTGATACATAAAATTATATAAAGATTTAAAAAATAATTATCTGCCTCTACTTTATGTTTCTCTTCTCACAGTCATCTGCATAGATTCATTGCCACAGTAAGACATCATCCTAGGTCTCACAGTACTGAAATATGGTATATTTTAGCATAAGAGAAACATAAATCTTTCAAAGAGGAAACATAAATCCTATTAACTAGAAAAGCCCCAAAGATTGTAAAGTATGCAGGTAATACTTCTCTGCTCACAACTTGATAGAACCAGTCTTTTTTCCCTCTTCACTTTGTGGAAGCCCAAAAGCCAGAGTAGCTGTCCTTGTGAAGACCACTCTCTTGTTTAGGAAGACTGAAAGTAATAAGCTCCTGTAAAGGCTCCTATGTCACTCCTCTTCTAGGCTTCCAGTATCACGCAATTCTAAAGGTGAATAAAACTTAACCCCTGCTATCATACTTCTACTACAGCACAACTAGCATAAATAAATATTTTCCAGTGTCCATTGAAGCAGTCCCAGTAATGATGACAGTGTTCTTTATGTTTAGCTCTTCAATACTGGGAAATCAAACAGAAATCCAATGGTCTCATCAAGAAGACTGAAGCCATCCGTTGCAGCACTACATATTTTTTGACGCAGAAACTATCTTAAATCAAAATCCAAGACAGTTCTTAGCATGAGCCCTGCCCTTACTGGACAAATCTGAGCTTGCATTTTGAAAATACAAGTCCTCTCTGTTGCTCGCAAGTGGCTCTTTGGCAAGGTTTCAGAGGTACTATTTTCAACTGATTTGTAAAGTTCATTTCAGATGATATTCCTATATAATTAATTTTTTTGTCAAGTTATTCACTAAAGGTATAATCCAAAAGAAAAATGCATATTGCCTTTTGTTTTGTTATCTGATCTGAGTTTTCAGTCTAAATTTGAAACAGCTCTATATTGCTCCTGACTTCTGTCATCTCCAGCAACGAAACAAGGCCTTGGAGGTCCTATCCAGGAACCTGCTCCAAAAGAAAACTACTTTACTTGTATCTAATTCCACCAGTTGCATATCTTCTAACAATTTCAACCACATTTCCAGTATTTCCTACACTGTTTTCTTCTTACACTACTTTTTCCACTTTTGATTACATCCACAGATTATGACAACATCTAAAAATACAGATTTGGCTAGTTTGAGGATAGCCATACAGACACATTTTTGTCCTTACCTCACTGTCTTTCAAATACTTTTAGCATAGTAGTCAGGAGGGATTTATCTTGGCCTAATTATACAATATAGGAAGAATATTCAGACTATTCCTCTTGGGCATTCGTAGATTTCACCTTCAGCCTGATGACCTACTAATCATCATTTCACTGTAATTAAGCTCATGGTCTGCCACAGATAAAATAAACCCAGATGAATCAGTATCTGCTTCACTTCTTTCTACCGAAGGCATACTTTCTTTCCTCATCCCTTTCCTGGAAAGGTTTCGAATTTAGATTTGTTTCAGCATGGGCTGAGATTTCAAGGGATATTTGAACTTCCTTCACTCTCGCCTTCTCACCTCTTATACACCACTAATTATTTTCTGTGATGGACAACTACTCCCTTTTCCTCTTTTTTAAGAAATCTGAATTGATTTACTAGAATTAACAGAAAAAGCATTGACACTTAATAGCACCTATATAAATAGTAACAGTGTATTTAACATTATGTGTTTCTCAAGACTGACAACATTTAAGGTTGATCTGCTTGCTTATTAAACTATTTCTTTTCCTTTCCTGGTTTTGACTTGATATACTATAAGCGGTGCTGGAAGCATAACATATTGTTAAAGCTGCTCAATATTTCTCAGTGTACAACCCTGTTTTAAGATGCTCAGAACTTTGACCAAACCATTCTGTTCTCACTGACATTCTTGTTCAGACTAGCTCTGACTGAGCTAGTCCCAGGATGACCTTTTCTCTTGAAAAAAAATAAATCCAAACTCCTAATTCAGTTTTTCTTTGATGGAAAAGTATAGAAAAAAGAGTGGAAAATAAGGTGAGAGAATGGAGTGAGACTAGTTAGGGGTGTAAGAGTTCGAGTTTAAGACAGGAGTGGTCTTTCTCGGGAAAAAGATTATATTTCATCTGGTAATTAAAAAAAGTATGAACAAGTGTATAGACAAAGCAGCTAAATTAAAGCTCAGTATTGAATTAAACTATAGGAATTCTTTAATTTTAGTATTCCTTTCCATGCTATGATTAATGTGTATTTTAAAATACAGAAAATTATTTGCATTCCATTCTACCTTGTGTAGATTCAGCTTGACAACACTTCCATAAGAAAATTTCTGCCTTTCCGCTGTACTCAGCTACTGTCTTTTTTCATTTATTGCATGTCTTTTGTGGTGTTCAGTGAGATCAGCGGACTTTCGTTCTGTCCCTGAGTGTGAATCATTTAGAAGTACGCTGTAATGCAACAACTCTGCCAGATGCACATAGACAGTATGGGCTGGAATGCCTTCCTCCCAGTACAGAGACAAACAGTTTAGACCCGTATATACTATCCTAAATAGAGAGAATAGGATGCTAGGTACCCATAATAGGATGTTTGACACCCACTTTTCAGATGCTATCAGCTCTAAAGACAGGAATGTGCAATGGGACAATCAAGCTACTCGAAAGGTAACCTATGAATTAAGTGCAGCACTTGCTATTCATTTATCATAATCCAGTTCTGTGGGGGAAAAGTCCATTTTACTGAAATAATTCTTCAGTCAGGAGAAAAGAAGTTGTCTATTTCAAAAGTAATACACTGGACAATCAGAATGTTGTACATGCTGTGAGGTATTTGTCTCTTGAGAAATATATTTTTATATATGTATCTGTCAAAAATCTTTCCACTTCTCTCATTTATGTATTCTTGTGTAGATCAAAACATAGAAGTCTGAGCAGTTTGCATTTACAAAACACGCACAGAATTGTCTCCCTAGATTCCCAGGCATACTGTTCGGGTGAGCATAATATGTCCATTATGGCAGTAACTACTGAAATACAGTACTGAACACAGCAGGCAATAAGTAATAGGGTTTCTGCCACAGAATTATAGAAAACACTAGGAGGCACACTGCAGCAACAAGACACATTTACAGATGTCATTGCAGCAAGAGTCATGCTAAACTGCTGGAGGCCTAGATGCTTGCAGTGAAATTGGTTGTCCTTTAAATGGTTTCTTCTGAAACATAATTGCTTGGTTCTGGATAAGAAATAGGCAGGAGGGGGAGCACATATCCTTTTTCCTTTTGCAACTGTGTGAGCCAGAAGAGTTAGAGCCAAAATTCTGAGTCAAGATAAATGATAAAGTCATTGTGCTTTTAACTGAACGCCAAACAAATTTTCTTCTTCTAGTTTTTAGACAAGATTCATTTACTACAATAATCTCTTTTACACCTAAATACTGCTGTGGTCACCATCTAAAAGCTTTATAAGTGATCCTTCAGGTTTGCAGTAAAAGACAATTACCTAGGTGCATATCAAAGCCTGCCAAAACTCCAAGATATACAGAAGGTTATTATTTTCTTTTAAAACCCACATGTGCAGCATATGCATACAAATTGGGTATCCACCAACTGAAATTGCAAATGTAGATATGCATTTTTTCCCCTACTACAAAACTACAGAGCATTTCAGCTTAAGTGTGCAGTTCCATCTTTTGCATACGAAATTTGTGCACCAGTTTTAAATGTTTTATCCGACCTATCAATAAATTATGCAAAAGATGTTCCTAGTCTGTGTAAATCAAAGTATATTTTTGAAATTTATAATAGGTATCACTAAGCTAGTGCATAGTTCCATGCCAAATTCACATATGTTAATATTTTGCCAATAGTCTACTCAATGGTAACTATAACCAAGTTATGAATGTATTTCTCCATAAAAAACTCTGAAGATCTGATGAAAACAGCCAAGCAGAAGCTGCAGTGCAACTAACAAAATAAGCAACCGGACTCGCAAGAGAAAAATAGGAGACAGATAAAGTTAGATACTAAAGCCCAAAGAGAAAAGTGAATGTTATACAGAGTTTGCAAGGGAAAAGAGGTGATAAAACAGAGCAGAGAGTACCTGAGATTCATGACAAGAATCAAATCTATGCAACTGGGGACTAATTATGAAGGTGAATTAATAAGTCTGTCACAAGTACAGACTGAGAAACTGAAATATAAAACTAACCACCAGAGTAAGGACGTCAAATGTGGTTCTGAAATTGATGGAAGGTAGGGAAAATTCTATAATTATCCTTTATCTATAATTATCCTTAATTATTCCAATTAATCTTGATTGCCTTCCATGATGAAATGACTGGCTGTGCAGACAAAGGGAAAGCAGTGTGTGTCTTTTACCTTGACTTTAGGAAGGCTTTGGACACCGTCTCCCACAGCATTCTTGTAGGCATGCTGAGTGGGTACAGACAGGATGGGCAGACTTCAAGGACAGGGAAAAATTGGCTGGATTATTGCACTCAAAGGACTGTGGTCAACGGTTCAGAGTCTAACAAGCACCTAGTTAGAAGTGGCTCTCCTCAGAGCTCAGTACAAGGACTGATGCTGCTAAACACTTTTGGGGTAGGATCATCTAGTTCATCAGCAACACCAAACAACGGGGAGCAGTTGGTGCACTGGAGAGGCAGGAGACTTTGACAGATGGAAAAACAGTTGACCCATGAAGGTGGAGGAAAGGAAAGGCAAAGACAGAGTCCAGATAACGGCAAGTAACAGCAAGGCTGGAGGGGACTGGTTACAAAGCAGCTCTGCAGATACAGGCATGATGGACAGCAAGTCGAATATGAGGCAGCAGTGCACCCTTACGGCAGTGAAGGATGACAGCATACTGGACAACAAAAGTGTAACCAGGAGGTATGAGGGAGTAGTTGTTTCCTTTCATTTTGTCCTTGTGAAGCTCTATCCAAAACAATGTCTACCTTTAGTTGTTCCCGGTAGCAACTGATGACTAGGGTGATTAGGAGGCTGCAGCACATGAAATACAGAGACCAAAAGGAATCTATTTGTTCAACCTGAAGAGAAGGCAGCTAAGGGGGGATCAGCTTGCTGCCTTCTACTGCTTAAAACTGAGCTATAGAGAAGATAGAGCCAGACTTTTCTCAGAGCTGACAAATAAAAGCATGAGATATGACTGTCACAAGGCGTAGCAAGGGAAATTTGCCTGGACCAAGGGAAAACTATGTTCATGGTGAGAGGATTAAGCATTTGAAGAGTTCCCAGACACATTTCGGGGTCTTCATCCTTGGAAATTTTCATACTTGGTTCAGCACGGTCCTGATTAGACTTTGAAGTTGAGCTTGACTTGATCAGGATTAAATGAGCTCCAAAGATCCTTTCTGAATGAAAGAATTCAATGATTTTAAGTTTGGGGTGTATATTAAAAGAATTAGGTTCTGAAGTGACATTTAGGGGAATCTTTACTTTCTAGAAAAGGTCAGGAATAAGCAAAAAGAGTAAAGAGAATTGCAGCTTGTGTTAGCAAGAAATTTTGGGACGTCGAGGTGATGATGACTTGCCTGTTGATCCACACTCATCTGGTGGAAAGGAGCATTTTCCTAGTGATTTGTATATTTGTGATTAGTTATGAACTGGGATAGTCGTTCTAACACCTAAATAATCAGTGGCTTCAAAAATTATACCCAAAGAGCATCAATCTTTCTAAAAATGAATTAGCTCAGTAAGTCATTTTCAGTTGTTTATTCAGACAAGGATCCAAGTCAAGTTACAGTCCACAGAAATTCTTCAGACCTGAATCTGCATTCTGAAGGTCTGAATCCAAAGAGAAACTTGGAGAGAATTGATGGCACATAAGGTAATACGTATCCCCAAAATAAGGACTCTTCTTAGTGAAAGTAATAATGTTGGAGAAAGATTTTGTGTAGTAAATCCTTGTGTGTGCAAGTCCATCTAAGCATCCTGTCAGCTTGTTTGATCAAAGAAAAAAAGAAACCTTTTGGAGATGATCTAACATACAGATATTCTTTTATGTATGTGCTCATCTCTCTAAACATAGTACCTGAGCTCTTAATCTTTGCATTTTATAAATACTTACTTTATTCTGTCTTAACATTTCTTGGCTATATGAGTAACTGTGGGGAAGCGGCAAGCAAGACATTTCACACATCTGATGATCATTAAAACCAGTTTACTGCCTATTTCACCAAGGTAATGCTAAATATACTTGAGAGGTAGGGAAGATCTTGCAGAAACATTCACATACAAGCTTAGGAAGTAGCAAAGCAATGAGCAGCCTTGCCAGGGGATTTTGGCAAGCGACATGGTATGAGCAGGGCCCTGAAGGACCCAAGCCCTGAAGGTCTATGCCCTGGGTTCAGCTGGGATATGGTTAATTTCCACAAGAAGTTGGATGGGCTGACCCAAACCAGCCAATTAAATGGGATATTCATTGCCATGTGACTTCATGCTCAGTATTTAAGTGGGGGCTGGCTGAAGGAAGAGATTTTTGTTACTGAAGAGCAAGCGGAGCATTGGGTGGTGGTGCTGTATATTCTTTTGATCAGTATTATTGCTGGGGTTTTTTTCCCTGTGCTGTTCTGTTAAACTGTTTATATCACAACCCACAAGTTTTGCCTTTTCCTTCTGATTCTCCTCCCCTTCCCACTGGGGAGGGGGGAGGAGTAAGAGAGCAACTGTATGATTCTCTGTTGCCAACTGAGGTTAAAAAATGAAAGTCTGTCAGGGACTTTGCAACAGAAAAGGTGTCTCTGCACCTTCTCATTGGACTGACTTCTGTTAAATCCTTGGAGTACTGAGACTTTAAAATCACTATAGACAGGTCTTATGAGACAACATGGAAATTAAGAACATTGTTGGGAGAGAAACTTAGTAGCTCCACATCTGTTTTCAGTACACAGAGAAAATAAATATTAGGTAAATAAGACTGCAATAATGGATAAAAAGGCACACGAGGCAGGAAGACTAACAACAAAAGAACACCCCCACTAAATGAAGCAAAACCAAAAAAAACAAAGAACCACAATATGAAGATAAGTGAGAGTAGAAGTCAATACAGCTAATGAAAGTTACTGCTCTTAATTCACATAAGAAATTAGATGAGGTCTGACAAAACAGAGAAGATGGAGCTACTAGTACAGGACATTAAACTGCTGTAGCAACCATAAAAGAAAAATAGAAGAATAGCAATCCTGATAGGAAGTAGGTAGTGGTTTTCTTCAGAAAACCATAAATAAACATAAAGACAGTGTAGCTGCACTGTACATTGGCAGTGTAACAGAGTAAGGACAAAAAAATAATAGCACAGATAAAGTAGAAATGGTTTATATCAAAAATTATTCTAAGGAAAGACAGGTATTAGGGCAGATTTTTCTAAAGCCCCTGAATGAGATTTACATTCAGATGGAGACTTCTTTTTATTACTATAGAGTATAAAAGATACCTGGAATTAAGTCAAGAAACAAAAAGGCCCAGATGAATCTGCATATTGTACTTGTCAAGTTTCTTCAGCGACAAGCTTTGGAGTCGAAAACGTTAGGTCAACTTTGGGTTGGCAGTGAAGAGCTAATCATACAAAATATTTTTGAAAAAAATGATCATAGCTCAGGGAAGTTTTGTCTATGTCCATAACCTCTAAAATCAGTAGTATAAAACTGTTTTAACTTGTATCCCGATCACTGTAAAAACCTTGTGTGGAAAATTCCCGTTCTAATGGAATAAATTGGTGTCTTAAAAAGGTTATTAGAAGTCAACGGAGAGCTAACAAACGAAGGGAAAGACTGGTAATTCACTGAAGAATGGTGTAGAGACCTCACCATCCTTCAGAGCTCTCAGGACCTTCATTTCTGTAACTGAATGAAAAAAACAATCAAGGAAGCTGAAATGGTCATTGCTCTCCGTTCTGACTTGATATCCTCAGTCCTGAGAAGGCTGACTTGTATTCAGAAGCAGCTTCTGCTAAAGAGAGATGAGAGCATTTGGTCCTGGCTAGTGAAGTCTGAGACAAGTGAGAACATTTGGAACATTTCCCTGGGTGAAGACTGTGGAGGTGCAGGGCAGGAGGAGGGAAGTGTTTTGCTTACTACTCAGGTGCAAGCCATCCCTCTGAGTACATCACATGGATGTGACTGACATCCCAGCCCTCCAAAAAGGCAAAAAGAAGTCTTTGTTCTGTACATAGGAAAGATGCAGTTAAGATGATGGTGCCATTTATGTCGTCATAGGTATAGCATTTATTCCCAAATCCCCTTGGTTTGAGCATCTAAATGTTGGTGTCTAAATTAATTTTATTATTACTTTGACTAAATAAACTAGGGCTGCTTAAATGACACTAGGCTAAATACTTTCTGTAGGGAAAGTGCTAATGTTGCTTCTGATAAAATCAGTGCTTTTTTCCCCCATAATTTAGAATTAATAACTCAATATATACAGTAGTATTAAAAATGCTTGAGCTTTCCAAATGTATTTCCACTTCTGCCAGTTCCACTGTGTTACAGTAAAAAATTAACTACTAGGAGCTCTGGAATCTGCCTGCATCAGTTCTGTATATTCATCTGCATTGGTATTTATTTGTTTGTTTGCTATAACTTCTGTACCTTAGGTTATGCCTCAGAAAACCTTCATTCCCATCATGGAAAAATGGCAAGAAACTGAAGCAGTTAAACTGTCTCTTTTTTATCCCTTCATCAATTTATTTTATACTTTAAGAACCTGCAGCCAGTACTTTTTTTCAGGAGCATCAGTAGGAACGTATCCCTTCCTTCTCCCTCTTTGCAGCACATTTTTCTTCTTTCTCCCCTTTGGTGATCGTTTTATGTGTGAGTGGACAAAAGTGTGTCAGGTGCTGAGCAAGTAAACTGCCCTCAGCATCACGATCCTTATGCAACACTTGCCAGATCTGAGTGTCCTTCAATGTTCAGGCTCTCTGTCTTTTGTCCCATTTTGAAGTGGGGCACTTTCTCTGGTGGACCGTAAGAACACGAACCAATAGAAGTAGTCATGTAAAATTTAGATTTACAGAATTTGCAACTGTTCTGCAAGAGTTTGTATGAAAGTGACCCACAACAATCTCAAAACAGTCTAGGAAAGAGAGCTGCAAGGGCAACTGCATTTTCAAATAGAGAAGTGACAGCTGCCCTTTGTGACAACTGTCTTGATTCACCACTTGCACAACACTAATTGAGGGGGTACATACTGATACACAACTTGCAAACATTTCTTTCACTAATTACGTGTTTACAACATTACCTAGTTTTGCATACTGTATAATAACAAGGAAGAACACACGTTTTTATCAGACCTACTTTAAAGCCACACTGTTTGTGACAAAAACAACCCTGACAACTCTTTGCACCATCGAAATCAACAACTAGGTTACATAACCTTATTCTGTGATATGCAAATTCCTTGGCTTGGGGAACAAGCATTGCAAAAGAAATTGTGCTGGTATTAGCCTGGTCTGAATAGAAGGCGGGATAATAGTGCAAAGATCAGCTCTGTTCTCTATATTCAACTTTGGGGATCAGAGAAAATGGGTGCAAGTCATTAATCACATCATTGTAGGATTCTTTCTTTGTTTCACGGGGAAATATCAAGATGCATGGCTGGCAGACTTGCCCTTTCTGTCAGTTAGAAAATGATAAAAGTGTTTCTTAAAATAATCTTAGTCTAATACTGTGACTTTCACTCACAATATAAAATTGCCAGGTCTCTACCATACTTCAAAGAATATGATTAGCGATGAATGCACTCTTTTTCTTTTGCTCTCATTTTTCAGAGATACTTGAAAATGGTAAATCTACTCAATGCTAGTAGTACTCAGCTGGTTTTTTTTCTTTGTGAGCTGTTAGTGTTTAATCATCTAGTTAAAGGCAGTGATCATTTGCCTAAACCAGGAAATAATTCAAGTAATGAGATATGCAAAACAGACACGTATGTATACAAAAAAACTTCATTCCTGTAAGACTGGCTTTCTGGATTGGCAAAAAATAATGAAACTTCACATCTGCAGTGATAAAGCAGGACTCCTCACTCTTCAGTATCTCCATCTTCAGTTAGATTGCTTGCAGATCCACTGAAATTAGATGTCAGTGTAGATTATGGTGTAGGCCAAGTTACTAGCCAAGGCCATGAAGGGTAGACACATAAAAACAAGGTGCTATAGAAGGTAATTGCTTCTGATCTTAAAGTTCTTAAGTGACAAAATTGGTGCTGATGTGGCATTTGCATCAGAGGCTCCCTTTTAATTGATTCTGACTAGATCAAGGGTTTGCTTTTATTTTGTAGAGGTTTTATTTTTTTCTTAATTCTTAAAATCTACCTTGTAAACCAGTGGCATACTGCAGAACACAATTCAGCTTAGCAGGAAAAGGGTATTTGCTTTTTTCCCAGAATTCAGGGAGACCTCTGTTAAAAGCATTTGTGTGTGTGTGCACATGCATCCATGTACATATGTCTATGCATGTGTGTGCATGTTTTCTGCAGAGAGGGGAAAAGAACAATTTTAAACTTCTAAGCAAAGCAGTTTTGTATAAGGGGTTAAATGTGAAAAAATGATGGCTAGATTTATCACTGCAGTCCCTACCTCTCAGACAAGTCATTGTCTGGTGTAGTGCTCAGCTGGATTTATTTGCCCAAGCTCCTCTGAGTCAACTGTAAATAAAACCCTAACAATTCATTGAAGCCATCAAGTCAAAGAAGGCACCACCTGAGCTAGCCGGGGTGAAACGACAGGAAAAGGGCAAAAGTTAAGCTTCATCTATTTAATGCTTTTAAACGTGTGAAGCATCATTCCGTTAGAAGAACCAGTCTGAGAAAAGTCTAGCTGCAAGATGGAGACACCAGGCTTTTCAGCTGTCCAGCTAGACCATTCTCAGAAGGGTTCTTCTAATGGAGTTATGCTTTCAAAATGCAGAAGGCACATGCATACCCCTCACTAGGCTTCCTTCAGCCAGTTCTCAAAAGACTTGCACGATGTCCTGGTTGTTTGTCCCACACATGCACAAGCACTTGCTAATATAATTGGTTCATTTAACACTGAAGTAAGATTACATCTTGGGAAGAAGAGAGTAGGGTAGAGAAATAGCTGTGGATATCAGATGCAGAGACCAGTCATGCCATTTTACCATCTTGTGCTCCCCTGCAAACCTTGCCACACAGTTTCTGCTGATCATTCATCACATCCTTTCAAAGGAAGTAGAGCTGTGGTGGGATTCATCACAGCTTGTTTTACCCATCTAAAGGGCATCTAGACTAAGCTGCCTAAGAGCTCGTTGACATCAGTGGAAGGAGACAAGCACTTCACAATGATCACTGATTTCTGGAGGTGACAGCTATCCCAGACTGGATGAAAAACTTATTGGTAATAATGGTTACTGGAATTGAGAAGTCCATTCTCTGTCACATTTCTTCCAGTGGAGAAACAATGCACAGCACTGTTTAGTTACACAACCATATGTCTGTTCATTACCCGAAGGAAAAAGTTACCTACAAACATTGGTTTATTATTACTTCTATGCGAACATACAAAGCAAGAGGACAAAGCAGTGGAGTTCACTTTCAGTGAGATCTTTCCACAGAGTTAGGGTTTGCTAACTTTATATGGCCTACACAGTCCCTTTAGACTGAGAGAAACCATGGGAGTCCACTCTGAATGTCTGTCTGGAGAAGTCCATCTCCAGGCTACTTAGAAGTCTAACTGCTTAAATTCACCCAGTGCTCTCCTCTGGGTGGTTCAGCCCAGATCTGGCCATTAAAAACTGGACCCATGGGCCTGGCTCACTACTGTCACCACAGCCATGTCCACCTGGGAGCCACAACATCTTTTCAGCTACACAGGCACTTTAGCATTTTCTCTTTTCTCAGATTCAAGCCAGGTCTCAACAGCATCCTGCTCCTGAACAGGCAATGGCAGTCAGAGCCCCTGGCCTTGTGTTCCCACCCTATAGCCCATAGATACTCAGCGTGGTTCAGTATTAGACACCTGAGATAACTCTATGATGGTATGTGTTAGGCATCCCCAGTGCCTCTATGTAATCGATGGCCTTGCTGGACTTGTCGAATGCAAGACAAACGGACTGAGGCGTCAAGAGTCGAAGAACTAACAAAGGAAGTAAATAACTGCTGCTTACCTTATCAGACAAAAGTAAGGGGGGATAGCCCATCACTGTAAACTCAGTGATCTGTGGGGCATCGTGGAGGCTGCTGCGCAGCCAGAGATTGCTTCAGAGATTGCTTTGGATAAAGCACAGATGGCCCCCGAATACACATACCAAGATGCCCTCTCCGAAGGCGTGTCACACTGCTGAGTCCCACTTCTGACGACACGACATTCCATGCCAAGAGCCAATCGATACACAATAATTGACTTAGTCCCACCTCGCAAAAAGATTTCCAAACATATAAAAATTGGCACTTGAAAACTCTCTTTGGGAGGAGGAGCCAAGCAAGAACTTCACCTGACGGATGGGTCGACGGGCCCGAACCTCTCTTCCCCTCCCAAGAAGGGATGCCCTTTTTGGTAAGAGTCGTGCCTCTGACTTTGTCAGACGTATCCCCGGGAACACATTGTTAACTAAAGCGCTAAACTACTACTTTGAGCTCGACTTTTGTAGACAGTGAATTTATCAACGACAATTCGAATCTGTGATAACTGTCGCTTGAATAAATTACCTATTGTTTCAACTTTGTGAAACTGTTTCAGTGAAAGTCCTTGGAAGCACTCTGGCAGGCAAGTTGAATATCAGACTCCCTTTACCCCTCCCTTTAACGTGACACTCTACCATCCCCATACAGATACACGTTACATGAAGACTCTTGGCAGTGTCACTCACAGAGGGGCTGATGACAAAATGCACATGTGCTGATGAGGAAGAGGCAGTGCTGTCCGGGCAAAAAAGAAAACTACAGCAAAGTTTAAGGACCTTTCTGAACGATCATGAACATGAGCAAATTGTAAGACATCAAAAAACAGCTCCAGTGAGCACAGTTGCTCCTGGCCCAGTAAGGACTTTATAAACTTACACTGGTTCTGCACATATATTGTGGAGAAATATTGTTAAATAACACCTATTTTTGCATATTAACAAACTTGGTTTACCACACAGTTTTTTCCATAACTTCTTTTTCCCTTCAAAGAAGCAAATAATAATACTTCCAAAACATCACATCTTAAACTGAAGAACTGCCAACACCTACAGTTTCTCTTAAGGCTTTGCTGAGACAAAAAAAAATAAAATGCAGCTATTTCTACTTTCGCATCTTCTGTGGTCATCCATTCTCACTGATATGCTCACATACTAATTGATTAGCAGAAAATGTACAGGATGCTAGCAAACGTGTATTATAGAAAATCCATACTGGGAAGGATTTTATGATCAAGTAATTCAAGAACAGAAAGAGAAAACTGACACCTCTGCATTTCAGTCAAAGAAACTAATTCAACATGCTTTTACTATGCATCCAAATTACCCTGTTCACTATTTAAAAACACTTACACAATGAAAAAAGTAAGAAAATTCCCTCGCGGACTGTACATGTGTGCATTGATTTTTCAGACTTGTTTAAACTGCAGTAGAGGTATGGTAAAGGTATTAACAGCAAAAGTAATTCAGATTTCCTTTAGATGCTTTGAAGACAGTAGTGCAATTTCTCTTAATGTACTCAGGTACAAGCATCAGAGATGGAGCCAAACTCACCTATCCTTTTGTCTTATCTCTAGAGATCTTATATCATTTCCATCTTTCAGCTTTCCTTCCCCTCCCCCCTCCCAACAGTTTATTCAAGAGGTGTAAAAAGCACATTTGCATTTTAAAAACTGAAAACTAAGTGATATAGAAGACACAGAGAAAAACTATTTCTACAGATTATACAAAGCCCTTGACAATAGCTAATCAGTTAGTGTTCAGACACTGCTACTTAGCACATCCAGTGTATTGGCTTTCTTGATAGCATCCCCTCCAGCCCTCCCCTGCAATTGTTTGTTCTCTTTTACTGTTGTGCCTTGTCATATGTCAAGATCGTAAGCTCTTTACAGCGGAGATGGTTTTATTATGCACATGGATGGTGCCTAGAATAATAGGGTCTTGAACCCTATTTGGGATCCTTAGATGTTACTGCAATAAAGAACAATTACTATTATAATAAAATGAATTGGGTTGAGAATGGTTGGCATAGTATAAATGCATGGAATAGAGGAAGTTAGAAAGAAAGACCTTTTGCCACTGTCAGAAGCAGAAGGTTTGTTCAGCCATTTTTTTTAAATCAGTGCCTTGCTTTTTTCCCATCAAAATATGTAGATATAAGCTACTTACTTGTTTGTGTTCTGAAAACAAAGCTAGTTAAAGGTGGAAGGACCACATCTGTATGTGGCTAGCAGATAAGCCAGGAGAGTACGCCATTTCCCATATTAATTTTATTTTTATGTCTTCTGAGTTGTTCTATTATATCTCTGAATGACAAAGAAAAAAGCACTGTGGTCTAACATTTTCTCTCTTTCCATTTCACATTTAAATAATGTATTTCCTTTAAGTGCCTAAGCTGTAACAGAAGCATGTCCTGATAAAACTATTAGGAAAGAAAATACAAAAAATCTGCAAAGCTACCTTCAAAGCCTCCATAAAAATCACAACAAAGGAATTAGAATTTAAAACATCAAAGTATCCAAAGTACTTTAATCGCTGAAATGGGGGGTATGGGGGAAGGAGGGAGGGGTTACATTTCCAATGTTGTTATATTATTTCTACTTAAAGATCTGTGTACTTCAACAGTAACTCAAGAATAAAGCAGCTGTATTTTAAAATACACAAACAATTGTAAATAGGGCATGTCATTTTCATCTCTTTCTGTCTTTTAGCCTTTCTTTCCCTTAGCATGACATTCAGTGTTCATGTAAAGTCAGAAGAGCCTGTGCACGTCTCCATTTTTTCTCAGCTATTGTGATTTGCCTCTATTTTCTTGTTTAAAGTAGAGTGTGCAATTTGCTGCCTAAGGTGATTCAAGTGCCGTGTGGAAGACTGAACACTCAGTGACCTTAACTCAGTGCCCTCTCACTGCAACGAATCATGCACTTCCTTCCAATTGTCACAAGAAGGCAATCACATTAAAACCTTAATCTTGCTCAAAAATTTTCCCCGGATAAAAGCATATAATTTGTACACTCCAATGTATCTAGCTGTCAGACGTGGATTTATTAGCTTCACCTAGGACCACTTTCCTATTCTGCTGTTTCTGTATCTTGCTTTAGTGATTAGAATTGTTTTCATCATCTACTTCTATTTTCAGCTTCAGAACTCCTGTCTGACATTTATCTAAAAAGGAGGATTCTAGCAAAAAAAAGCAGCTGGAGCCAGAACTCAGTTTCCTTTGAGAACTCCATCTCCAAAACATTATTTTTTCCCAATGCCTACAGCATTTCAATTATATCAAACTCTCTAAAGCACTCCTGTAATGGCTGCAAAAATATTTTCCCGGTGAAAAGGGATAAATAAACATGCATAGAAAACAACTTCCATGTTTTTCAGGCAGTGGGAAGCCTTAAAAATCTCAGCCTTTGGCAAAATTTAATTCTTACTAGAATGCAAGTTGCATGACACTGTGTAACGCTCCTCACTCTACCCTATATTTTGGACTTCTTTAGTTTTGTCAATACAAAGTATTTCCAAGCTGCAGGCCTGGCTTAAAATCTCTCTCTCTCTCAGTTTGGACTTACTTTAATTTGATTTTGACTGGCCACAATTTGGAATTCGTCCTCACAATCACAGTAGTTAGAAACTTGTTAAGTGAAAACTGCAGTCCTTGTTTCCAGAATGTGGTACTGCAAGCAAAGTGTAAAATGTTGAGAGTCATTCAATAAATCTACAGTTTTAGATAAAAATAGTCTAGAGGAAGTTCAGGTGGTCATCTAGCTTCTCTTGTGCCATGGCTGGATCCACTTCAGTTGTGTCCATCTCACTGATTTTTGTATCATCAGTTCTTAAAGTTTTCCAGCTCCGCAGATCCATATCCTCCCCAGAAAATCTATTGCAGTGCTTCAACGTTTCTATCACTAGAAAGGTTTTTCTAAAATCCAGCCTGAATTTTCCTTCATACCAGCTCATTGCTCTTCTCTCATCCACTAAGATTAGTCTTCCCCTCTTCGCAGCAGCCTTGAACTTACTTCACCGTGGCAGAGCTGCTTTTCTTTTATGGACTACCCATGAATCACTGCATGCAAGATTAGGCCTCATAGATTGAGGCTACTTGTGTGATGTCAAACTGCAGCATTTTCTGATGGTTATCTTCCCTTCCAATGACCCACTAAATCCCAGATTTCCACAGTAATGCATCTTTGCTAGGAAGGCTTTGTACTAACATTAAACCAACAGCAGCATAAACCCAGCTCCCTTCCCTCTTGCTGCGTAGGTTACTGTTAGGGGTGGAGGGGAGATTTCTGCTGAAGGAATCCAACGAAACAAATCTACCAGTAGCATCCCATTTGTAGCCGAAAAAGCACCAGTGGCTTTCAAGGCCTGTTAAGTTCAGAAGCATATAATGCCACCACAATGAGTTTTAGAATAAAGCATTGAACCAAGATGGTAAGAAGGGAAAATTGCCTCCCTGCACTCAAGGGGGTCTGGGGAGCTCTGTGCCTGCTTGCTGCCTCCCCCAGAATGGGAGAGGGACCCTGCAAAATATGCCAGTACCCAGTACACAGCAGGACTGTGAGAGAGCAGAAGAGGAGTGTGATCATACGCTCCAGACCAGGGCAGAGGAGCTAGATCCTCTGCAATAAACCTTTGATTCCTGGAGCAGATCACAGACACTTGCAAAGTGCTTCCACTGGCATTCAGAACATATTACCTGGGGAAAGGGATGGAGATTGTAAGCACCATTCTTGTGTTTGTTTGGGATGAGAATTTGCCACTCAGGTTCAAGGTGAGGTTCAGTTGCAAACCCTTACATGGTGAGGGCACAGAGACAGGCTGTTACCACAACGAGAACCATCTTATTTTAAAAAGCAGTAAAGCTCATTGCCAGTCCAAACCTCCCTATGCCCAAGCTGTTCTATGCATATACCATGCTTACAACTGCATTTGTCCTTAGCTATAAGGCTGCCAGAATGTTTTTTTCCAGAGCCAGCTCAACACTCTTCAGCAGAATAAGCATAGCTGAATTTTACTTCAAGATTAGGGACAAAGGAAGTAATTTTGTTCTTGTCACAGTGTGTGGAGAAAGAAGGGCAGCAAAATTTGATTTTGAAATGGAGAAGGAGATAGCACCGTGGAGGAGAAGACAGATGGAGAGGTGGTTGAGCCCTAGGACTAGGGGTTGGGGACCAGGAAGGACCGTGAAGGACTCTGAGAGGCAACACAATGTTTGGGGTAATCTGGATGTGGGCAGAGGTCTTTCTCTTCCCCATCGCTCGCCTTGCATCCCAGTAGCCAGGCCCTAGGCTACTTCCTACCCCATCTACTCTTCAGAAAATTATACAAGCCAGTCTAGAAATGTGACATTCTGCAAGAGCCAAAATGAGGTCCATGTGTCATTTTATTTCCTCTTTAGTATTTAATATAGAAGTTATGAAGGACTTAGATGGGCTAGCCCTTGTGCTGACCCACTCTGCTGTGATATACACATTCCACAACACTGTTACACTGGCACTTTTTCATGAGTGCACCAGTAGGTCACCTGCTGTGGCTTTGCCACTACTCAGTGAATGCAACACGCACACTCATTTCCATGGGGTAAGGACACAGCTGCCCTCAGGTATTTGGCACACTTTGGTCTGAAAAATAATCAATCAAAACCCACCACAAGTGTACACACAATTAAAAATTATGCTTTGGGACCACATGGGACACCACATGCACCCAGGGTAGTCCTATGACTGATGGCTGGGTAAGGTGGACACAACTAGTCTATGGCACCTGGCTTAAAGACTGTCTTCTTTTTGGCAGTATGGATGGACAATGAGCTGGGCGGAATAGTTAGCTCTGTCAGCAGAAAGGAGTGTGACTAGCTTAAACTATGTAAGCCTGCACTTCAGTCTGGGTTTTGCCTCCCAAAACACAGACAGACACCATGAGGCTTCTCATTAATTCCAATGATTTTCAGTCACGCCACAGCAGTCTTGAGTTACATAACGTAATTTTTAACTGCTTTAAGACTTGTTTATATTGCTGGCAATACTCAGCAATATTAGTTGCCACAATTTCCTAAGTTTTAATGTCTTTTTCTTTTTTTTCATCTAGCATTATGTTGTCTAATTTTCTTTAGCTGTCTGTTGTTTGCAATAAGGAAGAGGGCTTTTAAACTGGTGAGAAAATGTTAAACTTTTCTAGAACTCCTCTCAAAAGAGTGGAAACTGAAAGGTTGGTAAGCCTGTGGATTGTCAAGTCAGGAAAAGCTTTTACTGCCTCACCTTAAATGGCAGCAGAGTAGCTGTCCTATGCTGGCAAAATGTCTTTGAAGTTGACATAAGGTTATAAGCCATACTCTTCAGATAAGAAGAAAAAGCATATTCTGGACCCACTGGTTCACCTGTGAAAAAGTGCCAGTCTGAGCAGTTTTATGGGGCAAGTGTATGCCAGTGGCATTGGGTCAGCACGGGGCCTGGTCCACCGAAGTCCAGCTTAACCTCTATTTTACCTGCTTAAGAGGAACTAATATGGCATACAGTCCTCATTTTGGCACTTGCAGAAAATCACATTTCTAGAGTGGCTTATATAAGCTGTGTCTGACAACCTCGCTAATTTGAGCCTTTTAATCGAGATCTGATTGCTCTCTTACCTCTGTTTTTTGTTTGTTTGGTTTGGCTTCAAGCTCATTAATTTACTGCAATTTCTTACGTCTTGAAAGCAAACTTTGTATTGCACACCAAGTGGTTAATGATATCCACTTACACAGTTATCATCCATCAATACCGTTTAGCAAGTCTTCCGTTTCCTCACAGAAAACTCACATTTGTAACAATCCATTGGTGGTCCTTCAGCAGCAAGAAGATTAGTACAAACACACAGTACTCCCTGCAGTTCTGTACTGCTTAGGCAAAAATGAGTAAAGACGACAATAAGGGAATAGTACAACTAAGACGTTCAAGAGTAACAGGACCATTAATCTATTTTCCTTTATATTTTATTTCATTAACATCTCTACATAAATCTCCCAGGACAAGACATTATAAATTGTTTTTTGGAGGCTGTTTTATCTCAAGGCTAAAGGCATCAGAGCTTAATATTCCTTACTTACCAGTGATAAGGATTATAAACAATACTGACACGGCCTGTACCCTTCCACACTTCTCCATATACACAGAAATAGTAATATGTAAGTAGTTTTCTCTCCCCTCAGTACTGAGGAAAAGATTTCTCACTGAAAAAGGTACAAAAAAACAAGAGCTGTGTGAAGGATTTGAATTCAAATTAAAGATTTATCTCAAACTTAATCACTATTTGGACTGCCACAGTTCTTCATAGAGATGTGTTACACTGGAAAGTAAAAGGACTGAATGATACAAAAATATGTAGAATTTTGGGGTGGAAATTAGGCTAAAATCCAGTTATAATTTTGTTTGTGATAGACGATGCACTATTCTCAATGTACTTGCTAGTGTTTTTAAAAACATTTTATGCTGAATTTAAAGGAAGTTAAAAAGCTTGGATTTTATGCGTTATTCAATTCTCCCTGTCAATGGAAAATGTATTGCTAGGTCTAGCTGCATCAGGTTGATAAAAAAACAGAAGCACACATCTTGTAAGAGGCATCTAAACTTGCATATGCCATAGCTGTAAATAAGAGTATGGTACAGAGATCTGGTTATTCTCTTAGTTCAATAAATATTCTTTTTAAATGAAGTTGAATAGAGTTACATTATCATTCGAATATCCAATGGTATTGAATGCCAGCACTTATACTGCTTTCAGAAAAAGCACTGAACTCCTGAAAACACATAGACACCCCTTGAGGTTGAAATAAGGAGATGCATCAAAAAGAATCACCGGCCTAAAATCATTATTAGTCATTTGCTATTTTGCATTGTGACTATGTAGTGGTTTTCCTCATGTACATGTATTTTACCACAAATTAACTCCTCCAGAGATGTCAGAAAAAAAATTTTTTAGCTATGATTGCTTCATATCTTGTATTCTTTGGTACCTTTGAAATTTCTAACACTCTCATTTTGTATCTGTATAAAAAAGCTACCAAGGGACAGAGCAGGGAAAAGCAAAGTCTGCCACTTCACTGATCTGTGGAGTACCTCAGTAAAAATAATGGCTTCTGTGGGACACAGCATTCACTGTGTTGTGTTTCCTTCTCTGTTTTCCCCTCATTTCTATAAATTGCAAGTACAGAATACAGCAGGTGCCACTCAGGAGTCCTTATACCACCACAGGACTCAGAATAACATTCACAACATTTGGAGTTATTAAAGGTGCTAAAATTAAAAAAATATACAAAAATATATGTCAGCATCTTAGTTTTCTGAAACGTAGTGGTAACCCTTGTCTGGGCTTCTCTGCCTACCCATTGGCAGCTTAATTTTTCAGCCAAGCAAACAAGTAAGACCAAATCAATTTTTGGAAGCTCATTACGTAAAAGAACAGAGCACATATGAATCCACAGCATGGGAAGAATAATATCCTTTCCGCCCTCACCCCCTACTAGGTAAAGCACGGGAACCAGCCCAGAACAGAACAGAGAGACGCTGCAGTGATATGACATCCTGATGAGCTGCTATGTAGTAAGGTGTTGGATGTAGGACTACCACATTCTTGAAATAAGACTACACCACAGTCATTGCTGGGCCACGTAGAAACTAGTTCATACTGAAATCTGGTAAGGACAAACAGCCAAATTATTGGAAGGGTTTTGAAGCCTTCACAGGTCTGCACAGGCTTCTGCACCTGGGCTAACTGTTTTAAAGATAACTCGAGTGGGTTTACATCTTTTCTTATTGGCTACAGTATAGATAATCTCTTCAGATATGTTTTGGAGACAGTAGTGAATCTCTAGGCCTTGAAAGAAGAGAGACATGGATATTGAGTACCCACGCATTAAAGAGCCAAGACAGATCAATATTAACCTCTCACTCCATTCTTTGTCTCTCCAGCCCTCCTCCTCACAGGTTTTTCTAAAAGTTTTCTCAGGAGAGTCTTAAACAAATCTAACACCTCTGCTGCTATGTTACTCATGGCAAAACCCCTTGCCTTCCCTTTCCTTGGCCTGGAACCATTTTGACTAGAGATGCTGGCTGGTATCTCACCTGCTGCAGGATGAAAACTGCTCTGTCCCTTGGCAGTGCCAAAATCCTTACTCCAGGCAATGCCCATCTCAATACAAATCTCTGTGTTGCACTTGGGGCTTTAACTAAGTCTGCTTTTCCGTGCACCGACTTAGTAGGCTCTTCCAAAGCCCTTTCCAGGCCTTTTCTGTATAGTCGCTTTCCAGCATACCTCAGAAACATGCCCAGACTTTTCTTCTTGAGGACTTCATCTCCTTTTTCTTTTAGGGACAGTCTATAAATAGAGATGCCTCAAATTATGTAAATACTGGTTAAATGATAAAATGTCAGCAGATTGTGCTCAAGAATATGTAGCAATGCTCTTGTACACATTAAATGGCTTCTATCCTGCCATTTTATGCACCGCTTTCAGTCTCAAGAACCATATCCTGATGCTATTTTCACTTTGGGCTGATCCAGAAGCAGACTTATGCAGCATATGCTGTCTGAAAGGTCTCTTCCAGCCTCTATGTTCAGGCAGAACAAAAAAATTCAGACTTTCTATTGTCGAAAGCTTACTGGTAATTTTCTTAAAAATGAATAATCTAAAAACTCTTTAGGGTTGAATACTATTATCCTCTTTGTGCAGATAGTGACAGTGAGGTTCACAGACTTTAAACAAAACCAGCATCAGCAGTTCCTATCTGCATGTCAGGGATGTACTTAAGGCTTCTTATAGTTTCACTATTCCATTAAATATCATACAAAGCAGATGTAAATATTCTGAAGGGCATAATCTGACCAAGAGCAGGAGATTTTTCCTCATAATGCTTTTCACACACATAAACACCTGAGTGTGTGGCTACAATTTCAAAAGATAACAAAGTCAGCCACTGAGAAAATGTACTGACATCCATCAAAGGCAGGGCTGTTCAAGATCTGTGAAGCTCACCATGAGCTGCAGTACACAATGAAGAAAAACTCACCTGGCAGAACTCACGATCCATGTAATCTAGCATGCGAAGGATGCAAGTGCCAGATTTTGAACAAAATGGCATTTCATGGGGCAAGTCTGAGTCTGAATACTTCTTAAACAGGAAAAAAAATCACAGAAACTAATAGCATCAGTCAGGCTAAAAATCTGCGAAGGGCAAACGTCATGCAGTAAATTATCTGACTTTTTGTCTATGCAGTGGCATTTGAAGGCAATGCACTCTGCAGGTGTAGATCATCTTAGAGAAAACAGTGAAACAGCAAACCCATGATGACTGGCTGGAATTAGTCTTTTATCATGTTTGGTTACTGCATATTATCTTTGCACTACATCTTAGACATCAGTTAGTGTCAGTTTTCCAAGGTGCAGAGTTCCTTGTGCAATCAGAAGCTGGAAACTATATAAAATAAGGACCAACATTAAGTGACTTCATGACAGTCCAAAAGAGTTTGTCTGTAAGTACCCAGGAAGAGAGCAGCAAAGCCCTGTCTCCTGCATATTAACTTCCAGAATTTATAAGAAATTATTCTTTTGGACGTCAGTGATACGGCACAGCCAGTCTAAAACAATCTTGAGAAACCAAACAGACAGACATGTCCCTGTGGATGCCTGGCCCCCTACAGAGTACTGCAGGCTCATTTAACCTCTGTCAGTACCATCCTTACAGTAGCTCTCATGGTTTTAGTTCAGTCCATTTTCCAATCCTGACCACAACAGTAAAGTTGCATGAAGACCTTGAACAACATTTACTTTTGATTAGATTTCCCATTGGGAAGCTGTTGGGGTCAGCAAGAGACAAGGAGTTGCTGATGCTCCTAAATTCTATCATCTACCGTAATGCAAATTCCCAGAGGAATTACTCTGGCGTTTTGTTTTATACAGCTACTTTTTATGCTCAGAGCCAGAATGGTGAACCAGATCAAGCTGTAAAAATAAGACTTTTGACTTGGATATGCCAAATGATAGAAATGTCAGCCGTGCTCTTGAATGCAAGCTAAAATAGTTATGCAGTTATTCTCTTTTGCATTAGCTGTTAATAGCCACAAAGAACATCCCAGCAAATTCTCAAAGTACCTGGATTCTACAAAAATGTATCTTCACAAGTCTTCCCCTACAATCACCTGGGGAACCAAATAAGACGTTGCACAAGATGTGTTTGTCTTTTTGACTCCCTTTTGTACTGTGGTCTCCTGGCTTCACAGAATGTGTTAAAGCTCTTCATAATATGTAATTTCGTCAGAATTGATAAAACTATAGTCCATTTACAAAACGTAAGTCTCAGTGGCCATAACAGAAGAGCTTTCTGTTTCAGCCATTCGTTGTACCACAGAAAGGAATCCATCTGGGCCACCACAGGCAAACTAATCATTCGGTCTCCTGGATCAGCAAATTCAAAGGAAAATTCACAGAACTAGCAGAACATACAGTCCCAGTAGTGCAGTTTCTCCATGCAGAGAAGAGATTTTGATCCAAAATATGCAAGTTTTCTGTACATTTGTAGAAATAAAATTATCCTCTTTCCACATCAAAATAGCTGTTAATAATTTTAAAAGCATAATTTACTTGTTTTTCTAATTTACTTGTTTCACTAGTATTTCATATGTATACAGTTATAATCATTTAAGAACCATTGTTAGTACGTCAGCAAAAATGTATTGTTCTGTTGCCACATAGCAATGATATAACACAGGTAATAGCTACTTTGTTAGTTGTGCCATAGGCTGATGTCTAGCAAGAGTGGGTGCTGTCACCTAAACACTTTCCTATTTTGCACACACAGAGCTTAGACACTTTTGATCTAGACTTGGAAGTTAGCATTTCACAGTGCCTCATAGGCTCACGAAAAACAAACCTAATTTGCCTTCCATTCTTTCTGCACTAAAGCTGGACTCCAAGCATATAAAAGGTACTACACAAGCAAATGATCCTTAAGTTCTCCCTTTGCCCACGGATGAGCTCGCCTTAGCTGCCTTTGTGCTAACTGCCATGAACATATGGTGAGCAGAAGACAGCTATAAATGAAACCATTCTGTGCTTTGTAGCCACTTAGCACTCTCTGGGCCACATTGTCTTGACTGTCTACATGGTTCACACCACTATCTACAGAGCCTGAGAAAAGTCCATCTTTGTATACACCACAAGCTACAGATGTTACACAAAGGCAACAAAGAGAACAATAAGCAAAAAGAGAGTAGTAAAGAAGCTTTTTGAATGTCTCCCATTGTCTCTGGGTGACAGACCAGCCAAATTTCATTAAATGGATAAATCTCTACGAAAGAGCAAGAAATATTCTTGGGGGTGGATAGTCACAACTTCAGTAACTGAGCAGTTTCTTCAAAATTTACTGATTTAAAAACCCAATAAATTATCCTTACAAGTGTAGAACTAAAAGTCTTAATTTAAATAAAATCTGCCCTTCTACTGAAGAGGAAATGAAACAGAAGCAAAGATAATAAGGTTAGTAGGAAAGTTGGGAGTGAAGCAGAAAACCTGAAGGACAGCGATAGCACATACACATCCATCCAGTGTTGAAGAGGTCAGGAAGAGCATATGACTCCATTAACATCGAAGTCATTAGAGTATGAGATAACAGTTTGTCACATTATCATAGAGAATAGCATACAATGAGTTATTGTATTCCCATGTACTTCATTCCATACTTTTCTGATAAATTCAAATTAAATATACTCTAAATGCATTGTTGAGTAGAAATCAGTCTAGTTAAAATTTAAAATTATAGACACTCCTGTCTAATTCAATTTGTGATTTCCTTGTGCATTTTACTCTGAAAAGCTAAGTGTTAGGATCTCTTCTGCCGAGATAAGCCTTTGAGAAGGCAATTTCTGTTCTCTGATGGCCGTTCCATCTCTTTTTCATTTTTAACTATCATAGTAGGCTGCTGCAAAAATATTGCAAAAGTGGTGTTCTAGTTTACAAAATTGAGAAAGCATTACAATAACTCATACAGAGTTGAAAAAGTGCAAACCAGAGCTCCTGATAATGCTCTTCAGTGTTCTGAACTCCTAACTTCATCCTCTTGCACAAATGTACACATTTTTCTCTTACATTAATGAATTTTTATAGCAGCAATATGGTAACTCCAGGTGGTGTGGTTATCATGAGATAATCATTCCCCTAGAGGATGCCTCTTAACACCACAGAAGTGATGATAACGAGGACCTCTCTCATGCCTTATTGCTTATATATATGCTGATGGCAGCAACTAAAAAGAATTGTTAAACATGAAGAGCATGCAGAATTAATCTGCACTGTCCATTTGTTAACTACAAAGGCAATGAACACTGCCAGTGAATACCATCTACACTTTTACATTGTCATCATAATTAAAAAGTTTTAGTGTGTGGTTTTGTGTTGCAACAACATCGATCAAAGTCCATTTTCTGACATGTGCAGCAGAAGCAATATGTTCCACATAGGTTATTTCTGGAATTGTATTACTTACTGTAATAGAGCCCTGTCATGCTACCTCTGTTGCACCAAATATACTTGCCATGGCTGCAGCAGCTTATTCCATTTCCTGGCTTAGACTCTCTCAAGCATGCACCACATGGAAATGTTGCAAAAAAAAAGTTGAATTTATACAATATTCTACAGAAGGATTTTTTTCTTTTTATGCACTGCCAGACTGATTTTTGCCTCTGCCCTGAGCTCTGGATATCCATGAATATGCTGCTAGGAGTACGGACACTTTTCTTACAGAATTGGGCCAGAGAGGGGCCAGTAACAAGGATTCAACACTAGTGGAAACTCTGTGTAAAGTGATATTCTAAGTGCAAAGCTGAAGAGCAGAAGAGGTGAATGATGACTTGGGGTACTCATGGTGGTAGTGCACAGCCCATGTCATGAGATAAGGCCACTGTAAAACAGTCTATAGAGTTTGCAGCTATGGCTCACTCAGGCCCCAGACACAGGGAACTTCCAGGTGGCACTAAGACATGAGCACCCACATCTCTTCTTCACTACCACCCACAATACACTTTCTCAAGCAAGACGGCTCAGAAGCTTTTCCACCAAAGCAGAAGAAAAATACTGAAATTCAGGCTTCCAAAGAGTTAACTATTCATAAAACGAATATCAGGCAAGCTGGGGAAAACAAATAAAATAACCATTCCTCTCTTACAAAACTACAGTAGTAAAGAATGTATGTGGAGATAGGGAAAGGAGTGGGAAGTTTAATACCCGTTTTACATCAGTCCCACCTGTTTACTCTTAGTAAAAATGTAGATGAGATATCTGCTTTTCATGTTTTAGTGTCTAGCAAATAATGGTTTTTGGCACCTTGTTGTTTGTGGAAGAAAAACAAAAGAAAAGTTGAAAAACTGCAGTGCCTTGACAATAACACCTTTCTTGCTTTTGATTTTCTGTTTGGGTTCTATAAGTGTCATAAAGTAGGAAACAGATGATGGGTCGTCTTTGAGGTTAGCAAAACGAAAAGACAGTCTAAGCAGGGAACATGACAGAAAGATGATGGCATCCCTGAATGACACTAAGTATGTATTGCAGATGGAGTACTGATTTTTGGTGTTCATGGGAGAAAAGCCCCCATAACATTTGCAGAATTTGATTTCCTTCCCAGAATTTAACTAACTATACAGAATTAACATACTGCCCTGGTGCATTGCAGATATCACTCACAGTTGCAGCCAAGTACACAATGTTATATTACAAAAGCATTTAAATGAGGCCAGTTTCAAAATATATAGCAGAATTTCTTTCTAGGCTGATTTGTGCCATGGGGTACCTGTCAGAAATTAATATGCTTTCTTCATATGTCTCCACTTCTCTAGGTATAGCTTTGCATGTGCTGTCTTTCAGTTGTACAGTTGTGACTTTCAATAGTGGGGACTAGAATACATATCTAGAATACAGAAACATATCACATTCATGTGTGAACCAATCTACTGATTGCTAATGGGCAAAGACGATGTTATGCTCATTAAAGGATATTACAAATGTGCAATGGAGGATGAAGACTTCATTATAGTGAGGAGGAATAGAAGAGATGTACTCATTTGGGCAGCTGACAGCCAGGCTAGGCAGTTCAGAAACACATGCGAACTAGATACAACCTCACCTGGAAAATTTGCTCCTGAGAAAACACAAGTGTAAAAAAAATAAATAGTATTTTTAAAAATGTACTTAAAATACAAAACTATGTACTCCCAGTAAATAAGAAGTACACTGACTTTGAACACTTGCGGACATGAAAAAGGAGCAGAATACCAAGGGTTTGTCTGCTTTCTCAGGCAAGTGGGATAATGAATGTGACCAAAACCAAAAGGCATGCCAATGTCAGGATTACTAAAAACTCAGGCTAGGTCAGCTAACTAGTGTCGTGGGTTTTGCTCAGAACCTGAGCCCAGATAACACAGTCACTGCTATATGTAGAAAAGACTCTCTCCACCTTCAAAATAGGGTGGCAGTTTCTGGTTTGTAGGGTCTGTTTTCAAAACTGTGCCCCAGAAACAGTGCCAGATGGCCTGGGCCTGCTAAGGCCAGTATAAAATACTTCATTCAGTGTAAAAGGCTGAATTACCATGCCTGTCCCCATGTCTCAGCACCAATTAATTTCTTGGTATGGAGTGAGCTGTGGTGGCCTGTTAGAGCTTTTACTCTCCAGTAGAACTTATCACCTCCTGAGATCCCAGGTATTCTGTGCCCAAAATAGGAACAAAGGTATTCGCATATATGGGGTTAAGGATGTCTAAGCATTGTCTGTTTTCTGGTTTTGCTTATGGTAAGCATCCTTACTGCTTGCTCAAGTGACAGGTAGCACACCATCTCCCAAGCAGGTCACATTCTGTGTATGGGGTTCTTCAGTTTGTAACAGAAATTACTATATCCCCAAGTGCTCTGTAGACTACCTAGTTTGGGATAGGGAGCAAGGGATAGAAACAGAAGCTTCTCTTCCTTTTTTTCATCCTTGTAGCACAAAAGATAGTGAAAGAGATGTCTCTGCATTCAGGAGATCTCAAAGTCCTATCTGAACAGCTTCCTTTCAGCATAAATGTCCCTGCAGGAGACAAAATCATCATAGCCTCATCTCCTCAATAGAAAGGCACTTTTATAGGATATTTAAATAAGTGGGGGCTTTTATATTTTCTGTAGTGGTTTTTAAGTACACCCTCATTTCTTTAGCCAAATGGTACATATATATTACATCAAGAGCAGTGAACAGCACACCTGCTCTTCATTGAGAAAATTGAGGAGTTTTGCACTTACACATAATCCTTCTTGTAAAGGGAAAGGGGATGGTTTAAACAGATTGTTCGCTGATTAAACAACCTCTTATTTAAACAGCTCCAACTCATTGTATTGCTATACATCTTTACATTGAAAATTTCACACTTTTATCCAAGACTTTGCAAAGTTTTGACCAAACTTGGGTGTTCATGGAAACTTTCTCTAGTAACTACACAGAAAATGACACTTGAAGTTCATGTAATGATTTTTACTGAGAAGGACCTTAGCCGAAAATTGCTTGAAACTTGCTTAAAATTGTTTTAATAATATTCTCAAACCTCTCCCCATTTCTGCTTACTACTCTTTTTTTTTTCTAGGTAATCCTTTTTGTGTTACTATAGTTCATCAGCCTGATTTTCAAGTGGTTGAAGATTAAAGATTTGAACAAGAAGTTCTGTTGCCTGCCCAAGTCAATAAACACCCTTTCTTTTCATCTAACCTGTAAAGTCAACATTGTTTTTACTGCCAAAATACTAAATCTCAATTTTAACTACTCATCTTAAACTTAAAATATTACTTCTTCTGTGTGATAATTTTTAGGATTTTATAACTACATTTCAGTGTATTTTTGGTTCACACAAAGGGAAAAATGCAAATCTGAAGTTTGACAAATTTAATTTACGAACAGAGGAAGCTGATCTGTTTTAAACTCTTCTTAGCTTCTAATTTTTTTACTGCCATTTATCTCCTTGTTAGGGTCATACTGCTCTCAGGGCACACAGTCCACCTGGTGGGTGAGATTTCTAAACACCACATCGTAGGAGATGAGATAAAACATTTTAGGAGGCAAGTATAGTCGCATGCATAATGTGTTTCTAATGGCAATAGCATGAAAGTTGTATAATAGACCACAATCTACTGTCAGTAACGCCATGGGACTGCATCTGAAGAGTCTACAAATCTTTAAAGAGAATGAGAGGAAGAAAGTGAAATAAAAGGAAAGGAAGGATGGCAGAGAAACAGAGCAAGGAAAAAAGGGAGAGAAAGAAAAGGAAATAGAAAGAGAGAAAGAAAGAGAGGGAACGGAAGAGTGCTAGGAAGGAAGGAAGGAAGGGGAGGGAAGGGGAGGTGGAAAGGGAAGGGAAGGGAAGGGAAGGCAAGGGAAGGCAAGGCAAGGCAAGGCAAGGCAAGGCAAGGCAAGGCAAGGCAAGGCAAGGCAAGGGAAGGCAAGGGAAGGCAAGGGCAGGCAAGGCAAGGGAAGGCAAGGCAAGGCAAGGGAAGGCAAGGGAAGGCGAGGCGAGGAAAGGCGAGGCGAGGTGAGGTGAGGAGAGGCGAGGTGAGGCAAGGAGAGGCGAGGTGAGGCAAGGAGAGGCGAGGCAAGGAGAGGAGAGGAGAGGTGAGAGGTGAGGAAAGGCGAGGAGAGGCAAGGCAAGGCAAGGCGAGGCAAGGCGAGGCAAGGCAAGGCGAGGCAAGGCGAGGCGAGGCAAGGCGAGGCGAGGCGAGGCGAGGCGAGGCGAGGCGAGGCGAGGCGAGGCGAGGCGAGGCGAGGCAAGGAAAGGAAAGGAAAGGAAAGGAAAGGAAAGGAAAGGAAAGGAAAGGAAAGGAAAGGAAAGGAAAGGAAAGGAAAGGAAAGGAAAGGAAAGGAAAGGAAAGGAAAGGAAAGGAAAGGAAAGGAAAGGAAAGGAAAGGAAAGGAAAGGAAAGGAAAGGAAAGGAAAGGAAAGGAAAGGAAAGGAAAGGAAAGGAAAGGAAAGGAAAGGAAAGGAAAGGAAAGGAAAGGCGAAAACTGCAGTTTGGGGAAGATAGCAGAAGGATATCCTGCAAACATTGCCATATTTCATTGGTAATGAAGAGTACTTGTAGGGAATGGAAGGCTTAAAGAGCCAATAAGATACCACAGAGTTTATATCTGGACACTCAGTGATACTGGGGAAGTTACTGGCTGTAACTCAGTCTGACAACTCAACAGAGGCATGTATGAAATTTTCCTTTGTAGCTTAAGGTGTCCATCCTCATAGGAGCTGTGTGCATCAGTGAGATCTGTACAGAGAAGCAGTAAATTGGTGCTACACAGCTCTTTCCCCTCCTTGTTCGTTGCAGGAGCTGCTGCTGGGGAGCAGAGCTGTTAATTTTGCCTTCTGAGTACAAGCTATAATCAGTTGGGGGTTGGGAGAGAGAGAAAGAGAAGCAAAGAAATTCATTATCTTCCCTACATGAGGCTTTCAGCCCCTCAGCTGGAGCAGAGCTGTATAAACATTTGATTTTACTTTTGGGACAACAGAGGGGCATGAACAAATGGCTGCCTCCAGTGCAGATCTCCTGCTAAAGGTGAAAACGTCTATTCTGTTGATGGCAGTTCTGCTTTAGGAAGATCCTTAACCATCTCCTGCTGCTCTTTCTCTCCATTTCTTCACTTTCCCCCCCTCTTCTTCATCACATCAGAGGGTCAGACCCTTCAAAGCATTTGGGAGACTGAATTTGTTCTTCATCTCACTGTGCTCTGTTGATGTTAAAGAAATGAATCAGGTATCACTCCCGAAAATGACAGGGAAACTGGTCAACATTTACTAGTCCCACCAGTAACACACATTGGTGTTTAGCAAAGATGCCAACCTTCAATCTCCTTGCTCCCATTGTCTTGTAAACTCCCCTTATTCTCCTCAGAGTGCAAGGGATTTTGTTCAGGTGAACGGTGGTATCTAATTACCTCTCCTTGGGATCTCATTACCCTGACAAATCCTCTGAAAGAGCATTAAAAAAGCCCACTTTTCACATATTTTGTGAACTGTTTTGCCCAAGGAAAAGCCTGCCTCTTGGCTAGTATTAGAAAGGACTTCAGAAGGGGCTTCTCCAAGCTAGACTTCTTGAGCGGGATCCAGTTGCACTAACACAGCTGCCAAGAATCATTTTAGGCATTGTGGGGGATTCTGCCTAGCTTCCAGCCAGGGCTATGTAGGTCTTCCTTAATTGCATGATGTATGTAGCAGTCTCATGGGGATGTCTCAGAGACCCCATAGTGTCTGAAATTCACTCACCACTTATGTCTATAGAATTGAAGTAAGTGGGGACTTTGCTGTGATAGGAACATAAACGAAACCAGGTTTGGAAAATGAATGCAGCAGATTGGCCCAGGAAAGGAAGTTCCTCAAAGTGACAAGAATAGGAGGCAGTGAGAATGACGGTATTAGGTCAGGCCTTGGAATCACTGCAGTGTTTCAGAGGAAGAAAATCAAACAGCATAAGTGTGCAAAGCGATAGAATCAAACAGCATACATGTGCAAAGCAATAGATATCATGACCAGAGTGGTAAGCACACAGTAATTTGTGTACTGGCTTGTGTGTGTTGGGGAATTCTACTCCTCACATGCATGCAGATACATGCATGCATAAATATGCTTGATTTCAATGCCAAATCTTGAGTCATCTTGGGCTATGTCTGAGCAGAGAGAACCTGAATTCCTGGTTCTCTTGTAGAAAGTGGCTGTGTCTTTCCTCTGGCTCACATATTCAGGTTTTCCTTCTGTGAAAAAGAGCTAATATATGTTATTGGTCTTGTCCTTATGTGTCTTTGGGAGGTAAATCCCTGTAACACCAGCTTGCAGTCTGGTATATATTCTGAATCTACATGTGGTACAACCAGCGCAGCTTGTTCTTTCAGTTACCACTCAGAAAAACTTATCATGAGGGCCAGAGCTCCACCATTTTTGCAGTGATTCAGCCCAAAAATGCTCCACTGTTTTATAGCTGCCTAGAACACTGTCATGGTTACCTTCCTTAGTTCATAGGGGAAAAATATGATCTCCGACCTATGGAGTTACACTCTATAAATTAAAAGGACACTCATGGTAGAAGTCAAGTACTCATGGTTTAAGTAACTGTAAAATTATATGCTAGAAAAATATGGCTTCTAAGCTTTTTAGATTAAATATGTGGTAACTTTTTGCTCTAATTTCATTGCACTTTTTTTCAAAATCACATTATACAGATGTTGTTTATGTCTGCCAACAGGACATGATTTCACAGAGTCACTAAATTTCATGTCTCAATTATAAAACAAATGCATATAAAATAACAATTTATTTACATTCATTACAATTCTGAATCACAATATTCCAAAGCCCTTCAGACTTTTGGGGAGCATAGAATTTAAACAAGTTTCCTCTTGTTTTGAAAAGACAGTATGTAAATTCTGCCTCCATCGAAATTACCAGTATTTTTGTTAATGGATTCACAAGGTTAGGACCTGGTTCTAGGATAGTATAATCTATCCATGACAAAAATATTTGTTCAGTGTATGTCAGTTATCAATAAGCTACAGGAAGAATGACTGACTAAAGACCTGAAGACTGGAAGTAGTCTGCAAGGCACGGTTATCTGCCCCTCCTTTTAGCACGTTAGCCATACAGCATGTTTTGTCCAGCTTGGTGGCCACTGCTCCGTGCATGGGTGCCACTTGGCGAGCAGCAAGGGAAAGACATTGCGGTAGAGGTGAGTGGTACAGGTTCAGCTCGGAACCACCAGATTTTATCATTGCAGGTGCAGCACAGTCCATATATGATTTGCTATGACTTGTGTTCAGAGTTGTACTAAAAATAGTATATAAGGTATGGTATAGTACCGTAGTATATATATTATATATACTACTATATATACTACTATACTACTATAGTATGTAGTAGTATAGTAGTATATATACTGTAAAGAGTCAACTATAAACAGTTTTTAGCACTGGGCCTCAGGTCACAAGCCCTGAGGCAACTCGGTGACAAAGTACAAACTCATGGCTACTGAGGAATGTAGTATTACTTTGGGTCAGTGGAGCACATCAGAGCCAGTTGGACTCAAGTAGATACCCCATGTGCTCCTTCACTTTCCAGGCAACATCATTTAGCACAGCCCCACTTCTGCTGGATCAGAATGGCTCCTGGTCAGAGCTTGGGCACTCTCTGTTATCCTCTACAGTGCACAGATTATTTGCTTGAACTCTGTATAGAATGAAATTATCTTGAGCTCGGTGTTCTTCCTAAAACAATAATCCTCATAGAATATGGAGCATAATTCAAAAGCATCTTCTGCATTACCTTCCTTGTGATTACAGGAGCGTGTGGCCATAAGCATTTGACTGGCTCGAGTCCACAGAGCTTATGAGATCTGATTCTTTGCCTTGCTGTACTGCTTAACAGTACTTAACCCGAATTCACTCTGGAAGCATGCCACTTCATTTGCATTAATCAACTTTGCCAACCCAGACATCAACATTTTGTCTCTTGCTTCTTTTCCTGTTGTGTCTCTCCACCTCTAGGTTTCCCGCCTTTCTTTTCACCACCTCACTTCCCCTACTCCCATGCCACCCCCTTTACTTCCTCACTTTTCCTTTATATTATCCCTAATCTGTCTTGGAAGCAGGGACAGCCAGGCACTCTTGCTCTGTCTGTGCTTTAGACACCTGAGTAGCTGTTATTACACCAGAGACAATAAGCCACCAGTTCAGGCATTTAGCTCTGTGCTTCCCAGGAAACAGAGCGGCAGGAGGGTCATTTGCATTATTTGCAGTGCTATCTATCCCTTCCCCCTCTCCTTCCTTTCCCTCACTCTACCTTTAATCCTGCAAGAAATCAGACTATATAGTCACCCCATGGTCTGGCCTCTCAACAAGTGACTGATGAAAACCATATCCCTACAAGAGTAATTAAGATGGCATTTAGGATGGTGCAAGTGTCAGCTCCTTTACAGAGCCACTGGCTGGTTGATTCTCTTCTTGCTAGGCATTTATTTCGCCCTTTCTAGTTTCCTCGTATTGCTCCTAATATTTCAGGTGGTAATGAATTTGCACAGCCCTGTAATTCAGCAAGATGAATTCTATTTTTGCTCTCGGTAGTTATGCACTATCTTAAATCCAACAACTACAATGGGATTATTTTCATTAAAGAGCACTGAAAGTACCCTCAAGACTCCGGAGACAACAGCATTTCACAACTTCCAAGGATTTTCCTAAATGCGTAGTATAAGGGTGTAATATCACACCTTTGATTTTTCAATAGATTCCCAATTGATCTCTCTAGGGAAGCGGTCTTGGAAAAAAAAAAAAAAGAAGGGACATAACATGGCTTAAACTGGTTAGTGAGAACTTAAGAATTCTTGTTAACAATGCAGTAGATCTTAAAGATAACATTGTATGATCTCTGCTTTGCATTGTCTTGTATGAGATATGCAGACAGACTAATTCCCGCTAGTTGTGCATCTGTAGTTGAGTTGGTCTGGGGGTCAGGCATGCAAGAAGTGTACAGTTCAGAAGAATTGCAGTTTCATAGCCTACAATCATGTATAGTGTTGCTTCTCTTCACAAAGCTGATCTTAGTATCAAACATTTTCAATTTTCTGTCTCAGCACAAGGATTTCTAACTTCCAAGCCTTAATGGAACCCAGAAAACCATGATATTAGCACCATTTTTCCAAAAGTAATTCTTGTAATTACATCGCTACACGGAACCTACCCAGAAGGGCAAAATAGGTCAAAGTTCCACATTAACATGCAGCATTTTCCACCTGTAGGCCAGCAGATCAAATAAGAAAAAGCCATTACAATTTAAACTTGTGTTGTTACCACCTGTTCAGATGCCAGCACTTTGTTCAGCTACATGCTAGTGAGCACCAGTGGTGTCCTCCTTACTTAGTGATGCTTTAAATCCAGTATGTATTTACTATTCAAATGTATAAGCAGTGATGCAAAACAGAAGACAGTAGCGGTTCAGAGCTCTAGCCTCTGCCACAAATTCATGTTTGCTAATTTCTTCACAAAAAAACAGTCACCAGCCAGTCACCAACCAGTGTTTTCTACAAAATGAACACACAATCCTCAGTGAGAGGGAAGGTTTTTTTTTTCTGGAGGATTTTTTCTTATTTTTTTTAATCTTTGGAGATATTTCATCTGCTACTCATGCAGATGAAACTGTGTTACCTACACCCAACTGTTCTTAGCTTTCTTAACCCCACCCTAACTCACCAATAAAAAAATCTTTTACATAAACAGTTTCAGTACTGTTTTATGTTTCATAAGCCAATGCAATTTTGAAACTGATTATGACATATGTTCTTTCAGGCTTGTCTTTTTTCCTTAAAAGCTGATCTTACAAATCACTTGGCCATTAGTCAAAAAATTACACAGCATTATGATTCTGTAGGTGTTTCACAAGCCTATAAGTGTATTTCTGAGGTTTGCTATTAAGCTAATCTCTGAGTAAGACAATGTGGAATATTAATGGAAGCATTTTGGAACTGTAAATAAACATGTTTGGAGCAATCTAGATGAAGAGAAGAATGATAAAAATGGTTATAAAAATCTAATTAACATTTTAACTGTAAAAAGCTTGCTGCTTTGAAACCACAAGAGAATAGCTTCAGACAGTAGATAAAATTAAATATTCCCATGTGGATTTCCAACAGATGAAACACTGCTATCAATATTTAATGGAATGTGTCAGAATTTAACATCTTTTGAAAGAATGCAAATAGAGGTTACCATAGAAATCACCTTGACACAATACTGCACAAAATGCAACACAAACTACCCCCTTTCATGTGGTCTCGTGAATGGAAGGAGAAAAGGCCTCTGTGTGTGCATGTATGTAAATGTACATTATCATAAGCTATTAATTAGTAATGTTAAATAACAAAAATAAGAAACCAAGTCTATTCCACTTTCCCATTACAGATAACTGGGCTTAGTTCAGTGCAGCGGACAAAATAATATCAGTGAATGGATTGCTAAAATGTTTCCATGCAGTTATGAAACATCTAATAGTGTAAGCCACACACTAACGTCCTCACATCCATATTCATATCAAAGGTTTCCAAACTTTTTCTCTCAAGAAAAAATTCCCCATTACTAACCTTTACCTGTCTAAATACATGTATGTGCACAAGATGTAGACATTTGGATAGTTATCAGAATAAATTTAGTGGTTTCCATGTTTTTCCTCTAAAAGAAGAATTCATACCTTCTAAAATTATTATCTCCACAAAAAACTATTTATAATCAACAAAATTTAGCAGTTCACAAAGCAGCTATGTGTTTAACTAGCCAATTAATTTTACAATGCTTGTATCCAGAAGACACAATCCTTCCCAAACTACCACATTTTTCTTTTGAGATCTTTTCCTTGTAGCTCTTACCAGGTAACTTGAACTGGAGCTACTGAGCATCTTTAGAATATGTACAGTTCCACTCAGCTTCACAGAAACAGCAATATGTTGAAAGTAGTTAAGTGCTCCTTGACTGCTGAAGAAGTTGATCCAAATGTCTTCACAATAAAAAAACACACATACGTATAATTCTTGTCTTTCAAGAGTGAGTGAGAGAACTTGAAGGTAATATGTGATGATAAAATTTGTCTCTTCTGTAAGTTATTCTGAAATCGTTTAAAGAACATCAGTATCAGATGCAACTGGAATCTTACCTGCTATCACACTGCGGAGCCTCATCTTGTTATATTCTCGTTATTCATATTTGAAGTAGGCAGTGTATGTTACTAATTAGTAAAAAGAAACATGCAGATTTTGATAATGTGCCTATTCCTGTACTAAAAATGTCTGAAATCTGATATTTTGTTCTTGCCTTTCAGAAGTTAGGTGTACATTCAGGTAATACAGTAAAGCACACTGCTTTATGGCTTTCTTTTTTTTAAGGGATTTTCTAAGATGCAACAGTAACCCATGTGCAAAACAACATAATTTCACCCCTACAAAAATGTCTGTACCAATATTTTGTCCACCTTTTTGTGATACCTCAGCCAAAGCAGAAAGTGGTTCAAATATTCATATTGATGCCTTGAAGGATGTCCTCACCACCAAGCTACACACTTGACTAAAGCAATGACATTTCCTTCTATTGGAATTGTACCATTGTGTAGCAAGCTCTGGAAATGTGTGAAGCTGAGAAGAAAGGCAAGACAAAGCCTGTATCTGGGAGGCAGAAACATTGGGAAGATCCCCACTGTTAGAATCTCTGGTGTTTCATGGAGTTCTCCAAGAGCCAGACTTATGACACCAAGCTGAGTGGTACGGTCAAGACACCAGAAGGACAGGATGCCATCCAGAGGGACCTGGACAAACTGGAGAGGTGGGCCTGTGTGAACCTCATGAGGTTCAACACGGCCAAGTGCAAGGTCCTACACCTGGGTCGGGGTAATCCCCACTATCAATACAGGCTGGGGGATGAAAGGATCGAGAGCAGCTCTGCTGAGAGGGACTTGGGGGTACTGATAGACGAAAGGCTGGACATGAGCCGGCAATGTGCGCTGGCAGCCCAGAGGGCCAACCGTGTCCTGGGCTGCATCTGGAGAAGCGTGGGCAGCAGGTCGAGAGAGGTGATTCTGCCCCTCTACTCTGCTCTGGTGAGGCCTCACCTGGAGTACTGCCTTCAGCTCTGGAGCCCTCAGCACAAGAAGGACATGAAACTGTTGGAGCGGGTCCAAAGGAGGGCTACAAAAATGATCCGAGGGCTGGAGCACCTCTCCTATGAGGACAGGCTGAGAGAGTTGTGCTTGTTCAGCCTGGAGAAGAGAAGGCTGCGGGGAGACCTGATTGCAGCCTTTCAGTACTTAAAGGGAGCCTACAGGAAAGATGGGGACAATCTTTTTAGTAGAGACAGCAGTGACAGGACAAGGGGTAATGGTTTTAAACTAAAACAGGGTAGATTTAGGCTACATATAAGGAAGAAATTCGTTACAATGAGGGCTGTGAAACACTGGAACGGGTTGCCCAGAGAGATAGTGGAGGCCCCATCCCTGGAAACATTCAAGACCAGGTTGGACAGGGCTCTGAGCAACCTGATCTAGTTAGCGGTGTCCCTGCTCGCTGCAGGGGGGTTGGACTAAATGTCCTCTAGGGGTCCCTTCCAACCCAAAACTTTCTATGATTCTATGATTCTATAGTCACTTCCATTTCAACTGTGACAAGCATGATGCCAGTATCTAGGCAGAATATTTTCCCATAAAAAAATTCTGAAAATATTCAGTATTTGACCCTTCAAGACACTGGATCTTAGTGGAACTTAGTAAACTTTCTGCCTGAATATACTTCAGTGTTTTCTCCCCATATTCTGCTTTGTTGCACATGACACACAATAACAGGAGCCAAACTACTTTTTACTTTCCTCCTGCAGGACCATACATGATGTGAACTGTACAGCAACATGTGGCAAGAATGGTAGTAGATCCTGGATTGTCACACATCTGAGCTTAATTACCTTATTGCTACTTTTGTCCTTCATGGATTTGCTCCATAGCCTTTTGAAGGCAAAAAGAATGTCTCCTCTGACTTGACTGACATAAATTGTCAGGCCTTTCACTAACATTTTCCTGGGTAAACTCTTCTAAAATCCTTGTGACTGGTTAAGAAGCAGCCTCTGACTACTACTGCAGACCACTGAGGTACTGGGTGTTATCTGAAAATACTGTTGTTCTTTCAGTCTCAGAAATATGAGTCTTTTACAAAATACCTGACCAACATTAGGGTTTTCTGTAGCCTAGTTAAACAGAATTACTTGAATATTTGTACAGTCATGAAACCAGAATCCTTTCTGAACTTCATAACAGTTTCACATACTGCTCCTCTGGTCATGCTTGGTACTCAGCCTGGCCCACACAGCAGAAGTGATGTGTAAAACAAAACACCTTTCTTCCAGTATAATTGTCCTAAGCAGGAAGCACTTGAAAATTCACAGGAAAGGTTATTCAGAGCAGATCAGACCGATTTTCTGCAATTAAGGGTGATTCAAACACATTTCTGAATCTATTTTTCTTCTGTGGGTGGTATCTTTAAAGTCAGATTACAACAAGCAAATTTATCCTAGCACATAATGACTGAATGCTGTCTACTTCTTCTAAGACGCCAAATTGATGAAAAGGTGTAGATGGAAACTCTGTATCTGCTTTGGACTGGCTTGTAGAACATGTTGTCCTACCAGTCTCTATATACATTGTGAAAGAAAAAACATTTTATTATGTATTTTGCAATATTTACCCATTGTTTTCCTTGTCTTGCTTAAGTATATACCGCCACACAGTAGTATTGCTACTTTCCTTTAGCTGGAAGGAAGGGCAAAAGGCTCCAGGCTAGTTCTGCAATCAATCCTAATGCTGCTCTTTAGACAGCTTGAAATAAGACCAGTCTACTCCTCTGGAGTCAAAGATCCTGGAGTCATAACACTAACATCTCCCAGTACACATTGCTCTGTTTTCTTAGCTAAACTTTTAGACTTGTAGAAAAAAACTTTGGGGGTTTTGGATAGATGTCCTTACGCTTTCAGATACAGTTATTTTGCGAGAAACACAATTCAGCTGCAGCATGCTACAGCATAGGCTGTGTGTGCAGAATACCAAGCAACTTATCCAGTGATTCAAGGAGGAAAAGGTTTGCTTTGCTTTTTGATCAAAATGAAAAACACCAATAAGTCTAGATTTTGCCCCAGGTGTCTGCTGCAGCTGAAGCAAAGCTGCAAACTCATCTAAATAGGAATAATCTGAAAGACATCTGGGGAGGTGGGAATGCAATAATTCTCTGCTCCTGTTGTAAACCCCACTACCATATGGAACTAATGCAAACTAAGGGCTAAATCCAAACCACGTGGAAGTCAGAGCGCTCTTCAGAAATCTCAGGAATACATCTGTGTCCCAGCACAGAGACTTATCATCTCCAGACCAATAAAACCATTTCCATGACAAATATATAGCAAACATTGCAAATATAGTCACAGTAGCTGTTCATTACGTAATCATTTTATATCAATATTACATCAAAACAAGGTTGACAGAAATGACTTGCATTCCACAGGTGAGCTGCGCACTTCTGGAGCAGAACCTACATACCAGCAAGAGTTGTCAGGTGGGGATAGACACATGTTTTAGGTAACTGAGTCAACCAGCTGTGACAAGTGGTCAGACACCTAACTCCAACCACTTGTGTTTAGGTGTCTCACTCTGTAGCTGGGATTGACCCTCAAGTCTGTGTATTTTTTTTCAAACAGAAGCTTCCCTCCAACAGCAGGGAGCAGACGACAGGTGCTGGAAATCCTCCCAGTTCCTTAAGCAGCCAGAGCTTAGAGTAGAGCTGATCCTTTCCTAACATCACTGTGTGGTAGAAGACTGTACTACCATAAGGTGGATAATGTTTCTGTCCTACTTGCTCTGTCTTTGTGCTTTCAAAGTTGTACAACAGTTTGGTTTGGAAAAGAGCACTAGTCCCAACACCATCTAGTCCCAGCTGCAGTACCAACACCATTACTAGAGCAGGTTCCTCAGGACAACATCTAGTCAAGATCTTAATACCTCCAAGGATGCAGATCTCAAAATCACTTTGAGCAACCCCCTACCAACACCTGAGCAAGTAAATGGGGATGTTTTTCTTCTATATATCTACTTGAAATTTCCTTTGCTGCATCTTGTGGCTGTTGCTTCTCATGCTTTTGCTGGAGGAAAAGATCCTGGCTCTGTGCTCTGATTCCCTTTCGGTAGTTGAAGACAACAACCAGATCCTCCCTTAGCCTTCTCCGTGTTAAACAAATCCAGTTGTCTCGATCTCCTTCTAGACAACAGGAGATTTCATATTGTAAGGAGCTTGCACTAAAACCTCCTCCCCTTCCTGAGTACCTACTTCTCTGTGAGTGCTGCTGAACCTAAAGAGGAATTGCACATAAACTATACATCAAAATGAGCACACAGTGACACACACAGGAAGTCAAAGGGCTGAATGTATGACATTCTTTCCTCAAGTAACAATGAGCAGGATTTTCTGAGAGTCTTCATATTTTGTGTTGCAAAGACAAAATTGTTTATTTCCATTTACGCAGAACAGCATTTTATGAGAGTCAATAAAACTGAAGTGTCTTCAAACTTCATAAAGCTTTCTGTTTTAATAGTAAAAATTGTAATCGCAAAAGCATTATTAAATTCATGCTTAGCAAAACAGCATTGTTATATGTATGAAGTCAAACCAAATAACAGATCTTCCTATATCTGCTGAAAGATTTATTTTCAGGCTCATTCACCTTTGGACTGATACAAAAGCTTCACAGAATTCTCTACCTAACACAGCTTTGGAATATCAACACAAACTCAAGGGTGTGAAGAAAGAAGAGCAAACTGAACTAACCTTCACTTGAGAAGGAGCAGACACCCGAATTAATCTCCTGCTGCTAAGCAAGAACATAAACTAAACTAATCAAGGAAGGATAAAAAGGTTGGGTTTCGGGTTGAGCCTTGAATTCAGATTTAATCCAAACACTCTAAAGCCAGAGCAAAACTGCTTGCTTGAAATTAAATATTATTGATATATTAAAAATTAAATATTATTGATATATTATGTTCTATGTTCTATGTGCCTGAGTTATGAATTGTAGCTGGAAACAGTTGAAATTGCCTCCAAAACAGCATGAGAAGTGAAAAATCATACTTGCATATAAGAAGTAACAAACAATCATATGCTGAGTCACCTAGTAATACATCACATGCCTGGCCAATATCATGAAGCAGAGTACTATATTTTTGTAAAAGTCTGGTCCAGTGTTATTTTGGAGAAAGTTGTAGTGATTTTGGTCAGGATCAGAACCGCATGCCATTCTGCCTTGCGATCTGAACAGCTTCTGCTTTATCAGTCCCTCAAGACTGAACACAGACTACAGCTAAGTAAAAGGAAATCTGAAATCTAGTCTACGAGGCAGTCTGCATCCATGCCTGGTTAAGAATGTTTAGAGATAGAAAGCTGCCCAGCTGCCATTACTTTTGCAATGTGACTGACTTCTAGATAGCTGAATGGCACAATATCTTTTCTGGAAGAACAAGTGTTTGATATCCACGTGGATGTAGCTACTGGCAATAAATCATTGCTCTGATCTCCCATTGACTATGTATAGTAGTAGCCTCCCACACATCTGTTTTTCATGATCTTTTACTAAAACTCTGCTCTGCTTGATAAGAACTGACATGCTATTGCCATAGGAAAGCACGTTGCTTACACACAGAGAGGAAGATCCTTGACCCTGCTTCAAAGACCTTCCATGCCACTGTCAAACTAAGCAGCAGAGCGAGAAGTCCGAGCACACAGGAATGGCAGCAGTCAGGCCATCATGGTCCCCACTTTTGACACAAGGAGCAGGGCTTGACCTCACCTCCAGCCTCTTGAGAGCCCAGCCTGCTGCATAACTACTTTGTGCCCATGATTACAGTGCATCCGAAGTTGCCCAGTCCTCAGATAAGTCCGCTTAATGTAAGTAAATAATAGCACCTTTTGCTCCTTTGGGGTTCAGCAAAAGAGAAGTCCCACAGGGATTTTTCTCATGTGTTCTCTCATCTAGGGTGTCTTTCTCTTATGCATTTTCTGATTGACGACCTTAGCTTGTTGGTCTTTATAGGGAAGTCTCAGGGTTACCCGGTCTGAAATATTATTGACACAACTGTAGGGAATATACCTTCCCAAAATTATCGTGATGAAAACCCATCTCCTCTCAGAATCTGTGGAAACAGCCATCAAGCTAGTATAAACATAAATAGTGCATGGAGGACACTGGTCAACCACACTTACTTCAGAATATTATTTCATTTTAGAAGTTTGTGTGCTACATATTTGCTTAATTATTAACTGCATGATGACTTACAACTTTTGGCAGAGAAAAGAGTAAACATCTCCAGCTTGTGGGGCCAGTGCCCTTCTGCCAAAGTCCCAGTACTGTTCATTTATGTGGCTTAACGTATTTCAGGCAGAACTTCTGAAAACCTTTTCTTTCTGATTTTGAACCTTGAGTTCTAATTAATAAAAATATTTAAATAAACAAATGCATAGAGTAGGTGAATAGAAAGCCTCCATTTAATTAGGCTAACCTTGTTTTATATTGGAATCAGATAAAACACTTATGGTAAAAACCATTATAAAAATTCCATTCTCAGGGATTTAGCCAGATGGTTCAGTTCCTAAAATGTAAACTATTAGATGAATGCATTAAAAAATGTATGAGCTGATTTAAACACTAAGTAAGCAATGAAGAGGTCTGCTTTTCAGTTCAAGCCAGTTTAGGAAGATTTTAAACCCACTTCTTCTCCATCTACAGTCCAAATAAAAGCATTTTTCTTTATAAATGGTGCATTGGAATGAGAGAAGGGGTTTTTTTTACCTCATCTGCTTAGGAAGGAATATGAAAGCTGCTTGGTGCAAAAAGCACAGCTTTCCACTCCAAAGATGAAGTATTTGTCTAAAGAAAGTTTTTAACGTTTTGGTTGAACTAGCATGATGTAAGATGCCCACAAATGTTGATATACCTGAAACACCATGGTAACAAACTCATCAAAGTCCCCATCCCGCCTTAACTGTTTCCAGCTATGAACTTTTACCCCTTTGGAGTAAGTGTTGGCTAGTTTTCCATTCCTGGGTGGAATTGCTCCAGAAATGCTTTTAACATAGGTGCAGCTGAAAGGAAACCTGTGCATGGCAGCTGGCAAAGATGAGAGAGTAAAACATTTTCTGTAATTATTTACCATGAAAAAAATAGCCTTCTAATGAAAAAATCCGTTTAGCCTATACTAACTGGAAACCCAAACCATCTCCTGCCTTTTGTAGAAAGCTTCTAACAATATTCATTTTTCAAGACTCTTTTTTCTACTCAATGTGGAAGGAGAGGAAGAAGGAAAAAAAAAAATCCAGTGAGTTCTGAGGACATTCCACTTCATATCTATCTAGTTTGCTGTCAAATTTTTATGTACATTACCATGAGTCCTGGAAGGTAAATTATTTAATCCCCCATAGAAAATTATGGGCATAACAATTTTACACCTGGCAAGAGAGCTGGGAAATAGATATTGTACTAAATAACAAGGAAGCATTGCAGGGAAAAGAGTCAGCATTGGTGACAGCTTCTTTATTTCACGACAATTAATTGCTGTTTGTGTATGGTTTTGCACATTCCTAGTCTGTTCCTACCCCAGCATAAAAACTAACCTAGAAGCAATCATCAGTTAATTTGACATGTATTGGAAAACAGTTCAAACAAACTGAACATTGTTTTCCCTCAACATTTAAGAAATTAATTTCTCACTGTCACAGAGAATAGATAAGTGTAAAAAGCTACTGACTGAAAGAGCTTTGCCCCATTACCTGGTCTGCATGCAAAGGTACTGCAGAGAAGTTACTCTGTACAGCTGGAAGCAGCTGCACTGGAAGGAGGGCTATAATAATTAGTCCGGATGACTGACTACAGCCATTTTGGAGGACAGCAGATTTCAGCTATTTTCCTGCCAACCGTAGACAGTGGGCTATTATTCTTTATGTCTTATTGAAGAGATCTGTATCACTAACAGTGCAGACTCTTAATTTCAGTGAGAATTAATAAAATAACATTATCTGAGCATGTTTGAAGAAGAATCAGAAAAAGGCAAGGAAATGAAAGCAGCTCTACTCTTGGAAACTATCTGCAATTAAAAACCATTAATGCAAAAGAAAAAGTCAAAGAATGTTTAAAATATTAATTGGGAAGAAAAGGCCATTGTGGCTCTAGAAAACAGGTCTCAAGCTTCTGCATACCTAAATCATTCAAACGAAATTATAGCTGTGAATGGGGGTCTGGTCTGCCAGTGAAGTATTAAGCAAATTCTTACTTCACTGGTTTTCTTCTATGCAAGAGAATACATCTTTGGACTCTGAGTTCAATAAAATATCAAATTATTTTCAGAGAATGTTATATATTTCTGAAACAGTTACGATTAGCTAGATTTAAAAACAAAAAATCTTCTTGTTCCTGACTGGAAAATGAAGTTAAAGTTTCCAGAAACCAATAAAAGAAACTCTATTGAAGAGAGTGGGTATCTTTCTAGGTGATTACACTGGGCATTGCAGCTCAAATATTCATATGCAGAAAACTAGGATCGGAGATATTGACATACGTTTTCGATGATGCAGGAAATGGGCTACAGGACTGTTCATAGAAATTGAAGACGTGCAAGAGTCACAAATATATTTATTCAAAAGTTTAAGTGCATATCAAAACTTATTGACCTTCTGACTGGCTGCTTAGTTCTAGAACTTAGTTCTACAGTTTTAGAGACAAAAGCAACTTTCCTTACCAAGTGCAGAGGATACTGTATGTTTGCACTGATATTTCCTTACACTGAGGATAGATTAGATCAGCTCCAGAAGTTCTTTTCAACCTAAGATTTTCTATGATTTCTAGGTAAATTTATATTTCTTACCTCTTATAAATATGTGTAGATTTTTTATTTACACAGAAGTGACTGTAGGTCTGGAAGTAGTCTTTCACATGATAGTACTGAAGCATTGAATATTCATATGAGCAAGATCTAACACCCAGATAAGTGAGGATGCAAGCAATTATTTTAAAATAAGTCTTATTTATAATTCAACAGGTAAGAGACCATTACAGGCTGTTCTCAAATAAGCGATTATTAAGGATGAGCATAATTTAAGCAAGTATTTATATAAGCTACTTATAGACTACTTAGAGATACATTGTACAATGGACAGTACTGAGTACTTCTTTCCATCAGTACTAGCAGTATGGCTCCTCAAGGAGTTATAAAGAGCACGTGGAGAGATTTCTGTCCAACTAGATCTACTAGAGATAGACGCCTCTAAATTTGTAGAGCTTCTGGAGGCCTGTACTGTATTAAGACTTAGCTCTTCTTCCTTGTCTCAGAGTTGTAGAATTGCTCCAATGACAGAGGTACAACACTTCGGTGTCCTGGAAGGAGAAGTCTATGCAAGACTGGACAAAATAGTGGGCACAGTGGCTTAGGGTGGGTCTTGCCAGATGCACTCCTTTTCAAAACTTCCAGCCAGTCATTGCAGCTCAAAGGAAGGGTGGCATTACAAGCATGCCCTCCCAAGTGGAGAATCTCTATTCAAGAGTAACTGCATTGTTTTTCATAAAGGGACAGGAGAATACATCTGGCCTTCTGAGTGCCATTAAATCAAATTTATTTTATGTTGTCTAGTGAGTCATTATAGAGGGGACAGCTAGCGGAAATGAATCTTGCATGAAATTATTGTTTTGGTGAATAAATCAATGACTTTTTGAACAACACTTGGAACTATCACGGTGGCCTAATACATTCTGTTTAGAAGGAAGAACCTAGCTTCTAGTTAACTATTTAAGCACTGGGATCAGTCTAACTCTGATGTCAGTCTCCATGTAACAATGACAGCTGCTGAGCAAGGCTGGTTAACAAAATAAGGCAGCAAAGCTCTGGATAAGTTTCGATAATGTTTGATATGGTAACTAGTTGCCACAAATTGCAGACAAAAAAAAATAGGAATATTTAGGTTTTAAAAGATTAGAGCTGTGTAAGCTTTTTTGAAATGAAGTATTGTTTGTGCTGCTTTAGTATCAAATTAGAGAAAAGGGAAGAATAAAATGTAACAAAACTTCACAAAGGGTTTTTTCAATAATCATGCACCATAAATGTGTGGCAAAAAAATGAAGATCTTTCCACCTCTAATCTTCAGCTTCAACTACTAGACCATAGCTTCCAGAGTCATTTCACTTTCAGTACTGTGATATCCCCAACAATCAGTCACAAATAGTGTCCCTGATTATTTTACGGTCTGTTTAAGCTTATTTGTGAAGCCGAATGAGTAACATTGCAGACTGCCCCAGCCTAGATAGAAAGAGCCAACAGTAGCAATGTGCACACTCCTAATATAAATGGAACTGTCTGGGGATTACATCAGCATTCAGATTCATGGGTCTGAAGTCTCCTAGATTTAGTGCAGCAAGACTAGTCAAGGATTAAACAATGTGTTACCGAGGGAATAGCCAACATGTCCTGGAAGAACCACTGAGATCTGTACAATAAGCACGTGGGGGAACTGGAAAGACAAATGGAAAGATTTGAAGTACAAACTTTACACATAAAAACTAAATTAACACTAAAAACACAAAAGGAAAAAAATCTAATGTTACTAAAATGCACATTTATAGACCTGAACGTGTAACTCTCTGCGATATTTGCTATAGTGTTCTGTTTTGTCCCAGAGCAGATAATAAAATCTTGGGTCAATTCACTAAAACACATACTAAGACAGAGGTAGACTAGGAATATTTTAAGGATAATTAACCTATTTAGAATAAGAAGCAACACAAGCTTTCTCTGAAAATTTTAAATACACAGAAGCAGTTTAAATGTTGTTATGAACGAAACCTTCACATTTATAACCTCCTTCACTCTTTTTTTTCCCCCTTAACACAACCTTGTGCCAAAATTATCTTGAAGCAGAAAAGCCACAACAGCTACTGAGAAATTACATCATACTCCCAGGACCAGGAAGACAACAAAGTTTCTAATAAGATGCCTTGGAAGCTGAAGCTCTGTTCTGAAGTCCAAAGTACTAAAAAACTTATTTAACTATTTGAAGAGAATAGGGATAGGTGTTCATATTTTGGGCGTTGGTTGAAGAAATCCCACTACTCTTTGTCCCCACTAAGTTAGCAGATGACCAGAATAGTTCCAAATCAAGTTTAAAGAAAATCTTACAATTACCTGGCAGTTACCAAGTGTCAAGCATATACGCAACTGCTACAAAGCCAACATGTCCAAGATCTAATAAAATGGACTACGATCTTTTTAGCTTCTTGTACCTTTGAAATACTCGTTATGTGAAGGAGTGGACAGGAGGTAAATCAGCTTTATTGCCATACCTGAGAAATCCTCAGCTGTGCCCTACAGTTTTACGGCCACTTCATGCTGTAGGAAACATTTGAAGACTCTTCCTGATTTCTAAATTGTTTACTGGCAAAAACTTCAGAAATGTTATTTAAAAGGAAGTTACGTTGCTCATACTGAAAACTCTGTTACTTCAAATGGTGGAGGAAAATGAGCATTACATTTCTTGCATTGGCTTTAACAGCAAGAAATTAGTTTATCTGAAACGTAGGCAAGCCCACTTGATACAGAGCAAAGGATGTGACATTTTGTGAGTAGGTGCTCCTTGAGGATATTTTGTCTTGATTGAGTTTGTCTTGATGTATTTAGCATTACAGATGTTTACAACCCACTTCCTGGCACATGCCTAGAACCGAGAAAAGCACAGAAAGTATTTACAGTTATCCAAAGAAGAAGAATACTTCTTTCTTAGATTTCAGGTTAAAATATATGTAGCAAACCTTTAAAGATGACTTAATTTAAAAAGATTGAGTTTTGAGGAAATACTTCCAGGCTTTTGTTTTGTAAAAACAGAGCAACATAATTTGGAGGAACAGAGAAAATGAAACAAAAATACTGTAAAAACATGTTTAGTTACCTCCTAGGAGGCTTGAGTTTCAGTCTTTAATCTGAAGTTGCTGTAGGAAACCTGAACCTGCATCTTCACTGTCCCAGCTGAGATTTCAGAGATTTCAGAGATTGCATAAATTTCCAATCTCTGACCTCATTAGAATTGTTTGAGAAAGAAATTAAGTTAGCTCCTCAGGGAAAATACTGTTTTCTTTCAGCCTAAATGAACTTGTTTGAAACGATAGAAAACCCAGTACATTTTTTACTTCAGATTAATCATACTTTTCTCCCTTTTCTACATTCTTCCTAAGGCATTCCCTAGATTTAATATTTCATGGGTGGTTCAGAAACTTTCCATATTCCCATAATGTAAGTTAGTTAGCCTCTCACCCGGCCCTACTTAATTGCTCTAAGGACCACCCTGTGGAGGAGAGCCCTGTCTGCATCTGTAGTTCTTGTCCCTAAAGCATTTTCCGACTATCTTTGCACACTCTGAAGAGTACGAGCCCTCTTAGTTACCAACCAACATTAAAGCAGGACATAACTTGTGAGGCTGCAGTTTCTGGCAATATTTTGCCATGCCGTTGCAAGAGACAGTGCCTTAATGTTCTTCCCAAGCAGACAACATAATTCAGACTCCACGACTTCCACAGCCAACCCCCAGTATCAGATCTACACCACCACCAAGACCAGCAAAAGCATAGCCAGGTATTGAAAGACACCATGACTGACCTCAGGCCTACAGTAGCTTGACAGCTACACTGCAAAACCTATTTTTGTCTATATTGCTGGAAACCTTGAGTGGTCTTGTCCTTGTTGGTTTGCTAGAAACAGCTTTGCTTCTAAGTGGCTGGTGTTAGATCTAACTGAAATTTTAAAGTAACAGGATTTTACTTTTTTATGTTTTTATAGCTAAAAAGTGATGAATGCAAAAGAAAAACTTTTACAAGGCACACAACTTAAATATAGGAATTTTACCAAACCACCAACCACGTATGAATTTTGCCAAAACAGCCTTAGTCTAGAGGCATGCCTCTGACAGCAGCCAATATAAATTCTTCCAGAGGATGGTATAAGAAATTCCACTAGGTTAGCATGGGATGAAGTGAGAAGTAAAATGAGGAAATTGATATAAAAATCTTTTCATAAAATTTTCACAGCTCTAAACATCTAGTGATAAATGACTTCAAAGAGGTCAGAAGAACAGGGCTTTTTTTGTGATTCCATGAACATAGTGTCTCGTTGCTTTTGAGCAGTCATCAAAGAACAGCAAAAATCTGTCAATAGCTCACGACCACTGAAAAGATACATAAAATCCTGTGTGCTGCATTTGGCAGTCATTATTATTCTAGGATAAATTATAATATTCCAAAATTGAACTTAAGTTTCCTCTGGGATGGGAATCTTCAGCTTTTTTGCTTTTCAGGGGGTTAACTTAGTAGCTCAAGAAATAAAGCAAACACTGTGGTGCTAATGTGTACTGTCAAAGGTGGCTCAAGAGGACAGCTGATTGCATATCCTCTTGCAAATCCTTCAAGCCAGTATCTCTGAAGTCTAAAGTGGAAACTATTTGTGTGCAACGGATGGATTTAACTTCAATTTTTTTCTTAGCAGCCATTTTCATGGGGATAGTAGGAAACACATCAGACTCATTTGTCATGTGGATGAGACCTGGTTCTTCTTTTAGTTGAGACAATTGAGATTGAAAGTTGCTTTATAAGATAAAACAAACATCTCTTTTTTCTTTTTTTTTTTTAATTTGAGAAACTATTTCTACACCTCCACACAAGACTAAAATAATCTTTGACAAAGAAACTATTCCAGATCCTAATAAACTCTTGTACAGCAAGCAATATATGAGGAAATTAAATTGTCAACAAATGCAAAACCAAGGCACAAAGTTATTTTGTTTATTGGAGAGAAATAATGCCAAAAAAATATGATAAAAGCAAGCAATAGATTTAAGAGTTGTCAGCACAGCAATCTGTAAATTTTTTTATGCAAAATACTAAAATTTCACTTTTGATTACTGTAGTCAGATAAGACATATATTGAGCTACAACGTATTTTCCTTTTGTTCCACGGTTAGTTCTTGATGCCTATACTTACAAACATGTGCAGAGAAGTGAAACTCCTCATAGTTTCAATGCCAGGTCTATATGAAGATACTCTGCTGCGTACTGAAGTAGTAAAGAGGTTCCAGCTTCCAGCTGTGTGCTTGCTGACTGGTGTTGCCTGAGGGCTGGAATGGTAGGTTTAAATTGGTAAAAAAAGTACTAATAAAGATATTTTGACTTGTGTCCACATCACAATTCCTGATTTGTTTCCCAGGGTGAGCTGTCAGATATATTTATACTCTCCTCTGAAGTACGGTTACAGATTTCTAGAGCAACTAACTGCTGTCCTTATGACTGCAAAAAAATTTCCACATATCCTTGATACCCATGAATTTCTAAGGAGTTTTCTCAGGTTTGGGGAAGATCTTTCCAGTTTGTTGACTGTCTGGAGGCTAACATACTTTGAGCTTTAATACCTCAGCCATTGTTAAGACAGAGAAGAGACAGGGAGTGAAGAAATTTTTCCAACCTGTGCAGATTTGCAGCAGTTTTTGTTACGACTGTCAAGAACCACAGGTGCAGCTGCAATTCACTCACTCTTTGTTCCATTTTTGTTTCAATAGTATTTTTAAATTGAAGAAGATCATTTTGGCTATGTATCCTTTTTGAAGGGGGTGATAAATTTTCTACACAGAACAAAATAAAATAAAAGCAAAACCAAACCATTGGAGGTAAAGGCTGAATCTCACCTACTCCTTTGCTATGTGTATTGGGATTACCTGGAAAGATTTTGGTAGTGGGGAGACTGCAGTGAAAGAGTTTGTTGAGAGGACACCAAGAACTGCCACCATGTTGGGCAGAGCCAGTTTTAACTGGCTCCAAAATGGACCTGTCACTGGCCAAAGCTGAGCCTGTCAGTGATATTGCTGGCACCTCTGTGAAAACATATTTAAGAAAGGGTAAAAAAAACTTCACAGCAGCTGTGAGAGAGGATTCAGAAAATCTGAGAGAAACAGCCCATTTTTGAAGAACTGCAGCTCATGGGATGGAGACGTTTGAGAAGGACTGTCTCCTGTGGGAGGGACTCCACACTGGAGCAGAGGAAGAACGTGAGGAGGAAGTAGTGGCAGAGACAAAGCGTTATGGACTGACCACAACCTCCATTACCCATCCCATCTTGCTTGCTCAGGGGGAAGAGGTAGAAGAGTTGGGAATGAACTTGAACCCAGGAATAAGGGGAGGGGTTGACGTAAGGTGGTTTTAGTTTTGCTTTTATTTCTCGCTATCCTAATCTGTTATTAATTGGAAATAAATTAAGTTAATTTCCCCAGGGTTTGCCCAGAAGGGCAAATGGTGAGTGATCGCCCTGTCCTTACCTTGACTCATGAGCTTTTTTCATTGTAATTTCTCCCCCTGTCCTGCTGAGGAGGGGGAATGATAGAGCAGCTTGGGGGGCACCTGGTGGCTAGTCAGGGTTAACCCACCACACCGTGATGCAATCATAAAGTATTTATTTTTGTACTCCTTTGACAATACATTTGCCTATACATTGTGCCTTCCTTCGGAAAGATGTGTACTTGTTACATCAGCATCACTTTCAAGCTGTGCTAAATCACAGTAGCATAACTGGGTTCAGACACTGAGTTAAAAGCTGAGAAACCCAACTCCTATTTCAGTCTCTACTACTGAATCCTTATAAGATACATTATTCCTCTGGACCCAAATTTCACATCTTCAAAAAGGGGTTAATGGCACCCACTTTCCAGTCGTGTCTTGATGACAAATCATGTAAAGATACCACATAGTTATTATTAGTCAGAGGGCATAAATATTGAGTAAACTACTAGTGTAAAGCAACACCCACGAAAATTTCTCGCAACTTCAGGTTTTTTAAATAATGTCATGTTAGGAATGACATTGAGATAACGGTGACTGAATTGGCAGAAACCATTGTCACACCAAAGCCGAAAATCTTTAAACCTTCTTACAACAGAGTTCAGAGAGAGTACCAAGACACCAGTAATTATCAAATTTGCACTGGCGGAGGACACCACCTACTGAAGTCTGCCATTGTATTCTGTCGTTCACCAATTTGAAGAACCTTATAAACACTGCAACAAAGGTAACTTCATTTCTTATCTCTTCTCTAAAGCCTTGTGTTTCAGCTATCACTTCCACCTGTGTGAGGTGGCATGACTCTTGCATGGTAAAAGGCAGCCCAAGGGTACATTCCACCGGGTAATAGCCACAATTACACGTGCAGATACAGTGCAGGTCCCTACTGACATCTTGTGTCTCATAAAATTATAGACAGTGATTACCATAAGAAACAGGCAGTCTCAACTCATGCTCAAGCTCATTATGTTAAACTTCTTATTACACTTCTTTTTAAAGCCCTTCAGAGGTTAAAAGTTACGAAGTTTTGGCACAGGCTGGAATCTGCTGTTTTATCAGTGGATGATTTCAGGAATTTAAGTTTCTTCCAGATCCAGTGGCTGAAGGACTGGATAGTATAACCTCCTCCTTTGCTTCCTAGAAACACTTGTATCTTTTAAAAACCATTTGGTCCTGTTGGCTGATTAAGGCTAAAAGAAAGTTAAAGCATCAAAGACTCTGTGACTCACAAACTTTTCACTCGTGTCATGGGTCCAGTTGTAGCTATGGCTCAAAGTATTCTTTAACCGCTTTAAAAATCTACTGGTGGCTTGAGATGCAGGATGGCCACCTCTGTCAGATCTGCTACACCCAGTCTGAGCACGAGCTGAGTTCTGTGCTGATGGGCTGAATACGCTTGGCTGCCCTAAGCCTTGTTGGGGAATTTGCCTTCGTCTGTGTGTGGGTGTACGTTTTTACAATGATTACTGGACCTGGCAGACACATTTGGATTTGAGAGTGAACTCGGATCTCCACTAAAATAACAGTGTACACTCATTTGTTGGCAACAACCCCATTTCACAAGGTAATGTCACTTTTCAGCGTCCACAGCCATGTTTTACTCTGGTAGTAAAACCAGGCTTGCGGTGTGTTGGAGACTGGATCTAAGATACTCAAGTTTTTTTTCCCTTCCATCTCACAAGGAAGCATTGGGATTTTCTTAGTTGGAAGCTATTTGCGTTTCCCTAGTGATGATCTCCACTGAACAAGTACAATGCTACCTCTGAATAACTATTCCATTACCTGTTGCATAGTTACAATCATCTGTCTCGATAGATAATATGTGACATAGAAATTTAACAGGATTACCACTTAGCAAGTAGGTTTGTCAAAAAAAATCATTGCCTAAACTTCAGGGGAAAGCCAGTTCTTCTGAACACAAACACTCCTATAGATGTTGCATATTTCCTAAATACAACTTTCTACAAGAATTTTCAGTGCTTTCCAGAAGTCTAAATAAGTATGTTGTTAATAAAGTCATGTCTTTTCCAGAATACTGAGCTGCTATGTTCTGCTGTGGGGAGAAAATTCAGGGCAGGATTTGTCTTGGAATAACTTGTACAGATATAGTTGCCCCAGGTGTATACAAATAAGTCAGTTATACACCCTTTCAGAAAGATTCAGATCTATCTATGTTTAAGATTGGTGTAGGCAAAGTATAAAGAATTGTGGAGAACATTTACTCTTCAACACAGCCAAACCTAGGTAGATCCAAATTCAGCTGATGGCTATGCTCTGAGCGTGTAAGAGCTGGACAGAGGTGGACTTTGTACTGAAGTATGAAGCAAACCACACAATTTAAAAACTGAACCTATCTCCATTGCTTCTTAAAGTTAGGACACTGTGCAGCCAAGAATTAGATGGCGATAGGGACAGCAACCTGACACCAGATTTTAGAGACAGCAGTCGAAACTGGAGACACATGGACTTTGCCATGGCTCTCAAATGTACCTCAGCAAATGCCTCCAGTTCAGATGTGCTTTACTGTGCCAGAGAAAGACTGTAACAGACAAATGTGTGCTTTTAAAGAAAACAACAAAATGTGAACTATTTATTAAAAAAATACAAAACAAATATACTTAGGAACTGAGTGAAGTGATCCCATTTTCATAAGAAAAAAGCATAAAAATACTTCATAGAATATTGTTTGCAAGATAATCTGTGCAAGTAGATCAGAAAAATTAAGTACTAATTGCATATGGTAATACCGATATTTTCACAATTATTGGAGAAACAAATAAGTAAAGAAACAGGACAGATTAATTATATAATTGATCTAATACAACCCTCCAAGGAATAACTGATACGCTATCATTATCATAACAATTAATTCACCTGACAAAACTGATACATGACACCTCCTTAGAAGCCAGTTAAAAATCATTACTAATCATGTCATTCTGCGTTATGGTAAACAGGACAGATAAAAACCTATTTGTAAGACATTTAGTGTCACCATTTTTCAGAGTTTTCTGAATGAAGTACAAATGGTCATCACAGTTAAGAGTGAAATGTCTCTGGAAAGAAAAAAGAACTACACACTAACATTATGCAAGATTCATAAATGTGAAAAATACAGGGTCTACAGATACATCAGCATGATAGATTATTTTTTTTCTGAACTGGAAAGAAATTCTTAATACTCATTAAAACAAGATACCAACAGGACTGCCATGCCAATGGACAGACATTAGCCAGTTTTAAATGGACATTTGAAATATTCTGTTTTCAGTGCCTTGCCTTTTCTCATTTTGAGGTCATTAAAAGCACAAGACTAATTACATTACAACGACTTCAAGTGGGGCAAAATTATCACTCACTTCCCAGGAGCGAAGTCGCTTTTGCAATATATATTTTTCCTTTTTGCAATCATCCTGAGAAGTTCCTACAGCCACAAAAAGGGCAGTAACTTTTAAGAAGTCAGGAGAAAGAAAAATGCACTAGTTAGTTATACTTAAGAAGGGGCAAAGAATGACATTTTAAAAGGTTAAAATTGGCAAATTATTTGGCAGCACCAGATGGAGAAATCAGACCGACTGAACAGACAGCAACTTTTTCCTACAGTTCCAATGCATTTTGTAACACTTTTCAATGGCCTAGTAGCTGCTTCCAGACTTAGAAGCCTCTCTTCTGGCAAGTGAGGAAAAAGGACTTTTATTTATTTGAATGAAATGTGTCAAAATTATATCAATTTCTTAGCTTGTAGGAATGGCTGGAGGAACAAGGTTGAGGACAGCTACATTTTTTTGAACAGCAGTTATAAGAGCTTTAGGATATTCAGAACAAAGTGTTATGGGCTTTCACAAGATGACAGAAACAATTTTAAAATCTAATTTTGGCACAGCATGGCTCAATGATATGCCTCCCGGGTTTTACACCATCATCTCCACTAAGCCTATTTTCTTTGCTTCTTATGTCGCACTTTTTCAAGCAATTTCCCAGCCCTCTTTTTCCCCGGGTGAAAGGCAACAAAGGGTAAAATATTCATCCTGATATGCCAGAATATACGTGTGTAAAAGATTTAGTTTTTAAATAACTGTATTTGAGCCTGAGACTCGGAACATGCAACTCGCTTATATTAAAGTTCAAACAAACATACTGTATGTTGTTTACACGACTAGAACTCCACTGACTTCAATGACATTTGTCTAGGATAAGAACGCAAAGTCTACCCGTAATGCTGAGAAGAAAACCTTCTTCCCCTTTTGAACAGTTTTATATGACAGACATAGGAAAAAAAGTTGCCATGTACTATGTTTATTCATTTTAAGTGTTACAAGTTGTTCAGTTCAACAGTTCTCCAAAGAAAACTAAAAAAAAAATGACCTTACGAATATGCATCACTTAAAAAATTTTGCAGTTTCCAGGCCAGATGGCAAGATCTGTCCTTCTCCCAAAGAGATTTCCCCAACAAAGAATTATATATGTTATCACTAGAATCATCTAGAAAAAAATGCACCTCTGGGGAGAACGTAGAGACATGCAGAAAATGTCTTTAGTAATTCATCCTTTTTCTGCAAGCCAATGACTTGGTGCCATGACTTGGTGCTTCTGAGAACTAGAGCATTCCTGTCATAAGTATGATATGGCTCAAAGAATTGTTTTACTGGAATATTACATGAGTAAAAAATGATGGTATCCACTTACATGTGACTGCCACTGCTAACTTGTAAGTAAATGGCTGAAAACATTCTCTGATGGTTTTGGGTAAGAAAGGTATATCAGTTATTATACCAACCGTGTGGAGATTACAGCTGGGAAAGATGCTGATACTCAGGCTTAGCAGACTCCTTTGCACTAAGTCCAAGCCCCCCACAGCTCATTGATAGGAATACCCCTCCACCGTGCTGCAGTTCAAATGAGGTCAGTCGCAGTCCAGCAAATTTGATTTATACACACAGTAAATAACCAAAAATTATGCTCACGTTTTTAAATTGGCAAAGGGCTAGGGGAGGGAAAAGTCAGCTTCATTGTCTGAAGTTTTCATACTGCCAAGTTTCAACACTCTAGTAGAAAGGTTCAGCCAAGAGAAGAAGGAAATAATTCCAGGAAAAAATAGCATGAACTTTTAGATAGAGGGTCTACAGACATGTCAAGAGGAAATATAGTAGAAGAATTCTTCTGGGTAACCCTGAAAGGGATCTGAAAACTATACAAATTAATTCAGTGCACAGTTACTACCTTTTCCATTTTTCTGTACTTTATTTCACTTATGGTAAACAACTTATGAAAACAAGATTGGTTATTATAATTCTATTTCCAAGCATTTTTATTGACACGCTTTTGTATTCAGTGTTAAATAATCTTTATTTATGATGTTAGAGGGAGGTACCACCCTGAAGTCTAATTATTCCCCCCTCCTTGCACTTCATCTTCACACCAAAAATCTGCAATAAAACATGTGTGGCTTTCATTTGTTTGGAATGAGCAGAAGACACAGATGAAGAAGAGCTACGTGGAGGCAGAAGTGTTGTTTTTCTTTGCCCTGTAGAAGCTGGTAGAAAGATAGAGCTGCCAAACAGCCCTGAATACCAGCCTGCTGAGGCCCCGGGAGGGCAACCTGGGAATCCAACTGGCTTCCTTTCAATGATCTATTTCTAAAAAGAAAAATGCCTTCCCACACAGCTTTTGCATGGCTAAGTGAGCCATAGGGACCTAACCAGAATTTTTACTTCAGTGGGAGCTGGATGGCAATTTAGTGTGGCTTCAGCAAGCAACTTTCTTTTTTGGACGCTTTAGCAAAGTGAACCTCTGATTCATCAGCAGTAAACTGAGGCTGGGCCCAAGCCAAATCTAACCAACGTCCTGCTGGAACATCAAATTTCACACTTCCATGCATATCCAAGAGGCACGATATGACATCTGCAGGCAAATGGAGTTTGCAGGGGAATGAGGTATTGCAGCTCTGTCTGAGGCTACCCCAGTGCTTTCAGACAGCCTCAGAGTCTGCTCTGAGTGCTTTGTCCATGACTCAGTGTTTATGGGTGTGTCTTGACAGATTTATATTCCTAGATTGGACAGAAAGCCCACTTTGTTTGTCTTTTAAACTAAGAATTAGCCAAACCAAGCAGTGAAAGTATTCAGACTCACGCGTGCCTTAAAGGGGCTTTTCTAGATTTCAGCTTTAACCTAAAAAAATATGGAGAGTGACAGGTTCAGATAATCCTCTGAGCTACCTGGAGGCTTCTGAACCTCCCTAAGCTAAAGATAGCCTTTGTGACTATATCACTACACTCTAATATATCATTATGTTCTAAGACTAATTAGAATATGAATATACAAAAATTGAGTCATTCCTTAGACTATAAACACAGGAATCAAGGGTTGCATAACCAAACAATTAATTCACCATGTGTCCCTGGTAGCAGGGTTCTAATAGCAGAATGTTCTGATAACATTTCAATTTAACCTATTCTATTCCCTTTAAAATGTACATTGTCTTGGAATTAGCATTAAGCTGTGAATACTTTCCGAAGGAAATAATCTGTGAAGATCACTGAGAGTGTTAAAATGAGACTAGTCAAAAAAACAGCTGGGCAAAATAAAGGACAGTAAATTACATGACCTTGTGCTCCATTTCTACTTCCGTGTGTTTGACCTCCGGTCCATGGGCCCAGCTGTGACCCAGCCAGCATATGACCTAAGAAAAAAGAACAACTATATTGCCAAATTTTGTTACTTCAAATTACAATGAAATCATATTTGTCAAAATAAAGCATGTTATGCAGAGTTATTTATTTTTATGACCCCACAGTTATTGTTAGTCTCAGGGATTTGTTCACTCGTTTGCCGATTCACAGAGTCCAATAACTTTACCTCTCACGAATGGCACAATGAACTCACAATTTCTTGTCATAAGGAGATTAAAAGTAGAGGTGCACCTTGGAAACAGAGTTTAAAAAATCCTTTAAATGTCTTTCAGCCACTCAGCAACCACCCACTCTCTGCAAGGGAGCCCAATGGTCAGAGGTGTAGGTACGCACACCATAGGTATGAGATGAGAAGCTCTGGAAGCTATTGAACAGCGAATTTTCACAGCAGATCAGCACAAACATATTTAGCACAGGGTATTGTGTCACCACGAAGTGTCAAAAGAAAAATGAGAACGTTCAACAGTTTTCCTGCTCTGCAGTTTCCTTGTGCTCCTTTCTTCCCCTTAGTTTCTCTTTACTGAATTTTGACGTGCTGTGTGGCATGAAAAGTACCCTTTTATTATACTGCAAGGAATTATCTAAAAGGACTTGACCAAACAAATTTTGCTGGCCTTAGTCTTTTACTCCGGCAGACTAGTAAAGAAGCGATTCAGAATAGCAACACGAAAGAACTAATGAATAAAATTTCCATTTAGGTAGCTAATCCCCCATGGAGCAGTGTGTCAGACTACAATGTATAAAAGGGTCATTGGCCTATATCTTCAGCTGTATTCCTCAGGATGATAAACACTACAAGAGAGTCAAAACAACAAAGCATAATTAAACAAAATGCATCAAAACCAGCTGTCCTCTGAAGAGTCAGTACATATATGCCATTGAAAGTTCAGTATCAACTGAAAATTACAGCCCAGTGGTACATAACGTGGGTAAAATTTCTTTTCTGGGATAAGGGAAAAGCTTAAAAACACCTGTGATAACAGGTAGTAAATGTTGACTTTACTACAATATCCACTAAAATTCCCATAATTCCTTTCTCAGGGTCCTATAATAGTTGTTTTGGATTCATCCCCAGTAATACCAGCTATTCGGGAAGACAATAAAATATTCAAAATGCATTGTGTGGAACTGTTTTCACAAAACATTTTCTTATTATGTAGAAGTAGATTAACAGCTAAGACACCAGGCTTGTAAATATAGATCTGCATAAATTCCAGTCACCAAAAAACAAAATGTTAGCTTTTTCTCTATAGGTATTGCATAAACCCCTATCCTTTAAACATCAAACAGTAAGGTTTAGTCTTGCACCACTGATGTCAGTGGGAACATGTACAGTCAAATATAAGGAAACCTGTGAAGAACATTCATGTACAATGCAGATGGTGATACTCTGTCAAAAAAACTCTTAGAATGCTGCTAATTAAACAAGAATGAATAATGCTGGTTTGGAAAGTGAAAAAAAAATATCTAATTTTAAAATATCATATATCTTGATAGAGCTTTTTTTTTAAAAAAGTGTCACAAAGAAGTGTCTTTGATAAAGGTACACAGGGATAGCAGTCATGTCTTATGTCCACGCTAGTATGAAAGAGCAGGGAAAATGAACAGCTTGAGTCTTTCTTGTCTAGTACTTGTCTAGTGCTGGATCTGGCTAGCTCTTGTTCATTTTGGAAGCTTTGTTTCTATTTTTGTTTTGCTTTCTCCATTTTGGAATTATTCACTGTGTTGTTCCTTGTATGCTTTAAGCATGCCTAGACTCTTCCCAAACCAGCATTTAATGAAAGCAGGTTATTCTGATTGAAGGACAGTAGCTGCTGCATACTGTGGTTTGGGGCTTGCTTCCCTGACAGCTGTATTAAGGCATCTATTTTTGCCCCTTCATGAGGCCTTCAACATCATCTGGTGTGGGACTGAAAATCACATAGGCACTTCCTTCTCCAGGGTAAGGAAAAGCAAAGGGGCAATATCAGAAAAGCCGGAGCAGAGGTAGGATGCATGATTTATTCTGCCTCAGTGTGAGACTAGCAGAAAAGAGTGCATTTTTTATAATGTGTCACAACTAGGTTTGTAAAAACATAAACAAAATACACAGCATTCGTGCCAGCAGTGATCATAAATACATGTTTAGCATAGCAGCTATAATAACTTGCACACCATCATACAAGAACAAATTCTTGTCACACTCTTGTAGGTGGAAAAATATATGCTCTCTAAAATGTTTCACATGAAAATTCAATGCTTCCATTACCAGAGAGTGCAGTTCTCACAGGACAAATAAGACTGCAGTCTGAAAACTATTTTAATAAATCAAAACTAAATACATTGCTGTCTATATTCTCTTTAAAGTCTTCTTTTGACTCTGGCTTGGGGTTTTGTGGAACAGATGTGGCAGTGAATGTGTGCACACATTCTCTCGTCTGTCTCTTCCTGTCTTTTTAAACACAATAGACAGAAAACCAAGTAGCACTTGCTCGCAGCAGTCCCCAGTTGCAGAGGATCCTCAAAGCTCCTTCTAATCCTGCTTTTGCTAATAAATGTAATATGAAGAATAACTAAGTGGAAAGCCCATCCTTCAAAACAAGCTGTGGATATATTATGTGCTGGGCTCTATTCCAACTTCTGTCCCAATGTTTTCTGGGACTACAAGCACAGAAACTCTTTTGACTCCCTTAGTCTCCATTTTCTCGTCTGTCTTCTGTCTTATCCTCTCATTTTAGACCACAAGCTCTATAGCACAATGATTTTTGCATCATTGAGGTAACTTTAGGAAAGTCAAACTGATGGAATTATACCCATTCCAAATATTTGCCCTTTTACATCTTTGCATAAACTAGATTGTTGTGCTTTCACCCTCAGCTTTCATTTCTGCATACCTACACCTCTTGTGCTTAAGACCATCCCTTCTCACTCTTTGCGTGCCAGGAACTAGCAACTGAGAACAGTTACTTTAATTGGAGTCTCTGAATTTGGGATGCTTAAAAATGTACACCACTCCACCCTAGAAAAGTTTGATCCTAAAATGGTTGTTCTAATAGCTCACATGTTTCATCTTTTGATGACCTTTTGAGGTATCCATGGCAGAGCCCCACAAGATCCACCATAGCTGCCCTGAAGGCTGGAGACTTGAACTTGCTCTTGCTGGGGAGAATGCAGCTCTCATTCTCCATATGAGTAGTTTCTCCTTTCTCCTTAGTATTCTTAATCAGTAATTGCTTGCCATGGAAAGGTGCTTAAGATATTCCCAGCTGCACATCTTTACTGTTCCAACATTAATTTCACAACTCACTTCTACTGAATATATATCTTACTTTTATAAAGATGTCTTTTAAGGAATTTTACTTTCCTAATATGATTGGAATCAAGTAGGGAAATGTACTGCTCTTCTGTGTTTTCTTCTACTATCAGAACTTTAAATATTAAGCATTTATTCAACCCTGTATTTCTGATTGTTCACTGCAACCTGTTTAGTCCTTCTCTTTTCTCTTGGTATCCAGGGAGTCGGGGCTACAGGCTTCTGAAGTCAGTTCAGATGGTTATCTGCAATTTCTCTTTGTAGTGCTCTTCGAGGTCAAATCCATTACAGCATATGCTCAAACTGACTTTCCACACTTAACTCTTCCAGGCTTACTGTGACACACTCAGCAGTTCACCTCAGAACTTGTTATCCATAGATGCAGCAGATGTTAAACTTGATATAGAAAAAGAACCTGTTTCCTGCCTCCTCTTCACCTTAAAAATTCTTGTGAACAGAATGACAATTTTAATGAAAAATCAAAAAAAAACCAAATCCAAAATGAAATACACCCACAAAAATGACATTCACATAATATACAATACAGCCACAGTTGGGAAGTTTAATCACACTGGCCGTCCCAAAAAGCTTAGCTCTTTTGTTTTCTTTCTGTCATATCATATCAACAGGGAAAGAAAAGTACATCAGCAAATAAAGCTCCTTAAATATTTGCAGCAATTTTTAATGGAAGTTACAGAGCCAGGGTAACATTATTTTCTTATGCCCCACAGTCTTAGGTAAACTCATGTATATAAAGCTTTTTTAAAATACAGGAATATATTTAAATACATCACAGATATACTAATGCTGAAGCAGCCAGTCTCAGATACTAGCAATTCACACTCCAGTTGTAGGTTGATACATCAGCCTTTTACATCTGGAGGCAGGGGGCTCCTCATCCTCCATTTTCAGAGGGTTCTTATTCCTAACCTAATTAAAATTGAGATTGTTGTATTCATTAGGACAAAGACACCAGTACGAAAGGAATGAAAGAATATCAACCCTTCAGGTGAAGCTCATGTTCTGAATTTTGTTGACATTTCCAGATTCCCCAGCCTAGCAGTGACCAGGATGCTCCTTTCCCTGTTTCTTATGGCAAGAGGACTGAGAGAGCCCTTTTAAACAAAGATCGAAAATGGCTCATCCTCAGTTAAACTATTCCAATATTCATCTGTCCCAAAAAAATACAAAAGCAGAAGTGAGGAAAAAAAAGAAGAAAAAAAAAAGGCTGATACACTTCATACCCATCAGGGGTATCTTGCTATGACTGTTTTGAAAACATCTATTTTGGAAACAGAACTGGCTAGCCAAGATTTTCAATGACAGGTTTTGAATTATTATTCTTCAGGTATAAATCCTAGTATGGGGTTAGAGCTGCTTGTCTTAAAGACATCCTGTGCCTTCCTGCTTCTCTAGCCAACGCTGTGATCATCACCCACAAGATATACAAATTTTGATATCTTCTCAGCATTCATCAGCTGCTTATTCCACAGCCTGGTAATCCCTTTGGTCTGAAAATGGAGGTTTCCTATCATTAGTCCAACAGACACTTTGCTAACAGTAAGGATGGATGGAAAGAGAGTTCAGGTTTGCAGATAAGGTTACTTTTATCTTTTTCATTCATTCCATACTGCAAGCTTATCATTCAGAGCTGAGGCATTTAGATGTGCCTCAGCTGGGCATGCTAAAAGTTTCTGTACTGACTCTGAAGCTACTTTGCCAAAAGCCAGTAGAATCACCCCAGAATATTTAATGGCAATAAAAACAGTAAAAAAGCAGCTCTAAATGTTGGAAACGCAGAAAGAAAAAGATGTCGCCATATCATCACACAACCATAAAATTCTTCTCTTAACTATTCAGAAAAGTGCCTTCGATTTTCAGTAAAAGGTGCGAGTATCTCAGAGGTACAGTACAGTATCTTGATTACTATCGTGTAATGTGGCATTTGCTAAGATAATGACTTTTTTTGTGAATGGCTGAGTCAATAAGCCCATAAAATCCCCGTATTTTGTCAGTGTCTGTGTTATTGCTGCCCTTTGGCTGAAGTAATTATACCTTTTTCCTTTTCAGAAAACTTACCCAGTGTTTTCTTTCTCTTTATGATGACTGCTCTACTTATATTTAATGACTTAAGCTTTGGCTGTCTACTTCTTATTGTTTGCACTCCTGTGCTATGAAATGAGCTGCAATAGACTGGATAATGCACTTGGTTAGAAATACTGCATCAGGTACAATTATCTGAATGAATAAGCCAAAAAAAATAATATTTCTCTTTTTCTTTCAAGTTCGAAATTTATTATGCAAAAATACGTATTTCACAAGCATATCATACCCAAGTTTCTAAACAAATGTTAGGGTAGGAAGAAGATATATTGCATGATCCCCAGTAGGTGACTAACGTAAGCTAACTTTAACTCTGCTGTCCCTTCCACTTACATAGATGTCAGCAGAAGGTCTAAAGAAGGAGACAGGAAGGTTGGAATTTTTACAGGATATATACTGGAGGATTAAAATACAGACAGCAGAACCTGAAAGACCAGGATCTATTCCCTGGCTTTGCCATAAACTGCTTGTGTGCCCCTGAATAAACCACTGGGTCCCTAACCCTCAGTTTCCCACACTGACAAATGGAGGCAGTGTTACTAACTTACACCTACCCTTGCTTTCTCTTTTTACACTTTATACTTTTCTAGGCACCGTGTTTCCAAACTGCTCAGAGGCCATAATCCCAGACTCTAAAAATGAATAAAAAAGGAATTTATTTCAGCTCATAAAAGAAAGTCCTAACTGAGCAAGCTACTGATACATATATAACTGAAGTCAATGGGGTCACTTAGGGATATGCTTAAAGACTTTACCGGTTCAGGGCCTTAAGCTCTCAGGAACACATTCATTCACTGCTTGAGGTAGTGGTTATTTCACTCTTTCTTTCAGTCCATGCTTATTTATAAAGATTTTCCTTTCCTGAGCAGACCTTATGGCCTTCGCTATGCTGGGTTTTTGCTCAGTAATCCCACCAGTTTATAAAGATTTGTAAATATGTAGTTAAAAACTTTTACATCTGGCGATTGGACCTGTCAAGGGATTGAAACGGGAGGACCACAAATCTTTTTGCTGAGAGCTTAATGGCCTGAAGTACAGCTGCAATGTTTCAGAGAGTCTGTCTCAGTGCCATTTATGAATCCCAGTGTAAATGTGGGGAGTGGTTGCCTTCTTCCCAGTCTTTTGCTTCAGCATTCAGATAAGAGCTGTAAGAAAAGGGAGAAGAAAAGGTTTCAGGTGTCATAGAAGTAAGAGGAGCAGAAGGAACAGAACCTCCTTAAATGGAACACCCCTGGTCACAGGGACAGCTCAAGCAAACCAAGTTTTCAGCTCTGCTTCTCGAGACACTGAGGAATAAATCATCTGCTGTGATGTTCTAAAAGTTTGGCAGACCTAATTAGACACTCACTTGGCAAGCAGTTATGACATTCATATAAGATAGGAGTATCTCCCTGGCTGTATTAAGGCAAAAAGAGAAAAGGCCAGGAGCAGAACCAAGAAACATACTGCACTGTATGGAGAGAGGAGACTTCTCAGTTGGGAGTAAAGGTCAGAAATAGATAGGACAAATCTGGCACTGCACATATAAGTGGGCTGCTGTTTTCTTGTTTCAGATAGATGTGCATTCTTCTTGTGCGAGGCACAGCATGTTTATTTCTCTCACCCTGATGCAGTCTGTATGTTTCTCCTGTTCCTAACTACCATGTTTGCCTCAAGAGGTGATCTCAAAAATCAAAACCCTCACAGGCAGGAGCCCTGTTGGGCTGAGTCTGATCTGCACTGGCTTGGAGACTGAGGGCAGTGGGCTGTAGGATGCTATGTCTGTGAACGAGGAAGGGGGTTGTCAACAGAAGAGGGGAGCGTAAGGGAAGGGGAGACTGCTGTGGCCTCCTCATGCAGAGCAGAGCATCTGGAGCAGCTGCGCTGGAACCCAAGAACAGGGACTCCAGGCTGCCCTGTGAGCAGGCAGCCAGCAGGCTGCCAGAGCTGCACGGCATGGGCCCCTTAGCCCTCCTTTACGAATGCTTAGCATTTTCTTGTGAGATGGCAGCATTAGCATGTTTGCAATATCCATGCTGAGGATGGTGGAAATGGATCTCAAGGTACCTGTTGTTTTGACTTCGATCTAAGGTGAGTTGAGAAACATCTGTGCAGGTGCTGTGACCATTGCCAGTGCCTACGCTGTGCAAATTCCACAGGTAAGCAAATGACTTGAGTTTCTGTTAGCTTAAAGCTGGCATCTTTTACGAGCGTAAAAATCCTGTTTTAAAACATTGGTCATTCACCTGCTTTCAAAGAGTGCCAAACTGGCACATTTCAGAGATGAGAGACACTGCATGCCATTCCAAATGCAACTCCTGCCATCTGGGAGCAGAGAGATGGCTTTCAGGTTAGCAGGCCAGCAGGTTCATAAAGCAGCCCAGGAGTATGACAAGGCATTTCTACCTTCAGGAGCAACAGAATTTTGATGGTCAGCTTTGAATGATCTGCTGCTGCTTTGTGACACACATGTCAAGAGGTTTAACTAATGTTATGTTTTCCAAGCACACTTGTATTGACTTTTCTGATAACCTTTACCTACCAAATCATGCATGAAACATCACCGAACTGATGCTAAACTTTTCCCTAATAGCCATTCTGCTCCATTTCCCGTATCCTAAACTTTGGTGTTTGTTGCGAATTTAGCAAAAATCTTTATAGCTGCACAGCAGATTTTGATAAATCCCCGGTGTCAGCATGAAACCCACGTACAAAAAGCCCTAGTGTGGGGTTGTCTGTGGGCTGAGGCACACGATAACAGACACTTAACAAGTTCCTGTGCATCAGTCTGAGGCATCCATTTGTGTGCACGCCTTTCAAGTGAGCATTCATAAGATGATGACCATGAGATCAGCACAGGGGTATTAAGAACTGCTCAGTAGACATGTAGCAGCTTGTTACACTGCCAAAGCATGACTTTGTGTCTGAGTCTGGCTGCATAACCTGTGCTAGGTTAATATCCAGAGGTTTTCCATTACCTGTCTGTTTATGTGGGCATAAGGTGGTGTTGTCAGGTATTAAACATCAGTCAGCTCCTCTAATAGGCCTTTTATCAGTTCTTCATATTACAGCTGCATGTAGAGGCTCCATCTACAATGATGACTTTGACATATTAGACATACAACAACGCCCAAGGTGGCAGAAGACTGTCCCCAGCTTAAGGGCTGACCATTTTAACAGAAGAGGTAGACGCAGCAGGTAGAACTGCCTCACCTAACTTCAACAGTTTAAAAATCATGTTGGAGCCTGAGCTAGTTACTTAGGCTCCCTTCAAAGTAAAAGAAAAAGCCGTGTACACAGAGGGGCATTTTTCCCAGCTGCCTAAGACTCTTCTTTTACCTGAGACGAACATCTTCCCCCCTCTTGGGGAGAACCCCAATTATGAGCTAGATACCCAGCCCTTGCAGGACTAAGGGTTAGGTAGGATATATCTCCCAACAAGAATGTGAAACAGAGACATTACATCCATGCAGCTTACAGAGAGCTGGGGCACAGGGATATCACTGTTGGCTGCCTGGGAGATATGTGCTAGTCCCAGACCTGAGCCCAGATCCTTTCAGCCACAAAGATAGATACAGGCCCTATTTCTATCCCTGACAGTGCTGGAAAAGAAGGCGGCTCCACAAAGCTGCAGGAGCCAGGGCCCCTTCTCGCCCTGGTGTTTCATCTGCTGCTCAGTGCCAAAGTGGAGTCACGAGAGCCCCCGCTGTGCCTACAGTTCTTCATGAAGGATTTCCTATTTCACACACCAAATGCGTGGCTGGTTCCCCATGAAGCAGAATAATTCATTATATTTAGTAAACCAGCAGCTTGGATGCATAACGCTAACCACTGATCAGCTGCTAAAAAACAAGAGAGTTGATTTTAAGGAACAGGAAGAATAATGAGTGACTGAAACATTAACTACAATTAATTATCATGATAGTCGGTTACAAACTGTTTCAAGCCATTTTTCAGTTTTAATGCCACCATTGATACTCACCTTCTGGCTAGCTGTGCTGGAATCTCCCTGAGCAGTGTGCTGCCTCATTCATTGCTTTGTGGGCGAACATTCAGAGCACCATTTAGCCCGCAAACGTGCTGGATTATCTATAAACACAGTGAAAGGAGACAGTTACTGCATGAAACCGAGCAAGTGCACCTGCATGCTAATGAGTTAAATGTCATGACAGCAACCCAAGACCAATGCTACATGCTGCCCTTTAGAAAGAAAGCGATTCACTTCTGTAACATTTCAGACAGAAAATTGGAGTGTAACTTCTTGTGTCAATACATCATTTATTTTGTAAGAAATAACTAAATGCATATTTATTGCACCCCTATATTTATTCACTGTTGTGCTTTTCACAGGTTCTCCCTTCCCTAGAGGTACTGTTCACATTGGTTATAATATTTTCTGTCTGAGGCTGCTGTACATTTAATGCTCTATTACAATGCAGGTGTTCAGACCAAGAAACAGCTTTCATTCCCTTCCAAAAGCCCCCGAGTTATTTATTTTGATATTTTTGTTTTACTTTGCCGAAAACTGAAGGGGTTTCTAGCGCCAGTAAAGAACAAACTGAAGACAGGATCAGCTACAAAGCACATAGCTGTTCTGTGTTGTGGGTCTTTTTTTTAAATCTGCATTACACAGTGATAAAAATCAACAACGCCAGTAAAGTCAGGGCTAAGGCTGCAGTCAAACGTTGATACTCCCAGTGCAGTCAGGAATTACAGCAGCGCACAGCACACAGGACACACACCCATATAAACAGAGCTGTGGATTACAGCATACGACATTGCAGCATGTTTTCAAGCTGATTTCAGACTCTGCAATGCAGACCCGAAGAAACTGAATAGAAACTTTCTTTTCTCCTGTGGTTTGAGGCTGATTCACTTTGGCAGTGATTGAGAGTTACCATAAGATGGCTGTTTGACCATCCATGTAAAATGAGATGGATTTACTTTATTTACATGGTGGGCCTATCCTTCTTCATAACTGATGAGTGCCTGCAGCACAGAATAACTTCTCGCAGATGATACAAACTGGTAGTGATGGGTGAATTTCTAAGTTCTAATTTTTAGTTTTTGAAATAATAGGAAAGAAAGGACTGTGCTTCTCTAGCTCCATTGATGCATAGCCTCAGAGAACTTTAGTTAGGTCTCACCAGCAAAGGCCTTGGATGCATTAATGTGCCTACAAGAGTAGCCTGTCCCACCAAGGCCGCACGCAAACTGGGGAGGGCAGAGCAGGGAAAAGGAACTACCTAATCTCCCATCCAGCTCTGTGCTTAAGCCACCAAGCCATTCTTCAAAGACAAAAATAAATGTAAGTTCTTACCATAAATTACGCTGTTGAATTTCTAGCATTGGTACTGTTCAAAAACCACCTCCAGAATTAGGTGTTACCAAAACAAGTACCCCATTTTAATTTAAATAATGTTACTTGTGCCTCATCCCTGCATGGCAACTGTCTCCTAATGCAGTTTTCAGAAGGGCACATCCAAGCCAGACCTCATGGAGGCATCAGAATCAGAGGACCTGAGTAGATTTTTTTTGTCTGGCCTTCAAACATCTTGCACCTTCTCCAGCTCACCATTTGTCCTCCAGGATCACACCAAGCTCTGGATCTTATGCAAAAGTGCAGATTTGATAGATAGCTAAAGGGTCTTTATCCCACCCCATCTCCTCATTTTATAACGGGCAAAGGCAAGACGCCCAGCAAGACCCCTTGCAGCCCTGCAGAGGAAATGGCCCCAGGATGTAGCCCGGGCAGAGCTGGAGCAGGGCGCGCATCATCCCCATACGGGCATCATTTCAAAGGGCAGTGCAGTGTTTCTGTGGCCCCCGCAGCCTGCCCCACTCTGCTGCTGCACTTGAGATGCTTGTGGGCAGAGGAGACTCGTGACCACTGGCCCCACACCAGCTGTTCCACAAGAGGCAGAGCCTCCAGGACAGGCCACTGTGCCTTTGTCGTGCAGACCCAACCATGCTGCTTCCCCTTCCCTCTCTCCACACCAGGGGAAGGAGCGAGTGGGGAAAAAATCTGAAAGTGTTTTTCATAAGTCATTTCACAGTACCTTCTAAATGAGTAATACATGGCACCCCTATCCATCCTATGTCTCCATGCTGTCCGGAGCACTTCTATTTTGGAAGGAGAAAAGAAGGCATAAAATTCTCCAATATTGCTGAGGTGCAGAGAGAACACAAAGCAGCACGTACTCTTTCCGCTGCATTCAGATTTCAGTGCAGAAAACATTTCCATCAACAGGGTCCCTGTTTTACTCCCACTGCTGAGAGGGGGAAATTCTTGAAGCAAACAAAACTGCATCCCTGCTCCTGCGGTAAAGCTGAGAGGGTACTGACCTCCTCCTGGTGAGTGGTGCACATTTACAGGCCCTTTAGAATGCAAACTCTGGTACACAAATACACACTGAAGGCTTGTAAGAGTGAACGTTATTGAACCACCGGGCTGAACCACCACTCAAAGCAGTGATATTCTGTTGTGTAAATACATGCACAGGGACTTCTCCAGGTCCTCCTTCAGCACTCAGCATACAGAGTGCTTCAATACCCAGCGTGAGATAATTATTTCTGATTCTTCTGTTTAGAGAATTCCCCAAAGGTGGCCCTGGACCATCTATTTTTTGGAACAATGTCAGCAATATGCACGTTATGTCTGTAAAGAATGACGCTGTTTCCGAATGACAGAAACAAGAAAGCCATCTAATACAGCCCAAAAGAAGACAGAACTATTTTTGCCAGCCAGAAATAAATCTCAAACACAGTAGCTTTATATATCTACTGAAAATGCAGACACTGTCTTTGATATGTAATAGCTGTGCAGATGGAGGAGTCTCCTTAGTGGTTTTTACTGCTTCTCTGGAAAATGGGGCATGACTCTCCCTCAGCTGGGTTTTCTTGCTGGCAGCCCTTGCTCCCCTCCTCTCCCACCTCTTGCATGCTGTAGTGGCTGGCAGCGCTCTCAGGAGGCACGTGTCCTGGCAGTGCACTGCATTACCCAAACAAATCCTGGCACAAAAGCCCTGCAAGGAATGGAGAACCTCAATATCTCTCTTTGCCTCTGTTAACCCCCCAAAAACAAGCATGCTAATTAGGCTTTGGGAAGCAGGATAATGCAAGCTGTGCAGGATTGTGGCCCTAGACTGCTCCTGTACTCTTGTTTCCTTGCTGCCTAAAAGGGTAGCCTAATTAATTGACTTTGTTGAATCTCTTCCTGGGTGCAGGGTGTTGATGCATCAGCTAATAAAAACAGAAGTGAAGCTAGCACTTACAGAAAATGACAATATCAGGAGTAGGCAGGGTGCTTTGTGTTATGTGTCACAGCTCATAACAGACTGCAGTGGTTGACGTCTTTATTAGTTCCTAACTTGGTATATGGTGCTCTGTGTGTGCACATGTGCGTGCATCTGCCTGTGTCTCCAGGAAAAGAAAGAAAAAGCAGATGTGTAGAAGGTAACTTTAACATCCTCATATGGTATTTCTGAATACTGTAGACAGAGAAACTATCATAAAATAAAGAGAATTTTAAAATATTTGACTATGCATGTACAGCAGTCCATAAAAGGCCTTAAGCAGAATTGTATTTTAATGCTGTTTTGCTGAAATTCTTTTCAAAATTACATATTTGTAAGCACTTGGCTTAAATAAAGTTTTTACAGATTTAGATGGTATAATGAGGTCAAGCTGAAATCTTGCAGAGGAGTACAGTGTAAATGAACTAATGAAAACTAATTTCAACCATTTCCTGCAGAGCATAACTGCTAGAATATATCACCTCCAAATGCAAAAACAAAATGATCAGCGAAGACTTTGTTCATTTTAGACCCACCACAGAGGCAAAGACAAGGGTACATGCTGCTTTTTTAAAATGTCAGAAATCCGTTTCACAGTATTGATGATCTCTCAATGCCCACTTCATGTTTAATCAGTGAGCTACTAATCTTTTCTCAAAAAAAGAACCTGTCTTTGATGTTTATCACATCCGTATGTTGTTCAGTTGGGTGAATCAAGTAGAAATGAGAAAAACTTGAAAATCTAGACAATGTGACTACTCAAAGCTAAGCATACACAGAACTGTTCAGTGGGGTCAAAGCAAGACTGAATATTCACTCCAGGAAGTATCTAGTTGTGTCATCTGCCCTGCTGCCGTTTTAGGCTGTTATCCTGCAAAAATCTACACACATCTGTCCTGCCATTCTGAACAATCTTACTAAGGACCTTGGTCCCAACCTTCACTGATTTGCATAAGAGCAAATATTCTATTTTTCAAAGTTTTTTCCTTCCCTTTTATTAATCTGTTTTGCTTCTGCAGGTGAAATACTGCAAACCTAGACTAAAACCACACCTGCTTCTGCAGACACTGTGCAAGCATCTTCTTACAGCTCTGCAGATTCGTTTCCATATTGACCTAACTAGCATTTCTTCGTTTAACTTCCAAGTGCCCAATGAAGTTAACTAAACCATAGTATTTCAGCCAAGACCAGCAAACTCATTTAACCACTGACCTCAAGCAGGCATGAGCCTCAGATTTTCAAACAGAGAGACTTAAGGAATTTACGCTCTGCTTTTTCAAAGGATGCGAACTTACTCAACAGAAAGCCCTTCAAGAATTAAATAAGACAGTCTTACAAAACCAAATGTTTCTAATGAAATAACATTCCTTTTCATACTCTGTTTCCAGACATGCAGTAGCTGTGACATTGTAAGTTTTAATAGCGATTCATGGTGGTTTCACAAACACATTCCCCCCCTTTTTTTTTTTTGGAACCCGTTTCAAAAGCTTGAGATTTAATCTGTGAATTATTTTTAAAGAGAACTGATGATTAACGCATATATTAGAGACGGCATCTTTTTTAGGGTTCTTCTTTTGTTAGACGCTGTCTTAGAGCAACATCTAGCGGCACAGTAGCTCTGCGTCCTCCATCAAAAACACTTGTGATGCAAGGGAAGAGTTACGATGTTAATTAACAATGACAAGTTTACACACACACAAGCTCGAGCACACACAAAGAGTGTAGGAGACATTAACCCCAACCAGTCTGGGGAACCACTTACACACCTATACAGCATTTTCATTATATTCAGAGTGTAATCATTAAAAAGTCTGAACTTAGACACTCAAATTGATCATATGAACAGTTGAGAGCCTTACCTTGTTTTTCACAGCAGCACTCACATTTAAAACTCTGCATCTTTGTCCAAAAGAAGTGTATTTCCTGTATAAATTTCTTCTTTCTAAAAGGAAAAATATACATAAACATTCTTTCCTAATACAGCACTCAAGTTCTCTATTTATATGGCTAGGAAATATTTGCACAAGATTTGGCACCCTGAATCAAGCAGTAAATTCTGACCCTTTTCTGTAGTCTTCTTGATTTCAACTGGAATCAATCCTATTCAATTGATTTCACATTAAATCAATTTCAATTATGTGCTTGAGGAGTCGTGTTTGTACCTTAGGCAATTGTGGCAAAATTGCTTTGGTCTCTGAGCTGCTTCTCAAACATCTTCAGTACAAAACTCAACCTGTAAGTTATTCAAGTTAGGTCTATACTCTCTGAAGAAGAAAAAAAAAGGAAATCAGTCTGAATTTAGGCACATTCAAGTACTACTCAGGAACTAAAATCTAAGAGAATGTTATTCAAATAAAAGAATTTAAATAGGTCAAAAAAATGTTTCAAAAGTTAAATTTGCAGTAATGAGCAAAGTTAGTCCTCTTACAATACTGTAAAAATATTTTAATTGGCTAAAACCAGCATACAAGTAGAACATTTTTGTAACTCAGTTTTTAAGATACTTAAAACTAGTAAACTGATGGGGAGCATCAGGTGAGATCACGTGTAAAACTCTGACTGAAGTGCTAAGCTATTTTAGCAGTACCTTGTCAAGTACTGAAAGATTTTCCCCCCCCTTCGTTCTGTTTACCAGTTTTATACAATATTTAGTTCATACGAAGTATAAAAATTGAGTGGGATTAGAATGTGATATCTCGTCTTCCTCATCCAATCTACAAACAAAAACAAGTCATGAAAGAATAAAAGCTAATTATTCTAAAGTCTTTAGGAAATTGTAACTGTAAGCAAGTTGTTTAATTCACTAGCCACAATGAATACTTTCTCATTAATAGAGTTAGCTCAAATTACAAAATGTTTTGATTTAAAAACATGTCATCTGTCTGCTTAAAGTAATTTTATTTCATTAATAAAAGGCTTTAAAAGATGCATTTCCTGCAATTAAATAGAACTCCCATTTAGTAAAATTTCTATTTCCATCCACAATAGTTTGGCACAAAGGATAAGTAAAAGTATCAGGCAATAAACAAGAAATGTCATTTGACGCTTTAATGATAAAATGTTAAATTAGGGACTAGCAGTGTGTAGGTTTAATGTGTACGTTACATTTGGTTGCAAATCAACATGACTCTGTAGTTAACAACAAATGGCAATCAAGTATTTCTGAAGAATATAATTTGAAAGTAAAACAATGATGCAAGACTAAAACCAGTAATTAATTCAATCAAGGTTTCTTGCTTCATGATAGAAATTGTGGCTGAAAACACTTGGTATATTAATTCTTGCCTACAAGTGCTATATAGACTATTTTTAAGCAACAGCACTGCATTTTCATTGCTTTTCATGTTTCTGCAGCTCAAATTGAGCCCAACAGACAGATTCTTAACAGCATGTCCGTGTGTTTGCCGCAAACTAAAAAACCCATATCAAACACCACAGCAGCTCAGTGACTGAGAAGCACTGGACGGTGTCTAATGGGAAAAAAGGAGAAAAGAAAGGTACCAAAGCTACAGAAACCCTCAAAATAAAGAGAAGGCTCTAGAACTACTCCTCCACTATAAGATGTCAAGTGAGCAATGCAACTCTAGGTGACATGATGAGGGGGGGAGAGTTGAGCTCCTTAGCTTCAATGGGAAGCCCAGCTCTGAAGGGTACCCCTCAATAATAAAGAAGACATATTTACTCTGTGCATATACCAGAACAGCTAACTGAACAACATGTTTAGACTGCAATATGTTGTTGAATCCTGTACGGTCTAAATGCTAAGCTCTGGGTCCTCTACATGATTCTGGCATGATACACAATCTCTGTGAAACCTTGGGAAAGGATGATCAGTTCCACTCCATGCACATATTACAGCACACTTTTAAAGACTGACAATATATCTGCCCTGTGATGAAAGAGGGTATGCATACCACCCATCTAATTTAAACAGCTCCTCTCTCTAGGTTCTTGCCAATCGCCAGTGGAGAGAGAAATGGATTTTTCTCAGAGGTGATTTAGACCATGTAAATCAGAGCTCTCTGGAAAGCCGGACAATAGGAAGAGTTTTGGTAACAGGCTGATCATATCTGCTGCCTAAGACTGGATGATGTGAACACTTCCTTAAATCTTTTCCGATTGATTCAGCTGCTCATTATGAGCTATTGTACTTGAACAATTTGAGGTTTAAAACTTGGTTTGATTTGAAACATTTCCCTTTCCTCCTAGCTGGACAAGAAAGTAGGATTTACTTCATATATTTAAATAGGATTCTTTTATAACCCAAAGACAGCTGAAAGGATTCTGCTGAATCCAAATACTCTCTCAAGCATGGGAAGCTATGTCATAAATGTGAATGTTACAGGAATTAATGAAAGTATAAAAACAGAATTTTATAACAGAAACTGATCTGGAACTTCTGATGACCTCTCTGTAAAGCATCAGGTTGAAGTACTTTTCAGATATACCTCTATTTAAACCCGCACCAAATGTAAGCATCTTTGGGAGTTGAATTATTGGGTCTGACAAATTTGTAGGAGACTATTAGCATATGGATAAAGACAACCAGAGAATATGTAACTACTGCATCTAAGTGCATTCAGAGTCTTTCTGCCAAGTATTACATTACAATCCCTTCACCTTTTCCATAACTTATTTTAAGAGGAAGAAGTAGTTAAACCTTTGCAGTGTTCAGTATCTGAGAGAATTTGCCAAATTGCAACCTTAACATTATAAATTCAGGATCATGCCATTCTTCTCAAGATCATTGTCACTAGCTTACTTTTGTCTGTGCTATTTTCTGTTCTTTTCACAGTGCCACAAGAAAGAGATCAAAAATGTCTGATGTCCACTAGACCTTGTGAAGAATTAACTTCTCCATCTTATCCTGTGTCACAAAGTTTAGTGACCCAACAATACTATTTTCCGCATTTGAAACCTCAGCAATAGACATGTTTTGTTAAAGAGTTTTTCCCAATGGAATAAATAAATGGTAAAAACTGCATATTACTGATTTTCAGAGTAGAATTCTGGTGGTTTGCAAAATAAACACATTACATCAAAACCAAAAGAAACAACAGTCTGAACTTTGTGATTATCAAGAATCTAAGAACAGTGTTATATATTTAGTGACACTAATCATGTAGTAAAGCATTTTTGGAGGTCAAAAATAGCTCTGATTTACTGAGTTGGTGAAGACTCAGTACTGGAAAGTATTGAGTTACTCCTGATGGATGCCAACTTCCCTTTACGCTATGAAAAATCACCTACTGATAGTCTTTAAATTCTGCATAATGTGGCAAAACACTATAATTATGTGTTGCCTGTTAGTATTTCACCTTTCTTCACAAAAATCCAATAAAACTGTAAATAAAAAATAAATCAGAAAAAAGAAATTCTAAACTAAACCTTGACAAGAACCAAACAGCTCCCATGATTTTGATTTCAAGTCATTGTAAGATCAGCTAATCTGAATTTCAGGTTTCAATCAAACATAGAAAACAGGATAGCAGAAGTTCTAATTAACTGAAGGGTTGATGGAGAAAAAATAAAATCTGAAACTTTATAGTATATCAGATAAACTTTCTGATGGTAGAGCTATTGGCACAATGAAGCTAAGCAGACCTCAAAGTCATATGGAATTTAAAATTCACTGCAATCATTAATTTGAAAGAAAGTATTCTTCTTTGAGAAACTTAAAATCTGTAAACCTTCAAGGGTTGTCCTAACACTAATGCAATCACTCTCTCAAAAAAGATTGTTACTTTACTTATGCTCTGTAGAAATACAAAGGAAAAGTCTTTTGGTTTCTCTCCCTTGATTCTTCTCAAAACCATGTGAGACTTGAGAATACAGTCACCCAGCATGGCATTTTTCTCTCATGACTCTCAGAAATACAAAATAAACACATCTGCCAGTTGGAAGGACAGAAATAGGACAGGGGCAGAAGTGGGTCACCTGACACCAGCCAGTAAAGCTAGCAAAACACAGGATAAGAAGTCATCCAAAAATACCAAAAGCAAATAATAAATCTCCGGTACTTGTTAGGATAAATGAAACAGATGAAGAAGAGAGAAAAGGATCACTGGTAGAGGGTGTAGGTATTTTGTGTCAAAGTTTTAATTCACTCTAATTCAAAATGACATGGATTTCCAGGATTATTTATTTCCTGTTCATCTCAAGCCCCACCACACTATTCAATCCGGAATCATTTCAACTAAAATTCTGAAGGTTTAGGACAGCTTTTCCAAATGCACAGATTTTCTCAGGGAAGCACTTCAAGAGCTGAGGGCCTCATCTCTGCTGCTCTTTGAACACTCAATAGATCCTCAGTCCATGGCTGACCATAACATTTGGCCAACTGTATATAGAAAGAGAACTGTGCAAACCCTCAGACTATGTTTTTTCAGAAGTAACTAATTATATATAGGATGCTTTCAGTGCACAACTTGGGATGCCTTGAAAATATCTAATATTAATACATTCTTATATTTCTGCTTTGTTGGATGCGCCACGACTACACACCTATAACTATGAAGCATTTTTGCTATCTTGTTCTACATAGCCCCACTCAAATAGCTTATCATGAGATTCCATCAAATCCTACATCTTGAAGGTTAAGCAAGCACTCACTGCAAATTATGGAGTCTTCCTGAAACAAAACTTCACTCACCGCTTTATCAGGAGAGAGAGTGTCTCTGGGATCAGTATTGAAAGAATAACTCAGTTACGTTTTTTGCAAAACAGGATCATAAGTTGCTTCACTGAGCATGGAGGTTTTAGTATTAGTGACAGAAAGATGACAAAATTCCTATGTACTAAGACAAGGTTATAAATTTATATCACCATCTGATTCCAGTGTTTGGAAAAAATCTAATAAACTAATACGGTTTTCAGTCATCTGACAGTAAATAATTATTGACCATCTGATCTCTTGTGAAACTACTCAATATATAAAACCTGGTTATGCCCAGTAGCATGTGTATATACATAAGTATAGTCTCCTGATGGCTCTTAAATCCAAAATGTGTTTGCATATATATGTATACACAAAGAATTGAGAGAGTGAGACCAGAAAAAGTACATCACATAGCCACATCATTATAAAAAGGATGTTATATTGTTTGGCTTGATCTGGTTATTTGTGTTTAGCAGACTCAGATAGGCTAGTATACTGCATTTGTAGAAATTCTAGTAAAGCAGTGTAGAGTGACTTTGAATAGGCCTGAAAGCCATCTGCTCAGTTCATAGTCTCCTGGTAAGGCTTTATAAAATGTTGAGTTTCATCAGCTCCTGAATTGAAAAGATTGATTTGCTTGTCGTGTTGAATAGAGTCTAAAAGAAGTTTAAGGAACAATTGACCCTAAGCAGAGCTGCAGCACAGTCTTCTGGGCATCAAGCAGAAGGCAGCTCAAGATTTCCAAGATAACTCAAATTGTCTCAGTTACAAAAAACAGCAACATATCTCACTGTGGACCGAAAGACTCAAGCGGCTTTTCGTAATTAAGACTAAGAGAAAAGCTTCTTTAAATGCTGCATTTGCATAAATACAGTTGAATCTCCACTTGCATATGCTCGGCAGAAAAAAAAAAAGTCAGTACAGATTTGGTTTTGTATTATTTTCTTTTTTTTTTTCATTTTTAAATACAGTTCTTCAAACTTAATCCACACTGGGATTCTTGCTGAATGAGAAGAAAAAATGAATCGGAACTGGCATCTCTGGGTGGATGTGCATGGTGGCTGTGCATCCTTGCCAGCACTAAATGATGGACAGTCACACACCTCAAGTTGCAACGCCGGCAGGTGTGGGAGTAGGGGATCCCTGATGTATTGTGTTAGAGCACACAATACACAGCAGGATTAAGCTTCTGCTGTCCACTTGTACCTCTCTGCCCATGAACACCTGCACATGACAAGTAGAACAACTTTCTCCCAAAAATTAAGACCTCAGTTAAGTCAGTCTCTAAACACAGTAGGAGGTTTAAAAGTCTGTTTCTGCCCACCCCCTTTTCAGGCAGTGTCAAATTTTTTTAATTCCTGGGCGTACAGAGACCTCATCCTATGTGTCTGTGATAAACACATTCAGGTGTCATCCCCGCCACTTCCAAAGTCCTTAAAAGCAATTATTGTTAGAAAGAAGAATCATAGCTCCCAGATGGCACCCACCGCTCTGTGATGCATTTATTCCAAGGATCCTGGCTAGGGAGAATTGTATCCTAACAAGTGACAATGCCATACCTGCATCGCTGTATCCTACTTAGTACAGTGCCATACCTGGGAACAGAACAGCTCTGCGGGGCTGTGACAGCGTGGTGTCCTCATGCTGCTATTCACGGTGCCGTATTGTCAACAGGGTCAGAGGGACCCTATGTGAGATGTTGGACAGCAAAGTGTTCAGTCGCTGGCATACTGGGCTGAGTAATAAGTTACTGATAGATGGACTTGGTCCCAACTAACTGGAGTAATTCCCTCCCCGAGGCAGGTAACTTGAACGAATGTCTTACAAAAAACTTCAACATATGACATAGTAAGCAGCATCTGCTCAGGACAGGCCTAAAATAAAACGATGCAATTCTTTACAAGAGCCTATCCTGTCATCCTTTGTGTTTAGTAGTGAAAATTTTTAAATGAGAAAAAAATACTGGGAGTGCAACATGATGGATGCAAAAACCTCACCTCCCAGTTGAGGCAGTGAATGAAGAATTACAACTGGATTTTGGTACAATTGGATTGGGGTGAGCTGAAAAACATATTTTCAGATAGAAATACAAAGTTAAACTGAAATTTGAAAACATATCCTTTTCTATGAGATTTTCATGAAGAATAAAGTCAAATGAAAATCATATTGATAAAGCTAAAATATTTAGTTGTTTCAGTACTTCAGACTTCTAGATCATCTCAGAAAATTACCAATATAACAGTTGTGTGCTAAAACATACACAAACCGGTGCACTTCAGTTCACTCATTACATAACTCTTGATGTGTAATATGTGTGTAGATATATAGAAATAAATATAAAACCAGTCATTTTATATATATTCTGTTTATTTTTTACGTAGGTTATGCACCCATGTAAATCATGGGATTCTTTTTCATTTTAATCATTTCATAATACAATATCATGTCAACTTCTTGAAAGCAAGAGGGTTGTTTAGATCCGAAGGCTCAGTGAAATACAGCAGGCTGAGGAGCACTGCCTGAGCTACAAAGCGCAGCAGCTCCTGCGGGCCAGGCTCTGCTGCGCGTGGGTAACAGAGAAGTATGGAATGCCAGTTGCAGCTGTTGACTGACATTGCAGTTGCCCATCACGGACCGCCTAAAACACTTTTAACTGTTCGTTAAGTCCATTAAACTCCGGAGGTAAGATGATGGTTATATGTACCCAGCACCAGTGTAAACACAACATGCCAGTCACATGCTTCTATTTTCAGGCCATTATTTCAAATTTGGTTAATGAAGAGCGAGCGCTATTACATCAGTGAATTCCAAGGTTGAGAAGTTTTATAGCATGCAAACACAATCACTTCAACTGGCCATGTTCCCACTGGCAAGAAGAAAAGCTGGCCGTTAAATTGCTATATAAAGTGGTAGTGTGACTGTTGGCAATGTTCAAGTTAAGGTTGTGTCAGCAATGGCCTTTCCATTACAAACACCTATTTTTCAGGGGATTTTATGCCTTGAGATAAAATCCAATTGTCATTCTTCATTCAGTGCCTCAACTCAGCGGTGAGGTTTTTGCATCCATCACATTGCACCCCTGGTATTTTTTTCTCGCTGATTCATTTTCAATACTAAACACAAGATATTACAAAATAGGAACACGTAAAGAATTGCAGCAAGCAGAACGAGTACTGCTTCTGCCATTTTTGTGAAAAAGCAAGGGGAAAGAAGCCTCAAATTCCCTGCCAGCAAAACTTCCCTTTTCACCTCAGGGTACCTACCATGCATCAGATATTCTAAGCTAAAAACACAGCAGAGACAAAATCTGCACCCTTGTGCAAAGCTACCTTCTGCATTGCCTCCACTTGTATTTTTACCTCAGGCTACCTGAAATACATAGCACCCTGAGGTAAAACACAGCTTTTGTGGTAATAAAGACAAGTCCTAATAAGGATCCTGATCCTGCCGACAGTTAGCAATAGGTTTATTCTCAAAGATGCATTAATAGCACACTTCAGGAGCTGTGCATGCAAAAAACATCACAGTCCTTGTTAGGGCGAGTGGATGTACTGCAGTGTTTTTCCTTATGCCCAGTGTCGGAGACAGTTGAGGCCTCTCAGCATGCAGAGCAGCTGCCTGTAAAAAGCTGGCTGGTGTGAGGGGCCACCTGGAACAGCACAACTTTGTTTTCTTGTTTCAACTTAGCTGATCATTTATCTTATCTGAGCCGGCATTTAATGTTCTTAGGTGGTGATTAATTAGAAGTCAGTGCTGGAGTGGATAACTAAGATGTCTTTTATGTAAGAACAAGTAAACTGAAAAAAAAACCTTAGGTTAAAAGGGCTGATGAGAAAAAAATCTCCGTCTCCCCCATTACCCGCCACCACCCACCTGTCTAACTGGCTTACCTGCAGCACCCACGACACTTCCAGGACTGACACACTTCAGCACAAAGTTGACGGGGGCAGATACAGTTCTAAGAGCCATGTGGGTTTCCTCTGTCACCTTGCACCTACAGCTGAGTTAATCAGTCTGCTGCACCCCTAAAGAAAGCCCTCCGCACACAGGCTGCTTGTGCAGCAAGGTGAAGGCACGGGGTGCGCGCTGTGCTCCCGATGCACCACTAACTCTAATGGTTATGCAGGCAGGAAGGCAACAAAATCAGAGGCATCATTTTTGTGTCTGAAGTTCTAGCCCTTTCAACAGCTCTTGGTTTGTGTATTCAAACCACTTTATTAAAGTTACAGAGAGAACTGCTGGAGAATTTTTTTGTCTGCATTATTTAAATGAGAAAATGTGGTCAGTGAATATTTCCTGTAAGTGATATTTTAAATTTGAAAATATTGGGGGTGTTTTTTCTTCACATCAAAAAAACAAAATACCATATTTTGCTTTGGGTTGAAATTACTCTAATAAAAACACTTCATTTCTGTTTAGAAGCTGAGGCTTGACATCTATATACAGCTTAATACAGCCAGGTTCTACCACTGCGTAAATTTTGGTGTGGGTCTCAGTCTCTCCTCTTAAAATCTTTTCATTTTCTGCAAATAAATATTTCTGGAGCAAAGACTTAAAAGTCTGGCTCAAAGAGCGTAAAGAAATTATTCAGAGAGAAACAAGCTCAACAGACAAGAAAGCCATTGAATTTGTAGCCAAGAGGTTTGCGCTGAGAAGGAATTGAAAAGAAGAAAGCAGAGCCCTAGCAGATCAGCTGAACAGTTTTCTGCTCAGACTGTTGCTGAACTTTGACAGCACAGTTAGCATGGCCCAGAGAAGAGAGAAACCCTCAAGTCGCTTATAAATTAAAGACTTGACCTTTCCAGTGTATATTCTTGTATACTGTATACACAGGTTGCCTGAAGTCCTCAAGTGCTACAGCAGCATGCTTTGCCATTCTGAAAGGTGCTATTGAGTGCTGCTTCCCACATTGATTTTTTCAATTATTTTAGGGTAGCATCAGCAACATTCATGACACGTTTAAATAAGACTTCTCATTCTGAACAGGACTAAGTGTTTAATGGAAACACCATCAGCCCAGCAAACAAATAACATGACCTTGAAAATTTTCAAAGCCAATGGATGCAAGACCGAATATAAATATTTAGATGAAAATTTACTGCACTGGGCTTTACCATTCCGCGTTACCCATGTTTCAATTTTCCTAAATATGCTCAGAAGCCATGGTTCGTGAAAGAAAGGAGAAGAGTGGATATTGTTGCCGTGGAAACAAAAAAATTTTTCTTCTGCTCCAGAAATGTTGTCCATTAGAGACAAGCAAGAGAAAAAAATAACATGTGTATATAATTAATTTTACTCTCTGTCATGTTTTTCAGCTTTCAAAAGATTGTTTCTGTTCAGGTTTTCAAAAATGGAGATACTTAACTACAGTACGAATCTTTACAGGCAATGGGGTGCACCTTTTCTAATGGAGTGAAGTGAAGGTGCATTTCTCCTTGCTAAACCCATGCTTCAGTGGGAATTTTATTTCCTCATTTGCTATTGTATTGGACAGGACATTCAGACAGGAGCTAGATCTGCATTTTATATTTGGGACTTAGAGCTATTGTCTCTTGACGTGTTGCTGTTAACTGGCCAAATAAAAATAAGTGAGACTTTTCATGAGAAAACAGTTTGTTAAAATGCGGGTGATCATTGTTTATTGCCTAAAAGCTTTGCCAGCTTATTCTTTCTCAGACTTTGTTCTACACACAAATGACCCTGGACATTAATCCCAGTGGTAAAGCTCTAGTTTTCTTCAAAACTGCTGTGAGTTCTGGCATTCAACAAAATTGTTTTGCCATCAGTCTGGACAGAACAACAATCCCCCTCATATACCTGTACATGCAGAAAGCACTCAAGCACAACCTCCACTTAGATGTCATTTTGGTCATATTGATTTTTGTGGAAGAGATGAATTAATATGAATATTTTTTTTCATTAACAAATATGCATATTCTTATGAAACTTTCTTATTTGTCCTCACACCCATGTAGAAGATGTACTTCATTGCTGATGGGGAAGCACACTGAAATACTCAAGTATCTTCCACCGTCTCATTTCCTTCTGTTTTGGAAGTAGTAGATACTTTGTACTCCTCTTGTCTTTCAAGAGTACATTGTAGGTAATTATGTGATTTCTTATTAGCTTCTTTTTGATTTGAGCTTATTTGGTGCAGTTGTTTGTGATTCTGCAACACATGCTCCATCATCTCCTTGATTTTTTCCTAATTAATTGAAGAGTCTGATCATCCACTTGCAACTAGTTTTTAAGTACCCTCAATTATTTTTTGTTTGGGAGTTGATTTAGAGCTGAAACATGTCTCAACTAATTGCAAGACATAATACCACAAACCTGTAGAAATTAACAAATATTAATTCATACTTAGCATCTGTCCTAGATGCCAATATTTATACATACACACAGAGGGTGCTGCTACAGGCTGAAATTAGAAGAGAGCAAAAATGCAGTTTATTCAAACCTGTATTTCTCTAGTAAATTCAAATCGGTGTGAGGAGTGTATCCTTTTTCGACTAGATGTTCAGCACCTTCTATGATAGCAGGAATTTCTAGATGACCCTTACACTAGCAGAGCTTGTGTTTCTAGATAGTATTACTCAGTTAACATTCAATGGGAGGTATTTCTTCAAATACTTTGACTGCTGTATCCATTAAAAAAAAAAATACCATATACTTTTAATTTCTCCTGTTTGTCACCCAAATGACACATTATAAATCTTCCAAGTCATGTTCTGGCCACACCATAAATTCTCACAGGAAAAAAGGTGTTTAGACCATTAAGTGGTGATATTTTTCAGTATCTTCCAACCACCCAGTTTAGCTACCCTGCAGTATCAAAAATCCAGCATTACAGGTGTCAGAAAGCAACAAAAGAAAAAAAGGGGCGGGGGGGGGCAGGGAGAGAAGAGGAGGAAAGAAATCCACGTGTAAGCTTTGGTGGTTTTAAGACCTACTCAGAATGTTGTACCTTCATCAATGATTAAAAGTCACTCCCTGCTAGAATGTATTAAGCTCTCATTTTTATGTGCATGGCTATTATCACACCAGAAATTCAACCTCTCACTGAGAAAAAGGGTGATAATAAGAATGGGAAAACTATTCAAACAAGTAAAACTAATGCAAATGCAAACCTTTCTTCAACTCCCTGAATGGGAATGACAATCTGACAAAATGTAAATACTTGGGGCCTAGATTTCCCAAAATAGCAAGTAATGGCAGGTGCTCAGCTGGCACTGACACATCAGGCAGCCATCACTCTGGGAGGAGAGGTGTTGTCTGAGAACTGGGCACTTTTAAGAAGACTGAAAAGAAAGCACTCAAATACCAAGGTGTCCGAAAAATTAAATTTTTTTGCAAACACACATTTTGCCTCTTTCTCTGTTCACTCATTCTTTCCTCTTTGCACATGTCTTTTCTTCCTTGCTCTGCCTGAAACCAGAAAAAGGGGGGGAAAACACTATAGGACTAGAATAACGGGTAGATATACACATATTAGTTGTACATATCCATATCAGTCAGCAGGCTAATTTTTAGATGCCGTTTTGATTACACTCTTTCTTTTTTTACTGTTCTTGATTGAGAATATTCAGGAGGTGTTTAGAATATACATTTACAGATAGCAAAGACATTGTGAATGGAAAATATAACTTTGATTGTGCCCCATTTAAATGAGTCTTTGTCGCATACCAAGAGGCTTTCTTTTGGACTGGTGAGAGAGACAGGAATGAAATGAAGAGTAAACATGCTTTTCAACTGAGAAAGCTGTAACTCTGTTTCTGGTCCACATCTTTAAGCATTCGATCTCTTTAATTTCTGGCTCCGGGAAGGCTGAAGGGGGACTATAGGAGACCCGAGAGCTCTGGGTCGCCAGACAGGCATGAGCAATGGCCAAGATCATTCTGAATGAGTGAAAGAAAGAATTTTGCATTATGCTTTTTGCAGGTTTTTCTTGCTCTATACCTTCCAGCAGCAGAGAGTATGTCTTATGCAGACAGTTCATTGATAAGCATATAATGATGTGCCTTAACTGTCATTGTCTCCAAAGGTTCAAACTGTAAATTAGATAGAAAGTAGGATGCAACTATTGTATCAAGAGCTTGTGTGGGCCTGTGTTGAAGACACATTAAAGCAGCTGGGCCTCACATCACAGAAAATCATCATTGACAACATTTCCATACTCTAAAAAAGTGCATCACTGAGTCATCTGGATCAGCCTTTGGCCATTTTGAGCCTGCTCACACCAGGGGGTTTCTGGGCCCCCAGGACTGGACTGCTGCACCAGCCTGGTGCCTGGCACAGGCGGGGGGCTTAGCCTGGACAGTGACAATCGCCAGACAGATTGCTGTTGCCAGAGCTTAGCTGTGTCTCTCAGAAATTGAAATTTTGGAGCATTATTTCATTTTCATAGAAACACTTTGTATAGGAATGTCTAGGATCTCAGGCTGACTGCCTCCTAGCCATGACCACGTTGACTTCAGGGTAGCTGTGAACACAGGGAAAGCTCGTCACTGGGCAAGCTGGTGATGCTCATCATGGGCACGCTCATCTTCTGTGTACAGTTTAAACACTTTCTATTTTATTGCAGTGAAATACAAGATTTGCATGTGGTTTTATTCACAGGGAAAATATCAGTCTATGGGAATGCACTGCAGATTGAAAACTACAATGGGCTGTAGAGATTTCTGAGCTAACTTTAAACAAGCAGCTTGGGTATCAGAAGTAGCCTGGTGTGGCAGCCCAGAGCTCAGTGCAGCCTAATTTAATCTGTTTAATTGTGTGTAGCTGGCATGGAAAGCAAAGCTAGATTTCAACAGAGATATCAAAATGCTTCTTAACAACCTGTGCTTTCATCAGTGTCTTCTCTACGCCTTATTCTTTGTGAGCAGCACTAAGCAGTTTATAGTCATTCAAAGAGAGGGCTGACTGCATCTGTGAAGTAATCATAGAGACTAAGGACTCAAATTTCTTCCTTTTTAGATACTCAGGCCCAAATGTCACACATTCATGACAGGATTGACTTATACTCAGATACTACACGGTAGGTGTCCTGGTTTTGGTTAAAATAGAACCGATTCTCTTTTCGTGAAGCTTCCTTGCAGCTAAGCTCTTCTAGTAGCTGCATTTTTCTGAAGTTGGCTGCATATTTTACAGACAGTGTCCATTCCAAAGCTGATAACACCTGAGGTTTATAATTACACTGAGCTAATGGCAGGAAAAGAATGCAGAAAAAAGCCCCTGTTTATAATTCTTACTATAGCAGCCAAGCTCACTGATGGTCTGGCAAGTGAGGAGTCGTAAAGGATCATACTTGCAAGGAGGGGCAGACGGGACAGGTGACCTGATATTGACCAACGAGGTATGCCATGCCATGCACGTCATACTCAGTTTAAAGCTGGGGGATCACGAGGGTCTCACTCTCTTTGTCCATGGCCGCCTTCTGAAAAGGACCCTGCTCATTGTCCTGCCGGCGATCCTGATCCGGATTCCAATCCGTGTGTTCCTGAGTCCAGTTCTCATCTACTGCCGAGGCCAGTCCGGGACTGCCTGGTGCTGCCCGGCAGCTGCTGGTGGGACGCCAGTGCCCCGGCGCCCAACTCCAGGAAACTCAGTGTCAGTTTTGTGTATTTTGCATTATTTCTTTTATAATTAGTATTATTAATGCTATTAGAAAAACTTTTTATATTCAATTTGTAAGTCTCTCTCCATTTTCCTCCTTTTCACTTCCTCTGGTGGGAGGGTGGGGGTTAACAGAGAGCATCTGCCACTCAGTTTATTGCTGCCCTGCTTTAAGCAGTGACAGTGGCAAACGTCAGTCTAATTGTTGTACCTTAAAGAATAGAAGGAAAATTGTCCAGTCGCCTCCATCTTGTCAAGATACTAAAGACATGCAAGACTGACTGGCTTGAGATAGTTATCCTGTCTGCACCTGTACCACAGTGACTGCCAGTACTGTTCCCACGGTGCAGGCTCTGGAGCGTCACTCAGTGTACAAAACTCTGCACCCTGCCAATGGCTCTGCACCTGGTGCCTATAGGCAGCCTGCTGTGGGTCTAATGGCAGCATCACCTGCTAGAAACACAGTGCCTTTCAGCTTTCCAAGGGCTCATTTGAGGCTGTGCACGCAGATTCCCAGCAGGCACCAGCAAGGAGTCAAGGTCAGGGGGGAGCTGTCAGCGCACTGGGAAGAAACACTTCAGAGGGAGAAGAAGGCTCATTGTGTTTTCTGCGTGAGCACACCTGGTGTGAAAAGAAGGCTTTGTACCTTTCCCTACTCCCTATGCAGCATCAGCACAAAGTTAATAGAGCTTTGTTCTGCATTTACATTTGCCAGCCTCAATCCTCTGCCTAGAAGCTCCCCTTTCACTGAAGACATAAGGGCATATAGTTGGAAACGGCCTGCCCAGAAGTAAGAGAGCAAGTAAAATATACCGAAGAGACAACGGGGCAGGAGATGATTTCCTCTGCAGATGTCCTCTGCTCACCGCTCTCTGAAAAGAAGCACCAGGTATTTTGTAGGAAATGGAACAAATCTGGAAGAAATCACGGGACTAATTTCTAAGTTCTAGGTCCAAGCACAGGAAAGAAAATGGCAATTGTAATCAAAAAGAGAAAAAGAATTTTAAAAAAATAGAAAATTCTTAAATATACGTGTTAGCCAAAAAAAATATATGACCATGCACTGTGGACAGTGGAATGTGTGGACATCCATAACAAAAGCCCTGTTTCATGGGACCTGTTGGAGAAGAGGCTATAAAGGCAATAGCTGTGTCATACCCCCTGCAGGCACATCTGAAAACAAATCTGGGAAAACACAAACCAGCATAAAGCCTTCCTAACCTCCTTTCCGGTTCCTGCATTTGTTCATGTTATTACAACTCGTCTGTCCTGCTAATACACAACTTGATCTCGACACAGAAATCCCACTGACATTAGGGTAGAACATGGCCAGTCATTTGCTACTGCAAATTGCAGAGTACCATGCTGAAGATACCATGTTATTCCATCTGTAATTACTATATAATTTGCAGCATTACAAGAAGATTGTAGTGTAGAAGACAGAAATGAGTGTCTCGTGGCTATTCTGTAATAACATGGAATTTACTGTGTAGATTCTTGGTCAAATTTTAGCCTATAATTATACAGTATTTTACATAGTAGCTTGTATGCACCCAGGAACATAAAGAAGAAACCAATAGTGGGGACTCATACAGGTATATCTGAAGCACAAGCTTCTCTAAAGCTCTTCTCTAGTGCTTTCTGGTAAATTTCTAATACTTTCAAAACTATTTCTTGCATTTTGCGTATTTTAAAAATAATCACATAATGTCTAAAGATTTAGAGGGGATTGACCTAGATGGGCCTCAGCATCTCTCTGTTCTAAAGTCTCTTAAAAGGATAATAGTGCTATTCTGAGAGCTGGAAAATGTATCGGTCTCATAGCCTGTGAAAAAAATGCATAAACTAAGTATCTCGTCTACTTTTATTTCCTTGTTTTCTCAATACATCTTATCAGGAAGACTGCTTCAAAACAGGCATTGTAAATTCTGTGGATGCCAGAATAAAATACTCCAGGTCCATAGTTCACTCTCAGAAGATGAAAGAGCCCAGCGAACGGAGAGTCCATGCTGTGTTTTCAATAGGCACCTCAGGAACAAAAGCAGCTCTGTTCTGAAATGTGCCAAACCTGCTCACGTGCTGTGGATTTACGGTTTTGTTTGCACAGTGAAATTCACTGATCATGAATATCTGAAGCCCTCAGCTCACCTTAAGGTCCTCAACGGACCCAAGATCCACAAAGGTGGCAAGCAAAATTTCTGGGGAGGGCACAGGCATCCGGAGGGGATGGAGGAGAGCTGGTGAAACGAAAGCAAACCATTCATTAGTGAGCTGCTGTGGGATGGCGAATGACAAGGGTCCAGTCTTCATCCTGCACTGAATTTATCGGCATCACTTCCACTGGCTTCTTCCCCCAATACAAGCGGGACCTTGGGCTCGAAGGTGATACCCAAACCTCCCAGAGGACAGGTGATATTCTCTATGTATTTAAAATTGCAGATGAGAGAACATGCTGCAGTCACAGCAGCAACCTCTACCATTATGTCTTAATTACTTTACCAGTACAGGGGGCAGTTGAGTATAAATAATAAGCTGGGATTTGTGGTAGAAATCTAAAGACCTTCATGTGATTTACAACCCCTCCATAAACTCTTGCAAACGTTTGTCTTAAAAAAAAATTTGTTAAAAAAAGAAGTCTTCATATCATTTTAGAGCAATGTAAAATAGTATTGATCTGCTATAAAGCACTCTCCCAGTAGATCACAATGTATCTTAAAAAAGAGATGAGTATCACTGTTCTCACTTTAAAGAAACAGTCTAGTATTTTCACCCATATAGAAAGCTTAGAGAGAGAGAGAAGTATAGAGGAATAAACTGCCAAAAGGTTGTTTTCCGGGTTACTCAAAGATATTAAAGTTAGGTGAAACGAGACAAGGTTTTCCACTCCATTTTCTCAGTTTCAAAAAAACCCAGAAATATAGCCCAGCGTTAAATTTGTCTTCTGACAGCCTGGTTGTCTGAAGTTAGGAGAACACAGTAAGGAAGGATTGCTGAACATGTGCTTCGATTTCATGATTTCCCTGAATTGCCTTTTAGTGGTTTCTGTGACCGTCAGACTGGATTCAGATTCTCATGGTTCTTATGGTATACTTCTTCCCCATTCCAGAGCTCAGAGATGAGGCCATACCTTCCAGAGAGCCAGGTACAGAGCCTCACAGAGCTGCACACGGACTTTTTGCCACTTCAGGCCATAAAGAGTAGACACAAGTAAGCGCTATAGCTGTCATCTTCCATTCTGGATCCTTTGCAGGTGAGAGGGGTGGCTGAGTGAGCTGTTTCTTTGCTGTTCCCAGCCAGATCCCCTGCTATAGTAAATACTCTGTGGTATCTGTGTGGTATTTGTGGGTGTTGCCATGGTCAGAGGAAAGTGCAGGATACCTCAGCTCCCAGGTACCTGCAGCTTGCTGAGATTTCAGGATAACCGTAGCCTTTCCTCACATGTATCCGTAAATAGCCAAAGTGATGATGGGAGAGACATGATATAACTGAATCTTTGGTTAAGACTTCTTCCTTCTTACAGCAGTAGGGATTTGTCGTCTCTAATGTCCTTCCAGCTACTCAGATAAGATACTCAAGGCCAAGTGTTCAGTTCTGTAGCTGACACAAAGTGATCTAGAAATTTTATGTTATTTTCCTCGTGAAAAGGATATAGCTCTGATGAGTTACCAGAGTCAGCTTAGAAATATGCTGCATCACACTGATGCAGGAAATCTGTATGAAAAGCATGAAAACAACACGATCTGGAAAGCTTTCAGCTGCTTGTGAGTTTAATTTGTTTTTCAAATATGCATATTAGTGTTTTAAAGTGAAAACGAATGAGGATGCTCTCTGGATGCATGAGGGTGGAACGCCAGTGAAGCTGAGAGCAATGACATGGTCTTTGTTCTGGCAGGGAGGTGTTCTGTCCTAGTGCCACCCCTGGCACAACATTCATCTCGCTCGGGAGCTGATGCACATAGTCACAGCCCCTTCTACCAGCATGGGAAGATTGGATCCTGCTCATATACACTATGAATGTGCTACCTCACCCTTCAGCTCTAGACCGCTTCGTCAAGAAATCTAGATGAGGTTCTTTGCAGAGACTAATTTCTGTACAGTATGCACACAACTGCACCTCATGCAGCCTCCCAGCTCTGTCTGCTCCTGGTCACGAATTTCCCCACTCTCCTCATACCACAGCTGAGGGTGCACAACATAGGTTTGGGAAATCACACTACACAAACACCGTTCTGGCCCGCTGCAACACAGCCCTCTCTCTGCTTACCCACAACTGGAAGCAACAAAAAACATTATTACTGTTACTTATAATGATGATGATGATGATGACGATGATGATAATAATAATAATAATAATACATCTTAAAGCCCAAAGTTCTGTGTGACCAAAGTCCAAATGCTAGACGGCATTGAGATGACCCATTCATTGTAGAGAAGAATAGTTTTGACCAATGTGGACATGAGCCCTTCAGTATCACTTGGCAGGAGACTGGTCGCTAGGACAGAAGCCATCAGCACAACCGTGGATTCGATGTAGATATGACCAGAGTCTGCACTTTATGTCCCTCTAATCCTTTCCATGAACAAGCAGCACCTCAGCAAGACTGGCCTGACACAATCTCAATCTAGAAGCTGTCCACCTGAAAAGGAGGTGTAACGATGCCATATTACTTACTCACCTGCATATCGACTTTCTGACACCATTTCCTATGGGAAAATCAGCCATGCAACTACATTACAGTTTGGACCTGGTCATAGTTTGGTTTTGGTATGAAAAGAAGTACCTAACAACAGTCAATTTAGAGGGCAATATCTCCCTAACACAAACTTACGGCAGTGCCATAAAGGGAAGGACTGGGGTAAGAAGGGTAGCTGTTTTTTCAGGGACAGCCACGCAGCCAGCAGCCTGGTTTTCACGCTGTACAACCGTTGCAGTGTAGCTCTGTAGCTACAGTATTTGACAGGGAGAGCTGAAAGTTCTCAGGATAGGCCAAATGCACAAAAATAAATGCCATGTGTGCAAATAAATGTTAAACTGGATGAAGGCTCAAAAGGATAACCCAAGGTCAAATTAGCAAAATTTTTAAGACCATTTAATTTCATTAACTCTTATGTAGCAGCTTCAAGTAATTTTTAAGCGTGTTTTGCCTATAAAATGTATGTTTTCATTAAACGCATCATTACTTTTATGGCCTGTGCAATCAATCTCCCTTTTCCTCCTTTTTAAACATAAGAAACCAATCAGACATAGACACAATCATTTATATTGATGAGTTTCGTTCGAAGTGTGTGTGATAGCTTAGAGGCAAGAGAATGAGCTATCGTTTCGTGACATATGATAAAAGAGATGGTTTTAACTACCAGAAGAGAAACACACTTCAGAAAATAAGGCCTGACACCAGAGATGGGGAAAACTGCCACAGATGATGGGAGGATACAAAACTATTTTTATTATTCATATATTTCTTTTTCTTTTAATACATATTGCTCACTTGGCATAGGGCTCAGTAGACACAAATTCTTCTTTTTTTCTGTAGCAGTTATGCAAAATACACAGCCCTGTATACAGTGCATAGGCCCGGCATTTCAATTCCTCTCTTCTGTTTCTACCCAAAAACCATGAAACACACCATCATTTTATCTCTAACCATGTCATCAAACTTCATTGATCAGTACCAACAGTGACCTGTTCTAAGGGCTTCTTTTCAAAGAAATACAACCAGGAAACTGCTTGGTATCAATACAAGATGCCATTTCTCCCTAACGTAACTCTGAAACAGAGGAATAATTTTTTGCAAGCCTTTCAAAAAATTCAATCTGTGAGACAGTAGGGAAATATTCCACAGAACAAGAAAACTATTTGCTGTTCAGACCTGTAGCATACCCTGCACTATCAGAGAGGGCAGATGGTTGGAATATTCTGGGAAATGGAGAAAAAGGTAGAAATGTTAGGTTCAAGGGAAGCTCTGAAGAATACAGTGCAACAACTGCTCAGGGTCTCTCACATCCAGCAGAATTTATTAGCAGCAACCCAGTTCTAGCTGATTTCTTCTTCTTATGCTGACAGTCTCTGCAGTGTAGCTATATAAAGAGTCCTGTAGTTTATCCATACAAAGTGTTCCCAGGGTTGTGAGGTAGGGGAACGATTCAGCAGCCCATGAGCTGTCCCCAGGTGAGCTTGCTGGGGGTACGCAGTCCCTGGCTCAGCAGGTGGGCTGGGGCAGGACTGGAGCTCCTCGGCCGCCTGTACCTGTGGCCCCGGTAAAACGACGCTCTATTCCTCAGTCAGCCCTGTGCGCAATGCAGCCATGTTTGTGCAACATCACACATGAGTTTAAAATAAACTCCCCTAGCCTTCGGCTAGCTCCACGCACAGCTAGCCGGCATGGTGCCCTGTGTGTGGTACAGTAAATCCACAAATGAATTAAGTACCGTATGGATGATTGTGTTGACTGTATTTGTAAAAAAAAGTGGTAATCAACAGCTTGTAATGTAAACATTTAATAAAATCTGCAGCCAATAACTTGTTCTAGAAACCTATGCCAAATACAATTATGTGAGGATAGTGCACACACGTATGATTTTTGCCAACGAATAAATGTTAACTTTAATCATTACTTACCTTCATAGAGGCTAAACTGCAGTAACTGTCACTTATTATGTGCTTGCAGTATGTGACACAGTGGGGCTCTGCACTCAGTCAGGGCATTGTAAATAAAAATAATTAAAGGAATGGATGAAATCACACCCCCCATCACTACATTCCTTTTCCCCCCTTTCTCGTCCCTGTGCTAAAACCTGTATACCTCACCTCAGGCTTAGAAATAGATGATTCAGAACCAGTTTATCACAAACAAACACTGCCTCATTGCTTACAGTGGAAATACTTGCTCGTGCATTCTTGTCTAGACACCCTCTACTTCAGGAATTCAGCATGCCTTCTGGCCTCTGAGTGACTCATTAAACAACAGATCTATACAGCAAAAGCAACCAAAGGGAGGCAATGAAAATAATTAGCCAGTCCTGTGGTTCTAGAAAGCTCGAACAGTAATTAAAGTAGATGGCTCTGCAGAATAAATCATTTTTAAAAGAGTAAATTAGCAAGTGCCTTCCTGCTGCTTTGGAAAGTAAACGCTGTGGTTCATGCAGTGGTGAATGCTTGGGCTGGATCATTTCCTCTCCTTAGAGGTGAAGAAGGGAGGGGAGATTTACACCATTCATGACCCTCCACAGTTGTCCACTGGACACAAAACAAATTCCAAGGGCACATGCTCCAGCTCCTGGGAATAATGGGCTGGGGTTAAGGAGAGGACCTGAGAGTGTTTCACACCTCAGCCAGACGTTAAACCCCCCGAATCCAAGCCTCTCCCTCACTTCAGCTTGCTCAGTCTTTGAATCTGTGGTCTTTTCAATGCAATAAGGAAAACTATATTGATTTTACTTACAATGAACATTTTTCTGCTTCCATAACCTGTAAAATCTCGAAATGCATTTTCTTTGATGTCATGTATTCGGAATAGAGTGCTTGAGTCTTTAAAATTTCAGCTCCCAATACTTTCTCGATGCAAGTCTGCTACTTTCTGTTTCTTAAAGGGAATCAGGAACACGGAGGTAATTGCTGAATTAAAGAAAGAGAGAGAAAGAAGCACCTACAAACTTACTCATTTTGCAACAGTATCTTGCAATGCACCTTTGAAAGTCAAAAGATGTTTCAAAACACCAAAATCATGTCTGTGGGCATCTCCAGTTCATCACGGCATCAAACCAATCAAGGATTTAAGCTGACATTTTAGTAGTAAACAAGAAATTGTAAGAGAGATGAGAAAGGGTCTTGAAAATAAAGAGAAGTGACTCATGTTTGATTGAGAGAAAAGGGGTGGCAGCTGAAGTACCGAAAGAGACAGCTCATTTCCAATTAATAGAGTAGAGAAATTACCTTTGCAACAACACTGTGAGTGGACATGAGCAAGGAGAGAAGGCAAATCACAAAGGAGGAGATGACAGAAATGAAGATGTGAAGAGAACCTGCACTAGCAATGCATACACATGGATGGATAGGAAAGGCTTTCTGACTCAGAGGCTTTGTATGGAATGAATCTAAAAGATGCAAATATAATTTGAAAGTGAGCACTGAAAGAAAAATCTCAGCAGGTTATAGAAAAAACAAGTGACTGTTGCTGTTCAGCAAAAGCAACCAGAGGGAAAGACAGTGCATAAGGAAGTATTCTGTCTGCACACACAGCCCATGTATTTTCCTTTGCACGGTCACTGCCACGGACATGAGCTGAGCTTGTCTCCTCTGCTGCTTGCCACTCACAAGCTACGCGTGCCCAGATGCACAGCGTTCTGTGGCACTTGGTACAAGCAGTGCCAGATTTAGCAACAATTTCTTCAATAAACTAAGACAACCTGAACTGAACTGATTAATGTGAATATACATAAGCAGTGTTTAAGTAAGTTACAAATAAGCTACAAATTAAGAAATCACTCCATCTGTGCTATGAAACTTTAAATCTTTCAGATGATTTTTACATATGATCAAACGTAGCACTTCTTAAAGCAGAATTGTCTCTGTGTGAGCAGAGACAAGTAAGTATCCTCAGACAGTAATTAAATGGTCTCCCTGCAAAGCCGAGTGCAACACAAGAATTTGGACTCATGCTAATGCAGCTGCGCTGTGAGGTGGGTGAAAGTCAGCTTAGTTTCAAAAAATAATTGAGAGATTTCATTAACATTCCTGCTTTAAAAAAATATTCCTTGCTGAGTTTATGTGTCTAATAATTAGTTTTGTTTAATTGAGTTGATCTTTTTTTTGCTGCAGCCAAGCTTCAAGTCTTTGTGACAATCTGGTTGAGAAATTAATACAGATATGACAAATTTTAGCTTTTAACTTTCTGTCATTACAGCTCAAGGGTGCCTGGGAGATGCTGTGAGCATATTATTTTTAATTAAAGAAACGTGGTTATTTTAATTGTCTTGCAGAACACTTTTTCTTCAAACTGGAGACCAAAGCAGGAAAATTTTTACAGGTAAAATGAACTCCTGTTTACCTGAAAATAGGAGCTACAGCAGGAGCCAGTATATAGTCTAAGTTATAGCAGTAACCAAACAGGAGTGCTAGAATACTCAACAGACATTTGATTTTCCAGCTTTTACTGGGTTAGCCATCAGTAACTAGTGTCAAGCTGTATTTGAGACTCAACATAAATGCGGAGTTTCATAACAATCTTTCGCTATTAATACAGTGAAACATCAAAAGCAAGAAGACCTTATAATTAAATTTTATTCAGGGTTTTTCTCCTTAACAAATTTGTGCAAATAAAATTTTAATTTTTTTTTAATATTCCTTTTTTAATTCCATGGAAATATGTGCTATACAGACCAGTGAAAAAATTTGTCTAAAGGCAACTCATGGCATGCTTTTAGAGCAACCAAAGAAATAAAAAGAGCATGTAGGCATACACTTAAGTTGGTATAGAACACTAAATGGAGAATTTGTATTTTGCCAGGGCCATATCGAAACTGCTTTTCAAAATCTGTGAATTTTGGTCTAACTCTAGAATTTCCCATTAGGGAAGGGTCTCTAATTTTTGGCACATCATTTCTGCCTGCAGAGCCTGTGATTCAAGCCTCTGCAAAAAGGAGAGGCCCTGCTGCCCTGTGGGAGGAAGGCACACATCCTCATCCCCAGCAGCACTCAGCAGCCTCAGCTTTCCATGGCACACATCCGGCAATCTTCATTAAGCCATTCCAAAGTACAGCTTTTATACTATTAAAATAGTTCAATGCAGGAGGACAGAGTGAGCGATTTGAAATTTCATCCTGGCAGCAAACAGCTTCATGCCTAGTGCATAAGAAAAAAGGTTGGAGATCTTAGACTGGCCCGGCCAGCAAAATAGCCTTCCCATAACTATCTATGTCCAGGTGAGACATACCAGTCAGACGTTAATGTGAAGTTATGTTCCTACCTGGCCTCCAAAACGTAAACGATTGCATTTGCCTAGTCTTGAGATTAACAGCTGCAAGTCAGTGTTCACTGATCTTTAAAAACAATGGGAATTAAATCAAAAGGAGTAATTATAAGGACTATTTCCAGGTCTTTTCAGCACTCTTTGGGCCACCCAACCTTGGCAGGCAAGGGCATTTGTAAGTTCTCGTGCTAACTTGAAGGATGAATCACTGTCTCTGAGGCAGATACAGCTCTTAACAGGTCACAAGCTGCCAGAGAAGCAGCATCTCCAGTCTTGTTCCTCTCAACAGCATACAACTGTGTGTATGAGCTCAAAAAGAGCTACCCAATTTGCTGGGAAGCATTTGCTGACCGTGTAGCATGTGACGACAGTTCAGAGATGAGATAGAAATATCTGATGACCTTGGAGAAAAAATAAACACAGCTTTGGTGCAAGCCAGCAATCTCCCTGGATTCTTCAACTCTACTTCTAGTACTAATGATACAGTTCTGATAGACTGTTTGTCATAACTGCTACAAGCAGGAGAACCCAGGAGTGTAGGACAGATCAGCACATTCCAAGCAGATACTCCTACAGCTCACCTATAGCCTGCAGTGTTGCTTTAACACAAAATTATTCAAACTTAGTCATTTGAATATAGCTAAAGATATTATTCAGGAAAATAAAGGAGCTTCTGAAAGTCCAGATATTATTTCCCTATTGCTAGCTACAAGAGCAAGACACTGTAAAGCCTGAAGTCACCTCTGTGCCCAGCTTACACCAAGAGGGTATCTACAGCTACGCCCACTCAGATGCACAGTCTATTGCTATCTGCATGTGAATCCTTAGCATCCCAACACAGAGCAAAGCAGAAAGACTCATTCTCAAGCACAGGAGACTTTTTCACCTGGCCCTTACCTGTGACCATAGAAGGATGGGTACCTATAATGAATGGAGGATTCCCAAATTCTTCCCTTTTCTCCACACTACTCTGAATGCTCTAAAGCACTTGTGTGCGTAAGATCTGATAAACAAAATGTCTTAGGCACCTCATGAGAAACTAAATCTTTTTTTGTGCCCTCTAAAAGCTCAGCAGACACTTATGCAAGGAAAAACTTTCCACAAATCAAATGTTTCTGGAACAAATCTAAATCTAATTGAAACAAACTGCACAGTATGACTGTGACACCAGAAATTTTCTCTGAGCAAGCCACAAACACCCAAAGTATCTGACACAGATGACAGCATCTCTATAATTTACACTCAGCCATAACAAAATTTAGCCAAGAGCTCGTCTACCTGCTTCAGCTGTTGATGATCAAAGAAGAGAATTTTGGAGGTCAGTTAAGGACAAGAAAAATACTATATGAACCCTCCTTTTTATTCTCCACTCTCCAAGGAGAAGCTGGTAAGCCACTATAAAGCAGCACTAAGCCAGAGGAACAAAAAATCAGTTTCTGTGCATTTTTCTGGAGCACTATTTCAGGTTTAAGTACCTCTGGCAAAGCACAAAAAATTGTGAGCAAGCTGGCCAAATGTTTTATTGTTCACAGTGAATGCCAAACTCCCACTAAGATTTGCAAGGTGCAAATGGAGTTTACAAAACACATTAGTAGAGCTATCCAAGCCCTAGTATTTGATTTTAGAAGTGTGAATATTAACTTACAATCAAATTAACTTCTGCTAAAATACAGCTAAAAGCCCAGCACAGAGGCAGAGCTGCTCCTCCTGCTGAGATCTGAGGCTCCTATCTCAGGTCCTGATTCAGCTAAGTGCCTACATGCAGGCAAAAAGCCCAATGCACTCAGCTGGAGCTGTCAGCTGATTTCCCAGACTGTGATTCACTTGTCCTGTTTGTATGACCCACTCTATGCGGGACCACAGGCTAAAGAAGAAAATTAAATCAGTCTACATGAACCAAGCCAACTGCAGACTTCACTCTGTTTAACTTCTTAGGGGAAGCTGATGGCAAAAGAAATGAGAAGGAAAATAGTGAAGACTTCAGAAAACATATTTTGGTTTACAATGTGCCAATGCAAGGAAATATTAATGACCTTCCCTCAAAAATTGCAGCACATGTTATCATCCCAGACCCTTGAAGGCTTCCTACAGTAATTGTACTGCCGGTGTGACTGCTTAGCAAGCTCCTTCCACAGTATGACAAACCCCTTGAGCCAGTGGTGATCTAGAAAAGGGTGGATCTTGCATGCTGTGAGCTTTCAACATCCACTTCATAACACCAGATTCGAGGTACCAGAGCCAGGGCAATCCTGAACGTGTAGGGTGTGAGTAGAGCAGCTATGAGTGCTGTGGAAATTAGGACAGTAGCGCTCTGTGATGATGGAGCAACAGAGGCTGCATTACATGGCTTAATCAGGGACTGGTTGATGCAAAGCAGCCCAACTTGTAGCTGAATATTAAGGCAAAGGTAACATGCCTCTCATGTACATAGAAAAGGAACTCTCAAGAACATACGCAGAGATAAAAATGAAATGCATACACAACATAAACATGTCATTAACCATGATGGGGAGAAGCTGCTTTTGTTCACATTTGTGCTACTACCTCAAAAATGGGGAACTGCTTTCTTCTCAGCACTCTGAAGAAAGAGAGGATATATGTCCACAGTGGTTCATGAGCCTCGTAAAACCATTTAAATGAGAGTACCAAGAAGACACAAAGTTTCTCCACGTAAGAATCACCAAAAGAAAAAACAGTTTTGTTGATATTCTCTAAGTATTTGTAGGAATAGCAAAGCAGTGTGTATGCAAATTACTGTAACTGTGTAAATCTTAAGCTGATATTGACTCCGAGACCATTCAAAACTCTGCCAGGGATCCAGCAGATGATCCAATGATCCTGCTAAATGTTAGAGAGGTGCAAATTACCTTTGTCCATAGCAACAAAAACTTGAGTCAAAAAAAATCCCAACCCACAACCAACAAGCCAGCCAGGCTTCCTCCATTTCAGGAAGCTACTGCAAAATGTTCAGAAAGAATTAAAAAAGAAGGAATAGGCTAGCCTCAGGGACAGACAGACTTCAGCTGACTCCTCTCAGTTCTGGGGTCTGCAAGAATGTTCCCTCTGCTGCTTACATTCAGTACTTCTGGACTGCCAGCCCCATTCTGCTCAAATCTCCCAGCTGTGCCTGATCTTCTGGTATCGTCTGATACCTCTTGTTCCACATCCTTGTTCATACCCTAAACTCATACCCTATTTGTTTTCCTTCTCCCTCCTAAACTATGCTTTCCAGCCTGCCCTTCTTTCTGCTTTCCCTGTTCTTCCACTGAGGGCAGCAGTGGGAGCACAGAGGAGCATGGGCACATCCCTGACTTCATCACCCAGCCAGTGTACCTGTCACTGCAGCATCTTGGTTCTTCCAAGAGAAACGGTTTCAGGGAAGGTCTCACTGACTTCTTCCCAATGTGTTGGCCATGCCACAGTTAGCAGTAGGAGAGGGTGGGGTATGCTCAATCTTCAGAAAATTTTAGCTTATAAAATTAACAAACTTCTACTTTGTTTGGTTTGGGGAGGGGGGGTGTGATCAGATTTAGAATTTTATTTTCAAAGTACTACCAAAAAAATATTTCATGTCATAGGGTACATAGAATCTTTCTCCTTGTCCTCATCTAATGTCATATTCCTAAATGCTGAAGTATAAATAATATTCAAATAAGAATTTTTGTAGAATGGACAGAATAACATGTTTCCCTAATTTCATATTCTGAAATAAGTTAATTGTTTTAGCTGAGGCTCTCTGGAAAGAAAAAAATTGGTGAGATGAATAGCGAACATGAAAAGATTTATCCCAAGTGCATGTGATGAGGTCTTAGCTATTCAGATCGGTTATCTTCTAGTGGTATGTGTTGAATGAAGTGTAGGGCTCATCTCACCACCTGCTCTGTCTATAATAAATAGAAAGAGATATGAAAAACAGCAGGAGAGAAGCTAAAAGTCTATTTGCAAGAAATAAGAGTCATTAGCCAGTTAATTTCATAAAGACAGTTCAGTAATTTCAATCTTAAATGCAGCCATCTAGGCCAGATGGGAAAATGCTAGAGGTGTTTGTGCATTTGGAGAAAACTAAAGGAAGTTTGAGCAGACTATAATCTACTTTCTGTAATTAATACACATTTTACAAGCATATGCACAGCCTTTCACAAGACCTTTAAGCGCTGGGGTTTGTATCTGGCACTGTTCAGAGAATGGCAGGAAGCAGATAAAATGCTCAGTGGAATTTGCCATTCATTTATCTGTCCTTCTGTGGCCTTCAGAATTTAAAATTTTTATTTTTGGGGGGCTTTCAACAGTGTAATTATATAAGAAAAGGCTTTCCATACCACACAAGCTCGCATTATGGCATATTAGAATTAAATGAGAGGAAAAAACTTTTCATTATATGGTTCTCATTGTTATTCACTCATGCATTCATGTAACAATACTGACTCAGACTTCTCTGTGTGTACTCTTAAGCTTTAACAAACACTTTATCTCTTACTGCTTCATCCACCAGCCAATGCTAATTAAAAGGGAAGAATAGTCCTTATTCCTGTTCTTCTATATAGCAGCAGATGAACTTCAAAAGTTCTGATTTTTATCAGAGCCCTTGCCAAACTTTAACATGCACATTTAAAAGCTTGTGCTCTCTGTACAAGCCTGGAAAAGTGGCTCAGTCTTAGTATAAGGCCTGTTATATTCAGAAAGCAATCATTCCAGTTTGTTGATCATACATATTCTGTCAGTGGACTACAGGGCAACCGATTCTGCGCGAGTGTTAAGAACTGAAAATTATGCCTTCTTGTGTCAAAGTAAAACCCTTTATAAGCACACATGGTAAAGAGCCACACCTGGTATCATCTAGATGACATGCAGAATCAATACTTTATAAGCTTTTTCATACAGACTGTGAACAGTAGTGAGCTGGAACAGTCTTATCCCAGTATTCTCCACATGAAACTTGAGGACTAGAAACAAAATGGAACTAGACGATCTTTAAGGTCCTTTTCAACCCAAACCTTCTTATGATTCTAAATCTGAAGACCTTTGAACAAAACTGAAATTGACTCTAATTTTAAATGAAACCAGAAAACATGGAAATTATGTCTTGAAATTAATGAACTCTGCAGCTGTTTAAAATGACGATAAAACTTTGGGAGTTTATTTTTAGCTTGAAGATATATATATATATATATATATACACACACATACATACACACGTATTTATACCCATGCTATTATTTAGGTATCTAACTTTCTTAGCTCATTTGCAAGTTATGGCTTTGAGAAGGCCAGAATTCACATCTCAGTCCTTGTAATACACATGCAGGTTCAGGCTTCTCAGTTAACACCCACCTAACTAAAACATATATAGAAAGAAAAATTCCTCAAAAAAAATTTCGTTGCCAAAAATACTATGGAATGGGGTGAAAAAGAATTCTAGAGGACTGGACATTTTTCAGCGAAGCAATCCAGTCTCTAACAGTAGCCTTGCATTGTAAAGATTTGTGGCTGTCCTTGTAACAGGTTTTTTCGGTCATTTTATCTTATGATAGGAATTACTCTCACCTTTCTAATTTCCTATTTCTTTTACAGATACTTCTGTTCACAGCACATTTTTCCAAAAAAGCATAGTGAAGAATGACTGCTTGTCAAAAATACATCAACTCGCCAGATTCAGGAGAAGCTCAGTTACACAGTTATAAGTGGAGAGAGACCTACCTCAGCATCATCGCCCAGTAGCTCAGCCAAGATAAAAACAACAGCAGGAATTGGGATAGAAACCTTATCTTCCAGTAAACAAAGTAATCAGGCAAAATGTTGGAAAAAAAGCTTTGGTCCGAAGTAGCAGACAATGCCATTTCTACCTGACCTGTGTCTGCTGAACCCACAGGATGGGGAGGAAACGCGAAGGGTTTAAGTCCTTACTGTAGTCAAGCGGATTGTGGTACAAGTTAAACTCTTACGGAACATTTTGATCTTACAACTCGGTAACATTGTTAGAAAGGACATGATCTTATATATCTTTATTTTGGATTATGTCAATATCTCTTCTTAGAGAAGACAAGGTTGATGCTTCTTATGACATTTTACTTTTTTAGATTTATCTACTGACCTTACATTATCTGAAAGGACAGCACAAAATGCCCTAGAAATTATAGATCTAACTTGATTATGCCGTGAGTTATTTCCTTTCTCAGGGTATATATTACTTAGAGAAAGCAGAGGCCAGCACAGGTCTCCACTTACTGCAGTTTTGGCCTGTCTCTTTATGAAGAGGTCATTTGAACAGCACGCTGTGTTGGAATCCAATTCAAGGGCAAAATCATAGCTCAGATATGTGCATGAGATTTTGTCAGATTTTCTTTGCTTTCTCCCATTCTTCCAGCATCTCACTGCTAGATGTTGGACATCAAATTTATTGACATGATCAGAAATTGAAAAAAGGAGAACAGTCCTGGTTATTCCAACTGCTGCTCCAAGTTTTCATCTCTTTTTCCTTGTTAGTGGCTTGGTCATGGCCCTTTGGAATTTTCTTTGTATTTTCCTTCAGAATTGTAAGCAGAGCTTTACCTGGGCTATTTGCAATGACACTGTTCATCACTCTTCCCACTGTATCTTCTTAAGCAAAATATTATTTATAGTTCTTGCTAGTCTGAATGACTTGTCTCATATATGAAATTCCCACTTTGTTATTAATATACTATGATTGCAGACAAGAGGTCTTCTTGTGAATCCTCTCTCATCATGCTAGTTACCATACAAGTATACACAAAGTCCCTCTCGGAGTTCACAGGCAACCCATAAAGCAAAATATCATCCACTGAGGCTAGCTTTCACATCGTTTACTTTATCCAGTGAGTCTCACAGGCTTCCTTTAAAGCCAGTGTAGAGGGACAGACTCCTCCAGGAGGCAATTCAGAGCAAGAGCTAATTTAGGGTCTTTAAGTCAACCTCCTCACTGAATATCAAAGGACCACAGAAATATGGGGCAGCTATGTCTGTTACTCACACTTGTGTTATGTGAATAAAGCCTTGGGTATTCACTGCTGCACTCTTTTTCCTTTTTCTTACCATCTGTCTTTTCTTTCTTATAACCTACTTCGTTTTCCACACAATTTTTTCACAGAAAAAAAAGAAACCCAGTAGGACTAGGAAAACTAGGATTTTTCATGAAAAAAAGGAAGAGTCACAGGACCATGTAAGATGTAGGGACCTCCACAAGCCACCTACTTCAACCTCCTGATCAGAGCAATACCAGTTTGGGTAACACTTTTGTATAACTGGAAGTTGCTCTTCCCTTGGTTTGTCCAACAGACAAAGGAAGAGATGAGCTAAAGACAACTAGTTCATACTGTCGGCCTCATTCAGGCTGCAACTCCTTTCCTGTGGTTGCTAGATATTAGCTAGCAGGAAGGGATAGTGAAGGTCTGTAATAAAGATCTCCTTCACTAGAAAATTCTTTAAGATGATCAAATATTTTGAAAGGGCCCACCAAAACAACAAAAATAAAGAAACTTTCAAATAATAATTAGCTTTCAAATAACTAATTTCAGAGCACTGATACATCAGGTAAAAATTGTATTTCACATTTTCACAGAGCTCAAGGCACTCATGCATTGTATGATAACACCTTTTCTTCTTAAAATTATGAGAAGTTGTGCTAAATATACTGTTTGAAAGCAGAAAAGAGACTGCCAGAAGTCTTGTGTGATTTAGAACCTGACTCTGCAGCAGGATTATCTACACGCTTGATGTGAGCTGTGTGTCAAAGTCACTCGTGCTTACAGGACTGCTTTACAGTACTTCAGCTTAGATCTCCAGGTTTAAGCAAGGATAATAATCCCATTTTCCTCTCTATCACCTGTTCTGTGACAGAACCATATATTTAGGCAGTCACATTCTGGTTTTGCTGTGAACAAACTAATTTTAAAAGCCCATGACTCCCTTCTCCCTTCTTGCGCCCCTCCTCCTTTCTAGCCACCCCAAACCACCACCAAACTGCAGTTCACAGCTGTGGCACAGCAGCTACTCCTGGGGGTCTTTTGTAAACAGTACTGTTTCCTGAGCCAGATTAAAAATAGTCTTAAAAAGAGCATGGGAAGACTTTCTGGGTTTGTTTCTGCTCAGAACATGACAGTGAATCAATTTGGAAATGCCTGTGTTAGCAAAATTGAAGAGAGCCCAGCTTGAAGGCAGGAGCACAGAGCAACAGCTAAGAAACCTAAGTCAGCTTCTACACTGAAAACATGGCAGACAACTTGAATTTAGGATCATAAATCACCTCCTGGTGCAAGAAAAGGGGAGATTCAGTAACCCAAATGTTTCTATTATTCATACAGAATAAATTCAATTCAAATATTCACTTTTGTGTATTCTGACAGGTGATTTTATTCAAAATGTTCATGCTTAAAAATAACATTCCTTTCGCGTTTTGTGTCCTCATAAATTGGTTGAGCCCTAAATAGAATAGCTAATTTCAGATCAAACAGACCTCATTCAAAGCATTATTTTTTTTCAACTTTTGAAATAACCTCATTTTGGTTTTGTCTATTTTTGATTGACTCAAAATCAGATTCTTGAGTTCTGAGAAGTAAATTCAAAATTTTAAAAATAGCATTTACCAAACTCCAGTTAGGCTTTCTGGATACTATAGTAATATGTGTAGACAAACATCCTCCTAGCACATTATGATCTTTCTCTACTGGTATTCTTTTCCTGTTACCAGAAAAGATGAATAGCAATATGATATGGAGACTTTAAAAGAGAATTTCAGGGGAACTGATAACAAAGAAGAAGCATAGTGGTTAGCCTAAAAACATAATACATGTGGAAGTTAGAGGACTCAGACACAATTTTTCATATATTTTATTTCATAAACCTCCTATAATTTCAGGTATCATCCATATTTTTAAAAAAACTTGAAGGAAGAGGAAAATATAAAACAGTAATTATAGTATAAGTGTACTACTTGGTTATCGTAAGGCAATCATTTATCTTTCAATGCTGAAGTGAATTTTCCAGTGTATATGAACATAGTATAAACTCATTTGTTAAAGATATGTTTGTTAGAAGGAAAAAAAACTAGGACTTTTTAACAAAACCCAAAGAACTGTGTCTTTGGAAGCTAAGCAGATCATAATCGCCTCTGCTCAATTGCTAAAAAAGTATTTCCAACCTTACAGCGTTGCTCCTTTGCTTGTGATGCAGCAGAGTTCCTTTAAATTTCTAAAATTTTTTCACTCCATCTCCTTAGCAGCTTTTGCCATGTCAAGAGCTGCAAAGAGGTAACATATCCACTTGCTCTTGAGAACAGCATGTGAAAATCAAAACCAACCCTAGAAAATTATAAAGAAGAACGTGAATAAACAGCACTAAGCATGCAATCTTCTTAAACAAGTGGGTAAACAAGCTCAGGGAATTATAAAGCTTGGCAACGGTGTTTGTTGTGCTGCTAGAACTATCCTGTAATGAGTTACAATGATTAGTACCAGCAGACAAAGTGGCTCAGTTTCACAGAAAATTTTCCCGGCCTTCTGTCATTAATCTTACCTGGGTTTGCTACTAGCACTGTCACTTGCTGTTTGGGTAGCTAAACTCCCTAATATGCAATCTGCACGGGCAGCTTAGCATTTGTTGCCCATAGCAGAACACACGGACTGCGGGTGCCATGCATGCCCTATCTCACATAGGTTTGTTTAAAAAGAAACGGGGAGACGTTGAGAGCTATGAGTCTGCTAGAATGTAACTTCAGATTTAATATTCCCAGAGGAAAGTGTTTTCTAACCATCACACATGTAACAGGGTTAATCAGTCAAATACTTGGGTAGAAATACGAATATTCTCAGGTGCCAGTATAAACAATTGCTTCTAAGTATTATACTATTGTAATAAAACTGCTTATTTTATTTGTATGTAGCAAAACAATTCTATAAAGCACTTTGTATAATATTCTGAAATTATTTCCATACTCTCTTTCACAAACTTCACAACTATTAAATCTCCTGTAAGACAAAGCAAACAAGGTTTTGTGTCTCTAAGGTGAAAGCATGCTTTTCTTTTCACTTTGCAGGCAGTTCTCACTAGCTTCAAAGAAAGAGGGCATTTCTTTTCCATCTGCAGCCTCTAAGGAGGAGAGCAACATGCCTGATCAGTAGTGATAACTGAGAAAATAAATTCTGTTTCATAATATTAAGCCTCAGAAAGAAAAGAGATGAACATGGGGAGGGGCTCCAGTGGTGACGAGCAGATGTGAGGAGCACAATGCCATGGTCTGCCCATGGCATTCTCCTCTGCCTTTAAGCTCAGTGAAGGGACCTGGATCACCCCACCCAAATGCAGGCAGTCAAAAGCAACTGAATTAATTGCATCATTAAGTGACAATGATCACAAAAAGAGTTTATCGAGTTTGGGACACATATTGTTATAAACACTCTTGAGATTCACATTTGGGAAAGTGAGTCTGGTTACAGGCGCTGACATTTCTTGTACCCATCTGTGAGATGCAGTCATCTCTCAAATGTAAATGCATAGGCATGATATGTTCAATACTTTTTCATAAAATGGCTGGCTTCTATCCTTGTAACCTTGTGGTAACAACTACAAGAACTCTAATACATACAATAAGTACCTAGAAAAATATTGACTTGATTTCACTATTATATTCCAAGGACTGTTAAACATAAAAATAGCCACAGTAAAAGAAATGGGCTCACTTACTGGGATCCAATCTTTAAAAAAATTCAGGCTGATTAAAATCAAATTCATTTTGGCAAAAGTTACATTGTGGTACATGTAAGGAAAAAGAAAAAAGAAAAATAAGTTGTCCAAATTGTTGCACATAATAATTAGATACAGAAGAAACGAACAATTTCAAAAAATCCTCTAATATAAACATATTAAGAAGTAGGTAATTTATTAGTTGGGTGCCTCACAAGTAGAGGAACACAAATTATATCCTACTCCCAATATTTATAATGAAATATCTGACAAAGTATCTATGTATAAGTTATCAATGGGCCCACTGATAAATATAAACAGCACAAAGGTAAAATAAACATCAGTATGGACATTCTGCTCCACTCTGGGGAAAAAAAGACAGAGTTCCTAAGTTCCTTTAACTGGAACAATCATGTTCCAGTTATGGAACAATCATTCCTTTAACCAGAACAATATATCTCCTTTAAATTTGTGAACAGTCACCAACACATGAGCGTACTTAGGGGAACTGTTTTTGAATGGCCACTGTAAAATGTTTTCCAGTCACAAAATAACAGAAACTAATGCTCACAAAACACTGCACAGCAGCTTTGCCCGGCAGAAGCTGGCAGCTGCCTGACAGCTGCCTGTACTCAGCAACGGCGGCTAATTTTGTCACATGCATTATTCACTGTGAGCTACTACCAACTTATTTGGTTATGTCATCAGTGATTAAGTTCTGCCATCAGACACGCTTTAAACAAGATTTTCTTAGAAACAGTTCCCTGTGTGATTGGGTTGGGAAGAATACCTGATAGATAGGAGTACAGCAGCTGTCACAACTAGTTACAGCAGTGGCCCATCTGGGTCAGTGTCCTGACAGTCACCATTCCCCAGGGCAAAGATTTATCTCCATCATCGTAAATTAGTTTGGTTAAAGTTACACAGTTTAAATATCTAAGGCAACAAGACTTCTGGTTCCCTTAAGAGCATGAATCAGAATCTCTGCAGAGGTAAGACTGGTGAGCCTGCGTACATCACATCGCTAACCTGAAGTCCCCAGGGGCTTTAAGATTTAACAGTGCTTTTTCAGAGCATTATTTTCAGCAATGCAGTAACTCCAGCAGATCCCAGATAGGGCTGGAATCTTATTGTCGTAACACTGCACAAAATTTTTTGAAAGGCACTCTACACCCAGAAGCTCTTATGCCATAAATTGGTTAGAAAGACAAGGGAGACGAGGGTTGCAGAATTCCAGATCCTTGTCTGAAAGCAACAAGTTTCACTAAAAACATATCAGAATAAAATAAAACTCATAACCCTTGATGCTCAGTATAGTATCTGAGGTTGTGTGTGCGTAATCATAAGTTTTTACATTCTGGGCCACAAGGTAATATTTTACTCTACTCATGTTTACTGTTTTTTTTTTAAATTTTGTTCCTTTAGATCCTATTGTTACAATAAATAAAACTAATTCTTTGTCTTTAATATGCACAGATCAAATAGCCTTTTGTATCATTGTTTTAACAGAATGAACTGGATTAGTAAACACAGACCATCTTTAATTTTACTAAGCAATATCTTCGTGAAGGGAAAAATTTTTTTGAACATATTATACCACAAGAATTTTTCACTTCTAATGAATAATTTGCACAAGCATACATGATTCAAAACCGATAGGCACTTTTGCCTTGACACAAGACTGTTGAATGATGGCAAAACATAGCAGCAGAAAAGGAGCAATTTATCCTAACACTTGCCTTGATGCAAGGAGAATAAGTGGAAAGAAAAACTTCTAATATCTGCCATGGATGACCAGCGCCATCCTACAGAGATTCTAGAGATATAAATATACATCAGAGAGAGTATTAAATAAAATTTTATCGCATTTAGAGAGCAGATTTGAGCTTCAGAGAAGTGGTGATAAAAGCCAGCAATTTGCAATGCAGTTTCAAGTTTAAAAAAAAAAAAAAAAAAACTGAGATGGATACAGGCTGTCCCTTTTCAGGTTTTGAACAGTGATTGGCAGGGAGTATTGGACTATTTACCTCAATTTGTTTGCAATGGTCAACAGTTAAAAAACCACAGCAACATTTGTTTAACTTGTGCCAAAGAAGGTTATTATGAGAGGTAAGATTTTCCTCCAGGGCTAAAAAATGGTGAATTTCTTCAGAGTATTTTGTGCTAAAGTCACACCAACACGTCTTCCCTCTGTGAATGTTGTCATATTTGAGTGTTCCCATGACAAATGCTTTACGAAAGTGATTGCCTTTTCAGGCTGGGATGTCTCACAAGAGGCCAGTTGTGTTTCTCATTATGCTACCCAGCTTTTACCCAAACTGGGTTCCCTCCATGCAATGAAGAGTGGCAGGTGCCTCTAGAGGACAATTATCCTCATCTATCTCACATACTAACTTGGGATACAATGAATCATCCACTGGAGGTGGCTCTCTCTGTTGCTATGAAGGGAGTCTGTCTTAACAGTCCCTCTGGTACAAGCAAAGAGTGAGACCACTCAGGGCCTGTGCTAGCATGACTGTCCACCAGCGTCCTTCAGGCACAGGCAACTCATCAAAGTAACAAAATCCTGCATGGCATGGGCGTCTGTTTTGGTTTGGCCTGGATAAATGCCAGGTGCTTACCAAAATGGCTCTATCACTCTCCCTTCTCAACTGGACAGGGGAGAGAAAGCATGATGAAAGGCTCATGGATCGAGATAAGGACAGGGACACTTACCAATTACCATCACAGACAAAACAGGCTGAACTTGGGGAGAAAAGGAAAGTGTAATTTATCACCAATCAAATCACAGTAAGATAGTGAGAAATAAATCCAGATCTTAAAACACCTTCCCCCCACCCTTCCCTTCTTCCCGGGCTCAGCTTCACTCCCGTTTCTGTCCCTCCTCCCCCCTGGGCAGTGCAGGGGGATAGGGAATGGGGGTTACAGTCTGTTCATCACACATTCTCTCTGCTGCTCCTTGTCCCTCAGGGCAATGACTCCTCACACTCTTCCCCTGCTCCAGCTTGAGGTCCCTCTCACGGGAGACAGTTCTCCACAAACTTCTCCAATGTGAGTCCTTCCCACAGGCTGTAGCTCTTCATGAACTGCCCCAGTGTGGGTCCCTTCCATGTGATGTAGTCCTTCAGGAAAAGGCTGCTCCAGCGTGGATCCCCCATGGGGTCACAAGCCCTGCCAGCAAACCTGCTCCAGTGTGGGCTCCTCTCTCCATGGGTCCGCAGGTCCTGGCAGGAGCCTGCTCCAGCACAAGGCTCCCCAGGGGGTCACAGCTTCCTTCAGGCATCCACCTGCTCCGGCATGGGGTCTCTTCCATGGGCTACAGGTGGATATCTGCTCCACCATGGACATCAATGGACTGCAGGGGGACAGCCTGCCTCACCACGGTCTTCATCACAAGCTGCAAGGGAAAACTCTCTGCTCCAGTGTCTCGAGCACCTCCTCCCCCTCCTTCTTCACTGACCTTGGTGTCTGCAGAGTTGTTTCTCTCACATTGTCTCACTCCTCTCTCCTGACTGCCGCTTCTCCCCGCTGTTTTTTTTACCCTTCTTAAATATTTTATCACAGAGGTGCTACCACTGTTGCTGATTGGCTTGGCCTTGGCCAGCAGCGGGTCCATCTTAGAGCCGGCTGGCACTGGCTTTATCAGATATGGGGGAAGCTTCTCACATCTTCTCACAGAAGCCACCCCTATAGCCCCCCTGCTACCAAAACCTTGCCACGCAAACCTGCAACAGAGTCTTACATGGAAATGTCAGGGTTCCAAAGAGGCAGAAACAGCCCTGGACGCCATTTTCTTTGCATGCTAGTGTCATAGCACAGAGATGTGGTCAGAACAAGCTCAGGAAAACACACACTCACTTTAATCTTTCTCTCTAGCACTGCAAACGTGGCGACAGAAGCTTACCATGCTCACTAGCCAAACAAGCACGTGCTTTCTCAGGGGTAACCACATGTGAAGCACGTGTACCCTTTCTTCACTGCCACTCACACCTGCAGACGTGCAGGTGCTGTAAACCCATCTGCCCATGATAACACAACACAGCCTGCGTGAGAAGGAATTACCATCTTTGCCATGTTTCTTCACGTTCGCTTTGTTTGTGCCTGTATGGTTAAAGCAGGCAGAAATTCAGTACAGCTAGATGTAATTTTATTGCCATTCCTGTAGTTTTACTGGCTCAATAAAACATCCAGAATATGAGAGAGGCTGAATATAAAATTATTATTTGTAATAAGCAGTCTCCAAACATGCATTCTCCCCATGGTATTCCTCTATGACAGTCCCAAACATTAAATTGGCTATTAAGCATTGCCTACAGTTTGTTTGAATTTTGCAACAAATTATCATACTAATCCATCCATGCACTTTGTTGCCATGTTTTTCCAGGGATGGTTAGCAACATGGAAATCAGCTGATGTACAAAGTAATCCAGGACATACCCTGTGTCTCATCAAAGAATGCTGCATGAGATTACAAATTCAGTCACAGTCAACTGTTAAGGGGTTTATCTGCATTTCCAAACGATATTCCAATTTTCAAGAGCCTGAAAACAAGAAACAGGTGCTGAATATGTACATGCCAATGCAAGAAACATAACAACAAAGTGCAAAAAAAAAAGGATGTGGAAAAGAACTGTGGCAGAACAATGCTACGGAAAATTAGAGAGGCACCACCTATAGAAGGGCTCCTCTGATGAATCCTCTATACTCTGTGTTGTGCATAGGCACTATCTTACATTCTCTTGACTCAGGCAATCAAACTACAGAGCTGTGACATTTGCTGAATAAAGTCCGTACCCTACTTCCTACTTTGTCTCCCTCCATCTGACCAAGGCAGTACTTTTTCAAACATTCAGACAGACACTCATGAGGTCCAATCTTGATTTATTCAAATACACCTAGGGGTATGGCAGATGCTTAAACAAACAAGCTGTGCACAATCAAAGAATGCCACTGAAGATGGCACTCGGTTTTCTTAGTCTTTTTAACCCGAGTTATGCAGTGATGAAAATAACTGAAGCAGCTCAAAACACTGGGGATAAAATGCTCAAAAATAAAGATTCAGTTCACAAAGAAATGCTACAATAGTTCCAGATTTTCCATTTCAAGAGAAAGAGTAAGATTTTCTTTATTGTTTTTCCACAGCAAGACATTAGTGACATTTAGAAAAAATGATCATTCTTGAACAAGGCAGTTACGTTACAATACAGTTTACAACATTGAGATTTATTTTGGCTTGAGGCAAAGTTAAGATTAAAGAGATGGTGCCGCTAAGACTACAAAGGCTCGTAAAACACTAAGGCATTATCATGACCTTAATATAGAACTTAGGATTCAAGACATCAGTGGTTATAATAGTCTTATATTCATTTAAAATTCAGCTACATTTTGTCACAGTCCCCTTTTAGTTTTGATCTAAACTACCCTGAACTTTAGCTGTACAAAGTATTTATTATTTCTTTATTAGCTGCAAAATTCACAAGGTCCAAAGGTGGGAAGCATCAAGTCCCTGAGAAATCCAAGAAGCAACAGCAGTATTATCCAGGCTGTCCTCTTGTGCTGCCTTCTTATTGTAGAAGGTCAATTCACAACATAATAGAAAACAGAATTACTACAATTTCAGGCTTGCCATGCAGGAATACATTTGCAGTGCGTTGAAGACTGAGACAAATTTTCACACCACAACCTTGCAGTCATTAATAAAGAAGATTGTGGTCTCTGTTTGTCAATATGTGTTGCTCTTATGAAATATCAAATCAGCCTTTCCTTGAGGATGGAGGGAGCAAAATGAGTTTGCCTGTGGATGCTTTTGTTTTCAAGTCTGTAAAAAGCATTATGCTAGAAAACTTAAATTTTTTCACTTTCTCTTTGAAGGTCACCTTCAGTCTGGTAATTATTATTATTATTTGAACGTTCCAGTCAGAACCCTGCATTCACCTGTATTCCCACAAATGTAAGGATTGTTTTTGTGGGGCAAAATTGCACAAGCGAAAGATGGGTCAGTTTTCTGAAAGGGAAAAAAAAAAATTTTAAAAATAGGCCGCTTGGTGAAAAATAAGGATGAACAAACATTTGCTGGCCCCTGGCAATGACTCTGTTGGAGGGAAGCAACAGGGGTACACTAACCTGGAAAACCTGAGGCATCACAACCAACACATATTTAGTCTTACTACTTTTCTTCTGGCAGGCAAACAGTGGAGGCATTAGCAGGTATCTAAAATGCAGACCACAGTGGCAAGCAAGAAGACTATATGACAACCCTCATGTCATAAGATCTGGGTTTCTAACCACAATTACAAGCAAAAGGAATTTTGTAAGAGCCTTTTTGCTTGTTCAAAAGAAATTATGAAAGCTACTAAAAGAATCCCAGCCACTACAGATTTATATCAATATAGATATAAATACACTCATATTTATACCCTTAAGCTAACACATACAAAGCAGATATTTTGAACAGGAATAGGAGACACTATAGTAAAGGTTCCCTAGAAGCATGCTGCTGGAAAAAAAGGAGCCTCCTGAATCCAGTATCACCCAGCAGTTCGTCCCTCTGGCTGGGATTTCCTGGTAACACTGCTCATCTTCTCCGACTTTCTTCCTTGTCAGATTGCTAGCACAATTTTGCTTTGGTGCGGCCTCGTCATGTGTCCCCCCTCACAAATACTGTCTTTCAAGGGTAATGCAGTGGATCTTCAACTTAAGGGTAACTTCTCCACCCTAAAATGTAATCAGGCGGCCAAATCTTCTCAAAATACAGCTAGTGCATGTCTGTGGGGTCCAGCAGCAGGCTATTCCCCCACAGCTGCAACTTCCACCTCGAGAAGTGGTATGTCAGGTCTTGCATGGGAAGGAGCACCCACAAGAAACAGATATGGACCATATTTTTTATTCAGCTTCAAAACCAGCAAGTTTTCAAATGTAGTAAGAAATAACTCAGCCAAGTGCGTGTTCTTCAACAGATACATTTGCTAAATATGAGTTACAGCAAAAAGGTATTTCTTCACTTGAGTACCCAAGTCCAGTTTTACTTCTATCTGGTTTTTCCTTTTTATTTATGCCACTTTTTATTCCCCTTGCCCCCTCTCCCACTCTATTTGCTGCAGTGCATACTTTCATGCACGAGTGACAAATGGAAGTAATCAAAGGGTCAGCCAAGGAACAAAAACCTTAAGCTGTTGTTTTCAAGTTTTATTTATATTTATTAAACTTTCCCAACTCATTTCATTATTTTTCTGCTTACCCACACTGCCAAACACCTTTTTGGTGGATAATAAAATAATTCAAATAACAGAAATATAGACATCTGATCCAATTTCTCTTGTCGGGCAAGCTAGAGAGAGAAATATCAGATAATTACCAAAAAGAAAAAAAGATCATATTGCACATCCACAAGCATTTTATAAACCTGAAGACTTCACTATCTAATGATCTCTTTTTCCTTCTAGGTGTTGCAAGTCTTCAGAAAACTACGTGACATATATGTATCAGGGCATAAAATCTTATTCTCTGTGTGCTTCTGAGTACCTGTCCATGTAAGACACCACAATTGATCAAATTTAAAATTCTTGCCTTTTAAATAGCCTATAAAGAACAAAGATGGAAAGTGTCAAAACTCATATCAGTAAATATTCTTCACAAAGGAAGAAGGGGGAGAGTCACTATGGCTGGTTATGGTGCTATTAATAAAAGACGAATAGATGAATTTCATTATCTTTTCATAGTTTATTAGCAGACATATCTGGGACAGTTTTCATTCACAGTTGCTTCACTGTTTCATGCAAAGATCAGTTTTAATAAAAACAAGTCTGTCTGATCTGCTCCAATCATCTTGCCTTATCAATAGTATGTAATTTTTCACCTTAGCCTCATGGTGCTGTTTCTGTTCCCTGGCTGGAAACGACATTGTCTTAGTAAGCAGAGTAAAAGCATGTTTGAAAAGCTGGGCTTTGGTCACTTGGAGGAGTCAAGTATTCTTTAAACCCACTGACTTCTCTCGGGTTCGGGTCGCGTCTCTTGACCCAGATTATGCTCTGTAAAGCATAATTAGGCTAATGAGGTTGCACACACCATTTTATTTCCATCATGGTTGCTTAACTCATGGAGATGGGGGGGGGGGGGGGGGGGGGGGGGGGAGTATCAGGCTGTGCAGCTGCAGCCTGAGAACCCCTGACTAGACAAGCCACTTACCTCTATTCAAAGGTACCTGGAAAAAGGGACCATCACAGGCATGGTTTCTCCTTTATTCCCCCTAAACCCCACAGAAAGGCCAGTAGTCTGCAGAGCACAGCCCCCAGGGACAATCCGGATGCTTGCACAGAGGCTCCTGGCCATGGCCCCTTGCAGGGTAAGCACTTTGCACCCTGCTGAAGGAGGCAGTACTGCCAGCATCTTTCAAGCACATCTGCTAATTCTGTTGGCCTCTGATTAACATCTCCATCACCATTCACCCCAATCGCTATTACAAGCAAATTGAGAAACATGTTGGGAGGAAATGTATACTCCTGCGTGGGTAAATCCAAGTCAGTGGAATATTGAAGAAAAACCCTACTCCTTTTATCTGCTTGTCTGAGTAGTACAGTTACTATAGAGCTTGAGAGAAAAAAAAGAGTTTTTTCTGCTCTCAGCAACCCTTTCAGCCCTGATTCTTTCAACGCCCAAGTCTGACGCAACTCTTGAGTTGACTATATCATGTTTACGTCTAAGAAGTGTTGTCTTTTTAGTATTGAATTGTATTACATTTAGTACGCATTGTATTACATTTTGGAAAAAAACACCACGAAACATACACAATGGTGCCAAATTTATTACACTCTTCTAAACACGAATTTATACTTTTTGCATTTTTGTGCATTTCACTGATACAGAAATCAGGCTTTGGCCATATATGTCTGATCTCCAGTCTTTTAACCACCCTTAAAATCATCTGTCCAAAATGTGTGGACTTTCACATATTTGCATTTTCAGATGCCTTATAGCCATTTTATAGGCTAAAATTTGGGTAAACGGATTGACTTTGAATTTTGGAGCCTGCCAGCTGCCCTCCATTCAGGCTAGTTGAAAGAAGAGACAAACGTGTTTCAGCTTCAGCTGAAACAACAGAAAACTGCCTGTAGGTTAGACCACAAGAAAATGTTGGCCATACAGAATTTGTAACAAATGCAAGGGGAGGGGATTCAAGCAAGGGCAGGTCTTCACTTACAGTTAAAGCAGTATGTGATTTTTGCCTCCACTTGGCCTGAACAGAGGGCAGCTGGCATGAGCAGCAGCCCGCAAGCCACTAATTCAAGAAGTTTTATGGTCTGCCAGTCTGGTAACATTAGCTACATAATCTTAAGGCTATATAATCTTAAGCACGGTGCGTAAGACAAAGGACAGGCACGAGGCTGGACCATAAGCAAAGGAACAATTTTCTGCCATTTCTAAAGAGAGAAACTGATCTTTCACCAAAACAGTCTGTAAGTACGTGGGTTTCTAAATGAGTATTACTCATCATCACCAGTGGTTTCTCAACTCCTAAGGCAGTCAACCCTTAAACCTCTGACTTTGGTAATAAAGATAGAATATTATTCAGAGCTTTGTATCACGAGGAGCTGAGCAGGATTTTAATAGTCTCGCAAAATCTCCTATTTCCACTATCACCATATATATATTAATTCGCAGGGCGGGGGGGGGGGCTTACACCATCACTTTTCTGTCCCTTCCTCCCCTCCAAAAACTGGGAGGTGAAAGAAAGAAGCTGGGAGGTGAAAGAAAGAAGTTATTTCTGTTAGAAAGAGTTCTTAACCAGACTAAATAACCAAGTTCATTTTTTCCCATTCAGAAATTCTCTATCCCATGATAAGGTTTGTCAGTATTTCAGAAATTATGGTATGGTTGGTCTGTGATTACAGTCACTGGGGGAATAGAATAAAACAATGCAGTTGTGTGCCATCTGTGAAATGAAAAATGTTAAACAAAGTGTTTCGGAATTTGAAATTATCCCAGAAAAATTCCTGCGTGCCATGAGAATCAACTGCTTTAAAAAAGAAGTTGACAGCCAAGCTAATCTTTGACAAATCCTCTGGAAATTCAGCCATCTAACCTATTTTTAAAGTAAAAAAATAATTTATGTGGAAGAGAGAGGAGAAATTTTGGTGGATCTTTTTCCTAGAAAGGACTATGGGGTTTTTAATGACATAACCTTGGTCTTTCATACAGCAGCAATATCCCAAATATCTCCAAGAGCACTTATTTGGTAAATTCTCTCTAGAAGAGAACAGACCTCTGGCTTGTAAGCTGACTTTTTCCACCCTAATGAGGAGTTTTGGGGTGCTCATTCACTATATTTAGTCATTTTATAAAATATCAGCACAGCATCATTCCTCTGAAGCTACAGCATGTAAGTTGTGTACAGCTGTGTAATTACAAGTGATGATCATTCTGGAAAAAATCAATCAATTACTGAAGTGTTCTAACTTCTGACTACACATCAGCATCTAGAAACTGAAGCTGATTCTTGAGTTTCCAGCACATCCTCAAGGAAAACTCTACCTGAGAACAAGGCTACATTATAGACCTCCACAGCAGTTAGTGTCATGATTTGAACCTAAACGATTAAGCAGTGCAAGTGTTGGTTATCTATACACTTACGTCTGAGGGAAAAAGGTAACTTTAGCCAGGCAAGTCACGGAGGGATTTTTGAAAATCTACTCAGTCTCCAAATTCACCATCATTTGGACTTCAGGCTCGTGATTTTTCTGTATTTATGTAGCTCAAAAATATTGAGAAGCTGCACAACTCTAATCAAATGCATTCAGCCTATAAATCAGTCACAATAAGAATCTTATGCAGCTCTCAATATGCCAGATTTCTCAATGGATATTAATAATAGGAGTAAATAACACAATAATAAATGTAGTTGTAAACACACTAAAACCTTACAATCCAGCCATAAGACATTCATGTCATTTCACACTAGTACCCAACTTTCTCAAGAAACAAGATTATTCAGAAGGAATTGCAGCTCTAGGAGCATGGTTGGCCAAGTGACAAATCAAGCCAGTGAAGCCATCATTGAAAGAGACATATCGCAATCTAACAGAGGAGTTTTATTCAAATCATATATAATTATGCAGAAGCTTTGTAGTCCACATTAACAATATCTCATCAATCTTTTGGCCAGATATCTGGGGAGTCTTGGGAACCTGAAGACACTATACGTAAGATGTAGATTCATGTTCTTTACATTCAAAACGATCCCAGGGTCTTTGTTGTTGTCACCTTTAGCAGTATCCAGATCTTTGGTAACACCTCCACTTAACTCAGAAGTTGCTTTTTCTACCTCAGCTGCAACATTCTTTCTGTTATCATTCCAAGGACATTCTTCCTTGGCTTCCTTTATCTCTGCTCTGCTTAGGGAGTTTTAAATCACACAGTAGCAGCTCTTCTTCCCATTGCTTTTTATGGTTCAGTCATTGGCCCTTCATGCAAATGGGCTGCCAGTGACAGACTACTTGGCCTAATATCCTCTCTCTGATGGCCCTCTTAGGATAAAGGTGGTTTGAGCACCACCCAAATCAAGGTCTGGCAAAGTGTCTCTACCACTCAGCATCTCCAGGGATGTAACCAATAGCAGAGCTAAAAGTTCTTTCTGACATGTGCCCTTGATCAGCATAAGAAACACCTACACAGTCTTAGTTCTTTGGACCAGCCATTGGTTTGGCACTTTTTATCACTCAGACGGCAATGACACCATGTATTGGCTTTGCATGGCAAGATTTTTGTACCAGGGGGACTGTAGGGGTGGTTTCTGTGAGAAGCTGCGAGAAGCTTCCGCTACGTCTGATAGAGCTGATGCCAGCCAGCTCTAAGATGGACCCACCGCTGGCCAAGCCGAGCCCATCAGCAACTGCAGCAGTACCTCTGTGATAACATGTTTAAGAAGGGGAAAAAAAACTTTGCAACAGCAACTGTGAGAGAAACAACTTGGCAGACACCAAGGTCAGTGAAGAAGTGGGGGGGGGGAGGTGCTCCAAGAGCCGGAGCAGAGATTCCCCTGCAGCCTGTGGAGAAGACCATGGTGAGGCAGGCTGTGCCCCTGCAGTCCATGGAGGTCCACGGTGGAGCAGATATCCACCTGTAGCCCGTGGAGAACCCCATGCCAGAGCAGATGGATGCCTGAAGGAGGCTGTGAACCCATGGGATGCCCACGCTGGAGCAGGCTCCTGCCAGGACCTGCGGACCCATGGAGAGAGGAGCCCACACTGGAGCAGGT